>NC_142159.1:25133214-26470357 GCF_024610735.1 Ursus americanus
AAACTGAAGAAGAGGCCAGGTTGGGGTTGGGGGTGCTCCTTATGGAAGTCCGTGGGCTGCCCTGGGCAGGTCAGCTGTCACCAGGGCCTGGCCTTGATTTTCAAACATGTGGTCAGAGGAGAGGCGGCTGGGCAGACCCGCGTTCAGTGGTCCCATGAAAGGCCCTCAGCAGGGTAGCCTCACTGCCCCTCAGTCTCACCCTGTCCCATGCTGTCCCACTCTGCCCCACACTGTGCAACTCTGTCCCTCGATGTCCCGTGCTGTCCTAGAGCGTCCCTTGCTGTCCCCACACTGTCCGTCAATGTCCCACTCAGTCCATGCTGTTCCCCTGCTGTCCCTCCCACGCCTCGGCCCGCAGGCCTCCCGGTGCGCGCGGGCCTCCTGCCCTGCGAGGCTCCACTGGCCTTGGCCCGGGAGTCCTCGGCCACCCCCGCGGCGGCAGCGAACCGCGGACCCGGTAACACCCGCCAAACCCCGCCGGGGCCAGGAAACGACGGGAAACCCCGCGCGACGCTCGGCGCCCCCTTTGGCTTGGGAGGAACGCGGGCCGAGACCGAGCTGCCCTCACACTTCGGAGAAAAATTCAGCCTCAGGATTCTGACGGCTCAGCAGCCGCTGCTTGGATCGGGCAGAGCTGAGGCGCGGAGGCCGCCGAGGCCCAGAAACGGCTCCCTAGGACACAAAGGCTGCATCACCGCGGGGCCGCGCGACGCCGGTGGACCCCAGGCCAGCGCCTGGGCCGCGGCATCGCCCCTTTAAGCGGCGCACGGCCGGGATTGGCTGAGCGGGGGAGGTGGGGCGCCGAGCGTCGACGTCACGGCCCCGCCACTCGCTATATAATGCGGCGTCGGCTGCCGCGCCGACGGCGGCCGAGTGCGAGCGGGGAGCGCGAGCGGGGAGCGGCGGCCAGCGAGTGGCGAGGCGCCTGCGCGGTGTCCGGGCCCCTGAGCCCGCGGCGCTGAGCCAGCCGGGACGGACATGCGCGGGAGGGCGCCGTGGGGCAGCCGCGGCTCCGCGGGGGTAAGGGGCCTGCGGGCCGGGGGTGGGGTGGGGAGGGCGGCACCGCCCCGCGCCCCCGCCCCTGCCGGGCCCCTGTGCCGGGCTGCGGGCGGCTCTTGACGCTGGGCGGGTCCCTGGGGCGCGAAGAGGGTCGCCGCGATGAGGAGCTCCCCGGACGGATGAACAGACGGACGGACGGGGGTCGGTGGGAGGGGCCGGTCCGGAGGCGCTGCGCGGGGGCCCGGGCTTCGGGAGCCGCGGGCCAGGGTCCTGCGCCCGTGAGGCTGGCGGCGGCCTCGGCGTCCTCCTTTCCACAATGGGACTGCGCTGCCCCGGCGCGCACCGTGTGCCCGTCAGCCCCGTCCCGAAGGCTGTGCTGGGGGATGGCCGGCCCGCGGTCCCCCAGCTCTGTCTCTCGACGACGACGGTCGTCCCGGTCAGGGTCCTTGAATTCCACGGGGTAGTTCCGAGTCCCCCTCCGCCTATCTCAGAAACGCGATCCTTTGGTCGGAGCGTCCTAAATACTGTTTCCGAAGCAATGGAAGTGCAGAATTCTGTGTTCGGAACGTGACTGCTTGTTGGGTGTTTCTCGTGTGTATGTGCGTGTGTGTTTATATGTGTATCACAGCCTCGTACAAATTAGATGACTTCTTAACCATGATTGGTGCTGTACTGGTGCTTCCTAAGTCTTTATTAGGATTTCGTCATTGCTTGAAAGGAACCAGTCTCTTACCTGATAAAAAATATGAATAGATTGTTAGTCATAAACTTAAGTGCAGTCAGAATAGACTGTAGCTTTAAAAGAGATGTGTTGGTGACTTTAGGTACACCTGCAACACAGGTAGGGCCGGACTGGTTTCTAAGCAACTGTCAGAGGTGAAGAAAGGTGAGGTTAAAATGCCTTTTTTTTTTCTTCTGAAGAACAGTATTTTGCACAGTTTTCAGCTTTTATAAATCTGTAAGAGTGCAAAGAATATGTGTTTTTTGAGGATACTGAAACATTCACCATACCAAGTCTTGCTTTTTTTTTTTTTTTTAAACTCCTTCCCCCCCACCACTTTTGTAATTACACAGTTTTCAGCAAAGTTTTACCTGAACAGACCAAAGACAGGAGACCAGGTACCCATTTCAGGAATGGACCAAAGTTTGCTAAGACAAAACAAGCGTTCGCTTCTTGTTAATTGTGCTATGATTGGTTACCGGTATGTTATCAGATAACATACTGCTATCTTTTCCAGATATTAGCAGATTTGAAGACAAATACATACAGCTTTTAGCCTGAACTTCAGACAGTATTTGTCAGCTTCTTCACTGCACACAGAGGTTTATTTTCAGCTGCATGTCTCAGTGGATACTGGCTAATAGGTGATAGAGGTCCTGGGCTCACAATTTATAACCTGACATGTATTAGATTGTAAACTCCTTAAGGGCAGGAACTGTTCCTTGTACAGCTTCTATCTTGTGCAGCCTTGCACATAGTTGATGGCTGATAAATAATTGCATGGAAGCATATTTTACATCTTAAAGCTCAGCAGGATTGGACCAGTCACTGATAAGGGTGGAAAGCAAATCTTTTTTTATGGCTGTTATGAAATGTCTAAATTATTCATTTTTTCACCAGATAGGTAAAATTACTGTTTCAATGAATTGTTTCTCCTACCTTCATTTCACAATAGGTACTGGTCACTCTTTCTGTGAGATTTAATTATACTGTAGACTTGAGTTTTTGTGTGAAAATAACTCTTAACTGCTGCTTCTCAGAAGTTGAACCAGATAATACTCCCTTTCAGCTAATACTAATGGTAGCTTTTAAAAGCAAGTTGCCTAAATTACAGGTACTATCTAACATGCTTGAAACTGACCTGAATGTCTACATACCATCAGGTTGCTTTAGAAAGGTGAGCAGAGGAGGGAAAGGTGGTGCCAAGGGTAATTCCAGGAATTTGAATGTCATCAGCTCTCTCTGCCAGAGAAACAGCTCTGCTTTCAGTCTCAATAAATTTGAATTGGTACCTCATCATCAGGATTCTTTTTGCATCTTTTGGTGCTACTAGTGTTTGGCCATGCTTCATAAAAGCGAACGAATAACCTACTAGATACTAGATACACAAGATCCAGCTGTGGCATTCTGGCGTTTTTCGCACAGCATAAATGCAGGCTCTGTAAAGGTGGATAAAACTGGTGAGTTTCAAGGTTCTGAAAGTAACTAGCATACTAGAGAAATTTGCTTTAAGGTGGGGAAAAGTTAGTGTGGGACTCAGATTTCAGAAAGGGAAAAAAGGGTTCTGCAATTTGGAATCATTACTGATACTTTAACCCAATTCCTCATACTGTAAAATGGGGCAGTATTTCTAAGAGGTGAATCTTCCAGGCCTTGGTGAATGTATTTGTAGACTATGGGGCTCTGGCTACATGAGATTTACTCCTTTTCCACTCCAGAGTGCCATGATTCAACATTTCAGGGGAAGCAGTAGGAGCGTAAGGACGAGAAGACATTGAAGCTCCTCTTGAGGACCCACAGAATGGGAAACCTGGCCAGGTACAGGTTATTTCAGATAATCTGTATTTTATTCGCTGAGTAGAATACTCTTCTAATTCTTCTCACGGCTGCCTCTTTTTCATCATTAAATTTCAATTTAAAAAGTCGCCTCAGGGAGGTCTGCCCTAACTACCCTTGTCAGTCCGGCCTCCCCACCCTGTCCTCCTGGGGACGTTATCACAATCTGAAATTGCTTATTGTCTCCTCGTTACATTGAGGCTTTCTCAGGCGGCAGCCACGTCTCTTTCACTACCATAGGATCTGCTCCAGAATAAGCACTTGAGAACCATTTGTGGCAATAACTCATCCTTGCCCTCTAAGAATTTGTGAGTAAAACCCTGTGCATGGAGCTCCAGTTCCTGTCTCTGCAGTTGACTAGCACTGAGGTCTTGAGCATTTCGCTTAGCCATCTCTGCATCAGTTTCCCCACTGATAAATAAGAACATCAGAAAGAGAAGTGAGGTTGGGGTGCCTTGGTGGTTCAGTCCGTTAAGCGTCTGACTTCTGATTTTGACTCAGGGTCATGGGATGGAGTCGTCATCCCCCACCCCCTCCGCACTCAGTGGGGATTCTGCTTGGATTCTCTTTCTCTCCCTCTGCCCTGCCCCTTGCTCATGCTCTCTCTCTAAAATAAATAAAACCTTAAAAAAAAAAAAAAAAAAGGAAAAAAGAAAGAAGTGAGGTTTTTGCCTAGAATGAAGAGACGGTGGAGAGGAGAGGAGTGAAAGTGTAGCAGGGGAGTGCTGGATTAGAGAGCAGAAGAGCCTCACTGGCCTTTCTGCTAACAGGAAGATGTTTGGCCTCACTTCCTCATCTGCAGAATGCAGAGTCTAATCCCTGCCTCCTCTTACAGGGATGTTCTGGGGATCAGGTGAGATAATGTAGCAGAAAGTGCTTTGTAATTTGTGGAGTGCTTTACAAATACAAGATATTCTGTTATTAAATTCTAGACTTTAAAATGGAGCCTGATTGTAACACCATTGCCGGGATCCATGCTGCGAGAGTGTGTTAAAATGAGGCCCATTGGGTATATGTGGGGACCCCTGTTATGGGTAAAGACAGACCTGCTTGATACCAACTATCTTGTAATGAGTTGTGTAATGGTGAGCCATCAGTGTATCCTCAAAGATTGAGGGCTTTGAAAGAATTGCTTAAAGTAGTCACAGAATATAAAATTGATGCCTTAACCCACCCTTCCGGAGGATACATAGGCCAGATCTGCAATTAATAACTTTCACAAGAGGATTTGAGGGAGTTGAAGTAAAACAGGGACTTTCATAGTCTAAGCGTTACCCAAGAAAAACTATTAGCAAGCAGCAAATCCCCAGAAAAGTCTGTCTGAGCCACACTTAACACAAGCCTTCTAGTGGGTCAGTTAGGAGACCGAGGGGCTTGGAGAGAGAGGCCCGGTGGTGTGGTGAGAGCCTGGCTTACGTCTCCGGGCCCCACTGTTGACCTGGAGCGAGGCATTTGGTGTGCCTCCAGTCCCTCATCTGTAAATGAGGGTCATAATAGTAACCAGCCCCATGGGGTTGTTGGGAGGATTACATAAGTTATACATATAAATCACTTAGAACAATGCTTGTCAGATAAGTTTCCAAGAATTAGTTTATTTTTTGTACTGGTTTTATGTTCATTGTGACAATCTGGAGTCACCCACTGGGTGACTCCAGTGCTCATTAAGTAAATTTTCAAGTTTTAAAGACTGCCTTCCCATTATTGGACTATTGTGCTCCTTGTTAAGATGAGAATAGAACCCACGTGTTTTTTCCATTTGGAAATCTATTATGTGTATGTCGAAAACGAATAATATTTTCCCACCCCGTGCATGTGCCGGTACTGATCGTAGCATCTGTAGGAAGCGTACAAAGGACAAGAGACCACGTCCCCACCGTGGTCCGCTCCTGCCTCTGCGCGAGGCTGCGGAGGACACTAAGCGAATCAAAAGGCTATTGATGACGATGCCGTGGAACGAATAGGTTTTTGTTAGTTTGCCGTTTCTGAAAATACTCAGCTAGAAAATACTCTGAATTATTCAAGAAATTATGTCACTCAGCTTTGCTTTCCACAGTCTGAAGATAAATTATTTTCCTTGTTGCCTCCGTTTTTACCACCTACAAGTGGGCCATTCCGCGCTGGCCCGCTGAGGGGAGGCTGGATGCCGCGGGGAGGCTGGATGCCCGGGGAGGCTGGATGCCGCGGGGAGGCTGGATGCCCGGGGAGGCTGGATGCCCGGGGAGGCTGGATGCCGCGGGGAGGCTGGATGCCCGGGGAGGCTGGATGCCGCGGGGAGGCTGGATGCCCGGGGAGGCTGGATGCCGCGGGGAGGCTGGATGCCCGGGGAGGCTGGATGCCCGGGGAGGCTGGATGCCGCGGGGAGGCTGGATGCCCGGGGAGGCTGGATGCCGCGGGGAGGCTGGATGCCGCGGGGACAGATGTCCCTCCCCACCCCGCGGAACCGTGCTGCCTGGCTCCTGAAACCAGCACGTGTACCTTGAGTTCCTGCAGGAGCATTTCAATTACATTTTATTCATTAACTTAATATAAAAGACGTGAAGTCCTCTATGCTTCTAACACGAAGGCCATTTATGCTTCCCGTGGTAACGGGGGAGCGCGAAGGAAATTCCTGCCCGCCTGCCCCTTCGCTCCCTTCCCCCAAATCATGGTCTGTTACGGTGAAATCTGAGAAAAATCCTGAATTAGGGCCTTTGATTGGGAAGAGTCCTTGGCTCAGTAAGTAAACTCAGGTCATGCAGCACTGGAACTGTCATAGACACCGAATGTGTTAGATGAGCGTTAATCAGTAAGTCTTCTCGTGTTATTAATAAAAGTTAAACTTCTGTCAGACGGCCACACTAAATGTCCAGTGTGTCAGACAGCTTGGCTGCCAGTGCTTTAGACAGGAATCACGATAAAAACGATGGGATTTTGTTTTGTTTTTGATATTCTCAAAGGTGGTTATTTTAGGCATTTTCAGACTGAAGATACACATGCAGATGGGGGCTTATGTGGGCAGGCTCAAAAACCATGGAATTGAAAATCTTTTTTTTCAGTAAAAAATAAAATCATGGAATTTGTCACATTCCGAAATCAGTTTCTTTTTACAAATCTTGGCTCTGAATAGGATTATCTTCTCTCTCTTTGGGCAAGGAAATAGTGGTGTAGGTAGTTGTTAAATAAGGGTGAAAAGACCATTTATCACCCTGAATAAACAGAAATCAGGTTCTAAAACCAGATTGAAAGAAGGAAATTACATCACACTTTTAAATAAGGAAGCACTGGGCAGAACTGGATGAGTTGTATGACAAAAATGTGCCCCTCCTCCTCTTGTGGATTGCTTTTGAGATTTATTAATGAGACCTGCTGGAAGGTAAGCACATCTAGGTTACTGTCATAAGGTAGCTTGGTATTTAAAAAAAAAAAGTTCCAAAGTGACTTTCCTCAATCCAAAGTCATGTGATTTCACCTTAATAAAGCATGTGTGGTATGCTTTTTTGGTGTAACCTTTTTTGTTTTGCTTAAGGAAAGCGACCTTAAATTTAGCAACAGAAACAGTGAGTGCGGAAGGAATGGTGTGGAAGAGAAGGTGAAATTCATTATTTTCAGAAAGCTCTCCCCTGGTTGCTTAAGTGAATGTACAGTAATAGAAACCAGTTTAGAAAGTTACATTGTTAACCACTTAAGCTTCGAGTTTTTACCCAGTCTGCAAACCGTCCACTTCAGATTTTGGAAACCAGTGTAATGAAAATCTCTCGCCTGCTCCTTACCTACACTTGTCACATTATTGTCATCGGGAGGTGTCCACCCACGTTCGGTGAATCCTGTAGCTCCTCACTGATTTACGGGAAACGTGAGTCTGTCATGTCAGTACTTTTTAAAAGTGAGATGAATATTTTCTCAATATCCATTTAGTAAATATTTATCAGAAACGAACGATGCCAGGATCTACACGGGGGGGGGGGAGAAAGTCCTGTCCAAAAAGATTTGGAGGATGGGCAAGGAATCGGGGCATGGCACGAAATAACCCAAGAACATGGGGACCCTGTGCGGCTTTTCAGCAGGGAGCCAAGTAGAGGACAAGGTGGTGTGACAGATGGCCTCCAAGGAAAAGGTGCATTCTAACAGATGAGGGGAAAAGAGAAGCAAGAGCTTGAAAAGGTAGACCAGGGCCTGCCTTGTTAGAGAGGCCTTAAGGCCAGCCTGCAGAGCTTAGAAGCGTTTGAAGGTGTTTGAGCAGTGGAAGATCTGAATTTGCGCTCCAGTTCAGGAATATGGATCTGGTCCTGGTGTGCAGGGCAGGGTCAGGTCTCTTCAGACCCAGGGCAGAGCGGTGCCCGTGAACAGAAGGAAGAGAGGTTTGAGAAGCAGTGTAGAAATAGGCTATGGAACTGGGTGATTGAATGGACACCTGTTGTAACTCAGGTTATTAAAAATGGTGCCTGTAGGAGAAGCAGGATCCTCGCAGACCCTGAACTGGCTTGGGAAGGGGGAGGGGGTGTGAAGTAACTGACGGAGTTCGGTTTGTAGCGTGGCAGATGCCAGAGGACCGTCCAAGTGGAAAGATAATCACCAGACAATAGGAAATGCAAAGTGGAAGCTTGAGCCAGGGCTGGAGTCGAGATTCAGAGATTGAGGAGCCGTCTACGTAGAGTTGAAGCCGTAGAAGTGGATCCAAACTCAGGGAGCCCGGTGGGGGAGGGGAAGCTGCAAGGAGAGCAAATCCAAGGACAGCCGCAAGAAACAGATGGTCTTAGGGGATGTATTTTTTTGTCTTGAAGTTTTAAAAAAGTGATGTTAGTAGGCAACGGTAGTTCACATCTGGGATCGGTATTTAACTGCATTTTTGACAGTCTAAAAAGGCTAAAGGTCAGTTGATGAATTTTAGGGAAGTTCTTTTGCCCAAGGTCGTTCTGATCCTGTTCGACACCAGACTGCCTGGGTTCACATTCGCTCTCACAGTTTGCATTTCATAACAGAATACCATCTTGTGCTGAGAGATACTGATTTCCCCACGTAGGGCTATTTTTGCAGTTGCTTTCCTAATGAATTGTCAGGTAGAGCTGGCTTTACAGTTGACACAGAAACAAAAATTGAAACACTGCAGCATTAGTGAAATTTCCCTGGAGCCGTGGGTTTCTTTTTAACTTGATGCTGGCTGTGCCGATTTTTCCGGAGGAGGGTGCATACTGCAGACCTGGGGAGTTCTGAGAGAGGCGTGGGAGAGCAGCAGGTGGCTTCCTGCCTCGGCTGGCATTCCCGCGAACACGCCTGAAACACTGCTTCCAAACCTACGGCAGGTCACCCTTCCGCAGCCTGTCGTTGGAAGTTATTTTCCAAAAGAGAACATGCAGTTATGTTTCTCTCCTTGCTTCTCCCATGCAAGCAAGTAGGAAGTTCGGACAGTTTCATAACACGTCCCATTCACAATTCCCCATTGAAATGTGGAGGCAGGTCACCTTCAATGAATACACAAAGACACTATTGTGGTCAGAAGTGAGCTGGCTTAGTGAACACAATTCTTTTTATACTAAAAAAATTTTTTTTCTTAAAGCTAACAAGTAGGTGATGGAAACAATGAATAAAAAATAACTTTCTAGAACATATACATAATTTTAAGGGGCCATCGAAATGTGAGTTTAGAATTCCGAGGCCATTCCAAGCAGAGGCGATAGTTACACAATCATTCTGTTGAAAGCTAAGATTTAGATTGCATTAGGAGGCTGACACGCAGTAATTACGAGGAGCACTTGCTGGCCTGCAGACAGGTGGGGGTTGGGCCTCCAGGATCCCCCGCAGCATTTTCCTGTAATCTGGATGAGGGATCTCCAAACGTGTGCTTTCAAACTACTTAAATACCATATTCTTCTTCCTATCTTGGCCTTTCGTTTTTACATCACCACAGATACTTTCCCTGTGGTCTTGCCTGTGCTTGTTGGGTGCTGGGGGGGAAGCGCCACATACCACCAGGCCAAGTGCCTGGAGGGAGCAGCGAGCAGTGTGTTCTAAAAATGTTTCTTTGTTTTTTTCTTAAGTTTTCTGTAGCTTTCCTTAATCCAGGTAAAGTAAAAACACGTGTGTTTCATTTCAAGCTTCTGAAGACCAAAAATAAAAAATAAGACTTCCCAGTAGCTTAGATTTCTTAAATGGTGGGGTCCCCCCCACCCCGTTCTTAATCGTATATCTTTGAGAGACTGATCCCAGAAAAAGAACACTTGACTATTTGAAATACTATTTGAAACCTGTTTGAGTCTCTGCCTCATGTATCAGAGCAGCTGGCTTTGGGAGGGTAAAAAGGTAGGACCAGTAACGGCCCCATCTTCCCTTTGTCACTGCAACATTACTGTCTCTCATTTGTGTCTGCGTCAAAAACAGCACTTGCGGAGTGTTTTTAATCTGTAGCTAAAAAAAAAGACCCCGTGCTCTATTCATCGTGTGCGTTCAGGTGGTCCGGACGGGGCTAAGAATTCGATGGCGCTCGGTCCTTGAGCACTTGCTGTGATTCACGATTGAGACCTAGCCTCTCTCCTGGACTCCCAGTCTCGTGGGTGACAGATCTGTCCATAAAACCGATGACCTGTGTAGCCCCTCCGCCGTCCCCTGCATGCACGTCGCACTCAGCTGTGTCGCCCCCAGTGCTCAGCACACCGCCCGGCTCCGGGTGGCTGTACCCCTGCCTGGGGAGAGCGCGAGACAGCGCTCGGAAGCGGCTGTGCACATCCCAGAAGGGGTCAGTGTTACCCAGAGAGTTGACAGATCATGTCCTAGTGTCCGAAAGAAAAAAGCCTCCCCTTGCTCTAAGGAAGCGTGACTCTCTGAAGAGAGCAGAGATGGATGCTAGTGGACACCTCGAGAAAGAAGGTGTGGGGCGGGCTCCTGGTCGACTCCAGACACGGACCACCTGGTGAGGAAGAGGGTCCTCACACCGAGGACGTCCTAGAGTAAGAAAAGGGCACTTACTTAGCCTCCGTCACCCTTGCCTTACAGCGAGGCGTGAATCCCGAGGCACTTCACGCAGGAGAATGTGAAGAATGTGCCTGTAAGTGTGTCTTTCAGCGGAAGGAGGACGCTGTCCCAGGCCTCTGCTGAAGCCCGCAGCCTTGCAGAACTTGATTTTTGCAGGATAATGGAAATGAGGATCTCCGTATCTATTTCTTTATTCTCGAGGAGGTAGTAACTGGAGAGTTTGTCCTCGTGGGGTAACGCGGCGCCACGGTACAGTCTCCGGCGCGGTGGCAGCGCTGGGGGTTAGCGGATGCCGGTCCTGCAGGACTGAATACAGTGATTTCTGAAGTGACCCGGTGGGCTTAGGGGACCGGGACCTCCGTGCCCACTATAACCGCACTCTGGAAGGTCGGGTCGTAGGACGTTAGAGAGCGGTGTGCGCTTTGGCCAGCGAGTGGGATTTGTCGTGCAGGTGTCGGGCTGCCATCGGAGATCTGCTTTTGCTCTCCACGGATTATTCCTCACTTAGCCGCAAACATTTCAGAGCTTTGATTAGTACTCGCCCCCCCCCCATTGTTCTCAGTGTCTGCATTTAAGTGCCATCCTGAGAAGTAAGGATGAGTTCATCCCGAAAGGTCGGGATTGAGTGAACATCTATAACTAAATTTTTCTTTCCCACATCCCCCCAGATTCTCTGCTGTTAGCTCTGTGTGGCTATTTGTGAATTGTTTATTCTCTCGTCTCTTCTCTGTCCCGCACCCACAGGGAATGCGAGCTACTGGTTGACCGCAGATCCCCAGGCCTCACAAGTGTGGAGACCTCCCAGAGTCAGACACCATGTCCACGGCGGGAGTTGCTGCTCAGGAGATTAGAGTCCCATTGAAAACTGGATTTCTGCACGATGGCCAAGCCATGAGGACCGTGAGGACCTGCTGGGGCAGCCGCAGTGAGTTTGAAAAGTAAGCGCAGGGCAGAACGGCCCTGAGATCTCTAAGCCCGTGATGGTAAGCTGAGATCGAGAATACGATGGCTCCTTGGTCATGACCGAGATGTTTTTCCTTTCCTTTCAGTCACTTTTTGGACATTGACCCCATCACCATGGCCTACAGCCTCAACTCTGCGGCTCAGGAGCGCCTCACGGCTCTTGGTACGTGTCCTGGAAACCCCAGCGGGGCCGTGCTTGAGGGCAGTTGGCCGTGGGGATGGGCCTGGCTGGCCCCGGCCGGTCCTCCAGCACCGCGCTGCAGTGAGGAAGCCGCCCGAACCGTGTCCGGCGGGAGCCTGACCCCTGGTGGCAGCCTGACCCCTGCTCGCTCTCGAGCCACCCCGCCTTCGCCCTGAGTCACTGGTGCCCTGACGAGACCTGTGTGTGCAGGTGTGAGCTTTCACGGTCCGTGAGCTCCGATGCCAGCTCCGATCCGCTTACAGCTTTTAGGGACCTCGGAGGAGAGCCCTCGTCTCTCACAAGTATCGGCTGCGCATCCGAGGGAGATCGAGTAGTGTCCACGTGGATACAGGACTTAGGAAAGCGTGTGATGTGCCGTGTGGCACGTGTGACGGGGACACTGTGTTCCTTAGATTTTTGTCAGGAGCACCTAGCACGTCGACGCTCTCCTAGCGTCACGATGGGCTAACGGTGCGGACCCGGTGTCGCCTCGCTCACGCCCTGCCTGCCTCGTGTCGCCACATCTCTTACATGGCCGGGCTGGTGTGGTGCGGTCGCCACGTAAATTACACGCTGCTCGTCGTCTGCGAGTTTTGCACACGTCACAAAACCTGCCGAGATGTGTGGGTGTGCGCCGCACACATGTCCGAGGGAGATGGCAGAGATAACTCGGTCTTTGAACCGGATCACGGGCATGAGCAATCCTCTGGCCCTAATTACACCTGGGCCGCCCCACGGGGGTTCTCAGGGCGGCAGCCGCCGGTGGGCGCTGCCTTGGCACAGAGCCGTGGGCGCAGGGAGCCGGGCTCGGCCTCGCGCGGGGGGGCAGAGCACGGCGCGGGTCCTCGACTGACCTTCTCGTTCGTTCCAGGGCACGCGGCGACATGCGGTCCGAGGAACGGCAGCCACTTGGCGGAAAACGGCCCCGCTCAGAAGCCCAGCCTGGCCCCCCTTCTCATCCCCCCGGGCGAAGACTTGGGGCAGCGCGAAGAGGAGCGAGTCGTGTGTGGTTTTAGGAAGCTCTCCGTGAACGGGGTCTGTGCGTCTCCTCCTCCGCTCACACCCATAAAGAGCCCCCCTTCCCCCTTCCCCTGCGCGGCCCTCTGTGACCGGGGCTCCAGGCCCCTCCCGCCGCTGCCCATCTCTGAAGACCTCTCCCTGGACGAGACGGACTGTGAGGTAGAGTTCCTCACCAGCTCGGACACGGACTTGCTCCTGGAAGACTGTACGCTCTCAGGCTTCAAATACGATGTTCCCGGCAGGCGAAGCTTCCGTGGGTGTGGACAGATCAACTACGCCTATTTCGATACCCCGGCTGTCTCGGCCGCGGACCTCAGCCAGGCCCCTGATCAGACCGGCGGGGTGCAGAATTCAAACCCTCCTCCGCCCCAGAGCCACCGAAGATTAAGGAGGTCTCATTCGGGACCAGCTGGATCCTTCAACAAGCCAGCCATAAGGATATCCAGCTACATACACAGAGCCTCTCCGAACTCCGATGAAGACAAACCCGAGGTGCCCCCCAGGGTGCCCATACCTCCTAGGCCAGTGAAGCCGGATTACAGAAGGTGGTCAGCGGAAGTGACTTCTAGCACCTACAGTGACGAAGACAGGCCTCCCAAAGTGCCACCAAGAGAACCTTTATCCCGGAGTAACTCCCGCACACCCAGCCCCAAAAGCCTCCCGTCTTACCTCAATGGGGTCATGCCCCCTACGCAGAGCTTTGCCCCTGACCCCAAGTACGTCAGCAGCAAAGCCCTGCAGAGACAGAACAGCGAAGGGTCTGCCAATAAGGTCCCGTGCATTCTGCCCATCATTGAAAATGGGAAGAAGGTTAGCTCGACACATTACTACCTGCTACCTGAGAGACCACCGTACCTGGACAGATATGAAAAGTTTTTTCGGGAAGCAGAAGAAACAAACACAAGCGCCCAAACCCAGCCACCGTCTGCTGACTGCGGTGTCGTCTCAGCCGCAGAAAAGCTGGACTCAAAACCAAAACTGGATCTCGGTGGCCACGTGAAGCGCAAACATTTGTCCTATGTGGTTTCTCCTTAGGCTCTGGGGTCGTGGTTCAGCAGGGGCTCCCTAGGAGCCAATGGCTCCCAAGCCACTTTCCCGTTTGGTTGAGGTTCACGGGGAAGTGGTTCAGGTTGAAGAATCAAATAGTTGAAGCCTCCGTCTTAGAGAGAAGGGGTCAGAGCAGCCGGGAGGCGCTCTCATGCCGAGAAGCCCCGAGTTTGTTGGCGTTGGAGGAGAGTCTGCTCCAGCCCGGAGTGTAAGCTGTGCGGATGGGGAGGGGCGGCTGGGGAACCTTGGACATGTGTAGACATTAGAGACCTGTAGACGCCTGTGGCCTAACCACGGGCCATAGTCACGGGGTAACCAATTAGTTGCTGCCTTAGAGTAACATATATTCAGAATGATAAAACAAGCTGGAGGACGAGTCCTGACCGAAAATTGAGCAAAATGGAAGAAAACACAGTATTGTTTAGATCGGAATCATAAAAAAACAAAAACAAAATTTTTGCTTAGTCAGTTTGCAAGGGTCTGGCTCTCGGGCCCGTGAAGTTCTGTCTCCTTTATTTCCACAATCACCTGTGCCACCGAGGGCAGGCCGCACATCCGTCCGTGACTCTGCCTGCCCCGTGTAAACACCGTCCCGGGGCCTGGGTCCCTCCGGGTTCTGCCTTCTGCTCCGTCGAGGGGAGGTTGGCCGTGTGCTCAGCCGCTGTTTTCACCTGTGCACGCATGTCTCACACATGAGACATGAGAAATGAGAAGATACCAGAATCCGTACATGATTTTTCCTGACAATTTCTGCTCCGTTCTGCCCGCTGGTGTGACCCACTGTGGCGCGGGCCTTGCAGCCGCGGGGGGGGGGGGGGGGGGGGCGGGGGCACATTTGACTCCCATGGAAAAGCAGGCCGTTCGCCCGTGTTCAGGAGGTCCATTTTAAGCAGTCGTGAAACAGTGAGCTGTGTGACTGAGAGTCACTGGAGGGCGTGTGTTGTGTTTTTGTGTTGGTGTTTTTTTGTTTTTTTTTTTTTTTTAGACTATTAATAAACAAATACAACACAAGCTGGCCTTGTGTTGCTGGTTCCTATTCAGTATTTCCTGGGGATTGTTTGCTTTTTAAGTAAAACACTTCTGGCCAATAGCACAGTATGTCTTAATAGCACAGGTCATGTCAGCATCTTCCTGCCTTTGAGACTCTCCGGGCCGGCCGCTTCACCTGGACTCAGTGAGAGCCGCAGCGTGCGCTGGGGTTTCTGCGTGCTTCGACGTCGGGTCTCGTACAGATAAGCACAGAGACGGTGCTCGCTAACAGGCACACTATGACGACGTTCTCTTAACAGTTAAACAAGCTGTTTACAGTTTAAACTGCTGAATATTATTTGAGCTATTTAAAGCTTATATTTTAGTATGAACTAAATGAAGGTTAAGACATGCTTTAGAAAAATGCACTGATTTCCGCATTATGTGTACAGTGTTGGACAAAGGATTTTATTCATTTTTGTTGCATTATTTTGAATATTGTCTTTTCATTTTAATAAAGTTATAATACTATTTATGACACCGTTAACCACGTTTCTTGCCTAAACTCTTATAAAGTCGATGTCTCAAATACGTTGACAAGCATGGCCCTCTCTAAGCACAAGGGAAGATTTTTGACAGCTTCCTAAATGCTTGAAATTTACTGTGCTTTCCTAAGATAAGTCATTTGAGCCTTATACATACGCATAGTGAAAGCAGGCTGTTTGTTTTCACCTTTAACAGTTCAGAGAGGGGACTTGAACTGATGCTGGGGTGTTACCGTCACAACATGTGCTGCCTGGGGAGGGGCATGCCTGTCAGGGGGAACATACAGGAGAAATCCGCTCTCAAACAGACTTGATGGGACTCACACGGAGTTTCAGGATTAGGTGTGGATTGTCGTGGGCCCTTTGGGAAGCTCTGCTGCTTGTCTGATGTGAGGTCCCCAGAGGAACCCCAGCCTGCCATGGCCCCTCCCCCCACCCGGAGAGGACAGGCTGCTTCTCACAGCTTCTGGACCAGGAGGAAGTGGGGCCCCTGCGTGTGAGGACACCTCTCCAGTGCCGCGGGGCCCTGTGCTCAGCTCTCCCCTCTCCTGGGCCCTCTCACCACTTTGCAGGCTCCTGGGCAATGGTGAAGCTCTCCGTGACCTTGACGGAGCCCCTGCATGTGCTTGGTATCCTCCAGAGTCAAGAATGAGGGCTCGGAGGTCAGTGAGCCGGGCGGAGAGTCCACCTCTACCTCTAGTTATGTGTTGGGTAGATGCTTTAACGTCTCTGTCCTTGGGTACAATAGGGGCGGGGTGTCCTGAGACCCACGATAGGGAATTCTCTGCGACAACTGCGTGTAAAACCACAGCCGCTGGTACGTGCATGGACTTTGAGGTCAGTGGTTACTCGCTATGCCCTGACAGGTACTATTTCTGACATTTTACAGATGGAGAAATGGGCTTGGGGAGTTGGTTCAACAGACATTTGTTGGGGAATACCAACCACATTCTAGGTCCTGGGAGGTGGGCATATCCTCTGCCCTCTAGAATTTTTTTTTTTTTAAGATTTTGAGAGCATGCATGAGAGGGGGGAGGGGCAGAGAAGGAGAAGCAGACTCCCCGAGGAGCAGGGAACCCATTTCAGGGCTCGATCCCAGGACCCTGGGATCATGACCTGAGCCAAAGGCAGACACTTCACTGACTGAGCCACCCAGGCACCCCTGCCCCCTCGAATTTAAAGCAGTCCCTCATTACAGTTTGAGGTGAGTGCCAACAAGGAGTGAATGGTACCATAGGGAACAAAGGGGCTCTACTCTCTAAGGAGGTAAGATGCAAGGGTCAGACCCTAAGCTGAAGGAGGTGGAGTGAATAGGGAGGAAAAGCCAAGGAAACAATTTACATGTGAGCCCCTGAGACTGGAAAGAAAAGGCTGGCGTCTTCCATAAGCCAGAAGCTGTGGCAGCAGGAGGATGGGCACTGGGCAAGTAGGGACCCACTCAAAAGATGTAGGCAGGGGAGCGACAGGATCTGATTGGTCTTAAAAAGATGACAGTGGCTGTTGCACGGGAAACAGCTTGGAAAGAAGCCACAGAGGAAGGCAGGGATGTCAGGACGGGGAGGTGTCAGGACCTGGAGAGACAAGGGGACAGGGGAGATGTCAGGACCAGAGATGGAGAAAACTGGCTTTGAGAGGTCCTTTGAGGTAGAAGCAGCAGCTTGGAGATCTTGGGTGGGACAAGCCCAGGGGCACGTGGTTCTGGCACCCCACCCCCCACTTCTACCCCACCCCCTGTGTGAGCTCCACCAGCCCCCAGGGGTGCCGGGACAGTCCCAGAGAAGTGAATGGAGCACTCCCACTGATCTTTATCTGCATCTCATATTTTTTGCCTCTTTTCTTTCCCCCCTCCATTGCCTTTCCTTGTATTGTGGTCAAGACCATCTTTTTATCTTTTTTTTTTTTTAAGATTTTTTTATTTCAGGGAGAGAGCGTGGGGGCAGAGGGAGAGAGAGAGAGAGAATCTCAAGCAAACTCCCTGCTGAGCGCAGAGCCCAAGGTGGGCTCAGCCTCACGACCCCGAGACCATGACCTGAGCCGAAATCAAGAGTCGGCCACTTAACGGACTGAGCCACCAGGCGCCCCAAGCCCCTCTTTAATTAGCTCCACATTTGCTTCCCTCTGAACCTTCATGTTTTTCCTTGATTTTGCAAGAATACCCTTTATCCCTATCTTTTCGTGCAACCAAAAGCGCCTCGCCGTGGTGTGAATGCTACACACCTACAACGCTGTCCCGAGCACCAGCTCAGTCCTCACCCCGCACCCGGAGCCAGTGGGACTCGGGAGTGTTCTTCCGGCCCAGGCCTGCGGAGGCCTGTACTCAGCTGTGCTGAGACCAGCCGCAGGGGGAATCAGCTGTTAGCGGCCACTGGATGCCCTGTGATTAGGCAGGTACTATCTAGTGACAAAGTACTGTCCTCAACTCAGGAAATGCGGGCTCCAGTCAACCTCCCACATCCGATGCAAAGGATTCCCTTAGCTTCCCTGAGCCCCACGGTCCCCTCAAAGTGAGACCAGGCCCCAGCAGGACCAATACCACACAAACCGCAGGGATTTATTATTAGGGACTGTCTCATGGCGGAGAGCAGATGCTAAGGTCAAGAGGACTCATTTGTCAGTCGACTCAAAATGCAGATAATATTAAATATGACGTCTTACCAGGCTGCAATAATCGATTATGTGTTGCCTATCTTTTTTAAATGCCACGTGCTTGTTTATATGTTGCTGATGTCTCTATGGGTCTCTAGGGGTATCTTAACTATGTAATGAAGAGAACTTTCCTTAAGAGGGTGTCTCTTCGATGCTAGGGGCCCTGTTCCAAAAAAAGAGGCCGACAGATTCTTCCAGAGCATTTCATACTTGGAGAAAAGAGCACTGCATCCCTCTGTGTACTGGCTCAAGTATCAAAATATATATTAAGTTATTCTCTATTGCAGTTCTTAATTTCATCACCTAATTTGTAGTTTTGAGGTACATGGAGACTTTCTCTTAAAAATAAGCTCCCAGCATGGTTATTTCATACCCGGTTTGTTTGCTTTTTTATTTTGTAGTAATTATAGACTCACAAGAAGTTTCAAACTTGCAGAGAAAGATGCCCTGGACCCATTACCCAGATTCCCCCAAAGATAACATCTCATGAAATTATAGTCCATTATCAAAACCAGGAAATGGACGTTGTCACAATACTCAGATGCAGTATTTTGTTTAGAAAGAGTTCCTATCAAAATGGACTTGGGTCCCACTTTTTTAAATTAACTTAGAAATTAGTTCTGGCATTCTGTTAGGCATTTTATGAAAAGCTAATAAAGCTTTAAAAATAACATTGCCGTGTAAATATTTATACATTATGCTAATGGTAATTGAGGAGATAAAGCTGATGCATGTTAACTTTGATCGGCCAAGATTTTCTGCAAGATTAATTTGCGTGAGCATCACTAAAGCTATGCCTTCAAACCTGGGGGTCCAGGAATGGTTTCCCAGAGCCTTGAGGTGCCACAACTTTGAAATGTGTAACAAAGCAAGAGGTGAACTGAATCTCTAAGCTGGTACTAAAGGTTTGAGCTGACCTTGTCTTTAGAAAATAAGTCTGGTGCAAACTATGGTACAGAGACTAGTTTTCTTTGCAGACCAGACCATTTGACAAATGTTCTGGTCCTTCTCCCCTCCGCATGCGAATCGTACACCTTTTAAGAGAAGTTTTTGGGTCTTATTTGGGGGAAAGCAGAGAGGAGAGAGGGGAGAGGGGAGGAGAACAGGGAAGAAGGTCCGAATGTGCCTGAACTTGGTGAGCCTTGCCTTTTATTCCTTGTGACAGAATGAAATAACATGACGTAGGCATGTCTAAGGCAATTGGAGGGTGGGAATTTTCAGGCTCGCTTTTCCCTTGAATGTATCGAACTTCAAGAACCTTCTGCCTAAGCCACCAAGAATCTGTGAGTGGAGCGTGTTGAAACAAGCTCACCCCGGCTTTCATGTTACCTGCCCAGAACTCAGAGTGGCACACAGACCTGGTGTGTCTGACTTTCTGTATCTGAGGAAACCCTTCGCATCAGAGCAGCCCTGTAAAGCGTGCCTCAATGTCCCCGCCACCTGGCAACAGAGGGGGTTTGAGGATGGGGAGGGAGCTGGGGACCGTCGGAGGGACTCTTCTGGGTACTAGTTTCACCTGCTAGGAAGAGAGCCGCCATCAGGCTGTTGGGCTTAAGTGTGTCTCCCCAGGGCGGTCAGCCCTTGCCCCGTGATTCCTGAAAACTGCCAGGAGCCCTCAGCGGGTCAACCCGGAACAAGTTCACTAACACAGCACCCATGACCGTGCATAAATCTGCCCCCACTCCCCCCACACACACTCAGTAAAAAGGCCCGGTGGAGGAGGCCATTCGTTGTAACCAGGGGACCAGCCCTTGGGAGTGTTCCTGTGTCCCTCAGCGTGACTTTGTGGCCTCATGGAGAAAGGCAGCCACTTCGTGCCTTGGAAGTAACTTTGGATCCATGTCAAATAAACATCTTAATCACATGCTGCATGCATATTTCTTCATTTTTACAGTCATGAGGGTTGAGCCCAGTGCCTCCCCCGGGGACTGCCTGACTTCTGTACCCTCCCCTCTTGTGTAAGGCGGGATGAGTCTGTCTTTCTGGCCTGAGCCCGCAGCAGCCTCAGCCTCAGGCACCACAGCTCACAGGAAGCCGCACTGTGCCCCCGATCGCCAGCCACCTCGTGCGCTTGCGTGAACTGGTGTCCTCGTTTACGCGGCCCCTGCTTAGTAATCGATCAAAGTTCTCCGCGGAGCAGAAGCTTGGACAGTTCCCGTAGCGCGGGGAGGCCCAGGCGCCGGCTCACCAGCTCCCAGCTGCAGAGGGAACGCACGCACCCACAGCAGCCCAGACGCATGATAAGACTTGTCTGCACATCATCCCGGCCCGGGAGCCTCTAATTACACGTCTGGGGCTTGCAGGAGCCCAGGTGGCCGGGCTCACATGATCGCAGAACTGTGAAGATAGCGCGGGCCGGGTTCTCACTGCCTGCGCAGCCGGGTGGGGGAGGCACCTCCGAGCCCCGTGCGTCACTTCAATACAAATTATAATAACCGCATTCCAAAGACAACAAGAGCCCATTTAACCGGGCAGTTCCTTCTTCCCAAAGCGTTGCCACGGTTTTATCTTCCCATCTACCTTTTCAGCTGTTCCATCTTCAACCTTCCTCCTGCCCCCTGACCTGGGAGAGCTACTTGGCACGGCCGCAGAATCGGTATGCAAGAGAGCCCAGCTTCGGGTCCCCAGGCCGCGGGGTCTGCTCCACACAACGTAGCTCCGGCCCGTGGGGTGTCTTGTGTGACGGAATTCGGGCTGATCTAACTTGCTCGCAGCTGTCCTTAACAGTTTCCACAGCCCCCAGTTATCAGAGACTCGTCTCGTGCCGGGCGCTGTGCGGGGCGCCCCAGTGCACGGGGGTTGTGACACCATCAGATCGGCCTTGGAACCAGGAGACCCGGCTTGAAAGGAAACACACCTGTCCAGAGCCAAGTGAGAAAGTCACCGTCATCGGGGCCCGGCAGTGGCTCCCCGAGGAAAGCCGTGCTGTGGGAGAGCGTGTAACAACACAACAGTTGTTGATTCTGTCCTTAATCAGCTGTGTAGGAGGATTCTGAGGACCGCAGCCAGAAATCTGTTTTTGTTTTTTGTTTTTGAAGACACGTTTTTTTTTCTTCCAAGCTTCACGAATGCTGAATCAGTCCGATTGTTCCTTTTGCAAGAATCCACAAATTTTAACAGCGATAAATAGATCGCCATTTGTCATCTAGTCATTGATAAGGATCTCATAAGGAAATTGATTTACCAAACTGAAATTCTTATTTCAAATGCTTTTCTCCAAAACCTTCTCTATCAGTCCGTAGACAACTTCGATACACGTCGTTTTTTTTCTTAAAGCATATTCCTAAGGATTCTATGTATGCATTAATTACAAAATGTTTTCTGGACACAGAGCTTTCTCTGAACAGCCTTGGTATAGGCAAAAAGAGGTGTTACCACCCACCGGCACGCATTATAATTCTGTCCTTGCTTAATCCCCGCCCAAATGCCCATTTCCATCTATACAAACTCATATTATTCTTTCTGAATCATACCTAAGTGCCACACCCTGAGCTGCACATAAAACTTGGCCATATTATTTATACACCAGTGTGTACTCACATGGCTGGGCTGACTTAGAAGTCCACTTACGTTTTTCTGGGATTATTTATCACCTTACTTCTCCATTACTGGTTCTGGGTGGGAAATTCCCTGAAAGGTTTTCTTCTAAAATCTGGTAGCCTAATCTTAAGGATATATTTGCACCTCCTTTTCCAGTGACAGATCCTTATGTTGGCAGGTCTCTTTCCTTTAAATTTGAACCTCAACAGAGACAAGCTGCTCTAATTATTCAAATGCAGCACTCTCTTTTATAGCTCACAGCCAGGAATGTACAGGTAAGAGAGTTACGGAGAGTCCATCGATAGCCTAACACACGGGCCTCCTGCAGCCCTGCTAAGCATCTCCTGAAATCTCCTAAAATCAAGGACCAATCTGTAAGTAAAACACAAAACTGTCTACTGGCATACCAGGCTGTTTCCGGAATTAATGAAAGATACAGTGCAGACAGATGCCATATGATGGAGAGATAGGATCAAAGGGAAAGACGAAAATAGTCACAGGACATGACTTCTGTGACAGCCCCTCCAAGAGTTCTGAGAAAAGTCTGCCTTTATGGATACGGGACAGGAAGGAGCCCTGGGGTGGGTGTCAGGGTGATTATCTGGGGACCCCCTTCCAGAGTCCCTGCCAGCCGGCTTCTCCCCCTCTCCCCTTGTGTGAAGCTTTGTCAGGGAGTGTGTGTGTACAATCTGGGGCCTTGGTGACAGAGACACAGCAAGGCCCCCGTTAGCAAGAACTGTCAAGGTGGCGAGCTCCCATCCCGACTACACACTCGATCTGGAAGCATGGCCCTTCCACTTCCAAGCCCATGTAATCAGAACCAGGATCTCCAGACAGGAGAGTGGGGATTTTTAAACACAAGTAGGAGCAGAAAATCAAAAGTCACCAAGCACTTGAGGAAAATTAATGTCAAGAAACGAACACAAGTCAATAAACAGAGACCAGCACCCATGTGAACATTTCACAAGGCAAACAGATGTTAAAATAATCCTCGGAGATTAGACAGAATATTACATCCACAAAAACAGCCTATTGTGAAAAAGAGCCAAGGGACAGAAAATAGGAGGAAAAGTTAGGAGGCATTTAGTATCTGCGAAGACAAGAATAGAGAGTAGCATAAAAGAAATACTTAAAACATGTATATTGTAATGTATATAATTATCAGACCAATATGTCGTACACCTGGAACTGATATAATATCATATGTCAGCCGTACACCAATTAAAAATTTAAATAATAATAACAGGAAAAAATTTCCCAGATCTGAACACATGGGTCTTCATAAAGAAAGGACCCTCTCATACCAAATAATTTACTTGAAGATAAGACACACCCAGGGGTACCTGGGTGGCTCAGTAGGTTAAACGGCTGCCTGTGGCTCAGGTCATGACCTTGGGGTCCTGGGATTGAGCCCTGCGTCAGGCTCCCTGCTCAGTAAGGAGTCTGCTTCTCCCTCTGCCCCTCTCCCCAGACACATTTCCCAAAACTGCAGAATACCAAGGATGCAGGAGAAAAAAACTACCTTCCAAAGGGAAAAATGAGCAGAAGTTACCCACAAAGGAGCACACAGGATGCTGGAAGAAAGTGGAGCCATATTACCAAGGTTCTAAGAAACAGTGATTCTGAACCCAGTCTTGTACTCAGCCAAATTAGCATTCAAGTGAAAGGTCAGAATGAAATATTTTGGGCATACAAACCTCAGAAAGTCTGTCATTCTCAGACTGGCTTTCTGAAAGAATTTCTCTAGGATTGCAACACAGCAAAACAAAAAGAATCTAAAGAGGAGGAAGATGTATCCAACGGCCAATGGCGAGCAGAAAAGCCATTAGAGTTTACAGCAAAGTTTAGATCATTTTTTATGCATAACTAAAGAATTAATAATAATGGAGAACTAAGATCCCAGATTAATCCCAGGAGGAAGAGAATGAGGAGGAAACTGAAAACAGATGGAGGTTTTGGTCTTTGGGAGGAGAGGATACGATTGATTAATTGATATTATTGAATACTATTAAATGTACATTATTATAATATCAATAGTATTATTGAATACTATTAAATGCACATAAAAAATTTAGAAGCTTACTTCTACTTCAGGTAGTAGCAAAAAAAACTTGCATCAGATTAACCATCCTGCCTATGACAATTATAAAGTCACGATAAAATAGTTTTAAAAAACAATGATATGAAGGTAGTGGAGAGTAATCAGTGCCCTGGAAAAAAAGGAATCAAACCAGTGCAGATCCATGTGCAACCAGCTTTCCCCCAAGACAGTTCCTTAATTCTCTCAGCGTTCTTGTACGTTCCACCACCTTCATATCATTGTTTTTACAAGAACTCGGGTTCAAGCTGGAAGTGTCAGTCTTATTGGGCTGAAAAGACAGACGTTAGAGTACAGGGTTTCCTGCCAGAGTAGACGGGAATTGAGGGAGGGCAGATCCTGGAAAGGAGGAAGCCCCCAGATCTGTATACAAACATCCCCCAAATCCTTGGCTGAATCCTGGACTGCATGTGCAGGTCACGTCTCCAAGGATCCGGTGGAAAGCAGCAACCGGAAGGCCAGAGGAACTGAGCAGGAATTTCAGCAGCTGCCCAACCGTGAAGACAGAGTTTGGATATCAAGTCCAGCCAAGTTCAAGGTGCTTGGTAAACCCATTGGGCTTTCTACTAAAACCCCAGAAAGAGCATATTTTAGAAGTGAGGACCAAATTCCAAACTGAGGGCAAACCTGAAATAAACACCCTGACAAAGCCTATAACCAAACCACCACAGGATCAAAGTTATCTGCTGGTAATTTATTTACCTTCTAAAACAAATTTTATCACTTTTCAGAGGAAGATGACAGAAACTGTTGTACTACACTATATCATCCACAGTGTTCCGTATATGATAACGATTTATAAGACATGAAAAGAAAGAGAATGCATCTCACAATCGAGAGGAAAAAGCAGTCAATAGAAGAGACCCACAGATAACCTGATGCTGAATTAACAAAGATGCCAAATCATTACCAGAAATATAAAGATTTCACAGGAGGAGTGGATAGAAGGGGTGAAGATATAGGAAATTTTTAGAAGTAATATAGAAAATACAACAAGGAACCAAATGGAAATCTCTGACCTGAAAAATGCGATATCAAAAAATTGTTTTGTTTTGTTTTGTTTTAGAGGATTGACAGCAGATTGGATGAAAGAATCATAACATGAACACAAAGACAGATGAGTAGAAAGTATTCAACCGACAGCACACAAAAAGAAGAAATGATCCGAAAATTGTCTCTGTTGGGATACTGAGTGAAATTGGATATACAACTTCTAAATCATTTGAAGAAGAAAATGAAACTTTAAAAAAATGATGAATCCAACAAATGGAAAGAAAAAGGGGGAATTTAACATTAAAAAAATCATGGTAGGGGCATCTGGCTGGCTCAGTACCACATGCAACTCTTGATCTCAATGTAATCAGTTCAAGCCCCACATGGGGTGTAGAGATTACTTAAATATAAAATCTTTTTTAAAAAATCATGGTAAAAAGTAAGCGAAATAAGTTTACAGGAATAAGTCAAAACATATTAGCAATCACAAAAGAATGAATTAAATCTCCATTTTAAAATACAGAGATTTTCAGATTTCAGTTAACAACAACAAATATGTTATTTACAGAAGACACACATAAAAAGAATGTCATGTGTTGGTTAGAACAATTTTTGAGTACAAATAACAGAAACACCATCTAACAATAGCTGACAAAGTGGGTTTATTTTTCTTGTAGAAGTCTGGGAGTATGTGGCTGCTGGTCTTTGTTCAGTAGTGTAGAGATGGTGTCTCAGCATTTCTCTTGACCTTTTCTTCATGGTCACAGAAAGGCTGCCAAGTCTCCAGGCATTACATTCACAGTGAAGGCGGGAAAAGAAAAGAAGCAATACTAGTCACATTGTTTCCTTTTTCAGGAAAAGCAAAAACCTTCCCAGAATTCTCAACAGACTTCTGGTTGTGTTTCATTAATCAAAACAGTTGTCAGCTGGCAAGAGAAAACAGTCACCCCCACCCTACATAGCAAAAGTATACAAGAGAAGAGAATTAGAAATTAGTGTTCAGTAGCCAATGAATAGTGTCTCCCACAGGTTCAAAATAAGGGGATGGAAAAGATACACTAGGCAAATGTTGACCCAAGGCTAACAAGAACTGAGCTGTTACAGAGCAGTGAGAAGCCATCTGGTGGTTCTATGCTGAATATGATCAACAGGACTCAGTACACATTACCAGCTCCTGCATTGTAGGGGCCAGAAAGTAAAAACCTCATTTCTGATGCTCTTTTGCAGCTAAGTTGTAGATGTGAATTAGGTTTAGCCAACTGCACAGACCTGTGTGAGACTTGGTAGATAGAATTGAGACAGAAGGTTGTCTTTCTGCTCATAACTAAATTCGTGGAGAGAGCGTGAAAGACATTTGTGGCGGTGGCCAGACTCAGCATTTCAGGGTTTTATCAGCAGCTTTGTGCATAGATATGGTTGTTATGATAATAGCTTCAGTAGCCTTAGTGGCTTCATAATCCTAGTTTCCTTATGCCTGAACTAAAACTACGGTGATGTGATCTTCAACTCAACAGTTCCAAGGAGGCCTCCTGCTTATGACTTCTCCATTTTTCCAGGGATTTTATAAGCACCTAATTTCCTGTTTTAAACTCCTTTCTGCATATAATACACTGAGTGGTTTCTATTTTCTGCACTGAACCCCAAAACTGGTACCAAGCGTGTGCACATCAACACACACACACACACACACACACACACACACACACACACACACCGCCCATCTTGGGATAACAGAACCCTCATGTGACTTTCAGAAGCAAATGCAAACCCTCTCTGGAAGAACTCAACCTCAGTTCAAACCTCAAAGAATTCCTACAGAATGAAAAATGAAATCGAGGATAATGAACACTTCCTAAGCAAAAATCACAAGACACACAAGGAAACAAAGCACCATAGAGAAGAACAGCAGAAACCATAGACAGCAGACACAAATACGAAGACTTCTGATTTCAGAATTATCAGATACAGAACATAAAATACATGTGTTTGGTATGTTTAAACAAATAAATATGTACATAGAACAAATAGATTTCAAAGGAATAAAAGAAAACATTTAAAAATAAACCAGAGTAGTTACAATGAATTATTCAGTGGATGTAATAATTACAATGAATAATTCAGTGGATGCTCCAGCCACCAGAGTGGACACAGATGAAGAATTAATGAACTAGCTGATGGATTTGAAAAATATCACAGAGAATGCAATACCAAAAGACAAAGGCAAGGAAAACATGAAAGAGAGGTTGAGACGAAATATAGAGTGAAAGGCGGTAAGTTATGTTGTCTGGAAGGAGAGACCAGAGGGAATGAGAAAGAAGCAATATTTGAAAAGATAATAGGTAAGAATTTGCCAGAATTATTCAAATATACCAAGGCTCAAATTCAAAAATCTAATAAATCCCAACAGATTAAAAGAAGGAAGGGAGAAAGGGAGAGAAGGAAGGAGGAAAGTAGATTCACAAATCATAGATTTGCAGTGAGACTGGAAGATACCAAAGAAAAGCAAAAGTTTTGGAGGCAGGGGCGCCTGGGTGGCACAGCGGTTAAGCGTCTGCCTTCGGCTCAGGGCGTGATCCCGGCGTTATGGGATCGAGCCCCACATCAGGCTCTTCTGCTATGAGCCTGCTTCTTCCTCTCCCACTCCCCCTGCTTGTGTTCCCTCTCTCGCTGGCTGTCTCTATCTCTGTCAAATAAATAAATAAAATATTTAAAAAAAAAAGTTTTGGAGGCAGCCAGAACAGGGGAATGAAATGAATCACCTACAAAGGAATAACAAGTAAATGACTAACTTCTCAACTGCAACAAAGTCAGAAGAAAGATGTTAGTTAAAAGAAAACATTGTTGAACCAGATTTTTAAAAAAGTAATTCCTCTACATGCTGTTCACAAGACATGCTTCCAAAACATAAGGACACTAAAAAAATTGAAAATGTAGATAAAGATAAACGAAAAACAGTAGCCAAGAGAAAGCTGGAACAGCTATGAAACATCAGACAAAATAGATAAGAAAGCAAAAATCATTACCCATGATAAAGAGGACTATATAATGACAAAAAATTCCAATTCACCAGGAAGAGATGATTCTAAACTTGTAAGCACCCAATAATATAGCCTCAAGATATATAAAGCAAATATTTACAGATCCAAGAGAAGAGACTGACAAATCCACTGTTATAGTGGGAAAGTTTAGTACAACTTTTCTTAGTACTTGACAGATCAAGTGTGTAAGAAGTAAGTAAAAATAGAGATTTGACAAGAACAATTAGCAAGCTTGATTTAAAGAGATTTTTTTAAGATTTTATTTTTAAGTAATCTCTACACCCAATGTGGGGCTCAAACCCACAACCTGGAGATCAAGAGTCACGGGCTCCACCAACTGAGCCAGATAGGGACCCCTAACAAGCTTGATTTAATGAATATATAAATACTGCAACCAGCAATTAAAGAATATACATTCTTTTTTTTAAGTGAACTTTTTTAAAAATATATTTATTTATTCATTTGACAGAGAGAGTGTGTGCACACGAGTGGGAGGAGGGGAGAGGGAGAAAGAGAATCCTCAAGCAGACTCCCCACCAAGTGAGAAGCCCAACACAGGGCTCCATCCCAGAACCCCAAGATCATGACCTGAACCAAAATCAAGAGTCGGGGGCTTAACCAACTGAGCCACGAGGCAATCCTTACCTGAACTTTTTTATTGAACAATAACATATATAAAGAAGAGTATGCAAATCAAAAATATATGACCTAATGAATTCTCATGAAGTTGACACACTACAGACCCAGGACTTGGATTAGATCAGGAAGAACTTTATGACACCCTCAAACTCTTTTTCTTGCCACTGCACCACCCCCAGTCACAGTCCATGCTATAGAAACCACCATCCTGACTTCAAATGCTATAGATTAATTTTGCCCATATTTACTTATTATTAGTGACATCATACACTAGTACTCTTTTGTGTCTCTTTTGCTCAATATCATGTTTGTGAGATTTATGTGTGTAGAAATATCTTTTTCATTCTCATTCCATTGTATGAATAAACCACATTTATCCATTCTTCCGTTGATGGACTTTTAGATTGTTGCCTCTTTGCAAGTAGCACAAATGATGCTGGGATGAACAGTCTTCTTTTTTTTTCTTAACCTTTATTATTATTTTTCTTTTAGTAATCTCTACACCCAGTGTGGGGCTCAAACTCACCACCCTGAGATCAAGAGTCATGTGTTCTACCTACTAAGCCAGTCGGGTGTCCCAGGATGAACATTCTTGTAGGTGTCTACTGGTGATCATGTGTATGTATTTTTGTTGGGTATATTTAGCTTATTTTTAGCCTTTGCAGATATTGCCCCAAAGGTTTCCAAATGGTTGGAGCAATTTGCATTCCCACCAGCAGTATGTGGGTGTTACAGTTGCCAACCCCTCATCAGTGCTTGGAATATTCTGCCTCCCCATTTTACCCATTCTGATGGATGTGAGAAGATGCATTTTTTTCAATCCACGTGAAATAGTTACAAAAGTTGACCAACTGTTAGTTTTCACATATTTCACAGGATTGGTACCACACAGACCAGGCTCTCTGACCACACCACAATTAAGTTAGAAATCAGTGACAAAATATAGCTAAATTGGAAAAAATGCATACACTTGCAAGTCATCAGAACCGAACGCTGCAACACACTGACATCAATATATAGAAACAATGTTTAATCTTGGATATGTATGTTGGAAAAGAAGAAAATTTCAAAATAAATGAATCAAGCACTCAGTTTTAGAATTTAAAAAGTCTGGAGAGGAAAGAATAAGAGTAGAAATTTCTAAAAAGTAGACAAAACATAAAATAGAATATTATCGGGGTGCCTGGGTGGCTCAGTCAGTTCAGCTTCCAACTCTTGACTTGGGCTCAGGTCATGACCTCAGGGTTGTGAGATCAAGCCCTGCGTTGGGCTCCATCCATGCTGGGCAAGGAGGCTGCTTAAGACTCTCTCTCTCCCTTTTCCTCTGCTCAATATTTACACCAATACATTTGAAAACTTAGATAAAGTAGTAGGTACCTTCCTGGAAAAAAACACAACTCACCAACACTATCTCAGGAAGAAATAAAGAACTTGTATAATCCTATTACCCGAAAAGAATTTTAAAAAAATATATGGAATGCTTCACAAATTTATGTGTCATCCTTGTGCAGGGGCCATGCTCATCTTCTCCGTATCTTTCCAATTTTAGTATATGTGCTGCTAAAGCTACTAGAAAAGAATTTGAATGGTGGAGTCTCAAAAAGTTAAACATAGAATGACCATAGGACCCGGCAATCCCACTCCTAGGTATGCACACAAAAGAAGTGAAAATAGGCACTCAAAACAAATGGCTGCGCATGACTATTCACAGCGGCGCTAATCGCAACTGCCAGAAGGTGGAAACAACCCAGATGACCCTCACTGCACGGACGGATATACGCAGTACGGTGGATCCGTTCAACAGAGAATCGTTCAGGCTTAAAAATGAAATTCGGACACGTGCTGCAACGTTAACGAGCCTGGAAACATTCTGCTAAGTGAAAGAAGTCAAGCTCAAAAGGTCACACACAACATAATCCCATTTATGTGAAATATCCAGAATCAGTAACTCCATAGATACAGACTGTGGAGAAGAGATCACCAGGGCCTAGGGGAGGGGGAAGGAGTGACTGCTGATGGGGACAGTCTCCTTCGGAAATGCTGAAATGCTTTGGAATTGGATAGAGGTGATGATTGCACAACACTGTGAATTTCTAAATGCCACTGAATTTGTATGCTTTAAAGTGGATAACTTTAGGTTATATGAATTTTAGCTCAGTTAAAACAAAAATCTCACCAGACCGAGATGGATTCAGAGGCAAATGGCATTAAATATTCAAATAAATAAACATGTATATAGTTATGAATGATTAAAATTATGTACATACATAATTTTGTCATGTGTACATATGTGTGTACATATATAATTTTAAATATGTACATATGTAATTTTAATCATTCATAACTATATACATGTTTATATATGTACATAATTTTAATCATTCACGAATGTTTCTGTAGAAAAGAAAAAGGACCCTTCCCACTCAAGGTATGACTTTAGCATAAACTTGACACAAAAATCATACAAGAAATGAAAATACCAGTTCAACCTTCCTCATGAGATGCAAAAAATCCTAGATTAAATACTTGCCAAACAGAATTTTGTAACGTATAAAAAAGATAAAACATGATAAACCAAGTCGGTTTATCTCAGGCATGTAAGAGTAGTTCACTAGAAAATGTACTAATATATCATCACATAAACAGATTAAAGAAGAAAAACCATATGATTTTAACTGAGAAACTTAGAATAGTCACTTAATAAATTTCAGCATCTACCTATGACAAAAACTTAGCAATCAAAGAATGGAAGTGTATTTCCCTAACCTAATAAATAATATTATGGTAGTTGTGAGATGGGGAAACTAAAGGGACCCCATGAAAATGTGTTTTTTTGCTCCTTTTCCTGTTTCTGTTCTTGCTAGGACGTACCCCCACCTTACACACACCTTATAGATCAGGTAATGTACGTCCTTCTTGGAGAGGTCAAGGATTTAACAATTCTTTGCAGGCTTCTAGCACGATAGATAACATCCAAGGAGTGACCGGGAGGGGTTGTCATGAGCGGTTTCGAGACCACTGGTTCGCCAAGAACCCTGGCTCTAGGGCATAAGTGGTTTATGGAGAACACCTAAACACTTGCCTTTGTTTTTTTTAAACTTTTTTTCTTTAAGATTTTATTTATTTATTTTGAGAGAGAGAGAGAGAGAGGCAGGCAGAGCACAAGCAGGGGGCAGGGCAAAGGCAGCGGGAGATGCAGGCTCCCGGATGAGCAGGGAGCCGGATGTGGGACTGGATCCCAGGACCCTAGGATCATGACCTGAGCCAAAGGCAGACACCTAACTGACTGAGCCACCCAGGCAACCCAAGATGTCCCATTCTTATCTCTAAAATCTATACATTACCATTCATGGCAAAAGGGACTCTGGAGACATGATTAGGGTTCAGGACCTTGAAATGGGAGATCATCTTGGATTATCCAGGTGGCCCAATCTGATGACATGAATCCTTTAATGTGGAGAACCTTTTCTGGCTGCAGTCAGTCAGAGGGAGGTGTGGCTACGGAAGGATCAGCGATGCAACATGATGAACTTTGAAGCTGGAGGGCGGGGTCACAGCCCAGGAAGGCGGGTGCCTCCAGAGCCTGGAAAAGTCAAGGAAATGGATACTTCTCTAGTGTCTCCAGAAAGCAGCACAACCCTGTCCACACCTTGATTTCTGCGCAGTGAGACCCCTGTTAGATGTCTACTCTCCAGAACCGTAAGATTATATATTTCTGTTGTTAAACCACTAAAATTGTAGTGTTTTGTAACAACAACAACAAAGATGGAATACAAGTATACAACAAAAATGACAACAACTCTACAACAAATGTTATATTTAATTCCCTTTAAAATCCAACACAGCGGGGCTTCTACGTGGCTCAGTTGGTTAAACATCTGCCTTTGGCTCGGGTCATGATCCCAGGATCCTGGGATCGAGCCCCGCATTGGGCTCTCTGCTCAGCGGGGAGCCTGCTTCTCCCTCTGCCTGCTGCTCTGCCTACTTGTGCTCTCTCTGTATCAAATAAATAAAATAAAATATTTTTAAAAACTCCAACATAACGTAAGTTGCCCATTTTGATCACTTGAATTTAGCATTGCACTGAGGAGCCTAACCAGGACAGAATGGCAACAAAAAGAAATAAAACACTTAAGGATTGGAAAGAGAGAAATAAATTGTCATTCTTTGCTGATGATATGAATAGATATATGAAAGTTGTAAAATAATTTATGACTACATTATATTAGAATTTTTAAAGGCTAGATACACAATGAATACATAAAAGTATATATCTGCATTTCTACATACCAGCAACAATCAGAAAATTTTAAAAGGTCTTTATAAATCAGAAATTTTAAAAAAAGAAATGAAAAGTGAGAAGGAAGGAAGAACTAATAATAAATTTAATAAAAGATGTGCAAGCCTTTGCTGGAGAAATTAACAAAACTTTATTGAAAAGACATTAGATGTTAAAGAAGACTACAGCAATGGAAAGCAGACTATATTCTTGGATAAGACTCAATAACAGAAAGATGTCAACTTTTCACAAATTGCTCTACAAATTCAATGCAACCCCAATAAGAATTCCAAGAGTACTTTTTTCTGAGATTTGGCAAGCTGATTCTAACATGGAAGAGCTGAGGCTGCCAATAGCCAGGGTATGCCTGAAGAAAATGGGAGACTTGCCTCCACCAGGTAAAGAAATTCGGCTGTGGGGTATTGATGCCAGCAAGGAATAATAGACTGTTGAAACAGGGTAGAGCCCAGAAACAAAGCACTTATGGAAGTTTGATTTCAGACAGGACTGGAACTGCAGGTTAGTGAGGAATAAATGGATTCACCAATTGGTGCTGGGACAACTAATTAACCATGTGGGAAAATAATGAAATCAGATCCTTACCTCAACATACACAAAATTAATTCCAGGTGGCTTACATGTAAAATACAAACCTGTAAATAATTTAGAAAACAATAAAAGTGGAAGTCTTCATGATTTGAGATAGAATTTAGCACAAACTATAAAGACAAAAATTGATAGATTCTATTATATTAAAATAAAGAATTTCCATTTAACATGGATACCATAAAGAATAAAAAGGGCAAGCCAAAATCCAGAAGATACTTGCAACATATATAAATAATAGGGGTTTTTTCTTTATTATTCATTTAAACAAAAGCAAAAACACTGCACCCATTTCTCCCCCCTTTCTTCTCATATAAAGAATTCCTAAAAATCAGGAAAAAAAAAAAAAACCAAAAACCCAACAGAAAAATGAACAAAAGATAGTCATTACAGAGAAGGAAAAAAAACACATGGAAAGATGCTTCATGAATAATCAGGAAAATGCAAATTAAAGTTTCAAGGAGATACTATTTCACACCCACCATATTGGCACTAATTTGAAAGCTGGACCATAGCTAGTATTGTCAGGAAGTGAGACAGCAGTCATTCACCATGCACGGACTATAAAGCGCCATGACCACGTGGGAGAGGGGTTAGCCTTTCTTACTGTGGGGATTCTTAACCTGGGGTAGACAGATGGAACTCGGGGCTCTGTAAACTTCAATGAGAAAAAAGAAAAAAGAAAAACTATATATTTTTGCTAATTTCTAGCTGAAACTTGGTATTTTCTTCTATTAGCAACCAAAGTAGTATTAGTCATGCCTGTGACTTCCACCAAAACGTGTTGCTGATATCTCAAAATATCATTTATGTTCATCACAACTTCAAAATTAGGGTAGGTATGGGGCACCTGGGTGGCTCAGTTGGTTAAGTGTCCAACTCTTAATCTCAGCTCAGGTCTTGATCTCAGAATTTTGAGTTCAAGCCCTACACTGGGCTCCATGCTGGGGGTGGAGCCTACTTGAAAAAAAAATTAGGGTAGGTATGAGACTGATTACTAAATATTACCATTTAATGGTAGGAGAACATATATTTTATCACGAATTTGCTTTCTTAATATTTTGAAAACCATATTCCAATACAATTTGTTTTCTTTGTAATCCTATGTGTTCTGTTTTATATATTCTTAAATGTTGTTCTAAGAAAGTGTCCAATGGCTTCACTAGTGTGCAAAAGGGATCCATGAAACAAAAACAGTTAAGAACCCCTGTCAGTCCTACAATAAAACATGAGAAGTCCACAGCAAAGTGTCTGCCCTGGAAAAGCTCCCGCATGTGGATATCAGGAGACATGTGGACAGCACTGAAAGTGACCCAAATATTCATCAGTGTATAATGGGCAAATTGTGGGATATTCATGCAGTGAATTTATGAAAGTGGTTTTACCTTTGGGTCTTAGGTTGGGGATTATGCCTGGGAAGAATCATCCAGTAAAATACTGGTAAAGTTCCTTTTCTTAATTTGGGTGGTGAGTAAATAACCATTCATTTAAAACTGTACATCTGCATACTCCTTTTTTATTATTTTTAATTTTAATTTTATTTATTTTTTAGAGAGAGCATGTGCAAATGATGGCGAGGTTGTAGGGGGAGAGGGAGAGAGAGAGAATCCCAAGCAGGCTCCATGCCCAATGCAGAGCCCAATGCCAGGCTTGATCCCAAGGCCTTGAGACCATGACCTGAGCCAAAATCAAGCCCAACTGACTGAGCCACCCGGGCGCCCCATGTACATCTGCATTTTCATCCAATCTTTGTATGTCAGCTATTTCACAATGAATATTTTTACATAAAAAGATGGATATGGAAGTAACCCCTGTGTCCATCAACAGATGAATGGATAAAGAAGAGGTGGTATGTATGTTCAGAGCAATTATTACTCAGCCATAAAAAAGAATGAAATCCTGCTATTTGCAACGGCATGGATGGATCTAGAGGGTATGAGGCTAAGTGAAATAAGTCAGTCAGAGAAAGACAAATACCATAGGATTTCACTGATATGAGGAATTTAAGAAACAAAACAAACAGGGGCACCTGGCTGGCTCAGTCAATAGAACATGTGACTCTTGATCTTGGGGTTGTGAGTTCAAGCCCCATGTTGGGCATGGAGCTTACTTAATTTAAAAAAAAGAAAACAAACAAAGAAAAAAAGAGACAAACCAAAAAACAAACTCTTTTTTTTTTTTTTTAAGATTTTATTTATTTATTTGAGAGAGACAGAGACAGCCAGCGAGAGAGGGAACACAAGCAGGGGGAGTGGGAGAGGAAGAAGCAGGCTCATAGCAGACGAGCCTGATGTGGGGCTCGATCCCAGAACGCCGGGATCACGCCCTGAGCCGAAGGCAGACGCTTAACCATTGTGCACCCAGGCGCCCCCAAAAAACAAACTCTTAACTATGGAGAATAAACTGATGGTCACCAGAGGGGAGGTAGGTGGGGGGAGGGGGATATACGTAAAGGGGATTAAAGATTACACTCGCCATGATTAACACCGAGTAATGTATAGAATTGTTGACTTACTATGTTGTGTACCTGGAGGTCATGTAACACTATAGGTTAATATATTGGAACTAAAATTTTGGGAAAAAAGGTGGTTAATAACCAGCATTGTTGAGGACAGGGGAGCAGACAAATTGGGGAACACCTTGGCCATATCTGTCAAGATTAGTGTGCCTGCTTTTTGATCTAAAAACCTCTCTAAAAATATTCACAGTTGCACAAAGCTGTACACACCAATTTGTCCCCTAAAATGTTTTCTTAAATACTGAATAACTGTAAAAAAAAAACACCTTAAAAATCCTTTAATATCACTGACAAAAACTCTAAGCAGCCTGAGTCAAAAATGGGCAAGAGACTAAACAGACATCTCTCCAAAGCAGACATACAGGTGGCCAAGAAGCACGTGAAAAGAAGCTCAATATCACTAACCACTAGGGAAGTGTAAACCAAAACCACAGCGAGCTATCACCTCACACGCATTAGGATGGCTGCTATCATTTTTTCTAAAAGAAGAAAAGCATACATCTTGGGGAGGATGCAGAGACCCTGGAACCCTTGTGCACTGTTGCTGGATATGTAAAAATGGCACAGCCACTATGGAAAACAACTTAGTGGCTTCTCAGAAATTAGAAATGGAATTACCATGTGCTCCAGCAATTCCACTTCTGGGTGGGGACCCCAGAGAATTGAAAGCAGCCTCTCCAAGAGGTATTTGTACACCCATGCTCACAGCAGCATTATTCACAGTAGCTAAAATGTGGAAGCAGCCCGTCCATCGACAGATGCATGGATGAGTAAAACACAGTCCGTCTGCACAAAGGAATATTATTCACCTTGTAAGAGAAGGAAACTCTGACACGTGCTACGACATGGAGGAACCTTGAGGACATGAGCTAAATGACATAAGGCAGTCACAAAAAGACAAATGCTGTATGATTCCACTCCCATGAGGTATGAGGAATAGTCAAAATCACAGAAACAGAAAATGGAACGATGGTTGCCAGGGGCTGGGAGAGGGGGGAATGGGGAGTTCGTATTTAACGGGGACAGAGTTCCGGTGTGGCAAGGCGAGAAGAGTTCTGGAGATGGAAGTTTACACAACAATATGAATATGCTTACTGGTACTCAACTGTGTAGTTTTAAATGGCTAAGATGAGGGGCGCCCGGCTGGCTCAGTCAGTAGAACATGCCACTCTTAATCTCGGGGTTGTGGGTTCAAGCCCCATGTTGGGTGTAGTGATTACTTAAATAATATCTTTCAAAAAGGGGGGGAGGAAAAACAAGGTGCAGAACTTCCTTTGGTGTTTAAAAAATTATTTAAAAGATGGCTAAGATGACAAATTTTATGCCATGTGCATTTTACCACAATTTTAAAAACTGGAGGAAAAAATCCATCCGTAGAGGATTGGTTACAATACATCTGTGCTGTTCAATTGTCACATAGACAAGGTCAACCTGGTATGGGCAGATCTCTAAGACATTTTAAATTTTATTTATTTTATTTTTTTAAGATTTATTTTTTTTATTTGACAGAGCTAGAGACAGCCAGCGAGAGAGGGAACACAAGCGGGGGGAGTGGGAGAGGAAGAAGCAGGCTCCTAGCGGAGGAGCCCGATGTGGGGCTCGATCCCGTAACGCCGGGATCACGCCCTGAGCCGAAGGCAGACGCTTAACGACTGTGCCACCCAGGTGCCCTGTTTATTTTTTTTAAAAAGATTATTTATTTATTTGACAGAGAGAGAGAGAGCCAGCGAGAGAGGGAACACAAGCAGGGGGAGTGGGAGAGGAAGAAGCAGGCTCCCAGCGGAGCAGGGAGCCCAACGCAGGGCTCGATCCCAGGACGCTGGGATCACACCCTGAGCCGAAGGCAGACGCTTAATGGCTGAGCCACCCAGGCGCCCCAACATTTAAAATTTTTTTAAAAATTGAAGCTGCAAGATGATGTACACAATAGGATCCTATTTTATTCATTCCAGAATAATTTTCAAAACCCTAATGTGCGTATCTGTGTGCATGTGCAACCTGTTAGAATGTGTGTGGGTGTGGATGTGATCATTAGACTGGGAAATTCATAGAAACTAGACCAGAAGAGAGACCCTAAAGTGGGACTTTGGGGCAAGGCTGGAGTGAGCGAGGGTAGGAAGGCACACTTTCGAGTCCTGCTTCACGTATTCATGTATCATCCGAGTCTTTTCCAATGAGCAGGTATTGACGTATCCATTGTATAATTAAATTTTTTTTAAGTGTTTTAAGACCCAGGTGGCAGTGAGCAAGATGCCTCATGGAGTAATGACATAGTATTATCCACAATCCAGAGATAATTTGCTCTGCCCTAAGTACACTGAGTGGCTGTCATTCTTGGATAAGGGACGTAGACGCACAACCAAGTATTAGAAAAGAGGGTGATCTCATGCCTGCTGGTGAACTCGCAGGTTTTAGTTCTGCACTGATTCACAGTGCAAAGCGAATCGGAAGGGACAGTCTCAGGCTCCAAAGAGCGGCTATCAGCTTACGTACCATCTTCTACCTGCCTCTCACCTGGTTAAGTCATGCTTCACAAGGCTGCCACCTTACAACCCCTCCCCACCCATCCCCAGGGCTGGTCATTCAGCAACGGGAATGGAGAGAATTGTGCTTTTTGTGAAACTGACCACACACCACACCACCCGGGGGCCCCGAGGCTCAGGGCAGGCAGGGCCCAAGGCCTCCTCCACCCAATGGCCGGGCTGAAAGGACAGATCTTCAGAACACAGGAATTCAGGACTGACACTGGCTACATTCCATCTGGTTGTAAAAACAAAGCACCACTTTCTCTTCAGTAAACTTGGTGAAATTATTCTCCCTTTGAAAGAAGAAACCTTAGCCAAGCATACTTTTTATGGCATACTCACCTTTGTTTGGCTTTAAAAAAAAAAAAAAAAAAACTCAAACAGAGACATGGCTCCAGCAAGGCCCAGGGCCCTGATCCTCGCTGCTCTCCTGCAAGGTAGCTCCCAGAGTCTATTGTCCCCAACCCGAGGGCTGCGTCTATGGATGGCTCCTGTGTTACCTACACTTTTGTTCTTGTCTTTAAGACAACGAACTTTTCATTTGAATGTTTCTTTTTTAAATACTTTTTTTTTTAAAGTAATCTCTACCCCCAACATGGGGCTCAAACTCACGACCCCGAGATCAAGAGTCGCATGCTCCACTGACTGAGCCGGCCAGGTGCCCTCCTCATGTTATTTTTAAGCCAGGTAAAAATTTCCAAGAGCAGGCTGAACTCAAAAACAGAATACTTTTTAAAAAGAGAAGACCCGAGGACATGGTCCCACACAGAGCTGAGAAAGCAAAATAAAGCAGCAGAGCCATGAGGTCCAGTGGGGAGACCTCATCTGGTTTGACGATCGCTGCCGCTGGCCCAGGACTGGTTTGGGAACCTGGAACAGCCCCTTTGGGCTGCAGGAAGCAGAGAGGACCGTGTGATGAAGATGATAGTGATGGTGGAAATGGTGAGCAGGTGATGCCTTCCTCTGGGTCCCATGGGAGCCCCCAGGCCCAGGGCCTCAGGCCAGAGCTGGGACAGGACGAAGGGCCAGCTCCAGAAGGACCGCACGCTAGGAGCACCCAGGGTGTGTCCCGGCCAGATGCAAACAGGATTTCCTGAGCCCCTTCCTGCACACCTGCCAGCCCGTGCGCGGGAGGACTGAAGACTCGGCAGGCAGGTGTGACTTAGGAAGGCCCCCTAACTAAGGGCAAAGATAGGGAATTCCCTTAAAAAAAAGCTGAGATTATTCCGCAGGAAAATTTAATGTTCTCCTCATTTCTTAGGGAATCAACACCCTAGAAAAAAGAACCCATAACCAGACTTTAAGATGAGACAGTTGGCCACACTACAAATACTTTACATTTCATGTTTCACAGTTTAAGAAAAGGTACTTCCCTTTTATTGTGGCCTTCGAGCCTTCTGGCAATCCTGTACAGCACAGGACAGACAGGTTCTCGGCCCCTGAAGAGACAAAGTTTCTCTCCTTTTTACACTGAATGGCAACTCCAGCCACGTTGTAAGGCTGCTGGCACTGAGGACTGGGTTGAATGCGGCAGCACGCGAGTCTCCCGGCACCGGTAGAGAACACGCGCTCTCTACGGCAGAATCAGTGCCCAAACAAGGGGCAGAACAGGGTGGTGTGCAGTATGACCCCTCTTGGGTAGAGTGGGAAAGAAAGGAGTCACCCAGCTCAGTGCTCAGTACACAGTAGGCGCTCAGTAAGCTAGCTATCCTACTATTCAGCCCCTAGGAACCCGATCAAAGCCTTTCACAATAATATCCTAAATCACAGCGAAAGACAGTCACTGACTTCCCCTTCAGAAGAGTAGGCTAGCCGTCACTTCCCTGGTCAGGCCCCAGGAATGGAGCCTGGCTGCCTTCTGCCCTGCACTGGGCCATGTCCCGCCAGGACATTTTCCCCTTTCTCAGGACCGAGCTCCCAGCTAGAGCTTAATTTCTGGACCCACTCTCCTCCCTAATCATCCGGGCAACCTGGACACATCAAGGGAGTTCTCAAAGCTGTGGCTAGTGTCCTTAAGGTTGAGCGGACAAAGTGGGGGCCAAAATCCCTCTAACTTTGACCTTCGGTGACCCCGGGCCTAGGAGGGGTCATCCAGTCAAGCTGGACGGGCCACACCCCTGAACTCCAACTCCAGGTACTTTCAAATGTTCCCAGGTTTTGTTTGCCTCCCTCTCTCCCCCAGCTTCCTAGGAGGGCCGCAGGTGTGTTTAGCACAGAAAAGCAGCAGCTAGAGAGAGGGTGGAGGCTTCTACCTGTTATCAATGTGCCTAAAGCCAGTAATTCTTGACCTAGTCAGAAAGGGCCCTAGGTTTAGATAAGGCCGCCCTGCTGCCCCTGCCCCAAACACTGTCAGGAAAAAACCCTTCCCGACAACACCTGAGCTCTGATAAAGGATCGTCTCAGAAATGCTCTTTCATCGTTGGTCATTCTGGAACCACCTTTTCTGGCTGCCCCAAGGGCACAAAAATTCAAATTATCTACTTTGCTGGTTCCCTTCCTGTAGATGCCTCCAAAATTCCAGGGAGCTTATCCTGAGCTAGGGGCTGCTGGTAAACCCTGGTAACTTGGATTTTACCAATGCTCACTGTTCTCAGGTCAGGGACTTTCTGGTTTCTCGTTCCTTAGTGAAAGTGTATTTTATACACACCTCAAATTTGTCCATCTGATCTCTACATTCACTCTACCCACCCTTAACCACTTCCTCCAGCTCTTGACACAGAAGCTCCATTTGACCTTGTGTTCAAGTCAGAGATGTGGCAAAGTGCCTTAGGCGACTCTTCTCCCACCCACGTTCAGACGCCCCACTATTGCCTTCCCCCCATACCTGAAGCCTCCCATCCCGGGGCCTGCAGCGGCCCTTCTCAGCAGGGCCTTTGAGCCAAGTAGGACTGGGTCCCTCCACGATGGCTCCCTAAGTTCTAATCCTTGGCTCTGGCTGCCTCCCCAACTTCACCCCCTAACCCCGAGTTCCCCCTCGACTGCCGCCTTTGCTGTCCCTCCACATCCCACGTGCTCCTGCCTCAGGCCCTTTGCACTTCCGGCTTCTTCCTGGAATGCTACCAGACCTGCCTCATTCACACCCAAGTCCCCAGAGTTCCCGAGGTCCCTTCCCAGAGAGGCCTTCTCTAACCAGCGGCAGAAAGTAACCCCATCATTGCCTTCTTCCCCTGCTTTCCTCTCAGAACACAGTCTCTCCTGTTCTCTCTCCCTTAGCAGTCTCTTTATAGCTTCATAGTTTATCAAAATGTGCAGTTATACGTCTGTATTTTTTAAAAATTATCTGCCTTCCCTCCCAGTCCAGGGGTCACCAAAGCACAGCCTGAGGGCCAAATCCGCACAGCTGGCTGGTTTTGTAAATTTTGTTGGAACACAACCACGGTCCCTGCCTAACGTGTCTCGTGTCTCGTCTGCAGCTTTGGTGCTATAAGGCCCCTTGAGTAGTTGTGACCGGGACTTTCTGGCCCACATTTAAAACAGTTACCAGCTGGCCTTTCCAGAAAGTTCGCTGACCTTTGTTCTCTGCCAGAGGAGGGAAGGGGGAAAAGGAACAGGAGGAAGGAAGAAAAGGTATCATGCGATGAGGCTGTTCAGCTAAGAGTTTTACTTAGTAGCTCAGCTCCGTGTTCTGAAGCCTTGACCCTATTCCACCCTTTCAGAGAGGCAGCCGTCACTCGGCAGGAGACGAAAACGCCCAGGGAACCTGCTGGCTTCCGTGAACCACCCAGGAGTCACTCCTGCTCAGGTCCGGCTGGATCCCAGGTCAAGCGCCATTCTCAGCCTTCTTGGGCAGGCTCTCCTGCCTGTCCTCTCAGCCACTCAGCAGACAGACCGCCACCAGCAGGCACAGCAGAGGCCCCAGGATGGAGTCGCACGTGCTGGCGGGTCTCACCGGGGTCACGTGGGCAGGGACAGAGGGGGGGCTCTGGCTGGTGGGGCCGGGGTGCGTGCGTGTCAGCCCCTGGTGTCTGTTAACTGAAGAAGGGAAGCAGAGGCTGGGATAGCCTCCAGAGGTTTTCACTTCCATCTGAGGACCCTTTCTGCAACGGAAAAAGGAACCGGTCTACAATAACGCACTACGACAGCCAACTTCATCGGTATTTTTAATAGCACATTAACGATACACAGTTAACAAATGGGAAAAAAACAATCACAAGCTTCTTTAATCTTTGCTTTTACACTTTTCTGCCTTTGCCATGTCAGATGTGCTCACGGCTCGTGTATCTCAGTAGCTCTGTCAACGGTTAACGGATTCAAGTGAAGCTGATCATGAATTTGGTTTCACGCACAGACACAAGGTGAAACCAGAAAAAAACAAAGTAACAATCGGTAGTTTGCTAAAGGCCATTTTCTGTGTCATCAAGGTTCAGGACCATGGGCACGCGGGCGTAGGTGGGAAGCTCTGCACGGGGGCAGCAACCAGGCTGCTCGGCACGGCAACCGCCGTTTTGCTTCAAGTGAACATGGTGAGAATGATTACAAACGGCCTGTTTCTCTACTTCTGATCCAAGATTTCTACTCTAATCTTTAAGAACGAGCGGGGCCTTCACTTGGTCAGCCACGTCCTTGCCGTTCAGTGCCTCGACGATGGCGAGAGCGAACTCAAAGCTGGTTCCAGGCCCACGGCTCGTGAGGATTAGGCCGTCCCTCTCCACACGGTTCTCAGAGTAGCTGTAATGGCCTTCAAAGTCAGAATGAAAAAGGGTTACATCCTAACGGGCTCTGCTGGACAACAGTGCGTACCGCTCCCAACTCAATGCCCTGATACAGCAGGCTGGTCTCGCATAAATTCTACAAAACCTTTCCAAAGTGCACATCAGAGCATCTCCAGTTCTGCCCCTAGAAGGCTTTGCTAACTTTCTCCAGCACCTAAAGGTGACACTATACTCCACGTCCTGGTGGGCAAACCCTCTGTGTCGGACCTGCACAGAGACTGGACTGGAAGGAACCAAAGGGGAAGACAGAAAAAAACTTGCCATCCTGGTGGGAGCTTATGGTGACCTGGGTGGGGACAGTGGGGACAGGGAAGAAACGAAGGTCTGAGAAACCTCTTAGAGACAAAATGCCCAGAACTTAGCCCAGGACTGAACATGGGGAGGCAATGAGGACGACTCCCGGCCACCTGTGCTGGGCAACGGAGTGGGTGGGGGTGCCACACAGGTCCCGCTTGGCCTCTGCCGTATTCACGAGCGTTAGAAACCACGCACTGATGTGCACGTCCTTTCCGAGTGATCAAGAACGCCCAGAGTAGTTCATATCTCACTATCCTCAGTAGAAATCAAGCCACCCACTGAACTAACTGAATACAACACATCACAAGTTTCCGAGTTATCATACTATAGAGAAAAAGAGGACCTCAGGTTTGAAGGGAAAAAGTTTTCACAACTTAACCTCATTTACTGATGGTTAAACCGGGCCAAGGCAATTTTAGATGCTAAACCAGAAAACTGGCTGGGTCGAGTCTTCCAGAGCTGAGAGATGAACTGCCAGACTGCAGCAGTGTGAGGCAATTTCTAAATGGCTCACTGAACAATCTCTTCGTGGGCAAACATTACAAATACAACTTAAACTGGTTGAAGACATTTCAAAGTTCCATGGTTCTTTTCACAATTTCAGCCCCGAAGAGCAAGAGGTCTACACTTACCAACGACCTCCACCTAGCGGCAATGACGGACAAAGACCAGGCGCCCACACCGAGTGGGGAGTGCACAGAGCTCAGCTGATCTGGATTTGGGAACTCTGCAAACTGAAACCCCACAGCCAACTGGCATAAAGCATTAAGTATTATTTTCTTTTTAACTTTAAGCAAGCACCCCAAATCCAGGAAGCCTCTTCAGAGAAAAGGCAACCGGGGAGCCTAGACCCAAGGGGTCGGCACAGAACAGCGGCTTTTACTGGCACACATCTCACCTACTTGGTCAGTGGCTCTGCAACAGCAGAGTGGCTGCCATCCAGACCGGAAGTCCCCGAAAGCCCGAAATATTTACTCTCTGGCCCTTCAAGGAAAAGTCTGACCTCTGAGCACAGCAGCTCTGGATTCAAATCCCAGGGCTGACACTTAGTAGCTGTCCGATCTCTCTGAGCCTCACTTTTCTCTTCTGTAAAATGGGGAGGATACCACCCTCGCAGGGCTGCTGTGGGAGTCCAGTCCCGCGGAATACCAGGGCCAAGCGGTGGGGTCGTTACCACAGCCGGCAGCCGGCCGAGGGCTCCCAGCACTCGGCCCAGAGCTGGGCACTTACCAGCTCTCCCTTCCCCGCGCCGGCTAGTGCCAGGCCACATTCTGCGGGCATTACACACAGTAAGTACCACACGGGGCCTGTCAACAGCCCCGTGAGGCAGGGGCCACCGGGACCCTCAGAGGACAGGGGAGAAAGCGAGGCTCGGCGGGGGAAGGAGACGCCGGCAGCCGGGAGCCACACCCGCACCGCCGCCCGGGACGCAGCTCCCGCGGCTCAGCTTCTTGCTGCGCCTCCAGATGCTTGCTAGAACCCCCGACCCGGAGCAACTGAGAAGGCTATTAAAGTCACGGTTTCTTCTTTTAAAGACCGAGAAACGGGAAAACCGTGTTCTTCCCACTGGATGGCTTAACTGAGCAAAAATTTCACGCTTATCTACTAAGTAGTGACGAGGACAAGGAGGACCAGAGGAGACACCAGGAGGTGACGAGCGCTCCCCTCTCCGAGCGCTCTGAAGGGCCCGATGTTCCTGACTTTTTTTCTCACAGTAGGACTTCCTGGCTGAACTCAATACCTCGTCACTGAACCGTGTGTGGGAGCCTTACGGGGACAGAGGCGGGCCCGAGTGCCAGCCTGACGCTGGCCAAGTCGCCTGGCCTCTCAGAGCCGGCGTCGTCATTTGGGAAGTCAGTACCTGCCTTGCTGGGCACCCCGGCCTGCGAGGCCCCGCGGACATAATGCTTGTGAACGTACTTTATAAACCCTGGGAGTTAACAATCTATAATCTGCTTCTATTCCTGATCCACCCCAGTGTTCTTGAGGCATGACCAGCACAGACACAACAGATCCACCTTCAGATAGGGGAGGAACGTGGCCTCCTACTCGACCCTTCCCCCAATATGTCGTAACGACCTAGGAAGCCTGATTCCGATCTTTCCAACTCTCCAAAACCTGTTAGCTCCAAGGAAACTCTATTCCTTTTTTTTTTTTTTTTAAGATTTTAGATTTAAAGATTTTATTTATTTATTTGACAGAGAGAAAGAGAGAGTGAGAGAGAGAGTGCACGAGCAGGGGGTGGGGTAAAGGGAGAGGGAGAAATAGACTCCCCACTGAGCAGGGAGCTGGATGCAGGGCTCGATCCCCGGACCCTGGGATCATGACCTGAGCTGAAGGCAGACACTTCACCGACTGAGCCACCCAGGAGCCCCAAATAAACTCTATACCTACATTAAAAAATGCCCAGCAGCCAGAGCCTTTAAAAAAAAAAAATCACTTTTCACACCAATGGTTTTATCGACAACTTAGTATCTTTCTAGCAACTCAAATAAAGTTTCAGATTTTCAAGAAAATACTACCTTGGATCAAATTTAAGAATATTCAGAATATCCAACGGCAAGAGCAAACCCTAACGTAAACGACGGATTGGGGGCCGTGATGACGTGTCAGGGCAGGTTCACGGACTGTAACACAGGCACTGCTCTAGTGCAGGAGAGGAACGTGAGGGAGATGGTGTGTGCGTGCCCGGGAAGGGCGTGTGTGCGAACTCTGCACTTTACGCTCCATTGTGCTGTGCACCTAACACTGATCAAAAAAGCACGGTCTGTTACTTAGAAGGAAAATGCAGTACAGTGACAACGCACAACTCGACTCGGCTGCAGAGACAACACAAGCCATGTCACCTGCCCTCCTTTCTGCCTTAGTTCAGAATCAGCCTCCGGCAGGACTGAGGCAGGGGAGAAAATGGCGGTTTCCAAATCAGCTACCGATGTCACTGTGTTGTCTTTTTTGTTTATTCACTGAAATTAGGCTGGTTGATGTTTCACCCAGAGCCAGCCACTCAGTCTCCTTGTTGGCTGAATGCCAAGCAAACCACTTCTGGCTTCTAACTGGACATTTCAGATGCTCTTGCAATTATCCACACTGGTGTGAGTTTCCTTTCTCTTTGCAAGTTCCTGGTCTCTGCCTCTCTGTTACAGGCACTCCAGGGACAGATGGCAGAGGAAGATGCCACCTGTCTGACAAAAGACACTACCTGGTTGGTGTTCTGACTCTCGTGCTGAGAAGTGGTGGCTGATATGAGGAAGGATCAGTCAGTACATCGTTGTACGTTCAGATGCTTGGTTATACTGCTTTGCTGTGAATTATCCATTGCCTTCTATTTAAAGAAATGCTTGATAGATGACACCCCCCGGCCACGCCCAAAGAATACAATCTTAGATTTAAAAAGCAAGCTGCAGAACAATATATTTAGCAGATCTCATTTGAGTAAAAACATTAAAATACAAAGGATAATGAGTATGTGCAGAGAAAATTCTAGCATTACACAGGGAACTTTCTAACAGAAGTTACCTCTGAAAAGCAGAAAGGGGGTGAGGAAGTGAGAAAAGGCATATTTATGTTTTGACTTCACCCCTCTTTTGTACTTTTTGCACTCTACACCACAAATAGAAATTGTTTTTATAAAAATAAATAAAAGTTAGGTATCTAGCTGGTATTTATAAAAGAAACATGCCACCCAAGGGAGCCCCTTGGTGGCTCAGTCGGCTGAGTGACTGACTCTTGGTTTTGGCTTAGGTCATGACCTCAAGGTCCTGGGATCAAGCTCTACATTGGGCTCCCTGCTCAGCAGGGAGTCTGCTTGTTCCCCTCCTCCTACCCTCCTCCCTCCGCTTGTGCTGTCTCTAGAAATTAATAAATAAATCTAAAAAAACAAAACAAAACAAAACCATGTCACCCAAGGAAACAGACCTGCCATCCAGGAAGAGAGCAATATTCATTTTACTTTGGACTGCGGGCAAAAGGGCACTTTCTGAAACTGCTGTCGAGGTTTAAAGTTTACCCTCAGGCCGCTGGCAAAGTGTTTAGTAAAAATTCCTAGTTAACCTGGCATTTCATAATCACTCCCATCTAGGACAATCGGATCTCTGGCGGGCCTCTGCTTAGTCCCTGAGCCCCTGGCAGGGCACACACAGAGACAGGAACGCACCACCTCTGCCCCATTGCTCACTCCCTCTCTCTACCCTCTCTCTAGTTGGAACACTTGAGAAGACAGCGAGGAACAGCCAGCACCTCAACCCACAGAGTCTCTCTGCATAGGGTTAGCCTGGGTGGGAAACAACGCTAAATAGCAGCTTTTTGAGAAGGTCTTTCTGTACATTAAAATAGAAGCATGCACTTACTTCCATTCATCATTTTGTCTTTAGCAAGTGGGTGTGTTGTAACTTTGCTTCCAAAACCTATTTCATGAGCCAAAAGAGCCGTAGGACCTAAAAAGAAGATTAATAAAAAGACTTAAGTGTGGATACAGAAAAACCAGTGGTTTAAAAATTGCAACAGCAGAAGTACTCTTCAAAACCAGGAGGCTCTTACTTAAAATACACTTATGATTCTGAAATTAAACACTTTTTCATATGAGAGGTAAAGTATGTTTGTAATAAACCATCTGCCGAGCACATCTGGCAAAGTGTACAAACTCAGAATACTTCAATACCCATCTAATCAAATCATACAGTGGAATAATAAACAGAATGTGGTCCCCCTCAAGGAAATGCAAGCGAGGGTCCCCGGGGTCCTAGAAGGAGAGACCACCAAGGCCTTCCTCTGAGCACATGAGAGGCAGCTGGTGCTCTCCCAACTTCTGGACTTGACTATCTCACAGACTAATTTTTTCTTCTTAAAAATGAAAGATTAGCACTCATTCCTCCATCTACCCACCCAAAGATCCCAGGTGGTAGGATTATTACAATGAATAGGACATTGTCCAGTCCTGCGAAATGCCCACAAGTCTGAGATATAAGGACACTAGCATTTCTTTATTAAAAACCACTTAAGACCACGCACAAAGATCAGTTTCTGATCCTCTAAAATATGCGGTTGCTAACCTGAGACTTTTATCCAAATGTATTCACTGAAAATGGTCAATTTCATCGATAATCACAAGCATATTTCATATGTAATGGTCCTCAAATAAGAACTAAAACCAAAAATATCTTATAACTTTGTTATGTTACATTAAAACTTTAAAAAAGTAGTTATTCTAACTTTTTTTCTCCAAGCTTCACACCACACCCAGGAAAACCTGCTTCAGCACAGCAACGCCACCTCCAGCATGGGCTGGGGAGCCACGGCGAAGACCTGAGACAGAGCCTGTGTGCTGTAGCTTCAGCCAACGCACGCACCTGCTCTCACTGACCTTTCATGTATCAACACAGTTCCAAGGAAAAGGGAGTTATAGACCATACCTACCGGCTAGATCACAGCTGCTGTTCACAGGAAGATCAACAAATAATACTTAATTACATAAGCCTTCCGCCTGACACCAAGCCAAGTCCCGATTTATATCTCCTCAATCAAAAGCCTGAAACAGATTTGGTGTCTCTCACCACCTTACTTTTATGCTACATACTGGACAGCCATGTATGGGGGCAAATTTTAAGTCTGTAAAGACTGAATAATTACCATTCAATTTTTATTTCAATGGAGTCATCATTACCCTGAATTCTTACTTTGTAAGATTTTAAGAAATAAGAAGTAATTCCCTACATGATCTTGTATTGGAACGCAAACCTCGAGAGGTGATCGTACAGTGAGTTAGGAATTTTTAGGCTCCTCCCTTCAGCTGATAAAATCGCTGCCTACAGTAACGTTAATAAATTTATGTTTCGGTTGAATATAGGAACTCCATGATGGCTTGCTCATCATGGTAAGCCCATAATTACTACTTTCTGGGGTTTAAGAATCCTATTTGGAGAATTCAAGAAGAGATATTTACTTGTCATTACTTGAAATTCTGACAGATGGAATCGTTGCCGCATCGGCAGCAGGGACCGAGCCCGACTGAGTGGAGGGCACTGCAGGCAGGAGCCCCTTGGGCCACCACGACACGGAAGCCAACAGCGCCACCGTGTGGCAACATGCAGAGAAAACATCAGGGTCACCCCCCAACTTCCATGTCCGGGAGCTGGTACCCAGAGCCAGGCATCTGACAATTCCTGGGCCCTTCACCTCCATTTTATCTTACCAAGATTGTCTCCCTTCCAGTTTCTGTCTCAGTGACTACATATTATCCCTCAATACCAGGGACTAAGCAAACTGTCTTTTCAGTACCCGGTTCCCAGTTCCTAACTGCAATACTTAAGAATCATCTTACTTTTCATCACACTTCCTATTTCTGGCCATACCCAGAGAAGCAGTACAGGATGTTCAACAAGACAAACACAAGGCGAGAGGGCTGTTTATGGCTAACATCGATTTAAAGGATTATAAGGCCTGAGCTCCTTAGCATGGCATTCAAGCTGCCTGAGCGCCAAACACTGAACCAGATGTGGCGAATAATTCTGCCACCTCAGTGACAAGAAGGACAAACTGACATGTGGTTTTTACTTTCAGCAGAGTCTTAAGGGAACAAATCCAGCCCAAACCCTTCCTTTCTTCCTTTGGTTAGAAAACCTAAGAACAAGGCTGCAGTGACTGCAGTGTCCTTCAGCAAGGAGAAAGCCCTGTGCCCAAAGGGCAGGTCACAAGGCTAGTGCTGACTGGAACCCGAGAACAGGGCTTGCCAGGGTGGTCACCTCTGAGGCCCTCAAACATCCGAGTTGTAGGACCCCTGAGCTTTTATGTGGGTTACATCAATCAGTAACTGCCATGTTAGAAATTAAAACTGGGAAATTTTTACAACACAACCGATACTTAAGCATACATGCCACACCCGTGACGGCATCGTCCCACTCTCCTGTCACTCCTCTGTGAATGGGAAGGAAAAGGCCAAATTACGTCTTGGTATCTGCTTTCACCTTACGACGCCCTTGAGAGAACTCCCGAGAATCTCCGCTGTAATTATGCAAAGTCCCCGGGATCCCTGGCTTCTAACCTCTTTAACAAGTCCATCAAACTGAACAAAACGTCATGTCATTTTATCTAGCCATCCATCCATTCATTTACTGCTCTTTTGACAAAGATTTCACGAAGACCAATAACAAAAAAGGCCCTGGCCAAAATTACACTATGGAAAAAACTCAAGATGGCAGAGTATCATGACACTAGAGCATTAAGACTGGATTTTACAAAGGAATCAGAAAACATAATATTACTAAGTTTCAAAGACGTGGGGACATCTATGAAGTACCAACAACCTTCTTCTAAATTACGTGACAGATAACACAGTGCCTAAGATCTAAATTTTAACACTGAGGATTAGGCGGAAAGCACCCCGAGGCCTCTGAATCCGCAGGGTAAGCGCAGGACAGAGCTGTTATGTTTATGTCTGACTGATTCTTGCTGACTGGGTGCTGGCAGATACACTTTCTGGCACAGAGATTTGCTGTAACAAGCTGTTTACTGAATTCCAGAGGGCGTTATTTTCCTCAGAGGTCAACCAAACACGGAAACCATTAAGTTTCACGGAACATAGACCAAAAACACGGAGAGGCAGAAAATAGAACAATTGTACTCATTTCTGAAATGACACCAACTTCATGCCACCCAAATTAAATAGGCCAATACGGATGTCCTTCATGCTCTGTGAAGGGAAAGAAGTATTTGAACAAAATCTTCTAATTCAATGCTACCCTGTCACGTATTTTTTGAAGAAAACCCAACAACACATTTAACCCAGGATGGTTCTGCACGTTACCTGCACAGATGGCTGCGATGAGGCCCTTCCTTTTTTCTTGTTCCTTCAGTATCTCCTTCACAGCAGCAGACTATTCGAAGAAAGCCCAAACACATCAAGTTATCACGAAGCCACAAGTTCAATCTCCAGCTGGAAACTCTGGGTGAAGATCTTGCAGTTTAAACTAAAAGCAGATTCTATCTATTCTCTAACAATATTTCTAAATCATTAATAGAAAAATGATCAAATTCATACTGTTTCTACATTGTTAGACCTAAGGAAGGCATTTATTGTAAGAGAAAGGCATCCTTTTTTAAAGGATGTTTAAAGATGAGATGAGAAAAGCAACTTCCCTTGGGCAAACTGACCCTTGCCATTTTGTGCTCCTGGGAGAAAGAAGAGGAAGGAAGGGTATGTGGTGTTTTGGGTGTTTTCAGATGGCAGAGTAAGCAACAGGGTCCAGCAGAGTCCCATAAGTCAGACTCAGCCCGCTTTGTAAGCTTGTCTGCCGCGCTCCTCCCTCCTCTCCCACTATTCCTGCAGGCTAACTCTTCAGAGAGGACTTCAGTGAAGAAGCAGAGGCCTCTTCTGAAGTCATTTTTCACCCCCACTGGCAGTTCCAGTCCCCTGCAGCTCCCAGCCCCCAGCTCCACGGTCTCTTAGCTTTTTATGCTTAAACCTTCATGAAACACAAAATTAGATTCATTCTTCTACCGTGAACTGTATGCACAGAATCTTTTCACAAATAACTTTTCCACTAATTCCACTTACTCATGTAGTAAATGTCAGGAGAGATGTTTTTCTTAATTAAGCCAGAACACCACTTTTCATTTCACCTGCTACTAGTTTATTCCCACCCTCCCTTCCTGAACTATTTTAGTAACAAAACCAACAGAACACAGGCAGATGCTGAAATACTTCCTTTATATGGTTTTTACCTCAGATAAATTCTGTGCACCCAGATTGCCTCCCGGCAGAACCACTACATCGTAAGGTCCCTGTTGTTAAGGGGGAAAAAAAAAAAAAGTAAAAACATTTCATCTGAAATGTGCACTACAGTGATAGTCCGACAACACTTTCCTATTTTAAATGTCGGTCATAGCAAAAACCTGTTCACAGAAGAGCAGTTAAACAAACGAAGGTGTAGCTCTACGATGCAATGTTGTTGCAACTAGTACAAAATCTGAATATCGTAACACGAAAGGATGGCCGTCCACAAGCTGCCTCTGCTGGTTTTCCTGCCACACTGACGCTCCAAGAGCATACGGCCCACAGCCCCATCACACTGGCCATTAAGCAGTGAACTACGGAACGGTGGCCAAGAGCGCCTACGCAGGTTTGGGTGGGCTTGCTTCTGAGGAAAGGGACCTCAGCTCTTCACAGATTCCCAGGTGTTAGGCGCCGTCAAAGGTGATTGTCACGATAAAGAAAAAGCACAATTTAACTAGAATTCTTACTCCTCCCTTAATCCCAGCACTACTCAACTACCAGCTGTTCCACATAAAATGAATAACACAACTATGTCTGTGCCACTGAAACCGGAAAGGCAAAAAGCAGCTTTTGAATAAAGGATAAGAAACAAACAGGAAATGTGGCAGTTGATTCCTGTATCAGGTGATGAAGTTGTGAGACGAAGCAAAGTGGCCTTTGAAGCTAGAGGAACACTGATGAAAGTGTCCCAACCACCCCCTGAGTAAACTGCCAGCTTCCATGGACACAGAGTGAAAAAGGCAGAGTCCTCGACTTCCCAGGGCTTATTATAGTGGGGAAGACATCCAAGCAAAGTAACTTTCTTAAAATAAGTCTGTGCTAACAGCCTGGGATGTAATCAAAACACATTTGAAGAACTTGATAAAGAAGCCATAGGAATAATTCCAGGTATAGAGAACAAACCTCTTTTCTTGCATCTTCCAGACTGGCATCAGGACAAATGACGACGTCTCGACTACACTGTACTGGGTCCTTCCCAGCCAGACCCGCAATGGTGACTTTAATCTAAGAGAAAGATGTCATCAAATTTATCACTGAAACATAAATTTAGAGTAACATTTTCACAGCTGCTGTTTTAAAATAGCTTGGCAGGAAATACTGCAACAAAACCATGCTGACTTTAAGCTAATAAGTTAGCTAAATATATTTAATAACTAGGTCTGTCCCAGTTTGCCTGGGACAGTCCTGATTTACAGATGCTGTCCTGGTACCCTGCCTGGTTAGTGTCCTTTCTCCCATAAGCGTTCTGCTTTGGGAGATCATCCTGTTAATAATCCATCTTGCAAAGTTACTGTTGCTATTTAAATCTCATGCCATTTCCTTAAGACAGAAGACAAGTTAAAACAATGAAATACTACTTTAGCTTGCAAAAATTTACAAAGTTAATAAAACCAAGAGCTGGGGCGCCTGGGTGGCACAGCGGTTAGGCGTCTGCCTTCGGCTCAGGGCGTGATCCCGGCGTTACGGGATCGAGTCCCACATCGGGCTCCTCGGCTGGGAGCCTGCTTCTTCCTCTCCCACTCCCCCTGCTTGTGTTCCCTCTCTCACTGGCTGTCTCTATCTCTGTCAAATGAATAAATAAAAAATCTTAAAAAAATAAAAAATAAAAAAAAAATAAAACCAAGAGTTGGTACTGGGAAAATGGGAATTTTCCTATACTGCTGGTGGGCCCACATGTTGGTACTTTGGGGAGCCATTTGACAAAATCTGGTAATGCCACCTATGGGCTGCCCTTTGGCCAAGCAATTTCACTTTCAGGCATAAAATCAGAAAAAAACGTCCACACATTTGCATAAGGAAACCCGTACAAGAATATTAGAGTATTGTGATGTCCTGAAACTGCGTAACAGAAGAATGGATAGATTGCAGCATATTCACGGAACATAATAAGCAACAATTTTAAATAAACAAACCGAATCTAGATGTGTCTTCATTCATGAGAACCAGAGAAATGAAGGGTAACAGACTTTGGGGTCAGACTGCTAGGGTCGAAGTACTGGCTCTTTTACTTACTAAGTCTACAATGTGGACACCTTATCTAGTGTCTCTGTGCCTCAGTTTCTTCAACTGTACAATGAGAATGGCAATAACTCATAGGGTTGTTATAGGACTTAAGCTAGTTTATGTAAGTGCTTAGAATAACACCTAGCATCAGTAAACGCTATTTTAAGTGTTCACTATAGATATATATAGAGTGAGTGAGGCAGAGAGAGAAAGAGACACATGCAATATGCAACTGCAGTCTAATGTTATTTTGAAGACATGCATTGGATGGACACACAACAATAAGAGAACAGTTATCTCTGTGGCCAGAAGGGGAATAGTATTGGGGAAATCTACAAAGAGGGCTGTGTGATGCGTTATTTCTTTAAAGCACCAGTTCCTCAAGAAGTAGGTCCACAAGAAATATGGCAAAATGTTAACAAGTATTACATGTGGACAGTGAATAGACAGGTAACTATTATATAGTTTCTGTATCTTTGTGTGTTTGAAATATTTTATAAAGTACACTGATTATTCAGGATGACTTCAAAACCCAAAAATGTTTGAAAAAGGGGAGGGCTAGGAAACGTTGGGGGTGGGGGGGCGCCTGGCTGGCTCAGTCCTTAGGGTCTGCCTTCGGCTCAGGGCGTGACCCGGCATTCCGGGATCGAGCCCCACATCAGGCTCCTCTGCTGGAAGCCTGCTTCTTCCTCTCCCACTCCCCATGCTTGTGTTCCCTCTCTCACTGGCTGTCTCTCTGTCAATTAAAATAATAAAAATCTTTAAAAAAAAATTTAAAAAAAAAAAGAAAGAAAACGTTGGGGGACTTACTCCAGCTCGCCTCATGACATCTACGGGGATGACTGTCTCCATCTCCTCTGCTCCTTTGGCCAGGATGACCAGAGCTCTTTTCGAAGCCATTTTTATGTTGTCTTTTTTTAAAGACTTAATGTAAAAAAGAAAAAGAATTTCAAAAAACTTTGCATTGCAACCCTGAAACAGCCAAAAACTTCCAAGTTTAGGAACATTTTTAAGCAAAGTAACTAAGTGCCTCCTAGGGAAAAGGTTCTGATACACAGAATGTGTAAAAAGCACTTTAGGTTAATACTGTTTACACAGAATTTCAACTGCTGTTATTTTGAGATGAGAACACAGTAAGGTTGCTAACACGTGTTGGGACTATTCGGATTTTCTTTTACCATGGTTTTTTTCTTTTTTTAAATCCAATATACAGTAACTTACCGCAACCAACATTTTCTAAAACACAAATACATGGGTCTTGCATTACACACAACGCGGGGAGATAGTATTATTTTTAGAAACACTATTTCAGAAAACGACTAAACTTAATTTCATGGGCAAAAAGTTACAGACACAGTCTTTAGCAGTTAGTCGGTGAGATTTTTGGAGGGGATTTTCTTTTAAGTTCCAATAACTGCACTAAAAATTCTGGAAAATTAACAGTGCTAAATATTTAACATTTTTTTTAATGATGTAAAAAGATGGGAATTCCCCCACTAAACTCAACCCAACTGGACCCGCTCTTTGCACTTCGCTCTCTCATTGTAAACGGGAGCCGCCAAGCTGCTGGGGGGGGGGGGGAGTCCGAACAGTTTTTAGCAAGTTCTTTTTGGGGACTTAGCTGTCCATGCAAAACAGACGCTAAGGAAACCGCTTCACCAAACACAGTATTGACCAGTTGCAAACTGGTGGGATGCCATGCACACAACCCCGGAGAATACGAAGTCGTTACGTGTGTTCCTGCCGGAAGGCCGCCCGCGCCGCAGGCGTGGCGGGACCCCGTCCTCCGGTGCCCCCTTCCGTAGCCCGCACCGGGCTGCCCGTGGCCCCCTCGCCACCCACAGCGTACCCCAGGCCCCGACCCGAACCTCGACGTTCTGCCCACAGACCCGGCACCTCGGCCCCTTCGGCAACAATTCCGCGCCGGGGACGACCAAACCACAACCGGACTAAACCGGGACGGACGCAAGCACGCACACACGTCGCTCCGGCCCTCAGACCCGCACTGCGCAGACGCACGCCGCCCGGCTTCTCGTTCTGCCCCGCCCCTCGGTGCTGCGCAGACGCCCTTCGCGCAGACCCCTCCATGTTCTCCCCCCCCCCCCGCCCCGGCCCTCCACTGCGCAGACGCACGCCGCCCAGGCCCCACCTCCTCCTGCACTGCATTGCACAGACTGGTGCCGCTCCCTCGCTTACGAAACATCCGGCTGAACCCACCTAGGATTGTTGCGGGGGGCGACCGGCCTTTCCGACTCTTCACTGAGTCTAGGGATGTGTCCATTTGGAACACCCAGCATCACGAGAATCCCGGGGGTTCTCGCATCCTCACGAAATCTCCCCAACCCCGAATGGCGCGGGCGTCCGCTGGAGTTAACCCGCTTGTCGCCGCAGCCCGGAGACGCGCGGTCCTCTCGGAAACTGGGGGGGGTTGCTGTGATGAGGCGTTTTCATGGAGTGGAGTTGTGCTTTTACGCTTCTTCTGCGCACTCGGTGTCCCTTTCCTGGAGCTCCTTCCCATGTCCCCTTCCGACCTGTTATGACTTAAAGGTTTTCCTGATCTTGTGTCCCCACCGTGGGCCACCGGTCCCCCGAGCCTGTGCGACTCTTAGCATTTGTTTGCGTGCGGTGTTTTGACGTGTGTTAGTTTCTCAGAGGTGTATTTTTCCCAAAGGTCCCGTTGGCTGCTTCTGCACCCACAGGATTAGAGCACTGCTGACCACATGGACCTGATGAGTACTTAATTAATGACATTTATTTAAGTTAGCGTCTCAAATTTTGTTTTTAAAAGATTGAATTGAATACTGATACTTCTACCCATTTCAAAAACCAAGGTGATAAAAGTTACGTTGAACAGATGGACTCCTATCCTTGTCCCCATCCAGTTCCATCCCCGTCCCTGGCTCCCTGTGAGTAACGTCGTATTAGTTTCCTGAGCATCTTTCCAGGATTTCCTTATGTAAGCACAAGCAAATACATTGTTTTACTTCTTTCTCATAGAAATGTACTAGACTATGTACCTTGTTCTGTCCTCCCCCTGCCACCACGTTATTAAGTGAACATGTTGGAGATCTTTCCTTATCAAAAGGAACTTCCTTTTTTTCAGACAGTATGCTATTGTGACTTATCTCATAGTTTATTTATCAGTGCCCTACTGATAACACAGGTTATTTCCAGCTGTTTTTTTTTTTTTAAGTAGGCTCCCCACCCAGCATGGAGCCCAACCTGCAACTTGAGCTCTCCACCCTGAGATGAAGACCTGAGCTGAGATCAACAGTCAGATGCTTAACTGACTCAGCCACCCAAGCGTCACTGCAGTCATTTTTTTGTACAGACAGCATTACATTGAATAATCTTATTTATATGTCCTACTTGTGTAGGTAAAACTGGAGGGTAAATTCCCAGAAGTGGTAAATACATTGGAACAACTCCATACAAGTTGAGTCACTTATCACTCTCACCAGTAATATGTGAGGTCAAACAGTATTTTAAATTTGTCGGTGTTTTTGAAGTTTCAGTTTAGCTATCAAAAACATTTATTTTCAAGAAATAACTTACATTCCTTTGGTAGTTTGCAAAGTGCTTTAATATATTTCATGAGATCCTTAGAGTGGTGTGAGAGTGGTTTTTATTAAGAATTGTAAATAGATTTATAAATTGCAACACTGCATTGTGCAAAATTTTTAAGTGTCGTTAAATAATCATTTGGCATTTTAAGAAAACATTTTGGGAGTTCTGAAAAGACTTCATCTTTGGTTATTTGCAAAGGAAGCAGGCAAAAGCCACCCACTTTCAGTTTTGAAGTATGGTGGGAAATAGGCAAGTGGTCAGATGTGTATTTCAAAAACTAAGGAGGGATTTAGGTAGATGAAGGAAAACCAAGGGAAGATGGGCTTTTGTGTTCCAGTGCCCATAGTAAACTTTTGTAAGGAGACAACCGTGCTGGTGGCCTGCTGCAGCATGAGATAACCAGTACAGAACAAAAATGGCAAGCCAGATGGTCTTAGTGGTGAAAGGGAGAGAGAATGAATCTGACTTAACACTCCTGAGACATCTGCATCACCTCAAGATCTGAAATGGACGTGGGCCAGCATCGATTTTTATCAAATGAATGAATACATTGCACAGTGTTTACAACTCAAGTATTGCTTATGGTAGATTATCTTTTAGAAATATTCGTTCTTTCCTCTTTCACCTGCATGAGTGGAGGAAATTCCCTGCCCTTTGACTTTGGGTTTGGCCTTGTTTTATTTTATTTTTTAAAGATTTTTATTTATTTGAGAGAGAGAGAGCGAGCAGGAGCAGGGAGAGGGGCAGAGGGAGAAGCAGACTTTCCGTCAAGCAGGGAGCCTGATGTGAGACTCAATCCCAGGACTCCGGGATCATGATCTCAGCTGAAGGCAGATGTTGAACCAACTGAGCCACCCAGGTACCCCAGATTTGGCTTTGTTTTAGCTAACAGAATGTTAACAGATGAGGGGCATCTGGGTGGCTCAGTCGTTAAGCGTCTGCCTTCGGCTCAGGGTGTGATCCCAGAGTCTTGGGATCGAGCCCCACATCAGGCTCCTCCGCTGGGAGCCTGCTTCTTCCTCTCACACTCCCCCTGCTTGTGTTCCCTCTCTCGCTGGCTGTCTCTCATTCTGTGTCAAATAAATAAATAAAAATCTTTAAAAAAAAAAAAAAAGAATGTGAACAGATGAGACCTGATCAAAGCCTTGAAAAGGTTTGACCTGGAGACCAGGCTTGCTCTCTTGTACTTTTTCCTCCAGGGCTGCTGCTGCTGTCCACTCAATCGGGGTTTCAGAATTAACACATGTGGAACAGACCTGCCTCGGCCAACCTGTGCCTGTGCCCGGGGCAGTCACCACAGCGAAATGGCAGACTGTAGTGCTCAGATTTTGTTATACCGCAATAGCTCAGTGATACAGCTTTAAAAGGTTCAAAATGAAAAACAGCAGTCTTCTGACTCAGTCCTTCCTACCCCCTTAAACCTGCTTTCCAGAGGCAAATATTTTCAACTCTTTAAATTACTTCTTGTAATTGTCTCAATACAGTTGACCCTTGAACAGCAAAGGCTTGAACTACATGGGTCCACACAGATATTTTTTGACGAACACAGTTCAGTACTTTAAATGTATTTTCTCTTATGATTTTTTTTTAAAGATTTTATTTATTTGAGAGAAAGCACAAGCAGGCAGAGGGGCAGAGGGAGAAGCAGACTCGGAGTCTGACAAGGGGCTCAATCCTGGGACTCCAGGATCATGACCTGAGCCAAAGGCAGATGCCCAACCAACTGAGCCACCCAGGTGTCCCTCTTCCTTATGATTTTTCTTAACATCTTCTATTCACTGGCTTACTTTATTATAAGAATATGGTATATATAAAATACAATGAACAAAATATGTGTTAATTGACTTTATGTTACTGGTACAGTTTCTGGTCAGCAGTGGACTATTTAATAGTTAAGTTTTGGGGGAGTCAAAAGTTATATGCAAATTTCTGACTGTACAGGCTTGGAGCATGAGGGGGTTTTGGCGGCCCTAACCCTTACATTATTCAAGAGTCAACTGTATTTTTAAACAATATGCTAATACTATTATTTTTCCTTATTGGTTTTAGACATTATATATTAACTTCCTGGAAAACATACTTTTCATTTCACAGCTGCAGAGGTAGGGGTCTGGAGGGGTGAAATGACTGTAATTACCAAGGTCTTGCAGAGTCTTGGTCAAATTCAGATACTCTGATACCAAAGTTCACACTCTACTCACCATAAACTCTATCAGTATTAATAAGTCCACAACACCCATGACATTCTCTTAACTTTCTAGTTTATGCCTATTTCTGCCTATTTGCAGAATAAAACAAAAAATTAAACCATTCACCAAAAAATGTTGCTCTATTACTGGCAGTGAAGACACCTCCTATTTCAGTCCCTGATTTCCAGGCAGAAAAACCTCATCCTAGTCACTACTTTTTTTATTCACCATTTGACAAGTCTTTATGCTTTGTCTCTGGCTGTTTTCAGGGAGCCTAAAATCCCCTTTTTCTTGCAGCACTTGCAACATTTGATTAAATGATACTCTTCTGTCTTGGTGAGCTCCCAATCCACAATGGAGAAATTATGTTGATCATGTGAGTGAAGGTGTTCGGGACATACTACCTCCAAATACGTCACCTTGGCATATTGATTATTTTGAGTTAAAGGCATTTTTTTTTTAAACAAAAGGTGCAAGAAAGGCACTCAGAGTCCCATTTTTTTTCATCCTGAAAGCAGAAGATGAAACTCTCAGGTGAGAACTGCCCTCCCAGTGACATGAGGAAAGAAACACCACCAGAGAGGCACTTGAGTCTGGAAGAATTCGCATACGGAGACCTTGTTAAAATAACTCTTACCTTCCTTTAATCTCCTGTTTTACTTTGGTTACCTTTCCACAGTTGTCACTCTTTGTTCAACCCAGTATGTAAACACTTAGCTTTTGCCACCTCTTTGGATCTTGAAGGCTCCTGGGTCTCATAAAACTTGCATTAAATAAATTTGTGTGCTTTTGTTCTGTTAACCTTTTTACGTCCATTTAATTGAGGCTCCACCGGAGACCCTAAGGAGGTAGAAGTGAAATTTTTGCCTGCCCTATATTAACAACAGCCACCAGTGGCCGTTCGGATCCTGGTTCCAAAAAACAACCCTCCCCCAAAGTAGCCTGATCACAATAAATGGCAAAGAAACTGCTGCCGGATTACTTATTATTTTTCCATGCATCACATTTAGCATCTCATCTCACTAAATACTCATTTTCTATGAATGTGGATGCATCTTTGACCTCATTGATAGTACTTCTTTAGCATTTTGTCTTTTACCTGTTTCCCTCTAATCCTTTGAACTCAGTAGAACCTTCTTGTCTTGGTCACTGCTGAACCCCTATCATCTAGTACACTCCCTGGCACATAGCAGGTGCTCAGTAAGTACTTGCTCAGCATTATCTTTGTTTCACCCTAAAGATATTCCCTCCTTTGACTATCACTATAGATTAATAGTTTACATTTGTAGAACACTACCGTTTACAGTGAGGATCCAACCAATTTCTTATTCCTATTTTAATCATCTTTTCCCCCATCAAATTCATTTCGCCGGACAGCGAATGGGAAATGTGCAGCGGAGAGGGTCACTTTATTTTCACCCTTTCCTAGGTTCACTAAAAAGGGCGAGGGGCTAAACTGCAGTTACTGGGTCTAAGGAAGGCATTTGCGGCATTGAGTAAATGGATTTTTCAACATCCACTAAAGGCTGGTTCGGGGCAAGCTCCAGAGAGGTCCGGCAGAAACGGCGAATTTCCCCTCCGAGCCCCCGAAAGGTTAGGTCGGCGAGACAGGAGAAGAGTAGGCGAGCCCTGACATTTGAGGCAGCGCCGGCGCAAGGGGGAAATTCTGACACCGAGGTCTGTGAGGGGCCCGGGCGGTGGCTTCGCCTCTGCTCCCAAACGGTGCGAAAGCCCCCCGAGCGTGGGCCACCTGGCACCACTCCCACAGCCGGTGGGGGGCCAGAGGCCGGCGGCCGACCCGCAGTGACGTCAGGCCCACTTCCAGCGGCCGGGGCGGAGGGTCCTCGGCCGGCGCCCGGGATTGGCCGAGCCGCAGGGCAGGGGGCGGGGCGGCGCGCGTTCCCAGCTGCCCGTGCGGCGCGCTCGGGCCTGCGGCGGCCGGCCTCGTTGCATGGCGGCGGCCGGCCTCGTTGCACGTCGTCGGCCGGGCAGCAGCTCCGCTGCGGGCGGCCGAAAGTATCCAAAGGACCGGTCGGCCGCGGTGCGGTCACCGTCGCACCTCAGCGACCCCCGCGAACTTCCGGGGGAGGTTGCGGCCAGCGTAGGCGAGGCAGGAAGTCGACCCTTCCCACCTCCTCATCCCAGATTGGTTCCGGTGGCGGACGCCGAAGGGCGCGCGGGCTCCTGCGCCGCGAGCGCCGCTACGTGCAGGCTGCTGATCCGCCCAGCGGCGGCTTTCTGGAGAACCTGCAGAGCCCTGCGTCGGAAACAGGGCGGTGCCGTGGGCCCCGTCCGTTCTCATTTTTCCCTGGGTCTTGGTGGGATACGCTGCCCTGCTCTGCTGTTCCTGCCATCTTATCAATAAGAATCTGATTAGGGTTTAGATATAGGTATATCAAAAGCGTGAAAAACACCTTTAGTTTGTGAAATGTGAATAGTAATGCCCGCCCATAGCTTGGTGAGGACTTACTGAGATCCTACGTAAAACAAGAGCTCAGACAACTTGAAATGTGGGGTCCCTTCTGGCTCTGTCCTGTGGTGGTCCTTTATTCCAGTTCTGCTGCAGTGTTTCCATATTCCAGAGATCTTGAGAACACGGTGATCCAGGAGCCACGACATTTCTGGCAGTGGTCAAAGTGATCAGTATCCCACCCAGCAGCACACATTTGAATCTAGCAGAACTTTGAGTCCTTGCTCCTGCCTTTTGACTGTAATCCCTTTCTTTCCTCAAGCCCACTTCCTGCACGTGGTGTTAAGCCGGGGCTGCACCCGCGGTGAAAACAAAATACTCTGGCGACTTTGGCGTGCCAGCATGGTGCTGTGGATCTCCAGGCTTTGGCAGTACCCGCCCACGCGGGGGATTACAATCAGAAGGTATGCTTACAGCGTTCAAGTCCCTCCACACTGTGGTTCCTTATCTTCCACATTATTAACCTCTTACTCTCCCTCACTCATTTTTTTCTGTTCCTTGAACATAACCTGTACTTTGCCTCCTCAAGCCTTTGGCACAAAGCAGCTCCCTCTAACTGGAATGCCATCTGCTTCCCTACCAGCCTTTCAGGGTACTTTCCATTTTGCAAAACCCAATTCCAGTGCAAAGTGCTCCAGGAGACCATATATTCCCACAGCACTTTGTTCTTCTATTATAGAATCTGTAAGGCTGGGCCGCTTTATCATAGTTATTTGTGTGAACTTCTTCCTTGCTCTCTAGGGTGTGAAGACTGTTGACATGGTGTCTTATCTAGATATGTCTCACAAGACAGCAAAATTCATTCAAGAAGCTTTGAGTGCGTGTCATGTGCCCAGCACTGTTCTCGGGGCTGGGGATACAGCAGTGAAAAACCGTGTCCCCTCCGATGGCGCTCATGACATCCTTCAAACAATAGACAAATGCAGGAAAAGCTCTGTGTGTCAGGTGGTAATACGTACAATCGGGAAAGTAGTGGCTTGAAAGGAGATAGAAACAGGGAGAAGAGGAACCTAAGTGAGACGAGGGCACAAGTCATCTAGAAAGTGAGAGGGTGAGATTTTGGATGAGAGAGCGGCAAAGAAGGGCCCTGAAGCCGGCGTGTGTTTCCTCCATCAAAGAACAACAGGACAGCCGGCTTGAGGGGAGTGGAAGGATGCAAAGTGGGAGAACTGACAGGTCAGATCATGTGCACACTTGCATGAGACATTCAGTAAATGCTTGTGAATTAAATTTATTGAATTGATAAGGGATAGAGAATAATTTAATGATAGTAACGAAACTTAGAAATTGTTGGAGTGGGATAGACCTTGTAGGCATATATTAGGTATTTGCAACTAACATGCATGTCCATTGGAACTCTGATTTAGTGCAGTGGCATTTAACTGAAAAAAAAAATCTCAATGAAAACCAATGGTTTATGCAGTGGTCTTCCATTATAATGGAAATCTGGAAGAAAAGGACACAGATTTTGTTGAGGACAAAATGGATTGACATGTGACTGGAGTTATTTGGTAGGTAATACCAATCACCATTAAGAAGTTCAGAAGGAGGGGCACCTGGGTGGCTCAGTCAGTTGAGTGTCCACCTTCGGCTCACGTCATGATCTCAGGGTCCCGGATCAAGCCCTGTCTTGGGCTCCCTGCTCAGCGGGAAGCCTGCTTCTCCCTCTCCCTCTGCCTGCTGCTCCCCCTGTTTGTGCTCTTTTTCTCTCTGTCAAATAAATAAATAAATACAATCTTTTAAAAAAAAAGTTCAGAAGGAAACAAAATTCATCTGATGTTGTCTTGCTTTTGATTTGGAGGAAAAAAACCTTGTGTACGTTAGTTGACAAAAGTTGAGTTTGTGAAATAACTGGATACATTTGTGTATTTGTTCATTATAAAAGCACTTTCCTTCCCCAGGACTAAGGTGAATGCTACGGAGAGGGGCCACAGGCAGAAGCTAGCTTTCAGCAGAAGGTCATAAGCTTCAGGACTACTTTGCTTATTGGGTTGATTTTTCTTTGATCACCGTTGTCACTTGCAGTCCAAAGAACATTTCCCCTTCAGTGACCTGTGGCAACTGTCTCCAGTGGGATTTTAAAATCTAGAGCACTTGTTTACTTAATAATTTTTGGTTACATGCTCTAAAATTTTTAAAAAGTCAGTTTAGCTTCCTCCCAAAAAGTGGCTATTGATTGCACTCTTCATCACATTTCTCAAAGTTGAAATCGAATGTCAGTTTATTGGCAATCATTCACGTAGATGAGCTCAAATGTGGTTTCCGATTCAGCTCTCAAACCACTGCGTCGGCCGTCTCAGGCTCCGCTGCTGAGTCAACAGATCTTTTTATTCATTCACAGGAATGAGTAGCTCCTGGATTAGTCATAGCTCTTGGCCCAATGTGAAGGTAGCCTCGGAGTGAGAACAGCAGGGCTCCAGCCCTGGCTTCTTTCCCTAACTGCGGCTGTCTGGTGTGCCGAGAAAATACGCTGTCCTGATTCCAGCCTGTCTGGGTTTAAGCCCAGCTCTGCCCCGTGCTAGCTGCATGATCCTGAGCAAATTAGCTGACCCTCATGTCTCGTCCCCCCCGCCCCCGCCGCCTGTACAACAGGGATAACTTCACAGGGTGATTCTGAGGATTAAAGGAGTTAACAGAGATGAAGCTAGAACAGTGGCCTGAGTAGACACTCCAATGCTGTCATTAATACTTGGCTTGGTGGCTTGAATTCTTTCAGCTTCTGTTTCTTTAGCGCTAGAAGAGTAACAATAGTTCTTGCCTTGCAGAACTGCGAAGAGGCTAAATAGCATGCTGAGTACATCTGCAATGCAGAAGCAACAGTAAGTGTTAGCTAGTATTATTAGGAAACATTTATCAACAGTCGCAATCTGTTTAAATTCATTGGTGAGGGACCCATAGGAGAGGAACATAGAAAGTGATGGACCAGGAAAACATGCCATCTTGATGGGGATGATGAGGGATACAAATTGCATAGACAGAGCTTTTGCCTTAAGGTGCAGTGACAGGATCCACATAAGGATTCAAAAGAAGAATGAATTGGAGACTATGCAAATTCCCGGAGCTAAAACTAAGTATTGAGTATATCTGTCTCAACATAAGACATGAAAGGAGGCTAGGTGCAGGGCTTGTGATCCCGGGGTCTGCAGAAGACCAAGGGGCACAGATAAAATTCAGGGGTCTGTGAATTTGGATGGGGAAAATTACATCTTTTATTTTCACTAACCACTAGCAGAAATCTAGTGTTCCTTCAATCTTGAATTTAAAATTCTACAGAGCATAGCCAGAGGCACAGTACCTATGATAATCACACCAGTGGAAGTCAGTTATTTTCATATCATGTTACAGTTATTACAGATATCCCAAGATACCATTTATACTCCTGATTAATTTGAAATTATGGCTCATGGTTAATTTGAAATTATGACAGGTATGTGTTAATGACAAAGTCCATATAGTACCACATTGCAAGTTGGCCTTTTAAATATTTGGTGAGTATATTTCAAAATAATTAATTTCCTCTGTAATCCTTTGTATTGTATTTTACAAACTTAAAAATATTATTATGCAAGGGGTGAGCATAGAGTCCAAAGGATGGAAGAGTACCGTGCACAGAAGCGTTAAGAGTCCTTGTCAAGAGCATGGGCTCCGGAGCCAGCCAGCCAGATGAACCCTTTCTCTGCTCCTTACCAGCCTGGTGACACTGGACAGGCTACCTGGGTTCTCTGCACCCCAGTTTTCTCTTCTGTAAAGTAAGGACAAAGGCTGTTGGAAGGCATAATTGGGATACTATGTACACTTGCAGAATAGTGCCTTGCAGGGAGTAAGCTCTCAGTAAATGTTAGCCATCAGCAGAAAAGCATCTTACGTGAGGCTCAAGAGAGGGAAGAGTACAGTGTAGGTGGGGTGCACACACCAGAATGATTTCCCAAGGGAGGGAGAGAAAGAAAAGTTTAGGGCATGAGGAGGTAGGCAGGCTATGAGATTGGAGTTAACAAACTCATTCATTCATTCATTCATTCATTCATTCATTCATTCATTCAATAAAGGTTTCCGGAATGCCTGCTACATGCCTCTCAACACTTTTGCTAACACTTGTGAGGTCCGGAGCAGGTGTAGAAATGGAACTCATATACCATATGTCTGAATATTTAAAAGTGGTAAACCAAGCTAAAGATGTGTTAAATGGGTTCTGTTTTTCTACTCCAACAGAGATGTCTTCAAAATAATAATAGTAATTGTTTTTATGTCACAAAGTTGGGAAAATACCAACGACAACCGAATTTAATTATTACAGGTAGCTGAATGTACTTGGGTGGTCTGGGAATGTTCAATGGGTGGTAAAGACACATTAGTTCATGAATTATGATGTTATTTGCTCCATAAAATTTCTTTTTTCTTGCCTTTATTTCATTTGTTGTAGCTGAGAACTTCACATAATTTGTGTTCTGTTGACAGTGCTGACAAAGGAGTAAAAACACATATAATTGTACTCAAAGCATACAGAATTTATATACATGTAATGTAAAGTGTAAATGTAAATAGAATTTTTTCAATTAAAATTATGTTTCATGTTTTTAAAAAGTTACTCTACTAAAAGCTTTAAATTTATTAAAATAAAAAATGATAATTGATAAATATCAAATATCTAAAATTATTTCAATATAGGTGAGACTTTTTGTTTTTGGAAGGTAATTAAATTTCTTTTTTTTTTTTTTTTTTTTTGAGAGAAAGCGTGTAAGTGGCAGGGGGTGGGTAGGAGCAGAGGAAGAGGGAGAGAGAATCTCAAGCAGGCTCCACACTCAGCACAGAGCCCAGTGTGGGGCTTGTTCTCATGACCCTGAGATCACGACCTGAGCCGAAATCAAGAGTCAGACGCTCCACTGGCTGAGCAATCTAGGCGCCCCTGTTTGTTTATTTATTCAAGTAATCTCTACACACAACGTGGGGCTTGAACTCACGAACCCAAGATCAGGAGTCACATGCTCTACAGACTGAGGCAGCCAGGCGCCCCCAACCTTGCAGTTCTTATGTTACTTACTGTGCCTGTGCATATTTAAAAGTATGAATTAATATTGCAAAGCGTTCCTCAGACTTCATGTGCAAATGTTACGAATTCCACGCCATTTCACAAGGACTTCCAGAACTGCAATCAGGTATATTAATAGGATCAAGAAGATGGACACATGGGACTTTTGGAAACTATACTTGCCATAATATTCTTGCAAAATAATAGATTATACGAGAATCTATTACAGTCCCAGGTATTGCAAAATAATAGATTATACGAGAATCTATTACATTCCAGGGATTTGGCTAATGAATTTGCCTTTCCCAGCCGCAGTTCCATGGGGTTCACACGGTGCCTGCCGCTCCGAGGCCATATCTCAGTACAGAGATGCTATCACCCTGTGTTTCCAGGCCACAGACCAAGAGCTGTGGGGGAGCGTTTATCTTTGGTTAGCTTGGATGGTACGTGCATCAGGTTACCTATAGAACTTGCCTTAGCTTCCTGTGATGGTTTTATCGAACCAGAATGTGTTAAATGAACAGTATACTCCAACACTCGAACCAAGCCGTGCATCGCCTTCAGGAGACTAACTGCGAAGTGGTCGATGTTGTGTATCACAGGCTGGTGAAGCTAATCTTGAGAACCTTTCCTCTCGGTCAAACTTTTATGTCACTAGCCCAGCTTGAAAAAGTGAGCTAATTACTGTGCTGGGAAATGGCAGACGTCACTTTCAGAGGAGGTAATATCTCCGCCCACAGACTATCCAAAATGTAGATCAGTAAGTAACATTTAGTTAAATGAAAATATCGTCCAGTTAAATGTCATGTGGTGATGTTAAACAGAGTACCACATGTAAATGAGGAGGGAACTTGGTTGGATCGTGACTTTGAAAGTGTTAGGTGATCAGCAATGTCATTTTTATATGGTATGAAACTCCTACATGGGGCCAACTCTGCTAAAGCCGGTGGAGGGGATCCCATAATTATCACAGGTAAAGTGACTCTTGGCAGACTCTCAGATTTTGGGAGTAAGTTCTGTGGACAGCCCATGCATTTTCCTTCTCTTTTGCCACTTGCCCTGGTTGCTTTACTGATGACCAGCATGGAAAGCTAGGGAAGGCAAATTTTAAAGCAGTAAGTCTTATAATAACAGTTGCTGTTTTCTTGAGACTTGTGTGCCAGGCATGGAGCTAAGTAGTTCATATTCATTGTTTCATTTAGTCCTCACTAAATGAGGATGAAGCACAGTGTTACTGTATCTGTAAGACATGGTTGGAAAAATTGGCTCAGGGAGGTTAAGAAGTTTGTCCAAGGTCATATAGCGAGTCTAGATTCAATCCAAGTCAGTTTAACAGCCAAGCTTGGGCTCCTGCGCATGCGCTGTGCTCTACGGCTCCCATTATGTGTGTGTGGGGGACGGCGGGGGGCGTAATAAAATTGCGATAACGGTAGCACATGAAAACGAGAATGAAGTACCACCTATCAGGATGACTATAATAAAAAATTTTTTTAATTAAAAATAAAATGGAAACATAACAAGTGCCAGCAAGGATGTGGAAACGTTGGACTGCTTATCCATTGCTGGTGGGATGTACAACGGTGCAGCTGCCCTGGGAAGCAGTCTGGCATTTTCTCGAAAAGTGAAACAGAATTACCATACAATGCAGCAGTTCCAGTCCTAGATATACACCCAAGAAAACTGAAAACACGTCCATTCAAAAGTGTACACGCACATAATCGAGCAGCATTATTCATAGTAACCAAAAAGGGGCACAATTCAAATGTCCATCACTGATGGATGGAGAGACAGCATGTGGACATCCACACAGTGGAGTAGTATTCTGCTAAGTGAAAGAGGCCTGATGCAAAAACAAGATGCTGTATGAGTCTATGGATATGGAATGGCCAGAACAGGCAAATTCATAGAGACAGAAAGCAGACTAGTGGTTACCAGGGTCAAGGTCAGGGTGCACTGGGGAGGGACTGCTCATGGGTGTCTTTTGGGAGCAATGAAAATGTTCCGGAATGATATACTGATGATAGTTGCACAACATAGGGAACATCAGTGAATTCCGTGAAATAAACACTTTAAAATAGTGAAATTTATGTTATTTGAGGTATATCTTAATTTTTTTTAAAGGCGACTTTAGATCAGGTCCCAGAAGTCCTTGAATAGTGGGCTATAGGATCCAGGTGTCCTTTAGTGGACGACAGGGAGCCACGGAAAGTTTCTAAGGAAGACATTGGCATGATAGGAGTCATGGAAACATGTAAAGTGCTTAGCACATAGTAAGTGTTTAATACACATTAGCCTCCCCCAATTTGACACTAAGCCCCCATGTCTCCTGGGGGAAAATAGCTCTTTTCTGTTTGAATCCTAACAGAAAGCCATCTGTTTTAGTTGAAACCACTCTTGCTATGGTTCCCCTGGTTGTCTTTCTGAGGACCCTTAGCCTCTCAGTGCTGGACAGGACCATCTTAGTATCCGAGAGCATCTTCCTCCTCTTCCTCCCTCCTCTTCACCACCCCTTCCTCCTCTTTTTCTCCTGTACTCCTCTTCCTCTTCTTCTTCCTTTTCAATTTTTTTTAAGTTTTTATTTATTCATTTAAGTAATTTCTACGCCCAACATGGGGCTCGAACTCAGGACTCCGAGATCAAGAGTTGCATGCTCTTCTGACTGAGCCAGCCATGTGCCCCCTTCTTCTTCCTTTTTTTTTTTAAACTGAAATAATGGTTTTCTAAAAAATGCTCATAGATCTCAACTTTACCCAAAGTCGTCCCCCATATAAGTTCTCTGCCTTCCTTGTCTCCACTTCTCTTCATTTCTCCCTCCTTCTTCCTCCAACTCACCCACATAGCAAGGAGCTCAGTAGCAAGGAATCAGGTTGCCCTGGGTTCTAATCCTGGCTCCCCAACCTGCTGATTATCTGGCTAGACTCATAGGCTCAATGTTCTCATTTGCGTAACATTACTCTAATAATAATGATAATGTCAACTCCTGGGGTTCTTTTGAGGACAGTGTTCATTAAAGTGCTTGTTAGAGTGACACCGGGTACGTCAGTGCCCTCAGTGAATTATGGCTAGAGCATTACTATTATTATACCAGTGGGGGTACGTTGTGGCAAAAGCACTGATACATCTTCAGAAGTGGCCTTCATCCTTCAAATCTCAAATGTGTGTAGGACACATTAAAGGCTTTGACCTGGAGGGCTACTTGAAGTGACAACACCCTTTCCCAAAGTCATCTGAGAGATGTCCTAACACCACATAGCTGCTTCCAAGAAATGGTTTGAAGTGCCATTATCAAGAGAGGATGGGGGCTCTAGGGGATTTTGGGGTCAGCAAACATCAGATGAGCAACCTCACAGAATCGTGGCGGGAATTTCCCACGAGGCCCCGCCCCCGGCTGAGTCACCAAACCCCTGTGTTTGACTTGCAGCGAGCGAGAGGAGAGCCTCACTGCTCTGAAGATCAAGGAGTGGAAAGTTCTTCACCAGCCCAGAGAGCTTAAGGTTTGTCCGTGTGGGGCAGCTGGGGGAGCGGAGTTGGGGTAAAGATAGAAGCTTTATTCCTTTTCTCCGTGTCTAGACTTTTTGCCCTTCTAATTTCCAATAACTTTTATTCCATAGCCCATTAAATAAAGATCAAGCCCCTGGCCTAAAGAGGTTTCTTACTTAGTAGTTTTGTTACTATATGAGCTTCAAATCTCAAAATGGGCAAATATAGGTCTATTAAGAAAATGTGATCATAAGTTGAGCAGATCGATGCTTCAACATGTTAGCAATTGGGTGTTGAAATGTTCACATATTGTTCTGACAAAGGGGAAGGATTAATGAGATATCTCCCCAGTGAGCTGAACTGTTAGATAAGACTGACAGATTGTCATTTTAAGAACTCTGTCGCAGTGCCAGCAAACAGCTGGCATTGTTGAACTCTGGATGCTAATGCTAAGTGTCTATGAAAGTCCCCAAAAATTCTTGTTACTGTTATTTCTGCATTTTGGCAAAACACGTTGGAGAGTGCAGGCTTAGGCTTTGGCAAACCTGCACAAAACTATGTGTGTAGTCATGTCTGTCTCATCATAGAAGTGTCTGTGCATCTGCCACCTTTTCCATAATATTCCATCAATGAAGTATTTCTGAAAAACCCTGAGTTATGGTCTTATGGATTGCACAGGTGATGGTTGAAATGTCGATAATCCTAAAAGGAGAAACCACCTCATTCTTGGAAATTTTTACCTTTTGCAGAGTGGAATTTGTGAAACCAGCTACTTTGATTAAAACCCTTTTGGAATCTGCTTTGCTTGTATCCAATCTATGCAAGATCTCACCATGGGCAGTGGCTATTACAATATAGTGGCTACCATGTTGTTGGTCATGAATTTTGAGAGGACAAGATCAGTGCAGGATTCCTGTAATAAATGCCCAGCTGGTAAGAACCAAATTCACATGTGTGTTTGATCGGTTTTGTTGAATACATGGTTCAGGGAGTCTAGTAGTCAGGGTGACTGAGCTCTGTTTCAATGATTTGTTTATTCATTCATGTACAAACATTTCTTGGATGCTGCATCTTAGCTGTGTGAACATAGCCATGTCCCTTAATACCTTGTGTCCCAGCTTTGGCATAGGGGGATAATGAAAGAACCTATCTCATAGCTTTGCTGGGAGGATCCCATGATAGGTTCTGAACAGTGCATGGCACATGGCAAGACCTCAGTAAATGTCAGCCTTCTCTGTGAGGACCTGTGCTCAGACTGGGGGGCGCAGCAGGGAATAAGAAGTAGCAGGGTGGGGAGAAGCAGACACATGTACATTGCTAGTATACTGATGAAGGATGCTGATCCCCTGAACCCAGTCATATTGATCTCCTGGATCAATCAAGAGAAGTCATCCTTTTTTGTTCAATAGATAAAGGAAACTGTTTTCTTTCTGTTGGTTTATCTGTTGCAATATCTATACATTGTTATTTGTAATTCTGCTAAGGTCAATCTTGCAAATGTATAATTATAACAGTCAATCAAAGTAAAGCGTGTCACTGTGCCACCTAGAAACTAATCATTGTTTCTTCCTCTAGTTTTCTGGAGAACTTTATAATGCTTTGGGCGATGGCTGTGCGTTGTCCAACAGTACACCTATTATCTACCTTCTCAGGTACTTTCTGTGGGAAAAGCAAGGGTCAGATCTGCATTCCTTGTCCTCAAGATAGTTTCTCCAGCACCAGTGGACAACAGGCCTGTGGCATATGCAGGCAGTGTGAAGGTATGATTTAAAAGATGTATGTTGATCCGAACATGTGTTGGGATGACAGGTTTTTATTCTCTAGTGTATTGATCTTGGTGGAAATGTTAACTATGCTGGTTCCTCTGTCAAAAGGCAGGTCCAGTAAAATAATTTGCTGTAAAAGCAATAATTTGTAGATGGAGCTTTTAAATATTGGGGGAAACACTCATTTGAGAAGAGAGAAGCATTTACTTAGGAAAATGTAAAAATGTCTTCTACAGAGATTTAAACATGAACTTTATACTCTCAGGTCATTGGGAACATTGTGAGAGTGAGCACGGGTTTTGTGGGTTTTCTTTTTTTTTTTTTAGCATGATTTTTATTGCAGAACATAAATTTGCTTCCTGGATTCAGAGGTCAAGTGTAATGTAACTTGGGAAACTTTGTAGGTGTTTTCAGGACCAAGAAGGTGTGTTCGCCCATCAGCAATGCAGAGTGTGAGTGCATCTCAGGATTCCACTGCCTGGGGGCGGGATGCACCATGTGTGAACCGGATTGTAAACAAGGTCAAGAATTAACCAAAGAGGGTAGGTTTGCTCTTCTTCAATCTAGGGCAAGTCTGTTTATCTAGACATATGTCATTCGTTTAGGTCTTGGGCCTTTGAATATAAAGTAAAACATAGATTAGTAAAACCTTGAAGCAACACACAATGAACCACTGAGTCAAGTATATGATACTCACAAAATTATTTTTCAATCAATGGAAATAATTTGAGATCACAACATTTGTTATTCACCAGGATCATGCATTTCCATACATTCTATATCTACATCTATATCTATACACAATACTCTGTGTACACTTGGAATAAAAACTTTAGTCAACTTGGGATTTCATTTCAAGAAGCATTGTGGAATAACCCATGTAGATTGTGTTAAGTTAATGACTTCATTATTATGTAATTATGACTGTATTATTATGTAATTATGCTATGTATCATGCTATGTAATTATGCTCATCACAGGAAAAGTTATGAAATCATCAAAAATTCCCTTTTTTTATTGTTGCTTTAATTTTTATGCAGGTTGTAAAGACTGTCACTTTGGGACATTTAATGATCAGAAACATGGCACCTGTCAACCCTGGACAAAGTATGTATAATTTCCTTTTGCTTTCAAAATAGAGAATCTGGGTTAAAATTTTGTTTGTTTGTTTATAAAGTTTTTTTTTAAAGATTTTATTTATTTATTTGTCAGAGAGAGAGAGAGGGAGAGCGAGCACAAGCAGGGGGAACTGCAGGCAGATGGAGAAACAGACTCCCCACTGAGCAGGGAGCCTGACTAGGGACTCAGTCCCAGGACTCTGGGATCATGACCTGAGCTGAAGGCAGATGCTTAACCAACTGAGCCACCCAGGTGTCCCTGGGTTAACATTTTTAAAGACAAAGAATGTTATCATTGAAGTTTTAAAAAAATCTATCTGGGGCACCTGGCTGGTGCCAGTCAGTGGAGCGTGTGACTCTTGATCTCAGGGTCATGAGTTCCAGCCCCACGTGGGCCTGGAGCCTGCTTTAAAAATCTAGCAAGTGTAGGCATAGAAGAGCATACGAACAGGCAACATGTGAACAGTATGAGGTAATAGTGATTTGATAACAAAGTGGGCATTTTCTCCAGAAATAATGCCCAGAGCATTTAGCTCAGATTTGCTGGAACTTTGTTACTGTCTGTCCCAGCTGTTCTGTTCTGTTTCCTTCCAATCTCTTTGCTGCCTCTTACCTGTCCTCACTGATCACTCAGCCCATCATCAAGGGTGCAAGGCCAGCATGGAGGATGATACAAGAAGGGTAAATTATGTTTCCTACCCTCAAAAACATAGCACCTCCTTGCGCAAACAAGACCATCACAGAAGTCACACAGCCAACAGCATACATGGGAATCTGCCTGTCGACCTGTGTGATCAGGACCAGAGCTACTCAGAGTGTGGTCCGCGGACAGGTGCTCATCCACAGACAGTTTGTGGTATCCGTGGCAGGAACACCACACACTCTAAGAGTGAGCATTTAGAAACGTGTAAAGCAATTGGCAGAGTTACGTGTGCCCGTCAACCCTAAAAAGAATTGAGGTCTTGTATTTTGTATGCCTTTGTTCTTTTTTTTCATTTGATTTTCTTTTTTTTTTTTTTTAAAGATTTTATTTATTTATGTGACAGAGAGACAGCCAGCGAGAGAGGGAACACAGCAGGGGGAGTGGGAGAGGAAGAAGCAGGCTCATAGCGGAGGAGCCTGATGTGGGACTCGATCCCGGAACGCCGGGATCACGCCCTGAGCCGAAGGCAGACGCTTCAACGACTGCGCTACCCAGGCGCCCCTTCATTTGATTTTCTTACTAGAAAATCATTTTGATTATTATTTTACATTTACATTCTTAGGTTTTACAAAAATATTGGTTTATACAGATGGGGAAAGGTTGTTTTTTTTTTAAGGTCTTTCAACAGAAATAGCTCAGAGAAGTCTATGGGTCTGCATGGAAAGTGGGATTGAACTGGTTTTGGAGGAAGAGTGGGTTTGCATTAGGTAAAGGGAGGAGGGAAAAGACATAGGACAATGATGATGGTGATGGTGTCGATCATGGTGGTGATGATGGTGATGGTGTTGATGATGATGGTGATGATGGGGATGATGATGATGGTGATGATGATGATGGTGTTGATGGTGGTGATGATGGTGATGATGATGATGGTGATGGTGTTGATGATGATGGTGATGATGGTGATGATGGGGATGATGATGATGGTGATGATGATGTTGATGATGATGGTGTTGATGGTGGTGATGATGATGATGATGATGGTGTTGATGATGATAGTGATGATGGTGATGATGGGGATGATGATGATGGTGATGATGATGTTGATGATGATGGTGTTGATGGTGGTGATGATGGTGATGATGATGATGGTGTTGATGATGATGGTGATGATGGGGATGATGATGATGGTGATGATGATGATGGTGATAATAGCTACCATTTGTTGGGTCTGGGTTCATAAAATCCAGCCCCTGCAAGCTTGTCCCCCCTTGTTGCTCTTCACAACAGCCCTTGGAGCATGTATACCTTATTTTACAGATGAGAAAACAGTCTTAGAGGGATCTTCTTAACTTTCCCATGGTCATTCTGCACAGGGACAGACCCTGGGCTCAAACCCTTGTCTGTCTGATGCCAGCACATCATAGGGTTAGGAACTCCTAACCCTTAGGCTAGGTTGTCTGTCCTTCATGTATGCCAGAGATGGTCGAATATGCTTAGGAAATAGAGGGTGAGAGACTAACCAGGCAAAACAGTCTGGGGACAGTTGTGGGACAGGGCTCCCCAGCCTGGGAAGAAAGAAGAATCCAGTTAGGTGGGTAGAATGGAGTGGATTATGGAGAACTGTGAAAGCTGGAGGAAGCCAGCCAGTCAAGTGTATATTTTCCATAATATCTTTATGAACCCAGACCCACACATCTTTGTCACTGGGCTGCTTTATTGGATGGAAAATGTCAATATTTTTAATTAGAATGACCTGTACTTAAATTAATTATTTGAACTCTTCATTGGATGGTCCAAGCTGTTCCTTGGAAGGCAAGTCTGTACTTGTGAATGGGACGAAGGAAAGTGATGCAGTGTGTGGACCAGCTTCGGCTGACTTCTCTCCAGGTACAACCTCTGCCACCACGCCTGCCCCTGCAAGAGATCCAGGTAGCTGGTTCATTGCTATTAAACCAGAGTGGATGCATTATGGCTCTTCTGATTGGAATCTAAATCGCCCCCATACTGTGATGCCTCACATCTCTGCCTACAACAGGCACCTCCTGCATGCCTTCCTTCTTTTATCCTGGCGTCCAAAAACCCATCGATTTTTTTCAAGTATTTGCAATGCAATCTGAGATACACATTAGTAAGCAGAACAGGGTGAAACTACCCAGACAAATACTACACCTTTGATAATGTCAAATTAAGGGGATTATAGCGTCCCATATTTTCTACATTCTTGAGAGGCCAAGCCGCTTAATTTTTGTGGGCCTCTGGAGAAATTATTTAGGTTCCATAAAAAATTTTCTTATATGCAGTTAAGTTTATTAAGTTACCTGGTTAGAGATGTCCAAGGCACCACCTCTCCTTGTGATTAGGGGTTTACCAATGTAACTATAAATATACGTATATTTGCAAAACTATATATCTGCATGCATTTCTCCTTTTCCTCTTTTTTAAAGGACATACGCCCCAGATCATCGTCTTCTTTCTGACACTGACGTCGGCTGCTGTGCTGTTGCTGGTGTTCTTTCTCGTGCTCCGTTTCTCTGTCCTTAAACATGGCAGAAAGAAACTCCTGTATTTATTCAAACAACGTAAGACCACTATAAACGTATTCGATATGAGCTCTTTTGAGGCAAAGCTTTTTACAGTAGAAAGGAAAAGACACTTTTGTCTGGTTAGTATAGCACAGAGATTATCAAGGAGGGCAATTTTGCCCCCAAAGGGACATTTGGTAATGTCTGGAGACAGTTTTGGTGGTCACAACCTTGGGGGCGTGGAGGGCATCTAGTGAAAGGAGTCAGAGGTGCTGCTGAAATTCTACAACGCACAGGAAAACAGTTACCCCCCCAAGTGCTCACCAAAACTTCTGATTTAAAGAATTATCCTTCCCACCTTCACCCCACCTACAACACAAATGCTTTGCAAGAGTAGTGATGAGTAATTAGTGAGTTGCAATGAAACTGCAATCCATTTTTTAAATTTTTAGGCCATTTAAAAAAACTTTCTATTTTGAAACAATTATAGGTTTACAGGAAGTTGTAAAGACAGTACAGAAAAGTCTCATGTGTCATTCATGGGGTTACATCTTCTGTGACTAGAGCACACTATGAAAACCAGGTAGTTGACATTGACATGTCCGTGTGTGTCTAGCTGTATGTCATTGATCACATGTGTAGATTGGCCTAACCTCCAGCACAACCAAACAGAAATGTACCCTCACCCCCAGGACCCCCTCCTGCTAGTCCTCTGTGGTCACATCCACTCCCTCCCCCCTCCCTCCTGGCAGCACAAGTCTGTTTTCCATCTCTACACTTTTTTAAAAAGATTTTATTCATTTATTTGTCAGAGAGAGGGAGAGAGGGAGCACAAGCAAGGGGAGCAGCAAAGGCAGAGGGAGCAGCAGGCTCCCCGCTGAGCAAGGAGCCCCATGCAGGACTCCATCCTAGGACCCTGGGATCATGACCTGAGCCGAAGGCAGACACTTCACCGACTGGGCCACCCAGGAGTCCCCCATCTCTATACTTTTGTCACTTAGGGAATGTTTTATAAATAGAAGTACGCAACGTATAAGTTGATTATAAGCATGTGACCTTTTCGGATTGGCTTTTTTCACTCAGCTTAATGCCACTGAGGTCCACCCAAGGCACGATGTGCTTCAACGGTGGGCTATTTTTTTTTGTTAACCCCTGACCAGCGTTCTGTGCCATGGTTGAACCTGTGTGTTTGACCATTCACCAACTGAGGGACATTCTGATTGTTTCCAATTTTTGACTATTGCATATAAAGCTTTTGTGAATAATCACGTACAGGTTATGTGTGGACATAGTTTTCATATCGCTAACATACATGCCCAGGAGTGCAGTTTCTGGGCCATGTGATTTGTTGTTTTAAGAAACTGCCGAACTATTTTCTGGAGGAGTGGTGCCATGTAATATTCCATCATGGCGTAAGAGCAATCATGTCTCCTCAGCCTTGGCCGTGTTTTGTACTGCCACAGTTTCGTATCCAGCCGTGATAACCCATCGTGGTCATTTGGCTTCCCCTAAGGGTCAAACATCCTTTCACGTACTGATTTTCTTTTTTTTTCTTTAAGTTTTATTTATTTATTTCACACAGAGAGAGAGAGCAAGAGCGGAAACAGGGGCAGAGGGAGAGAGCGAGGGCGTAACAGGTTCCCCGCTGAGCAGGGAGCCCGATGTGGGGCTTGATCCCAGGACCCAGAGATAATGACCTGAGCCGAAGGCAGATGCTTCACCGACTGAGGCACCCAGGGGCCCCTCACATACTTATTCTCCACCTCTGTATTTTCCTCGGTGAAAGGTTCCTTGATGTCTTTGGTCTATTTTCTAATTGGATTTTTGTTTGTTTGTTTTCCTGTTGACATTGGAGAGTTCTTGACGCCTTCTAGGGGAGTCCTGTGGCAGGTGTGGGCTTTGTGTTTCTGCCCACTCTGTAGCTCGCCTTTCCCTCCTCTTCACAGGGTCTTCTGCAGAGAAAAAGGTTTTAATTTTGATAAAGTACAATTTGTCAGGTTGTTTGTTTTTTTCATGTATGGAGTCATGTCTGAGAACTCTTTAAGTCCTGGACCGCAAAGATTTTTATTTTCTCCCGTGTCATCTTCTAAATGTTTTACATTTACATCCGTGGTTTATTTTTAGCTAAGTGTTGTTTAAGGTGTGAGAGGTTTAGGTCAAGAATTTTCTTCTTTTTTGCCTTTGGATGCCCAGTTGCTCCAGCATCACTTGTTGAAAACATTATTCTTCCCTCATTGAATTGTTTTTGTGGCTTTCTCAAAAATCAGTTAGCTATACTTGTGCAGGGGCTATTTCTGGTTTTTCCCTTTTGTTCCACTGAGCTGTGTGTTTATTCTCTGCCAGCACCACACTGTCTTGATTACTGTGGCTGTAAAACAGGTCTTGAAAGTAGGTAGAGGGTAGATGGATTTTTCAACTTTATTTTTCTTTTTCAACATTGTTTTAGCTATTCTAGTTCCTTTGCATTTCCAAATAAATTTTAGGACAATCTTATCTGTATCTACAAAAGTCAGTTGGGATTCTGATAGTAACAGTGGTAAACCTGTATATTACATCGGTGAAAATTGATGTCTTTACTATGTAAAGTATTTATGTCTTAACATAGTAAAGACTTTTATTTTTCTTCTATTTCTTTTATTTCTTTCATCAGCATTTTGTAGTTTTCAGCATACAAATCGTGTACATATTTTATCAAATGTAGGCTTTAGCATGTAAATTTTTTTTAAGAATCGCAAATGGTATTTTATCTTAAATTTTGATTTCCACCTGCTCATTGTTATTCTATAAGAGTATAGTTGATTTTCATAGATTGATCGTGTATCATAATTTTGCTGAACTCACTTATTAGTTCCAGGAGCATGTTGTAAATTCCTTGGGATTTTACAGGTACTATAATGCCACCTGCAAATAGAAGCAGTTTCATTTTTTCCTTTCCAATCTGCATTTCTTTTATTTCTTTTTCTTGACTTACTGTGCTGGCTAGAACTTCCAGCACCATGTCCACTAAGCGTGGTCAGAGTGAATATCCTTGCCTCACTTCTAATATTAGGGAAAAAGCATTCAGTCTTTCACCAGTAAGTATGATGTAAGCTATAGATTTTTAGTAGCTCTTCTTTATCAAGTTGATGAAGTCCATCCTTTATTTCTAGTTTTCCGATATTTTTTAAAAAATCAAGAATGAGTGTTTAATTTTGTCAAATACTTTTTGCATCAATTGATATGATCATGTGACTTTTCTTCATCCACCTAAGATGATGGATTACACAGATTCATGTTTGAATATTGAACCAGCCTGGCATCCCTGGACTAAATTTCACTTGGTCATGGTAGATAGTCCTTTTTATATATTGCTTAATTCCATTTGCTAATATTTTGTGAAGAATTTTTATAGCTATATTCATGAAGGATAGTGCTCTGTGGTTTTCTTTTCTGGAATTGTCTTTGTCTGATTTTGGTATCAGGGTAATACTGGATTCCTCAAATAAGTTGAGATGTGTTCCTTCTCTATTTTCTGGAAGAGATTGTGTAGAATGGTGTTAATGCTCCTTTAGATAGTTGGTAGAATTCTCTAGTGAAACTATCTGGACCTGAAGATTTTCTTTTTGGAGATTTTAATTACAAAATAAATTTCCTTAATCATTATAGGACTATTCACTTCATGGTGAGTAAGTTGTGATAGTTTGTATTTTTTCAGGAATTGGTCAATTTCCTCTAAGTTGTGAGATGTATGTGTTTAAGTTATTCGTAGTATTCTCTTATTATTCACTTAATTCTCCAAATATAGGTGTGGAATTGTGTATTCCCCCTTTCAGTTTTATCAGGTTCAGCTTCACCTATTTTTTTGCAGCTTGATTGTCTGATGTATACACATTCAGTATTGCTGTGTCTTCTGGGTAAATTGACTTTTTAAAAAATTATGAAAATTCCCTCTCTGTGCTGATAATTTTTTTTTGCTCTGAAATCTACTTTATCTGATATTAATATAGGCCTGCTTTTAAAAAATTAATATATACATGGTATACCTTTTTGCATTCTTTTACTTTCAACCTAACTACCTTTTATATTTGTTTTTTTAATAAAGATTTTATTCATTTATTTGAGAGAGATAGAGAGTGCACACATGTGAGTGGAGGAAGGGGCAGAGGGAAAGGGAGAGAGAGAATCTCAGACTCCACACTGAGTACAGAGCCAGATGCAGAGCTTGATCTCATGACCCTGAGATCATGACCTGAGCTGAAACCAAGAGTCGGACACTTAACCAACTGAGTCACTCAGCTGCCCCCATTTTATATTTGAAGTGAATTTCTTGTAGACAACATATAATGGTCACTCTACTAATCTCTGTCTTTTAATTGGTATATTTAAACCATGTATATTTAATGTAATTATTTATATATTAGGTCTTAAGATCCTATTTTATTTTTCGTTTTCTGTTTGCTTTCTCTGGTTTTCATTTCTCTGCATTCCTGGGATTACCTGAACATTTTTAGAAATCCACTTTGATTTGCCTATAGTTTTTTTGAGTGTATCTCTTTGTGTAACTCTTATAGTGGCTGCTCTAGTTATTGTACATAATTTATCTGTCTACTAGTATCAACATTATAACACTTTGAATGAAGTATGAAAATATTACCTGCTTTTGCATCCTTTTAACCTCCTCCAATTTATAATATACTTATCTTAAATATTACCACTACATACTTTGAGAACCATATTAGACACTTATAATTTTTGCTTCAACTGTCAAATATAATTTGGAAAGCTCAAGGGAAGGAAAGTTTATTGTATTTACCCATATATTTGTTCATTTCTTTTTTCTTTATTCCTTCCTGATATTCTAAGATTCCTTCTTTTATCAGTTCTCTTCTATTTAGAGAATTTCCTGTAGCCATTCTTTTAGGGTAGGCCTTCTGGTGACAAATTCTCTTAAATATTCATCTGAGAATGTCTTGACTTCCCCTTCATTCCTGAAAGATATTTTCACCAGGTATTGAATTTGAGCTTCCAGGAGTTGTCACCAGCCCTTGTGGTTAGACGAGGCTGGAAGACATTCTCCATAGCAGGTGGGGCTATGATTCAGCTCCTTGCCTGGGCATGGGCAAACCAGGCTCTACGGTGGGCAAAACTCCTTGTTTGAGGGTCTGAATCAGGCAGATTTGCACCTCATCAACTTCTCTGGTCAGGGTGAGCCCTGAACTTGGCTCTGCATAAACAAGACTACTGGTTGGGATTGTTCCTTGGACTTTGCAAGTATGTACTCAGTCTGCCAAGATCCGTGTGCTGGTTGCTGCAAGCTCCTTTCCCTTCTCCATCAGATTCCCAGTGGTTGGGCCCTGCAGATCCCCCTGCCATTCCTGTGGTGTGAGATCAGAATAGGAGCTCCCCTAAAGTGCCCCCAATGCTGGGAGAAGCCGGTGGTTCCCTTTGGGTTCTTTTCCCACTGGAGGAGCCAGAGGCTCAGAGGGACCTCTCTGTGTGGTGCTGCATGGGCCTACAGGAGGGGCAGTGTGGTCAACGGTAACTGCTTCTCTTACCCTCCTAACACAGTCCGTCTTGGTCTCTGTGGTGCAGAGGTGGGGCTGCCACAGCCTCATCCCCATGTTCTAGGATTCTCTCAGTGGTGTCTTGTTCTTGAATAGTTGCTAGTTGTTCTTCTTAGGAGGGAGATCAAAGATAGGAACAAGCTATGTGGCCATCTTGTGATGTCACTCTCCTTGGTTATTTTTTTTTTTATAGTAAGAAGCATGTAATATTGAGGCAGGCCCTTTAAATTGTTGGGCTATTTTTAAAAATCTGTTTAAGATGAAAAGTTACCTGGGGCTGGGTGGCTCAGTTGGTGAAGCATCTGACTTTGATTTTGGCTCAGGTCATGATCCCAGGGTCCTGAGATTGAGCCCCACATTGGGCTCCACACTCAGCACAGAGTCTGCTTGTCCCTCTCCCTCCGCTCTTCCTCCCCTCCACTTGCACACACACACACACACTCTCTCTCTTTCTCTCTCAAATCAATAAATAAATGAAATCTTTAAAAAAAAGATGAAAAGTTGCTCAGCAGTAACACAAATACTTCACACTAACATGTAAAAGGAAACCAGGAAGCTAAGGCATAAATCAATTCTTTAATTGCCGATAGATGGAAGTAGTGGGAGTATCTTTAATGTCTTGGTGCCGCAAGCATTTCATTCAAAAGACACTGTCTAGTGTGTAATCTAAGTAACCCTGAAGACTAAAATCCATACTGCTGAATCGAAACTATGGTTACGTTTGGGATATGACTAATTTTTTTTTAATATTTTATTTATTTATTTGACAGAGAGAGACAGCCAGCGAGAGAGGGAACACAAGCAGGGGGAGTGGGAGAGGAAGAAGCAGGCTCATAGCAGAGGAGCCTGACGTGGGGCTCAATCCCATAACGCCGGGATCACGCCCTGAGCCGAAGGCAGCCGCTTAACCGCTGTGCCACCCAGGTGCCCCTGGGATATGACTAATTTTGTGCTATACTGATTCATGCTCAAGTTTTTAGCCATCGTAGAAAATAAAATCGTTTTTCAGGACCCATAAGAGTAATTGATAAGAAGAAATTGTAAATAATCCTGAGAAAAAGCTCCTACTTGCTATCATCTCTCTTATTGATAAACTTGTTCAAATTAGAGTTGAGCGCGGTTGCGACTTAGAGATGTCCTGTGACTGTGATTGACGGAAACTGGATGTTAAATGGTTAAAACAAACAGCAAAAGATAAGTTACTTTTAAACTGCTTTTCAGCATTTATGAGGCCAGTACAAACTGCTCAAGAGGAAGATGCCTGTAGCTGCCGATTTCCGGAAGAAGAGGAAGGAGAATGTGAGCTGTAAAGCAGAAATCCAAAACTCCGCTGGGACTGTCTTGAGAAGAATCACAGGAGAAACATGAGTGATCCCACCATCGTATCTTACTAAATTGAAGACACTGTCCTAGATAAGACTCAGGATTACCCCCAAGTTTTCTCAAAATGCTGACAGGTTGGCCTTTAAAAATGTACCCCTTTTAGTGCATGTATGGGACAGAGCTGGTGGGAAAGGGGCTTTTCCAGATAATGCTTAATAGGCTTCAGCTAGTTTGTTTTTGAAATCCAAAGAGAATTTAAAATTACATCATGTAGGCCAATAGTCCAGCCAAAATGATAGTCAAAAATCAATTCCATTTGAGTGTGTGTGTGTGTGTGTGCTAATATGACATATGACAAAAAGCCACAAGATGCAGGAAATACCCCCAACCAAATTTTCCATTGGTTCAGATAGTCAACACAATGAGCTGTACTGATATGAGGGAGGAAATTATGACAGTGCCCAGATTTGAGGTCAAGGGAAAAATATCTCAGACCTCGAGGAAGAGTTTTGGAAAGAGTTCCTATGTCTTTGCACGTTCTGTGGTCCCTTCATCTCTGTGTCCTCTACCTTGCGCTGCTTCTCTCTGGACCGGGGCTTACGTTTCGGTTCTTTGTTGTTTAAAATTGTTTTAATTTATTATTGAAGTATAATCAACAAACAATGTAATATTAGTATCGAGGGTATAGCATAGAGGCTCCACAATTCTGTACGTTACTCAACGCCCAACACGGTAAGTGTTGTCCCCTTCTGTCACCATACGACGTTATTACAGTATTATTGACCGCATTCCCGATGCTGTACTTTCCATTTCTGTGACTTATTTATTTTATAATTAGACGTTTGTGTCTCTTAATCTACTTCCTCTCTTTTGCCCATTGTTAAAAATTGGCTTATGTGTTTCTAATTCTTAAGAACGTTAAAAATAATATCTGGTACATATACTAAATAAATGGAACAGGTGGGAATGAGCAATGGCAGAATGAAGTCCCACGAACCCATAGCCCAACCAGAGTATAGAGCAGGAGCTGTCAAACTCCCACAGGCCAAATCTGAGGGGTCGTGTGTCTCTGTATGGCTTCTGAGCTAAAAATGATTTTTACATGTTTAAATAGTTAAAAACAAATCAAAAGAAGACTAATATCTCATGACATGAAAAAGTATGTAGAATTCAAATTTCAGAGTCCACAAATGAAGTTTTATTGGAACACACAGCCACACTCAGGTGGCTTTTGCATTACAACAGCAGAGTTGAGCAGAGACAAGAGACTGTAAGGCCCACAAAGCCTAAAATATTTAACATCTGACCCTTCGTAGGGTCAGAGTCAAGGTCAGAGCGTCCATCTGTGTGTTGCTTCCCTCCCTCATCTGCCTAGCCCCCCACCTTGCCCCCAGCACCCTTTCTCAGAACCATCAACACGAACCATTCCCTTGGTTGAAAAAAAAAATCATTGCTTATATATTTATGTAGCCCAAACCATGTTATTTAGTTTTGCTGCTTTTTGAGCTTTATGGAAATGGTATTAGGCTACTGTGACTTGCTTTAATCACTCAACATTCTATTTATAAAGACTCGTTCCTGTTATCGTGTGTAACTAGCATGCGTTCTTTTTGATGATTGTATAGTTTTACAAATATACCGTAATTTATCAATCCGTTCTGAACCAAAGGACGTTTGAGTTGTTTCCAGGTTTTTTTGCAACTGTGGACAGTGTTGATGTGCGTGTTCTTTTGTGTGTGTCCTGTGGGAGAGTGTCGCTAGGGAAACTTTCTTAGAGTGAAATTTCTGGATCTCCAAAGATGCGTCCTAGCACAGAAATGTTCAATCTCATGAGCTAAGTTATGCAGAAATAACAAACGACCCTCCTTACCCCCTCCACCCCCAATCTTAACGGACTACATCAAAACCACATGCATGTCTTGCTGTCATCACATGCCTGTGGCAGGCTGGCCGTGGCTCCGTCCCACATTATTTCTTAGGTGGAGGGAGCAGCTTCCGCTTGGAACGTTGGCCGTCTCAGGGCAAAGGGGTACCGGCCACTTTGCTCACGGCCGGTTGGTTAGATTCTAACCTTTAGAGCCAGCCCTGCAGTGAAGCTGTGCGTTCACGGGCGGAAGGCAGAATCCTCAGCCAGGGAAGACCAGGGACTACGCCTGAACAAGAAGTCGGCTGTGCTGCTGTTCAGAGCGGTGGCTCTAAGTCACGCACCTGTCAGCCTCACTGAGTCCCATCCTTGCTACCCTCCGGGATCGCCAGACTCTTAATTTTGCCCGTCTGGTGGGTTTAAGAGGGCTTCTCACTGTTGTCTCATTTTGCACTTCCCGGATGACTAATGAGGATCTTGTCACATGTTTTTCTATCATTTGTGTTTTTGTGTGCGTGAAATGCTTGCTCAAGGTCTTTTGCTCATTAGAGGAAAAAAAAAAAAAGATCTATTTATTTGAGAGAAAGAGAGCACCCGTGGAGGGCCAGAGGGGGAGAAGGAGGAGAGAGAATCCCCAAGCAGGCTCCCTGCTGAGCGCAGAGCCATGTCCCCAAGATCATGAGCTGAGCCGAAATCAAGAGCCCGATGCTTAAGCGACTGTACCACCCAGGCGCCCCCTTTTCTGCCCTTTTTAAAAAACTTGGTTGTCTTTTTCTTGTTGGTTCATAGTTCTTCACATATTCCAGATGTATTATAAATATCTGCTTTGCTTGTGATCTTTCTTTTACATTGTAGCTTTTTCAGTCTTTTTAGTAATAAGCAAAAAAAATTTCTTAATTTGGTTAAATTTGCAGTTCATTTCTTATATAGTTAACCCTTTTTTGTTTCCTGGTTAAAGACGCCCCTCCCTGCCCCAGTATCATAAAGATACTTCCTCACCGTTTATTCTGAAAGTGCTAAGTGTCTGCTTAAGTCTAATCTATCAAGAACTGGCTGTCGCACGTGTTGTGAGCTCGTGGTCCGACTGTGAGTTCTGTGTGCGGGTAACCACTAGACCCAGTGCCACTTAGTCCGTGGTCCATCTTTTCCCCGCAGATCTGCACCACCGTCTCTGTCCTTCCCGGAGTCTTCACACGTCCGTTCATCCGTTCCTGGACTGTGTGTCCTGTTCCGTTGGTCAGGGAGTCTGTCTCCACGCAAACACCATACTGTCTCTGTTACAGCAGCTTTATAAAAGCTTTTGATACCTGGTAGGACAAGTATTTAATTTAATGTCCCACAAAGTTTTACAAAGTCCAGAAACTTTGTACATCTTTTTATCAGATTTCTTTCTAGGTACCTTGGTGTGTGTTTGCTTCTTATTTTAAATTTTTATTTATTTATTTATTATTTATTTGTTTTTTAAAGTAGGCTCCATGCCCAACGTAGGGCTTGAACTCACAACCCCGAGATCGGGAGTCGCACGCTCTACCAACTGAGCCAACCAGGCGCCCCTGTGTTTGCTTTGTAGTGGTTTTGTTTGTTGTCTGAGTATATTTTGTTTCTAGCCCATCTCCTCGCTAAACTTTCTTATTATTTCTGATGGTACGATGTAGATTCTTCGGGTTTTCTGTACAATCATGTTATTTGCTATAAGAATAGTTTCTTCCTTTTCCAATCCTTTGTTTTTTGTCTTTTCTGCCTGACTTCATGCTGGGTCTTGTAGTAGACTGTAATAGTCTTTTCTATCTTATATATTGGGGGGGCCTGGGGGAGTTGTAGATATGCTTGATCAGGTTAAGTTCCCTTCTGCTCCTGGTTTGTGAAGAGGGTTAGCTTTAATTTTTAAATCATGAATGCGTGTTGAATTTTACCGGATGATTTTTCTGGGGGAGAAAAGAATAATTTGCTGATGAGCCAGCCAGTGGTTCTGTCATCTTTGACTTGGATCTGACCTTCAGCTGCATTCCAAGAAAATTACTGCCTGAAAGAAATCTAATGTAATAATAGGTATTTCCATTTTCCTCCCTTCTTTAAAGGATGCTTTTTTTTTTTAACGCTTTGGTATATGATGGAATTATATATGTGCTCAGAAAAAAAACTGTTGTTTTAATTTTTTTTAAAGATTTTATTTATTTATTCGACAGAGATAGAGACAGCCCCCGAGAGAGGGAACACAAGCAGGGGGAGCGGGAGAGGAAGAAGCAGGCTCATAGCGGAGGAGCCTGATGTGGGGCTCGATCCCATAACGCCGGGATCACGCCCTGAGCCGAAGGCAGACGCTTAACCGCTGTGCCACCCAGGCGCCCCTGTTGTTTTAATTTAAATAGATGAAGTACCTTCATTGGTCTTTGAATCTTGTGGATTACCAGCACCACTGCAGGAACGAGACTGGGGTACAAATTCTAACAGGGCTTCCCCTCTCAGCTTTGGACACCTGGTGTATAATTCTCTGTGGTCCATTATCCACATACACAAAGGGATCGGTCATGCTCTACCATCTTGGGTCACCCTCAATAACTCAGCTAAGCTCATCTGTCCCAGATTAGAAACACAGAAAGTCCACAGTTCATTCTGGACTTACCACACAGACCATACGGTACTTCTATCGTAGTATATTTTAGTGTAGTGGCTAAAACTTATAAATGAAAAACACAGGAACTTGGGGTATGAGTCATTTTCCCCCTAAATGACAGTTAACAAAGAAAGAAAATCAAGACAGACTAATATGACCCCCTTTGGGGATTAATTTAGGAATCTGAGGGTAAAGTCTGATAGAAATGAGTGTACATTTTTACCAAAATAAATGAGCGCAGTTAGGGATGTACAAATTAGAAACAATTTTCTAAATGCTTAAAAGCAAGCTTAGGTTACTTCTGAAACAGATTTTTCTTTTCTTGTGGAAGGTATCATTCTGATGGAAACTTTTGATATGAGGGGCGTATGGCTGCTAAAGTGGGTGTCTTTCTTCTGTGCAGAGCAGACCTTTCCATTTGTGGGTGACAGGTACCCACGGACCTCAGCTCGGGTGCGTTATATGTGGTCTGTGTGTGGTGGTGGAGGGGAGACTGGTCATTTCTGACATTTTTAAAAAAGGGCTCTATAATAAAACACAAAGCTATCATTTTCACAGAAAAAAAGGAATGAGAAAAAAGCTTATTTTTTTAAAAACCTTCATGTTACTATGGCAACATCACATCATAAAGGCTAATCGTGAAATAAAATGCCGTTCTTCGTAAACCATGGAAGCGGGCTTCAGTGCCAGAGTATGCGAAAGATTTAGAGTTTGGGATTTCTTGCTCTCAACATTTTAGTTACATAAAAATGAATGCTATTTTGTTTTTACCAATATTGATTCTGACAGCTGTATTTCAAATTAATTGTCAATGAAACCTCTCAAATATGTCTCTCACAAATTCACTGAAGAGGCTGATGCTGACTGAAATACCCCTCACCCCTCCGCTGAACCAGCATCCCTCCCGGGCTCTGCACCAGGCACCACGCGAGGGCCGGAGACAAAGGACCCGCTGCCTACCTGAGGGCTTTGAGTCCAGGGGACGGCCCGGTACCACCTGCGAAGAGACATAGTGTCACCAAGACCTACTGTGTGCTGGGAATACCATTGTGACAGTAGTTGGAAGGAGTCCCCAGCCTGGTAGGAAGACAGCTGTTGCGACAGGGTGGGGGTGGGACTCCGTGCGACAGGGTGGGGGTGGGACCCCGTGCGACAGGGTGGGGGTGGGACTCCGTGCGACAGGGTGGGGGTGGGACCCCGTGCGACAGGGTGGGGGTGGGACTCCGTGCGACAGGGTGGGGGTGGGACTCCGTGCGACAGGGTGGGGGTGGGACCCCGTGCGACAGGGTGGGGGTGGGACTCCGTGCGACAGGGTGGGGGTGGGACTCCGTGCGACAGGGTGGGGGTGGGACTCCGTGCGGTGGGAGGCCCACGGGGAAGGGGGGGACGGAAGGCTCTGGGAGGGGGTGGTGAGGAGGAGTCATCTACTCCCACTGTGTGTTTCCCAGAAGGAACAAAGGGCCCAGGCAAGGGGGAGGGAGGGCAGGGGCTGGGGACTGAGGGCAGATGAAGGGCAGGCCAGCAGGGACCAGACGCCCAGATTTAATAGGCTATGTTAGGAGGCTTGGATTTTAAACTGTGGGCCCTGACTTCGGAACCGGAGAAGGGATTTGGTCAGATATGCACCTGGGAAAGATCTCCCTGATTACAGTCAGGAAAATGGATTAACGACAGGCAAGACTTGACTCCCAGCCAAATGAAGGGGCTCCTGCAGGAGTTGGGGTGAGTCTGTTGGGGTGGGGCATGAGACCTGGTTTCTGACCGGGGCAGCTGGGGGGAATGGTGCATGGGCAGAGCCAAGGCCCTGCAGGAGATGCGGGGGAAGGAAGGAGCCGGTTCAGTGTCAGCACGGACCGTGGGGGGCCCCGCAGAGGGCCATGTTGGTGGTGGGAGAGAGTGGTGGGGGGAAGTGGTCTTGCAGAAGCCAGGAGATGAGAGAAGAGTCAGGATGGCCAGAGGTCACCTAGAGACCAGGAAGTGACAATAAAACATACCTTAGGCTTAGCAAATAAGGCAGTCCCCTTACTGGAAGGCCCTGCGAGGGGGTGTTAATCCTGAAAGCCAAGCTCCGGGACCGCGAAAGGCACGGAGGTGACAGCAAATGCACTCACCTTTTCAAGAGTCAGATGGTGCTGAAAGGAGATGGTGTGAGACCTGGGGGCTGCCTGCGGTCTTGGGTAAAGCAGACCATAAAACACGGTGCCCAGCTAAATGTGATCAGAGACAATGATGATTTCTCAGTATAAATATGCCCCAAGCAACATTTGGGACATGCTTTTACTAACAGTTATCTGTTGTTTATCTGAAACTCAAATTTACCTGGGAGTTCTGTATTTTTATTTGCTGAATTTGGCAGACCTAGTGAAAGGGGGATACAGTTGATTCTTGAACAATGCAGGGGTTTAGGGGCCCCCACCCCTCTGCCCCCACAGTCAAAAACCTGCCTAGAGCCTTGGACCCCCCCCAAAACTTAACTACTAAGTCGGGAGACGTGGTGCGGGCGGGGGTTCGTGCTGGTCTTCTGGAGAAGGGGCCTTCCTTGCTAGGACTGAGGCAAGCGTGACTGAGAAGCACAATCCCACCAGCGTGGGGATGGGGGTGGCACCTGGTCTAAGCGGGTTAGGCAGCCAGTGTCCATGCTGCCTGCTTCCTGAAGGTGCCTCTGTGTCTAGGCTGAGGGCTAAGGGAAGGAAATGGCGCCAGCGAAGGACTGAATTCATACAAAAGTCAGAGATGGCCAGAGGGTAAATCAAGTGATTTACACTCACACTCTTGTGTTCTTAGGTTTCTTTCTCTCCTCCTTAAGTGCTCAGGAGAGGTTTCTAAAACTCACCCAGCTTGGCAGGGTACACCTTCCCTGACATATTACATCAAACAAAAACTCAAGAAAAACACAGGCCAGCTAAGAACTTGTCTGCTCTCACTTTGGGGGCCTCGTCCTCCTGCCCTCCTCCCCGCTAGACATCTTCTTTCTTTCTGCACTGGCTCCCCTGGAAGCTCCAACTCAGCCCTCTGCCCATCCAGGCCTTGGGACCACATTTCCAGGGACTGGCATCCAGAGAAATCCCCAGGATCATAAGGGCCATGTAATTGTGCTTTGATACGCCACATCCCAAGGCCATAGCTTTATTTTTATAACTTTTAATTTTTTATTAGACAAATAACTCTTATAGACAATTAGGAAATACTTATACATTTAAAAAATAATAAAGCCTCCATTTGCTCGCATGGCTTTGTAATAGAGGAAGCGTCTATCGGAGATGATCTGTGTATGACGCTGGGATACGGATCAGGGCATCTTCCCGTCAGTGTTAATGAGAGAAGAAAAAATACCTTTCCATCTGCTCTAATTTTTTTTCTAGGATAATCTAAGTGTTGAACTAAACTTTTCTGGTCCCAATCAAAGAAAGGGAATCAAACACGTATGGTGCCTGTCCCGTATGCACCACATTTCAGAGCAAACAAATACCCCAGCTCAGGGGGGAAATTGTGGTATCAGAAAACGCAGCAGCAACCCCATTTTACAGCCCGTAATGAAGTAATTAATTCAGACAAAGTTCGTCAAAGGATGAAACCATCAGATAAAACTGGAGACTGAAAACCGGACAGACAGATGGAAACATATGTACATGTGTAGACACAGGCGCACAGAAGAGGGTTGGCTGGACAGAGGGGTAGATAAAACCTCTAATCCACACGAAAGAGGTTCCATCTTCACCTAGATTTCAGAGCTGAATTCACTATGTAATCGGCTCGAACCTGCCCCTCCTCCAGCATTCTCTCTCTCTTGCTCCAGGAGGTGCCCCCCAAACACGCCCAGGCAAGGAAACCGGGGGTCTCCTGGGCCCTGTCCCTCACCCCCAGCCTCACCATCCAGCCGGTTTACACCCTCAGGCATGTCTCCAACTGCACAAATGTGACCCCATCACTGTGCTGCCTACCCTTGATCGAGGGCTTCCCAACATCCGTGGGGTGAAGTTCAAAATCCCAGGTCACCATCCCAGCCAGCACCGAGTCAGTCTTCCATTGACTCGCCGGTTCTCCACACACGCAGTGCTGTTCCATGACACTGGGTTTGACCGCAGGCTTTTCCATCTGCTTAAAATGCTCTTATCTGCCTGACAAAATCCTGCCTTCCTTCAATAGCCACCAAAGCAGCCTCCTTCTGGGAGTCTGACCTCCCTCCACACAGCCCTCTCTCCCTCCTGGATTCTTCCCTGGGCCTCCTATATCACCCCATCCCTGTGCCTCCCACAGTCTACATATTGCCCTGTGTCCACCTGTCTGTCTTCCTTACCCGGCTGTAAACCTGAGAGCAGGAACTGTGGCTTAGTCATCTCTGAATCTTCAATTCCTATGTAGTATGCAGTAAGTGCTTAATAAATGCTCCCCAAATATATTGAATGTCTCCTTTAAAACGGAGTGGGGGAGGGGTGGGGGAAGGGGTGTCTGGGTGACTCGGTTGGTTAAGCAGCGGACTCTTGATTTCGGCTCAGGTCATGATCACAGGGTCGTGGGATCAAGCCCTGCATAGGGCTCTGCGAGCTCAGCATGGAGTCTACTTGCCATTCTCGCTCTCCCTCTGCCTCTGCCCCTCTCCCCCACTCATGCTCTCTCTAAATAAATAGAAAAACAAATAAAATCTTTAAAAAAATAAAAGGTGGGGAAAACCTTACATTTCATCTTAAGGAACACTACAACAAAAAAAGAGATCTATCTGCCTGATTAAACTTCTGGTGATTCTAGACGATTACCAGCAGTTTCCTCCTGTGGAGTTAGTAAATTCTTGACTACCTGCACTAAAGAAAGCAGCAGTGGTATGAGAACCGAGTAATTTATATTTGAATTGTAACTGACCTAGGAAGGTGTTTGACTAAGGTTTTAAACAGATTTACTTTTGCATTTATACTCTTTTATTATCTGACATTCTCCACGGTTATCCGTGGGCCGTAAAGGAAGGAAGGCAAGGCTCACCGACCTGGGATTTTCAATTTGTCCCATATAATCCATGTATGCATTAGTTAACAGGAAGTTCAAAAACCTTCCAGATTGAAACAGTATGGAGGTTCCTCAAAAAGTTAAAAATAGAACTACCCTGCAATCCGGTAATTATGCTACTGGGTATTTACCCAAAGGATACAAAGACACTCATTCAAAGGGATGCTCTCACCCCTATGTTTATAGCGGCATTATTTACAGCAGCCGGACTATGGCAGCGGCCCAAGCGTCCATCAACAGATGAATGGATACGGAAGACGTGCTACACGCACACACACACACACACACACACACACACACACACGCGGTGGAATATTACTCAGCCATAAAAAAGAATGAAATCTTGCCAGTTGCAACAACACGGGTGGAGCTACAGAGTATAAAGAGTATAATACTAAGCACCATAAGTCCTTCAGGGAGACAAACACCACATGATCTCACTCGTATGTGGAATTTAAGAAACCAAACAAATGAGCAAAGGGAAAAAGGGAGAGAGAGACGAATCAAGAAAACAGACTCTTAACTATCGAGAACGCACTGACGGTCACCAGGGGCAGGGGGTGTGGGGTGGGTGAGGTAGGGGTGGGGATTAGACGGTGCCCTTGTCGTGATGAGCGCTGAGTAATGTAGAGAAGTGCTGACCCGCCGCATGGTGACGCTGGCACACGTCACTCTATGTCACTAGCACAGCTGTACTGAGTTAAAATGCACACTTCATAAAAAAATTAAAAATAGAAAAAACCTTCAGATTTACAAATATTTTAATCACAACATTTCCAGCATAATGTGTAGAAGTTGATTTCTGGTGATGGCTTCCCTGCCCAAGGTCTGACTTGGATGAGGCCGCCGTGTGGACAGGGCTGAACTGGCTCCCCATTCAGCCTGGGTGCTGCTGCCTGCTGACCACAGGCTCACTCGTCTTCGCCGAGTCCTACGTGAACTTCTCTTTTGTGCAACGTGCTTTCTGGACGACCCAGAGCAGAGCTCTGCTTGCTTTCACAGACGTTCATGCATCGCTCCAGCTTCATCCGAAAAAGCTAACGCTGGGGAGCATAAATATTTATTTAACACATTCCTTAAAAAGCAACTGTGAAAAACAAATTTCTTTTAGAACTGTAAAAATTAAAATATACTGAAATTGATAATAAATAGATTCTAATATAATTTAAGAAAAAAATGTATCCTAAGATCCTAAAGATCATGAAATCTTAAAATTCTAACTCTGGCAGTTGTCGGCCAAAAAATTCTTTCGCCTCCTCTTTGTTGTGAAAAGTGCACATGGGAAATACGGCACATGAAGTTCATTTTCAAACCCAAATTCGGAGTCCTGGTCAAGGAGAAACAAGGTAACCATTTGTTCGGAGCCCCTTGGGTTCTTGCTCAGCATCTAAAAGGTGGTGGCTTCTTAATTTTCTTTGCTTTTTCTTCCCTTCCTCTCTCGCTGCCCCCTCCCTCCCTCCTTCCTCCCTCCCTCCTTCCTTTCCCCCTTCCTCCCTCCCTCCCTCCTTCCTTCTCCCCTTCCTCTCTCCCTCCCTCCTTCCCTCACTTCCTCCTTCCTTTCCTTCCGCCCCCTCCTTTCTCTTGCTATCAGCAAGCAGCACATCCAAATATAAACATAGTAACACAGGTGTGCAGGCCTTTACTCCTGCAACATTTGATCTTTTCGATTCCGGTAGAAGCTTTTAGGTCAATCACCTGGACCGATCGGGAGCGCGCGGCCACAAGAGGGCAGTAAACACCACTCCGCAGAGGGCCGGCGGGGGCTGGGGAGAAAGAGCGGCTTCTCTCTCCTACGGATGGGAAGGGGGACGGCCGGAGCAGTTCAGGGATTTGTCTGAGACGGCGGAGCTAGTTGCCAGAATCTGTTACCCTCAAAGGTGAACATGCCCCCAAGTGCCAGAGGATGAAACAGGAGGTGCCTAGTTCGGGCCGCCGTCCCCGTAACCCAGCAGCCTGACGATTGCCTACAACTCACCAGAAGAAAGCAAGCCGATGCTCATGGACAAGAAACGAGAAACTCTTTCCTGCTTTAGGGCATCGAACTTGCTGTCCCTTCTGGCTTGCTTTCCCCCCGACCTCACCCCGGCGCGCAGCCTCGCGCGCTGAATTATCTGCGGGACGAGTGTGCAGGGATTCCCACAGACGTCTCAAACCCAAGCTATTCCAAACTGGGGAAGGGCTCTTGCTTGGGGCTGCTCGGCACCAGACCCACCCTCCTCACTGTGATAGTGATCGTTACTTAAGCCTCCCTACGTTCAGTCCCTTGTTTATAAATTCAGGGTAAGAACGTCTGCATTACAACCTTTCCCGAGGTTGTAGATTAGATTCAATTAGATTGTGTGTATCACGTGGCCCGGTGCCTGGTGCCTCCCTGCACCGCAGCTTCTTCCGTAAACGGTATCACTTCCTCCGCAGACCAGCCCGTCTCGCTTCCTCTCCCAAGGCGGAAAACAGAGGAGCATCCCTCGACTGTCTCTTTTGCCATCTGCGTTTAGCTAACCAACAAATCTCAGTGTAGATTTCCAGAATCCAGTCCCACCTTTCAATCCCAACTGCCACTATCCTAATGCGGGCCTTCGGTTTATTGTTTTTGTTTTTTGCCTGGACCCCTGCGGCCGACTCCCAGCAGCCTGCCTGCTCTCCAGGTTCCACAGGGCAGGTAAAGTTATCTAAGAGGGAGCTTAGCCATGTAATAAGAGACTACTGTGAGCAGTAAAGTCATCTGGGTTTAGGGCCTAATTTGATCAAGTTTTTACCTCTGTTTTATTGATGCATCCAGAACCGATTTTTATGTTTGGAGTGAGGTAAGGATTCCAGTCCATTTCTTCTACATGGATAACCCACCTGTCCCCCCTTAATCTGCAATGTCACTCTTGAAATCTCAAGCATCTAATTACAGATGACATGAAAACACAGTTTTGGGGAGTCATTCACACGTTAAGTTTCAAATAAAGCCTAGGAAAAATTCGACTCTGCACTTGAGACATTTCCCTTGGAAAATGCTTTCAGAATGAGCTCAAATGGGGAAAGTGGCATTCACTGCCCCACACCCATTATCTTGTCTGGACGACAGACAACACAGCTCTGAATTAAACAGACAAGGCTGCTTCTGAAATTCAGCATTTCGCTGAAAAATGGAGAGAGCGTCCCATGGTGTACATTCAGGTCTTTTATCCCAGTTAGAACAGGAAATTCTTTCACGAACTCTAACAATTCTTGATTAAGAAATGAGGACTGAGCAATTCGACCTTTGTTTGGCTCTGAGTATGAAAGACTGTTTTTCAAATGATAGTTATCTTTACATGAATAATGGACAAGTTATTGATTCTAAAACAGCGCTGTGCGGTTCCTCACCTCCCTTTGCCACCAGCATATATGCTGTGAATTTCCCGTGCTGAGTACCCAGCTCAGAGCTGCTGTCTTCCCTAAGAGCAAAGGGGATGGCAGTAAGAGGACCATAGTTGGTTCAGACCTTCCAGGAAGGTTGGCCCGGGAGGGTCTGACCCCTGAGACTCCGGGAGCAGGTGTCGGGAGCATCATCTGCGCTCGCCCAGGTGTGTATGAGGACCAAGAAAGGAGGCTGACCCCAGCAGGGTGGCCTCCAGCTATGAGGACACCATGAGCTCAGCTCCTCGGGGCATTGGGCTACGTGATTCGTTTTAAAGAGAATGTTTCTCTTTCATGTCCTTACCTGTGTCCGTTACGGATCAAACACACATAATCCATGTCTTCCTTCCCTTCTCTTGCTGTTCTTTTCATGGAAGGATCTCTAGACTGGTTGGATTCCGCCTGCACCTCCAAGCCCTCCTAGCAGCCACCCTGCCCGTGGCGGAGGGAGCCCGGGCGCACAGAGCAGGTGCCCCGGGAACGAGTCGCCTGTAGAGAAGGAGAGGACGTTCCAGCAACGTAAACCTACAGAAGGGCCTGGGAGCTTCATGGCTCCCTTACCGAAAGAAGAAGTCTTGCGTCCAAACATACCCCTCCTTTTTGGAATGAGGAAGAAGTAAAATTTAGGATACACTTTTATAGATGTGATGAAAGTTTAGAGAGAGCAATCAATGAAGGTTTTTTTCATACATTGGTTGTTGAAGGTGGAACTTGGAAACTTCTTTCCTGCATTGTTTGTGTCTTCCGGCTTTCCGGCTACCAAGCATCCTTCTAAATGAAGTGCAGAATTAGGGGAAGGTTTTAGAGACTCGGTTTTGGGGAGGTTGTCAGAACAAAGATAATTGTTAATCTGTAAGTCACATCTTTGCTTCTTACGTCACAGAAATTTTTTTTAACTGCGAATGTTAGCTAAGTGTTCTTTTATTAATTTGCTGCAGGTCACATCTTGTACCACATTACCATGAAGAAGTTTAAGTGGAAAGTCAAGATTCATAAATCTCAGCCATAGCCCCACTTTCTGATAAAATCAAGTTTTTTTAAAAAAATATTTTATTTATTTATTTGAGAGAGAGAGAGAGAGGGAGAGAGCACAAGCAGGGGGAGAAGCAGAGGGAGGGGGAGAAGCAGACTCCCTGCTGAGCAGGGAGCCTGAGGCGGGGCTCGATCCCAGGACCCTGGGATTATGACCTGAGCTGAAGGCAGACGCTTCACTGACTGAGCCACCCAGGCGCCCCAAAAGCAATAGTTTTTAAGAACAGAAGAACTTAGGCAAACTGCTAATGTCCACTGGAATAGGCTCCACCTGTATCGTGGCTGATCTACTCCTGCAGGGCCGCTTCTCCCGGGGGGTCAGCCTCCTGCTCCCGCGGTCAGCTCCCGGACGTGGGGCTCCCCCATGTGCATTCTGGCCTCACAGAAAGGTAGGGCTTTGCTGGGACCGTGGGTCACCCAGGAAGGACACAACTGGGGGCACTGTTCACTGAACATTCAGCGGAGCAAATCAGCCACATGGTCCCTAGACATCCATTTCTGGACTCACACAGGAAGATTCAGCAAAATGGCACCAAATACCCAATTTCCCACGTTCTCCGGGTTTTTCTCTAAATGAGCTGTTTCCCATCAGCCTGGCCGTCACCATTCCCAGAACTGGCGTTTCAGGGGCCAGCAGAGCGGCAGGTCGAGAACAAGTTTCTGAAGCCCGACTGCTCCATCCTTCCTGGGAGAACAAGGCCCATGCCTCCCTCCCTGTGGCCGTGGCCTCATCCAGGGGGGCTCGGGGGCTGTCAGGAGGATGAATGAGTTCATGTTTGAATGGGGCTCAGGGCACCGTGAGAGCTAAGTTCAATGCTCATTAACCAAACATATAATTTTAACCTTCTCAAAGGGTAAAAATAAAGGGCTATGACCCCTACAATTCAAATCCATTCTCAGAGGGGTTCCTGTGGTCCCGGGAGTCCCCGCAGCTCTAGTCTTTCCTTCGTTAATAGTTTCAGATCAACGTGTGTCTCCAGACTGCAAGCCATTCGTCCTCTCGCACCCGCGGGCAGGCCCGCTGGGTGTCCTTACCCCCAGCCTTTGCACTGAGGTAGGCATATGGGTAAGTGTTTAAGGTATACATAATTGGAGTTTTCAAAAGATTTATTTATTTATTTCGGTGAGCGAGAGCGCAGGGGGGAGGGGAAGGGGGAGCAGGAGAGAGTCTCAGGCAGACTCCCCGCTGAGCACGAGCCGGACAGGGGGCTCCATCCACGACTCTGAGATCGTGACCTGAGCAGAAACCAAGAGCTGAATGCTTAACCCACTGAGCCACCCAGCGCCCCCATAATATGATCTTTTTTTTTTTTTTTTGAGAAGATGTTGTGAGCATCTTTCTAGGTCAATAGCTAATAGACCTCATCATTTGCATGCTGCCAGAAACATCTTGGCAAGTACGTATTTGCATATTTCTGATAATCTCCTTGGGATGGATTCTTTGAAGTGGTATTACCACATCAAACATGATCTACTTTTTAAAGGTTTTTAAGCCATAGTCCCCGATGTGGTCCTGAGGATGGAAGAGCCCTCTGCCTGCGTGGCCCTTGGGAGCAGGGTGGACATTCAGATGTCTACTTGAAAACGCTCGAGGGATAGGAAAACCCAATTCTAGCCGGCCGGAGTCAGACAAGGCGGGAGAGTGAAAGGGTGGTATGCAAAGAAGCTGAGATCAAAAAGGATGTGGGAGGGATTTTCAGAGCACTTTCTAAAATAGATTGTCTTGCGGTTGGTTTTGTTGGCATTTTTCTCGTACTCTTAATGAAGTGCAGTGTGGGGAGGCTGGGGAGAGGGACTTTATTTTAATTTAGTTTAATTTAATTTTTAAAGATTTACTCATCCATTCATGTGAGAAAGCACGAGCAGGAGGGGCAGAGGGAGAGAAAATCCCAAGCAGACTCCACGCTGAGCGCAGAGCGTGACGTGGGGCTCGATCCCATGACCATGAGATCAGCACCCGATCGGAAACCAAGAGTCAAACACTCAACTGACAGTGACACCCAGGCGCCCCAGCGGCTCTATTTTTAAAGGCTGTATTTAAAGGACTGTCTTGTGTTGAGTTGAAGTCTCCAGTCCTGTACCTGCCCCAGACTGGACCCAGGTGTGCTCTCTGGCGCCTCTTCAGGATGGAAGAGCCAATCACACCTGCCATCGTGATCATAGCTAACACCTGTTGAGCACCTCCCCTTATTAGCACCTTGAATCCCCACACGGGCCTGGAGATGAGGGCGGTCCTTATCCCGTAGGAGGAGGGAACTGAGAAGCGGGAGGAACTTGGCCAAGGTCCCACAGCCAACCAGAGGCAGGGAGCGATTCCTACCCCAGAAGTCTGCCCAGAGCTTCCTGGACAGGACAACACTCACAATGTCGGCAAACAGCTCCTGTGTCCCTACACAGTTGCTTCGCTTCCTCCCCCGTCCGAGGGATGGTTTCCAGACACTCAGCCACCGCCCGCACACAGTTGGGTTCATCAAACGTGAGACCCGAATCTCGCACTTTCCATGTGGTCTGAGGAGGCAGGGGCCCAGCACTTTAACCTCCTTCGTCTCAGACATGGTGTCTTGGATGAGATGACCAGAGGATTTTCAGCAGCCAGACGCCCGCATGGGCTCCTGCAGACAAGGGGAACCTTGAAGTAGACACAGTACTGAAAACGGAGAGGGGTGATGAAGGGCGCGAAGGGGAAACGCTGCCTGGACCTTGTAACGGAATGACCAGGGGCGGGAGAGGAGACCAGTGACTTGCAGATGACGCATCAGGAGTTGAGGCTGGTCCCCACTGGCTGGCGTGGGCGTGAGGGTGACAAGCCAGACGGCGGGATGGGGGCGAGAAGGCTGAGGCTGCTGAGTGCTCCTTTGGAATTGTTGCATTTCAGGGGAAAGTGCCACGCACGTGAAAATGAGGCGTGTAGCTGGAAACACAGTTTAGGTGGAAAGAGGATCGGAGAGACAGATGTGGATCATAAACACAGAGTAAGGGTTAAAGGTCAACTGTGATACCCAACAAAGCAGAGCCCAGAGGCGGGAGCTGGGGGTGCTTTTGTGTCTTCCGTTGCTAGAGAGATGCAAGAGTTTAACATCTGATTTTTTTTTTGAAATTTTATTTTTAAGTAATCTCTACGCCCAACATGGGGCTCGAACCCACAACCCCGAGTTGCATGCTCCACTGACTCAGCCAGCCAGGTGCCCCCGATTTCCTTTCATGAGCTTGTTTCCTTGAACGATCCCCAGAATGTTAGCCCGTTTCTGCCAGAGCCGGGCGAGAATTCTCAACACCTTCCACAATGCGGTGTAGGCTTTGGAAAGAGACCCCCCCCCCCCCCACTGCTCCTGTGGCAGGTGGCTTTTGCCCCTGGAGCTTAGCTGCAAGTCAGTGCTATACAATACCAATCTGGCTGACGTCATTTTTGAAGAACGATCCCTCATGAATATCTCAAGTTCACTTCTAATCTGTTTTTAAGTTTTAGGTTTTTTTTTTTTTTTAAATAAGGCGTTCATTGCTGCAGATAAAGATTTAAACTTGATCTGTGTGTGATCACATTCATTATTAGAAAGAATTCAGGGGCGCATGGGGGGCTCAGTCAGTGAAGCGTCTGCCTTGGGCTCAGGTCATGATCCCGGGGTCCTGGGATCGAGTCCACTTCGGGCTCCCTGCTCAGTGGGGAGCCTGCTTCTCCCTCTCTCTCTGCCCCTCCCCCGACTCATGCTCTTGCTCTCTCTCTCAAATAAATGAATAAAAATGTTTAAAGAAAAACTAGAAACTTAAAAAAGAAAGAAAGAAGAATTCATCCTTCTGCTTCCTTGATCTCTGCCTTTGTCTCTGGATCACGCAAACGTGCCCAAGGCCAAAGGTACCGTCGGAGCTCCTCAGGATCCATCCGCCCCGCGACGCCGGAGAGACGCCCACTAGGGGGTGCTGTCTGCCGGGAGAGGCCCTACTGGAAAAGGCCAGCCCAGCCACTAAAGTGACATGATGGAACCTCTTAATAATTGGGCAAAAGAGCCTGATGATTTGTGTCCCGCTGACAAAGTCCTCCCACATGCTACTTGGCAGTAAAGGACAGGACAACAGAGAGAGAAAGAAATCCAGCCTGAAAGCCCACAGGAATGGCCAAATTTGAACTCATTTTTGCCACTTTTTTCCTAACAGTTAAAAAAAAAAAAAAAGTCCTAGAACAGCCGGCGCGTAATGCGCTGGCTGCACGGGCTCCAGGACGGAAGCGGAGGGAGAGCAGGGCTGGAGGGTGAGAGAAGTTCTGCTCTAGGGCTAAAGCCAAGACCGCAGTGAGTTTCTGGCACCTGCTACCAGCTCCTTTGTGAGCCCCGCTGTCTCTTCCTCCTGGCAGGAGCTGCTCCCTCGCTCAGCTCACCCAGCCCTGCCTCTCGGTGGGGACACTTTACAAGGGCTATTGATTTCTCTGTAGCTTTAGGAAAGCAGACGCTATCGCTTCTCTTTCTTGGCAGAACGTTCTTGGCTGTGTGTACGGTGGGACCAGCCCACTGGGCTACAGACTGGTTTCCTTAAACCAATAGTTACGTGTGGGCTTTGGGACTCCTGGAGGTGGTGTGTGGGTTTGTTAATGGAAAGAAATGAAAACTATTCTGGTTAAGTAGTTTTTATTTTATTTTATTTTATTTTATTTTATTTTATTTTATTTTATTTTATTGTTTTATTTATTTTATTTTATTATTTCAAATTCCAGTATAGTTAACATACAGGGTTCTATTAGCTTCAGGTGTACAATGTAGTGATTGAACACTTCCCTACGTGACTCAGTGTCATCAAGGTAAGTGCTCCTTCACCCCCATCCCCTGTCTCACCCATCCCCCCACCCACCTCCCCTCTGGTCACCAGCAGTGTGTTCTCTATAGTTAAGAGTCTGTTTTCTTGATTTGTCTCTTTTTTCTCTGTTTTGTTTCTTAAATTCCATCTGAGTGAAATCATATGGTGTTTGTCTTTCTCTGACTGACTTATTTCACTCAGCATCATACTCTCTTGCTCCATCCACGTTGGTGCAAATGGCAAGATGTCATTCTTTTGATGGCTGAGTACTCTTCCGTTGTGTATATAAACACTGCCTCTTCTTTATCCATTTACCTCTTGGCGGCCACTGAGGTTGTTTCCATAATCCGGCTGTTGTGGCTAATGCTGCAGAAAACATAGGGATGCATGTACCCTTTTGAATCAGCGTTCTCATGCTCTGTGGGTGAGTTTTCCAGGAGTGCAATTACTGGATCACAGGATAGCTCTTTTTTTAACCTTTTGAGGAAGCTCCATACTGTTTTCCACAGCGGCTGCACCAGTGTGCATTCCCACCAGCAGTTCATGAAGTTTCCCCTTTCTCCACATCCTCACCAACACCTGTTGTTTCTTGTGTTTTTGATTTTAGCCGTGCTGACAGATGTGAGGTGATAGCTCACTGTGGTTCTGATGTGCAGTTCCTGCCCACGGTTCCCTGAGAGTGAGTCGGCTTAGTTTTTAACTACTTCCGAATCTACTAAAACTTGAGTCTGACAGCAGTGTCCATTCTGAGCCTGTGTCAACTTAGCTTTCCTGAGATTCCCTGGGATTGTAGAAGTTATTGCGGAAATTATTTGAGATGCTCTCCTAGATATATCCAAAAGGACAAAGAAATTGTGCCAAAAGAGCAGCTAAAGAGCTGGGGAGAATCCGCAGGAAAAGGAAGCCGGAGGCGCGCAGCAGAGGCTGAGCGTGCGTGAACCGGCAACTCCCCGTGTGCTAGGTCTGCGGCCGTGCAGCAATGGCCCCACGATACAGTGGCATGAGGCCGGGCTTTCATTATGATCACAGGCATGTGGGCCAGGAATTCAGACGGGGAAGATCTGTCTCTGCTCCACCAGGCCTGGGCCTTTCGCTAGGACAGTCCGTGGCTGGAAGCGACAAGCTATTGGGGAGCTGAGCTCATCTGGAGGCTTCTTCGCTCCCACGTCTGGCAGTTGATGCTCGCTGTCCGTGGAGCCCAGCTGGGCTGTCAGCCAGCACAACTACACATGGCCTTTCGTGTGCCCTGGGATCCCTCAAGACACGGTGACTGCAGGGTGGTCAGCTTCCTGCATAGCGACTCACGGCGCCCAAGGCGAGTGTCGCAATGAGCAACGAAGCCGCACCCCGCTGAGGACCTAGCCTCAGCAATCACGCAACACCCCTTCCCTGCATTATATCTGCTGCAAGTCACAGGGTGGAGGAGTTTTAAAAAATGTCCACAAATTCTTTGATTCTCCCTTCCAAGGGTGCACCTAATTCTCCTACTCTATCCGTAGTGACTCGTGGATCATGAACGGAATATGGCAGAAGTGGCCGTATATGGCCTCCAAGCCTAGGTAACAAAAGGCACCGCAGCTCCTTCCTTCCACGCCCACCCCCAGCCCATTCTTGAAGCCAGCTGCCACGTCATGACGACCCTCAAAGAGCCCAGCGGAGGTCCTGCCACGAGTCGCGTGAGCCGGCCATCCTGACGTGCGCGGTCTTAGCTGGTTCGGGCTGCTATACAAACCACCAGGCACTGGGGGCTTGAACAACACACGCTGATCTCACCCAGTCCTGGAGGCCAGCAAGTCCAAGGTCAAGGTGTCGACAGATTTGGTGCCTGGTGAACACTTACTGGTTTCTTCACAGGTGGCCGTCTTCTGGCTGTGTCCTCATTCAGCAGAAGGGCGAGAGAGGTCTCTGGGGGTCTCTTTTATAAAGGCCCTAATCCCATTCGTGCGGGCTCCACCCTCACGACCTAATCACCTCCAGGTTCCACCTCCAAATACCATCACTTTGGGGATTAGGTTTCAACACAAATTTTGGGGGACACAATCATTCAGCCTATAGCCCGGATCAAGCCTTCAGCTGATATCTCGACTGTGACCTGAGACCCTAAGCCAGAACTACCCACTTAGGCATTGCCCGAGTCCTGCGCTCAGAGACTGAGATAACAGCTATTTGCAGTGTTAGGCTGCTAGGTGTTAGGATAACTTGGTACTCCGCCGTAAAGATCAATACACACGGCCAGGCCGCATTCGAGGGAGGGCGACATACATTCCACTTATCAATGGGAAACGTGTGCAAGAATGTGTGGCCATGTTTTAAAACTGTCCTAATTCATAAGGGAACAATGAAGAATTCTCTTGTTCCCCACCCACACCCACACGCAAAAAGTTTTAGTGTTCTGTGGAAGCTTCACCACAAACGCTACTTTCGTTATTTGTTCTTCTTAGTGTCAAAACAGTAACATGGGTTAGGAATCCTGGGTCCCTACTTGGTCAAAGAAAGAGTTCTTGATGAAACTGGCCTTCCACCATGGACTTTATTAAAAATATGATTCCTTTTTCCAGAGTTTCTCTCAAGTAGCTTCCCTGAATATATTATGCTTGATCTCACCTTGAATCACGCTGTTCTCGCGCTGGTCCCTACTCTCCTCTCCAATGTCCCTTAGTAGGAAACTAACTCCTATTCATCCTTTATGTCCGAGGCCAGGAATCCACCATATCCAAAAATACACTCACTGAAAAAAGGCTTCCTAGGAACCCACTGCTGCCTGGGACTCCCAGGGCACGTCGCTCTTATTGTATTTACCGCCCTGTATTATGAAGATCTGTCTGTGTGTCTGTCTTCCCCACCGGCGTGTGCTGCAGGGACTATGTCTTATTCCCCACATTGGTGCCAGCATCCAGCACATTGGGAGCACTGTCAGTCAACAGTGATGACGGTGTGACCTCCACACCTAGAGGACAGCAGCGAGAGCTGACACCACCGTACACCACGCTAGGCACGTTTCACACCATCTCTTTTAATCCTCGCAGTGAGAAGATTGACCGCAATTCCCGTCTGGCAAATGAGCAAACTGTGGCATAGACAGATCGAGAAATTGTCTGTGGTACCCCGTCGGTGAGTGGGACCACCCACCCGTTCACAAGCATCATCAGACCCCAGAGTGTGCACTTCTGCCCCAATTCTATATTGAATTCTATATTCTCAATCCAAGCAAAACCAGTTCCAACAGTTAGGATTCTTAGAAAGAAATAATATTTAGACAAGTAATGTTTCTTAGATTACATATAATTATATATAACGTGCTATACTATTAAGTGGTAAAAAAGAGGATGAAAGAGAATAAAGCACAACAGTGTCGTTTTCAAAACAAATTTAGGACATCTTAAATAACACGTTGTGCACAAAAATGCAGACATAGGTAAAGCTGGGGGGCGTTCTTTGATTGAACTGGAAGACCTCCTCACACTTAGAAACCTACAGGCTCAATGACCAGGAAAGAAACCATTGAATCCTTCAGCTATATCCCGATGTTTCTCATTTTCAAACCAGTGACTCTAGTCTACCCTCTAAAATCTTTAGCTCCCCAAACAATTAACACAATCGGCCCGCATACAGGGAGAGCTAAGGGAATGAGCCCCCAACCCTAACCCACCCTAAAGTCTAACACAAACCTCACATAAACTCAGGAGTTGTGTTTACTGGACGTGGATCTCCCGTTGTCGTGTAATTATACTCGAATGCAGGCAAACACTGTTCTCTAAAATGCATTTCCGTTCATACTAAGTTATGCTGCTCCATACACGCGAGCCAACAAAATGGGGGGAGATTAGTGGGGGGGAGGGCATGTTGCAGAATAAACATGAGACTGACCTTGCAAAGGTCCAAAAAACAGCAGGTGCATTCTCCAGGCTTTTAAGACACCGATCGTGCAGGGAGCATGTTTGCATGAGCAGCCCTCCTCAGAAGCGTAATCCGGCTACAGACTGGGCAAAAGAAGTGAGTATGTGTGCAGTTTACTCATATGTGTTCTGAATGCAAATATTATTATTTGAGGATTTTCACAAAATGTGACATGGTGACATCATGAAGAAAAAGGGAGGAAAAGAGCAATTTTCAGTCCAAAGGATTATTATTTAGATAGAGCCTCCAATCCAGTGACTACTAAGCCCTCTTAACAAACGACACATCCTGAAGGGAAGAAGTCAAAGTACAAAGAATAACTGAGAATTGTGAAAGGTAAGCAAGGAGGTGGACTGGTAGGGAATTTACACCTGAAGATTTAGGAGGGTAAGTGGTGAGTTTCTGATTGTTTTTCCTCTTTTCTTTCCTGCCTTTGACTTGAGGGCAGCTCTGGTCATAAAACTGTGCAGCTCTGGGTTTGTTTTTTGTTTTTTTGTTTTGGGGTTGGTTTTTTGTTGTTGTTGTTATTGTCGGGTTTTTTGTTTTTGTTTGTTTTGTTTTGTTTCATTTTTTTGGCCAGAGAACCAGGAACAAGGTCCTCACAAACCAGAGAGTATGGGAGAATCTTTCTTTTCTTTTCTTCTCTTCTTTTTTTCTTTTCTTCTTTCTTTCTTTTTCTTTCTTTCTTTCTTTCTTTCTTTCTTTCTTTCTTTCTTTCTTTCTTTCTTTCTTTCTTTCTTTCTTTTTCCTTTTCTTTCTGTCTTTCTGTCTTTCTCACTTTAATCTCTCCAGGCCCTGCCCTGAGAGCAACCCCAGTCTCAGACCTACAAAGTGGCAGAGAGCACTGTAATAACTCAGAAAGTCTGGATTTCTGGCCACAGGACTGAGAAAGGGGCCCCTGGGAGTCAAAGAGTGTTCAGAGAATTACAGAGAGGAGACAGCTGGTGAAGGGGATCTCTTAATTCTATGTACAAATGGGCCCAAGTCCTCAGAGCTGTGTATGAGCAGGAGGCCCAGAGCAACACAGCAAAGACTTCAAGAAGTGAACTGCAAACATAAACAGCAGCTTCACCCCAGGCTAAGCTCTAAGTGCTACATGCATGAAACAGACACCAAGGAACACAGCAAAGATTTTAAGTGACATTGGAACCACCATTCACAGAAGGCCAAATAGAACTTGCGGTAGTAACCTAGCCAGGTAACTTCCTGCTAAATAACAAGTCAGTGCTCTCCAGAGGATTTCAGCAGGACACAGAGACTCACAACAAAATCACCAAAATGTCAAACACTGTTTGGCATATGAAGAGCCAGGAACGTGTATGTAACCAATTCTCAAGAGAAAAGAAAATCAACAGACACCAACTCTGAGTTGACCCCAATACTGGAATTAACAGAGGCTTTAATGTGGGTGTTATAACTGTGCTCCATGTAAAGGCAAATACACTTCAAATGAATGGAAAGATAGAAGATCTCAGCAGAAAAATAAAAACCACATAAAGAAATGTAAACTTCAGAATTGAAAAATACAATGTCTGGAAGAAAACAGAATGGGGATGATAGAGGAAGGAGTCAGTAAACTCAAAGATAAATCAAAGGAAATTAATTAATTTGAAAAACAGAGAGAAAGATTAATTACAAACAATCAAGCAGAGCCTCGGGGACCTCTGGAATAACATCGAAACATCTGATATTTGTGCCACTGGAGGTCCAGAAAGGGAAGAGAAAGAGACTGGTATGGAAAAATACTTGAAGAAATAATGACCAAAAACGTCACAAGTTTGGTGCAAGATAAAAATCTACAGATCCAAGAAGCTCTGTGACCCATCAAACAGGATAAAGTCAAGGACCATCAGGCTGAGATACAGCATAATAAACTGGTGAAAATCAAGGATAAAGGACAGATCTTGACATCAGCCAGAGAAAAGTGACACCTGGTACAGGGAACACTTGGAATGACTGTGGATTCCTCACCAGAACCTACGGAAGACGAAAGACAGCAGAACAACGTTCTATACTCAGTGCAGACATTCTTTGGGAATGACAGCAGAACAAAGACATTCTCAGATGAAGGAAGACTGAGAGAATGTGTTGCCAGCACACTGGCTCAAAAACAAATAATAAAGGAGGTTCTGCAGGCTGGAGGGAAGTGACATCACAGGGACACTTGGTACTGCAGGGATGCCTTTAGGAATGAAGGAAGAACAATAGAAGTGGTATATATCTGACTAAATATAATGGACTATTTTCTTAATTTCTCTAAAATATGGATACTGCTGAAAGAAAAAAATTATAGTATTGTCTGGTAGAATTTTCGGTGAATATAGGTGTAATACATAGGGACAACTATAATGTAAGATAGAGGATGGGGGGCACCTGGGTGGCTCAGTTGGTTAAGCATCCGACTCTTGGTTTCAGCTCAGGTCATGATCACAGGGTTGTGAGATTAACCCCTGCTTTGGGCTCCACACTCAGCACAGAATTTGCTGGAGATTCTCTCCCTCTCCCACCCCTCTACTTCTCCCCCAACTCACACTCTCTAAATAAATAAATAAAATCTTTGAAGAGAGAGGGGGTAAAAGGACTTAGATGCTTATAAAGTTTGTATATTTTACTTGAATTGATAAAAGATTAATCTAAATAGGCCATGAAAAGTTAGATATGTATATCATAATCCCTAGAGTGAGCACTATAAAAGAATATAAAGAGAAATGGGCAAAAAAAAAATAAATTAAAATGAAGAACTAAAAACATTCAAACAATCCAAAAGAATGTAAGAAAGAGGGTAGAGAGGAACCAAAAAAAATAGTGAGAAAGAAAAACATATATATATATAAAATGGGAGGCCTAAAGCCAACCATATCAATAAGTACATTAAATGTAAATGGCCTACGTTACAACAATTAAAAGAGAGATTGTCAGATAGGATTGAAAACACAAGACCCAAATATATGCCATATTTAAAGAAATATAATGACTTAGGTTAAACGCGGAAGGATAAAGGAAGATATACTATGAAAATATTAGTCAAAAGAAACTGAAGCAGCTATATTAATAGAGATTAAGTAGATTTCAGAAAAAGAAATGATGAAAAAGGGGTCAAAAAGAACATTAATAATAGTTAAAGGACCATTTCACCGAGGAGACACACCATTCCTAAATGTGCACGCTCAACGAAAGAGCTTCCAAATCCATGGAGCAAACTGTGATAGAATGAAAAAGAAAGTTAATTATTCCTGCAGATTTCAACAGTCTTCTCTCAATAATCAATCATTTCTAGTGCAGAATATCAGCAAAAGATACAAGACCTGAACACTATAAATCAACTTGATCTCACCGATATTTAGAAAGCATTCCATCCAAGGTAGCCGGTTGGCTCAGTTAGTGAAGCGTCTGCCCTCGGCTCAGGTCATGATCCCAGGGTCCTGGGATGGAGCCCCCACATCACATCGGGCTCCCTGCTCAGTGGGGGAGCCTGCTTCTCCCTCTCCTTCTGTCCTTCCCCCTGCTCATACTATCTCTCTCTGTTTCTCAAATAAATGAATAAAATCTTAAAAAAAAAAGAAAAGAAAACATTCCGTCCAAAACAATAGAATACACATTCTTTTCAAATGCACATGGGACATTCATCAAAACAGGCCATATTCTGAGTCATAAAACAAACATTAACAAACTTGAACTAATAAAATTAACAAACTTTGAAATAATAAAATTTTGCAAAGTACATGTAACGGTCATAATGAAATTAAACTAAAAATCAATTACAGTAAGATATCTGGGAAACACCAAAACATTCCGAAATTTAAAAAGTACACTTCTGAGTAATCCATGAGTCATAGAAGAAGTCACAAGAAAAATCAGAAAATGTTTTGAAATGAATGAAAAAATATAACATATCGAAGTTTGTGGGTTCCAGCTATGTTTTTAGCCCCGCCCAGGCACCACCTCCTCTCTGGCTGGCAGGTGCGGGAGGCTCGGTGCCCCTGAGCGGATCCCAAGTCCTCCTTCCCTCCCTTCACCCCGCACACCCCACCCAAGGTGACCCTATGCCGGGCTGTCTCATGCACTTCAGGGCCGAGGGACCTCGTGCTCAGCCCGCCAGTGTTGCCTCCCAGACTCCTGGGGCCTTCCCAGGTGTTAGCGAAGCACCTGACAAAGCAGCCCTATAGACACGCGGACAAGGAAAAACAAGAAAAGAAAACTTATCTTTTGGAAACTTTCCAAGTATGTCCACTTTCTGAATGAGACTTATGCACAAACCAATAAAAGCTGTAAGTGGATGGATGGATGGAGGGATGGTGGGTGGGCAGATGGGTGGATGGGTGACTGGATGGGTGGACTGCTAATTGTCTTTTAGAATAGTGGCCCTGGGAATCAGGACATTGGAAAATTCCACTAGGAAACACCAGCTGTGATTTGGCCAGGCATGTATGTATCATACAGACAATACACTCTTTAATTAAATGTCGGCATCAACAAGAATTTTTTCCTTTAAAGCTTTCATATATTGCCGCACTCCATCTTTTTTTTTTTTTTTAAAGATTTTATTTATTTATTTGACAGAGATAGAGACAGCCAGTGAGAGAGGGAACACAAGCAGGGGGAGTGGGAGAGGAAGAAGCAGGCTCATAGCGGAGGAGCCTGATGTGGGGCTCGATCCCATAACGCCAGGATCACGCCCTGAGCTGAAGGCAGACGCTTAACCGCTGTGCCACCCAGGCACCCCTAACCAAGAATTTTTTGAGCTGCTATGTTCCAGGCAATGCGAATACAGCAGAAGGCCCTGCCCTCACGGAGCGCACAGACACCAGATAAACCCACAGCATGTCAGAGTCTGTGAAGAAAAGCTAGAGCAGGGGAGGGGGCACAGGGTGTGAGGGAGGGTCCTAGGGCAGCGTTTGATTGAATGAATTTGCGCTTGTAAACCACTGCGTGTCCGTCACGGAGAAAGCCCACTGTATTATGTATCTGAGAAATACGCACGTGGATGGATGGCAAGAGGAAAGCAGCCTCCAGTGGTGGGGCTGGCCTGGCCCTCACAGCTGGTCCTGCTGGACACTGATTTCATGCAACACCATCGGACGAGGTCACCCCATGTCCGTGCTGGACCACAGCAAAACAACAGCGCCGGCAAGCAGATCTGCTCAGACAAAAACAAGAGCTCATTCGAACCACAAAAATGATCCAACACCCCCTATCCTGGTAACATGAGAGATGGCTGCTTCTCTTTCGTCAAAGTTTAGCCTTACACGGTTTGTCCTACTTTCCAGATATGAATGATTGCGATATCCAAGCATAGAATCAGCTCTGCTTCCCGACAGCAGCCAATCCAGAGCATAGCCATACTTCTTGGAGACCCCCCACCAAATCACCCACCCCAAATCCTTTAAGGTCCTCTTCAATACCTCCTTACTGAGACACTGCATGGTTCCCTATGGTTATGGTTTTATTAAATGAATCAACCACACTTTGTTTGGCTATCAGTGTGTTCTTGGTGTTTTTTTGTTTTGTTTTGTTTTGAGCTAGAAGACGTTGCAAAAAAGAAGTAATAAAAATGAAATGATTCAAACAAACAATACTTTGATATTCTGTATTTTTAGAAACTTGAGAGATTCTCTCCATCTTTGCATTGGAGGATTCAGGTAAACTAAATTCTGTTCTTAGAACAGGCCTGCAAGAAATACAGGGAAACTTTGGAAATGAAAGCTTAGTTACTGTTTCAGGGGACAAGTGGGTTTTCTCACCTGAAACATCAAATACTTCTGTGAGCCAGGGACTCCGATGCACCGTGAAGAATTCAGTTTTGATGACTGGATCTGAGTTGGAACAGAAGTATCAGGGATACACGCTACCTTCCATCACATACGAGTTACGGAAGAGGTAATAGAAATAGTAATCACGATAAAGTCACCCCGCTGGCCCAGCTCTGCTCAGCGCCCATTCCCCTTGTAGACCCATCGCTCCGTTTAACTCCACACCCAGCCCTCGGTCACGATTACGATTCTCTGTAACTAAAAGCCTCCTGTGACATCGGAAATATGAAAAATGCTGGCTGAAGCCGTCCGGGCATCATTCAGGTGACATTTGAGTCACTCCTTTGAACAATGCCTAAACGGGGCTCCTATGTAATTGGATGAATCAAATCAATAAAGAGTGGATATTTGCCCAGCACCCTTCCTCTCCCGCCGTCATTCGCAATGCGTGATGCATCCCCTGGCGCGTTAAGTCCAGACCCGGAGTGTCAGTGCTTCGGCAGCTCATCCTTCTTTGGAAAGTGGCCTTCTAGGTCACAGGGATGGCGATGGAGGTCGCTGCTAGAAAAATGATGCCTGAAAGTGAAGATCCAGCCCATCTGTGGCTGACCCCAAGGTCCCATGGAAATGTGACATTTTCAAGGCAAATGGATGGACTTGTTTTTTAAAGGAGTTTATAAAAACCTGGGCCCATCGAGTCATGCAGTGATCACTAGACACATTGCTATTTCCTTCTGCGGTCACCCCCCTTTTGGGGAGGGGTGGGCAGGGCCATACTCGCTCAATTCCACAAAGTGGCTCCTCTCAGGCACCCCTGCAGTGGAAGGACCCCTGAGCACCCGGAGCTACCCCTGAAAGGGGTAGGCCACAGAGCTCCCCCCTTCCAACAGTGTTAGGTCCTGCGAAGAATGTTAATACGGTGACAGCCCAGCCAGACGTGGAGCCCTGTAGCGGGCCCAGGGCTCACAAGCCGCAGGAACCTGGCAGGTTTCTGCACCGCATGCAGCCTCCCTCTGTCATCTGAAAAGCAGGGGATGTGGCCGTAGATCTGTTCCTCCCCCCTGGCAACTCAGGCACGTGCTGTGCAGCACGCAGAGCCTGGGACACCTGCATGGACATCATCGTTATTACTCTGCAGATTGAGGGAGTGCCCAGCCTACTAGGCTTTTCCCCATTACTTCTTGAGTCCATTCTAATTGGCCTCTCAACCCTCGATGCTATCAAAACTGCTCTTGCCAAAGACTTGGTCTGTCTCCTGGGCCCTCACCTACTCTGCTCTGCTCTCTTCTCCACCCTCACGTCCTTGGTGACTCGTGTGGCCCCATGCCTTTACATACCATCTGCTGACCCCAGGTTTTATCTACAGCCCAGGTCTTCCGCCTGGACCCCGTGTGCCTCCAGTTCCTTCTTGACCTCTGCCTGGGCGGCGGGGGTGGGGGTGACGTTTGTCTAATAGGCACCCCAAACCAACATGTCCAAACCACTCTTGACAATCCCCTGCAAGCCTACTCTACCCACGGCTGTCCACATTTTGTGACAGGTGATGCCGCCCTTCCAGATTCTCAGGCCGAGAATGTTGGGGTCATCCTCCATGTCTGTCTTTGTCTCGCACCCAGTTCGCCAGCAAATCCTAGTGGTTCGTCCTTCAAAATAGCTGTAGAACCTGGCCATCACCACCACCCTCAGTTCCAGCCTCCAGAGGGTGATCTCTTCCCTTCCGCCCTGTTCTTCTTTGTGGACCTCCCCACACAGGGGCCAGAGTGAGCCTTTTAATACATAATTCACATTCTGCCATATCTTTGCTCCAAATGGGCTTCCTATCCTACTCACTTTAAAGCTGAAAGTCCTTAAAATACCCGTCAAGAACCGAAATCTGTCCGTCTACCATCTTTCTGTCTGCAACCTGCACTTTTCTCCCCCTTGATGGAGCCATGCTGACCTCCTCGGTGTTGCTCAAAGCAGGCATAACCCAATCCTACCCCAGGGCCTTGGCAGTTGCTATTCCCTCTGCCTGGAATTTTTTTTTTCCCCCTCAGCTAGCCACATGGCAAACTCCTCCTTTCCTTCTATACTGATCTCCTACCTAAAATGGCCCCTGCATCCCATCACCCACCTGAGCCTAGTTTTTCAGGGCACCTATCACCACCTGATACCTGGGATGTGAATGACACAATTCCCTTGTTTAAAACCCTTTCTCGTCTCTCCTCTTTGCTATTAAAGGACAAAAATCCAAATTCCTTAAGTTGGCGATGTGATTTAGTCCCATCCACCTCTCCGGTCTAAGCAAACTGGGTCCAGCCTTTCACAGACACACTGAGCACATCCTCTGGGCCTTGGTTCAGGCTCTTTTCTCACTTGGTCCTCATTCACCTCTCCCATGAAGCCCCTGATTCTCCTGGGAGGGGGGTGGTGGCTGTGATTCCCCAGGGTTATTGCTGCAGTGTAACTGACAACAGAGGCATTCAGTAGCCATTTACACGCAATGGTTATCCGAGATCTAAATTAATATAAACTAAGCCTATAACGAATATAGACTAAGCTAAATGTTTCATGAATATGCATTCACTCTACATCTGAGAGCCTGTACCCTATGATTTTACACTAACAGGAATAAGAGTGGACCCCCATGGTGTCCGAAACGTCGTCTGAATGTGAGCTGTGCTGGTTTCAGGGACCCAGGTCTGCCTCAAAAATGGCGTGAGCCCTGTAGGGTTTGAAGAGCACAAACACGTTTCTGATAGATTGCCCTCAATTCTGACAGTCAGTGCTCACTAAGAAAGCACCGAACAGGCTTGAAACACTTGACAGAGTCACTCCTATCAACGTCTCCTAAGCGAGCCCTCACAGCTGCGGACTGCACCCAAACGTTATGCCCACAGGACACGGTAGAGATGGCAGCAGACATGGTGACTCAGATCAGTTTCAGAACAGACCAGAAAGAGATTTGGGACTTTCATGTTTATCCAGTGGACACTGGTGCTCCATGGGCACGAGTCACCCCAAGTATGTCATAGTAACTGTTTTTTTCTTCAAGACACAAAAATTACTCCTCTCGTTTAAAAAGTTAATTTGTAGGGCACCTGGGTGGCTCAGCCTGTTAAGCATCTGCCTTCAACTCAAGTCATGATCCTGGGGTCCTGGGATCGAGCCCCACATCGGGCTCCCTGCTCAGTGGGGAGTCTGCTTCTCCCACTCCCTCTGCCCCTCCCCCATGCTCGTGCTCTCTCTCTCTCTCTCTCACTCTCTCAAGTAAAGAAATAAAGTCTTTGGGGGAAAAAAGGCAATTTGCAACTAATGAAAGGGACCCCCCCCCTCTCAGGAAAGGTGGTCATCATTGACATTTGTTCTGCGTAAACACAAAGCTGCCTTGCTTAACGCAAGGACTGTTAGGACCGAGTGATGTGTCAGTACATTTCTGGGACAAGGTGACATTGTCATTGATGGTCCGCTGAAGGAAAGAAGCTAATTTTCTTTTGAGCTTAAGCCTTTAGTAGTAACTTAATTAGGCCATCCTGTAAATCATCACTAATAACTGTCAGAAGTACCCCTGAGTCACCAGAGGATGACGAAACTTGGCAGAGAGCCTCTTCCATGGAGAAGAGACGTCTAAAGTTCACCCGCCTCTCCCAGAAATGTCCTCCAGGGGCACCGACAACCCCCAAACCTCAGCCCGCCTGCTTCCCGACCTCACTGCAGGACTTGGCTTCCTGAACGCTTTACACACACGTGTAATAGATACATGTCATACGTAGCTATGCACTGTATACACTAGAATAGCACTTTAAAGGAACAACCCTTTACCCTCGCACAACTATCGCAAGATTACACGCTAGTTCTTGTCCATAGTGCTTTTTTTTTTTTACATAGTGTCAATCTCCTTATATCTTCTTTGTTATTCTGTTTTCCAAGTTTCTTTTTTTTTTAAGATTTTTTTATGAAAGAGAGAGAGAGAATATATGCAGCAGGAAAGGGCAGAGAGGGAGAGAGAATCTCAAGCAGACTCCGTGCTGAGCATGAAGCCCTCCTGTGACCCCAAGATCACGACCTCAGCTGAAACCAAGAGTCGGGCGCCCAATCGACTGAGCCTCCCGGGCACCTGTTTTCCAAGTTTCTATAATCTTTTAGCTATTATTTGAGTGTTGCTAAGCTCCATGATCTTCTAACTTATACGCTTATTTTGGGCTTTTAGGGCAGAACCAGGCACCTGAGGGTGAGTAGAGCGTGGCGTGCACTATTTGACAGATACAGCGGGCTTACAGTACTTTTTTGTCATTCTTTTTTTAAAAAAATTAATTAATTAATTTAGAGAGAGCACACAAGCAAGGGGAGGGGCAGAGGGAGAGAGAGAATTCCAAGCAGATTCCCCGCTGAACGTGAAGGCTGATGCAGGGCTCGATCTCACCACCCTGAGATCATGATTCGAGCCGAGATCAAGAGTCGGACGCTAACTGACTGAGCCGCCCAGGCGCCCCTGTCATTCCTGTTTTTTAATTTGAGTTAGTTGCCAAGAGAAATCATGGATAGCCCTTAAAATCCGGATTTCTAGTATTGAGATTTGGCAACCAGCAGCAGGAGTCCACCTTCAGAGACAGCATAAACTCTCCACTTTGCCATACTCCCCACCAATCCCTACTGCATTCGCCAAGCCGGCTTCGTTCACTTACATGATCGCTTCTTGAGCCCTGTACGCAGTTCAGTCTGCAAGCTTCGATTTACGGTCTTGGCCTCCACAGATAAGGCTGCAGATGACGCCTTCAGGTCATGTTTTGCTTCTGTTGTATTATTTCCTTCGGGTATATTTCTGAAAGCTGGCTTACCTGGTGTAAGTGCATTTTTTGCTCCTGCCATATTGTATTCCGGTTGGGATGTCCATTGGGGCCATCGCCCTCTCTTGTGCAACAGCTGCCCCAGGCACCCTCCATGCGGGCGTTCAGCTAAAGCCCTGGTGAACTGGGCCAGTTGAACCCTCTCTCCTAGGAATTTGCAAATTGGATTTAAAGATAGTAAGTCAGAGCTGATCTTCTTAAACTGAAGAAAGGCAAATCTTGGGCTGTGGGGTGTATGTCTGGTTAAACACATGTAGAAAAGAAAAGAAAGCCAGTTCTGCAAAGAGAAAAAAGAATGAACTAAAATGGACAGAGCGGTATCAAGGCAAGAAGTGTGGAGCCAGAGAGAGGGAGGGAGGGAGGCAACAGTGGTTTGGTTTCATTCTTTCTTTTTTTAACAATTTATTTATTTGAGAGAGGGAGCGAGAGGGAGCACACACGAGCAGGCAGAGGGAGAGCGAAGGAGAAGCAGACTCCCCGATGAACAGGGAGCCCGATGTGGGACTTGATCCCAGGACCCTGGGATCATGACCTGAGCTGAAGGCAGACACTTCACCGACTGAGCCACCCAGGCGCCCCCCCCAACAGTGGTTCCTGTTGGCACACCGGGCCGTGAGGCTGAGAGCCTCTTTCTGTCCTCTTGGTCCATGGCTGTGCCGTCCACCTGGCCGTGCCAGTGTGCTGCAGGTGCCGAGATGTCTGCTGACCGCGTAGATGAATCTGAAGTAAGACGACCACCCTCCGTCCCACCAGACCTGTGAGCGAAGTTGCCCTGACGCTGTCCCTGTCCCCATGCAGGCACTGATAACCCCTTGCTGCCCATCCGGGGGTCTGTGCTGGATGTTCCTGCCCATCAGCAGCATGCCCCTCCTCCGCCGCCCCTGCTGGGACTCTTGTTAGTGCTCCACCTGCTTCCAGGCCACTCCTCCACTTGCTCTGGGAGATCCTCCAAATGTACGGCTCCCCGGCTCCACCCGGGTCTCTGCTCATGTGTCCCCCCTCCCAGAGGCCTCCTGACTGCCCGTCTAACCTCCTGCCTCAGTGCACCGTCTCTTCACTATGCTTTATTCCTCATCATGGCAATAAAAAATTATCATAGCAAATATTCATTTTGTTGTCTGTTGACTCCAGTGAGAAGGCTCACAAGAGCAGAAACTTACTTTGTTCACCGTTCTTTCCCTGAAACATGGCCCGACACATGGTTGGTGCCCCATTCGCTGATTCAACGGATATTTACTGAGTGCCTACTATGTACAATAATGACCTAAAATACGTAACCATGCTGGAACGCTTAGTGCAATGGGGTGAATTGAGACAGGCAGGAGTATGAGTGACGGCGGGGGTAGGTTTGTGGCAATTTTTAAGCAGGAAGGTCAGGGAAGGCCTCATGTAGGTTGTAACATTCCAGCAAACACTCAAAGGAGACAAGGAAGAGAGGCAGGCACACGTCTGAGCAAAGAACATTTCATGTGGCGAGCAGCCACAGCAAAGGTCCTGAGGCAGGAATGTGTTCAGGAAGCAGTGGAGTTTAGCTGTAAGGGGCCAGCAGCCCTGGAAGACGTGAAACATGAACTAGGAGCCAAGGGATATTTAAGATACAACCAACCTTATCAGGTATCAGTTACGTGCAATAAAGTGCACCCGTGTTAAGTGTATAGTTTGAGGAGTTTTGGTCCGCGTATATATATAACCATGTAACCACTGCCTTGATCACGATGCAGAAGGTTTTCACTACCCCCAAAAGTTCCCTAGTCCCCGCACAGTCCACCCTCCACCTCCCGCTGAAGTGTGCTGCAAGTTCTAGAATGTCATTTAAATGAATCACGCCACAGGTACTCTCCTCCATCTGGCATATTTCTCTGCACGAAATTTTGAGATCCATCCTCCTGTGTTTAGCAGCGGTTCCTTTGTACTGTTAGTAGAATTCCACCCTACGATTCAGCGCGGCATATCCATCCGCCTGTGGATGGACCTCGGGTTGTTGGCGGTTTTCCGCTGCTGTGAATGTTTGTGTAGAAGCGATTCTTGGGTCGGTGTATTCGTTTCACTTGACTATGTGGAGACCTGGCAGAGGGATTTCTGGCTTGCACAGTTTAATGGATGTTTAACTTTACGAGGACGTGACAAACTGTTCTGCAAGGAGGTTGTGCTGTTTTGCATTCCCCCGGGTGCTCCCGCCTTTGCCAACACTTGGGATCATTGGTCTTTCTGACTGCAGCCGCTGTCCTGGGGCGGGTGTGCGGTAGCCCCTTCCTGTGATTTTAATTTGCGTTCCTCTGATGAGCACGACGTTGAGTATTTCTTCACGTCCTTAGTAGGGACTTGTACAGCTTCTCTTGTGGGGTATGTGTTCATTCCTTTCATTGGGTTTTTGGCTTACTGCGTTATGGTTTTTATATGTGTATATATATTTTCTATCTATGGAGAAGTCTTTCATCAGGCATATGTGTTGTGACTTTTCTCATAGCAGCGGCTGGTCTTTTCGTTTTCTTACCAGTAGCTCTCAGCAGATGTTTCTAACTCTGGCGCAGTCAAATTTATCCATCTCTTGCTTATGTGGTTGATGTCTCAGCTAAGAAATGTCTGCCTACCTCAAAGTTGTGAAGGGGTTCATGGTTTTTTTTTTCCTCCTAGTAATTCTGCAGTTTTAACTTCTATTTCAGGTCCGCACAGGGTTCTGAGCAAGGACCTGACATGATCCGACTTGCGTGCCAGAGGCACCGCTATGCGGTGTGGACACTGGTGGGGTGGAGTGCAGACCCGTGGGCACTCACTGGGAGGCCATGTGGTGGTCCAGGCAGGGGCCAGGCCGGCAGGGTGGGAGCAAGAAACAGCAGTCAGATGCGGGAAATATTCATCAGCGAGGTTTCCAGGTTTGTGCTCCACCCCTCCTTGACGAACAATATTGAAATTGAAGACTTGCTCTGAGCCTGAAGGTTTGCTGTGCATTTTAACTTGGCTTCATTCAAGTAAAGAACTGGTTTTAAGTTTTAATCCACACGTTGTCATTCTGTGGGCATGGCAGTCCCCAATACAACAGGACAATTCATCTATCACTCTTGAAGGCTTAAGAAAAGGGAGACCAACACATTCCATGTCACGCCCTGCATCACTCCTGCTACGACTCATAAATCCATGTCTTTGCCTTGGTCACACCAGCTCTTGTGTGACCCCTTCTTTGACTCATGATTTATTGCTTTCAGTTACTCCTTTGGCCAGATTTATAAACGTAACTGTTCTGTCTTTATACAAAACCTACTTGTGCACTAGGCAATGACAGCACATTTATTGTCTATGAGTTGTTACCTTGAAAAATTACATCGATGCAAAGTGATTGCCTCTTAGCCTCATAGCCAATAAATTTAATTTTTTGGAGGGGGTGATATGAGTCATAGGATCATGTATATATCACTGATCGCGGAACGAGGAGCAAGCTGGAAGTTCTGAGCAACAGAAGCCAAGAAGGGACACTCTGGTCTCTTGCTCAGCATGTGTAAGCTGATCTTCTGGTGTTTGCTTTTCATAGGATGCTTACATCCTCTCCTCTCTCTGCCTGTCCCTGACTCCAGGGAAGAGACCCTGCAGCTCTCAGGTAAGATGAATTTGTTCCTCTTCTGTTAGTCTTGGAAGAGTCTTCAAGGGTCTTAAATGCAAAATTAGAGATAAGAATGGGAATTCTTGTTTGCAGAAGTCTTGTTAAATTAAGTCTTAGTATGGATAGAATAGTAGAGGACCTTACACCCATTTTAGATTTTTTTTCTTTCTAAAACGTAAGAGAAAAAAGGGTAGCTTTGCTTATTTCACGTCATTTCTGTAACCCAAACTTTTGTTTTGGTCAATTTTTTTTCAGTTTAAAAAATTGTACTAGATTTTAAACACCATTTACTTTTAGTTTCTATTTTAAATGAACTGGTTGGATGTAGAATTTGGTTGTTCCAATTATAGATTAAAACTATTTTATATTAAGTTAAAAGTAATCATCTGTCATGTGTTACATGAACCACAAATGTTTATTAAAGAATAAAAAAGGGACAGTCTGGAGCTAGAGATGACATCAGTTTCCAGGTCAAGTATCTTGTCCTTTTTATGTTTCATTCAGTTTAAGTGTGAGTTAAATTAAAAAAAAAAAAACCAGTCAATACTTATTTGGCTATTTCCTCTTAATTTAGTTTAAGGAATAAAACAACTGATGCATAAACATTTTAACTGGGTTTTATCTTGTCTTTAATTTGGGGCACTTTTAGACTTTTTTAAAGGAAAAAAACTCTTTCATAACATTGATTGTTATCACTTCTAGTCTCTAAGTTTCTCTCAGAGGCTCTTTGATGATGGCCAAGCACTGCTGGCCACTGACACGTGCCCGTCCGCGGCTACAGCCCCTGACCTCCCGTCATGTTACTGGCCCGAACCAGGCATTAACTTTATTGAATCTTTGCTATTTAGAAAAAACAGTGAAAAGCAAGCACAAGATGAAATCAAGACTAACTCTACCACTGTCCTCTTCAAAAATGTACATATTACTATGATTTTTTAAAACTCCGACGAATGCAGCATCTTACTCAAACCCTAAACAGGGACAGCCTCCCCTCAAGTTCTTGTCTCTGTTTTTCTAATTTAGTTGTTCCTACATAAATGAGCCTCATTTCACACACATACATGTGGCCAGATTTCACAGACTTTTCATCACTATTCTTCAGAAATATTGTGAATGTGCTCAGATGCCTTTGTAATGGTTTCCATGCATCGTCTTCCAATTGGGGTTGGAGCTCAGTCTCTGCAAGCCGTAAGCAAGCTGGCATTCTGGGACTCCCGGAGCCCCTGATCTCAGCACGGTGGCAGCTGGCCAAGAGAGCTATCCTGGTGCCAAGTCTCCACTCAGCATACCTTCCACCTTCCGCGCACGTCCCATGCGCGTCCATGCACGCTTGCCATACATCTTGTATTAAGCTGACCAAGTCTCATACTCAAAATGTTACTATCAAAGTCTTGAAAGAGTGTTTTAAAGGCTGACTCTTTTCTTTTTTTTTTTTTTTTTTTTAAAGAATTTATTTATTTATTCGACAGAGATAGAGACAGCCAGCGAGAGAGGGAACACAAGCAGGGGGAGTGGGAGAGGAAGAAGCAGGCTCATAGCGAAGGAGCCTGATGTGGGGCTCGATCCCATAACGCCAGGATCACGCCCTAAGCCGAAGGCAGACGCCCAACCGCTGTGCCACCCAGGCGCCCCAAGGCTGACTCTTTTCTAATGACTGTATTCAAATCTTGGAAGGCCAGAAAGATAAGGAGTGCTACCACCTTATTTGGTTTATCAGAAGAACATAAACAGTCTTGGCTCCCAGAAAAACACCCCTTCATTTTTCCTCTCCAGTGTTATCACTCAAATATCTACAAGTGAAAGGTAACAGGCAGGTGAGAGGCTTGGCAAGGTCACACAAGGGTGCAGAGAGTCAGAGTTAGATCCACTGCTCTTGGTTTTCTGTCCTGCCAGCTTGCAGATTGGGCCGTAGCCATCCCCACCTCTCTGTTAAGATACCACTGACAAATCACGAACATAGCACTGGAAGCATCTCTAGTGGTCTCTCCCCGCCCGAGAGCCCCCCAAAGACAATACAGAAGTGATTGAAGGATGAACAGCCTTACTAACCTCTATTATTACTCTGTGTAGCACCCGGTGGAGACACAAGACCAGCCTTGGATGAACTGGAAAGAGTGTCCCCCCTGCAAATGCTCCTGGAGATGTCAGGGGCAGGGAGGGGTGACGGTCTTAGGGAAGCAGGTAAAATAATTCTTGCATGGATACGTGGTCTGATTTTAATGCTGCTGAATTACTCTCTATTCTCATTCACTAGATGAGGTAAAAACTTGTTTTGGAATGGAAAGATGACCTATACAACAGGCTAATAAATTGCCCCACACTCTCTCCTTCTGGTGTAAAGACTCCTCTGCAATCTTGTGTTTTCTCGTTCTCACCACCTCCTTGCAAGCATCGTGCTCTCCTTGGCACCTCAGTATATATTCTTTTCTGCACAGATTTATTTGGAGGGAAGGAGGGTGTTATCCCAGTTTCCAATAAGTGCCATTTTAAATCCTGCTTTCCCACTTGCTAAATTAAGCAAACTACTTAATCATTGGGTACCTCGGTTTCTTCATCGGTAGACAGGCTTTGTACAAATACCCACCTCACAGGGCTGTTGTGAAGGCAACGAGAAAATGCAAGTGCATTGCTCAACACAGTCACACACAGCCACCAATCAACTGTCAGCTTCTACTGTTTTCTCTGACTGGACTCTACACACGGACACAAATGCTTAGAACATTCTGGAAACAAAATGGAGCTTTTTTTTTTCCTCCTAGAGAAGGGGCAGGGGGCGGGGCAGACAGAGAGGGAGAATCTCAAGAAGGCTCCACGCTGAGCGCAGAGCCCGACCCCAAGACCATGACCTGAGCCCAAATCAAGAGTCTGACGCTTAACTGACTGAGCCACCCCGGTGCCCCCAAAATGGAGCCTTTTAATAGACATTGTTTAACAGAAAGAAGTTCATTCATTTAAAATGTTTCTAATCAAATACTGAACTGCTAACTTCTTGGGGACAATGCAGTGTCCTTTGTGAACTCCACCAGCAAGAAAGAACGGGGGTGCCTGCCTAGCTGCCTTCAAGTAAACATCGCTGCAGAGTGAAAACAGGAAGACCAGAAACTAGACGTGACTAAGTAATATTCTGTTCTAAGTAAAACAAGCATAAAACAGAAATCACAGATCTGATGATGAATGGTTTCCAAATACTGTTTTCCAGGTCTCGGTACCGACGCTGCTAACCCTAGAGGAAGTCTGAGAAGGGTAAGCGACTTGAGTATGACCGTTAGGGTGAAGCATTTTGTACCTTGACTTTAGAGGACCCTAAATTCTTGAACTGCGTAGTGTCCTGGGTAGAAATCATACCTTCAAGAAACTGGCCAATCAGTGTTCTTTCAAAGCATTAATTCTTCTAAATTCTGACTCGTATAAAATGTGACCACAGGAACTTGTCCAGTGCCTGTCTGGGGTAAAGATTATTGTAACAAGTTTAAGGGAACGAACCACAGATCAGGTCCCTGCTCCCAGCCCGTCACCCACGTGCTAGCTCTTCCATTGACCCCATGCGTGGCCCAGGGGCCAGCAGTCGTGTGTCACTGGGAAGCTCGTGAGAAATGCCGAATCTCCCACTGAATCAAAATCGGTGTCCTAGCTGGAAGTGACGCGCACGCAGTGTGGAAGCTACCGTCCCAGTGGCAGGATGCTGTGCTCACACATGGAGTGGAACCTGGGCAGTAGGGGGCAGGGCACGGGAGCTACTCTGGGCGTGAGGCAAAGGCTGGGAATTGGTGAATAATAGTAGACGGTTAGAAACGGCACGCAATTCCCGGAGGGCCTCAGATGCTGAAAGAAAAATCTGCATTTGACCATCACCAACACCCCCAAACTCCAAGCGCTTCCTGAGGGTTTCAGGGTACGCCAGCCGCCCCCACCCCCCAGCCAGTCGGCGGCGCCTACTGTTCTAGCCTCTCGTGCCCTGGTGATTCTGTGTACATCAGCGCATCGAAACCTCCAGAAAATCCTGAGACAAACTTATTTAACCTTAATCAAGAACTTCCCAAACACTTTGGCCAGAGACATCTTTTCGGTGTAGTTCCCACTGACATCCTTATAAAAATGTGCCGGACACACTCCATCCTGGAGATGGCAGACACCACCTGAGGTCCCAACTGGGCGAAACCACCCAGAAGGGGTCGGTGTGGCATCTGCATGGGACGAAGTAAAAGTCATCATTCAGAGGTTTATATTCTTCTGAGTAGAAGGATTACGGCTAAAGACTCTAAAATCACAAAGGTGACTAGTAGGATTTGCTCGTGCGGTTCTGCAGGAGAAATAAACTCAGGAGAGTTCATTTCAGGGGAAACACAAATCTGTTTCACACAGATGATAATAAATGGACAGAACATGTTACTGATTGTTCAACCAGAGATGGGTCAGTGAGGGCTTGGGAAACGTCAGGGCAGTCCGAGGGCTGAGGGGGTGGACCACTGGCCGGGCACAGGGAGCCCTTCCAGAGCCACCACACTCCGGGCTGCTACGGCACTTACACCCCACACAACAGAGCACACACTTTTCAGAGGTCCTAAGTCTTAATTAGGGTTCCTCTTTCTTGTAGGGGTCTTAATTCATTGATAACCTATGTGGGTTTTTTTCTTTTCTCTTTTCTCTCTCTTTTTTTTTTTTTTTTTTTTTTGTGGATTTAGTTTCAGGCTTTCTCTGGACAAGATCCTAACATTTTCCTGAGTCATCTTTTGGCCAGAAACAGGAAACAAGATAAGAAGCGTGGGTCTCCCTCTGAATGCTTCTGGAAATACTGTGTCTGAAAGGAAATGAACATCTACTAGTCAACTCAAAAACCATCTTAGAAAGTTAGAAACGAAAATGTCTGATTTGAATATAGTATAGAAAAAAACCTAAGCAAACTGTACCCTGTTCATTATTATTTGGAAAATAAATCCTCTATGTTTTGCAAATATCATGAGTGGTCATTTTACTTATAAACATGTCCTGAAAATTTATAATTTTTCTTTCCATCAATTTATCCTTAAAGAATTCTCTGAAAATTTAAAAGTAAAGTTAGTAAGTGAACAGAAGCAAAAGTAAAATTTAGTTAAAACAGTTAAACTACAAATCACTTAAACATTATCTTACCTCCATGTCCTCTCAACCTTAAAAAAGACAACACAGATTATTAAAAAAAAAAATCAGTGGGGCGCCTGGGTGGCTCAGTCAGTTCAGCAGCTGCCTTCAGCTCAGCTAATGATCTCAGGGTCCTGAGATCGAGCCCCACATCGGGCTCCTTGCTCAGTGGCGAGCCTGCTTCTCCCTCTGTCCCCCCCCCTGCTCCTGCGCAAGCACGTGTGCGCTCTCTCTCAAATAATTAAAGTCTTAAAAAAAAAAAGAAGAGCTTTCACTTTCTGGTTTTAGGACGTCAAGGACAAATCTAGGGGGAACGCTGTCTCAAACTGGAAGAACGGACGCGTCCCTCCAGGGGCCCGTCGGCGGTAACAGCCAGGAACACTGCGGCATCTCGCCGGCTGACGCGGAGCTCATGCGGCTCTCTGACGCACGACGCTGGCGGCACTAAGCCATTTCCTACTTACGACCCCAGAAAGAGCTCCCGGGGAATCCCAGTGCGGGGTAGCTGGGAACCCTGGCCGTTTCAGGGATAGGAGGCAACGCCTCCTGCGGATGGGGCGCCGGGGTCGGACTCGAACCTTCCTTCCGATCCCTGCTCCCGCCGCGCAGGGCGAGTCCTCCACCAGGTTAGGGCTCCCTCCGCCTCGGCGTCCTCGTCTGCGAATTGAGGGTTCGAACACCGCTTCTTTCTCAGGGCGCTGCGAGCACCAAACAAGTCACGGAAAGCGCCCGGAACAGCTCCCGTTGGAGCCACGCACACTCGATAAACACTGAGCTGTTTTTCCGTCCGCGATGACGGTTTTGTACGGAAAGGTGCCAACGGGTGTGAAGCGTCTGACATCTAGTCTCGGCTTCAGGATCTCGTCGGGTATGTTACTTCTGAGACCCGTTGCTGCCACGAAGCGTAACACACACTTTGTGAAGCACAGGTGTGCTCTACGGGATCGGAAAGAAGCCTTCTGATGCTGGATTCTGTGAAGCAGGCATGACGACTGGTGTTAAAAATATGCATGTATGTTGAGGACCCAACGGAGGGTTGTTCACAGCGCGGCCGAGGGCTGCACGGTGTAAGGGATTCGAGAACGCAGCCGGAGCGCAGACGCTGCGATAACGCACAGCGCTGCTGAGAAAGCCAATGTTAATCGAGCGCCTTTCAATGGCTCTTAATAAACATTTCATGATGATAAAAAAATACATATTCAGGGCAAAGGTTTATAGACACAGTGCAAAAATATCTCAAGTTCTACATATACACGGTTTGTTTTTACTTGAAAAAGATACCTGATTGAAATATTAATAATCATTAAAAATAAGTAAATTCACACAATTAATTACAAATTCAGTTGAAACAAAATTTCAATTTAGATTAAATTTACCTTGGGAATTATAATGTTTTACTTAACTGCAAAACAACTCTGTTCACACAGCATTCTGTTTTTCATAAATCCTGACCTCATATGCAAGAAAATGCAGCCTTTTGGGTAACATTTGTGTAAACATTGGAGCCTATAATACACATTTTTATTACCAATTTCTTAGTTATTAATACAAAAAGTTAATAAACTTGAACAGCAAAGTGTGAAAGTGGGTACAGCCCCCCGGGGGGGGGGCAGCAGCGTCACTGCTGAGCTCCTCTCCCCCCTCCAGCAGTGCGAGCGTCGCGGTCCAATCCCTAAATAATCGACTTGTCAACAGAGAAAGTTATAAACGGTATTACAGATCTGCCTACAACAAGCACCAGTTTCATATCAAGTCTGGCATAATATGCACTCCGTAAAATGTGTACTAAGGCAAAGAGATCAGCAAATGCAGATAAAATCAATATCTAGGAAAGAATGAAAAAGAGGTGCTTCCATGACTGGAGAACATAAGGTATAAAACGTGCTGCACGAAGCCGAGTGAACTCTGACAGCCACACGTCATTTCTGATTGAACAAATTAAAATTTCTGTCCCGGCAGAAGGTCACGATGAGCACACTGACCTACACAAGAGCTCAGGAATCACTCAGCCATCAGCACGCAGTAGAATATGAGCTCCCCAGTCGTAACACCGGAGTATTTGCATGGAACAGCTTAGCGTTTGAAAATGGCTCCGACACACAGAACTACCTTCCAGGAAAACCTACTTTAGAAAGGAAACCCGAGCTATGGGAATTGAGAATCAGGGCCTAGTAGTCACCATGGAATCATGGATAAAAACGTTGAGTCTCTTAATTATCATCAGGACGCACTTTTATAAAAAACCATAAAACTTGAAACGAGGAAGAGTGTTTTCTTAAAACAACAAAACAAAACAAACAACAAAAAAAGAACAATCAGTCTGTTATGTAAAAGATAAAAGGTTACTGCTCCTTCACTTGCGTCTAGTCCTTTCTGGTCTGCGTAGGTCATACGTCATTCTGAGTCGGGGCAGGAATCACGAACTTCTCTAAAGAACAGGGAGCTAACTTATCAATAAACAACCCACTCACTTCCTAGAAGACACAAGTACGGCCAGCGTAGGAAGCACTGATCTTCGCCCGCTTCTGCACCCCTGCGAGGACAGCGGAGATCCCGCGGACTGCTGCTGTCCCCACACAGCCCGTCACGGCACTTACAGACCCCCCCCCCCAAAGATGGCCAGACCTCTGTGTGTAAACTGGTTGGAAAGAAAGAGTTAACTGTTAATTCTGGGTGAGACGACATTTAAACACTGAGGCATAAAAGAATAATAATTATTTTTTACATGACTTCTGAGACTTTTTAGTCATTATTTTAAAAACGAAACCATTAGAAAGGGGAATACCACCGGTTGAGCGAGGAGCTCCTTCTGTTTTAACGTCACACATGCAAAAACCAACTTCAGCTCTCCAAGGAATAAGCTCTCGTAAGCAGACTGACGTTAAGGTAGGACTTTGGGAATTTCAGTGGAAGGTGGAAACTGAAAAGGAAAGGCGTCTACAAGAACAAAGCTCAAAATCCAGCCCCAACGAGCAGGTACTTCCGGTGTACCGATGGGCGGTATTTGTTACCACTGGTAAATACCGAGGGGACTCGCGCTGTGGGCCGACGAGAACATTTCATCTGAACCACGGAGGGAAGCGCCAAGCTGCGCAAGGACCAGATGAAAGTACTACATTTCTGGGAACCATTCTGAAGAGTAGATGGCCTGCAGGTGGGATGTCAAGTCCTCTCACGGGGAAAATGAGTTCTGTAACAACAGAACGAAACAAAGGGGGCGAAGGTTCGGGGCTATTCCCACCTGTACTTCTGACTACCGCGGGGTTCGGGTGCCGCCTGTGCACACACCTCTCCAGAGGCCGTCCGGTCTCCTCCGAGGACAGCGACACTAGAACGAACACCTCCCTAACAGCTTTAACACACCAGGAACACGGACATTAAAGACTGTATCTATGACCTCTGCTTCAGAAAAACGATGCTTATTACAAAAAATCAAGAAGGGAAAACCTTAACATTCAGCGACAACTTCATGGTCACTGAGAGTCGGGGGTTTAAAGAGACGCACGAGGAGGTCTGGTTGTCCAGCGGGTCCCGGCGGGCGCGCCTCCACGGCCCCCGGCGCTGTTCGCTGCCGGAGCTGGACCACAGGACTGCGCGGCGGCGCCCAGGGAGTCCGCGCTTTCCAACCGGCGCAGCCCTCCGAGAAAGAACGAGACGGGCGGCAGGACGTAACGTCATCCGGAAAGTTTAAAATCAGTGAAGTGCTGGCCAAGCACCTTATGTCTAGTACCCAATTTATTCAATTCATGTCTCAGAAGAGCCTATGTGACAGTTCATTCCTAATTATTGTTAGGAGCATGGCAGTTGTTTACACACTTCCGCTTAGTTGCTTTGGGGCCCGTTCATGGACTCTTCTACTCAAAACCCACACAAATAGTACTTTAAGAATGAAGACACCCGAAATGAGTAACGGGCTCAGCTCCTGCTTTTCGGCAATGCCACCTCTAACCAGCCTTAAGTCGCGGGAACGCATTCTCTTCTCTAAAAAGGAGGAGGGGGGATTCTAGCACCTGTTTACTTCAGAAGCCTTAACACCACACTGTTCTGAACACCTAGCTTTCTTCTCTTGTGAGGTTTTTAACTTCACACATTGTCACCTCCCACATCCGCAGCTTGACACTCGAGGGAATGAAGGGCTCGTTCCTGGTACAACTGTCACAAGTGTTCCACGGAGCTGCCACGAGGACCACTGGCAAATCAGAGCTCCACTGGCCAAGCCACTCACATATGATCTCATCGAGAAGATCTTGTAACAGCAGAAGACCACGTGGGTCTCATGGAATCCTGCTAGATAGGATCCTACCTCTCGTGTGAATCCCACATCTTGACGTGTAGCTCTGTTCCGACACACGTGCCTATCTGAAATGCAAATCTCTTATTCCTCCCCCCCCCCGTCAATCAGACATCAAAGCAGGCGCCCCATAACACTCCAAACAGGAAACACACTTGCAGTCCAAAAGGCCTGTATTCAAAATCAGAAGGACTGTGCAACCATATATAAATTATTTAGTATCTGTACACGTTACTTGTTGTTTTTGGTAAAGCAGGAACATCTGTGAGGACCGTAATTTTCAGCGGGATCATGCAATGTGTGTTAAGTGCCTCGGGCACTGCCTGGCGCAGAAAACATCATAGAGGACGGCTGTCGTCACTGTGCTCCCTTGTATGTCTATTCCTCGAGTGCTAGTCTGGCTCTGAATCCAACAGTGCACCTTGGCCAGCTCCTCCCTCTGCCCGCGTGAGAACCGGGGCTGCCGCCGCCACATGCCCGCCAGCTTCTCCAGGTCCTCTCTCAGCACAGCCTCTGTCACCCTGAGGACAAACGAGCAACCTTCGTCCTGAATAAGGCACAGGGTTCTTTTGTCATCCAAGAAAAGCACTTCTTGGGTTTGGGTTATACTTTATATCTCCTGCTAACATATAATGTGCACATTAAAAAAATAGCTGAATCCACTCTTTGTCAAGTGGGTGAAGCTAGAGCACTTTTTCTTGGTGGAAAGCATCTGCACAGTGCCGGGCTGAGGCAGACGGGAAAAGCAGACTCCCCTGAGCTCCTCTCTTCTTATTGAACGGGAACCATTCAGAGCTGGAGAGAAGCTCTGCACTTGTGCGCCATCTTGGGAAGGGCTGCCTTACTTTGCTTTGGTCTCACGACGCACAACCTGTCAGGTCAGTGTGGGTCTTCTACGGCCACTGTCCTAGGATCACTCGTTTCCCTCCAGATGAATGAATGTGAAAATCTAGTTCTCTAAGAGCATGTATAAAGAACATAATTTAAAAATCACTTTGTATTAAACAACATATTTAAGAAACCATAAAAAAACTCATAAAGTGGGTCTTCTAAAGCACTTTCTTACCTCTCAGGTACCTGATATGTCACTAGAACGCACTCAGCGGTCTGTTTTACCATCTCCACGTGGACTCTTCAGCTACACTGGGAAATGCTTCTTTTTTGTGCGCGCCCTGAGACTGCTGCCCGTGTGAGGCGATTTCGGGAGAACCATCACTACTAGCCATGTATACCCTGCTGTCACTTCTTCCTATCAAAGAGCAACAACAATTACAGGTTGGCAGATACTCCGGGGCCGATTTGCCAAACTTATTCCTCAAAGACTCTGGCAACCAGCCGGCAGTCTTTGTCACCCGCCAGCTCAGCCATGGCCCCGGGGGACCTCACCTCCCAGTTCCTCCGTCTTCCCTGGATCCCCCTCTTACTCCCCCTGCGCTGTCCGAGCTCAAGGCCACACCTTGCTCCTTTTCACCACTTGCAACTGCTCCATGCCAGCTCCATCTCCCAAATCACTACCATCTCAGCTTTACCTGCTCGTCTGCTTGTTCAAGTGCACCAACTACAAATCTGAAACGGTGACTCAGCCCTTCGGCTCAGAGCCCAGAGCCCATCATTCAGTAACATGCTCTGCAACTGCCAATTGTGTTCTTGTGTAAGCCCAAGTAGCCAAAGCTACGGAGAAAAGTCATCCATAATAGGGTACGTTGGTTCATCATCGCCAAAAGCTTAGAGACCTCAGTATGAATCCTCTCAAAATGGTAATATACACCAGAGTACAAAAAGTTTAGAGGCATAATCAAAAAATCTTTCCCCACTGGGTGAGACCCACCTTGTGTGGGCTGTCACTGGCGGCTGTGTGTCCACATGGGAATCGACAGTGTTAAGAAAGGGACACTAAAAAATGTGCATCTGCCTGTTCCTGAGGGACTAGCTCAGCTCCAACAAAACTATTTTCAGTTCATTAAGGACAGAATCTAATCTCACAACAGCTGTGCCTCTGGTGTCTTCGCACCGACGCCCAGCCCACCTGTCAATACTACGCTCTCCATCTCCAAGGGCCAGTGTGAGGATTAGGCGAGTTAATTCCTATGAAGGACTCAGGACAGATGGCGGCACAGAGTGACAGCTCAACACGTGTTTACGAATCTGCCACTGAAGACTAGCAAAGAGAAATGAGAGAGAACCGAAAAACCTGATTTAACACCTTTCTCGCCAGTTCTTCATCCACCAAATTGTTGTAACAACAAAGTCAAAGGACAGGAGGCAGTAAAAAGGAACAAAAAGAAGACATCAGAATAATTTACCAAGTCATTATGTTGTTAAAAGGAAGAGAGTTTTAAACACACTCTTCTCATTGTCATCAGGCCAATATATATACATATATGGTCAACCTAGTCACAACCACGGTCGAAGTTTGACAAGGACACCTTTCGAGGGCAGCAACAAAGTGACCTAACGCAGCCCCACAGAAAACCATTGGTGACGGTCACCGCTAACTGAGGACTTACTACTATGTTAGCAGGTCCTGTTTCTAAGTGCTTCCCACACAACAGCTGATGTGACAACAAATGACAATGACTTAGAAATACAGTCCCAACTACGTAACCAATATACACATGATGATATTTCCAAAAGTACTTTAACCGAGTCAAAGAGAGGAAAACGTAACTACAATTTGGAAGTCTTTCCTAAGTAACCGGTGTCAGGGACTTTCGTCTTCTCTCGGTGGCCCACCTCACGCCGAGTGTACTTTAGAGCGGGACGTAAGCGTGGCACCTGACTCTGGTGGCGGGGCGTGGATGATGGTGCTGCTGCGGCTGCACTGGCTCACACCAGAGCCCAGGCTCAGCGCCGCGGGGCCAGGGTCCGCCGAGCGCCTCCTGCAGCGTGTGCGGCCCACCCGGCGGCCGGCACCTCCAGGTTAGCTACGGCTGCGGTCGGAGACACAGCTGGGGCACAAAGGAAATTGACAATGGAAAGAAAAATCCCCACAGGAAATTTATGATAAAGACGCAGTTTGCAAATGTTTGTAATGGACGAGCTAAAGCCTTCTGGCCATAAAGGAACAATATGAAACCAGGCTTGTTTGTGATCAATGAAATACGTAAAGACAAAATCTTAGAAGAAACAGAAGGGGTTGGCTTTGTAACCACCCTGCGTCTAGCTAGGAGCGCGTCCGGGTTACCGTGCAAGCGGCGGCGTCATTTGCCTTGTGGTTCTGTCTTCTTCTGAGGATGAAGAGGGTGTATCGGTACAGGATATGCACCTTCTTTTCAAAGCTGGAACGCTGCAGCTCTTCAGGCATCTGCGACAACGTAATTCGGTCACGCATGCCTGCCCGTCCCCTAACTCTGCCACTTCCCACGTTTCTGCTCTTCTCACAGCACTTCTGTGTGAGTCCCCTGCACTCTCTTCTTGATGAGGTCTTCCCTGACCAACCCAGCCTCAGCCACTGGCCTGTCGTCTTTTACTGTGACCTTGAACTGATCTCCAAATCTTTGATTTTTATGATCAAAGTCTTGTCTTCTCAACCATACTATGGCTCCTTCAAAGAAGGGATCCGTCTGCTAATTTTCTGCATCCCCTGAAATGTTCAATTTATTATAAACTATATGTAAATAGGCATTCCATAAATATCTACTGACTTACAGTGAAAAAGCAAACAACCAATATTAAAAATGATGCAAGGTGTGTGCTTACAGCGATGGTGTATGCTTTTGGAAAAACTGACGTGTTCTCAAAACTTGTCTCACACCTGATAACACTGTCAATGCAGTTTATTTGCTGATATGATGGGCTATGCTGGTCTTTTCTCCAATCTTCACAAGACTCTGTGGGCACGCTATTGTTTTTCAATGTCTGGAAGGTAGATGAGGCGTCCGCTCATCTGAAACAGAATGAAAGGATGTGTAATTGAAAACATCGTATGTCTAAGAACTGAGCCAGCACAGTCAGATCAGGTCCCTGGCATGTACGCATTCAGTAGAATATTATGCAGCTATTAAAGATGAGCTCAGATCTGAAAAATTTACCTACACAGAAAGGCCTCCACATGGAATGATTACGTGAATGTTTACATTTGTTTTTTTGTTTTTTTACAAAAAAGGAGTGAAAAACACGTCTCGGGCAAAGATTAATAATAAAACTATCAGGTGAAAGGCTGATGGGGACTTCATGGTACTAAGCTGACACTACCTGCCAACTGACCGATGCGGGCATCACCGGGGAGGGGGTGACCAGACACAGTGTGGAGTGCAAGGCACTACCCTGCGGACCTGTGTCCAACAGGACCTTCTGCAGTGACAGAACTGCCCTTCATTCGTGCTGTCCAGCATGGGGGCCACCGACACCACAGGTAGCCATTAAGCCCTTGCAATGTGGCTACAGCAACCGAGGAACTGAATTTTCAGTTTTATTTATTTGTAACTAACTGGAATTTAGGGTGTGGCTATTAGCACCATACTGGATAGCAGGGCTAGACAGAGAAGACCCAAGACCTCAGGTTGGAACCCTGACGAACTTCAACCTCCTGCGGAGAACGATGATCCAAGAATGGAGGCTGAAAAAGCACATGGAGAAAGGTAAGAGAGAGCCCGCCACCATGGCATCGCGGAAACCAAGACGGGGAAACTGGTTCCAGGAATGAGGAACCAGTCACGTCAAACGCTGCTGAGAGGCTGACTTAGCTATCCTTGTTGTTGTTGTTAGTGAAGGTCACCTTAGCTGCCTGGAAGCTGCCCCGCTCATTTCCAGAGGGGATTATGGAAAAAGGCCTGCTTAACTATCATTCAGTAACTTTTATACTTAAAAAAAATTATCTTTAAGATAATAAAAATAGGGGTCTTGAACTTACGACCCTGAGATCAAGAGTCACACACTCTACCAACCGAGCCAGCCAGGAGCTCCTATAATTTTAATTTCTAAATAACTTTAACCTTGAAGAGGGTTGCAGAAACAGTAGCACTCACGTATACCCTGCACCTTGCTTCCACCAACGTAACATCTCACAGAACTATTAACAGAACGCACAAAACTAGGAAACGCACAGCGGCGCACAGCTACTAACTACGGCCTATGTGGATGTCACCCGCTCCTCCGTGAAAGGTCATTTCCCGCTCCAGGGTCCCACCCGGGGTCTCACGGTGATTTTGGTGGCCAGTGTCCATCTTTCCTTGTCTTTCCCGATCTCAGCTCTAGTGAAGAGTACAGGACAGGAATTCTGCGGGAATGCCCCCCAACTTGAGTTTCCCTGATGTTCCGTCATGAGGCGGCTGAGGGTGTGCATCTCGGAGAAGATTCCCGCAGAGGGGCAGTGCCCGTCGCAGTGCCTCACGCCAGGGGTATATGACCTTGACGTGTTTACTGTTGGTGTATCAGCCTTGTTCACCGGTTAAGGTGCTGTCTGCCGGGTTTCTTCCACATGAAGTCACTACTTTACGCGTAATACATGACGTACACAATAACTGTTTCGAAGGCACGCTCTGAGGCCATGCAAATATCCTGTTTCTCTTATCTTTTCGTGAATGGTCTTAATGCCACCAAACTGTATATTTAAAAATGGTTAAAATTTGGTTACATATATCCAGTCACCTGTTGAATGACATCTAGGTTGTTTCCAATTTTGGATGAGTGTGAACGACGTGTGATAAACATACACAGACAAGTTTATGTGTGAATTTGAGTTTTTCTTTCACTTTGAGTAAATAAGAATGGAATTGCTGAGTCATATGGTAAGAGTATGTTCAATTTATAAGAAACTGTCAAACTTTTCTAAAGTGGCTGTACAACTCCACATCGCCTTCAGCACTGCCTGAGGGCTCTGGTTACTCCGCATTCTTGCCAGAACTTCGTATTGCCTGTATTTTTTCTTTTACTTTTAGCCATTCTAATGGGTGTGTGATGGCATCGCATGCGGTTTTAACTTCCTAACAACTGAGACTGAGTGTTGTTTCCCATGCTATTTGCCATCTGTGTGTACTTCACTGGAAAAGTGTCAGATCTCTTGACCATTTTTGGAATGGATTATCTTCTTATTGTTGGATTTTGACAGTTTATGTATTCTGGATATGAATTTCTTTTATCGTAGCTATAATTTGCAAACATTGTCTTTTCATTGTCTTACCCATGTCTTTCAAGAAGTTGTACAGTACCATTTTTTTTTTTTTGGAAAGGCTACCTTTTGTCCACTGACTTGATCTTGCACCTCAAAAACTGACTGTATTTGTGCAGGTCTGCTTTGGGACTCTAATCTGTCCCCTGATCTATCTTTCCCCCAGCATCACACTGTGTTAATTATGGTGGCTTCTTAGTTAAGTCTTGAAATCAGATGGAGTGAGTCCTTCAACACTGTTGCTCTTTTTCTTTTTTTTTTTTAAGATTTTATTTATTCGACAGAGACAGAGACAGCCAGCGAGAGAGGGAACACAAGCAGGGGGAGTGGGAGAGGAAGAAGCAGGCTCACAGCGGAAGAGCCTGATGTGGGGCTCGATCCCATAACGCCGGGATCATGCCCTGAGCCGAAGGCAGACGCCCAACCACCGTGCCACCCAGGCGCCCCATGTTGCTCTTTTTCAAAATTGTTTTGGCCGTTTTAGTTTTTTTTTTACACAGAAGTTAGAGGACCTGCCTGATGACACATATACAGAAAAAAAAATCGTGCTGAGAGTTTACTTGGAATGACGTTGAATGTACAGATCAAACTGAGGAGAACTGACAACAATATCCTGTATTCCAATCCACGAACCTGATACCGCTTTCATTCACTTAGTACTTTTTATTTTAAAGTTTTTCTTTTATCAGTGTTTTGAAGGTTTTCACATATGGATTGTTTCACATATTCTGTTGGATTTTTTAAGTATTTCAATTTTGGGTAGTTAAAAAAAAAATTCTGGTGCAATTGTTCCTCGTTAGTACATAGAACTTTAATTGATCTCACATGCTGACCATGTATCTCGTAACCTTGCTAAAATCAGTAGGAGCTTTTTTGGTAAATTCTTTAGAATTTTTCTATGTAGACAATCCTGTCATCCGTGAATAGTTTTATTTCTTTCTTTCCAATCTCTTATGTCTTTTATTTCTCTTGCCTATTGCAGTGGACAGGACTTCCAGTTTGACGTTAAGACGTGGGGAGTGGATATCCTTGACTTGTTCTCCGGGTTAGGGTGAAAGCATTCTCTCACCATCAAGCATAATGTTAGCTAAGGGTTTCTATAGATGCCTTTCTTGTCAGGTTAATGAAATCCCGTTTCTACTTCTAATTTTTGAGCATTTATCATGTGTGGATGTTGAATTTTCTCACATGCTTTTTCTCCATCTATTAAAATAACCTTTTGGGTTTGTCTTTTTTTATTCTATTAATATGGTGAATAAATGTGGCTGACTTTCACATATTGAACCAGCCTTGCATTCCGAGGATAAATCATACTTGGTTGTGGTATATTTGTCCTTTTTACACTTTGCTGGATTTGATTTGATGATATATAATTGGGGATTTTACAAATATGTGGATGAGGGATCCTGGTCTGTAGTTTTCTTGAATTGTCTTTATCTTGTTTCAGTATTAGGATAATAATGGGCTCATAAAAGGGATCTGGGAGTTTCCTTTTGAAACTTCCTTTTATTTTCTTCTGTCTTCTATTTTCTGAAAAAGATTATGTAGAAACTGGCACTTTTCTTCCTTGAATGCTTGACAGAATTCTCCAGTGAAACCATCTCGGCCTAGATTTTTCTTTTTGGAAGGTGTTTAACTTCAAATTCCGTATCTGTAATAGGTATGTCTATTCTAGCTATCTATTTCTTTTTCACTGAGTTCTGATAGGTTCTTTCTTTCAAGTTATTAATAGACCAAAGTTATGGGAATAGAGTTGTTTGTAGTCCCTTTAACATCTGTGGGGTCTTTCATTCCCAATAGTGGGCATTTCTGCCTTCTTTTCTTCATTGGTATGGCCAGAGTTTTGTTAATTTTATTTTTATCAAAGCTTTTGATTTCATTAATTTTCTCTTATTGATTTCTGTTCTCAATTCCATTGATATCTGGTTTGTATGATTTCTTTCCTTCTGCTTACCTTGGATTTAATTTGCTCTTATTGCTCTTGTTTCTTAAGGAGGAAGCTTAGATTATTTGAGACCTCTCCTCTTTTTCCCATATAATCAGTTAATGCTATAAATTTCCCATTAAGCAATGCTTTAGCTGCATTCCACAAATTTTTTGTTTTTTTCAATTCATTCAAGTTCAAAATGTTTTTACTTCCCTTAAGGCCTTGACCTGTGGGTCATTCAGAGGTATGTTCTTTAATTTCCAAACATTTGGGAATTTTCTAGATAAACCTTCCTGTTACTGATTTCTGGTTTAATCCATTAGGTCAAAGAATATATTTGTTATGATTTATATTTTTAAAAAATTGGTAAGGCTTGCATTATGGCCCAGAATAAGGTCTATCTTGATGAATGGTCCGTGTGCCCTTGAGAAGCATAGGCATCATGTTGTTGTTGATTGGAGTGGTCCATCAATGTCCATTAGGCCAATTCAGTTGATGGTGCTGTTCAGGTCTTCTACATCTTTACTGATTTCCTGTCCACTTGTTTTATCAATCAGACAGAGGTGTGTTCCAGTCTCTAATGACCACTGCAGATTTACTTCTCAAAGTCTTTATCAGTGTTTACTCCATGTATTTTGAAGCTCTAATGTTAGGTGCATAACTTTTTAGGACTGTCACATGCTCTCAGAGAATCAACCCGTCTGTTGTCATGCAATATCCCTCTGAAATCCTGATAATGTCCCTTGTCCTAAAGTCTACACTACTTGATATTAACACAGCTTTCCAGCTTTCTTTGGATTCCTGTTAGCATGTATATCTTTTCTAGCCTTTTGCTCTTAACCTGTATTTTTATTTGCAAAATGGGTTCTGGTAGATACTATGCAGCTGACTCTTATTTTTTTCTCATCCAATTGACAATTTCAGCCTTCCAGCTGGTATACTGAGAACATTAACATTTAATGTGATTACCGAAACAGCTGAATTAAAGTATGCCACTTTGCTAGCTGTTTTCCATTTATTCCATCTGGGTTTTTATTTCTTTCCTATCTCATTTTGCATTAAATGTTTTAAATTCCGCTTTATCTCCTCTGCTGACATTATTTATACTTCTTTAGAAACTAGTTCCAATAATTGTTCTAAAGTTCACAACATATACCTTTAAGAAATCAGTTTCTACCCTCAAATAACATATCACTTCTGGTGTAAGGACTCCACAGCAGCATGTTTCCAGTGCCTCTCCTGATTCTTTGCAGTATTTTTACATAGGTCATAAATGCATAAGAGTATTTCTGCTTTAGTCAGTTACCTTCTAGGGCAATTAAAAATAGGTAAAAAAATTAAATTTCTTCATTAATTCCGTTTCCAGTGTTTTTCATTTCTTTGTGTTGATTCAAGTTTTATGTCTCTACCATATTCCCTCCATCTTTAGAAATTCCCTTAGTGTTTCTCAGAGAATTGATCTGCTGGCAATACATTCCCCCCTTCCCGTTTTTGTTTGAGAAATCTTTCTATCTCTTTCATTTCTGAAAGATACTTTCCACTAGGTAGAGAATTCTGCACTAACAGTTTTATTTTTCCTCTGAAGACATTTAGTCGTCTAGTGTACATGGTGTCTAAGGAAATGTCTTTGTAATTCTTACCTTTGTTTCCCGGTATGTAGTCTGTCTTTGTTGCTCTGGCTGCCTTCAAGATATCCCCTTTGCTTTTGTTCTCAGCAGTTCGAATATATTTCCAAGTATGTGGGGAGTTGTGTTTTTTTCGAGTGCATGGTGTTTTTATTTTGTGATTGGTTTTTGTTATTTTGTATCCACACTACTTGATGGTCTTCATCTGTGGGAAATTCTTGGCCATTATTTCTTCAAATATTTCTTCTGGGATTCCAATCACTCTTATGTTAGATCATTTGATTGTGTCTCCACATTCTGAGAGGCTCTATTCTGTAGCTTTCTTTTGTGTTTCAGTTTGTGTAATTTCTATGTATCTATCTTCAAGTTTATGGATCCTTTTCTTGGTTGAGTGCCCATCAAAGGTATATGTGTATCTCTCATGCATTTGATCCTTTTCATCTCTATGCTATGATTACCCATGTGGTTTTGCATGTTGCTTACTGTCCATTAGAGCCTTTAATATATTATTTGTAGTTATTTTAAATTCTCTGCCAGACAGTTCCAACATCTGTGTCATATCTGACTCTTGTTCTGATGACTGCTTTGGCTTTTGGCAGTTTTTTTTCCTTGCCCTGTCATATGCTTCATAATTTGTTGAAAACGGAACACCTTGTATAAGACAGCGGAGACTGGCCATGCCTTTCCTTCTGCTGGGGCTGTGTTTGAGTTAACCTAACTAATTTGTTGGCCACTCTGAGATTTGCTGTTGCTATGGTTTCACTCGATGTATCACAGCTTTCAAATGCCTCTAGTGACACTCTGTGCTTGCTACATGGTGGCCGGTGTGCTAGAGAGCTTTGGGTTTTTGCCAATATTTGTTCCACTTGCAGCCTGTGGTCCTCCCTTTGTATTGTGCCTCAGGGCCGGTCTCTTGAAGTTGCTGATTCTGTCAGCCAGCGCACCAGTACCCGGGGCTTGATCTCACGTCTCCCCGCAAGCATGTGCCCCCTTAGAGTTTAGGCCTGTTGGCTGCCCCGGAGCTTCAGCACTCTGAAGGGTTCAAGAAAGCTCATGAACTCACTGCCATGTGGCTTTCTTCCTTGTCAGTTTGGAATGATGCTTTTTCCAACCCTCCCTGAGCACAAACCAAAGCACGCTCATCCTGAATGAGTTCGGTTCATGGATCAGTGTTTCTCCCTCAGGTGCTGCCACTCTGGAAGTAGAACAGTCAATGTTCCCCCAAGTTCCCCAATTGCTTCTGGAAGCTGGCATGGGTATACGTAGCTGATGAAGGGGCTTTATATCTTCATTACTCCTTGCTTTTCCATATGAACTTCTAAAATTCCCCTTCTTATTCTAGTTCAAAGTCTAACCTGCCCTCATAAGAAAGGTAAAAATATATACTTAAAACCTTATGTTCTTGCTGGCTCTGACACCCTGCATATAAAACATGTTTACAATGATTATTTAGTATTTTCCTTTTGATTGGTGCTATTTCTTTCTTTTTTTTTTTTTAAAGATTTTATTTATTTAGTTGACAGAGAGAGAGAGACAGCCAGCGAGAGAGGGAACACAAGCAGGGGGAGTAGGAGAGGAAGAAGCAGGCTCCCAGCGGAGGAGCCCGATGTGGGGCTCGATCCCATAACACTGGGATCACGCCCTGAGCTGAAGGCAGACGCTCAACGACTGCGCCACCCAGGCGCCCCTGATGGGTGCTATTTCTAATTTTTAAACTACAGCATTTTTATCTTTAAGTTACATAATTGTTTCTCTTGAGTAAGGAGTATTAAGATTTTTTACTACCTCTTTAAACTTGTAGGTCTTAAGATGTTAATAAAATCAAGATGCCCAAGTAACAATAGTTCCCCCCAAGCAATATCAAATGGCAGATTTTCCTTCTCCTTCAAAAGTGACAACCTATCTGTGTTAGAGTCACATACAGCCATAGCTAAGTCGGAGAATAATATCAGTTTCTAGAATAGCATCATAAATACACAGAATTAGTTATAGCTTGAATTTTATAAAATGGTGAATGATGGAATATTGATGACTGCTTAAAAACACAGCCTTCAAACCATGGTACTGACAGCATTTCCAGATCAATGGTAGATGATAAGAAATGGAACAAACCAGAAGGTGAGAAACGATTTGTACTCTGACAAGAAATACAGAGGTCAGGACATAAAATTGTGGCCCTAAAATGAGGTCCTAGGCCCAAGCAGCAGTGAGCAGCACAAAGTGGACAAGACAATAAAACATTTAGAAATGTTAGCCTTCAGGGGCGCCTGGGTGGCACAGCGGTTAAGCGTCTGCCTTCGGCTCAGGGCGTGATCCCGGCGTTATGGGATCGAGCCCCACATCAGGCTCCTCGGCTATGAACCTGCTTCTTCCTCTCCCACTCCCCCTGCTTGTGTTCCCTCTCTCGCTGGCTGTCTCTATCTCTGTCTAATAAATAAATAAAATCTTTAAAAAAAAAAAAAAAGAAAGAAATTTTAGCCTTCAAACCCCCCTACAGAAGTTCCAATGCTAGGACATGGATAATGATATACAGCAAGAAGATATTCAAATAAATTATTTTGCGGAGAGGGAATCTGATGGTTTCAAGGGACAAAAAAAGGTGGTGTTTCTATCTCATGCCCTTACATCTATGGCAACAGAGAGAAGCAGAAGGTTAAATCTCCTACCAAGGAGACAAGAAAAATGGAAGGACTGGATGCGCTGTACCCAGACGGCAGCCTGGGCCCCTCATGATATCACCCGTAGGAGCAGCAGGTGGATGCTTTTGTTTTGTAAACCATGGCAAGCCCTGAAAAATATAGCTACTATTTTTTTTAATTTTTATTGACCTTAGAGAAGAAATTTCACCCCTACTGTGTAAAATACCCACATTCGACCATGATAGAGACCATTAATAACATTCAGGGACCAAACTTACAAAGACTTCCAAACTTATTAACATTCAGGAAGATAAATGAAGAGAAAGCCAACTACACTAAGTTGATATGATTGATCCTTCCTCTGCTCTATAAGGCCAGTAGGTTGACTTTTCTAAATAACATCAATTATCATGAGTGATCCAATTCCTTCCGAATGCTCCTTAGCTCATATCTGAGAAAAGTAAATGTATCAAAAAAGAAAAAAAAAAGTCCCCAGTTTTTCATTCAATGAAGGTCATAAATATTCTTCATTTGTTCTAAATGACAGGAAGGGATTATTATGAGACCCATTCTAAAATTAACTCTTTCGGTTGACAGATGTCTCGTGTGGGAGAACTATGGATCTGTTGGTAATATCAAAAACATTAATTCTTCGGTGGACATATACAGAAATTACACGCTAATCCCATTTAGCTTTCAGAGTATCTGCTGCTACCATTAGCATTATTACTGTCACCATCTGGGCAAGTCAGTGTGAAAGGTGGCAGTGCTTTGTGCTGGCACGCGCCACGCCCACGCAGAAGAGGGCAGAACCGCGGGCGGAGGTTGGGGGCTGCCCTGCTGACTCACCGGGCCGTCCCATGCGCGTCCCCGTCGCTCGCTTATCTGGTGACTTGGCCACTGACTCAATGCAGAGCTGCTGACCTGGATTCTTAATTTTGTTTACACTGGCATAGACCTGCTGCAAAGTCCACGTAGGGAAAAGAATGACAGAATATGTTTCAAAAATTAGAAAATTAATTAAAAGATAAACAAACACAATAAACGCATTAAAAAACGAACAAAATACGTTGAACTTCCGGTTCTCTGAAGACATGACTACAGGCATAATAACGACTCCCACGGGGCCCCTCGTACAAATGCAACTTTACGTAAATCTGCCCACAACACGGAAATTATGAGAAAGCACACAAGGGACCCAAATATCACCTTCCGAGGGTGGTATTTTCTTTTTACAGACATTTTTCCGCACCGAACTGGATGAGGATGTCTGTTTATCAAACACGGTCCCAGCGGGTCAAGAACATGCAACAAGAAGTGCTGTGCGCCGAGGGTGGAAGCGGTCCTGACACATCGCACACCCTGAGGCAGGGGACGGAAAGGACGCCGCACGCACGCACGCACGCACACACGCCGTCGCTCACGTACGGGTTCCCTGCGTGCCGCCTGGGCGCGGGTCCCGCTGGACTCACTGTACGACGCGAGGCTGCCCAGGCTTCCATAGCCGCTGGTGGCGCTCGCGGGAACCGGCTGAAGGAAGAGGGAGGCGCGGCTCGGAGCTCCGGCGGCCGCTCAGCGTTTCCGCGCGACCCCTGAACACTAACATGGCCGCCCCTGAACACTAACATGGCTGCCCCCGAACCCCTACGTCGGGCGTGTGAAGGCTGACGCCTTGAACTCGGACGCTGACAGAAAGGGCATGCCTCGCTCCTTTCAGCAATTCTCAAGGGCTGGGCCTCCTTTTCTAGACTAGGGGGGCATTTCTAGAACAACGAATTGTTGGAAAGCCACACAGAACAGATTCAACAAAATATGAAAATAAACTCTAGCTCTTGATGCTGAGTTTAGAACAGACAGAAGAGATTAAATATACACCCTGCTTTGTTCCATGACCTTGACCGGTGAACCCCAGAGATTCTATGAAAGACCGTTTGGAAAGTGCCGGGCTCACGGTTTTCTCGGTGACACCATCCGTAAACGCTTAACCGGTTTATTAACGGAATCTCCAGCAGGAATCATTCTTGGCGTTTGTTTTCAACAGACAGTTTTCCCCACGTTTGCCTTGTAAGAACCTGATACGGAGACCTGCCATCCCTCTGCCCCCACCTTTAAAATTGGAATTGTTTTTTAAAATACTGAAGCCAAGACCCAGACGCTGAGCCCACGGGTAGCGTTGGGAATACAAGAAGGACGCCCTCATTTAGAAGCAGCTTCCCTGTTACCTGCCGACTTGGTTTGCTCCCTCAGAATGGGATCTTACAAGAATGTTCTCTGTATTTCACTCAGGAAAAGGAAAACAAGGTGAATAGAACTGAATTTAAAAACAAAAACAGGAAGACAAAAATTCCTGGAACGCAGAGGGTAAAGATGTCTCTCTCCCTGCGATGTATTTTCGTGGGGTGGCTTTACTAAGATCAACTGTTAAAATAAAACACGATTATGGAAATTTTGTGTTTGCTTCTTAAAATCTCACTTTACCTGTAAGAGGAGTCTGTGAATTTGTTCTTGTAATTCTGTTATGTCTTTGTCCTTACTGTTGGTCTTTCTCTTTCTGGTAGCAAAAACATCCTCATTCAGTGGACTCCTACAAAGTGCCAAGTGAAAGATGGAGTCAAGCAATTCAAAATTAATTTACAATGAAGTCTACAGTGATTTTTAAATAGAGTGTTCAAGTAATAAATCTATACTTATACAAAGCAACTCTCTGACTTCAAATAGAAAATACAAAGCTAAATCCATCCGTGGAGGCAGGAAAAATACAAAGACATTAAGCGGTTTCTTTAGGTTGTCTAGAGCTCTAATCTTTCAACGTCTGGGTCAGCACTGTTTTGTGATGTGAAAATCAGTGACAAGTAACCTCCTTAGCTACCAAAATATCTTCAACAACTACTGGCCTCAAATTTTAACATTAACTCAGTAGCCTATTGTAGAAATTTTAAGACCCTAGGTCTGCCAAACAACATTTAACGTTTAACATACCTAATCATTTTAGCAACCCAACTATTGGTGAGAATGTGGCTGTCACAGTGTGCAGTTCAAAACTACCACCTGAACACAGCGAGAGGCAGATGTGCCAGCAGAAAACATCACAAAGAAGAGAAGGAAATGACGTTCATTTAGGACCTTCTATGTGACAGGAACTGCTTTTATAACCTACAGCAAGAATAACATTTTCTAAACCCTCACGATGTGCCAGGCACCGTTCCAAGTGCTCTATCAAGTATTACCTCCACCGGAGCTGAAAACTTCTCAAAGTCCCCCAGCTGGTAAAGTCTAAGCAGGTATTCACGAAGGGACCAGAGTCTAGGCTCCGGCGTGCACTTTTGCCACCACAATGTATTGCCTCTCAGTACCTCAGGTAACTCAAGTACTATTAATGCAATACACTGAGTCAGACCTGTCATCTCCTGAGTCCTCACACCCCTACAAAGCAGGAATCATTGTGATGCCAGAGAAGGTGGGTCACTTGCCGACTCTCATACCTGAGAAGCAGCAGTCCGGGTTTGAATCTACACGCCTGACTCCAAAGCCAGTGCCTTCCCTTTCCATTCTGCCATCGTGCTGTTTCTCACAACACACAACCCAATTCTCTAATAACTGAGATACTTTCCCAAAGACAGAAATAATTATCAAAAAACCATATTAGCAGTGTCATAAAAGTAGTCAGGAAGCTCTCTGCCTCTGGAGACCCATTCCCTCTCTGTCCAGACCCCCATGGCCATGTCGTCTCCCGCGGCGTGCAGACCGTGGGTGGTGTCAAATGACAAGTTATCAGCACAGCATGGTGCATGTGGAATGTTCAGGGCAAACTGTGCTTGAGTGCACTGCCTGACACACTGTACGTGGCACCCCCTTGGCCCATCTGCTGCCTGTGCCCCCCAGCTTCCCACTGGCATGTGAGCTCTGTGGGGTCAGGCTCTCTGGCCTGCTGTGTTCACCTCTCTGGTGCCTCCAACAGTGCCTGGCACGTACAAGAATGAATCCATCAGTGAAGGAGCAATCTGGGGTAAGGTACATCTGACCCATGATAAATCTGTCCATGCACTATGAGCTTGAATACCTTCCAGAAATGTTTGGGTTTGTTTTTCAAGTGAAATTCTGGAATGGAAATAGAACCAACTGCTTTGTGTTATGAGATCTGGTCTTGTCTGTGAAACTTTCTACAAAGCCAGGTTGTATCTTTAGTCAGTAATCACGTAACTCAAGCTGACGAACGTGCAGGCTATGGAGACGCAGCCTTGACCAGAAAGTGGCAAATGCCGTGCAGCGCTAGGCCACTGGCTATGGAAGGACGCTGCTTGAGGGGTCAGGGAGAAAACCGGTTCTGTTCTCCACTTCCCAACCTCCTCCTCAAAGGACCTCTGCGAAAGTTACTCTTTTGTCGAGTACATGGCTATTATCTGTAGGACGAGAGGTAACAGCACATCACCTGCCACCCACGAGAGGTGGCTAGGTTCCCCGCTGAACACCCTCACTGTTCCCCCTCACTCTTCCCATTTCAACCTCACACTTGCCAAAACTCCATTCCACACACGCCATTTCTAGGTCCTGGCTCTCCCACAGCACTGTGGGCCCCAGGACGGTGGGGATGATGTCTGTGTGGTCTACCATCTTGGTCTCGGGGTCTAGCACAAAGTCCAGCTCAGCAGGTGATCTGTAAGTACTCGTTAAAACAGTTGGATGAATATAATGGACGATTATTTTACAAGAGCGATGAATGCTTACTAGACTCTAAGTTTTTCCCTCACATAATCCCAGAAATTGAGATGCAAATACTGGTATAATTTTTTTTTTAAGCTGCAAACACCATGAGTACTTATATTATCAGTTAATTTCACACATTGTGTAATCAAACCAAAAGGACATTTGGGGCATCTAGGACATGGCTCTGGCACTGACGGGGAGGGCATGCAGACCGATCGACAGACACCCAGAGGGACACTTCATGAAAGCAATCACACTTGCTCTGGGGTTTCCTGTAGTCATACTAAGCAACCACCTGATTTTACTTTCATTTCCCCACAGATTTTCCTACCGGGAAAAAAAAGTCCTTTCTGACCAACATGAATAACACTGACGTGGAAGTCATATTTCTTATCCTCGTTATTACATTAGTTTTCGAGCACAAACTGGCCTCTTGAGTTAGGGCAGCAAGGAGCCCATTTCTCCCATTAGGGATCCAGACCTGCTCTGCTCAGAGGCCAAACCCCAGAGCACAAAGACATAGGAGGACCTTGGGACAGTCTCTCACCATGGCTGAGTATCCTCTATTATAGTATTAAGATGCGACAGCAGGTCTTATTGGTAGACCAACTGTTCTCAGTTTTATGCTTATGTGCACAACGCTGTACAGCGGAACCCAAAAGACATAATTTCTCAATCTCAGCATGATTCTAAAGAGTTAAGTAGAGTCTCCATGCTAAAAAAACCCAAAAGCGATACCACAGGGGAACCCAAGGCCCAGCTGAGAAAACTACAAGGTCAATTTTAAATTTTAAACAAAACGTCAAGGGACTGGGAGTATTTTAGGCGACAAGAGCGGCGGGCCAGTTTGTTCTAGACCCATTTCGGAAGTTTCTGGTACATGGATAGGTAGCAGTAATCAAACAGGCTTGAGGCAGCTGTGTTGGCAAGAAAACAAAAACTAAAGAATCTACTTTTTAAAAATAAAGATTGGATAAAATGGACACAAATAAGTGGAATTTGACAACAGAAGCAGATATAAAAAGTTTTACGTGGTCACTAAAGAGAAGTTTAAAATACAGAAAAGGCAAAAAAACAAAAAACAAAAAACCCAAAAACCCCTTTATCCCATTACCCTACAAATAGCCAAAATCTGTATCTTATTTCCTTTCTTCTTCTTTCTCCTACTTCACAGTGTTTGTGTGTATTTGAACACGTTTATATTCAGATGGTATAAACAATTTCGTATGCTGCTTTTTAAATCTAATATATATCAATTTCTCATGTTATGTAATCTTTGCAAAAACTTCCTTTGACCAGTAATACAACATGTCAAACGAATAGTCTAGGACATACTTAATGATCGACATATAAGCTACTCGAGGTCCACCAGTATGATTGAACAATGGTGCAAAATATGTCTTTTCATTATAAAGCTATCTTCGTATCGAGGCATATCTCCTTAGACTATTTCCATAAGGGAATCATGAGGTCAAAGAGGTAGAAATCTTTCAAGGTTCTTGACACACACTGCCAGTCTTCCAAAAGCACTTTAAAAAAAAAATCTGTTCTTTATTTAGTTTATGTGCCAACTGAGTCGAAGGGAGTCAGTGGGGGGCAGAATGCTATCTGGTAAAAAGGGTCTTCTAAAACCATGAGCACTGACCAACTTACGTTCAAACTTTATGCCCACCCATGATGAAAGACACCTTCTAGCTCACGGGTTCACAAAGCTGGACCAGCTGGAGTCCAGGACGATGTCATCTCCGTTTTGAGTACAAAATCGAATGGGTGAGTGTTCAAAGGGAGGGTGGCCTGCGTACTTTGAGACTATATAAGATAATACGACGAGATGAGAATTTATTTCATGCCGATATTTATTGCAAATGTCTTTTTCTAGGCATTTATTTTTAATTTTTTCAGAATGTCAAAATAGAAAAAAAACTGTTTGAGCATCTCCCCAGAGTGCTCACCTGTTAAAGGCTGAGCTCTAGTGATTAAGAGCTAAGGAGAAGACCTAACAAGAAATGAAATGAAAAATTAGAGCGGATGAGTGGTTACAGAAATACTTCCTCCTATAAAGAGGCAGGTCCTGACCTTTCTGGTGTACAGCGAGCATGAGAGAACGATCCTCTGGGTGCAGAAATGCTAAGACAGACGTTCCCATCAGATCCTGACGTAGGTAACCCAGCAGAGGCCCCGCTCTGGGTAGAGACACAGCACAGACAGCACGTTACACGCAGCAAGCCATTTTCAGCCTTTATACGCTTTAAACAATACTTCCTTACTTAGTCCTAAATATGAAAAAAAAGGTATGCAAAAGATGTCATTCCAGCATTTATAAAAGGAGCCATGGGGATATGGTTCCATAATCTAAGAAATGCCAGGCACTGGACATGTTATGTCAAAGTTGCCTATGGAACTTGCTAGAAAATGATTCACAGCCTCACCAAATCAAAGTTTCTGGGGTAAGATGAGGAATCCGTATTTTTAGCAAGTTCCTCAGGGGTCTCTGACGCCCCCTTCCCCATTTAAAAAGTTTACAAAGATCACATCATAGGGCAGAAGAATGCTTATGGTGTTAAGTGAATAAAGCAGGCTACAGATTTATCCAGCACGATTAAAAGTGCACAGAAACAGTGTTTCCCAGAAGGTAATAACCAGTAGACGCCAGGAACACAAAGACATGTGCAGGATGGAGCTTCACGGGAGAGCGGTGAATGCAGAGCCTTCAGGATGACTTAGAAAAAACTGACTCCGTAAATGTCTTCTCTGCGCACAAATTCACAAACATTTCCAATGCAATAAATTTAAGCCATTACCAGGATATTTGCAACTAAATGTTCTTACTCTCTACAGACTCCATGATGCAAAGTATTTCACCAACTACTGTTTAGTTTCAGGGTATCTATTATTAAATAAACCTATTTTCAGATGTTAAGATTTTTCAAAAATCAAAATTAATAACTATCATAACTGTACCAGCCATTCTGACTTTGTTGCTTTACACTTCTGTGCACCACGGTGCACTGAGCCCCCGATTTCCAGATTTCACCAATAAGTAAAATTCAAAAATAAACATGGGGCGGGCGCCTGGGCGGCTCAGTCTTTAAGCGTCTGCCTTTGGCTCAGGGCGTGATCCCTGCGTTCTGGGATCGAGCCCCACATCAGGCTCTTCTTCTGGAAGCCTGCTTCTTCCTCTCCCACTCCCCCTGCTTGTGTTCCCTCTCTCGCTGGCTGTCTCTCTCTCTGTCAAATAAATAAATAAAATCTTAAAAAAAACCAAAAAACACCATGGGGGGAAACAGAGGGTACTCATCAGGGGAAAACAATGTTTATTTTCCAAATAAAAGTATTTAAAAAACAACAATAAGCAACAACTGCTATCTACCACCACTAATCTTTAAGTAAGACCACTAAAATATGAAAAAAAAGTAGAAAAGACATAAGTTCAAAATGACTGATGATGCTTTAAATTAAGTAAACTCAGCTTCACCAAAAAAAAAAAAATCAGTTCTTATTTTCCTTTTGTTTGTCCTCCTCACTTCAGACTAATAAACATTTCGTCAAAGGTGTTTAGGGAAGCACGTGTCTGGTGGAAATCATGCTGGCACGGGAACTGGAGGCCAGAGTTCAAGTTCTGGTCTCCTTTTGAGGACAATCACATACCATATCCATGGTCGCTGTCCTCTCGTTAACGTGGGACAATAATTCCTGACTTACCTAAAGCAGACTGTTGTGAAATCAAATATAACTTATAAACCGTAGAAGCATAATGTGCAAGATACTTACAGGAAAACATAAGCTTCAAGCTAAGAAAGCAACCGGGCAAACGGTTAGACGTCCATCTCATCATGTAGGGGTAGGCATGTCAACATAATGTAAATGGTCTCATTTTTCTTTTTCCAGAAACACAATTTCTTTCAGGCTTAAAGAAGCACTTACCTTTCATCTATTTCAAGAAAGACACACCCTGGGGTGTGTGTCGTGGTGAAAATTCTTTTATCCACCGGGATTCGAGGAGCTATGAAAAACAGAAAGACTCGCTAAAGGCAAATATCTAATTAGTCATCCGCTTTGCTGACCACTTCTTACAGAGGAACAACACCTCTATCTGAAATGGTAGAAATCCCACTCAGGGGCCTGGCCTTCAAGAAGCCAAGGCTATGGTGAAATCGTGAGACTTGTCATTATTAACTACATTCTGATTAGGTCAAAATGCGATGCCCGCTGAAGCCGATTTTAAATAGAGTCTGTGTGCCCGGAAAGCTTACTCACCACAGCCCCGCAGTCAAAGCTGGAGGCAATGACAGGTCAGGCCCAGCGGGTCTGGCGGTGTTTGGTGGTTGGACGACGAAGTGCATTGCATTTGGTGTCAGTGTGATGTGGATATTTTCAATCTGTGTCAGAAAACCGGCACGGTCCGTTCGACGGTCTCACGTTGAAAATGCAGCGATTTGGAATCATGCACAGTTTCATTGGCAAGAAGCGAGAGGCAAATGGAGTCACCCAAGAACACACGGACACACGCACAGCCTCATCTAGGGCTGCCTCGCGCTGTGTGTTATGGCAGGAGACACGCCCGTGCACTTCTGACTCCAGACGGCCTTCCTTCCACCCCCACCGTAACCCCGGAGCGGCAGCCCGCGACCCCGAGCCACCGCCCACGGCCCCAAGCCACAGGGGAGGCACCACGCCCGTACTGCAGTGTTTGTGTATTTCTTAACCATTTAATGTGTGTAAAGCTGTGTTATTTTTATTAGATTCCTGGCTTATTTTTAATATGTGGTTAAGGTTTTGAGTGTTGTGCCCCTAAACCCATTTTTCCCTTAAGCCCTGTGGTTTTGTGTGCATATGCGTTTTGGTTTTTTGTTTTCTTGCATGGGACGGTAATTTGTGGGAAAGCATACGTCAGGCCACAGCAGAACTGACTTTAATTTCAAACAATCAACGGAAGCTGCTTGTGTACTAACACAGGAATTTGGAAATGTCGTTCTGCCATCAGAGGACAGAGACTACGGCTTTCACTCAAGGGCCTCCTGAACACAAAAAATATAAATTCATTCTTGTGACCTCGCTGTGCAACAATTTTCATGCTCTTTTTTTTTTTTTTTTAAGATTTATTTATTTACTTGAGAGAGAGAAAGAGTGTGTGTGGGGGGGGGGAGAGGCAGAGGGAGGGAATCTCAAGCAGACTCCCCGCTGGGCATGGAGCCCGACTCGGGGCTCGATCCCACAACTGGTAAGATCATGACCTGAGCTGAAACCAAGGGTCAGGTGCTTAACTGACTGAGCCACCCAGGTGCCCCCAAGTTCCATGCTTTTGTTTCATACAGGGCAGAAGCCAAAGGCCACAGGACAGTCACCAGTACAGAAACGATCACAGGACCAGGTATCGGTGGCCAAGTCTGTGCTGAGACCCTTAGGCCATGCCGACCTTGAAGGAGACGACCACCGAGAAGTCAGGGTCAGCAAACAGACACCGGGGCAGATCAGCTCTAAATGCCCAAGAGTTCAGGGCCGACGTGAAGCCTCACGTGCTCTTTTCTGGTTCTGCGGCTGCAGTAAATAGGCTTTCGCATGTTCCTACGTGAGGTGCTGTCAGGTGAGCTTGATCTGAAAGCAGACACTCCTGACTTACCTTCATAACCAGAGTGAATCCCCTCCACCAGCGTGAGGCAGCAGGGCTCCGATTCCGGCTGGGTAGGGCTATGTACGTGCATCAAAGAGCGGATAATCCAGAATGGGCAGTAATGCTTCTCTTGCTCTGTCTTGGCCTCCCCTGAAAAGCACAGAAAGGGCGAGGAACCAGTCCTGACGCAGTCAGGGAGCCCAGCGTGAAACAAGGCAGGACAGGCGCCTTCTTGGTGACTTCCGAGAGAGAGCAATCCAAATCTAAAATGTTTAAATGCGTTTATTCTAAAAAGAAATGTTAGTTTACATTTTCGATACCCAAGGATAATTACACTCATCCATTATTCAATGAAAAAGGGGATTTATGGAGAAGCAGCTTAGTGGGTTAAAAATGGAACTAACCACCCCACGACTTTTCTTCTGACCTGAAACATAACTTCCCAGTGTGACCTCCCTACCTGTCTCACCTCACACGTCTAACCCAAGCACCACATGACAGAAATCAGGGCTCCCTGTGATGACGCGCCCCCAAAGCCAGCTCTCCACCGTCCCTGCCTACACTCTCCGGAAGGACTGACTTAGTCTTGGAGCTTCGGCTACTGCCTGGTGGGCACAGAGCCCTGTGTGCGGGGACGCGCTCCTCACGCGCCTGCCTGCGCAGGGAAGCAGGGTTAGGAACTGCGCCCCAAGCCCCGTCCCTGGCTGTGGGGCAACCCCCTGGGGAGGGGCGGCTCGACTCCCGGGCTTGCACCCTGTGTCATAGCTTCAGCTGCCCAGAGGACATTTCCCCTTGGATACACCATGGTCCCCTTAGTGTCAACGTGGCCACAACCGAATCCACGCTCCCCCGTTTCTACCCGTCACACCTTGCCTCCCCCACCGTTGTTTGAAGTCATGTCAGGAGGTCTTTAGCTGCCTAGAAGCTCCACGTTCACGTCCACGTCCACGTGCACTGGTGCTCCCACCCCCACCGCCTTCCTTGCCCCTCGGCAGACTCTGGGGCCTCCACCCCGCGTCTCCACTCTCAACCGTGACCCTGCTTCCGCCACTGAGAAGAGAGAGTGGCCTGACCCTTGCCTGGCTCAGAGAAGGCACACAAATATATTTACTAGCAAAACAAACACGAACAGCACCTAGTCTGTGGCAAGCACTGTTCTAAGGTCTTCATAACAACTCACCTGTGAAGGACTGAATGAACCAACACAGCCCTCCCCCCTGCACCCCTTTCCCCGGGGTAGCCCTCCCCAAGCACTGGAGTGCTATCAGCTCAAGGCCCCCAGCCCCACGGAGTGCTGACTGATCCATTAGAAGGACTTTTCGCTTGAGTTTTCCACATCTCGAGCCTTTAGTAACTTCGATACTCGTGTAGGCAATCGTGACGTCACTGAACCACATTTTCTTCTTCTTGCAAAAGTAACGTGAACACATCACAGTAAATTCAGAGGAGAAAAATATCACTAATAAATCCTATCAGAAATCAACTACGATTAAAATTTTGGTCCGTTTTCTTCCAGTTCACTATGTCCTTCTCTTAGACATATCTATCTTACTTTCTTTACAGTCATTTAAATTTAAAAAGTTAGGGGTGCCTGGTTGGCTCAGTCAGTAGAGTGTGTGACTTGATCTCCAGGGCACAAGTTCAAGCCCCACATTAGGCACAGAGCTCACTTAAAAAAAAATAAATAAATAAATAAAGTAAAATTTCAAAAATTCATTTTAAATGTGACCAAAAGTCAAAAAGCAAACAAAAACCAAAAGATCCCCAAACAGTAGGCATTTGAAAGTATACTTAACCTCATCCAGCAGTTCTTAGAGAGACAGAGAGCATGAGAGCATGAGAGAGCGAGCGAGCACCCCCAGGCTAAGAATGATCTCTCTGTCCTCCCCTTGATTGTGCTATTATCTAGTCATTTTGTGAGGGTAAGCTGCTTCTTCTCAATTGAAATACAAACTTTTTGTGGAAAGAACCCAGCGCTCGCTGAATATAAAAGAATCTAAAAAGGGCCAAATAAAATCAGAGTGTAAGCCACCGTTCCTGGCCCCCGCAAGCCCCTAGACTTACCGGATCCTGCAGAAAAAGGATTCACCGGAGCGAATTCGTACTGAGATGCTGCGGAAAACAAAGTGTTAGTCACCCCCTCCCAGGGCAGCACCTCCAACGCAGGAAGACCCCAGCTACCCCCAAACCAACGAGAAACTATCCTTGCAAGGAGGAGATACTCTGGATTCAAACAGGGCTCCTGCCCTCGCTTTGAGATGGAGCCGCATCCAGTACGTTCCAGGGGGCTTCGGTACTCTAGCAGGGACCCTCGGGGAGACAGTGAGGGTGCGTGGGACTGGCGGCTTTCCCTCGTTGAACTGCTGAAACTGCCCGTGGTCCTCCTTCCCAGGTCAAGGCGATAATCCCGGGGCACACTTACTTTGGGGGCCATATTCTAGTTCACTGTGACAGTCCGGACGTTCCTCCGATCTGGACAACTTACAGTATTCAAGTATAGGATACATAAACGTCTTCCACTTTTTTCTGTCCTTGGACAAAATCCCTGAAGTTGGGGCCTGTAGATGACACGATCGTCTTATGACTCTCACCGTGGAGTGTCACACTGATCCACAGAAGATCGTACCAACAGGGTCTCTAATGACACGTTCTCACAACCCTCATGCCAATGGTTGTGCCAGTTTTATTGATTTCTGCTCTAATTTTATTGATTTGTGAAGTGGTAATTCAGAAATGTTTAAGTTTGCCTTGATCGAGGGACTGAACCTTTCTTCCCATGTGTTTGTTGACTATTTAGCTCCCCTCTGCTTAGAGCTCCTTGAATTGATCTTTTGGGCATTTGCTCGCCGGAGTGAAGAAATCCTCAGTTATAAGACTCAAGGTAACACTTAAAACCAATGAGATGTTTTACAAACATACACTGAAGGAGCATAAACAACGAGAACTCTGAAGAACCAAGACAGGGCTCGGGGCCCAGGTCTTGGCACTTCTGAGCAGAGGGTCACAGGAAGAGTCAGAAGATGGGCTTCTGAACCATCAGGGAAAATGCACATGATTAAAAACAAAAAACAACTAAACCGCAAGAACTCCAGTTTCAAAGGCACCAAGGATCCAACGATCAGAATTCAGAACGCTAGGGGGTCACAGTCCAGGAGTTCTGAAACCAGAACACTGTCCTGACAGCTCGCGGTCAGCTCGCTGAATTCATTACTCTGAGACACCCAACAGCCCTAACACCGAAACCACCCCAGGAAAGGCTCAGATAAGCCTGCGGAGGAATGACAGCAAGATAAGGATGTTCCAAAAATATTCTTAATTTTTTGAGATGATTTTTATGAACAGGACTGATTCCTTGGTGTCGCTTTCAAACGCCCACCTTTGTGTGACTACAGATGCCCTGTTTGATGGTTCCAGCACAGGGACTGACGCGGTCAGGAGGGGCACTGACTCCGAGCAAGGACCCTGGACTCACACCGCCAGGGTGAAACCCGGCTCCACGCCTACTGGTAGTGTGACCTCGGTGAGTCCCTTAGCTCTGTGCCTCAGTGACCACAGTGGCTGAGAAAGGGCGTGGTTCCCGGCTTCAGGGGACGTAACTGACCACAGGCCACAGCTGCTGCCCCGGGGCCCTGCTCCTGTGGCTGTTCCCACCCAGAGCCCGTGCACAGAGCCGAACTGAGACGGGACCATCCCATGGAGACGCAGGACTCCCCCGGCGCGTGACTGTGGCTTGGACTTCCCTTTGACTGCCTGGCCAAGCTGTCTTTTCAGCTATGCGGCAGGTCAAGCCTCCTCCTCCCCAGTCCCCTTTGTTCCTGCTTCTTCCCCGGGTGTCAGACGTGCACTGTGGGCTGAGGGCGCCGCTTCCCTCCTCCCCCACCACCCCCCGCAGCCAATGGCTTACACAGCTACCCCTATCTTGGCATTTGCTGCTCAGCAGACCCAAACTAACAGTTACCTTATCTGTCAACTGGGGACGGTGATGGTATCCACACCTCGTAAGGTTCTTGGGAAGATTAGTCAATCCACTGAAACATGAAGAAAAGTCCCTGGCAAACAGTAACCGTTAAGTAGAATGGTAGCAACAAAGAGGACCCCTAATGTTGCAGAATGTTCCAAATACCGAAAGTGCTTTCTCAACCATTGGCATGCTTGCTTCTCACAGCAGTCCCGTGTTAGCACGCTGGTAGGACATGGTGATGACTTCACCGTGAGAAGCTAAATGGCCTCCTTCGTTCTTAAAGGGACAGAACTCAATTTAAAACTCAGATCTTCAGATTCCTTGCTTAAAATTCTTTGCACATAGGAAATACCGCAATTCTACCAGAAGAGAGACTTCCATACACTGTGTGAGGATACCAGGTGCCTGAATTCAACTGCATTCTCTAGGGGTCGTGCAGGACGGAGAGCCAGACCGTGGGATCTCGAACAGTGATGTGAGCCCCTTATCATTTCCACACCTCAGCTGTAGCAGATGAATCCTTGATTTTTGGAAGTGTGCTCTAAAGAAACAGTGGTCAGATCCTTCTGGGAGGCCTGTACAATGAACCAAAGGGGAAATGTGCTCGGACACCAGGCCAAAGGCTGACAACTGCTGAGTTTATAGCTTCCTTTGTCCCCTTCATGTTCTATGAGCTCAAAGGAAGGGCAGAAGGAGGCAGCAGGGGCCCAGGCCACGAACGGCTCAAGAAGAGCTGGAATCCCTGAGGTGTGCGAGGCAAAGCCCAGTGCGAGCAGCCGCCAAGAGGAGCACCATCTCTTTAAGGAGGAAGTCAATACTTAGGTCCCCAAAACAATGATTTCAGGGTATATTACCTTTTTACACGTTGGGGAAATATCATGGCAATAAGTAATTTGCAAAGATAGCACGGCTGAAAAGAGCAGACAGAGACCACAGAGGCCACGTCGGGCTGGGGCTTGGGGGGAGGCGGCTGGGGAGGCGCGAGGGCGGACAGAAGGCGCCGTCCGCCCTGCTCCCGGCGGCATCTCAGCACCGGGAACAGCTCCCGGCCCAAGGGGCCTGCTGAGTAAATGTCTATGGAGTGGACGAGGGGGCAATAAAAGCAGAGAAACAGATGGACAGTTAAAGGTTGAAAATACGTGTTCAAGAAAGAGGAAGAGGAATGAAATCAATGTTTTTGAGTGAGGGGAACAGGAAAGAGCTGGAAACAAGCAAGGAAGACAGGTGTGCGTTCCGAAGCGTCCACGACCTGCACACAAAAGACGGGGCAAAGGTCTGCCATGGAAAAAAGCAGTGTGCGAGACTGTTCCCACAGGACCACGTCCTGCGTTAGAAAGTCAGGATGGGCCCGGGGCCTCGATTTGCAAGATGAGAAGGTTCTGGAGGTGTGTTTCACATCCATGCCAATGTACCCAACACGACTGAACTGTACCCTTAAAAATGGTTAAGATGGTACATTTTGCTAATGGATTCTTTTTTTTATCATAATAAACAAATCAACTTTAAATTCCAAAAAACTAGAGAAAAGGGCTGGGAATCAAAAGAAAAAGGTTGATCTACGCTAAGCTCTTTAAGACACGCTTCACAAAGAAGGTGAAATAAGTAATAATAAGGTGATTTTAAAAAGAAATAACGAATCATTTTAAAATATCACGCAGGATTGAAAGTCACCAAGGAAACTAGTACGAGGCATGCCCAGTTCAGGGAAATAAGCATTTCAGAAGAAAAACAAAGTAATGAGATTCGTGAACTTTTAGGAAGAAGCAAAACTGGAAGGGGAGCTAACCATGAGAAGTTTATCTCCAAAACAAAGCAAAGAAATAATGAAGTCAATGTAAGAGGGAAAACATTTAATTTTATTAACTTAGAGAAAACAGAATCTTTAAACAATGAACCCGCCATACGGTACGCAGGCAGTCACACCGTATTTCAAAAAAACCCATATTTATGATATAGAAGCTGTAAAATTAACTTGACTAAATGAAAGCATATCAACTGGAACTTTGTTATTGGAAGCATTTAAAATGCTGTTTCCAACACAGTCTGACTTTTTATTTATTTACTTATCTTTGTTTTTTTTTTTTTTAAGTTTTATTTTTAGTCATCTCTACACCCAATGTGGGGCTCGAACTCATGACCTCAAGGTCAAGAGTTGCACGTTCCACCGACGGAGCCAGCCAGGCACCCCACATTCTGACTTTTTAAATAAAGACATAAAAAAAGCCATAGAGTTTGCAGGTTCAAAACAACACGTTAATTTTGGTACTCCTTCCGAAAGATCGCAACCGATCTTTATGCAGCAAGGTGAACATCTGAGCATTGGACCCATTACCTCTTTGGGTCCAGCTGTTCCAGGGGGGAAGCTGAGCGGGGCCAGTGTGTGCACAGAACACCCTCACATCTTGAGGAGCAAGCAGTTCCACAAAGTGAGAAGACTCCAAGAAATCTTTCTTACAATTCGGGACTGAAGTAGCCTGTTCAGAAATGTGACTAACCCTCCAGACAGAAATGAAAACACTGCCACAAAGGTGTCCTAGGAAAACATTTAAAATAAATGCAAATATTGAGATACTTGCGAACAATATTCCCTGAGAGGTAAATTTCTTCCAGACTCCTCACGTGATCCACGCACGCACATATCCTGCAAAGGCAGCAGGATTCTCCGACATATGCCTTAGTGATCGTCATCAAACCTGCATTTTATCTTCTGAAGGTCAGATTTCCATACCAAACAATACACCAGCTCGTCCGACTAAACGTGCGTACAACATATTGACTGAGGATTCCTTCTCGTGTGCAGACTGAGGGGACTGTCCTCTCTTGACCAATGCGTAACTCTAGGCTTCAAGACCAAGCTCAAGAGTCTCCTTCAAGACCCCGTCTTTGACAAGCCTCGCTACGTAAGAATCATTTCTCCTATCTGTTGCATCAGACAGCAAGAACATTTATAATCGGCCACCATTTGCCTCTGCCCGCATCGGCACGTCCTCCTCTCTAGTTCTACCTGGAAGATCTTCAAGGGAAAATGTTTTCTTAAGCCTTTCCTTGTCTCTTCCATCTCCGCCACACCCACTAGGGTCCCACAAACACCCCAGTCAGTAAAACAAACACTACTGTGATCTCAGGGGCAGCTCCCGATCCGATCTTACAAGATCTTTCAGCGTGACGTCTACACATAAAACAAAGTAATCTCCATCACATCAGTAAGGCGTGAGGCTGAACGATTCTGCCAACAGGAAGAGCTTCAAAAAAGATACACTACATGTCTCTTCCCAAATTTTACAGAAAAACGACAGCACCTCAACTCACCTGTTCTATAAAATCCAGTCGTTACAACTTGAAGGGGAGTAAGTATTGGAACCAAGAATGATATAAATACAAATTAACGATTCGGAGATTAGAATAAAATGAGGGTGGTTACTCTGCAGCTTATTTGTTTTCCCTCTTAATTAGAGAGAACTCAGGGATGCTCAGGAGGCAGGGGCAGCTCTTGAGGGAGGGCCAGCAGACCACCACTCCCGGGCGGCTGCCTGGGTTTACCCCTGTGCTCCCGCAAGGGCAGCAGAAACTAACTACACAGTCTCCCCAGCAGCGCGCTGCTACGGTCTGCCTCGCGTCGTGGTTCCTGAAACTCCCGCGTATTAGGTTTCAACAGCTACATCTAGATACGGTTGTTAGGAGAAATCACCCAGGTCGATACGGCAAAATGTGTGGATTCTTACTGTGTTTTTGGAAGTGTACCCCAAAGCAGCCATGGCCAGCTCCTCGAGGCCGTATGCGGTCACAGCTCCACGCTGACTGAGAGTCTGGAAAAACTCACTGTTTGCTAAGAAACACAGGAAAATAAACAGGTGGTCCGGTGACAGCGACAGCTTAAGGAAATCATTTTTACCACCACTGAAGTTGGCTTATTTTTTAGGATGAGGACACCTCAGCGTGTCCGCCTCAAAACCAGATCATCTTCTTTCACTTGAAACACTGAGAGTTGTACACACATAAGCCTTTGGATTTTAGGATTTTCTGATCTGCATCACAAGGAGCAAGATCCATACAAGGTACGATAACCCCAAATTCCAAGTACATGCATGTGACGTGCTCATGGCAGAAATATTACTTTCCGTATTCAGGAACTGTGTGTCATACCTGACATCACAGAGGTCTGTGCTAAACCTGTACTTTAAATCCCTGGAAAAGAAAGGTCAGAGATAAAAAGGAAAAGGTGTTTGCAACTGTGCATTTCTAATATGGCAAATTCCTGATATATCATGAACGAACTGTGACAGTATGTGGATGACCAGAAAGGCAAGCTGTACTCAGCCAAATGTATGTTTTCCCCAATGCCCTTAGAAGACAACGATCCCCTTTAAAAAGTGAGTCTTTAAAATGTGCTAAACTCTACCCTCCTGCAGCAAATCATCAAAACATGGCAGAGTCACTAAACAACAGTTCCTAAACTATTACACAAACGAGGTTCTCCTGATGTTCCTAATTTGCAAAACTATGACACGAATAGAATCCTTGTGGATTTGCTCATCTCGCATCAAGCGCCAAAAAAGCTCAAAACACTTCAGGGACCAAGAACCACACCGACAACTCTTCCGGCTTGGCCGATGGTTAGGAGCAAAATGATGTATTTGCACGGCTGTACTTTTTCTCCAGCTCATTTACCTTGTACACCGTGTACGCAGCAAAGGGCATAGTTGAGGGCGTCCACGGTGCTTGGCTTACTGTGTCTCCCTGATGGGAAGTATTTTTTCATTTCTTGCACAACCATCATAAGTTCTTCAGAAGTTCAGTCTTGCTCTTCACTGTAAGATAAAAAAAAACCCAAACCGTCAATTCACACTTTCAACGAGAAGAGCAGCATACGATGTGCCAAGCAACTTTCTAAGGTGCCTCCCGCGGATCAACTCATTTAGTTCACAGGTTTCTTTTCCCCTTTGCACAGGTGGGAGATCCTGGCCAAAGAAACTAGTAAACATCGAACACTTTCCATTCTTGCTCATTCCCACTGCAGTTCCCCCACTCCCTGCTCAGCTAAAGCCTTAACCACTCTTTCTGGACTTCTGGTACTCTTTGGTAATTCTTCAGTTTCCCAGAGCTTTTCATTCCAAGTTGTCTGAATATCCCCCTAAACTTTCTCCTAGGCTTACAAACAAAAGAATAAAACAATTTAAGCCCCCCTTCCCCTGTACTAGCCCGAGAACAACAACAAACCAGGTCATGTCACCTGTTGCGGCTCTCCACTTGTGGGCTCCCCAGCTGGGATTTCTGGCTCCACATCTCCTCCTTTCCTCGCCCCACGGCCTCAGAGCCGCAGGCCTGTGGTCCTTCAAGTTCCTGAGATTCGTTCCCCCTGCAGTCCAGACATTCACCGCTGGACGTTCCCAGGTCTTCACAGGGGTCGATCTTTTGCTCGGCAGCCTTCAGTCTGTTTCCTGCTTCTGTTTCACTTCGCAATCAGCGACAGGAATTTATTTCTCATTTTGGTCCATGCCACTGCCTTAGGGAAAATGATCGGTCATCAGGAGCCGGCCAATACTGATGCCCGGTCACCTGGACGAAGTTGCCTCTGCAGGATCTCCATGCAGTCTCGGATGGCTCCGCTTGAGGGAGCAGCCTGGAGGCGGGGGGGGGGGGGGGGGGGGACAGTGGGGACAGGGGTTTAATGACACGGACCATGTGCTGTGGAAGCTGGGTGTGACAGACGCCCCCCTCCCCGGCCAGACTCTCCCATTCGCCGGCCTGCCCACCCGCGGCTCCGCACGGGCGGCGCGCACCCAGAAACTGGACCCGGGCAGAGGGAGCTTCCGGCGCCAAGTTCAGGAGCTCCAGGTTCCCGGCCCGGCGCCGCCCGGCCGCCGGCTCCACAGCGGAGAGCGGACCCGGAGAGACCTCCCGGGCCCGGCACAGCACTCACAAGCAGCCGCTGCCGCTCGCCCCGCAGTGCCGCGACCCGCGTAGTCCCCAGGCCCGCCGCGCGCCGCGCCCCTCGCGCTCCAAGAGATGCGGCCCGGCCCCCCGACCGAGCGATTGGCAGCCGCGGCCGACTCTGCGCGCCCCCATTGGCCCGGGGGTGGGGCCTGCGCGGGGAGGGGGGGGGGGGGGTTACATAACTGGAGGCGAGGGGGCGGGGAGAAGGCCCCGGAGCCCGTTACGTAACGCCGGGTGTCGGGCGGAGGGCGCGCTCGGCCAATCCCGGCAGGCCGGCGCGATGACGGGGGGCGGAGGGGCCCGGAGGGGGCCGGAGGTCTGGCCGCGCTAGTCGAGTGCTCCGCCCCCTTCAGGGTACCGGCGGGGGTGGGGTGGGGTGGGAGGGGCTACGGCCGGCTAGAGCCAAGCGCGGCTGGTATAGGGTGCTCGAGCCGCCAATCACTTGGGGGCGGGACCCGGGAGGGGTTGACCGGCCCCCACGTGAGGGGCGGGCAACCAGGCGGCTGGGCGTGCAGGTGCCAGGGGCAGTCGGGGCGGGGGTGAGGGGGTAGCCCTGGAGCGCGGGTCCGACCAATCCCGGGCCGCGGGAAGAAGCACTGCACATCCGAGCGCCTCGTCTGCGCCTTCTCGGGTTCCCTTTTGCGTGTTGCATAACTTTCCTGCTCTCGCGCCCGCCAGCTCTTGAGGCTCGGAGGCCCCCGGCAGTAGAGCAGCCCCGGGAAGATCAAAGCCGGGTTTCAAAAACGGAACTTTGACGACGGACTCTAAACATTTCCCTGGTCTTCTTCAAGTTACAGGTTGATTTGGCAACGGGGTAAGACAAGTGCATGTAGAAGACACGGTTTCAGAAAAGGAAGGTGTGGCGAAGTCCTTTTAAAAATACCAGCTTGAAGGTTTTTTAGATTGCGTGTCAACTCATCGGAAGTGCACAGCTCCACCCCTCTCCAGTGCCTGGTACATGAAAAATCTTCAGTCTTTATTGGATGAATAAAGGAATTGTATAGAAAAGGGTGGGGGGGGGGATTGTTCATATCATGTATTGGATAAACCACCTCCTTTTTCGAAATGATGGCCGATCTCCCTCTCCTCTCCAGTTTTGTTTTGTCGAACTGCATTCATTCAACACGTATTTATTGCGTGGATGATCTAGGCCGGGATGATTGTGGTCCCTGAGAAAGAACGGTGGCAAAAGTCCCTGCCATTCAGGGCGTCTACCTTTTATGAAGACGGGAAACACAAGCGAGTGCACAGAGGTCCGAAAGTGGAGAGTGCTGTGTGGAAGATGAAACGAGGATGGAGTGTAGCTGGGACAGAGATGGAGGGTGAAGGAGGCAACAGACACATCAATCTGGTGATCGGGGAAGCCTCTCTGAGAAGGCGAATTGAGACCTGAGTGTGTGTGTGTGGGGGGGGGGGGTGGACCCAGCGGAGGGGGCAGAAGGCACCTGCAAAGGCCCCCAGACCTGACAGGGGGTGTGCTGACAGAGCAGGTGTGTTGTTAAGGACCAGAAAGACCCTCTACTTTGGAGAATTCACAGAAGGAGGAGGAATAGTGTGAGGGGAGATCAGGAAGTTAGGAAGGGCCAGATTATAATTAGGAAACGCAATTTGGGTTTTTTTCTAAAGGTAGTGGAAAGAGGATTTTAAGCAAGATAGAGATCTGTATCAGCCAGACTTCTACACAGGTGTGGTTAGCAGGAAGCTGTTAGTTACAAGAAGAGGGCTGAGGACCGGTAGGACTAGGGTGGTGCCAGGAAGGATGGTGAGAGGAGGCTGGACGTGGGATGCCTGTGGGGCACAGAAGCTTGCCGATGAGTTGAATGTATGTTGTGAGAAGAGAGAGCGAGACAGTGATCAAGGGCGACTCCTGGGTTTTTGGTGTAAGCAGTGCTGCGTGTCATGGGTCAGCAACTTAGATGGACACGTCTGGGGATAGTAAGTGTTGATGAGCGGAGAATGGAGACTTGTTTCGCAGACGTGTTTGAGGAGCGCATTATACATGCAGGTGGGATTGTCAGGTGGGGGTGACTGGATCTCTCAGCCCGGGACATGGGGGAGAGGCCAGGGATGGAGATATGGCTGACACTTGGGAGAGGCCAGAGTCCCTATGGCGTTTACAGTCATGGGTGAAATGGTGTCAACATGAGAATGCAGATAGAAAAGGGCCAAAGGCCAAGACTGAGGGAGAGGGGAGGCACGGAGATTGAGAGGCCACGCAGAGAACCAAGCGAAGAATAAGGAGCCACAGATGGGTTGAAAGAAAAGCAGAAGAATGCTGGGTCATTGAAGCTAGATAAAATATTTCAAGGACAGAGCTATTAACTGTATCAAATGCTGGTGATACGCAGAGCAAGACAAGGGCAGAGAAATTTCTGTGGCGCTTCACCAAGACGATGACCTTGGTTAAAGATGTCTCAGCAGAGTTGGCTGAAGGAAAAGTTCAATGTGAGGCAGTGATCACGGGGAGCTGTGGGAAGGGAGTTGGCTGCGTGGGGCTGTAGACAAATGTTTGTTTGCCCAAGGGAGGGATGTGGGGACCACGACTGGGGTCTGATGGGGTGATCCAACAGGGAGGGAGAGAGGATGAAGCAGGAGGAAGAGCTGCAGACAACAGGCAATTGCTGGAGGGAAGGCTTCCATTAGGCTCGGGTCCAGAGCCTGGGCTAAAGGCAGGCACTTGTGTTAACAGGAGATTGCCCATGGTCTTGACGGTATAAAGACAAGTGGAAGATTTTGAAATGCACTTAGCTTGCTACTTAAAGGATGAGAAAAAATATCAATTATTTTCTAATAATTATGCCATAATTGGCTTATTTAGTAAATTGTGGCTTTACAGATTGAATTTTCTGCTAGTATGAAAAGCGGCTCAGTTGTAAATAAGGATGCTATTTTTTTTTAAGATTTTATTTTTAAGTCATCTCTGTACCCAACGTGGGGCTCAAACTCACCACCCTGAGAGCAAGAGTCCCACGCTCCACCGACTGAGCCAGCCAGGCGCCCCCAAGAACGCTATTTTTAAATGCACTAAGCAGTCAATTTTAAACAAACAATCCTCACGCAAAACCAATAAAAAAATTACCATACTTAAAAAAAATGTTCTGTTAGTGATGCAAATATAGAATGATCATGTAGGATGCACAACTCATCCGAAAATACTTACGAGTCAAGGGGAATCTGCCTCATTCTTTGACCGAAATTGTCATCAGGACGCCAATGTTCACAAACATCACATTTCTCCTTCCGGTGACATGTGTTTCCTGCCACCTCTGAGGTTAGGCAGGGTCACGTGACTTGCTTTGGCCAGTAAAATGTGAGCAGAGATAAGAACCCCACTTCCAAACGGAAGCTTTCCGAGCCAGCGCACAATTCCTGATGTTCCCTTCCTGCCACAGTGATAACCCGAAACAAATGTTTACAGGAAGTCCCCCCCTGAGGGACTGACGATAGAACCTTCCTGTTGCCTGGCATTGGACATGAGGCATGATCAAGGAAATAACTTCAAGCCATTGAGATTTGGGGAATGTTTATTAGGTAGCGTTCCAGCCCGTTCTGAGTGATCTGTATGGCGACTAAAAATACCAACAAGTCCAGTGGACTTGTCTGGCGTTGGATACTGGTTGGATGGTAATGCCATTTTCTGGAACAGACACTATTAACGGTAGGAAGAGGAGCATGTGGCGGGGAATGCTTAATTCTGTTTGGTCCATGCTGAGTTTGAGAGGCTTGTGTCCACTAGGTCAGGAATCATCAGTACGTTAATGATTAGAGACGAGGGAATAGGTAAGATTGACCAGGGAGAGGGAGAAGAACGGAAAGAGAAGTTGGCTGAGGACCCAGTTGGCCAAAGAATCCTGACGTTTACAGGAGAGGCAGAAAAGAGCCCGTTATGGTAGATTTTCCTTCAAAAGCTTGAAAATGGCACCAAAATTTACATAGATCTCATTATATTAAGGTCCTGAACAAATTCCACTGTGCACAATTCAACTGAGAGTGTTCTGCCAGGATACATGGCACGCCAGACAAGAAAGAGGCAACCATCTACCCAAGGTCAAGGCAGTGGGAAGAAGTCAACCTCTTTTCTCCCAGATTTATATAGGAAACTGGTGTTTTACTGTAACCATAAGCAAAGGCTACTTCCACCCGTATTTTATTGTTCCTAGTGGTGGTAGATTAAGAGGGGAAGTGTATTCAGGGGGAAGGATACGCAGAATCAAACTGAGAGCCATGTGTGGAGAAGTACCTTGACCATCCACGTCACCTTCCCTGCGTGCCACATAGGCAGCTCCCTATTCTACCAGATACAGGGCCAGGACTGCACGTCACTCTTTTAAGAGCATATATTTAAGAAACTCAAAAGCCAGATCCTGAGCATTCTGGTAATCGTGAGAAAGCCAGCCCCCCACTTCCCCAAGGGGAAGGGTTTGCTTGGGTTCCCTAGGCTATGGGGAAATGCTGGGGACTAAGCAATGAGTCCTCGGGAAGGAGACTGGGGAGAAGGAAGAGAAAGTGGAGTTTGGGGTTTCTAAGTGGGAGGTAAAGGCAGCAGCAAGGACGGCCCTTTTTAAGACTTGGACCATGCACAGCTCTTCTTCCACAAGCAACACAGATACCGGAATTACGTTTATAAACAGTTTATTCAGTTCATTATAGTGGGTGAGCTCCCAGCTAAATGCACAGATACAAGCGAGGTGCCCCTGGGTTAATGCAGGAGCCAGACGGCTACGTGGGACTGGGCACGAGGCAAGGAGGGAGCACCAAGGTTTCAGAGTCAGACCCGGCTAGCGCCCCCGAGTGGCCGGGGTGGGGGGCTCACGGCCCGCCCCACACTGACGGCTGCTTCCCTCTCACAGCTGGGTGCCCTGCAGGGCACGTCTTCACCGTGAGGCCAGGGGAACAGATATTAAAGGGAGCCCGTGTCCTGGTGTCCCTCAACTGTTGTTGCTTTGTAAGTCACATGCTAGCACGTGAACAAGAATTTTAGAACTCTCCAGTAACCACGGGCCAGAGCGGTAACACCACCGCAGCTCTCCCTTAGCGCCCCCCACCCCCTCACCCCCGCCTGTCTGCATGCCTACCTGAGCTCCCATCCTTAGGCCACCGCCCTGATGGTCCAAGTCTCACACACACAAGTCCCTCAGGTGACAAAGCTACTTCCAAAGCAGCATCTTGTGCAGACAGCCCATGACGTCGAAGAAAGAAAGTGTCTCTGGTTAGCTATCCCCTGGGAAGAATCATCCGCCCCTGACCAATGCCCAACTGAAAGCATAATTTAGAAGACAGATTTAGGAAGTGGAATACAGATAAAAATAGGAAACAAACTCCTGGAGGCTATCGTCTATGGGGTCTGGGCCAGTTAACGACCAGTTCATAGACGGTCTCACTTGAAGGCTGCAGAACTGTTGCTCACACAATTAGCAGAGACCTAGTGGGGTGCACGGCTGACCATCTGCCAACTGCTGGGTAGAACTCAGTCTCTACGGATGACATGGTCAGAGTCCCGCTTAAACCTTCTCCCACCCCTGGGAGAAATGCTGAATCGGAGGGGGAGCCGCACCGCCTACCGCACTCCAAAGGCAAGAAAGGCCTGCTAGGGTGTAGAGGGTTCACGCACAATATTATAATTTTAATTCTGAAGGGCACCTTAAGTTCCATTTGTCACTTTTTTGAATTTATCTGTCAGGAACCAACTTAAGGACACTGTACTGGCATTCAACTTTTTGGCAAAATAGAAACTTTGGTCATAGCCACAGTTCTATAAAAATGTTTTAAAGAGGCTATTACTTCTGATTAAAATAATATTTTTAGCAAGTGATACAAAAACAGTCACAAGAAAGCAAACATCTTCATATCTAATGTAAGAGCAACAACTCTTCCTCCACATCTTATTTTAAATACAGCGCAAGAGTCAGTAGTGCTTATAAACAGTAGAGAGTTCTCTTAGAGGGAATCTGAAAAATAGCAAAATAAGGCATAACCTGTTATCGTTACAGATTTGCATTAGGCAGTAGTGTTCTTTCTGGAAGGCACAAACTGGAGATCTGATCACCGAAAGGTTTAGAATGTGGTTCTGAGGATGTCATAGGACAGGGATGGCTAACTTGGAACAAATTCCCGTAAGTGGCATTCATGGCAATTCATCCGACAACATTACTTCGAGGTGACGACCCTCGGGAACTTAAGAGATCCTCTCCATCAGCCGCACGTCAAGTCTGGAGTGCTCATGACATGACAAAGGCACGTTTCCTAGAAATTAAACTTTACCGTAACGAACAGAAAAGAATCAGTTTAGACAGAACAGTAGGCGAGCTCGAGAATTTAGCAGGTTCTAAGTCAAACGTCTTGAAGAGGTTTCCTGAACAGCAGGCCGGGGCTGCACGGGTTCTTCACGGGGAAACATTCCACACTAGCGAGCGGGGGAGACACAAGAAGCAGAGGAAACAGCGGTCAGTCTCTCCCTGAAGCCCGGGTCAACACTGAAGGCCGCAGGCTGAACGCGCAATTCAGTCTGGCCGACTTCTCACCAGGGGCCCCTCTGCGCTTCGTAGAGGGCTTGAGGGCACTGTCAAGGGAAGGGACGGGGCGAACTGCTTTTGCAAATGGTTCCCAGGCCCTGGGCTACAAACGGCAACGGCCTGTTCCAGGATCACGTACGGTAGCAGCGGTAATAACGCCAGTCATCCCGCTTCAGCGCGCACGCGCGTCTGCATGGGTTCGTCTACTCCTCCGGCCACGACTACCACTATGCGCCGGGTACCGCCCCACACGCTCTTTATCTATTGGGCAGTGGTGTCCTCACAGCAAACATATGGGGGTACTATTATCAACCCCACTTTACAAGGGAAGAAACTGAGGATCAAGGATGTTAATCTGCTTGCCCAAGGCCACGCAGCCGGACGGGAACGGAGCCACGGTGGATAACAGGGAGTCACGCTTTTAATCAACAGACGATACTGTTTCTTGTAAAAGGAAATATCAGATGAAAACGTACTCCGTGAAAACAGATGCGTCAGTGGAAATGAATACATTTTCTCTAACTTCAAAGGACCAATGTTTATATTTAAAAAACCCTTGGATTTTAGTGAAATAACACTCAAATATGTAAAACATTTACTGAAGAAAACGAAAATCTTTGGATAAACTAAGAGTTCTGCGGGAACTTCTATTCTGAGTTCTTGTATGTGGAATCAGCTGCGCCCAGACCGAGAAGACCTGAACGATGAGTTTAGGCCAGGGACACTCACCGATGATGATGATGATGATGACGACCACGACGACAATCCCTATCGCCCACATCTGTGACAAAACACAGACCGTTTCACATTTCCAAGCAGAGATCGTGTGCTCACCGGAAAGTACAATATTCTAGTCACTGACCGAGACGTTAAGGTGCACTACAATCTGAAACAATTCCTAATTTTTAAAGCCTAAATTTACTGTTCTCAATTATGGCATGCGGTCATTTATCTGCTTTTTAGAAGATGGTCAAATGACTTGTGGTCCGTGGAAAGGCATTCGCTTGTGTATACGAGCTCCTCACACAAGGAAGGGCTACTAAGCCGTCCTGTGCGTCAGAAAGTGTCCCCGATACCAGTAAGGGGGCAAGACACACTCGGGCTGCGGCAGACGCAGACCCGCTTCGGGACACGCAGCTGGAGGGCTGCTTCCGCACGTCTGTGGAGCCCACTGGCTTTCAGCCCACCGGCCCCCCCATCCTGTGACGCTGGAGCCCCAGTCACGGAATCACAGGCCAGCGGACCGCCACGCCCAGCCCTCTCCTGCCAGGCTGTGCTCGGGGCCTTGGGCTGAGGTCTGTGACCGACTTCGGACATTCCTGTTCTACACGCTTCCAAGGTCAGCCACGGCTCATGGAGCATTCCTGGCTGAGGGGACGGGGAAAGGGGCATGGATGCAGTCAGCGCTTTAGACTCAAAGTCGATCCAGATTGCCCCGGAGGGGACGTCACACTCATCTCCCACACCTGCAGCCTCGGCTGGCCCTCTTGGGAATACAGAGGGTGACTTCATGTAAAAACCAGCTAAAAGAAAATTACCTTGCAATTCTTCCACCAATATTTTCTCTTCAACTTGGCAGCACTTGTTTCAAACTGGGACGCTCCCGCCTGCAGCGCGTCTGCACGATCGTCTAACTCCGAGAGCTTCTGATCTCTTTCCAACACCTTATCCACATTGACTCTCATGATGTCCACCACCTGAAGGAACACGGTCAACACCAGGTCACGCAGAAAGGAAGGGGAGAACACGCAGAACTCTCAGCGAAGTAAATGGGCACCTTTTCTTTCAGGACAGCACTTTATTACCTGGAGCCATACTTCCATTTAAAAAGGAGGGAGCGGGGAGTGCCTCGCGCTTCCATGATGAAAACACTCAGCAAACGAGAAATAGAAGAACACTTCTCTAACGTGATAAAGGACAGTGATGGAAAAGCCCACAACTAACATCCATGCTCAGTGGTGACAGATGGAGAGTTTCTCCCTAAGATCAAGACAAGCAGGGGTGCCCACTTTCACTAATGCTGTTCAACACTGTACTGGAAGTTCTGGCCAGAGCAACCGGGCAAGGAAAAGAATAAAAGACATCCACACTGGAAAGAAAGAAGTAAAACGATCTCTATGTGCAGATGATTCCATATATGGAAAATGCCAATAAACACATTCAGTGAAGGTTCGGGGTACAAGACCACCACCCAGAAATCAGACTGTTTCTATACAAGATAAATGAAAAGGAAATTAAAAAAATAATTCCATATACAGTAGCATCCAAAAGAATAAAATACCTAGGGGATAAATTGAACGAAGGAGGCCAAAGATTTGTGCACTGAAAACTACAAGACACTGCTGAAAGAAATGAAAGACCTAATTAAATGGGAAGACATTCCATGTTCATAGATGGGAACCCTTCCTGTTATTAAGATGGCAAGACGCCTCAAGCACTGTACAGATATACAGATTCGACAATCTCTATTAAAATTCCACTGTCGTTCTCCCCTACCATCCCCTCCTGGAAACAGAAAAGCCAATCCTTAAATTTTTATGGAATTGCAAGGGGCCTGAATAGCCAAAACAATACTGAAAAAGAAAATGTTGGAGGACTAAGATCTTCCAATTTCAAAACCTTACGACAAAGCTCCAGTACACAAAGCAGCGTGATTCTAGCATAAGGACAGACATACAGACTGGGGATCCAGAAATGAACTCAAACATCTATGGCCAACTGATTTTTGACAAGGCTGTCAAGATCACTCAGTGAGGAGAAGGATGGTCTCTTCAGCAAACGGTGCTAGGAGAACTGCACAGCCATATGCAAAAGAATGAAGCTGGACCCTTACACCTCCCCCTATATATAAAAATTAACTCAAAATGGATCAATGCCCTAAGCATAGAGCTGAAAACTATAAAACTCTCAGAAGAAAACATAAGAGCAAATCTTTCTAACTTCTGATTTGGCCATGGATTTGACACCAAATCAAGAACAACAGAAGAAAAAATAAATTGAACTTTTTAAAAATTAAAACCCTCTGTGCATCAAAAGACATTATCAAGGATGCGAAAAAAAAATCTCCAGAATGGAAGAAACTTTTTGCCAATCAGTTACCTAAGAAGGGTTTAACATCCAGAATACATATATATTAAGAACTCTTACACCCCAAAACAAAGAGAGAAACTACCCAATTAAAAGCCAGTAGACTTGAATTGACATTTCTACAAAGAAAGCATATGATCAACGAGCACATGAACCTAATTCGACACCACTGGTCAGTAGAGAAACGCAAACCAAAACCACTCTGAATCCTATTCACTACGGAGGACCGCTCCCCTCAGGGACAACAGAAACTAACAAGGGTTGGTGAGGATGTGGAGAAGCAGGAGGCCCCGGACGCTGCTGGAGGGAATGTGGACACGTCTGGCAGTTCCTCAAAAAGTGAAACACACCAATGACCACGTAATCCAGCACTCCTGCTTCTAGGTGCGTATCCAGGAGAGATAAAAACACGTCCACACAGAAATCTGGCCAGGCAGGCGCGCAGAAGCATTATTCACGACAGCCAAAAGGTGGAAACTCAGAAATCCCCTCCACAGATGAACAGAAAAACGAATCATGTACACACACACCGTGGAACACCACTCAGCCACAAAAAGAAAGGAGGTACTGACAGATGCTACGACGTGGATGGCCATCGGCAACATCATGCTGCGGGAAAGAAGCCAAACACGGAAGGCCACACGGTGCACGACCCCCTTTACAGGACACAGCCAGATCGGGCAAACCCACAGACACAAAGCCGACTGCAGGTCGCCAGGAATGGGAGAAAAGGGGAACCGGAAGTGGTGATGACACGTGTCCAGACTGTTCTTCGGGGGGAGGCAAAAGTAGTCAAATTAGACAGAGGTAATGGCTGCACAACATTATGAATATACTGAACACCACTGGTTAATAGTTACTTGTATGTTATGTAAACTTTACCTCAATTAAAAAAAAACCCAACAACCTCTCCTTAAAATTCCTTTGGTTAAGAAAAAAGACCCAGTTTGCTTTTGTAAGTACACAAAAGTTTCATCCAGGGTGGACTTAGAATGGGTTTCTTACCATGGAAATGTAAAATTTTCAGAATTCAGTTCATAAACAAAACCATGAGACCAAAATATGACCAAATGATTTAATAATGCAATCTAACCTAAGTTTAACTCTGCTTTTTATTTTTTTAGAAGATTTTATTCATTTATTTGAGTGAGAGAGCGAGCGAGCCCGAGAGGGAGGAGGAGGGGCAGAGGGAGAAGCAGACTCCCCACCGAGCGCGGAGCCGGACGTGGGACTTGATCCTGGGTCTCCAGGATCATGACCTGAGCTGAAGGCAGACGTTTAACCGACTGAGCCACCTAGGCACCCCTAACTCTGTTTTTTTTTTTTTTTTTTTTAAGATTTTATTTATTTATTTGACAGAGATAGAGACAGCCAGCGAGAGAGGGAACACAAGCAGGGGGAGTGGGAGAGGAAGAAGCAGGCTCATAGCGGAGAAGCCTGATGTGGGGCTCGATCCCATAACGCCGGGATCACGCACTGAGCCGAAGGCAGACGCTTAACCGCTGTGCCACCCAGGTGCCCCCTAACTCTGCTTTTTAAAGCAGCTAAGTGCAAAAGACCAAGATGTCTTTGTTGGACACTGACAGCTCTTCAGGCTACAGAATGCTAGTCTGAACGTCTCAGTTTTCATTGTGGGTCTGCATATACAAAGCAGAACAAAAGATGCCGTGAGGGCCCTCTAACTCAAGAATTCCACAAATATCGATTTGTTGGGCTAGAGCAGCTGGCCAGCGTCTGACTTCTGTACATGAATGGGTGACAGTTGGAACTGAGTTCTAGAGGCTTCCTCAAGCCTGGTAACCAGAACGTCAGGTTACTGTAAGAAGCGTTCTGATGAAAAATCTGGTTGGAGGGATTGGTCTTGGCTTGAACAATCTAGACATCTAATCCTTAAAACTCTATTACCTTATTTTATAAAGTGGTTTTTTTTTCTTTTCCTTTTTTTTTTTTTTAATTGTGGCAAACTATATCTTATAAAGTAGTTCTTGGAGGAATGGTCTCAGAAGTATTTGTGGTTCAGAACAAGATCTGGTCATGGGAACACAAGCATGACACCTGGAGACCGACTTCTCAGAAGCTTAGCTCATCTGTCACATTTATGGAACAAAATTTCCTTTATACTCTTGCTTTTATGATACTTTTTCTAAAAAGCATTCTTTCCCGAGTGTTTCCATGTTGGTTTAAAATTCACTGTTTCCAGCGTCTGCGAGCAATACCTCATCCACTTGAGTCTGAGTCTGCTGAAGTCTGCGGCTGCTGCCAGAGGCGGCACTTGGACCTGCAGGTGCGCCTGTAGACCTGAAACGCGGAAAGGCACAAGCATGAGGGAATTCTGATTCCAAATACATTTCTGTAAGTATGAAGACATTATTCCAAGACCTCGCTGTTAGAAGTTTTATAACTAAAGCAGAAAAAGAAATCCTTCCTACAGCAATGAGCAAAGGTTCTAATGACATTTCTTCTAACTCCTCTATAATTTCCAAGATTCATCTGTATGTGAAAAGTGACAGAGTCTAAAGTGAAGGTTTAATAAGCTCTACTCTGCATCGCTGAAGCACCTGATCTTAACACCAGGGATCCTAAGAGAGGAAAACTTTATCTTCTAAGTTTTTATTGTTTAAAGGCACACATCTACTTAAATGCACTCAGTACTCTTCTGATCTCTCATTGTGGCAAGACTCGTTTCCACAGTTATGAACAATTACAGAATGCCACTTTTCCAGTACGGAGAAATATATTCATTTACAGAAACAGGGTCAGGAACATCAAGATGCAGGGAGGAGAGGTGCTGTGAGTGGAAAAGGTGAGATGAAGCAGTGCTCCCTCTCTTAAAAGGTACTCCTCTTTTCAAATCCTCACTGAATGCCTATTTCTCCCCAGGCAGATCTTCCTTGACCACCTGTGGCTCTGAAGTCTTTATTGCTTCCATTACTTGGTTGGCCACGCTTTGATTTTGCACACACCCATGCACACCAGTTGACCCTTGAACAAGGTGGGGTTTGGGGCGCCGACCCCTTTCCCCTCCCCACAACTGAAAATCTGCATGTAACTTTTGACTCCTCCAAAAACGTGAACTACCAATAGCCTCCTGTTGACCGAGGCCTTACCAATAACATAAACAGTCAATTTACACAGTTTGTATGTTATATGTATTACACACTGTGTTCTTACAATAAAGTAAGCTAGAGAAAAAATGTTAAGAAAATAAAAAGACAAAATAATTTACAGTACTGTACTGTATTTATCAGAAAAACCCCACGTGTAATAGGACCTGCACAGTTCAAACCCACGTTGTTCAAGGAGCATCTGTAATGTCTTGCCTTCCCTAAGAGATCACAGACTCCTGTGTCTAAGAGGTCTCTTCCCTGTATCCAAGACAACACCTACCATGTGTCTTGCATACAACAGCTACTGATGCTGCCACTGATTCCAGTTCTATTATACCTACCATTTGTCAAAGACCAGGGATGTAGCAGATCCCATGCCTGCCCTTGCACTTTTTTATTCTCTGATAGGTTAACAGTGAAGGACCATGTACTGGCACATTTTCTCCAAGCATGTTCTCATTTAATTCTTATAACTCTTTGAAGGGGGTACTACTATTAACCCCATTTTATAAAAGCATAAAGTGGGGTTTAGAAAGTCAACACAGCTGGTTGCAGTGGAGCCTGTCTGTAGACCAGGTCCCACAGATCCCACGGATCTAGACCTTAACCACTGTGATTTCAGGGCAGAGCGGCCTCAGCAGGTACACTCCAGAGGGGTGATCCCAGCTCCTAGAAGGAACCCAGGGAAAGCACCCATTCCTTCCTCCTCTACAGGTGAGCGATGAACAGGCGGGAGGGGACAGAGGGTCCTTGTGACTCTTGACAGTTTTCTCTGAATGTGACCACCGGAAACTCCCATGTTTTTAAGAGCCACTACAAGACGGCTTCTGCTTAAAGAGGGAAGGTCCACAGCTCTGCTCCTGAGTCCACTCTGACCACTGGTGCCTCTGTACACAGGACTGAGGTCCTTTCCCTTGCAACTTCCGGAGCCCAGCCCAGCACCAGGCCGCGAACAGGCGCTCCAGGTCTAGGGCAGAGGCCACCGCTCCTCTCCGGAGCCTCGGGCCGGGGATTAGGGAAAGGCGAGAAGGGGTGGAATCCAGGTAGAGGCAGGGGAGGGAGGGGGCGTTTCCAAGCTCCGGGAAGCCCCCGCCCGCCCCGCCTCTTCCGCGATCGCCCGACCGCCGCGGGCTGCGGGCTGCGCGGCGGGGCTGGCTCGGCCCGCCTGCAGCCCGCACCCTCGGGACCGCCGCCCACCCCTGGGCCTCGGGAGCCACCGCGCAGGCCCGCGTCCGAGCGGCTGCCGGGGGGAACCGAGGCGGGGGAGGGTCCCAGCCGCGGGCCACCGTCCCCCGGAATCCGAGGCCGCCCCGCGTCTCGCCGCGTCACTCACATTTTGGCGGCGGCGGGCGACGGTCAACAGAGCGGCGCAGCGGGACCGAAGGCCGGGAGCTGGGCGGGGCGGTGGCGCGGGACAGATGACGTTGCCGGGCGCGGCCGCGAAGGGGCGCGCCGGAAAGGGGCGGGGTGTCGGGGGGCGTGGCCACCCGAGATTGCTGGGCGGTCCGGCGCGAGCTAACTGCGCCGGGCGGTGCACCTGGCTCTGTCGCGCTGGGCACGCTCTGCCCGTCGCCGCCCTTGCGACGCTGGCGTGCGCATTAGGCACTGTAAGGGGACTGTGTAGGTAAATGAGGGCGGGGGCGTGGTACATTATTCTGGGCCGGGAGCCATTTCCCTGGAGGTGACAGTACTGCGGGCTGTGTGCTTCTGCTTGACGTCCCGCGTTAACCCAGTGGTCCTGGAGACCCCACGTTTCCCTAGGAAACTTGTTAAAATGAGATCGGAAGTCCCTTTGGGGTATTTATCACAGGCGTTGATAGGGTTAGACTTCCTCTCTTCGTGTGCTCGTTTGTGACTCAAATGTTTGTTACTGCACAGACCGTACTACAATCTGTTTAGGGGAGCCTGGCCATGAGGAGCTGTGTTTAGTTTCCACATTTTTGTATTCCCGGGCCCCGGCACAGAGTAGGTCCTCAACTTCTGAACGGCTGTAGGCGGAGTCACAAATCCAAATGCAGTGAGTTACTTTGCAATGTATTTAAAGTTGCTACTGGAAGTATTCCTACCAACGTTGACAACGCCTACCTTAAAAAAAAAGAAACAGAACAATGCAAAACACTGCCAGGTCAACCGGCAGATGAGATGAGAAATGAAAAATAAAATACTTAAATACCGAACTGTCTTTTCCGACCGTCAATGTAATAATTTGAAAAGGGAAGTGTTAGTGTGTATCAGAATAAACAAGAGTGTCACAGAGGAGATGGGATTTGAGTTGGGTTAAGTCGATAAGAAGAGAACTCACCAGGCAAGGGATGAACAAACATGACCAAAGACAGCAGTGGAAATGGACATGGTTTGCACCGCCCAACCAGAAAGGGCAGGTTGGGGTACAGGTGAAAATAAGACAGAATAAAGAGGATATACAAGAAAGGAGAATGTCATTTAAATGCAGTGGGCTCTAGAAACCACTGGGGCCTGGTGGAGTTGGGAGATATCCTGTGGCCTTGGTCTGGCAGGAGCATCCACACGGGACTCCGTGAAAGAGGGACTACCAGGGAGACAAGATGACACCGCAGTGAAAGGAAAGGAGATGATGACGGAATTCTCAGAAAAGAAGATGGATATTAGCAGTCAGTGGAAAATGCCTTTTCAAAAACAGCAGAGGATTTTAGCGGCAGCGGTGAATTTAGATTGGTGTCTGTATGTTTCAAGTAACTGGTATGTTGAGAGGTGCCTGAGAAGACCGTTGAGAAGCAAGTGTTCTAGGGGCAGTGGCAGTAATTACTAAGACATTTTTATTTTATGGGCATGTCTGAAACTCTGTAATAGTCGATGCCAAAACATTGTCTCTAGATCTAAGGAAATTCATGCAATGATCTCATCTGGGTTTGAAACAGCCTGGTCACCCTGGATTTCAGTACTAGGTAAAGTTAAAGCAAAGCACACACATAGTATGGGGAAATTTTCTTCATTTTTAATTTACAGCAGAAAGAATATAAAGCATTCAGAAAACATTTTCCATATTTTAAGGGCAATTCAAAACATTTTGCATGGTTTCCAGCAGCTGAGTTCTTCAACAGATCCATTGATTCAATGATGCTTCACATGCACAATTACAAAAATAAAACTTACAAAAAAGAAGACATCTAGACTAGTTTTACATGCAAGTCTCAGGGACCCCCCATTGGGCGCCAACTACTGTGTGGAACTGCCATAAGCGACCGTGCAGCCAGAGAGGGGTTCGAGTTATTGTCTTTATTTCGTTCACACAGTACAGCTGATTTCAAATGGGTAACAAGAATAGCAATTAAATCTTCAGGAGACAGAATAAGATTAGCTATTAATTTTATAATGAAATCCTACTCCTGGCACTTGGGAATTCAGATTATCCAAGAAAGCTGCGCTTACCTATCATCTTATATTCAAAATTAAGATTCACAACCAAGAAAAAGCGGTCAGAAATGCTTCGTTTCAGTGGAAGTGCATTTGTACCTCACCTAGGATTCACAGTTGTACTGGTAGGCTACACCGATAGGTTTTGAACCTACTTCCGATCCCCTCCGTAAGAACGCTCCTAATTCTATGTAGTCTTTATCTTCCAGAAGTTTCTAACTTACTCGGCTAAAATGTAGCATGGGAGACATTAAAAAAAAAAACAACAAATGAATAAATAAATGTGAGGGGTTAAAGCAAATCCACTGAGGTCATTACTCTTGTCAAAAGATCAGTTATTTGTACCATAAGAAATGGAATAAACGTATCTAAATTCAGTACTAATATGGGATATTCTGAAAGAGCTGGCTTTCACCTTCCTATTCCCATTTTCGAATACAATTGTGTGTTTGTAATTACTCAGTGTCCTCCTACAAGTCAAATTGTGTAAAATAATAGGTATTGGGGAAGGGGAGTGCAACAGCTGCAACATAACTCACACATTTAAAAACAAAATCAAGCCAGGTCAGTTTACAAATGTACATGTGGCTACTGGTTGTGGGGCTGTCACTGTTGTCTAAGCTGATCACAAGTGGTAAGACATATACTGTACAGTAATCCGAGGTTGGCAGTGAAAGGAAGTAATTAAAAAACAAGTACAATTATAGAAAAGGCACCAAGAGCACTGACCCCAGTTTTTACCACAATCTTTTTGTATCTACCTTCCTTCTAAAGACACCAGTTTAAAAGCTTATTTGTGAATATTTTCAGGCTTCACAACAAGCCTTGAGTTTTAACTTACAGTTGGCAGCCGGAACCAAGAAAAAAAAAAAACCCAAAAAACTATTATCTCAGCTTTACACCAACTGGTCCTGAAACCTGGGAATTTTAAACTGGCATCATCAAATGCGAACTTTATTCTCTCAATTTAACGTTAGTAGTTTAGTTTTTAAAAGCATCAGAGTTCTTTGGCTCCTCATTATATGGAAAGAGTAATAGACCATGACAACCCTACGAGACCAGTTTGCATCTTTTAAATTTTTAGTTATTTTTCGTGCAATTTTTGTTAACATTTTCTGATTTCCAGCAGGAGATAGGAAAAACATGAGACGTTTTCCTACTTTCCATACTAATTCTTTTGTCAGGTTTTGATCGTTCTAAGTGTTCTTTTTGGAGTGACTGGATGGCGTGAAGCACATACGGATTCATCTTACGATTATCTGTTTAGCAAAAGTAACTTAATTTTCGTAAGCAATATTAGCATTCACATTACTTGGCACCGTTGGCAAAAAAATTTTAAATTAAATAAAATAAACTCCTGATAGCCAAAATTAAATGTAAACATATCCTTTTTTTTTTAAGTAATGTTACTCTGCCTTTTATCCTAAGTCTAAATACAGTAGCTCTTTTTTTGTTTTTTGTTTTTTGCAGTTTAGTCATGCTTTAGCAAAATGTTCTTCTAAAGAACATTTAAAATAAAGTACTCTTATAGTGAAATAAAGTTTTTTTTGTTTCATTTTACAGACCATAGCCACTAATGCTTTGCTTTTGTTCATTTCTTTTTTCTTGAGTTCATGCACATATCTCTTTGTTTTAATATATACAATATATACAAACAATACATCCACATTTTTTCTCGCTCGTTCAGACAAAACTATACAAATAATTTTATCTTGCCATGTTATTGACCTTTGTGAATAAAATATTTAGCAATTAATATAATCCCTTTCAAATATTTTCTCACTTTCCGTTTCTCCTTCTCTATATACACAGAAACTGCTCAGTTTGGATGAGATTATAGCCAAAAATATGGAATTTACTGGCCAGAACGCAGCACCACACTGATCTTTTAGGTGGCAAATGTCCAGGCAAGGTTTATGATTCCTTAGAATGACTACAGTTTCCAAGGTTACTAAAAAAAGCTCCATGCTGTACCAATTCTCTAAGTAAATCTCATTGCACATGAAAGTAAGGCCCAAAAATTAAAGTGCTGAGCATGACAAAAGGGACAAGATGATCACTATCCTCGCAGGTTCTTGGGAGGTGGTGGGGACAAGAAAATAAATTTAAACTCTGTAAGCTGTTTCTCATTAGTTCCCATGCATTACCCGTTGACCACACACCCGCCCCTCTGCAAATTTCCACAAGACATTAAAAACCTGCAGATTTTAAAAGTTGCATTAAGTGTGCTGTAGAGATGAAAATAAACACAGGTGAAAATAAAATAAGATCGGTGACGGAAATGAGAGCACGCGGACCGTTACAGATTTGTACGATCTAAGCCCTCCACTGAGAACCAATCCCAAAGATTCAGCTTCTTGGAAGTGACTGACAGGTGCAGGAGCAGCGCTCTCTCTTGTTGCTAGTGCGTCCCCACCTTTGCTTGTCTATATTTTTGGTATAAATATTTGTACAGTTCCACACGATGTTTGAATACAGCCCTATATGAGAAGGAAACCGGCTTCTTCCTAAGAAGAGGAAGCCTCTTTCAGTTCCTCGTGGTGTCTTGTTTTCCCATGATCCAACAGAAGATTGAGTTCCAAGATGTCTTGCTGATCAAATTAAAAGTTGTCCATGAAAGTGCAAATGCAATGACCAACACATTCCTGTTAAAATCCTGCAGCTGATCTCCCCAAAACTGCAGAGGGATTGTGTGTGTGCGTGTGTGTGCGTGTGTGTGCGTGCGTGTGTGTGTCGTTGCATGTCTCTGCTAAAAACAGAAATGAAAACAGTCTGAAAAGCAATGTCACATTGCTAAGGGATGCTGCTGTATGTCTTCAAGTTCCTTGGCCTTTCTCAACTCTTTCACTCTGGAAGAGAAACAGAACAGAACACCAGGTGATAGCTATACAGCGAAACCGTGGCCAGACGAGGGGAAGGGCATTACCATACCCTCTGAAGTGAAAAACCAAGACAAAAACCCTTTGGAAGACTGACGGCAAAAGAAACTCCTGCTAAATCCCTGGGGGAAATATTCCAAGAGGAAGACATGACCCTTCCTGAAACTCTGCTCTGCGTCGAGGGCTCTAAACACAAAGCAAAACCGAAGTCTACTGCGTCAAGTCACGTGTGAGAGTAACGTGCTCATCTTAGGAAGAGTTAACTGGTCACCTAGCTTTCCTGTTAGCCTGTTGGGACCACCATTAATGCCCGGCAGTCCCACAGGAGGCGAGTCAGGGAAACTGCACACACACTTACTTCGCTTCTGACACACCCAGGGACTGAACTGCTTTGCTCACAGACTCAAGACCGTAGGTATCTTGCAGCCGAGCGGACACCTGCACGGCTCTACTCCTGCGCTCGCATATTGTGGAGTCTTTCCGATTTTTGTTATTCCTTACCTTCCTCCCATCCACCTTGTAACTTTACAAGATGTTCAGGTCACTTCCCCAGTGCTCCCAGATGGATAGCAACAGGGTGCGTACCAATAAGGTACACTGTGTTCTATTTATCAAACAGTCGCAGTAAACAAATTTAAATGACATTGGTATCAACAGAGTCGTGGAAAGTCCACATCAGCAAATTACATGTTAATTATCCCCTCCAGTCTATAGTTCTCAATATAAAACTTGGTCTGGGGTTTCGAGTATGGCCACCTGACGTAGATGGGGTGCCATGGAAGGGGTTGCAAGCTAGATTATTTCCTTTCAGTGACAAATAATTCAGATCTTGCCTTAATAGCAAAATGATCAAATACAGGTGTGACTTCTGGGTCTAAGTCCTGAACACAGCATGCGCGGTACACGACTGACGGTGTAGCTCTGCACGCCGTATAATAACATTTGTTTCCCAAAATGGGTGTGGGAGAATGGGTTTAGGCAAATAGAAGCGGCAGTTTCTCAGGACATGGATACCCTGTAACTTCAACAGCGCAAGAAGTCTCATCTGTTTCTCTCGTGGGCTCGTACAGAGGTCAGTCATTCCCAAACACAGTTTTCTGATTCTCTAAGGGTAAGGTTTCTGCTGTTATCTTAAGTGATACCGGTCAATTTAAATTCTACTTTAAAACAAAAGCCAGTTTACTTTCTAAATAGATTCTCGTTAGCACTCAAGAAAACATTTTGAAAAGCAGTAGGAAGTTATCGTTAACATTACACAGGCTGGGATTCTGTGGCCTGGCACATACGCTATTATAGCAATTTAAGAAAACAATATATTTACCACCTCCAAGCAGAATCATTTCTGAGTATTCTGCAAAGTTGATACAATCTCTTCAAAGAGAAGTTGCTCTCTTTCAGAAAAAAAGCTTTATTATTTTATCATCATTAATACTGAAAAGAATTATCACGTTCGAAAACTTTCTTATTTGCCTGATTTATTTACTAAATACACCAGCTCCAGCTTGATCAACGGTGTATCTTCAAAACTGTTAAATCCTTCTTTCTTAACAGGTACATTGAGAACACATCGCTCTGTTCATAACTGGATCCAGGTATTTACTGAGTTTTAAATTTTGTAATTAAGTATAGCATGGATTATTAAGCTTGAGGGTAATTTGGATATTACAGTACAGAATTGTGCATCATTATAGGTCCCTAATTTTGGACATGCATACTTGATAAATAAATGGCTTTTTAAAAATTGAAACATGCTATATCGTGTGTTCAATTTTTAAACATGCAATATCTATACTAACAGCCCTGTGGCTGGGAAAATGCAAGGCATGCACTGATGCCCCCTTTACTTCCGGGCATGCAAAGTGTCTGTACTTGTGCAGACCTACTTGCTGAATCGCCGCCAAATGTGCATGCTAGTTCAAATACGACATCTGATTTCTGCACTAGTACAGAACTCATTCACAAATATGCAACAGTGACTCCATCACTGAGGAGATTTCTAGAATCTGAAGAATTCTGAACTCAAAATCTGACAGCATAAACACAGATATCCATCCACAGTTTTTCTAGAGTGAAGAGGAATGCTTTAAAAAGATTAAGTTCATCATTGAGATGAAAGAAAAAAGAGAGCGAATTATAAACCAGGAATGTTTTATACAGTCTCATACCGAAGAAGCTGTCATCAGCTGGTCATAGTGGGTAAACCTTAAAAGTTTTTTAGTTAAAATGGTCACATTTGTTTTTGCAGGTTTTTTTTTTTTTGCAATTTCTTTTGAAACTAATTAAAAAGTCAACTAAGTTTTCATAAGGTTTCAAAGTCACCATGTAAATACTCTGCTATGAACTAGTGATGGCCTCACATGGCTCTAGGTTAAGGAGAGATGCATGTCCACATACAGAAATGACTATGATCGTCTACACTGGGAAAAGGAGATGCCCTGACCTCAGATATGTTTTCTAGGCTTTCCTCACTCCTGAGCTATGGCGGGGAACTTAGTTCTCAGTTTCATGATGAAGTTTTTACAGTACGTTAGCATGACAAATGATCCCCGAATGGCTTCAGTGGCATAGGCTTTTTTTTTTTTTTTTTTTTTTTTAAGAGAAAGATGTTGAAGGAGGAATTAGGGAAGAGGTAGGGAAGGCTTCTGCTCCAACGGCTGTACATAGGCTTAGCATTCGTTACCTAGTTTAGTCCTCCCGACACATTCCCCATTGTCTCCAATTTGTAAATGCAGAACCTGAGATTTATAGCAATGAAGCAACATGCCCCAAATAATACAGTTAACAAGTGGCAGAGTGGGGCTTCAAGCCCAGGGCTGTCTGACTTCACCTCTCCACCCTGCTGCCTCCAATATAACTCAGGAGAATAAAACAATGGAAAAAAAAACCAGTTACTGTACTGGTTTCTCCAAAGGTACTTAGAAAATCTCTGTGGCATGAGAGGAGAACATCGTTGAAACAGATAACAATTCATAACTATATTCCTAACAACTGCATTTCCTCAACTCGGAGATGCTGTCCCTTATGAGACCTTATGTTAATTTTACTACGGTGTTTGGGAGGACAAAAATTCCTCCACATAAAATGCACTTACCAATTTTATAAAATGGATCTGAGATCTGAAAATAGCGGGAATAAGAACCAAGGAAAGGGAAGATTTTTATCCTCCTCCGATTTCCAATTGGCAGACTGTGTGAATGTCAATTTACCTCTCAACGTTTAGATGAAATTGAGAGACTTTTACAACCCGCCCTACTGAAGTCATAAATGGAGCTCTAAGTCACTAGAGGGCAGATTATTAGGGTAGACTGGAGGCACCTAACTTTAATTTAATTTTGTTTTATTTTAAGTCAAATGTCAATTGGACAAAAAGTAATGTTTGAATGGTATATTGCCTATAAAGAAACACAAAACAATTAACTATATCACCGAAGTAATTTAGAACATGTGATACTAGAATTTTTGTCAGCAAATCTTAAAACAGATGTTTCAAATAGTTACAGAAATTTGTTGTTGCCTTGTCTCCATCAGGACATGAATAACCACTAAAAGGCATGTGTTAACTAAACATGCATCTACCACGAGAAGCGTCATAAAAGTTTAGTTGTTATCAACTCTCAGTTTTTCTCCTTGCTTACTTATATTTCCAAAATGTGCTACAAGGAGTATACTTCTTTTGTAATCATTATTCCTGCTTATCATTCTCCGGAAAAAAAAAAAAAGTTTATAAGACGTTTTTCTATCCCTCTGTTACTACTACGACGTCTCACAAATGTTGGATTCACATGACACAAAACACACCCAACTGAAAAATTCAGTGGAGAAAAAAAATTCGATTTTATAATCCAAAACCAACGTCGACGACGGAACCGCTGTCATCGATAACTTCCTGCATTATAAGCCTAGTTTTTTCAGTACACAGCTTGGTAAATAGAGATCAGAATTCTTGAAGTTGGAATTATGCTTGAAGATCCAGTCACCGTATTTATAGGACTCAGAACACAGATGTTCAGCGAACTCCTGGTGCGTGGTCTACGCTAACTACGTGCAGCTAATGGTTACTGAGGTCCGCTTCTCTAAAGGAATTACACCTGCGAGATTCATTCAGGGCCAGTAAAAAACCTACCCTAGCAATGTCCTGGTCATCTAAAAAGAAACCCCATTACAATTACGCTTGCTTCTGAATTTCCCCATGCAGAAGACAGGCCAAGCAGCCTTCCGTGGGACTGGACAGACAAGTCATGTGGGACAGAGACTACAGCTTCCGTAGTTCAAGGCTCTCACTACTGTACGGAGAGCTGCAAGGAGCACATTCCTCAGCGTCCCGTCAGTACCTTGGAAAAACGGTACTCCTAGGACTGGCTTGGAGTTGAGGTAATTAGGGCAGCAAGACTTTGACCCGTGACCATGCCACTATTAAAATTGGAGACGACCTCGGGATCTGCCCAAGCACTCTAGGCTGAACATAATCGCCACTCTGGGATACTGCTGCAGTCTCCACAACAACAACAAAGCAAAACCAAAAACCAAAACAGCCCCCCCCCCCAAAAACCAACCGACCCCCAAAACAAAAAACAAAACCAAAGAAAAAACAACAAAACGAATGTTGCATTCTAATGTACTGAAGTGAGGTAGGCAGCAACAGCACTGAAAGCCAGCAAAAGCCCACAGGGTTTATTTCCGTCAGACGTCCAATGATAATTCATGAATAAATGAAGTAGGCCTGCTTCCGAAACTTGTAGCAAACGATGGCTCCATGGGTAAAGCATAAGGCAAAGCTGCTTCATTACATCTACTCGGGAACGCTCAGCCAGAGAAATGTTTCATGAGTCAGTGGATTTCAGCAGGTATATTCTTGCAATGCTGGACGTCAAAAATATACAGGGCAGCCAGATGCGGCTTTCTGATTAGTTACCTGTTGCTCTGAGAGCTGCAATAGCTCGTGGGGAATTTAGGAAAAGAGAGATCTTGCCATTTTCCAGAAATCTCATTTGGATTGCAAAACAAAAAAGACAGAGAGGCCCAGTAAGAATGACACAGAGCATGTCGTCTGCAATTTAACACACACCACTGTGTTCCAAAAATATTCATTTCCTAAAAGAGGCAAGTAAGACAAAATTACTTTGGGTATCTGAATTACATCCACAATGACACATCCCACACATTCGTTTCCTATTCCTCACCAAATATATCGGGCCACTTGGGAACTACGCCTCCTGTCGACTTTAACTAAGGAAATGTGATGTCACTGTGTTTGACCTAGAGCGGGGTCTGCTTCCCTCTGTCAAGCAGCAGACTTTCAGGCATCGTTAGCCAATTGTCCCTTGGGTTAAAGCACATACAACAAAGCCAAAAGTATAAGGGTAACCTGCAGAACTGAAGAGATTTCACTGGACTGCTCTCAAGAGTCAGCACTGAAATCACTACTTACCCAGATAACTGGCACCATCTGGCAAAGTTAAGTGTTTAGAAACCCAGTTGTCAAATACAGAGAAAATCTGTTGCTTAAAAATTTGTGACCAGAAAGTGTTACCTCTTCGTCCTCCGATTAGGGTTCTTTTATGCCAGGAGCATAGCTTTGCCCACCTTTACTGAGCGCACATACTAGGCCAGCCACTTACAAAAGCAGGTTATTGGAAAACCAGATTGCCCACTGTTTACGAGAGTGTCTGCAGTGACCGCTCCAGGTGTACGGCCCTCTCACAGAAGTATTATCCCAGGGGAAAAAAGGAATTTGTCTAGGAATTGCTTTTCAGAGAGTAGTCTCTCTGATCTGTGAGAACACTTCCCAATACCCACAAAAACCAAATATCTTAGAGAAGTGGAAAGCCATTTTCTAGCTAGGAAAAGAGGGATTGCCCTGTCTAGTCTCAGTACCTGGAGGATGTCAGGTAATTCGGGTATTTATTGTTTCTTGACATATGCGGTATCTTGGTTTTCTGCTACGGCACTAAATATCACCCTGTCCAGTGTACTCAAAACCCGGCTGGGAAGTAGTGTTTTCAGCAATGTGCACCTCAAAGACTTCTTCAATCTCAGAAATCCTCCAGTCAGTTTTTTGAAAGCAGAACACCTACATTAACTGAATTAATAATGAAGACTGTTGATTTAAAGATCTCTCTGTGCATAACAAAAGTTTTCTCTTAAATGGACAGTTATTGTGTCCAAGACAAAACAAATCCCTATGAGAGTTATCAAGAATTTGGAAACTATTTTAAGTGGGTAAACTAGGGGCTCAGTCTGGATGAAAGGCTGTGTGAAAATAAGCTGATACGGTGAAGGGTATTTGGGGCTTTTTCTTAGCCTTCCCCAAGTGAAGACTAAAAGCTGGAAGACACAACGGTATTTTCTGGTTCTTATGTGCCTGGAATTAGCCTATTGTGCCTTAATTCTGATGACCGACATCACCTGCCTTTCTAGAGAGCCTACTGTTTCATCCGTCTAGATGGCAGGGTTCAATCACGTTTGACAACCTCTGCCTGCAAAATTTAATTCCTTCAGTCTTCAACTATTATCTTTTGATGTACCAACCTTAAACGTCTTAAGTATGGGACACTTCAAACATTTACAAAATATGTATTTTAACTTCTTTGATATAAATTCCAGGAATAAGAACTCTCCTCGGAGAATGCTCTGCCTCCCAAGAGTCATTTCAACTTGGGGACCTTTGGAGGAAGGGCCACTGTGACTTCTCTGATGGGACAGAGAGGGAGCGAGACCTTACTGGTAATTAGAGCCACAGGGAGAGAAACAGGACCAGTCTAGAACGAAACTGAGCTTCTCAGCTCCTATCTCACAAACTCCCTGGAGACTGCAGGTACGGGGTGTCAGGGCATTCCAACTTTCCCTGCCTGGGGAGGAGCTCGGGAGGCTGGGACGGAACGCAGCAGGCACTAAAGAAGCTACGGTAGGGACTCTGGTGTTGAAGAGCACCTTTGCAAGACGGACTCTTAAAAATGATCGCTGACATACCAGAGGATAACAAGTTTCGGAAGTGTATAAGCAACCATTTTTACTAAACGCTGTCTCCTTGCAGCGACTGTATGAACTGCACATGCCAGATACTACAGCTTTTAGTTAAACGGAATCCTAGGGCATGCATCTGCTCTTTGGGAGGTTTTTGTTTGTTTGTTTGTTTGAAGTAGAAAGAAATATTATCTATGTATGCAGAGAGTGAGAGGGAACAGAAAGAGAAAGAGATGGAGATTTGGGTGCCCTTTTTTCTCTTACGTTTTAAATAGATGTCTCTGAGCCAGCTCTGCTACATGGGACAGCTGTGAACAACTGCCCACTCCTCAAGAGGACTAACTAGTTAAATTTACAGACCAGTGTAGCTGCTTTATTATTTTTTTAAATACATTTTCTTTCAGTGACTATCCATGGTTCTAACCAGGTGAGACTCTGAATCTTTTATAGGGATAGAGTCTTGTTTTAGGAAGAACTTATAAAAACTCAATTCTCCTATCATCATCATCATCGTCGTCATCATCAGTCAGCAAACTACAGCCCATGGGCCAAATCCAGCCCAATGAATATCTGTGTAAATAAAGTTTTATTGGCATGGTAGCCATAACCATTTATGTACGTGTCATCTATGGGTGCTCTCATGCTCTGATGGCAGAGCTGAACAGCTGTGACAGCGACCGTGTGGCCCACAAAGCCTAAGACATGTACTATCTTACTAAAGCCTCTAAAGCAAAGTTAGCTGGCCTTTGACTTGAAATATAATGAGTAAAATACCAGCATCCACATAAATGTACTTGGATGAAAAATATTAGCTCCAGAAACATTAGAAGTTTTCGATTTTTTGAATTATCATCTCTTCTCGGAAATCCTACGCATGACTCAAGTATCGCCATAGGGTCAGAAGGGAGGGCGCTGAGCGCGCCTGAGCTGGCAGAGGTAACTTCTGTGCTAATTTTTTAAGTGCATTTTCTCTTAAGTCTATCAGACAAAAGTTGTCCAATTAATCTACATTCAAATCTGATTTTGCTGAATGATATTCCTGGCTTTTAAATCAATTTCCTGACATTCAATCCTTTACTGTAACTTCAGGCATGTGACAGTCCCATCTGACAAAGATTTCTGTCCCTTCGGTATACCTACAAATCCGCGTCATATTCTAAAATCTCAACGACACCAATGGTGTCTACTGGATACCGCTCCGTTACCATTTCTTTAAAATACGAATTCTACTGGAACACCCAATCTTCACTGCAACATACAGTATACAGATTTAAGACACTTGACGCCACGTTGTCTTTATTCAGCATTGCTGTTAAACTCTGGAAGTCAGGTTTGCTCGCTGCGTTATAATGAATGTCCTGCAGTGTTTCTGAAAGGGCAGCTTCGTGGGCTGACTTACCTCATGGCACCAGGGAAAGGGAGATTTAGAAAATGAAACTAGAGGAACAGGGGAACGGGGAAATAGTAACTCTAAATAAGAAATCGATTTATTAAAAAAAATAAAATAAAAAAGGAAAAAAAAAGCCAGTATCACCTGGTGAGCTTTCTTGCTCTAGAAATTTTGGACACAGGCAGTAGTGGAGAGAATTTCATGGTGGCCAATTATCTGAATCACAGAGAACCACCTGCTGGATGTTTTCTTATGGTGCAGCCTTGTCTCAACCCCACCGACGTCTACGCATGCCCTGCGGCCGGGTCAGAAGGGCCTCCCTTTCTCTCACTCATGCATTTGTCCGTCTGCTGTATGTGACTGTTTGCATGTCGTATAATGTAGCAGTGTTAGTAATTAGGGTTAGTTTTCATTTTATCGTATTTCATTCAAAATGGATGTGGAACTTACTGGCATACCTAGGCTGCAGCCCCATGCAAGCAAGCAAAAAGCAAAATATTGAAAATGGAAGGTAAAGGTAAACACTGGCTAGCAGGCAGCTAAACTCACCCTTTTGTACAGCCTATGGTCCACCAGGGGGCTTTAGACAGTAAAACAACACCAAAGAGCTATTAGCATGTGAGGGTCACAACAGAAACCTTATACATAGCTTTATTTCAACAACAACAACAAAGAGTATAAAGTGTTTCCTTTTTTGGAAAGAAAGAAAAGGAGGGGGTGATGGGGTGTGTGAAATGGGCAGGTAGGAAATTCACCAATTTATCGTGAAGTCTAAAAATGTGGGGGTCGTATGACTTAGCAAAATCCTTAAGAAATGGGACACTTCTTATTGATTCCTGAAGCCATTACCTACCTACCTCTTCTGAGAGGGTGTCATATGAGGTTTCTATTTTAATGCTTCTCAGGGACAGGTCACATGACAGTTTCTCTTAAAATAATATTCAGTACCCCAAAATGGAAACAGGGCTATGTTCATCCTGGGGAAAAGAGGAGCTCAGACTTTCGGTTCAACAGATCTTCAGGACACAAGGGTGGGAAGAAACTATGGATCTGACACAGGGGGCATACAAAGGTCATTAAAATTTGCCTGCACATTTCTCCTAACCTCTGAACTATTCCAGGGCAAGTAAGGAAGAGAGCCAGTCCAGGGGCCTTTATTTCATCCCAAACAATGAATAGGAATTCAGAGTCCAGAATCTGATGTTCTCTTCATAACAAACCTTCTTGGCACCCTCAAGAGTTTACTACTAGCTAAAATATGAAGCAGAGAAAGGTAATCATGAGCTTCTTCCCTACTGGTTTACAAAAAGAGAGCTCTGAAAACAAGAGCGAAAGGATTCCTTTGCCCGATTTACTCTTGGGGAGGGGGCAGCCTTTGATGCACGTATGTTTTGTTTAAATAGCTTACCCTCTCAACTCGCCCAGTGTAAACACAGCGCACAGCTTCGGACAAGAAAGAAGAGAAAAGGAGTGGGACTTTGTATCGGTTTTCTCGTAACAACCAAGGTCACACTACCTACAGGTGTTTTCAGAGCTTGAGGAGAAGACTAGGAGAAACAAGGAGAGTGCGACTTGTGAACATTCAGGTTTGTTCAAAGTGGTCTAAGAAAGAGCAATGTAAAGCTAATTTTCTTAAAAATAAAATCTTCCAGGAAGGCATTAACCGCAGTCTCGGCAGGACTGGATAGAATCTTCCTGTGTTTTTCATTTTGCAGGTCAGAGAGGAAAAGGAAGGAGGGAGTGTGAGCACATGTGAGAACCTCTGGAAAAGGGCCTAGGGAAGGCCCAGAGGTCTCACTGAACGGAGAAAATCAACTACCCTATTTGGCTGCAAGTACGGTCATGCTGGCAAAGGCAGGACTGAGCGGGCGAGAAGAGCCGGCCCCCGGGAAGGCTTGTAGGACTAATGTGATTATGTACAGGTGCTCACGTTGTCATCTGCGTTTCCTAACAAGACTTCCTAGTTGAGTGTCGACATTGAAATCTCATCGGCTAGCTAATTACGGGGGAAAAGACCCCACTCACTGCGTGGGAGAGAGCGAATGTGCTGCTGAGGCCTAGCTGGTGTATGTTAGCCGCTTTCAAGTAGCGTTCTAGTCAGAGAATTGCAAATACATCCTAAAGAGTATTCTTTTGCAAGTTTTTATTATTGTTAACGTGTGGCTCTGTGCACATTTCCTTTTAACATCACAGAAAAGAATTCTTTTGCAGACAGAAGGAAAAGTACAAATGGCCAGTTAACCCCTATTAAGTCTCCAAGTCAAAAGAGTTTCCAAGTTAGCAAGCAGACAGGTTAGGAGCCAGAAAAACTGAAGTAAAAGGGAGCCTCTGTGGGATCAAGTTGAACCCGGACACTCAGGCTTTAGGTACAACGAAACAGGAAGAGGAAACGAGACGTCAAAGAGCTTGCTTCCGAGTTTGGGTCTGCAAACCGCACTGCTCCCGATGTGCAGGGAAGCAGCGACACCACACAGGGTCATCGAAACACAGCTCAGAAGGCCACTGGGACAGATGTCAGACCAGAGTGCTCACCTAATCAAGAAAACCAAACGATCTCACCAGCTCCCCCCAGATCTAAGAGAAGAGCCTAGCATTCACAAAGGAAGCTCCAATTTGAGGAAACAAAGAGAAACCCCTTGAGCTGGCCTTGTGGGAAGCTGTCCTGTCTCCAGGGAAGGCCCCCGTCACAGGAGCCTGTTTTCTCCTCATTGAAAATGCACCTCTCAACTCAGACGGGTTCCCCTTCCTGCACATCTCCAGCAGAGGGCACCCGCTATTCAGCAGAAATCCTAAGTCGGAAAACCTGGATGGAGTCGGTGGTTTTCCATCCGTTCCCTGAGAACAGGAACTCTGTTTATTCTCTGTGTGGACGCACACGGGCACAGGGAGGGCTCGGAGAGAAGAGTGTGCTGCAGTGTCGCGTGGAAGTAAGAGGTGAAAGAGAAACGGGAATTAAAAGCTAGTCCCACTACGCTGTCCTCACACCCAAATTAAGACGGAAAGTCGCTGGCGTGAGTCTCCACGGCTTGCTATTTCCCATGTAGTCTGAGACAGGTACCTGGGTTCCGGAAGCACCAACTCAGTGCCTAGTTAGAGTTCTGCTCTCCTACGCGATTCGGGACGCTTACTCTGATGAGTGTCGGGGACTCGCTCTGCAGAGGCGGGCATGCGTGGTTAGGAGGGTCAGGGCTGTTCTACTGCTCTCGACGAGCACACTGTCTACATGAGGGGTAGGGTTACCTGTGGCGGCAGCGGCGGAGGAACCTCATTATTTTTCGAGCAGCTTGGTCCTGCTTTTTGGTTAGCAAACTGCTCCTGAAAAAGCCGGAATAGCAATGTCACGAGACGGTCCTGTGACGCTTGATGTGCGCATGCTGAAAACAGGTGAGCAGTGACAGAGGGCTTTTAATTAAACAGTTCACATAGCAAACCCAACAGCATGGGCAGGCCCGGGCCACGACAGAGATGGAAGGAGGGGACCCCTTCCCCTGGCCATGAGGGACACAGGGCCCAGGTCCAACATACGGTGACACTCAGCTGTCCTTTCACAACCCTTCATGAGCTCGTTTTGTGGAAGAAGGCATTCCGGCCTTAGACAGGCTTTCTCAGGGTCAAAGCTAATTCACCCGAGTCTGATTCTCTACTGAACTACTTCTGTTGGCGTATCTTACTGCGTTCAGAGTCCCCATCGCACTCTCAAAGATGAACTAGCTGGCCTCTGAGGTCTCACATGCAGGGACACTACAATTCAGACTGCCCAACGGGGTGCCCTCTCTGAACAGGAACTTGGGTCCTGCCAGCTTCCCACCCCAGCTGAAGTCAGGTGGGGCCACCAAAATAACTGAACGGGGGCAGGGGGGCAGGCTTGGAGAGAGAAGTTGCTAAACAGACAAAGATGGACTGACAGCGCGGGTATCACCACACGCAGTCACAGCATCTTGAGTGGTCAAGAAAGTCCCCGTGGCATGCGTGTCGCCCCAGACGTCGGGGCAGGGCCATTCTTTCCACGATGCCAGGGCTCTCTTCCCCAGACAGCTTCACCCCGCTGAAAGCTCAACCCACCTGAGCTTCTGTTGTACGATGACGGCTGTTCGGCGAGCCTGCCGTCTCTTGCCACACTTCTTATAACTCCGGTAATACTTCTGGATCAGCACAGCAGCGCGCCGGCTCTGCTGAAATTTTTTTTGTTCGTAGTAACTTCGGAATTTGCTCTGGATAAGGATGGCAGCCTGTGTCATCTTTTTATAAAGTGCATACTGCAGGGAGACAAGAACAAGCACACAGTAACAACAGGGGCCACACACGCCGCTGTGTCCTCGGAGCGCGCCAAGGGAGGGGGGGAAGGACACAAACGCCTTTTTCCCCTTTATCATCCTAGTCTCGGTTCTCGGTTCAATCATCAAAGAGGCAGACTAGGAAACCTTTTCACCTACCTCTATCCAAATGCTTTAAAATATTAGTTTACGGGTTGCTTTCAGACATTGTATTGCTTTAAATGTGCTTTTCCCCCAAAATAGAAAATATTTTGCTCTTATTGAAAAAAAAATTTTTAATAGCAATTATGTGTAGACGTTTAGGAATAATAAAAACATTTAGACAGCACGACTGAAATGTTTAAGATTCATATTTACTATCCAATTTCGAAATATTTTAAAATAACCTTTTTTATGCATCCCGATCACCACCACACACAAGCCCGCTAAGAGCAGTCAGTAGCTGATTCCTAACTACTGTTCCGTAGGACACATTTCTGAGTTGCAAGGTCCCAAATACAAGGCTTATCATGAAACGCTGACACCTTTAAGACATTTAACCTGCAAAAGATTAACACTCATAAGACCGACACAGGGGTGAAGCCATGAAACCGGGAAAAGTGTCACAGAACCAGGGCCTGCTCGGGAGCTGGCGCCAGCAGCCCTCCGCCCGCCTGCTGCACCGCACGAGGGAGGGATGAAGGCACGGGGGCAGGAGCTCTCCTCCATTTCCGTCCCCAGGCACTAAAAATGCAGAGCTCTCCATATTTAAAAAATGCGATGTCCAAACTGCTAATGAAATAGAATAGGACTCTGGGGACAAGAAGTCACAAGGAAGCACTGTGCTTGCAAGAAGGCAACTTACCATCACGGAGAAAAATACTCCTGAGAAAACCCCTGTGCCTAAGTACATCTCTGCCTGTACGAGCTGGAGCGAGGGGAGGGAACTGACTTCTCAGAATGTTCAAGACACAAGACCCTTGTGCAAGATTCCTCTTTAGTCTCGTCTGACCTGTTTTCCATTTTCATTTGCCCCAAAATATTTTCAGACAGCCTGTATCCTACAGAGCTGCTATGGTTTTCATCCCCTTGGCCGGTGCGCACTGCACATTCAGAAACTGCCCGGCCACAGTGAGGCATGCACACCAGGAGGAAGGGAAATGCACTAAGTGGCTCACTGCGCTCACAGGAATTGGCTTGAATGGATTCTTTAGATTGACGTGACCGAGAAAATGTCCAATGACTTAATGCCAAAACCCACTCCAACTGAATAACCACGTGGTCCCCAGAGATGCACTGTGGTTAGGTGGCCTGGCAAGGGGAGTGCGCCTGTTTCCTGACCCTGACGTCTTAATGGCCCCTTCTTGTAGCTGGTGATGGGTGTGAAGTTTGTGACTCTGGTGGAATGGTTTGTGAGGGGACTTGGGTGTCATTACCTTCAAGGCTATCCATGTCAGCTTGGGGAGAAACAGAAAATACAAGATTAATGTTAGATTGCTGAATAGAAGGAAATTAAAAACCAGAACCAATAAAACTCCCAACCAGAAAAAAAAAAAAAGTCAATCTGGCTACATTAATGCCTTCCATCTTCCAAAATACTTGTCTTATACTTGTCAGTATTTCAAAAAAAAATCATGCCTTCTGTTTTCCTGGTTGTAGACAACACTTCTCTGGGAGGGGATTTTAAAAACCAAAACCAAAACCAAGACTCATCTTTTGGAATAAATACGTGTTGTAATCACAGACTTGAACCTTTGACTGTGTGTCTTGCTTGTGCTAACATGAGGACAGAGCCAGGTACCGTGGTGCCAGCGTTTACACAATAAACCTTCATTTTCTGGGATCATGAACTCAATGGGCTAGAAGCTGAAGACTCCTCCCAACCCCCCCTTCACTAGCAGGGCTTACTCTGAGAGAAACTCAAGAACATGGCAACCTATACCAGAAATCGAAGTGAGCCCTGCCTCATAACAGAACACACTACCACACTTCCGTATGACTACTACACATCTCAGCACGTATTATTCCTTAAGTAAAAGTTTAAAACCTACCTAGAGCACTGTCCCCTGACAGGTTCTAGAATCTACTGACAGGCCTGAACTTTATCATATGGGCCAGTGTAACTCAATTAGGCAAGTTTTTATATTTTCTAACCACCCAGGTGGTTAAGAAAATCTAATATTGACTTAATTTCTCTGAGCCTCAGCCTCTTCATTGTAAAAGGACATAAACCTGTTTATTGCCAGTAATTGTAAGGAGTAGATGTGATGAGATGATGTGGGCCGCAAGGTCTAGTACATCCTCGGGGCCCCATGCACATTAGTTCCCTTTCCCACGTGAGAGCAGTTAGGTAACCTTACACGGTGTTTTGGAAACAGTTACACTGCGCGAAAGAACACTGAGGTATCCTCCCTGCATCTCTTAACTAAGGAATGCAAAAGCCGTTTAAGATGCTGTGGGTGTCTTAAGATATTTTGGAGATATTTCTTCCAAGTCTTCATTCGAAAATGGATAGGAAGGAAGCTAAAAGAAAAAGTGGCTTGAGAGTAGATAATTTCTATAAGTCAAGGTCAAAGATAACTGCCATTATTTCATTTGCTCCCTAGAGCTCTTCAATGACTCCAGATACAATTACTGGAACACAGTGCCTCACTTCAGACAAAGAATTTTCTCTGGTCAGACCAATATCTCAGGTGGGTCATAATACCGAAAGGCCGACAATCTGAACAGACATTATTTTGTGACATAAGTTTAATTACAGATGGTTTTTTGGTTCGTTTTTTACCCCCTGCTCTGGAACATTTCCCTCTGGTTTTTGGTCAACGTAATCCAAAGTCAGTGTTCGAATCAGGTCCTGGACACAGTGCTCTCTGGCCAGACCACATGCTAGAATCCCCGGGGACCTGTGCTGTTTGGACAAGGAGCACTTCCTACTGCAACCCAAAGCTGTGGTTTACCTGTTTATATTTTCTGTAACAACGCTGAATGACAGCGGCAGCCACTTCCTGCTGCTCCCGCAAGGGTCGGCCCTGCAGGGCAAAGTGAAGGAAAAACACGGCTTAGTGTAAGAAATAACAATTTGGGAAAAGAAATGTCAACTTTCTTCAGACTTAAATAGAATTACTCCTCATTTGTAACTTTCTCTGAGGCCCCCAGGTTTACTAAAATACAGCGATAATTAATGATAAGTAGAAATTAGGAAAAATGAATTTACAGAATAAATCTCTGATTCTTGCTTCTAAATAGAACTATGATATTTGGATGTTAGGAGGTCCAAAAATATTCGTTTTCCAAGTATTTAACAAATCAGGTATTGTAGACATGCTGCCAGATTTCCACTGTCTTTCCTAATATAACCCCAACTTCTCCAACTTTGGGATCGATGATTATTGGCTTTTAACACCTTCTCGGGGTGGTCAAAGACACCTTTGAGAATCTGTGGAAGGCCACAGACCGTCTGCCACCAAAAATGCACACACAAGCTTTAGCATAAAATTTCAGGAGTTCATGGGCTGCCTACAGTCCCAGTCCCTTAAGAACTCCTGCTTTAGGTTATAGATTCCTGTGGCAGAAGTATCAACTTCCTCTATACTAACTAAATAATAAATATCCATTATCATCACCAAGAATAAATTGAGGTGGTGATAACTATCACCCTACTGGTTAGTTTTATTTCCCTAAAGCATCTAAAAATTATTAATATTTCATGTGACATAATAATTCCAAATAACAATTCTACAGACTCAGCAAAAAAAAAAAAAGCATAAGTTTTGGTTTGGATGATTCTGACTTCTGTCTGTGTTCCCTGATCTTACAAATGTCACATCAGGACTCTGTTCTACTTTACCTTGTATTTCCGGAAAGCAGTCTGGACGAGTCTGGCGGCTTCATAGAGTTCTCTCTGCTCGTGATCAGACAGAGTTAGCTGAGCAAATTCATTCTCGACCTTCTCACTGGTAGACGCACTCAGGAATTCCGACCAATCTGCTGCTGAGGGAAGGCTGGGTTTCTCAAAAGCTATTTCACTGACTGGGGAGCCAACCGGGCTCAAGCTGGTATTAGAAGAAGGGGTTAGAGGTTCGTTATATGCACTTCTGAAACAAGAGGAGACACAAGGGAGAGAGACTGGTGATTGATCTGCACGACCCATTATATACTGCTGAGAAAGGAGACAAGGGCCACTGCGCGCTATTAAGAATATGCCTTCATTCGGTCAAGTTGCTGAACGTATTCCGTACTTTAACTGTCCTTCAGGTAGTAAGTTCCTACTGAGTACCTATTATGAGTTTAGCACTATGCTAAATACGAAACCCACTGAAGATGCTGTCTGGCCCTTGTGAAACTTCAGTTGAATTGTGGCGAAACATCATGGGACATGACCTCACATATGCTACAAGGGGAGAAAAGTCACAGAAGAGGTGAGGACATGAGCAGGGACCTGAAAGTGGTGAAGGAACTTGTCCCCATGTTTCCTTCCTTCCTGCACGAGGGCTCCTATTACACAGCATTCATCAGATCTAATTGGCCTCCCACGCCTCCCGTTGAGCCTGGGAATTTATGCCGGTCAGTGACCCACGGACATCCACTGACCTGATCTGGGTAGCGCTTGGCAGACGATCGACATCGGCTAGGTAACTGGCCAGCCAGCTCATGGTACTGCTGATGGTGGCAGTGTCTGTTCTTTCCAGTGCCGAGGGCTCCGTGGGCACAAAACTCTCCTGCTTGATTCGATCAGGTGTGGCTTCGATGATGTGCTCTGCCAAGGTCATCATGTTCACCTGGAATCCAGAGTTCACCAAACAGGTTAAGAGGGAACCTTAGAAGTTATCCAGCACCCCCCACCCACGGGAAGAAAAAAGCAGGGTGGGCAGCCTTCTACCTCAATCCAGTGCACCCCAATATCACTGTAAGTTTTATACCATTCAGCCAAATATGCTGAGACCTGATTCTCTCCAAAAATCATAGTCTGGCCAAAAACCTTCAGTCAAGTCTTAGAGAACTTCTGCCTTGTGCCTACTCTCTGTTCAGCTGGGACCAGCTATTTAATGATACTGTGGGCAGTTCTTCAGCAAGTTGTCACGTTACCATGGTGATGCTGCAGGTTACCTAAAGGATGGTCACCCCCGACCTTGGCCTTGCCTAGAGACCCCCAGTCCTGTAGAGGGCAGCAGTGAGCCAATGTGAGGGGCCAGCTCAAGGTTGACACAAACCAGTTAGATAATCCTCTTCTTGACCTCCCACCTTCCTGCACACTGAGAGGAGGATATGGGACCCACTTCTGGACGAGACTCTACAGACATCTGCTGCGGGGTTTGGGGCAAAAACTTTTTTTTTAATTTTTAAAAAGATTTTAGTTGTTTGTCAGAGAGAGAGAGAGAGAACACAAACAAGCAGGGGGAGTGGCAGGCAGAGGGAGAAGCAGGCTCCTCGCGGAGCAGGGAGCCTGACGCAGGACTCAGTCCCAGCACCCTGGGATCATGACCTGAGCCGAAGGCAGACGCTTAACCGACTGAGCCACACAGGCGTCTCGGGGCAAAGCTTTTGCTTTCCTGATGAACAGTATTGATGCCCTTGACTCTTCCCCTCTTCTTCCTGCCTTGACTCCAAACAAGTTCCAGCACCCACATTGTAACCGTAAGGAAACAAGAATCAAGAGGAATTGTCGCCAAAAAGAACAAAAAGTTCAGGGAAAAGTCTGGGCCCGTTGGCATCACTGAGCAAATCAACCTCTGGACTTCTTGTCATGTGAGAAAAATCAATCATTTGTTACTAAACCACTCTAGTTAGGGGGCTGATACTTGCACCCCAAGTACATTCCTAATAGATAGAATTAGGAATCCCCAGGGCTTAGTCTGCATTGCCACAAATTTAATTAGACTTGGAGATACGGCCTTGTTTTTAAAGACTTCCTTGCATGTTTCTTGAAAATAGAAATTAAAATAATAGCAGTTTAAGCTTTTAAGTGAATTGAAAGTATTCTGAAAGGACCCATACAAAGGTGGCAAAATGCTTATCTTAAACAACGTGAATGAGCCTCCCAACAGTATGCTAAGTGCAAGAAGCCAGACACGGAAGCCTGCAAAGTTCAGGAGGCTGTTTATATGAAATTTCCAGAAAAAGCAAAACTCAGGGGAAAGCAATCAGATCGGTGGTTGCCTAGGGCTGGGAGGCGAGCAGAGATGACTGCAAACGGGCACGGGAAACTTTCCGGGGGTCACAGCGGTGCTCTAAAGGGCACCGAGGGGATGGCCGCACAGCTGCACACACTAGCATTCATCACACGAAGCACTCGGGGTGAACTTTATGGGATGTGACGTATACCTCAATGAAGCTGTTAAAAACACGTATCTTGGGTAATTTTCTAACTTTTCAACAAACAAGAATGGTTCTTGTAATAGGAATAAAAATGAACAAAATATTGCAGGCTTTCCTTTTCCTCCATATAAGCCCCTTGATTCGTGACTCAAGCAGCAAGAAGTCCTAGCCTGATACCTTTTCCATGAAAGTATTCAAATATTTTATTAAAAGCAAAGTGGAATTTCTGGAGACTGAAGGCTATAACTTTACAGTCACCCCCCCCCCCAAAGTCCTTCATTTTATGAACACGTATCAGTGTGAGAACACCACCACATCACCACGGTCCACACGCTGGGCGACCACACACACTTTTTACTGTGCTGGCTGCAAAAACAATAACATTCTAAGCAGTGGGACCTAAAAAGTCACGTCATTTGCTTCTCAACTTCTTGTATTGTGGTCGGAGAAGATAGCTTTTAAATGTGCAGCTTTGGATTTTTGTTTAAATTCCCGTCGTGTTCTAACGTATGAGCAATTTTCACGCATGTGGCTAGGATACCTGAAAGGAGAAATCATCTGTATAGTTGCTAAGTGTATGAATTACGTACATCTGCGTAATTACATAAAGCATATCCCGCATTAACTCTATCACATATACTAAATATACCTACGAAAGCCAGCTTTCTAATAGCCTTGTTCCGTGTTTTCACATCCTTCCTGCAGCTATTCACGCTGACAAATTCTGAGATAAATGTCAGTCTCACACTATGATTATGAGTGTGGCTCCACATTGCTTTGTATTCACTGGTTTTCGTTTTAGTATCCAGAGGCTGTTGATGGGTGGTATCTTCTTGACAAATGATCCCTACATACTGTTTGCCTTAAACTGTACTTTGTATCGTTTTTCTCTTTACACTCATTTGTCTATTCATCTTTGCCCATGGTTTCCTTTTCCTTCTCTCTGTGTCATCTCATTTTAGTTCTTTTACAAGCAGCATATAGTATGTTTTGCCTTTTTTAAAATCCAATCTGAGAATCTTTTAATAGAATTGCTAGTTAGCAAAGTGGGAATGAATCATGTTTGAAAATATTCCTACAATATTACGTTTTCTGTTTATTATTTCTGTTGCTTCACTTATACTTTTTACCATTCCTGAACTTTTCCCAAATGGGCCCCAATTCCCTTTTCCCTCCTTCGATGACTTAGAAAGTCTGTAGCCTGTATTTATGCCATCTATTAACCTGACATTCCTAACAAGCTTATTTCAGTCTACGCTTATCAATAATACAAGTGGAACAAAATCTGTGATCTTCCCCAAGTAAGATCTTTAACACCCTGCTTTAATACCCTTCACCTTCATTTCCCTACCTCCCTAGTTTTATTAAAATAATAAGAATATTAGTTCTAAAATAGGATTCCTCCTATATTTAAAGCATCCCTTCTTAACAAGTGCCCTTTGTGGGGCGCCTGGGTGGCACAGCGGTTAAGCGTCTGCCTTCGGCTCAGGGCGTGATCCCGGCGTTATGGGATCGAGCCCCACATTAGGCTCCTCCGCTTTGAGCCTGCTTCTTCCTCTCCCACTCCCCCTGCTTGTGTTCCCTCTCTCGCTGGCTGTCTCTATCTCTGTCGAATAAATAAATAAATAAAATCTTAAAACAAACAAACAAACAAAAAAAAAAAAACAAGTGCCCTTTGTGTACGGTCACACTATCAAGTCCTCAGACGTATCAGTTTTACCGGTTTACTGTCCACTCCTCCCTGAACTCTGGCTCGAATTACTTATTTCTTGTATTACTTATTTTTCATTATTTTTTCATTTGGCTGAATACTTCTTGAGACTGTTGCTTTTTCACAGGTAGATGCTCTTAAGATAGCAAAATATTACTCTCTCAAGGCTCAGTGAAAATGTAAAGTAGAACTTTTAGGTTATTTTGTATTTCCTGCATCAATCCCATTTTGGCAAAGGCCAACTGCTATAAAGCTCTGCCATCCAATGGTTATTTAAACTTAAATTAATCGAACTTACGTAAAATCAGAAATCCAGTTCCTGAGTCACACCGGCTACGTTTTCTGCTATGGAGACCGAAAAGTGGCCAGTGGCTACCACGATGGGCAGTACAGACACAGAATGTTTCCATCACGGCAGAGAGCTCCAGTGAACGGCACTGGCTTTCACAGTCTGGTGATTTACTATGTTTACATTTATAAATATTGTCCTAGATTGCTTAGTATTGCTATGCGGTATGGCCAAATCCAGCCAGCTTCCTGTTTGTGTAAATAAAGTTTTATTGGCACATAGCCACACTCATTCATTCAATATTTTATAAGGTCGCCTTTGTGCTGTAAAGGCAGATTAAATAGTCATGACAGTCTATATGGCCCACAAAGCCTAAAATATTTACCATTTGGCCCTTTAAAGATTCCAATCAAATTCTTTGATTTCCCTGGCAGGCCTCCCCACAACTGCAATGGTTGGCAGGTAAGTAATGGAGCCCCCACCCTACCCTTCTCTCTCTGAGCTAACAGCAGGGGTGACAGGAAGGGGGCCCTGGGATGAAGAGGAGCCACTCAGCAATGGGACCTCTCCCTAGGAATGCTGGGCAGGATAGGGGCTCTCCAGGCCCCTCCCTCCTGTGGCATTTCTATAGGCTTGGTTCTCTACTGAATTTTTCATGGGAGTTTTTTCCCTGTTACATTTATTTTGGGTTATACAGGAACTAGGAAAGAGAGGAAGTCAAATTCATACTCTTTGGCTGCTCATTAGGTCCTCACCTATGCAGTACTGTTTATTTAATGGAATTTGCCTGCTTATTAGCTTAACCTCCAGTTTACTGCAGTATATACTCTCTTAATCTATTGCAAGTTTAATGCCTCACCAGAATTCTGGAGTTTCTAGGTTTATTATAAGGACAGTCAATCATCAGCTTTAGGGATATTTCACTGCACCTCGAGGGCCTCACACCACATACGCCTTTACAATGGCAGATGACAGCTGTGCTCAACAAATCACTTAGGTCATTCAAATTATATCCACAGGCCTCCTATTCTAGCGATGATCGATGATCAGGCCATGACTCTTGTTAAACTTGTACTTAAAATAGGAAGTCAGTCTCCCTGGACCAGGAGGGAAGCAGAAGACCACCACAGGGCCCTGGGCGAGTTCCAAGGAGCTGGTGTGAAGAAGGAAGGCTTTGCTGAGACCCAGGTCACTGGTGTTCAGGCCCTAGTCACAACTTTTGAGTCACTGGATGAAAATGTGGCCCAGGCAAAGAAGATACTCCAACATTCTTACGCATAAGACTGCACTTCTAACCCTTTGCTGGTGAGCAAATCACATGGCCTGGGGGAACAGGCTGTAAAGATGGAGGGAGCGACGACAGACGCCCAGGCCTCTGCGGGCTTACCTTGTCCACGCTTACCTGTATATCGTCCATGGGCTGTGAGCATTCTGCGCTCTCCGCACTATCGCGGTAGGACCCCATCTCTGTATTCACCACCTCTCTGTTAGCCATCATCAGGACACTCATTGGTTCCCGTGGACGCACCTGTGAAGGTGCTGCATCCTTTCCTACACTGGTCCCCTTCGGATTTCCAGTCACCTGTACTGTAGACACACCAATGTAAAGATCTTTGGAATTCCACTTTACTACAGGCTGAGATCCAGAGGCTTGGAATCCTGCAGTCTCTGGAGTGGGAGGGGAGGTTTCCCGGATGCAGTCCCTCACTCCTTCACTGGGGCTGATTGTCTCGGGGACACACTGCTTAGAACTAGGGCTCTGCTTCCTGATATTTGGCTGTTCCAGACTCAGTGCAGTGGAGAGCAGCTTCTCCTGCCTTGCCTGGAAGTACTCAGGGTTCAATTTATGCTTTTTGGGAGCTGGATAATCTTTGTGGCTCTCACTGCTGTAGTAATTAGAGGGTTCAGAACGAGGTCTTCTCAGCTCTGAAAAGTACAGTAGAAAGGATAGTCAGGACAGGCGATAAAATTAGGAATCCTAAAGAATTAACACTTTCTCTATGCCTGGGAGACACAAAGTGCAAAGCCGGAACTCAAGACACGTCCCTAACATTTAAATATTCCCCAGCAGCATATACTGTATTCAGATAGTCCTCCTCCAAAATTTGTGTTTCTTTCTTGAACGGACACAGATTTTTTTTTTTTTTTTTTGCTACTCTCTGCATTTATTTTTGGGAGGGGTAGGGGGGAAGCAGTAGGCATTCTTATAGCTCAAAGAAAAATCAGAAACATAAAAAAACAAAAAACAAAAAAACCCCAAACCCTTAAGTGTATGTGAAAATCCTATGGACTTTTCTGAGGGTAGCTGCATGAAAGCAAATGGGAAATATGTCGAGTTCTGAGATGTAATAATTTTGAATATTTACCTGGATTGGTACTTGCAATAACGGTGACTCCTTTGGGTATTTCTGGAGAGTTGATGGCTTCGCTGTGCCACTGGCTCATCCAGCTATCTGTGTTGGGCTCTTCACTCGGAGGACAGTGTATTCTGGGGTTCTGCCCCAGCTGCGCCTGTTCATCTCTCTGCAGGTGCTCCAGACACTCTGCTAATTTCACATGACCCCTTGACCTGGCAATTCCCAAAGGCAGCCTTCCTAGAGAGTCAGGAATAGAGATGGCCCGACGGTCCCACTTGTACAGCACGACAGCAGCTTCTAAGTGCCCTAGAGCACATGCCCACATCTAAAAAACAGCAAAACAAAGCAAGCTTTCTCAGTACGAGTTGAAAAACATACTCTACTTTTGCTATTGCTGCCAACTGACAAATCGGTCCTTGCCGGCAATCTCAATGGGGCCATAAAACACTACCCTATCCCTAGGCCAGTTTAGAAGAAGAGTTCAGGGGATAAATGAACCTATTCCTTACCAGAGGAGTACAGGAGAAGTGGTCCACATTCAAGGGGTCGACCTCCAGTTCCAAATCAATGCTGTCTGCATGTTTTGTGCTGTAAGGGATAGCACCAGAAATTACTACACAATTAATCAGTGTTCAAGAGAGACACCAGAATGTTCTAAAACCCACAAAGATGAAACCGAAGTGTGCACGTAATGTCCCTGAGGTGAGGAAACAGAGCCCCTAATTTCATAGGGTGGTTTGGACTAGTGGTCCAGAGGAAACAGAAGGGCAACATTTAGTTAGTACCTCAGTCCACATTTCTTGGGCAGAAGTTCATAAAATTCCCTGGGGAACTGTCCTCAGAGAAAGCCCTTTGCTCACAGGTATGGTCATGCTCACTGAATGGCCAGATATCTCTCCACCAGTGGCAACGCTCAGGAGGAAGCTGCCAGCTGATGAGCGAGGACGCCCCCCAGCCGTCCACACCCCAGCCTTACCGCCACTTGATGAGGGTCTGGATGAGGGTGGCATAGCCCTGCGCAGCAGCCAGGTGCAAGAGGGTCATCCCGCGGAAGGTCTTTGAATGGATCAAGTGCTTGGACTTGGCCCAGCAGGCTCGGCTCATCATCTTCTCACACACGACAACCACACGGTTCTCGAAGCAGCTCCCCAGCGTCCCAGGGCCAGAAGCGCACTAGGAAGAGGAAGTGCCTATTAACGACTGAGGACCAAGGGCCTCCCCCTGCCAAGCCAGCCTTTTCACGTAGGAGAAACAAATGCTTTACGATTAGCCGTCCAGAATGGGAAACACCAAACTGCACATAGAGAGGCATCATGAAACAGAGACTAGAACGTGCTGGGCTCAGCTCAGCGGCACGTGGCCATGCTCGTGGCACATGGTAATTTTCCATAACTCTGAGAACACCAGAGTCTGTCTATCACAGCTGACACTCTGATTATGAACACCATGTCGCTCCACCGCCGGGAAAGCGTAACTGCTAAAAAAAAAAAAAAAAAGAAAGAAAGAAAAAGGTGCCACCAGCCTCCAGTTACAGTACACGCAGTAGACCATGGACTGGAATGAGAACAAGCAGGTAGCCGAGCCGGTTCTTACATCTGGGGGTACACCTGGACCTCTGCCTCCCTTGCTCCTCCTCAAGGAGAATTAAGTCACTTAGAAGGAGATTTTTTTCCCCCAAAGAAACACTTTTAAAAATCCAATAATGATCCTGTCCTTTGAGGGAAGCATTAGAGATCTTGACATTTAAGTGTTATTAACAATAATAGAGGAATACAGAAAAGAGAAATTCACGAATTTTAACTGTGGCTTTCTTCTCTTACTCAGTTGTAAAGCAAGAAAAATAAAATCAAACTTAGTCACCTCAACAGTCACCTCAAACTGAGTCTCTGTGATGGCAGCCCTCTGCTGAACATCCCCCCACATAAATGCTACTTCTCGCCTGAGTCTTACCTCTGGAATTATTTAAAAAGTGTTTTTTTTTTTTTCCAGCAATAAAGCCCACAAAATTCAATTACTACAGAAATATTGTTGCTCCTCATTGTTTTTTTTACTTTTAGGCCTGTAAAAAAAGAAATGCCTACAAAAGTAAAAAGGCAGATGATAGATAGAATGTCACCCTTGCTAGGGCTGGAGCACAGGTAGGTGATCCCGACCTGTGGTAGAATGAGCTTGACTCAAAAGGCCCAGGCAGAGCCGCCCCACACGTCCCAAACAGACACACTCACACGCACGTGGAAGTTACAGGTCAGTGAACAAGAAGGGAATTTTTTTTGTTTGCACTAACACAAACAGCCACATCTTTATCACAGAAGGTGGACACAGGTGTGTACTGAAGCCAGCATAAATGATGGAAGGCTCTTCCACTGCAGTTGTTATGGGATCAGGTCATAGCAGGCCCGTTACCCAAGGGCTGGGTTGTTAAGATATTATACTCCATTCCTTTCATGAGACCTTTCTTAGTGAAAGGAAAAGGTTTTCATGGGACTCTCTTATTTGACATGAGATATGTCAAACAAGGATTACTTCTTTCCTAAAATTAAGGAGTATAGGTGAAAAAGAATCCTACTGTAGCCTTAACAATATTTTACTGTGTGCCAAGTCCTTCCTTTTCACTCCTGAAGACAGGTGAGAAATAAGAAGAGAACTCGAGGAAAAAGAGGTTAATTTCTTGGGTGTGGTCTATAATCCACTTTGTTTTTGCCTAGGATTATTATTAAAAATATTACTAACATTTGATATTTACAAGGACCATAAAACTCAAAATGTTCACTGAAAAAAATGTAATTGTTCCGAGGAAATCATTATTCATCTTGAAGAGAAAAAGAGAGACTGACTTGAGGTTTGCAGGGAAAATAACTCAGTAGTAGAGACAGGAACACTCTCTGTCCCTTTAAATTTGTGTCTAGGGTCTCCTGAAAAATAATTTCTGCCCAGGACATTTTCTCAAAATGAAGATCCTAAATGAATTTTTATAAGGCTTCTAAGACTAAGAGGACTCTAAAAAAATATCTAGTAATTTCCCTATATTTGGCAAATTCTTCATGGAATTTATGAAAAAGCACACGTGAAACAGGATGGAACAGATAACGTTGTTCCACCAAATAATTTCAGAAATAGTTTCTCTGGGTCCTTCTCATATGGTCATCTTGAGTTTATACAAGGCTTCTGAATTACTGAATTCAATTATGTTTCATATTTACACTTAAAATAGATAAGGAATGCAGAATACAAAATAGATTCCAACTGAACTCTGAGTCACCATTGGGCCTGCTTTTCATTGGATCCCTCAACTCCCACTGCCAGGCAACAGCAGTGAATTCTGAGATCAACAGCAGGGATTTAAGGCTTCAGGAGGTCAATACCTGGGACGGTCCACAGGTCAAGGCTTCTTTGCTATTACACAGATTTTAATGCTTCGGGGCACAGGATTATGAAGCACTCCCTGGGACTAGTCTAGGAATGATACCGGTATCAGACAAAGGACTTGTGACCCACTGCCTCCCTGATCAATAAGACATATACAAGATGGAAGGGGTCAGTCAGTGCAAGCTGGTACCTGAGCTTGGCTTCCTCCGTTCCCAGTCCCGTTGCCCCCTCCACTGCTGCCTCCTCCGCTCCCCTGCTTGTGCTGCTGGGACCCCGTCATCTCAGCCATCCTCCTTTCCATCTGCTCCAGGCGCTCCAGGATGGACATCCTGAACTGGTTATCTAGGGCAGAACAGGGGAGAGTGAGGTTGTGTTCTGGAAGAAGAGCAGCCGACGTGGGGCCTCGTCAAGCCTTCAGGACTGCCATCAGCCTAACGGAACCACAGAGGTCTGTCCAGGCCAGACATCTCCAGCATGGGACCGAGTCTGACGCCTCCCACCAGACTTGCAGCGTCTACAGTAGCTCAGAGCTCTCCACTATAGGAACAGAAAATCCCTTTCTGTTACAGTACTGGTTTCACATTCCTGGCACCCCATTTCCTTGCCAAATTCCCCAATGGAAACCTTGGAGAGATCTGGCAGGTAGGCCCCTAGAACGAATAAATGAGTACAATTTAAATCAGTAGAAGAAAGGAGATGTGTGCGTCAGTGTGCATAAACGGTGTGTATAAATAAATTATATACGCATACATTTTTTAAGAGTAGTATCTGTTTTACCCAAACACTGGGGAAAAAATATTTTATTTGCTGATCATTCACTGGCTGAGACCCTTACACATTTCCTTGAACATGTGTCAGTCTTTTGAGGCCGATACAACCAAATGCTTCGCCTCTACGTAAGAAAAACATCAAGCCATTACCATTGGGGCTAGGGCTGTATCTCAGAGAAGTCTGTGATTCTGCACCACATTTCTAAGATTAGACTCCCTCTCTCTCCACATTCATGCATTTACACCCGCATACGTGTGCACGCACACATGCATATCACGATTTGGATGGCATGCATACATAAGAAAAGAAGCTAATAAAAAAAAAGAAGCTAAGACCATTTTAAAATCATTAGCACCTATATTTATTCAACACATTTTAAATAACGCTACGTCAGATATTTAGTAGTAAACTGATCAGAAAAGGCCTCTTCCTGCTCTAGTAGGGGAAGCAAGCAGGATGATGTGATGAGGAACAATAGGGTGGGGCTAGAATTTAGGTAAGTCAGGAAAGAGGACACTTGAGTTTGACCAGAATGAGAAGGAGTGAGGTCTGCAAGAGCTGGGTGAGTTACTAGCAAATGCAAAGGCCCTAAGCCGGGCATTCAAGGAGCAGGAGGTGGGTGGCTGGACCACAGCAGAGAGGAGTGCAGAGGGTGGAGCTGGAGAGGGGGCCAGGACCAGACAGGACGCAGACAAGAACCTGGCTGTGCCATAGGAGAGCTGTGTAGCTTTGCACAAAATCTTTAGTGCCTCAGTTTCCTCAACTCTTAACCGGGGACAGTAAGCTTCCCATGTGCCAGTCACCATTCTGATCACTTTACAAATATTAACCCATTTACTCTCCACAATAATCATGAGGTAGGTACTGTTCCCACCCTCTTTTCACAGAGGAGGAAACTGAGGCATAAAACAAGTAATCTCTCTGGGTCTGGGGCCTGGAGCTTAACCGCTATATAACACCAACAGGAGGGAGAGGTTGTGGGAAGTGAAGACACACAGAACTGGTGTTACCCTTGGAAAGAGAACTTTTTTCTTACAATAATAGGACAGTAAATACCTGTTTCACAGGAAAATTTTCAAGACTGGCTGTCAAACGGATTCCACTTTACTAAACCACAAAGCCAGAGGAGGAAGACTGCTCTTCAAAGATCATGACATTAATTTCTAATAAAGCTATTTCCAGGAAGCACATTAAAAGAAAAATCTTCCCCCTTGAAAAGTGAGAACTCTGTGACCACTGCGTGCGTGCGCGCGCACACACACACGCACACACACACACGGCTACAACAAACGCCGAGGCCCCTGTGCTGAGCATCTCAGTGGGCGGTCACAGGGAAGTACCCTGAGTCCACGTGTCATGTGCTGCACATGGTCCTTGTCGTCCTGCGACCCTTGTGCCTTCGGGGCTGGTACCAGAATCCTTATTCCATGCCCTCTCCCTTAGAAAAGGGACACTTTGCAGAATGGAGGACTTTTATGTGGAGCCAAATGAAGACTAAGAATCCTCCCTTTCGAGTTTGACTCCAAGTCGGACGGCAGGGATGCCCTGTGGCACGTGTATCGACTCTCCCTGCTTCTTCCCCGTCATGCGCTTCACCTGCTCCCAGACACTTGTGCAGCCCACTGAGACCGGGCAGCTCCCATAGTCACCTGCTGATGAGCTCTTCTCAAGCCTACAAATCCTGCCCCCACTAGACGAGTGTGCAGAATCCATCTTGCTGGTTTTGGGTCCTTGGTTGGAGCCCGGTGGCCAGCATTAAGCTTCCGTGTCACGCACAGGGGTGGAAAAGCAGAGAGAGCAGAGTCCGGTGGTGACCCACCCCCTTGGGGTGCCGCGGGGCGCCTGGCCTGCCACCTGGCCCCGTGGAGATGGCTCTGTTCCGGCGGTTGCACTGCTGCAGTGAGGTCGGCCTCTCGCACCCGCCCGGCCCCCGGCCCAGCACGGACACTGTGGACAGATCCTCTCTGATGTCGTGGAACTGGGCCCTGTGCACAAAGTCTCCGGATCAAGACACTGAGTTACAACTCCACGACTGCCACCGAGGTCCCAGCTTCTGTTCTGGGCTGTCTGTTCAGCACCATCCCCATGGCTAACCATGCAGTAAGCTCTCTCACGTTATTAAGCTGCTCTGAGAAGCACTTCATGAAGATACTCAGAAGCAATTATTTGCCTCTTAACAAAATTATATCATGCATTATGGCATCTCTGAGCCTCTCAACTCCAAAGCGGGAAGGTAGTGATAATTAAAATAAGAAACAACCTCAAATGGAAATGATTGAGCTGGCACCCCGTAGCGTATGGGCCTGTGGTACTGTGTTGACCGAGAATCACAAGAGCCTTCTGATCCCACTTCCTGTCCTCCGAGCATGGCCAGGGCCCCTCTCCGTCCACAGAGCTTACTCAGATGGATGAAGGAGGGTCTTCCCGTCTCCATTCCTGGCCAGTCAAAAGTCACGATCGTACACTTGTTCTGGTTTTAGTTTGATGATGTGGAAACTATTGTAAAGTACTTGGCAAATGCAGAGCTGTTTATTGCCTTAATTGTATATAATGTGTGCTCATGGGATAAAGGGACGATAATTACTGAAAAGCAAAAAAAAAAAAAATTCTGATGATGTTAGAGTAAAAAAGTAGATTTCAGATTCATTTATTCATGCACAAATGTTTATTGAGTACCTACTCTGTACCAAGCACTGGGGGTGACCTGAACATTAATGAAGATGTCCCTGCCCTCATTTTTTGGCCAACAAATAATTTCTGCAGGCTGAATAAACTGGATTTTTGAATTAATATGGGGGCGGGGTGAGAAGAGAGAAAACAAATAATGTGTAGATCTAGGGGGCTGATAAATTTGGCCTCAGCTCTCACCCATGACATTTCAAACAAAGCCAACAGTGACTCAGCTTTGAGAGATTCCAAGCCCCATGTCCCTAGGAGAGTCTGAGGGAAGCAACCAACTCCCCCTCCATGAGCACCAGACTGCACACGAAGCACGCCGAGAATACCTGCTTCCACGAGCACCTTAGACTCCAGAGGTCCCAGCCAGGCAAGCCAGCTGTTCCGGCTCGAGCTCCCGCCTGGCTGTCCCCAGCTTTCTGTTCTTGTCTAGAAGGATTAGGGCTCTATCTGTCTCACCAAAACAAGCTGCTGCTTCTGCAGAAAGGTTCTCCCACTCTTCCCTGCCCCTGGAGAAGCCACATTTGAACCCCTGGCTCTGAAGCCTGGGGCCAGGTGAGGTCCGACACCGGTTCACTTCCCGTGGAGGAGAAGTTCCAGGGGTGCGTGTGGGCGTCCCTCCTGTGACAGAGTGTCCGTGTGCTCCATCCGCTGTGCTCGCCCTCACTGCGGCGGCTCTCACACGCCAGGTGGCATCCGAATCACCAGGAGGGCTTCTCACGACAGATGGGTGGGCCCTAGTCCCAGGGTCAGTTTGTTTTACTCAGGAGGTGTGGGTAAGGCCCAGAGGCTGTACTTCTAACAAGTTCTCAGGGGAGACTGATGCTTCTGGTCCCGGGCCACATTCAGGAACCACGGCTCTAAGACCCCACCTCCCCCCATCAGAACGAAGCCTCTCTCCGCCTGAGTGCTCGGTAAAGGATGGCCCAAGAGCCCCGCTCGAGCAGATGCGCGGGTTGCTGCCCAGCGTGGACACACGAGACGTTACCTCACGGAAACCATGCCAGCTCCTTCCACACCAGCTCTGTCAACAACACTGCGTTGCACACTTTCTTCTCATGTACACAGCCAACTAAGAGCTGACAAAACTTGAAAACTAAAGTCTGCCCCCCTGCAGCGCTCTCTGTAATGAATCAGACACCATTTGCTCACTCCCATCGAATCTTACCTCCTCATTGCTTTCTTCTTCTCTCAGGTCACTAAATGGGGTGTCTTCCCACACGTCTGTCTTTGTGTCTTGCTTGTCCCTACAGCGGTCTGTTTACCTTCATGGTTTCAGGGAATGAGGGCTTTCAACCACCATGCAGCAATTCCTTCCCACGACATTCAAGACACATGCACACATGTGCCTGCGCCCCAGACAGAAAGTAAATAATTCTGACGGCTCTGCAGCAACAGTCTGGCTCGTGATTCATTCAGCCTCTTCATGAGCCCGTTCTGCACCCCTTTTTAGCAGAAGTGGCATTTTTAGACTGGGCAGCTGTGACGGAGTGAAGGATCGCGGGAATAGAGATGAGAGCTCCAGGTTTGATCCTGTTGCTGCTTGATTTTCAAAAAATTACCACTTTGCACCTCAATTTTCTCGTGTGTAAAAAAGGGATACCACTATCCTATTGTTTTTGTGGGAATGAGATAAACTTCTGTGAAATTTTTTAAAGTGGTGAGGCTTGCTTCAGTCTGAGCAATTCTTGGACTGGGACCCAGTCATACCGATAGGGCCCTCTATTAAAAAATGCATTGTAGGGGCACCTGGGTGGCTCAATCAGTTAAGTGTCTGACTTTGGCTCAGGTCATGATCTCAGGGTCCTGGGATGGAGCCCTGCCTCGGGGTCTGTGCTCAGTGCAGAGCCTGCTTTTCCCTCTCCTTCTACCCCCCCCCCACACACTCATGTGCTCATTCACTCTCTCAAATAAATAAAATCTTTTAAAAATGTGTTTTTTTAAAAATCTTGAATGTTAGATTTATGGATGAGTTGCAAAGATCGTGGAGCTCTGATAAACCTTTGCCTAGTTTGCCCTAATGGCGACATCTGACATATCCATGGTACATCTGTGAAAACTCGGACACTCACTAGCATCACTACTAACTCAACTACAGGCTTGAATTAGACTCGCCGATAGAATTAAGGGACGTTTCCGGTGCTGGGATCCAGTTGCGGACGCCACGCTGCATTTAGTTGTTCCACGCCCTCTCTCTTCTTGGATGTGACAGTCTTCTCTGTAGCCCTTAGTTCCACAACGTTCACGGTTTTGAGGAACACTGGTCATGCACTCTGCAGATGTCCCTCTGTTCAAGTCGTCTGCTATGTTTTCTAACGAATGGACTGGAGTCCTGAGTTTTCAGGAAGAATATCAGAGGCAGAGTGCACTGCTCATCAATAACATCGGTGGCATGCGATGTCCTGCTGATGTCGACCTTGATTTTTGGTCAAGGTGCTGTCTGCTAGATTGCTCTATGATAAAGTTATCATTTTCCTCTTTCCATACTCTATTCTTTGGAAATAAGTCCAGCCCACACTCTAGGAATAGGGAATAAAGCTCTACTTTGTGGATGGGCGAGTATCCACATATATTCTTTGGAGTTCTCCCATAAGGGAGATTTGTCCTTCTGAATTTATTTGATCAACCATTTATTTATATCCATATGAACTCACAAATATTTACTTTACCCTTTGGCCATAATCCCATACTACATTCGTTTATTGCTCAAACTGTCCCAGTTTTGGCCACTGGGAGCTCTTTCACATTAGCTCCTGTGTCCCTTTGACATACCCCCAGCCTCTTCCCTTCTTTTTCAGGCACTTCTTACTTTCTGGCATTATAAGATATCCAGGTTCATCTCTTATTTTCCCTGTCCCAGCCCTAGAGTCAGCAATTTCTCTGAGGAGCCGTGGTTCCTTTTATTGGAGAATGGCATTTAGAAGCCAAGATCTGGGTGCTGGGTGTGCTTGGAGCTGCTGGGGCGTCACTGCTTCCAGGCCCTCTCAGCAGACAGAGCAAGGAAACACGTGTAAGTGCAGATCATGTACACAAACACATCTGTGATTGTTCTGTATCCATGTGTAACACGCTGAAATAAACGTGAGTCCATACTGACATCCGCACCTCAACAGCACTGCAGTGCCCATTGTAGCCTTCTGGGGGGGTACTTTAAATGTAGATAAGATGATGGCGGAAGTAACTATGTGTTACCTGGATGCAATAAACCCATATATTAAATGCTGAAAAGAAATCTCACTGATGTACTAAACTACAAAAAAGAAATTTGTAAGTCTAATTTCCGTCACTCAAAAGTATAGGAATAGAACATAGCATAGTAGTTTATCCAACTACCTTGTTATACTCCAGTTATTAGAGTTTCCCACAACATTAGAAAACGTATAGAAAAAATACTCAAATTCCCAGAACAGTTTTGAGTACTACAAAGGTCAAGAAGAAGATAAAGAAACACTTCCAGCTAATCACTGGCCCGAGGGTCAATGAGTGGTTCATTGGGGCTTCATATCCCCTTTTCCTTTGCTGGGTTCACCGTGTCCCAGCCTCCCCTTAGGGCCTGTTATGCAAGAGTCACATGGCGCAGCAGCAGTCATGGGTCATCTCCTCCTTTCTCTTTGATAGGGATTCCCAAGCGTCAAAGGGACTCATTTAAAAATGTCCCAAGTTAATATTTACCTAAAAACTTGAAATTCCTAAACAATACCGAAGTTTTAAAGACAGAGAAAATCTCATGAAGTCAGACTTCCCATAGTACGTTCTAAGTTTAGAAAGGCTGGCGCTTGCTTCTGTAAAAATGGAGAATCCCAAGTATTTAAGGATCTGATGTAAGAAGGTGTCTACATCAGCCAGACTTCCTAGGCTCCCAGCACTTAGCTGTACCTACGGTTGCCTCTAGATTACCTCTCCGCAAGTCTTGGAACCTGGTTTATTTTCAGGGCTGTACTGAGCAGTACAACATGAGGAAGTTTCAGACATTATATCAGACTTAAGTCCCCCTCCCCCAACTTTGACCTAAAAAATAAAACTGAAGCTCTTTGGCATGGCATAGAACGTTCCTGACCAGCTGTCTCAGGCCACTTTTTAGGGACTGTCTTATCACTCACTGTTCTTTAGTCCACTGGGGGTTCAGGTGCCTTTGGACCTTCGGTCATGCCAACTTCTTCCCTTGTCCACCAGGTGAGTCTGCTGTTCTTCAGAGTGTGGCTCACACATCACTTCATATTATTATTGGATATCCACAGTCGACGAGTCCACATGCATTATTTCTAGTCCTCAAAATAACCAAAGGAAGGCTTTTCCTCTTCATTTGACAGATGAAGAAGTTGAAGCTCAGAAATGTGTTGCTTGCCCAAGGTCATACTGCTTGTAAGTATCGGGGCAGGGATTTGAACACAGGCTGCACTCCAGATCCATGTTCTTTCCACTACGCGCAGTGAACCTTCATGTCTTGCCCTGTGCCCTAACAGTACTTAGCAAACAAATGTAGAGCTGTTCTCCTACAGGTGTCCTTTCTATTAGGGGGAGGTTTTTTTTTTTTTTAAGATTTTGTTTATTTATTTTGACAAAGAGAGACAGCGAGAGAGGGAACACAAGCAGGGGGAGTGCGAGAGGAAGAAGCAGGCTCCTAGCGGAGAAGCCTGATGTGGGGCTCGATCCCAGAACACAGGGATCACGCCCTGAGCCGAAGGCAGACGCTTAACGACTGCACCACCCAGGCACCCCTAGGGGAAGCTTTTTGAAAGCAGGGAGCTTGTCTGCACCCTGGCACCAGATACAGAGTGGGTGCTCAGTCAATGGAAAAGAATATTATTTTCTAATTTAAGCCTCTTCTGGAAGCCGATTTACTGATGAGGTCATCAAACTCTGGGGCAAGGGCTCTGAGCAACCTCCACTAGCCACCGTGGATTCCAGGTGGCAGCATACCAGTTAGCAGCAGTCTACACTTCTTCCTGCGGAGAGAGTGGTCAGGATGATCAAAACCCAATGGAACTGACTTGAAAACACGTGAGAAAGCTCTAGGAGTTTACTTGGCCGGCTGCCACTTCCTTTCGGCTCAGGGAAGGAAATTATGTACCTGCAGCGCATTGGTGCAAGACTCTGGCAAAAGAGCTGAGAAATATCTGACTTCTTTACAGACACAAACTGGGGTTTCACAGCAGTGCCACTCTTCTTCATCCACTGAGCTTCCCATTATATATTTGATACAGTCCCACTTTTCTCCGGCAAAATGGAGTATTTGGAACACACATGGCTGGCAGCCCACCTTAGCGGACGGAGTGCCTATAATTAGTTACAAAAGTGCTTCACAAGTCTGTCACGGGTAGATTGTTGTATAAACGTGAAATTTTTATTGTCTTAAAAGAAAGATTTTTTTAGAACAGCGTCATGAAGTATGCGTGGATCTGAATGCCTGAAACCCAGCTAACGAATATCTGCAAACACGAGAGAACTTGTTGCTACAACTGCTTGATCTGAGCCACCTCCGGTCTTGTTGCCAGAGCAGGAGAAAAAGTTTTGCCTTGGCAGGTAAATGAATGAAGGAGCAATCATCAAATACCACCTGCTATTTTAAAACGCGTTATTTGTAGCTCAAGTGCACATGTGCCCTCCTGTTGCTATTTGGACTGGGAATGAGAGGCCGTCTCTCATTCCATTTACAGCCCTTGGCCGCACTGGCAGGAAGAGCTGATGAAGCAAAAGGGGGCATGACTTGAACTATTTCTGTAGGGACTGCAATTGCTGCTTAGGAAGCCTCCTAAATTTTTTAGGAAGCTCGGAAAGACGGGGAAAATGAAGTCACTTAATTCCTTCCCAGAATAAATGGGGCCACTGGAGCACATGAAGCTGTCCTCTCCGGCAAGCCATTTAAGATGTCCAAGTGTGGAGGGAAGGGTAAGGGCCGGACAGAGATAAGGCACAAGCTGTACCACTCTGATTTTCCAAAGCAATGGCTAAATTTAGCCTCAGAAAAAAACTGCCATACTCCACTTTTTAAAAACTCCCCAACTCTACACACCAAGACAAATGGAAGTTAGCAATTCTTCTCAGACTTTCTTCACTCGCAGTGACTTTGGATCCATATTTCTTCTCCCTGGTCCATGTTTTCCACTATTCACAAACTCAGAGCTTGGACGCATCAAGGAAAATCGGGTAGGGGGCTACTAAACAACTCACAGCGACTAGGAAACAAACGTGAGAGTTAAGATGGCGGAGGAGTAGGGGACCCCTTTTTCAGCCGGTCCCCTGAGTCGAGCTGGATAGGTACCAGACCAGCCTAAATAACCACGGAATCAGCCTGAGACGCAGGATGATGCATCTGGATCTCTACAAATGAACATCTCCAGCGCTGAGTATTGAGGTACTAAGAGGGGAGCTGTAAACCGTGCACGGATATCGGAAGATAAACGGAAGGGGGAGGGAGCCGCCGCGTTTGGGCGCCGGGAAGCGGCAGCCACCTGCACGGGGGAGCGGGGGACACACAGAGGGCACCCGCGAGAGAGCGGACTGAGACCGGTGAGCCGTGAACGCGCGCGCGCCACCAGGCATCTCCCGGAACACCGGAATCCCGGTGTGCTCACGGGATCCAGACTGAGACCGGGAACTCCCGGAGCGCGCGCGGGGCGGCTGGCGGCTGGCGGGCCACCTGCACGGGGGAGCGGGCGGACTCGCGGTCGGCACCCGCGAAACAGCAGACTGAGACCCTGAACCGGGTGCGCGCGACACCAGGCTTCTCACGAAACTCCGGAATCGAGGTGTGCTCACCGGGCATAGACTGAGACCGGGAGACCCGGGAGCGCGCGGGGCGGCCGGTGGCTAGCGGCATTAGAAACACAAAGGACAGAGACGCGCGGGCCCGTGGCTGGCGGCATTAGAAACACAAAGGACAGAGACTGGGCGGCCGGTGGCTGGCGGCATTAGAAACACAAAGGACAGAGACGCGCCGGCCCTGGAAGTGAGGGCAGGGTCGCCGAGTTGGTGCGCACATCCCGGGACGCCGCAGGGTTGAGCAGCACCAACAGTAACAGAGTTAAAGTGGCCGGAACATCAGTGGAGAACGGGCCGCAATCCCTCTGTTCTGCGACAATGCAGCCTCTGCTGCTCTGACCCTCAGAAGAGGCATAGCCGGCCGCCAGGGAAAGCCGCCAGAGAACAAAAGCCTGGAAATACCAGCTCAGAGAGTGCCCATCCCCATCCTCCCTCGCAGGGGACACGGAGACTCTAACCAAACAGGGTTGCCTGAGTATCGGCGCGGCAGGCCCCTCCCCCAGAACACAGAAGGCAGGCTGAAAAATCAAGAAGCCCACAACCCGAGGCGCCTGGGTGGCGCCGTCATTGAGCGCCTGTCTTCGGCTTAGGGCGTGATCCCGGCGTTCCGGAAAGGAGTCCCTCATCGGGCTCCTCCGCTGGGAGCCTGCTTCTTCCTCTCTCACTCCCCTGCTTCTGTTTCGTTCTTGCTGACTGTCTGTCTCCCTCTCTCAGATAAGTAAATAAATAAAATCTTTAAAGAAGAAGCCCACATCTCTAAGATCCCTATAAAACAAGAGGCACGGCCTGGGACCCAGTCAATAATTTTGGGCTCTGGAAACCCCGCAACCTCTCTTCATCAGAATGACAAGAAGGAGAAGCCCCCCCCAGCAAAGAAAAGACAGTGAGTCAGGGGCCTCTGCCACAGAAGTAACGGATATGGATGTAACCAAATTATCAGAAATGGAATTCAGAGTAACAATGGTCAAGATAATGAGTAGACTTGAAAAAAGTATTCAGGAAAATATTACTGAGAATATACAATCCCTAAGGGCGGAAATGAGAGCGAATTTGACAGAAATTAAAAATTCTATGAGCCAAATGCAGGCAAAACTAGAGGCTCTGACGGCCAGGGTCACGGAAGCGGAGGAAAGGGTTAGTGAATTGGAGGATGGGTTAATAGAGGAAAAAATAAAATTAGAAGATGGTCTTAAAAAAATCCACGCCCACGAATGTTGGCTACGGGAGATTACTGACTCAACGAAACGATCCAATGTTAGAATCATCGGCATCCCCGAGGGGGTGGAGAAAAACAGAGGTCTAGAAGAGATATTTGAACAAATTGTAGCTGAAAACTTCCCTAATCTAGCAAGGGAAACAAAAATTCGTGTCCAAGAGGCAGAGAGGACCCCTCCCAAGCTCAACCATGACAGACCTACACCACGTCACGTCATAGTGCAATTCGCAAATATGAGATCCAAAGAAACAGTATTGAAAGCGGCCAGGGCAAAGAAATTTCTCACGTACCAAGGCAAAGGCATCAGAATTACATCAGACCTGTCTACACAGACCTGGAATGAGAGAAAGGGTTGGGGGAGCATTTTTAAAGCTCTTTCAGAGAAAAACATGCAGCCAAGGATCCTTTATCCAGCAAGGCTGTCATTCAGAATTGATGGAGAAATAAAGACATTTCAGAATCGACAGTCACTAGCCAATTTCGTAACCACGAAACCAGCCCTACAGGAGGTATTACGGGGGGTTCTATAAAAGTAAAAAGGCCCCAAGAGTGATACAAAACAGAAAGTCACAGCCAATACAAACAAAGACTTTACTGACAACATGGCAGAATTAAAAGCATATCTCTCAGTACTCAGCCTGAACATTAATGGTTTGAATTCTGGTTTCAAACGCCACAGGGTTGCAGATTGGATAAAAAGAAATGACCCATCCATTTGCTGTCTTCAAGAGACTCATTTCGAACCCAAAGATGCATTCAGACTGAGAGTAAGGGGATGGAGTACCATCTTTCACGCAAATGGACCTCAAAAGAAAGCTGGGGTAGCAATTCTCATATCAGATAAATTGGATTTTAAACTACAGACTATAGTTAGAGATGCAGAAGGGCACTATATTATTCTTAAAGGAAGTATTCAACAAGTGGATATGACAATTATAAATATATATGCCCCCAACAGGGGAGCAGCAAGATACACAAGCCAACTCTTAACCAGAATAAAGAGACATATAGATAAAAATACATTAATAGTAGGGGACCTCAACACTCCACTCTCAGAAATAGACAGAACACCCTGGCAAAAACTAAGCAAAGAATCAAAGGCTTTGAATGCCACACTCGACGAGTTGGACCTCTTAGATATATATAGAACACTACACCCCAGAACCAAAGAATACTCATTCTATTCTAATGCCCATGGAACATTTTCAAGAATAGACCATGTTCTGGGACACAAAACAGGTCTCAGCCGATACCAAAAGATTGAAATTATCCCCTGCATATTCTCAGACCACAACGCTCTGAAATTGGAACTCAACCACAAGGAAAAATTTGGAAGAAACTCAAACACTTGGAGACTAAGAACCATCCTGCTCAGGAATGACTCGATAAACCAGGAAATCAAAAATCAAATTAAACAATTTATGGAGACCAATGAGAATGAAAATACAACAGTCCAAAACCTATGGGATACTGCAAAGGCAGTCCTAAGGGGGAAATACATAGCCATCCAAGCCTCACTCAAAAGAATAGAAAAATCTAAAATGCAGTTTTTATATTCTTACCTCAAGAAGCTGGAACAGCAACAGAGGGACAGGCCTAATCCACGCACGAGGAAGCAGTTGACCAAAATTAGAGCTGAAATCAATCAAGCAGAAACCAGAAGTACAGTAGAGCAGATCAACAGGACTAGAAGCTGGTTCTTGGAGAGAATCAATAAAATTGACAGACCACTGGCAAGACTTATCCAAAAGAAAAGAGAAAGGACCCAGATTATTAAAATTATGAATGAAAAAGGAGAGGTCACGACGAACACCACTGAAATTGGAAGGATTATTAGAAATTTTTATCAACAGCTATATGCCAATAAACTAAGCAATCTGGAAGAGATGGAATCCTTCCTGGAAACCTATAAACTACCAAGATTGAAAAAGGAAGAAATTGATTTCTTAAACAGGCCAATTAATTATGAAGAAATTGAGTCAGTGATAAACAACCTTCCAAATAACAAAACTCCAGGCCCGGATGGTTTTCCTGGGGAATTCTACCAAACATTCAAAGAGGAAATAATACCTATTCTCCTAAAGCTATTTCAAAAAATAGAAACAGAAGGAAAGCTACCAAACTCATTCTATGAGGCCAATATTACCTTGATCCCCAAACCAGGCAAAGACCCCCTCAAAAAGGAGAATTACAGACCGATTTCCCTAATGAATATGGACGCCAAAATCCTCAACAAGATACTTGCTAATAGAATCCAACAGTTCATTAAAAGGATTATCCACCACGATCAAGTGGGATTCATACCTGGGATGCAAGCGTGGTTCAATATTCGCAAATCAATCAGCGTGATACATCATATCAACAAGAAAAGACTCAAGAACCATATGATCCTCTCAATTGATGCCGAAAAAGCATTTGACAAAATACAGCATCCTTTCCTGATTAAAACCCTTCAGAGTGTAGGAATAGAAGGTACATTTCTCAATCTCATAAAAGCCATCTATGAAAAGCCTACTGCAAATATTATTCTCAATGGGGAAAAGCTGGAAGCCTTTCCCTTAAGATCAGGAACACGACAAGGATGCCCACTCTCGCCACTATTATTCAACATAGTACTAGAAGTCCTTGCAACAGCAATCAGACAACAAAAAGGGATCAAAGGTATTCAAATCGGCAAAGAAGAAGTCAAAATGTCTCTCTTCGCAGACGACATGATACTCTATATGGAAAACCCAAAAGAAGCCACTCCCAAACTATTAGAAGTTATAGAGCAATTCAGTAACGTGGCGGGATACAAAATCAATGCTCAGAAATCAGTTGCATTTCTGTACACGAATAACGAGAACGAAGAAAGAGAAATCAGGGAATCCATCCCATTTACAATAGCACCAAAAACCATACGTTACCTTGGAATTAACTTAACCAGAGACGTAAAGGACCTTTATTCTAGAAACTATAAATCACTCTTAAAAGACATTGAGGAAGACATAAAAAGATGGAAAGATATTCCATGCTCATGGATCGGAAGAATTAACATAGTTAAAATGTCCATGCTACCCAGAGCAATCTACACTTTCAATGCTATCCCGATCAAAATACCGAGAACGTTTTTCAAAGAACTGGAACAAATAGTCCTTAAATTTGTATGGAACCAGAAAAGACCCCGAATCTCCAAGGAACTGTTGAAAAGGAAAAACAAAGCTGGGGGTATCACAATGCCGGACTTCGAGCTGTACTACAAAGCTGTGATCACAAAGACAGCATGGTACTGGCACAAAAACAGACACATAGACCAATGGAACAGAATAGAGAGCCCAGAAATGGACCCTCAGCTCTTTGGGCAACTAATATTTGATAAAGCAGGAAAAAACATCTGGTGGGAAAAAGACAGTCTCTTCAATAAATGGTGCTGGGAAAATTGGACAGCTACATGCAAAAGAATGAAACTTGACCACTATCTCACACCATACACAAAAATAAACTCCAAATGGATGAAAGACCTCGATGTGAGACAGGAATCCATCAAAATTCTAGAGGAGAACATAGGCAGCAACCTCTACGACATCAGCCAAAGCAACCTTTTTCATGACACATCCCCAAAGGCAAGAGAAACAAAAGATAAAATGAATTTATGGGACTTCATCAAGATTAAAAGTTTCTGCACATCCAAGGAAACAGTCAGAAAAACTAAGAGGCAGCCCACGGAATGGGAGAATATATTTGCAAATGACACTACAGATAAAGGACTGGTATCCAAGATCTACAAAGAACTTCTCAAACTCAATACACGAGAAACAAATAAACAAATCAAAAAATGGGCAGAAGATATGAACAGACACTTTTCCAATGAAGACATACAAATGGCTAACAGACACATGAAAAAATGTTCAAAATCATTAGCCATCAAGGAAATTCAAATCAAAACCACACTGAGATACCACCTTACGCCAGTTAGAATGGCAAAAATAGACAAGGCAAGAAACAACAATTGTTGGAGAGGATGTGGAGAAAGGGGATCCCTCCTACATTGTTGGTGGGAATGCAAGTTGGTACAGCCACTCTGGAAAACCGTGTGGAGGTCCCTTAAAAAGTTAAAAATTGAGCTACCCTATGATCCAGCCATTGCGCTACTGGGTGTTTACCCCAAAGATACAGACGTAGTGAAGAGAAGGGCCATATGCACCCCAATGTTCATAGCAGCAATGTCCACAATAGCTAAATCGTGGAAGGAGCCGAGATGCCCTGCAACAGATGACTGGATTAAGAAGTTGTGGTCCATATATACAATGGAATATTACTCAGCAATCAGAAAGAATGAGTTCTCAACATTTGCTACAACATGGACGGCACTGGAGGAGATAATGCTTAGTGAAATAAGTCAAGCAGAGAAAGACAACTATCATATGATTTCTCTCATCTATGGAACATAAGAACTAGAATGATCAGTAGGGGAAGAAAGGGATAAAGGAAGGGGGGGTAATCAGAAGGGGGAATGAAACATGAAAGACTATGGACTATGAGAAACAAACTGAGGGCTACAGAGGGGAGGGGGGTGGGGGAATGGGATAGACCGGTGATGGGTAGTAAGGAGGGCACATATTGCATGGTGCACTGGGTGTTATACACAACTAATGAATCATCGAGCCTTACATCGAAAACCGGGGATGTACTGTATGGTGACTAACATAATATAATAAAAAATCATTATTAATTAAAAAAAAAAAAAAAAAAAAAAAAAAAAAAAAAAGGAAACAAACGTGACGAGAGGAGTCAAGCAAACACGCAATTATTTCTCCCTTGAACTCTTTCCATGCCAGAGGCTGAGGTGCAGGAGGGCAAGAATTTCAAACCTGTTCTCCAAGGACACAAAGGCTTGGTGGAAGACCCTAGCAGCTCAGCTGTGCTGCCCCGTGGTGTGAGGCACGGGAGAGCACCCCAAATTATGCCGGAGCTGACTGCGCAGTCAATACAGTAGCAAATCCGACTGGAGTTCAGCGTAGTAAAACTGCAGCCAATTGGTGTGAGAACAATGGAAATCAGGAACTCTGACACTGATTCTGTACCTACCTTCACAGCCTACAGCAGAGTAGAACATTCTAAGTCTGTTAACTTCCAAAAGCAACAAGTCTGGAGAATACCGTCTCAACAGTTTCAGTGCCCAGTGAAAATAAGAGATATTACAAGCACAAATGGAGATGTTCTAAAGTAGTAAGAGCAAAGTGAATGAAGACCAGGGGAGCCTATCACCACTAAGACTAATGAGGTCTTTAAAGAAAAAGCGCTGTAATGAGACTTGGAGGTGAGCAACCATCTTCCTCCCCTGGATGCAAAGGTGTGACGGTGGAATGAAATTTAAGTGCACACAGGAAAATGGAGATGAAAATCCTAACACCCAAGAGCTGACAGGGCAGAGAAAAACTACAAAATGCACAGCAAGTGTCAGGAGGCAAGACGACTTCAAGGAACCACCAGCAGGTTGATTGGTGGTGCTCAGCTCTAACAGCAAAAACTCCTGAGCACTTGAAATCTTTCAGGAAGAACTATGGAGAATCAGAGCCAGAACAGGTTCGTTCTGCAAATAGCGAGTCAATCCCCACTCCCAAGGCACGACTACTTGGCACTGGTGTGCTGAGGTTCTCGGGATATAACAGGGATCAAGAAAGCTCACGACGTCGTGGTAGCACCCAGGGAACCTAGTACGATGGAGCCTTTATTTCAAGGACCTCAGTCTGATGTAAAGGTAAAGAGGAGTCTTGTGAGTTCTGTTCATCGCGATATTCCCAAGGCCTAGCAGAATGCCTGGCACAGAGTAGGCCCTCAATATGGATTTGATGAATACGTGATTTAATTTCACCTGTTAGAAATATAAAATGTGAGTTTAAGGAGAGCAAGGCAAAGGATATTATTTAGAACAAAATATGTTTCCATTAGTCATTTCTGTGGTGTACTTTTCTCCAGCCAAGTTAGTAAACGCAGTCCCTTCCCTTCTCATGGGGCCACCTTTTACCTGATGCCATTGACTGTATCAGGGAGCAGGCATCTGGAAACAGACAAAACACCTAATTATGACTGGTACACAATAACTCTTACATTTGGTAGTTTCCACCTCAGAAGTAGCATTCCAGAACAAGGTCCAGGTGGAGACTGTTGGGGTGAGGAGGTGGGATGGGACTGAAAACTCCATAAAAAAACAAAAATGAAACCAAAAAACTTTGGGGACACCTGACTGGTTCAGTCAGTAGAACACGCGACTCTTGATCTCAGGACTGTTCGAGCCCCACGTTGGGTGTAGAGATTACTTTTAAAAAAGTAAAAATCTTAAAAAAAAAAAAAAAAGAAAGAAAAGAAAAAAAATCTTTGCTAATCACATGTGCTACCTGGTACCTGGAGGAAAAAATAATCCTGGCTGCTTCTAGCTAATTTTACTAATCATAATAGATGTTATTTGCCCTGAGTTCCTGGTGAGTTTCAATATCTGAAAAACCATGTGTTTGGGATTCTAGCTGGAAAAGTCCTTCTCTGTGTCCAACTCATTCTCCATACATTATTTAGAGGTCTGCTGTTGGCAGTGCTTTGCTCTCAGAACTAATTGCAGGAATGCCATCTGCACAGACATTCCCAACTGTCTTGCCTACTCGTGAGAGTTAAAGTCCAAGATATTCCAAAAATATGTATTTTTTTGTAAACACTGGATTCTCCAGAATGGTTTCAATTCTAGAACTTGAAAGTTTATTAACTACGATAATACTTTTTCATAATGCTATAAGGTTTTGTAAAAATCCAGAATAAATATAGGTGAGGACATCATTTCCAAATGCATTGACTGAAATGCATATATTTTAAAGAAAACAGTTGTATTATTTAAAATAATGGATGCATTATAAAGTAGGTCTTGAGAGATGAAATGATTCAAGAATACTATTTTGCAACTTATAGGTCTTTCTGACAACAGAGAATAAACATTTAAAAAAAAACCCAAGTTGTACCATTTTAAACATGTTTTTCAGAAATAAAAATATTTCTCTGAGGGAGAACATTGGAGTTATTTATTTATTTATTTATTTTTAAAGATTTTATTTATTTATTTGACAGAGAGAGAGAGACAGCCAGCGAGAGAGGGAACACAGGCAGGGGGAGTGGGAGAGGAAGAAGCAGGCTCCCAGCGGAGAGAGGAGCCCCATGTGGGGCTTGATCCCAGAACGCCGGGATCACGCCCTGAGCCGAAGGCAGACGCCCAATGACTGAGCCACCCAGGCGCCCCAGGACATTGGAGTTTTAGAATAATTTTAACCATTAAGCTCCTTTTTGGAGGTGTCGTGATCCCTGGGAGGGCAGTGTGGCTCGTGGCCCCGACTGCCGCATCGGAACACACCAACGTCTGCTCTCCTGGGTCCACACGCCACTCACCCCACACTCATGCGCTACATCTCCCATTACCACTCTATCCCTGCACCAGAGTAATCTTCAAATTTCTGCAAATTCCAAATCGGTGAGGCCTGAATGAATGTATTATTGAGGCCAGTATTCAGACATCCCTTGGATTAGGTGGAAAGGCTAACAAGGTATCACACTTTCCACTAAATGGGGATGAAACTTGATTTCATAGAGTTGGGGGCTGCCTTGTCTGGCTATCCTCTTGGAAGCCCAAAGCAGGCTTCTTTAATCCTCCACCTTGGAGCAGAGTGGGTCTAAAGGTTCACGGAGTAGTTAAGTCATGGAACAAAAGGTTAAGAACCAGCTCAAAGGGCAGCAGGTGCTAAGCTTGGGGAACATCCCTCACAAACCCCAAACACATTCCTCCCATTCTCCCCTCTTCCTCATTTTCCTGATTTCCCTTCCCTGCCCCAATCCCATCCCTCCGCAACCTCTTTGTTTCCCTCCCTGCTCTCGCCTAACTGGCACCAACCCTGGATCCACGTATGTCGTCTGTTGGAGGTGGCTGACAAAAATACTTATGGTTAATAATAGATCAGGTAAGATCGAGATTCACGAAAAGAGTAAAATAAAGCTCACGTAAAGCTACTGTACAGAAAACACATACAGTACCCTCCAAAATCGTTAATTTTGAGTCCCAAATTTGGCTGAACTTGGCAAACGAAGCAAAACGGGAGGCAGTTTCAAGATCACGGTCAGCTGTTTTGGAGAGCACGTGATGTCACGGACTTGGACATCCTTGCAATAAAGGCAGTACTGGGTTTCAAAGGACTGCTTATCACCATTTAGTATTAACAGACACCAAACACTATTTCACAGAAGCAGTTCAACCAAGAGCCGGTGTGGTCCGACTTGAGAGCTCTCTGAGGATTTGGTTTAAGTCAAGGGGAGACTGAAGCATTCCATGCATGTCTATTATTTACTGCTCACTCTTTCCTGAACAGTATTTTATGATCCTGATTTTTAAATCTAAAAGTAGGCGAGTTGATGGTTTTCAATTTCCTGAAGGAAAAGCTTTCTGTACTTAGTTGGTTTTTAGTAGTTATCATTAAGGAACTCTCAACGGATTTCTCTTCTGCAGGTCAGTGGCTCTCAACTTTAAAAACAAACATCTTTACTGTAATGAAATAACATATTACTGGAGTTTAACGATAAGGTTGTGTCCTGCAGAGGCAATTTCTTTCCACAATTCTCGGTGGGAAGACAGTAGCTGCCAGTGTTTAAATCTATTTGACAATAAGCCTAATAACTGACCAGTCAGCTGCCGGTTACCACTTGATGCTCCTGAGTGACACCGTGTCTGCTGAGTAACGTCCCTACACAGACATAAAATGTACAGGAGAAGCTGGACCTCCCTTGTTAGGAAAGAACCCGTAACAGTGATTCCTACCCTCCATCATTCATTGGCTCTTAGTGATGAAAGCTACAAACCCTTTCCTAGAAAAGTACACATGCACAAAATTGTACATTCAATATCAGGGGACTCAGACCCAAGGGAGGGGACAGCCGTGAGTTCCAGGCTCAGGACGATGTTGTGGGGACGGTCCACTGAAACATTTCCAAACTGCATGCTGTAGAAGATTTTCCATGAGATGTTACTCAGTAGACCATAAAAACAAAATGTGTCAAGGTGTTTTTGAATTACTGGGTTAAACACAACTAAATACATTTGCATTTCTTCAATGCAGGACTTCTCGGAACCTTAACAGGCTAACTAACAGATGCTGTAAACTGCTGGTAGAGAGCCAGAAGGCATGTTCCTAAACTTATTTGAATCTTTCTGTGTGGGGCTGTGGGAGCTTCTTATAAGCAATTCCTGTAACTAATGTTCCCACAGAAGAGTTTAGGAACTAAAACCAGTCCTAAAGAATACCCCGGGACAGACAACGTCTGGTGAGGAAGTTCCTGGTCCACGCTCCTTGTTTTCCTTTTCCAGTCACCAGGCAAGGCTCAGGTGTCACACCAACCAGCCACAGACCCTGATAAAGTTATGTGGGTTAAGGCGGAACGTCACCCAGGGACTAGTATGGGAAGCTGTCTGACCCGACATCTCTTCTTCCCATCTCCTTTTTTCTTCCTAGACGACTCCACTTCCTCTGATAGTCCAGTCAGTCCCACTTCAGACAACCTCTGACACACTGTCTGTCCCTTCCACTGTTCCAACCTTCAAGATACCTCAGAAGGGTTTCTCTCTCTCTTTTCTCGGTGCCACTTGAGAATAAAAAGAAGACTGTAATTACAACTGATAATAAGAATAATGTTATGGTTCTGTTATCAAGAAACTTAAATTTTATTCCTCCAAAAAGTTAGGGAGCTAGACTTTGTAATTTCTGAGATATTTTGGGTTCTACCCTATGAGTTAAGAATTTTCACCAAAAAGTTTTCATTTACTAAGTTATTTATGTATTTATTTATTTTTAAAAAGATTTTATTTATTCGACAGAGATAGAGACAGCCAGCGAGAGAGGGAACACAGGCAGGGGGAGTGGGAGAGGAAGAAGCAGGCTCACAGCGGAGGAGCCCGATGCGGGGCTCGATCCCATAACGCCGGGATCATGCCCTGAGCCGAAGGCAGACGCTTAACCGCTGTGCCACCCAGGTGCCCCTAAGTTATTTATATGTACCTCTATTTTTATTTGAGCAACATCATTTAATATGAAAATAGGACGTGCATTATTTCATATGTTTTGGGACATGTAAGTGTAGGCTCTGTATATATTACGTACATTATACATTTCAATGTTTTGCAGTGTATAATGTGATATACACAAGCATACATATTATTTTAATATTTTTCTCCTGCAAATGCTGAGTATCCATTACAGGTCCAAAACGTTTTTCCTCTCAGGCTAGCTTGGGAACATACCTATCACTTGTTGTACTGTTTATCTGAGAAATATCACTCAACTGGCTTATAAGTTTTCAGAACACCATCAGTTTTAGGCTGGGCTCTTCCTATTTTTTACATCGTTAGATAAAACATCTTTCACACATGCACAGAAATGCCAGAAGCATGGATTCTGGCTAGAGCAGAATGAATGGTTTCTTTCCTTAGAAAAGACAAAAGGATATTTAAATGAATTCTTTGTTGATTTATCCAAACCATGGCGTATAATATATTAAGGACTTGAATCGTATTTTTTAAAAATGGTCCTAGGAATTGTGAGTCAGCACCTATTAAAAGGTGAAGGTTCTGGTGTCTTCTCATTTAAAATGAGACCATGAGAATAAAATCATGGACTCGGCCTTATTAGGAGCTTCTGCGGTTTCCGAATGAAGGGTGCTTTCTTTAGGAATATGACCATCGGGCTGAACATCAAAAAGCGCCAGCTCCCTCACAGTATGCCTGCCTCGCATCCCTCCCCCTTCCCAGGCTATGGCATCTTGTTTCTCCTTTGGGAGCTGCTCCTGCCCTGTGCGTAGTTCAGGTGGTGCTGACCCCAATTCTTGTTTCCAGGGAGGGAGAGGCAGGCCCTGCTAATGAGAGTACTGCCTCCTCTTATTCCAATGATTGGACACATGAGTCAAGCTGAGCCAAGAAGAACAGAACATTTCCTGGAACAACTGGCAAAGATGTGCTGTCTTCCCGGAGATATTTGCTAAATTGGCAAAATACAAGCCTGGAGCTTTGAGGGGGCCATCTTGCTACCAATGTGGAAATGAGAATAAAATCAACATAGACAAGAGTAGAGTCAAGAGAGGGAGAGACAGGTTCCTAATGCTATCACTTGAGCGTCTGGAACCAGCTATATCTGAAGATAACTCCAAAACCAGACTTCCTAAGAGTCAATAAATTCCCTTTTTTATATAAGCCAGTTTGAGTTGGGAGTTCTGTTACTTGAAGCTAAAAGAGGAGTCTAAGGTGACTATAGTAACTGAAATGTGGATCCTTTCACTAAAATAGTGAAAGTCTGCTCCCACTTACAAATAAAAAAAATATCCAATTAAATATCCATTACATATACCTCGGTAGTGCAAAATTATCATTGGAATCTCCCTATAAAACGTGGAATAAACTGCGGTGGAAATAAGCTGTCGTGCTCATTTGAACCATTTTGATTACCTAAAGAAATCAGAAAAAGGTGCACTGAGCTCCAGCTGAGCTGGAAACCTATCTGGTGTTGAATTCCATACCTACAGAAGCATCTCCACTCGTTCAGACCTTAGGTAAATCAACTGTCATAACAGACACGGCCCAGGAAAGGGAATCACTACAGAACACTGAGATTTAAAGAGCACTCGAGAATTACCTGGTCCAGGGGCTTTCAGTAGCTTTTGACTGTGGCCCACGGAAAGAATTAAACCCAGTACACACACGCGCGTGCGTCCTGAAACAAAAACTTCTCAAATCCACACTTACCCTGCACAGGGTACTCTGATTTTAGAAACTAATGATGCTGACCACTAATCTCCTGAACCACTCCTAATAGGTTTAGAACACAGGTAAGGCACTGATCCAGAGACCTAAGGTGATTTACCTGAGATTTCTTTTCTTTTTTTTTTTTTTTTTAAGATTTTACTTATTCATTTGACAAACAGCCAGTGAGAGAGGGAACACAAGCAGGGGCTGTGGGAGAGGAAGAAGCAGGCTCCTAGCGGAGCAGGGAGCCCGATGCAGGGCTCGATCCCAGGACCCTGGGATCACGCCCTGAGCGGAAGGCATACACTTAACGACTGAGCCACCCAGGTGCCCCTACTTGAGATTTCTCATTTACTCAGTGGTAGAGCTGAAAAACAAAACAAGTACTCATCCTACTGTATTATTCCTAGATGGCAAGCGTCTGGCCAACCATAAGAAAGCCAGAAAGATGATTCAGGTGGCAGACCTAGTGATTTCACAGTGGTACAGGCCAGGACTCTTCAAGACCACTTAAATGAAAACCCCGATCCCCTAGGGACCCTGAACTGCTCTGTATGGAAAATCCTGTGGCATCTGTGTCCAACTGACTAACAGACAAGACTGAACTGAGTGCAAGAAGTAGGATCAGAGGGAGGTGTGCTTTCAGCCTGAAGAAACACATTCCCAACACATTCTTCCCATTCTATCCAATAAATAACACCATACATGTAATCTGTTTGTCAACTAACAGTAGTCATGAAAACTCCAGCTCCCAGATTTCATTATGCTAGGTGGGGAGGGGAGGGTATAACTTGGGTGCCGCCCTGCCCTTCAAACCGCCACTAATCTATGCCGGCAGATGAGGGGAAAGGCTTCAATAATAAGACTTGAGTTAGGCTCAGAGAATTTAGAATACTGAGTAGTTGTTGGGAGACGGGGAAAAGCTGGCTAAGAGAGCGGTGAAAGTCGAAAGGTGAAAAAAAATGGAAATCAGTTAATCTTGGTAGTGGATGAATGTTAATTTAACGTATTTGGAAGAACTTATGTTATTTGCCATTACTTTCAATATTACAAAAATGTTATATCAGTTTAGCATCACTAGCTTAACTCCTATAAACTTTCACTCTGATTAAATTCCTTGCGTACTTTGCCTTCCTCAAATTTGTAATAATGTTATAATTTGCTTAACAGTTGACCTATAATAGGTACTTTTAAAAACGTGTTGACTAATTGATCTTTCTATACGTCATATGTCTAACGCTATGCTCTACGTTCAGTGCTTACCAGACAACACAAAATTAAAAAGCTACAGGTACCATGATCTTTTCGAAACTAAAATTTGTTAGTACACAAAAGGAACTATACTGAACTAAAGCATCAAGCAAGGTCATACAGACATTGTCAATGCACCCACCCCCAACAGTACGAAAAGCAAAGACACTATGTACAAAGTCTGGTGCCATGACTGTAATGAGCCTCCGTGCTACACTGCTTAGGGGGCAGAGCGTAACTATTTCCTGAGGGTAAAGGCATCCCCTTGCCTGCCTGCTGCAAATTAATCCATGTCTAGATGTGTCAAACAAGAGCAAAGAAATACGCTCATTTGACTTCAGGGCAATCCACTCAAGAAGGGGACAAGACCATCAGTGATGGTGTCCGTGATCACGAGCTGCACTATCCTCACGCCATTAGGTACCGACACCCAGCAGGCTCCTCAGCATCTCCCAGATATTAAATGTGACTAATGGTGACCTGCAGCCTTCAATGTCATTCAGCGCATCTCATCGGGGCTTCTCCCATCAGCACTGAAAAGTCCTGGTTGGCTGTCAGACCTTACACAGAATGTAAGAAAGTCCATGTCAGCTGTAAGGAAGACAAAATTAACCCTACATCATGTGTATTGTTGCCAGAAAGCCCAGAATGCAGAGGCCTGCCTCCAGGAAGTATGTAAGATTTTACGGAATGAATGCTACTAACTTCATTAGAGCCCCCATTTCCCCTCCACGTACCCTCACTTTCCTTTGGCCTTATCCTTCTTTATTTCACCTATTTTTATCTTGCTTCATTGTGTGATAATATACAGCCATACCTTGGAGATACTGTGGGTTTGGTTTTAGACCATGGCAATAAAGTGAGTCACATTTTTTTGATTCTCAGTGCCTATAAAAGTTGTTTTCATACTATGCTGTGGTCTACTACTTGTGCAATAGCACTCAGTCTTAAAAACAAACTACATACCTCGATTAAAAAATACTGCTAAAATATGCTAACCGTCAACTGAGCTTTCAGCAAGTCATAATCACTGATCACAGATCACTGCTAACAAATATAATGATAAAAAAAGTTTGAAATATTGCAAGGATTACCCAAATGTGACAGAGACACGAACTGAGCAAATGCTGCTGGAAAAACGGCACTGACAGACTTGCTCCCTCCCACGCAGGGTTGCCACCAACCTCCGATTTGTAAAACATGCCTTATCGGTGAAATGCAATTAAAGCGAAGCACAATAGAACGAGGTACGCCTGTATCTCTGTAAGTTCCCTTAAATCATTAAAAAAAAAAAAAAGAGGTGAGTGTACACAAACTACGTCACGTGTTCATGCGAAATGCTTTTTGGCAAGGGAATATATAACTGAAATAACTCCCAAATATTCAGCTTATACTGTGACAGGATGCCATGGCTGATATTTAACAATGAAGACTTGGCACCACTCAGAGAGTCTCTTTTTGAAAAGATCGATGGAATACAAATATTAAGCCACTTTAAGCCAGGGAAAGCAAAACCCTTTAAATGTGAGAAGAAACGGCAGACACACAATGAACAGTCAGAAAAGGGGTGGGAAAGTGCACACCGCTAAGAATAAATGACTTCCAGAAACCACCGCACCAGCTAAAAAACGGTGCCAAGTTCAACAAAATGGTCTTTACTGACCTTTCTGGGTGATTCTTAAAGTTGTGTTTTAAATAAATGTATTAACAATTTTCCCTTAGACATTTAAAAAAAGCAGCCTACAAGCACAGTTCTGAAGCTTGAAAAGTTCACAACAGCAATGATCGGGAAATATCAGAAAAGTTCTGATGGTTCCCAAAGGAAATTCTAGGTCCCCAAAATGTCCATTTCCTGCACTGGCACAAGATGAGGGCTTTTGAGAGAGCACCTGCAGCTTAGCCATCAACAAGGGCCTCGGGGCTTTCGCTAGGGACATTCAACATCAACTAACTCTTTAACTTCACTATCTTTCTCACATGAAGTAAAAAATCCTCAGTTCAACCTGTTGTCTATGCTCTCTAAAACAGTCCAACGTGAACAGCCTGCAGCAGTGACAGCTGCTAGTATAGACAGGAAGGCCCAGCAGTGTCCTAAGAAACTAATAATGTGTGTGTCTATGTGTGTGTATCACAAATGCAGAAAAGTTGATTTAAAAAAATTTTTAATACAATGTCGTTCTTAACTACTGCATTAAATACTGTGTTTCTACTTTGATTCTATAGAATATAATTAATCAGGATGATTTAATGGAGGTCCCTTAGATATTTACGGTACTTCTCTGTTTTCTCTATTAAGCTAAATTTATTGGGGAAATGCATGTCTTGTAAATAAATGTTATTTCCTAGCATATTAAACATGATTACTCTCTAGATCTAATATAAAGAAAATACATAAGCATATTTGCTATTGTCTAATTCCGGTCTTAAAATACTATTTTCCTATAAACACACGCCATGAAATGTGCTACTGCTGAACGTGTTTCTCTTTACCAGGTTCCCAGGTAGCAGTTTCTCTCTATGACACAATTTCTGTAGGAAAACTCTCTGAAAAATTCCTTTGGGTAGGAAGAGAAAAGGTTTCCTTTATATACAGCCAGCCATTTTACCATATATGACAAAATCTGGGGGAGAGGGGCATAGTTTTAAATTTTCAGGTCTTGGCTTCACTGGTGACTGAAATATAATACACAGAACCAAACACACACATGAGGCACTTCTGTAATATCCAACAGCACTTCTCACGTTATTGAATCTGCTTTGCTAATTACATACCTCAGATTGATCAGTAGAAATCATACCAAGCAAGAGTGGACAAAATATAAAATAGACTAAAATTGTCATCATTCCCTGGTAAACCAATTGATGAAGAAGATACTTTGCAATAGTATTAGACTTTCAGAAATTTGTTTTGATGCCTACAGAAACCTACAGAGATCGAAAAAGTCTCAAACATCCGAACACCATCAGGGCCACCTCTTAAAGTTGTGCAATACCTAAATCAAGTCACGGAAGATCCTGTAAATGCAAGGCGGCCTCCCGGAGGCTCTATTCCAGCCCATCTGAGCGTGGCTGGTGGAAGCAAGGTCAATGCACCTGTCCTGTCGTGGTTTGCAGGTAAATCAAACTCTCAAGTTTTTCCAAAGCTCTTGGTCTCTGAACTCAACCAACTTTCCCCGCCGGGTTCCACGCACACATTAATAAAACGTTCATTCACTCCATTGGCTTGCTGGAAAAGGCAGCCTCCAACCGCCTAGTCCTGCAGAGGCGCCTGGGGCCGAGCTCGGTGCTGTCCTGGTGCTGTCCCTTTGCCAGCGCCCCGCAGAGAGGGCACCTGTCCTGACCCTTCTCTCCCCTCCCCGCATAAGGGGCGCCTGTCTGGATCTTCTCTCCTCTCTCCGTGGAGGAGGCACCAGTCCCGGGCCCTCTCCCTTCTTCCCGAAGGAAGACAACCTGTCCCGTCCCCTCTCCCCACGCCCCTCCGAGGGGGCTCCTGTCCCCGCCCCTCTCCCTGCCGAGGGGCACCCGTCCCTCCCCTCCCCGCCAAAGGGTACCAGGGCCCCCCACTCCCCGCCGAGGGGCACCCGGCCGCTCCACTTCCCACCGAGTGGCACCTGCCTCCCCCTCCTCGCCGCCTCGGGGCACCTGCCCCCACCCTCTCCCCGCGCCCCGCCTCAGGGGCACCTGTCCCCCGCCGTCTCCCTGTGCCTCGCCTCGCGAGCGGGCGCTGGATCCGAAAAGCCCGCCGCCGAGGCGCGCCTCATAGACAAAAACCAGTCGGCGGCCCTGTGGGCGCCCGCGCGGCTCGCGGCTCCCGCCCCTCGCCCCTCCGCCCCCGCGCCCGCCCGCCGCGGCCACTCCCCGCACGCGCGCCCCCAGACCGCCACTCACCCAAACACTCCCACTCCCTCGCGCACACACGCGTGTCCTCACACCTGCTCCCGCCCTCGCTGCCTAGCATCAACACGCGCGCGCGCTCTGCCTCGCTGCTCACGTTCCCTCACACTCCCACTCGCCCCAGAAACACGCGTGATCTCACACCCACTCCCCAACACACCTCCTCACAGACATGCTTGCTCCACGGGCACACGACGGTCCCGCGCACACTCACGCGTCAAAACACACTCGGTCCCCTCGCGCTCTCCATCCACGCGCGCGATCTCTCCCTCCCCACTCTCTCTGTAAACACGCGTGTTCGCACACCCGCTCCCAAACGCGCACGCCCTCCCCCTCGCTCCATCAACACGCGCCGCTCACGCTCGGCCAAACACCCCCTCCCTCACACCCGCGCCGTAAACACACTCCGGTGCCCACGCACACTCACGCGTCAAAACACTCCCTCCTCGCGTGAGCACGCGCGCCCCTCACGCCCCTCCCCCTCCACGGCCGCGCGTGTCCTCGCACCCACTCCTCAAACACACCTCGCGCCCCCTCGCGCGAACACGCGCGCCCCCCACGCCCCGGCGCGCGCCCGCCCCCAGCCCCGCCCCCGCGCGCCCCAGCCGCCCCGCGCGCCCCCGCTGGCCGCCGCCCTCGCCCCGCACGCGCCCGGCCGACTCTCCCCTCGGCCACACGCACACTCACTCGGACTTGGAGAGCACGGCCACCGCTCGGTCGGGCTGGCGCCGAGCCGCCTCTGCGTTCCTCCTCCTCTCCCGCGCGGCCCCGCCCGGCCCGGCCCGGCCCCGACAGCCTAGCCCGGCCCCGACCCGCTCAGCTCCACACGCCGCAGCTGGAACGACTCGGGCTCCGGGTACCGCTGTCTCCCCGCCACAGCCCGAGTGCGACGCCCGGGCCAATGGCGGGGCGCGGCGGTGAGCTCACCGGCCTCGGCCCCGCCCTCCGGGCCGCACGAGCCAATCGGAGGGCGCGACGTCACCCGGAGCCGGGCAGAAGCAGGTGTGGGGCGCGGAGCCGCTCGGCGCGGGGACTGCGCCGGAACTGCGCCGGAGCCGCGCGGCGCCGCGCTGGACGGCGGCGGCCGGGCCCGGAGGGTGCGGGCGGAGCGCGGCCCCGCGGCCCCGGGCGCCCGCACGCGAGGCCCGGGCTGGCCGCGGCTCCTCGCGACGTCGCCGCCCGCTCCCCGCCCAGATTTGCGGAGGCCCGCTAGAGGGGCGGCTGCGGTCCACTCGAGGGCAGGGACGGCCCGGAGCCCGACGGCCGCGCCCGCTCCCCGGGGCTCACGGCCCCGAGAGGCTTTCCCCGGGGCCCGCGCGGCGGGGGACGCTCGGACCGCGCTTGCCCGACTCCGCGGTGCCGCCCCGCCGACTCCCGGCCCCGCGGCGCCGTCGGGTCCGCGCTGGAGACCCGCTCCCAGGGGCGCCCCGTGTACCCGGGCTCGGCTCCTGGCGCGGCCCCGGCGCGCCCTGCGGCGGCGGCGTCTGCAATGCAGCCGCGGGAGGAGCCGGCGCTGCGCTGCGCGGCGAGCGGGGGAGCGCGGAAGGCTGGGCGGGAAGGAGGGGCGGGGGGCGCGGCGAGCCGGCCGGGGCGGCTAGGGCGCGGGTCAAGTCCTGGGGACGGGGTGCAGAGGTGCGCGGGCGTCGGCCAGGGCGGAGCGGAGGTTGTCTGGCTCGTGACGGTGAATGGCGAGTCCCCCGGGAGTTCGGGAGCGTCCAAGCCTCCCTTGCCGGAGGTTCAGGGCCCCACCTCCTTAGCTGGAGTTTCAAGGCCTCCGCCCACTCCTCGGGTCTAACCCTGGTGTCCAAAAGTTCTGGCTGCGGCTTGGCTTTCTCACTTGGATACTTCTGCATAACAACCTCTCGCCTCGCCTCCCGCCCTAAGTCCAAGTCACACCTCTCCATCAAGGCTCACCGTGTCCAAGCAGCCCTCCCTGGCGTCCCAAGTGGACACCACCACCCTTTCTCCTTTCCCTATGTCATTTGTAGCCTTGCTGCTATTCAATCGCCGCCGCCCCCACACCCACCTACGGCCTTACACACAAAAAGCTCTTGACCCACGCGGACTTTCCCCGAGGCTATCTTCCCTGTTTTCCTCCATCTTGTCAGTTATCTTTAAAATTGATTATGTCTCTTACCTGCCGTCTGGGTTAAAAAGAATCGCAAAAGATGGGAACGGAATCTTTTTTTTTTTTACCCTACCCGAACACGCGTGAAAACCACCACAGAATTTTGCACAGCTCTTAAGCCTGTACAGCCAAAAATGAATAATTGGTTAGAGGCCAAGCCAAGGACGCTCCTGGCGAGGCTGGGTCCCGTGGTTCTGTGCCACACATCGGAGCCAGGGAAGCAAGCAGTTCATGCACAGTCGCACTCCTGGGGGCTGACCGTGGCTGCTTGTCTGCAGCGAGTCCCTCCCTGCCCTGGCGAAGTCACAACACCCAATGCTATTCACAGCCCTGCTCCAACAAGCCCTTCCTGTTCCTGCCCCCACCTGTGTCCGCCCTGTTCTCACCACACAGGACCCCTGCACTTCCCAACTCTGCTTCCCAGCTCCCTTTCATGGGCTAGGGGCACCCCTATTCATTCCTTAAGGCCTGGCTCTAGCCCCCTCACCCCCAGGAGCATTGACCCAGGAGCTATGTTAATGCATTCCTGCTGAAGCATTTCCTGAGTGGCCTCTATTGCTTCCAGGGCTGGAAATGTAAGGGTTAGTAGTCAAGAAGGAGGGCTCTGGAGACAAACCATCTGGGTTCAAAGTTAGACTCTCCCACTTGCTAGCTGTGTGCCCCACTTGTCGTGCCTTCGTATCTATGGGTGAGAATTAAATGAGCCAATAGATGTACTTACACCAGTGCCTGGTGCATAAGGCACACTCAGTACAACTTCACTCCTGCTGCTACTAGAAGTCAGGGTATCTTAGGGTGGTGATGGGAAAGGGGAGGGGAGGGCTTCTGGGTTTCTGATAATGTTCTATTCTTGACCTGGGCACTAGTTTTAGTTCGTGAAACTTGAGCTGTGTTTCACATACTTATTCTATGGGCACTTTTCCATATGTATATTTTACATTGATAAAACGTGCTTTAAAAAGCTGGTTGTTATTGGCCGAGACTGAGACAGCTCTAATCTCCTTGAGAACAGAAACAAAGTCTTAACTTCTCCTGGCACCTTACACAACGCCGGGCACACTGTAAGTCCTCGGCTCATGGTTATTGAATTGCTCTGAATGGATTGTGAGCCACAGAGAACAACCGGAGAGACGGGATCATGAGGGGCAATGCCTGCCTTTCTACTCTACAATGCCGGGGAACTCAGGATAATTAGGATCCGAGGTCAGGCACTTGGACCACTGCTAAAGAGAAGGTGTCTTCACTCTTTACTGTCTTTCAGGCAGGGACGTTTTGTTCCTTGGGTTTGTTTTAAAAAGGCAGAGGTTCAGACCTGGACACCCTAGCTGCCCGAGGAGGGGCATCATTACCCTTCACCCTTCTTCCAGCAGCCCCGTGTCCACCCGGCATGTGAGAAAGGTAGTCATGGATGCTTCACATTGTCTGTGCCCTGGTGATAGAGTGGGGTCAGCAGCCTGGAGCTCTCCTTTCAGGCAGCCTGGGGTGACATTTCTGCAGTAGGAAAGCCCCTTCACTGTTCCTCTGTTGAGCCCATGACTCTCCTGGAAGATCTGCCACTCTAATTCCCCACTGCACCCCTGTCTCAGGATGGAGGCCACGAGAACAAGTGCCTTCTATGGGCCCATTCATGGAAAGTCAGATGGTGCTGGGTGGGGTAAGCTAGATGCTTCTGAAGCAAGTTCAGAGCTCTGTCAGCATGCTAGAACCAAGTACCCACAGGTTGTCTTTCCTTATGGGTATTCATGTTTCTTTCTAGCAGGGTAGGAAATGACAGGGTAAGGCGGGCATATGCTTAAGGCGGATTATTACACCAGGTTTTTATTGGGCTTTGAGTATCCCTGGGTTGTTTTTAAAAATAGGGAAAAAGAAAACTTTGCTCAGTGCTGTGATCACTTGGCAGCACCCAGACCAAGTGCAATCTTTGCCCCTGAAAGAAGGGATGGTGAGTCCTAACCTCTGCTGAGGGTCTCATGATGAACCAAGGGGGTGCAGCCTGGTGCAGATGAGGATGAAGGGAACTACAGTTTGTTGGATGCCTGTTGTCTGCCTGTTGTTATGCTAGATACCCACGTACACTGCCATTATTTATCCTGCAAGCTGGATATTGTATAGAGGAAAAAATAAAGGCTTTAAGAAGTCAGATAAATCACGTAAAGGCACACAGATGGTAGGCAGCAGATCAGGGCTTTAGGTTCTGAGCCTGTGCTCACTCTGCGCCTCTCTGACAGTTCTCCAAGTACCTAAAACACTCTTGCTACCATTTAGATACCATTTGTTTAAGAAAGCAGTCTGGGAAATTTCTAAGAACCACCACATTCTCTTCCGCAGCCCTGGCAACTGTGAAAGCCTGTTTATGTAAAGATGTAGACTCTACCTGGGCAGGTCCCTGAGTGACCGTGAAGAGCAGAGCTCACCCTACAAACCGACGTTGGACTTGAGCACAAGTGAGAAATAAAGTACTAAGATTGGGTTGTTAGTGCAGGAGATAACTTCGCCTCTTCTATCTCATAAGAAATCAAATCTGTTTCTAAATATATCAAATTTCAGTAAAAAAAAAACTAAATAGGAGTCTTCTCAACTAAATGACAATTTAAAAATGCAAGTGCAAGATGCATATACAGTGTATCTTTAAGGCACTAAGAAATAATGGAGAAGGAAGAGTCTTTTCAACAAATGAGGCCGGACAAGTGGATATCCCCATGCAAAAAAACGAAGTCGGACCCCTACCTCACACCACATATAAAAATGAACTCAAAATGGATCAAAGACCTAAATGTAAGAGCCCAAACTACAAAACACATAGAAGAAAACACAGAGGTGAATCTTCATGTCCTTGGATTTGGCAATGGTCTCTTAGATTGGACATCAAAGGCACAAGCAACCAATAGATAAATTTGGCTTCATCAAAATTTAAAACTTCTGTGGTTCAAAGGACGCCATCAAAAAAATGAAAAAGATAGTTCACTGAATGGGAGAAAATATTTGCAACTCATGTATGTGATAAGGGACTTGTATCTAGAATGTAAAAAGAATAATTACAAAAAATTTGTTTTAAATAGCCTACTTTAAAAAAAAATGGGCAAAGGATCTGAATAGACTGATATTTCTCCAAAGAAGATAAACAAATGGCCAACAGCACATGAAAGGATGCTTGACATCATTAGGCATTGGGGAAATGAAAATCAAAACCACAATGAAATACCACTTCACACCCACCAGGAAGGCTATAATAAAGATGGACAATAACAAGTGTTGGTGAGGATGTGGAAAAATCGAAACCCTCATTCCCTGTTGATGGGAATGTAAAATGCACCTGCTTTAGAAAATAGCCAGGCAGTTCCTCAAAAGGTTAATCCTAGAGTCGCCCTACGACCCCACAATTCCAGTCCTAGGTATATCCAAGAGAAGTGAAAACATATGTCCACACACATGGATACTCATGTAGCAATTAAAACAGAATGAAGCACTAACACATGCTGGAGCATGGATGGATCTTAGAGACATGCTAAATGAAAGAAGCCAGCTGCAGAAGACCGCATATTATAGGATCCCATTTATATGAAATATCCAGGATAGGCAAAATTATCGAGATTGAAAACAAATGAATAGTTGTCTTGGGCTTGGTGGCAGGAGTGCTGGGGAGAATGGGGGCATGACTGTTAATGGATATGGGCTTTCTTTTTGGAGGAATGAAAATGTTTGAAAATTAGACTGTAGTGATGTCTGCACAATCTTTGAATTGTACACTCGAAATAGGTGAATTGTATGGTACGTTAATCGTATCTCAATATAGTTGTAAAACACAGCCACGATAAGGAAAAAAAGAATGAAATATAGAAAAGGATCAGTGGATTAGCTTTGGAAAAGAAAACAAGGATAGGAAAAGGAAAACCGAGTTCAGGGGGCCTGATGGTCTATCCTCAGAGTCACTCTGTCCAGCCTTGTTTGCCAAGCCCCTCGTGTCTGGCCTAGTGTGGGAGACATGGGTCGAGAATCTAGGTGCACAGGCCCTGCCACATGACTGCTCTGGAGGCGACGAGACAGACACAGCAGAAGCACTGAGTCAGTGATGGTGACATCCAGGAGCAAAAGGAGGTCAGAAGAGGGGTCATTTCTAATTGTGCTTCTGAGAGGTTGTAAAAAAGCCAGGGGTGAGTCTGTCAAATTCTGGCTTGGCTTGCGGTGACGGCCTCCTCTACAGGATCCTGGAGACAACATCGTCCTGAACTTGGGGTTCCTTTTGAAGAACTCCCTGGTGTGCAGGGGTTCTCCATTACAATTGTTGGCTGCTGTGGGGGCGGGGGGAGGTAAGCTTTGCAGAGAGCCTCAAATCCCCCCACTTGAGCTGCAAATGTCCTTATCAGGGCCCCAGAGCATTCCATATAAGGGAGGTCCTGAGGGTGGGGGGAAGGACCCAGGCCTGGGGGCAGCAGCCTGGGCTCTGGTTCCAGCTCCACCACAAACCACTTGTGTGGGAAACTCCTTTCTCTTCCTGTGCCTCAGTTTCTCATTTTGCAAAAAGAGGTCAAAGACTGTGTAGATGTCCAGCGTGACGGGACCTGGCGCAGCGATCGCCCCTGTGCTTCAGCTGGAGGGACTCTGGATTTGAAGTGACCAGTCTCACAAATGCAGCTGTGTGCAGGAGCCCAAGCAAACCATGGTGTTAAGAGAACGAATGCAAGGATGTTGTTTTTAGCCCCTAAGCTCTGGGGTGGTTTTTTGTTATGAGTAGTAGATAACTGTAGGGGGGACACCGGTAAAGGGGACAAAAGGTGTTCGCTAGCAGGGCAAACCATGCTACCCTGATTTGTATCAGCCTGGGAAGGCTGTCAGATCTAATCTGGAGGGTGGAGGAGATGCGTTACCCATACCCTGAGAACTGGGGATTTCTTTTAAAGGACGTAGTGTAGAAAGAGAATCCAAAGAAGCTGGGTGAAAACACGGACTCCTCCCCAGAGGCTTATACAGGGCCATCTGTTCTCTCCCTGCCCCTCCCCCATACACTATGTGCAGGCCAGGTGATGAAACACATGGCTAGTCTTTCTGTGAGGGTGGGGCATGCTCTGCTCTAAGAGGCATGGAATATTAAAAAGGTGGATAATCCCAAACGCATTCAGGAAGTGGTAGTGTGTGGTGATAAAGCACCCAGCGGGCTTTAGTGCCTGACAGCCCTGAGTCTGAACGTTCCCCCAGCTGTGTGCCATAGGACAAGTCACCCGACTCTTCTGAGATTCAGTTTCCTCTTCAGTAAAATGGGAATGGAAACATCTGCTGGAAACATGAAGAGGATGAAATTGGATCACGAATGTAAAGTGACGAACCCAGAGCCTGTCGGGCATCCGGAGAGGGCTTGGGGACTAGGACTATCTTCTGATAAACTCCAGGATCTTCTGGAATGGTGGACTCTTTCCCACTATGACTTATTTCCTCTGCTGTTAAAATGAGCTTGCCTTTCCGAGCACATGGTAGCTGGGTGAGGAAGCTGGCTTGGATGCCTTAGGCATGGCCAGTAATCACACACAGACGAGGAGAGAGCCTCTCCCCCAACCCTATTTCATAGTCATTCAGGAGGAACTGGGACCAAGGACCCAGACCCCTGAGCACATGCCAGTATACCTTGTGGGTCCCACCCAGGCTAGTCCGACCCTACACCTCCTTTCACTTCTCCGAAGGTCCCATCTGTTCTAGGTCTCTTGGCAACATGGTCCTTATGGAAAAGGTGGTGCAGCGCAGTAAGTCTGCAGGGTGATGAGGGTCCAGTGAGCAGATGCCCCCTGGGGAGCAGAGAAATTTACTCTTCCTCTTGGGGTGGGAGCTGCCATCATCACCATCATCGTCATCACTGTCATCATCATCACTGTCATCATCGTCATAGTCATCACTGTCATTGTCATCATCGTCATCAGGATAACAGTCACTGAGCCCCAACTGTGCTTCTCATCCACATCCATTCTTTCCATGTTTACACGAAGCCTAGGAAGTAGGTGCTGCTATCATCACAGCTTACACAGGAGGAAACCGAGGCACAGCAGGCTGATGTAACTTGTCCTGGACTGTGTACTTGTGCGGAGCAGAGCTCCCCTAAGCCCCCCATACTCTGGAGCTGGAGCTCTTAGCTCCTTCTCTGCTCAGCCTCACAGCGGGCAAGAGAAGCACAGCTGCAAGGACAGGTACAACCAGGTGGAACAAGGAGGCAAGGACAGACATGGCTGCTGACAGGGCTGCTGCCCCTCCCTCCACCAAGCACCCTTCCTGAAGCCATGCCAGTCAACTTGATGGCCACCCTTTGTGCTGGAGGTACACCTCAGACAGCCTCAAAGAGGCAGGTGTCTGGCCTGTGGGCCCCCTAAGCTGGGCCAGTCGGGCCAGTCTGCGCATGGGCTTTGTTTGAACCAGAAGCTTAAAATCCCTAAAAGGCAGAACATCTAAGCAGTGAGTGCTCTGCTCAGGAGTCAGAAAGGCCTGGGCACCCCTATTTTCCAGCTCTGACACCCTGGAAAGGGTCTGTTCTCTAGGCCTCAGTGTGCTCATCTATAAAATGGGGATGAAAATAGTGGCCGCATCACAAGCTCATCGTAAGGACTCAGGTGAGTTGTTTGTGGAGCTCACAGCCTGGTGCCCAAAAGGCACTTGGCACTTTGTCTTAGCTAAACAGTAGAGCAGGGTAACCGGTCCACACCTTGGCCAAGATAGTCAGAAAACTCTGGCAGGAGCCCTGGTGTTGAGTGACGGGTCCCCGTGAGGTCTCACAGGGTGCGTCTGGGGCCTTAGGCAGTGATGAAATCCCTTTCAGGCAAGACTTCCCATCTGGGGAGAATAACTCTGTTTTGGGCTGAACTGTGTCTGCCTCAAATCCACGTGTTGAAGCCCTGACCCCCAGTACTTCAGAAGGCGACGGTATTTGATGACAGGGCCTTTAAAGAGGTGATTACGTTAACGAGGCTGTTAGGGTGGCCCCCATCCAATGTGACTGGTGTCCTTTCCTTATAAGGGGAAATGTAGGCCTACAGAGAGACCCTCAAGGACGGAAGCGTGGACGGGAACAATGCTGCGAGGACGCAGTGAGGGGGTCGCCATCAGCAAGCCCAGGAGACGGCCCTCAGAAGAAACCAAACCTGCTGACACCCTGATCTCAGAACTGGGAGGAAATAAAGTTCTGTGGTTTAAGCCCCCCAGTCCTGGTGCTCTGTTATGGCTGCCAGAGCGAATACAAGCTCGCTCTTCTATGCACTTCCACGCATCTCTTAGCCTGCCTAAGACCTTACAGATCCTTGTGGGCAGAATTCCTGGGCCCTGCCATGGCTCCCCCTTGAAGGCCAGTCTGGCCAAATCAGGGCCCCAACCCCCAGGATCCTTCTGGAAAGGACCTTAGGAAGCCTGGATCCCTAGGGTCTAAGAGAGCACCACAGGTGTCCCCTGGACGGCTGCAGGCTTCTCCTCGAGGCAGGAAAACCTAGCGAGCCTTCAAAAGAGGCTGCCACGCACCCACTGTCCCATGGAGTCACGTTTGTGACTGGAGCTGTACACTCAGAACGCACTTATTAAAACTGCCGTGGTGTGCTTTCTCATAAAACAGACACCATCCCTTCCCAACATGGAAATCTGATTAAAGAGAAAAGAGTGTGTTCTCTTAGAGGCGACAATTGAGTCCAGAGACCCATACGGGGTATTTACCGGGGAACCCATTTGGAGATCCCCATCCTGACGGTGGCTGCCTACCCAGACCTGGAGCTCATGCACCAGTAAAAACAAGAGCTAGAAAGTTCCCCTTTTAAGGAAGCGACGAGCTACTGCCTAGGAATGATAATTACCGAGGTTGCGAGGGCACAGGGGATGCTGTCGCGTCACGTCGTGTTCTGAGTTACCAAAAGAAGACAAAAGCAGTCAAAAGGGAAGGCACAATTAGAGGCAAGTGCGTATTAAACGGCACCTGTCTTGTGCGTATCGGGGAAGCAGAACTGACAATTTAGTTTTAGATACCTTAGGGGGTAAAATGAGAAAAAAACAAAAAACCAAAAAAGGTGACCAGGGAAAAGCATGGATATGTCAGGCACATACGTGCACCTCCACCCCCAGCTCCTTTCTCTTTGACACCCCGGGTCACGTTTCTGCTGTGGACCCTCGTGGTGTGGCCACGACCCCACACGGGCCGGCAGCTCACTGGCTTCTTCGGGACCAGGAAGTTGGGTCAGTCCCTTGCATGGCTCGGCTCCCCACGGGCCTGAGAGGCACCACCCATCCGTTTCCAAAGAGAAATCCTCTGAGCACCATCACAAGAAATGCAGCCCCGCCCAATGATCCTCCTGGCTTCCACTCACTTATAAGTAACGTGGGAAATAGAAGGGAAGCACCCACTCGCTTTCTTCTGGGTATCCAACACGGGACTGTCCAGGGAGGATGATGTCTTTAAGTGCAATCGGGCCCTGGAGTCAGACTTCCTGCTGCACATCTGCTTTCTGCTCGGAGCTTGTTCTCTCCTGCTGCTTTTCAGGTCAGGAGCACAAAGACTGGTGATGAATGCATTAGCCATGTCCAAGGTGCGGAGAACTGGGGGCTTCGAATGCATCAGGCCCAGCCTGGTGGGGCTGTGTTTGCAGTGGTGCTGGCCTGGCTCCTTAGCACCCCTGTGTTGGACCTGCTCTGTTGGAGCTCCACCGTGAGCTCCGCTGGCTGTTGCAGCTCCTGGGTGACCCAGGCCAGGCCTTCCAATGTCATAATAAACATCACCGAGCTTATAAAATTAGAGCCTTGAGTCTTAAGAATCGCACCAAATTGTTAACATCCTAGAAGGTGGCTGAATGCTGCATATATGTCTTCCCTTTTTCTTGGAGGTGAGTTACTGAACAGGAATGCTCTTGCCGAGGTTCCCGTCCTGGCTCTGGGGTCCCCATCTGTACCCGGCTGGTCACCATTTGCAAGGTCAGATCCATTCCCACCAGTGTCGGCAGAATGAAGAGGAGCGCTGTTGGAAGAGGGGGTCGCTTCCTCCAGGTTCCCAGCCCCCAGCATTGCGGAGGGAGAGGGGGAGAGAGGGCGGGAGGCAGGAGGCCGGCTGTCCCAATGGAACCGCTCATAACCCTGCAGCCGCAAATGGAGCCATCAGGAGAACACTTCAGCGAGAGGAGAACATTGCTAGAGCCAGGGGTGCCGTCTGCGGGACGGAGACGGACGCAGGTTCATTTACAGAGCACCACAGGCTGTGGCACAGGTGAGTAATTTAAAGAGGTAATTGAAATAATATGTTAGAATAATAAGCTTAGCCATCAAAGGCTTCTAGAATTTCTTATTTAATTGACAATTAGATAGACAGATCTGTAATCTACTTACTTTCGCATCTCTGCCTGGGAGGTCTTGGACAATACTCCCTGCAGAAGACAAGCCATTTTTCCTAATAAAATGTGTCCTTCGGCCCCAAAGAATTGCTGAAGACACAAGATCCATGTGGGGGCAAAGCTTTTTAAAACAACGGCCACAAAGACAACAGAAAACACACATTTCCTCTCTCAACACAGACACAGAAAGAAATTGGTCTGCTCCGGTGAGAAGTAGGGGAGGCAGGTAAGGGCAGGTGGGAACAGAGAAAGAGGAGGTGCTGTTCTGCTCAGTAAAAAATTTAACCTTGCCCCAAAAGAAGTCTGGACTTTATCCTTGCTTTTGGGAGGTGATCTCTAAGCCCTTGGAATGTTACGCCTTACAGGAGTGTCTCTGTTTGCCTGGAGGCCTCAGGTCACTGGTTGTTCAACCATATGATTTAAGGTAAGGGCTGGTCACAGGGGGTATTGATAGGGTGGGGCTGGCCACACTAAAAGGACCAACAACGTGATTCAGGGTGGGGGCTTTTGGTCACACAGTATCGGCCAACTTCGGAGAGGCCAGACACAAATCAGCTAGGTGGCCAACGGCTCATGCTCACTCGACAGAGCGCCAGAGAAAGCTCTGGACACCGAGGCTCCTGTGAGCTTCCTTGGTGGGTGCTACTCCGCGAGCACCATCCCACACTGGTGCTGGGCAAGCAACGCTGTCCACCACTCCACAGGATGGCCCCCTTGTCTCTGTATCCTTTTGACGCAATAAACTCTGCGTATAACAGCTTTTATGGGCTCTGTGAATCCTTTCAGTACATTATCGAACCTGAGCATGGTCTTAGGCACCCCAGAACTTGCAGTCTGGATCAGAAGTTAGGGGGTCTTGTATGGGTTGGGCACCCTCTGACCTCACAGTTGACTAACTCTCTCACATTCTTTCTACATGTGAAGAGCACTGCTAAGAACAGCTTTCATACAGGATCGGCATCTGTCAAACACATTCCCTTCCTGTTGGGGGCACAGAGGGATACCCCTGGCTCTCTCATGTGCTTCCATAATCCTCAGAACCCGCCTCTATGGAGTCGTGTTGTCTGGTCTGCCTTGTGTCCTGGGCGGTGAGCTCCCGGGGCAGGGGCATGCACAGTTGACTTGTAAAGCCCTGGGTCCAGCAGAGTGCCTCTCAGGAGGCCATGGTGCCTGGTCAGTTCTGGATACCCACCCTAGCCTGGCTCTGACATCAGGGAGGATATCAGGGATGCTGTAGCCTAAAGTCAAGGTCAGCCAGCAGTGAGGATGATGGTGACAAAACACCACTGGCTGTCCATCAGTCCATCCATCTGCCCGCCCATCCATCCATCCATCCATCCATCCATCCATCCATCCATCCCTTGAAGAAACATTTATTGAGTACCTACTATGTTCCCAGTCTCCTGGGACATGATGATAATTAAGACAAAAGTCCTTGGCTTCAGGATTCAGCTATATTCTCACCTTTGTCAATTTCATCCACACCCCTTGGCCCATTTCATCCAATGCCAGCTCCATGCAGACATATCGCAGACTTCTCTCTCCTGCCCATGTGTTTCTCTGAGCTCTGGATCTAGCGTCCACTCACTCACTATTGATTTTTCACATGATGTCCCAAAGCCCCTTCAAATTCAGCCCAACTCGTGACTAGTCCTCTCCAGGGTGAATGACACAGAGATTCCATATCTAATCCACTTACAATTAATGTCGATGTCACCTCTTGAATGTCTCTTGACGCTGTCCCTTCTCTCCAGAACCACTAAGTCCAGCATCATCTCCAGCCTGGAGTATTAACCGGTCTACCCTCACCCACTCTGACCCTCCTTCCGTCATTCTCCAAACAGCAGCCAAGAGCCCTTCTTGAAATGCACACCTGGCCATGTCACTGCCTCTCAAACCTCAGTGTCTGCCCTCTTCCTGGGGACAAAGCTCTCCTTAGCCTTATCCACATAGCCCTATCCTTGAGCACCCCACTAGCCTTTCTGGTCTGATCCCCCCTCCCTCTCCACCTCACCAGCCTTCACGTGCTCCCTTATACCCACGAGGCTCCCTCCCACCACACAACTTCTGTGCAGGCTGTTCCCTCTGCCTGGAATATTCTTGCCTGCCCGCTTCATGGAGCTAACTTCCCCTTCCTCAGATCTCAGCTCAAGGCTCATTTCTTCAAGAAATTCCTCCCAGACATCCTGAGGAGTCGTCCCACCATTATAAGCTCCCCAAGCTCTTGTTCGTGGGAAGGCTTGGAGGTCAGGTCTGATTTTTCCTCCACTAGAAGGTGAGCTGGTTGAGCACAGGCACCTCCCCTGGTTTTGTTCATTTATTTTGATTCTAGCCCTTGGCCCAGTGTCTGGCACCAAACAGTTAGTGAATAAATGACTACAAAGAATAATTGCTAATGGGGGAATTTATAAAGTGTGATGGGAAAACCAAGTAAAAAGAAGGTGTTCCTGCACATGGGGGAAAAGGGACAAGGTGGGGAATTGGCTTTTATAGTGGAGGGGGCTTAGAGTAGATGTTTTCAATAGAGTAGGGGTTCTCTAAACTGACCCCAGGGAAGACACCCAAGGGATCAGAGGGAAAGCACGTGTGAAGATCCAGAGGTAGGAAGCAGCACGGTACGTTTGGGGAAGCCTGCAGATTGCAGTAGAGTGCAGAGTGGAGCATTATGCAGGGGAGAGCGAGGGCTGACGATGAGCTGAGAAGGCAGGCTGAGGCCAGCTTAGAAAGCATTTGTATCCCATGCTGGAGAGTGAGTTTATCCAGACCTTCCCAAGGAACAGATGACCGCCCCCTTCCTCCCAACAAGTGCTCCTACAGCCCCAGCCTCCCTCCCTAACAGATCTCACCACACTGGGTTATGTTTGCCAGTTTTCTTGTCTGTCTCTCCCAGCAGACAGCACCTTGCACAGTGCCTGGCACACAGTGGGCACTCCCTCCATCCTTTCTGAATGCATCAGTGGCATACAGCATGGATGGGAAGGGAAAGAAAGTGGCGGGAAACTGACGATGTGTGATAAGAAAAGCCTCTGATAGGACAGTGACAGACCTGGGAGGAGGAAGCCCTGTGGGGTTTGAAGGTCCTAATTTGCAAACTGCTTGGCCGAGGGGGGAGAGCACTGTGGGAAGAGAGGAGCAGGGGGAAGGGATGCTTCGAGCTCTGGAGGTCAGGTCAGAAGCAGCAGAACAGAAGTGGGGTGAAGAGGCTCAGAGGAAGACTCTCACTGTGTGCAAGTCAAGAGCGAGTGGGTGGCGTCGGACCACCAGGGCGTGATTCTCGCTGCATCTCCGGCTCACTGCTGCATCTGAGTCCTTATGTGGAGGGTGGCGGACAGCGTAGGCTGCTGGGAAGTTCAGTGCCTCAAAACACGTAACCCCTGGGTGGGCAGGTCTGTCCTAAGAGGCAGCTCTTGCAGAAAGAGACAATCACGGTGGCTCGGGGGTCTGCCGACTCTCCCATGTGTGTTAAGACCGCTGGATGCAGCGTGATGTCACGGAAGTGATACAAGTTGTCACCAGCTCTTCTAAACGTGGGTGCTGCTGAACGGGGTGAGGACCGGGGCAGAGTTCCCTGCTCACACCACCAGCACATCTGGGACTTGGGCAAGAGAAAGGACACCTGGGGGGCCCTCCTCTGCTGAAGTCAGAACCAGTCCCTCAGTGAGAAGGTGGGTGCCAGGTGGCTATTCTCTCTCTCGTCAGTGCGAATCATGGGAAGGAGCCTCAGCCCATTCAGCCAGGACACCTGAGCAAACACGGACTGAGGGAAGGAAACCACAGTCCACCACACCACCCATGGCTTCGAGCCAGCTCATTTCTCCTCCAACCTTGCGTCCCGGCTTCCAGAGCTTCGGCGAGTCTGGCTGTGCGGGGAGGGGAGCACGCTGAACTAGGAGTCCGGAGGGGCTTCTGTCCTGATTCAGCAATGGTTCGGGGCAAGTCGCCGCTCTTCTCCGGGCCCACATTCCTGCCAGAAGGATGAGGAGGCTGGACTATGTGCAGACTGAGCTTCCTCCACATTCCAACTCCCGAAGATTCAGTTTGTTGCTGGGGTGTCAACTATTTCCGCCCTGCTGCTGGTTCTTAAGCTGTCTCCCGTTATTCTCATTAAGCACGGGGCATCTGACACACGCCTGCCTGTCGCTCTTTGTTCTCAAACAGAGGACTTCGGGGTCACAAGTGTGAAGTGTCAGTGGCTTACTGTGGTGGAAGAAGCTGGTCTTCAGCCTGTCGCACTATTTTGCATGGCTTGTTGTCACAGGCAGGGACAAGGTCGCCGGGCTGCTCAGATGGACCAGAAATGTGTGTATTTAAAAGGAGAGGCCTTGCTCCTGGCCCCAGCCAGAGGCAGTTTTGTCTGCTCTGTCCCGTGGGGAGCTGGACTGAAGGCAGTGTCTCCCCTCACCCTGCTCTGGGACCTCCAGGACTCACCTCCTCCAGGTGGCCACACCAGCTCTGGCGCTGCCCCCCCGCCTCTTCTCCTTGCTGATGACATTCTGAGTGTCGAAGTCTTAGGACCATGGCTCCCTACTGCTGGATAAACAGATTGACATCTCCATTCTTTTCCAGGGAGGTAGATTCGGGAAGACAGATCCCAGGAAAGGCTAAGGAAGCCATTGAATCGCTGGGGCGGCTGTCTGTATCCCCAGGCCTTCTGCTCTCTTTGGGGTCCAGCTTTGCCAAGAGGCCTTTCTTTGAGGCTATGGCTTCTGGAGCACAGCTGCCCACATCCAAATGATGTGGTAGGATAATGGGAGTCCAACACAATCATTGGAGGAGCTAGCGGTACAGGTGTCCGAGTGGGCCTGCCAGTCAGCCTTTGAGCCCATCTGCAGGATTCCTGCATTCCAGCAATAACCAGGGGTTGGGGCTGAGAGCCGTCTCCACGGGGTCTGACATCCACATGCCCTTTGGTGATAAGTCATAGTTGGTTTCGGCCTTGGGGCTCACCCCCCAGCCCCTGCACCCCACTGGGGAGCAAGTGGGACAGAGCTTGTCCCAGGGATTCAGAGCGGGTGCAGGATGTCTCCCGGGCCCAGGGACAGGGAACTGCTTTCCTGTGGCCCACAGGCCTTGGGGCCAATACCAGAAGGCAAGGCAGGCAAAGCAGGCCCTGTCCTTCCTCTTGCTGCACAAGGAAGGGCAGCGGTGTGGGAGGCACAGGAGCTCCTGGGTCAGGTAGGAGTCGGAGAGGCTCCTGGGCCTTCCTGTCCCGCCCTGGACCCGGGAAGGCGCTGGCTCTGAGCTCAGACACAGGTTTGGCACCATCTCACCCACAGCTTTCAGCCACTTTTCTGGGTTCTTTCAACTCACGTTGCTCCCTCTTGCCTGAGGATCTCCCTCCATGTGGCTTCCTCTGCCTGGAACCCTCTGCCCTGCCTTTCATCTGACACAGATGCCCACATCCTTTTTCTCGACACTCCCTCTTCCCCTAGCCTCCCTGAGATCACATCTTCTCATCTTCTTCCTGACTTGCTGGCTGCTTCTCCCCAGGCTCTTGGCCAGCTCCTTTCTGTCTGACATCCAAATGTCTGGGGGAGTCCACGGTGGACCCGCGCCCTCCCCCCTCCTTTATCTACACTCTTCCATGGGGCAATGGCAGTTAGCCCATGGCCTTAAATTCCATCTATGAGCTGATGACTCCTAAATTTTATCTCCATTTGGACTCTCCTTGACCTACCAACTTTCAAATGTACACTGGGTGACGCTAATAAGGCCACGGAGCACGACGTGACCAAAACCAAACTCCTCACTCCCCATCTCCCAAACCTGTTGCTTCTTCAAACTCCTCCATCTCAGGGAATGATCCCCTGTACTCCAGTTGTTTGAGCCCTAAGCCCAGGTATGACCCATCCATCATTCTCTCTCATCCTCCATGATCAAATCATCTGCTCAAGCCTTGACTCTGAACCCCAAACTGTGTCTCTTGGGATTCATCATTACCGGCCCATCAGGGCTCCCATCATCTCCTGCCTGCACTGATGTAAGAGTGTCAGGTGGCTGGGGGTCTCAAACACATAAAGGTGTTTCAAACACATGAGGGTGTCGACTCACCTGCATAAAACCCTCCCGTGGCCCCCATTGTCCTCAGGATAGGATTCCAGCTCCCTGACTTGGCTGATGGGCTGCACATGGCCTGGCTCCTGCTGCCCTCCCTGGAACCCTGTCATTCCCCTACGTCTTCCCTTCCTCTGCTCAGTCACAGCAGCCTCCTCAGCTACTCCAACACGACAGGCTTGTTCTCTCCCCGGGGACCTTGATTTTGTTATTCTCCCAGCCTGACATGTTCTTCCCATGCTCTTACTATGGCTGGCTCCTTTCCTGTCATATTGTCTTCCCATAGAGGCCTCCTCTGATCCCCCAACCTAAAGTAGCCACCCTGGTACCCTCTACCAGGCCACCGTTTTAAGTGCCCTGATATTTTATTTTGTGATTTGTTTGTTATCTTTCTCTCCACTGGAATATAAACTCCACGAGCAGAAAGGTTCTCTAGAGCCTGGAGCAGTGTCTGGAACACAGTAGGTGAAGAACCAATGGCCCCTGGTAGAAGGAGGCAAGATGACAAGCCAGGAGACTGGTTCATACACGTGGGGTTATGTTGGGCTGCATGAAGGTGGTGGACAGGGGATGCAGAGAGGCAAGAGAAATAGGGGGGACAAAAGTGCTAGGATGGTGATGGGGTGCAGGGAGGGGGTGACTCCTGGTTTCCTGGGATGCGGAATATTGTAGGAGATGGAGGGTTGCAGGGCAGCAACAAAAGAACAGTGGTGAGTAACATTTGGGACTTGTTGACTTTGCCCAAGAGAAATCTGAGCAGAGCTATCTCAGGGGGCAGTTAGATGGATGGTTCTGGATCTGAGAAGAGGCACAAAGGAGGAGAAGTTGCACCTTTACCTTTATATACCATAATGGGAGCCCTGGGTGGGGCCCAGCCCTCAGGGAAAAGAGAGTGGCCCAGGAGAGAGCACCCCATTGCCTGTTCATGGCCATTCAACTTTTGGGCTCTCAGGACTTCTGACCCCATTGACTGCCCCATCCCCTTGTGAGGTCTTCCAGACCCTAGGCTCTGTGAATTTACCCTCTCCTGGTCCCCCCGACTCCCCTGACTGTGCCTTCTTAGTCTTCATCATAGGCTTCCTTCTGGAATGTTCTGTGAATATCTGTGTAGTTTGCTTTCTCCTGGGGCACTCTCTTCTCCCTCTGTCTCCGAATGTGAACTTATTGGGAAATAACGTTTTGTAATCAGTTAATTACAGATGTAAGTAGTCATAATGAGTTTCTACTGGATCGGGTGGGCCCTAATCCAATGATTGGTACCCTTATAAGAAGAGAAAATGGGGACACAGACACACATAGAGACAAGTGCTGTGTGACGACGGAGGCACAGATTGGAGTCACTTTGCCACTAACCAAGGGACATCAGGGATTGTCAGCAGCCACCAGAAGCTGAAAGAGGCAAGAAGAATTTTCCTCTATTGCTTTCAGACAGAGCACGGCCCTGCTGACACCTTGATTTTGGACTTCCAGCCTCTCGAGCCTCGAGAGAATATATTTCCAGTTTAAGCCTCTGGGTCTGTGGTTGTTGGTTACAGTGGTCCTGGGACACTAATGCAACGGTCAAGGTTAAGTTGGCTGAGCCTCCCACCCTGATGCCTCAGGATGAGGCAGGCAGCCGGCAAGCCCTCCCTACAACACCCACATGTGCCCGAGCTCTGGGGCTCCCTCCCCAGATGTTCCTTTGCTTCCTGCAGCCAGGATGAAGATGCAGAGGCTGCCTCCCTGGCCTCTGCAGATGCTGGGCTTGCTCCTCAGTGCTAGTTCTCTGCAGGGCACCATTTGTCACTGCTGCAAGGAGGCGGGTGAGGCCCAGCTCCAAGGTGACCCATTCCCTGCCACACAGAGGAGCCCTTCACAGATCTATTTGCTGTGGCCCCAGCTGCAAACAGCAGGAGATCACTTCTCCAGGAGGCATCTGAGGACCAGGCCCCTTGGTCCCTGGCTAAGGAGGGCTAAAGACAGACACACACCCCCAATCTGTAACGATGTAGACCCCACAAAGACTGATTATAGGAAGAGCGCCCATGCTTTGAAGCAAGGCATGGTCAGGCAGGTTGCAGCTCAGAGAGGGGGATCGTCCTCCCACCCAACTCCAAGTCCCACGTATAAGATCAGGTTAAACCAGTTTTTTTCTGCTGCCCCCTTGTCTTGGGAGTGAGGTCTAGGGCACACGGAAGCAGGTTAGCTCAGGCAAAGAAGTACCCATGAGCTAACCCACTCCAGATGAATGCCAGAAGGCTTTTGGCAGCACCCACTTCTTTATGGGGAGGACCCCTATATCAGTGCTCCTCAAGCTTCTCCTCCAGAGTCCTCCCAGAGGCAGGTGAGGGTGGGTCCACGGGCACTGGCTATGGATGGACTTCAAGGCAGCTCTCCAAAGTCAAAGACAATTCACTCCCGCTGTATGTCTTATCTTAAAAACTCTTGTGAATTTTGTATTCAACTCCATAAAATAAACTGCCTTATTTTTAGTGAAACAGTGACATTCTACATTATTTACAACTAAATTGTTTAGCTCTGTGCATCTTCTCCCATGTGGACAACTCAGCATCACGCCACAGGCGCAGACGAGAGTAACTCGGAGGTGGGCTGTGGGTCTGCAGGAGGGAGGGAACCAGCCAGGAGCAGCGGGCACAGTCTACTCGTCAGAACGCCCTGGAGTGTCACTATGGGAGGGAAAAAGCACCTAGAGGCTTCTGGGGGCTAGTCTCACAGCTGGAATGGCCTCTCCTGTTGCCACTGAGCTACCCCCACAGTCTCTAGGTCAGTGTGTGGTCTCTGGCTGTGAAGGCTGCTTTTAGAAACGGCTCTCAGGGGAGAGGCTGGCAGGAACACAGCCACAGGGGGTGGGGTGGACAGGCAGCCCAGAAGCGGGGGGCCTAGCCGGGGACCACCCCAGCTACACATTTTCCACCTGTTCGCATAGAAGGTTTGGTCAGAGCAGAAGGCCAAACTGGGAGGCCAAATCTTGCTTTTCCTTCTCTCCACCTCCTTAGTAGGGAGTAGCTCTCCCTACTCTCAATCTGTCCAGACGTCTAACCCTGAGGCAGACTGCCCTGAAGGTTGGCTTACTGGATAACCCCCTCGGGCCCTGGTGGGTGCCCTGCCTGCCCTGGGCTGCTTCCTATGTAGGAAGCAGGCACCTAGTGGCTGAAGTCAGTTCCAGTCCCTGCTCCCCACTCTGCTGGAGATGACAAGGTCCCTCTCGTGCCCCTGAGGGTCAGCAGGAGGCCTGCCCAGGTGGCCAGCTGGCAAGCCCAAGAAAGCTGCATCCAAGCCTCACTCCAATCCTCTCGCCCAGGCAGAGGCCCAGCTGCCTGAGAAGCAACTGAAAATAGAGTCTACGTCTAAGCAGCTTAGTGGGGTTCTAAGAAGGGGGCCGGTGGGGTGGGGCTGGGGCCAGAGGGACCCCGGGGCTTCTCAACCTGGCCTTGGGAAGAATCAGATGGCTGCAAGAAAAAGAACAGTGCTCCTAAAAGTTCCACTTATCTTCTATTCCAGGGACTGGAGTCACTTAAAGGTGTCCCAGTGCCCTTGGTTAGATGGGAGCCCCACCCCCTCGGCTCCGGAGCTGCAGTGTAAAATGGCCTGGGTTTATTCTCTTTGCAAACACATGCACAGGGAGACCATCTAAACGGACAGCTCATCTTCTCCCTGCGCAGCACAGCCCCGGCTGTCCGTGTCTACAGGACCCAGAGCAGGCCGAAGAGACATTTCCCAGAGTCCCTCCACAAACATCTCCAGGGTAAACTCAGTCTGATTGCCTCTAGCCCAGAAGAGGTCCCACTGCCTTCCCAAATGCACAGCTGGCCTGCCCCAGACACTCTGGGGTCAGGCCCTGGGAAATTTGCTCTGAATTTGCACCTTTGGGGTAAGAAATAGTGAAAACGGTAGTTCTCGGAGTAGCCTGGCCAAAGCCAGCCACCGTTCCACCCAACCCCTCAGCCCTCGCTGCGCTGCCCCCACTCCCCGGGATATTCCTTTTCATCCCTCTTGGTTTAGCTAATCCCTGCTCAGGCTTGAAGTCTTAGGTCAGGGAAGCCTTTCTGCCCACTGGGCTGGATAAGCTCTTTTGATGTGTCTGGTGGGCACTCATTCACTCACGTGCGCATTCACAGGACAAAGACGTACTGCAGCCTAGAACCTGCCAGCCTGTGCTGGGCAGCGGGGGTCCAGGCAGACAGGGCACGGGGTGGGTGGGTAAGGGATGAGAGGCCGCTTAGGTCTGGCGCTTAGGTCTGGCGGAGGAGCCGCAGCTCCGGGGACTGGAAGTGCTGCACTTCCCAAGGTCTGCCCCTAGATAGCTAAGTGGCGGAGGCAGCACCCCCTCCTTTCTCCCCCCACCCATCTCCTCCTTAGGTCTCCCGGTCTCCGCCTGGATGGCTGCGCTCGGCTGAGACTTTGGGTCCATGGTTCCGAAGCACCTCGCCGGAGGAGCTTGCCCCCCACCCGGCGCGGCGGCTCAGACAAAGGCAGTGCCAGGAACAAAGGCTGCGCCACCGCAGCCGCGCGCGGGCGTGCGGATTTGCTGCGCTCCACGCTTGTGCCCCCACGCGGCCTTTCGTCTGGCAAACATTCATTTAAAAAATCAAATGAAGGCAGAAATCCTCTTCCCCAAACATGTTGCGACCTCTGGGATGGGGGAGGGGCGACGAGCGCCCCCACGATCAGGAGCAGGGCTACGGAGGCGCAGGCAGGGCCGGCCCCTGGGCTGCGAGCGCACGGCGCTCCCTGCGGCTCGCGGTCCCGCAGGGCTGGGGAGAGGCGCGGCCCTTAGGGTGAGCGGTGCCCTGCCGCAGTCGTGGCGGGCGCGAGGCGCGGTGCTGCCAGCCTGCCGGCGAAGCACCCCTGCATTGCAGAGCGCGGGGGGCGGGGCGGGCATGACTGCGTGCGCGTGTGTGCCTGCGTGGGCGTGCGCGCGTGTGTGCACGCGCGCTGCCCGGCCGCCGCGCCCCAGTTTGCTTGGCGCCGCAGTCCCTCGCCCCCTCCCCTTTGCACCCCCTGTCCTCCCCCTCACCGCCGCAGCACACGCGTCCCCACCTCCCAGCAGCTCCCAGGGCGAAATCTGCCCAGTAACCGTGGGGGTGGGAGGGGAGAGAGGAGCTGAGAGGAAGGCTTCTGCCAGCCTGGTCCCCGCAGCATCTTCCCCCACACAAAGTGCACTGCTAAGCCACAGGCTGGCCAGGGGCCCGTAGACCCCCTACCCTCGGGGCCGTCCCAGCTGTCCCCTTGGCACCAGGCAGATTATGCCCTGGCACTGCGGCTGCACTTCTGGCTCCTCCCTCCCCTACGGTTATTATTTATCAGGCTGGTGAAATCCTGGAAAACTTTTCCTTTGGTGGATAAGGCGCTTGTATTCCTTTAGGGAAGGGGTCTCACGCTTCCTCTGCTCTGGCCAACTTCCCCTCCCATTACTTGAAAGGATACCTGCCCAAGACAAAAGGGAGAGGGATTCCTCAGGTCTTGCAGGGGCTCTGGTCTGTTCTCTGTAGCGGTGTGGGCCTCTCCCGTCTTTCCCCCAACCTGTCATCTCTCCTGTGTATTTGGCCAGGGGCTGGAGGATGCTTATTTCCACTGGAGGCCTCTGGAGGTCAGAGCGCCAAGTCCTCTCAGGAGGGGGCTGCTGGGGAGCAGGTGCCAGGCACGGTAGCAGTTCATCGCCTAAGGGAGCTGGTAGGCTGAGGACTCTGCCATGTGTTTGTAATGAAGGAGAGGGGTTTCCCTTCCCCGTGGTCTCTGTCACAGCACCCTCCCCTGCCAGTAAGCTCCCGGTACAGCTTACTCTCTGGGCTTCCACGGGGGGGGGGGGGGGGGGACTGCCTGACTGAGGCTTGGCTTTCGGAAGGGCTCCATCTCCCAGGCAGGTCCTACATTGGTCCCAATATCCTCCAGTCCATCCTGGTGAGGTGACCTGGTCACTTGGGGAGAGCCAGGATTCTGCAGAATATCCTGCTCCATTTCCCGTTTGTTCTGCAAAACTGAAACCGGATTTCCTGAACGGGAGCCCCTGGTCACCCTGCCCTTCTCTGTTACAATCCTGCAGGTCATCGTCACTGCTCTGGCTGGCTCCAGTCTTGCCCAGGGTGGCTGCCAAGGCCAGCCCGGTGCTCCCACGCAGCTCCTGCCAGGGTGCAGATGCCTGCTGACCCAAAGCCACCTCTGGGAACAGCTCGGAGGGTTTGGTGGCCAGGGTAGCCACCAAGCACCCTATTGCTGCTGGAGCTGGGCAGGGATGAGGCTGAGATTTGCACACCGCTCAGGAAAGTGGCCCAGGGCACGTGCCCAAGCCCAGAAGATCCTCCAGCAGCCAGCAGCAAGGGGGAAGTCAGAGTTGACAAGGCAAAGGGCTGCTGGGAGCAGCAAAGAGGTGCTTAAGGAAGTGATCCCTGCAGAGGGCCCAGGGGCGGCTTAGGCAAGGCCCACACCTCAGGCTGATGAGGTCTCTGGCGAGTACCCCATGGACTGGTGCTTCTGCGGGCTGCCCTGATACTGACGTGTGTGCTGCCATCCCTCCCACTCTGTCTGGGGGCTGAGAGTGGACGACCAGCTCAGCAACCCAGACCAGCTCCAGGGTTTCTGCTAGGCATGCCCAGAGCTGGGAAGGGCAACCTCTGACCTAAGCACCCCCCACCTGTCTTTGGCAGCTTTTCTCTACAGAGCCTCTGGTGCCAGTGCTCACTCATGTTCAAGGCCAATGGCTCTCCGAGAGCCGTCCTGGGACAGCAGATCCTGTCTCCTCCATCTGAGCCTACTGGGGCTCCCTGGCCCTCCACCCTCAGCCATGATGATGATCCTGGACTTGTTTCAGATGCTCCATGGGGCACAGGCTAAGGCAGACACAGTCTAGAAGCTGGGGGTGACAGGTGTTGGGGGCTTCCATAAGGTTTGGTTTGTTATCCCTAAGAGGTGAAAGCACTTAGTACACAGCCCAGCCCCCACCCCCAGACCCCCATCCAGGCCCTGGAACATGAAAGGAGTCGAGTCTGAGCCACCTCCCCTCGGCTGCCCACATTGGCTTCATCTCTAAGAGGCTCAGCGCTTGGTGACGGCCTCCGGGGGCTTGCTCTTTGACGGCACCTTAGAAGTTGGCTTGGGGGGCAGTAGAGGGTGTTCAGACCCTGCTTCTCAGGAGCTAGCCAGAGAGAGACCTCTTAGCAACTCGGGGGTTTGTCTGGCCACTCAGATCCCCCGGCAGGAGTAACACCCACAGGCCCAAATGCACATACTTCATTCTGTGCTGGTGAGAGACCCAGATTGAGGCAGTGACCCGGTCGGTCCTTCCGTGGTGGAGACTTTTGCCCCGAGTGGACATTAGGGAACCTGAATGCTTCCTTCTTTCCCACACCCTGTGCACAGGGTCCCCAAGTGTCCCTTTTCCTCAGCACCTGGCAAGGTGACCCGAGCGCTGTTCTTACCGTCCAATGACAGCCAGTCGTGCTGGGAGGAAGGGAGTGTGGGCAGGGCCCGAGCTTTGTACTCAAACACCACTGAGTTGGAGATGATCTGGTTGTTGAAGGCAACTTGTAGGGTCACAAGACCAGTGTCATGGGCTGAAAGCAAAGGAAAGAGAGGTCAGGGCAAGGGGCGGGGCTGGGCACCCTTCAACTTGGAACCACTCAGGAACCTGGAGTGGCCCCTCCCCGCCCCCTTCACTGGGGGTCCCAGCCTCTGCCTGCTCATTCCTCGAGGCCCAGATGTAGTGCTTCTTCTTCCTGGAAACTTCTCTGGACCCCAGACTCAGCCAGGCGCCCTGTGATCACTCCCACATCCGTATTGTACTTGCTTGTTTCTCCTCGGCTCCCTGGTGAGGGCAGGTACTGGGAAGTCAGCATGGATTTGCTGAATGAATGGTCCCCAGCCCTGCCCATGGCTGCCTGACTTCTCCCTCATCCCACCCATCCTAGATGAGGTCCAGGTACAGTATTTGCTTTGGAGTCTTTGTGCTTACTTCTCTCTTTCACCTTATCCTACAAGCTTGTCGTGATGCACTCGGCATGGCCTTCCATGTATTTTCGGAAGTTCCCCTGCCTTCCTGATGAGGGCAGGAGCCTCAGCTGCACCTGTTACTCTGGGCCCATGGGGGCCGAGCTGGGGGTGCTGATGTGAAGCCTGCAGCTCCCTCCAATGCCTAGACGGTGGGCTTTGGCAAGGCAGGCCCCTGTGGGTCTCATTAACTGTTCTGTCTCCAGCACAGGGCCCAATGAAGACTGTATTGCTTGAATAAACAACTGGGACATTCTGACTGTCGGCAAGAAGAGAGCCCATACGTGGCAGAAACCTGCTTCATTCCTGGGGTTCGGGGATGCATGGCTCCTGTTGAAATCTTGGGGCCCGTGGCCCACAGAGACAGCCCTGAGGGCCAGTATGGGCATACAGGCTGCTCACCCCACCAGGCCTTGTCCTCTGGTAGACGTCAGGGATATGTGCTCTCTGCCCTGCTTTTCTGGAACACCAGATACTAGTGCCCAGGGCCTCCCCAGGACAGATTTCCAGGGAGGACGCACACGGGCATCATGTTACTGTTTGGGCTCTTGGTTTGCAGCTTACAGACTTGAGAAAACTGTCCAAGTCAGCTGTTCCCCAGGGCAGAGTAGAGCTCCGGCTTCCCTCTGAGGCAGACCTTATTTCCCATGGGAAAACCAGCTCATTGACCCGAGGCCTCTGTTCATCCAAGGTGGGTGTATGACGCCACTGTCCCCAGAGCAGATCTTTAGGACATCACTGCCCCGGGCTGACCAGTGGGTTTTCCCTCTCCGCTTTGCATCCTGGTGTGGTCTCTTAGCTCCAGACCATGAGCTGAACCCGCTGGCTCCACGGTAGGTGGGTGTCCCATAGGACCTCCTCGGTGCCTCTCTGGGCAGAGGTTCCCAGCCAAGTCCAGAACCTCCGGAGGCCCTGACAGCATCCCCAGGCAGACTTCCAAGTCCCTAGTCACTCATCCGCCCTGGAGATTTGCCTTGTTTACCAACAGGAAGAAAGGGCAGCCAGCACACACCCCATCTGAACCCGCTCAGCTCTGCGCCTGTTAGCAGGCCTCCTGGCCTCGGCTGGCGGCTGGGGAGCCCAAGGCTTCTCTGTGACAGGTGTTCTGACTCGGAGAGGGGGGTGGTCCCTCAACTGCTATTCTTCACACCTCCTGGCATCCCCCAGCACTGTACAACCTGTGATGCTGGAATGTGGCTGATCAAAAGCATCCCATCTTTCCACAGAGAGACAGAACAGAGAGGAGAAGACCTATCAGAGTTTCCGGGTCCCAGACCAGCAGCTTGGTGCAGGCAGGCCATCGCCTGGGGCACATCCTCGGCTCTCTCCCCCTCCCCTCATTCAGTCCATCAGCGAATCCTGGTCCCTTCACTGTCTCTGTCTCCCCTGCCACCACTCTGGTCCAAGCTGTCAGCCTTTCTCACCTAGAGTCCTGCTGTGGGCAACCTCAGCCCACTCGAGACCTACCTGTTCCTGCCGGGATGGTGTCAGGGGGCCACATCCCAAGGCCCCCACCTGAAACTGGTGGGAATATGTTGCCCAGGGAGCTCCCCTCCTGAAGTTGGGATATCACCCCTCTGCCTGCTTCCTACGGTTTCTCTGTTTCTGTTCTTCCTCCCGGCAATCTGTTCTCCCACACACCCAGACTCATCTTTTAAAGACATAATTTAGATCGCATCACTTCCCTACTTAAAACTAATGGCTTCCCATTGCAAGTGAAACCAAATCAAACTCCTTCCCGTGACTCAGAAGGAGGGACATGGGTTGGTCCCCGCCATCTTCTCCAGCCTTGCTGTGTTCAGCTCCCCCCACCTGTTCCGCTCTCCCTCCAACTTGCTTGGAGATTTCTTGGTGTCCTTTTATCTTTCTGTCTCTTGCAGTAAAATGTGAGAGCTGGGTACAGATCTGTCCTGATCACCTCTTCATGCCCAGTGCCAAGGTCAGTGACAGGCGTGGTACAACCACTCGTCCCTTTGTTGAGTGACTTGCTTCAAAATACAGTGCACTTGCCTGCGTCATGTTGAATTTCACCCCTTGCCTTTGGTGACCTCCCAGGAATCCAGAGGGGGGCTGTCCTGCCAGCCAAGTCTTCTGGTTGGTGGCTTCTCCTGTCTCCTCCTGAGCCCAGGGGGGCCTTTCCCGAAGTCCCAGGTCTTCCGTCACCACCCCTTCTCCCTGAGCTCGGTGCCCTGACTTTATTGTCTCTCTCCCGTGTTTGGAGCACTCCTGAAATCTCAGAGGATGCAGACTCGTTCCTGCATGTGGTCTGTGGCCAGTGACGGTGGGGGACCATGTTCCCGGTCAGGGTCTGGTCTCCTCATCAGGGTGCCAGGCTAGTGAGTGGTGGCCACGTGTGCTCCCTGTGTCCCCTCCCCCCGTGTCACTCCCAGCTCCTAAGGCAGCTCGGTATGTGCTCCCAGGCCTCTGAGCCCTTCCTTTCGGCAAGGCCAGTTTGGTTCTGGCTTCGAGCGTTCCTTCTTCAAGATCAGCTCATTCCCCGAGCTCTTGGAAGGCTGTATCCTGAGCAGCCAGAATCGTCCCCCAGGACAGTGGCTTGTTTGCCTGACTGATTCCTCCCTGGGCTGATTGCTCCTTGGGTCAGCATTGGGCTGTGGGGCTGGGTCTTAAGTTCTGCTCCATTCTAGATGCCTACCAACGCCTGGTAAACAGTTTGATGAATGAAGGAATGCATGCATACACCCAGCACTGTCTTACAGTGACGTGCTTTTGTTTGGGCCTTAAAGCAGATATGTCCAAAGGGGACCCCCTCTTTGCAGTTAGTTGCAGAACAAAATGGCACTCTGGCAGCGGGGCCTTGGCTCTCAGTCTTTGCCTGCGCCTGTGCCTTCCCATCCCTGGGTCCAGGATGTGCTATGTTACAGGGGCCTGAGCTGCTGGGAGACCCGCTGGCCTAGGCACACTCTGCTGCCAGTTCTCGGGACCCAGGAATGCTCTGGGACCAGGACAGCGGCCTGCCGAGAGACCTAACGGCACGGATCCCCTCTCTTCCTTGAAACGGAAAGCACTAAGGCCTCGCGCATGGACACCTTCACGAACTGAGCCTGTGAACCAAGTGCTTCATGGACCGCCCTTCCTCTCTGCTCTCACCCATCTGACAGCTGGTTTTTAAGATGTTGAAATGGAGGCCCAGAGAGGTCGAGTACGGAGCTAAGGTCACCAGATGGTAACTGGCTGATCTGGGATGTGCCGTGATGTGACTGATTCAGCACCCAGGACGCGCCAGGCCCTGGCCCGGGACATCGTCCAGAGGGCATGCAAAGGCCAGTCTTTTTTGTGGAGGGTCAGATAACCTAGGACAGGCAAGGTCTGGGTCCTCAGCCAGGCAAAGGCCAGGTACAGGAAGTGGCTTCTATTTATAGGCCAGGCGAGTCCTGTTCCAGCAGCAGGTGGCGAGTGGACAGTGTAATAACATGCTGCCCTCTCCCCCTACCCCCCTGGAGTAGAGGTGGTGGGGAGTGGTGGGCATCTGAAGGGCTGTGCTCCAGACCAAGTGGGGCTCCCGGGAGCAAAGGGGGCTAAGTGGGTCCTCTGGAGCCAGCCAGGCAGAGGTGGGGGCAGGGCCAGTAGAAGGAGGCCACCATGGGCACCATCCCTGGCTCCCTGAGATGTTTGTGGTGAAGGAGGTGCTGAGTGCACGTGGGGGCTGAACCCGTGAACCCAGTTCTGGAGCATTCTGCTCTGGGGGACTGCACAGGGAAAGGAGAGAGAGAAAAGGAAGAATGTTCCATGTGAATCCAGGAGCCCCAGGCTGGGGGGAGGGTGTGGGGGGAGGCAGATAGCTGGGGTGGCCCAAGGCCCCTGTCCCCACTTGTCTTCACCAACCCTCGGCCTCCACAGGGAGCACTCTCTCCTTTTGTGGACCCTGGCTTCAGATAACATGGGATAGGCACTCTCTCCATTTACTGCCTGGGCGAGCTGGACAGGCCATCCCTGGAGCTAATGTCAGCCAAAGGATCTTCCCAGCACCAGCATGGGGATCAGAAAACAAGAACCCTACAGACAGGTTCCTTCACAGATACTGATCTTCTTGTGATGTGCCCTGGGGATGCCTGGTGACCAGGGAAGACACAGATCCTGCCCACGTGGAGCTGGCAGGCCGGGGGCGGGGGAGGTGGTAATGGCCCAGAGGTCAAGGACTTGAGCAGACAGGGACGGCAAGCTAAGCAGATGTCGGTGAGCAAGGGAGGGTGAAGATCAGAGCCACAGGGACAACAGGGGTGTCTTGCCCCTGAAACCGGAAGCAAGTTATGTGCATGTGCCTTTTTCTGGGTGCAGGGTAGATGGTTTCACATTCTCAAGGGAGTTTGTGCAGATTATTCTTAGTTTGACGCCCTCACCCCCCCCCCCCCACCCTTCCGCTGCCTTCACTCCGTCCCTCTCTGAGCTGCTCAGTGCCCCAGGGCACTGACCCTGTTGGGCCATGCGGCCTGGGCTCGCTCTCTCTCTTGTGGCTTCTGGTGGTCTGGAACTGTGGGAGGCACGGGCCAGAGGAGAGAGGGCTGCCTGGTCGCTCTGACCCCAGATGCGGCTCCTCTCGGGCCCCTCCCCCATCTGGCTCTCTGCACCAGCTCCAGGAGCCTTTCAGGTTGAGGGTGGTTCTAGCTTCCCGCCGTGCCCAGTCCCGCGTGCGGCAGCCTGGCTCACTGGCTGTCCAAATAGTCCCTCATCGTGTTCGCTTCAAAATCCCAGCTGAGCAGGCCTTGTAGCCCTGTCTGACGTGAGCTCCATGAGCCTGAACTAATGACGTTATACTAGTTGGTCTGGGACCCCCCATCCCAGCAGAGCATACCGAGGCTCAGAGTGACGACACCACTTGTCCCAGGTGGCTCCCAGGCTGACCCTCCATGCAGCGCTCCTGGGGCCCCCACACCTGGGCGGGGGCCGGTCTTCTCACCTGGGCAGTAGCAGCGCAGAACCCCCGGCTGAATCAAGGACGCAGGCACTGAGATCTGGTCGAACAGGCAGCTGTAGTTATTGCTGGCTTCTTGCCATGGGCCTGTGATGAGAACTTTCACTCCTCCCTGGAGGGACAGAGAGGAGCAGAGAGGGACGTCAGCCACAGAGGGAGGGACGCGGGCCTTCCAGGCTGCCCCTGCCCCACGGGCTTGGTGAACGTGCGCGCTCCTGGACTCCAATATGCCCTGACTTTCGAGAACCGCTGTTTTCAGGATGGCGGCAGGAAGACGAAGCCTCTCGGGACACCCCGCACGTTCCTTGCCTTCCTCAGCTGGCATCCAGCACGGTGACCAGCGGTTCTGACCCCTGACCCTCTCCTATGTCACTTTCAGTTCTAGGCAGAAGGCAGCACAGAGTTGTTCAAACCTTTTCAGCGCACGATGAGCCTGAGAACCTGCCGGGCAGGAGCCCTGGAAGGAAGGAGAGGGGAGGGAGGGAGTTTTTCTGTCACTTACTTGTGGACAGGTTTCGGGAACTCTGAGTTTGAAAACAGGCCTGAGCATGTTAGTGTCACCCCAGGGATGGGGAGTTCTGGTGGGGAAATGGGGAGAGCTGCAGGATCCCCAGGGTATATAGTAGGGATAGTGGAAGAGGGGGCATGGATGGTGAAGGCTGCAGAAACAAAGATGGGGGAGGAGGACTCAGAGTTGGAGGGGCTCAGGGATTGCCCTGATCGGGACGGGGGCTTAGAGCTGGGGGCTGTGGATGGTGGCCTCTCTGGCTGTCTTTGGATGGGCCACCCCAGGCTCCAGCCACCTTTCCCAGCAGGGGGCCCGGAGCTGCATAGGACAGGGTGGAGAACGCCACCTAGTGTTCAGGCTGCAGAAAACTGAGCAGCATACCTACTTGAAACTGGAGGGGGGGGGTGTCAGGGGGGTCAGGGGTGCAGGCCCCTCCTATCCCCACCTCTCCAGGCCAGAGAGGCCAGACCCCAGCTTTCTCACTCCTGGCCCCTGCCAGAGACATTCTCCTGCCCAGTCACCAGTTCTTGCGTGGACCCTCCTTGGCACTGGCCCACCCCTACATGGAGGGACCCCCAGCCTCAACACAAGGCTAATCCTCCGGGCTGCCCACAATGCTCCTGGAACCCAGATCTGGACCAGGGCTGGCCTTGGGCATCAATAGCAGGAGGGGGTGTTTCCAGGGATGAAGCGAGGGGTGATCTCCCACAGCCCAGCACAGGAGGGGCTCTCCCAGATGGGCAGGCATTCCACCTGTGCTCTTGGCTGGGAAGGGATGGGATGGTTTTGGAGAAGTCACTTTACTGCTAGGCAAGCAAAGGTGGGGGACAGTGGAGATAGCTCAGGCCCAGAGGCCAAAAGCAGGAGGCCTGCTTCTGTCCCTTAGTAGCTGTGTGTCCTCAGCCAAGTGGCCCAACCTCTCTGGTGGCCCTACTGGCCTTAACATTCCTTGGTACTGATATATGGCTCCATAGTGAGATTTGGGGCAGTGGCAGGACTGGGGCCACCTTTCCTGGGCCCATGGGCTCGGGGCTGGATGTTGGCTGGGAGGTGTGACACCTGACACAGGTAGAACCACAGGCCAGCTCAGGGCACGACCCTCCCTGGATCCAAGGAAGTGGAGGAGCAGTGGCTTCAAAAAGCCACAGACAGTAACCATGTGAGAAAAAAGGAAACAAACAATAACCCCAATCAAGAGCTGCTGGCAAGAAGCTAGGGCCGCTGTGAGGAACAAAGAACTGTAGAAATGACTGGAGAACATCAGGACCTTCTCCATGGAAACCGCTGTAGGATGGGCTCAGCATCCATCAGTTCAGGGGATGGTTCCCATGGCAACGCTGGCCTGGCTGCACTCAATCCACCAGTGACGCAGGCACCTGACGGCTCTAACTGCAGCTTCCTCTGCCTGGTGCAGCAAACTGTCAGTGGAGGCAGATGACGCAGAGGGTTTGGGGGAGGGAAGGGGGTGATAAATGCTATCTGAGGTCTGTCCCTGGGAGTCCTGAGATAAAGGACCGAGATTTCTGGTGCACCCAGGGCAGATCCTGGGGCACACGCAGGCATGCGTGCGTGTGTATGTGCTGGCGGCCAGCTGCAGCTGCAGGGGAAGGGGGGAGAGAGCATCTGGGAGGTGGGAGGGAGGGACACTCCCGGAAGAGACAGCAAGGTGGCCTGGACTTAGCTTTCCCGCAGAGTGGATTTTAGAGCTGGGCCAGTTTAGCTCAAGCTCATATGTACAGCCTAACAAGTGTCCCTGGGCCTAGGTGTCCCACTAGGTGTGGGGCTGAGTGTCTGGTTTGGCAGAGCATGGGCAGAACTGAGCTCTTGGCACTGTTGGCAATGAGGGTGAGGGGCAAATGTGCCAGCCAGGAGGCTGTGAGGGGGAGAGAAGGGTCAGGAGAGAGGTAGGGGAGCCCAGGAGGGGGTGGCCCTTGCTGCTGGCCTGGAGACGGTGGCCGGGGAGGGGGAGGATGGTGAGGAGGAAGTGGCCGGTCAGAGCCCCTGCGGCCTCTGCAGAGGCCTCACTGTGTGGCCACTGGGCTCCAAAGGGACCAGCTGGGTGGCATCTGTGCATTTTCCAAATCAAATTGAATTTGAGTGCTTTTGTTTCCTGGAAGCGTCAAGGGCTTCTGGAAAACCAGGGCTGGACACTGCCTCTCCGAGGTGCCCAGACCCACATTCTCTCCTGCTCCCGTGCTGCCCTCGCGTGGCAGACTGCTGAACTGACTTTCCCTGAGGTACAGTTTGGGGACCTGCCGGTACTGGGGTACAGATCAGGAGACCAGGTCTGCTAATAGCCCCTCGCTGGCGCCCCCAGGCCCAGGGAAGCCATGGTGGGGCCTGGACCCCTGCTGGGGGGCCAGTGTGCACAGGCTGAGGCTGGGGAAAGAGGGCTCCTGTCCCCCGCCTCCAGTTCCTGTAGGACTCAGGCTCCAGGGTGCCTCCAAGGGTCCTGAGGGCCAAACCTCCCAGGCCCAGGACCTGCAGGGCCTCGAGGCCACGCCTCTCAGCCATTTACGGAGAAGGAAACAGGTCCAGGGAGCCAGGTCTCCCAGTTGACCTCTTGTTACATCCCCCTCCCTGTTCCTTTGAGTTGCTTTCTTAGGCCCTGGGGCGTGGTGGTGGGGGGCAGGCTGCTGGGCTGAGCTGACTTTTACCTGGGGTGGGCGGTGAAATGTGGTGGGTGCTATGAGGATGCCACTGAACTGAGTACCGCTGACAGGGTCAACCCGAGCCACACCAAGAGTAGGCCCGGTCAGAATCTTCCGGAGTCTTGGGGGAGGAGCCCATGGAGGTGGATAGAAGAGGTGGGTGCTGCCCGAGTACTTGGTCCCTAACAGCCAGCCAGCAAGATACTAGCTATCATTACCCGTTTCAGAGACAAGAAAGGCGGCTGCCTTGCCCCAGGCCACCAGCTAGTAAACTTGGGGCACACACTGTCTGACCCCAGCCCCACGCTTCTCAGCACGTGGGGTAGTGGCCCCTGGACACCCACTAAACACACCGCACACGGACATAGTACGGGGCAGAACCAGGCCCCCGCCGTCTTTCCTGGACCCCTTTGCATGAAGCCTGGGCCGGTGGCTGAGTTGATGTGACACCTTCCTGAGAGCTGGGGACATTTGTGCCTGATTTTATCTGTGCTTTGCCATAAAAGAAGGAGGAGAAGAAGTAATGAGCCTTCCAGTCAGAGCTGTAATCACGAGGCCCACAGTCTAGGTGACTTCCCCAAGGTTGTAAGTGGTCAACCAGTGAGCAGGACGGACAGGAAACTGCTTCGTGGGGCCTCTGTGCCACAGCCATGGCAGCAGGACAGGAAAGGACCCCAGTGGGTCTCGAGCTGTGACAGCCACAGGACAACAAACAATATTCACTGATTACTTACTGCGGGCGAATATTTTACCAAACAGTCCCAGCACTACACCTTACCCCGAGTAAGTGACAGGAGTCACCCCCATTTTATAGGTGAGGAAACTGAGTCATGGAGAGGTGACATCATGGCAGAGCCCGACTGACACCCGGGAATCTCCCCTAAGATGCACTCCACCCGTGGGTCACAGTGTCCCCTTCACCCGGGCCCTAGGGAGCCTTTGAAGCAGAGACTGGCTCCGCGAAGCAGTTCACTTCTCGGGGTACCCTGTTGGTCTGGTCCCGACTCGGGCCTCACCCCAGGGAGCCCCTCCATCACCCAGGTCTGTCATGTGCTCAGGCTTTGGCCCGCATCCCTGCACTGCCCACACCTGAAGACCTTTTGTGGAATCTGTTTTCCTGTTTCAAGCAACCTCGGGAGATGCCCGGTCTTGCAGGAGCACCCTTCTCTTGGTACACTGGACAGGGGCCCCTAATCCTAGTTTCCAGGGGACGTGGCAGTGGAACCAAGGGAGCTGGGGGCAGCCACCTCCCTGGGAGAAAGGGCCGATGTGGGCCCCGTGGTGATTGTGTTCTCCCCAAGCACCGGGCAGGTGGGCTGGGCGGGGTCAGGGAGCGTGTGCCCCAGTGGGCAGCAGGGCATTAGGGAAAGCTCAGGCCACTCTGTCCCCTTCCTATGCCCTTCTACCTCCGAGAAAAAGCCAAGGTTTCTTCTTTAAACCTCGCGCCACCGGGGCAAGACCTGGGTTTTCCGGCAGCCCTGGGCTTGAGAGCAACCGGAGGTGGGGGCAGGGAGGTCCCGGGTGGGACATCCTGGGTCACGTAACATGCCTTTGAGTTTGCAGAGGCTGGGTTTACCGGAGAAATTTTCATGGATGACTCTCCAGAAGCTGTGCCCTTCCTCTCAAAGTGGATGGGAATTTGTTTATGTTTTGTTTAGTGAAGCAAATCAGGAGTAATGGATATGGATGGCCTATGGTGGTGATTTTTGAATTTTGTTTTGTTTTGTTTTTAGCAGCCCTAGGACATTTTTTCAAAAAAAAGAAAAAAAAAAAAAAGCAAGCAAGCAAGCAGAGCAAACCTAGGTGGAATGTTAATACAGAATAAGCCAGGGAACGGCGGACTATTCTTCTGGTGGGAGTGGGGAGGGCCACCGGCCCCCAGGAGACCCTTGACCTTCAAGCTACTTGCTTCAGTGAAGTCCGGGAACCACTGCTCGAGAAAGGCCACGGGGACAGAGGAAGGGGACAACTTTGTAGGGTCCAGAGCTTCATCCAAAGGGCAGCCCCATGCAAATGAGCTTCCCTGGGCTGCGGGAGGACGGCGGGTGGGGGAGGCCAGCGCAGCAGCAGCTTACCTCTGGGTAAGACCACTCTGGGGAGTAGTCGGTCACCATGAACACCCGTCCGCTCTGCTGCAGCATGCCCAGGGTGCCCTGCGCCGGGGTGGCCGAGACCACCTCCGCTACGTGCATGTAGGCCATGGTGCCGGCCCCGCCCTCGGCGCTGCTCAGCTGCAGGCTCCCCTGCTGGGGGCTGCAGCAGGGGATGCACATCTCCGCCTGGGCGAAGGGGGCGCGGGCCCCATCTTCCGACTGGGAGAGCGCCGCGCCGTCCCCCGACACCAGCTGGTGCCCATAGATGGTGCCGCTGCCCCCCTCCACGGAGATGAAGTCATTGATCAGGTCGGAGAATTGGTTGCTGAAGGAGATGTCGAAGTGGTCCAGGCTGAGCTCCATGTTGGAGGCGTTGCCGAGGCCAGGCTGGGCCACGGGGTAGAGTCCCTGCACCACGTTGCCCGGGAGGATGGGGACCCCGCCGGCGCTGCGGATCACCCCCGGGGTCTCGGGCTGCAGGTAGTGCTCGGAGCTACAGGCCTGCAGCTCCCCAGACTTGATCAGGCCCTCTCCTCCTTCGGCCACCTGCGAGGTCTCCATGGTGACCTCCCCTTCTGCAGCCATGGCCTGGAAATTGGCCTGGAACTGCATGAGGTGGAGGGAGGAAGTGGACTCTATCCTCGTCTCCACGTGGCCGCTGCAGGAGCTGGTTTGGGATGAGGCCTCTGTTTTCACTGTGGGCATCACGAAGGTGCCCCTGGAGTCGCTTAGGCTGCTGTGCGCGTTCTGCTCGATGGGGAGGGGCTTGCTGGCGTCCTGCAGGAAGAAGCTTGGGGAAGGGGTCTGGTGGACGTGGGGGCTGCGGCCCGTCTGGCTGAAGCTGGACGTGTAGTCCTTGCTGGAGTCTATTGCGCTGAAGTCCATCTGCTCCAGGGTGGTGCTGGGACTCAGGCCGCCGCCCGACGGCAGGAGGCTGGAGCCGGCGGTTAGGGTGAGGGAGCTGGAGGCTGCGGCTGCCGCCGAGGACGAGTAGGCTTCTTTGGCCATCTGCTGCTCGAAAGAGGTGTCCTCGGTCTTAATCTCCTTGGTGAGGACGGTGGTGAAGCTGAAGCCGCTCTCCACCGGCGGCGAGTGCCGCACGTTGGCGCTGACCGTCTCCGCCTTCAGGCCGCCGCCCCCGTACGTCTGGCCCTGCTTTGGGTTATTGAGGAAACAGTCAGGGTCAAAGTTCATGGTGGTTTCTGGAATCTTCCGGCCACCATCGAGGGTGGTGGAGAGGACCAGCTCTTCGGACACGTTGGTGGGCAGCATCGACAGGCTCTCCGAGCTGCCCGTGGTGGGGAAGGCGAACTTGTGGCCGTCGGAGCTCACGGCCAGGACGAGGCCCTGAGAGGCGTCGGGTGAGAGGAGGTGGTGGTTGGGGCCGGTGGTGGGGGACATGGTGTACACGGCCTCGTTGGTGACCTCAGACATAAACACCGTGGCACTCTGGGACAAGCTCCCCATCACGGAGGCCACGGCCATGCTGGACACGCCGGTGACCACGGGGCTGTCCACCATGTCCGGGTCGCTGTTAAGCCCGCTGCTGATGGACACGGGGGAGCTCTGGGTGGTGTCGGGCACCTCCACCTGGTTGGTGGAGGAGACCTCCGCGCTGTTCTGGTGCAGGAGCACGGGCTTGGCCACCTTGCCGTTCCTCTTCTCGCGGCTCGAGCCCTTGCTGTGGCTGTGCTCGTGCTTGCCCTCGGACACGTCGTTGTGCTGCACCTCTGAGTGACTCCCGTACCCCCCTGTCCGCGGCTCGACCTTCGGCGAGATGATACGGTGTTTGGCACTGTTGCACTTGTGGTGCACGCTGCTGCCCGCGCCTGTGGAGATCAGAGGCACACCACGCACACGCGCGTGCACACACGCACACGTCCACGCACACACACACGCGCGCGTACAAAGAGAGAGTCAGAGCTGCGGTTGCGGTGGATCCTGTCCGAGCAGCTGGGGCCTGGCTGAGCCCAGCCTGGGAGCCCAGGCAGCCCGCTGACCCCTGGGGCTGGCGTGTAACCCACACTTGGGACCTCGGGCCTCCCGACCCCAGTCCCTGGGGCTCTCATGTGCTCTGTGGAACCATCGTCCTGACCAGGGGGCTCTTTCCTCTATGTCCTTTCACTACTACCAACAACACTGCTAATAGTGTCTCAGGACATAGCTGGTTGGGAAGGAGAGGGTGGAGGGTCCGTCATCCTCCAGGAAAGTACTTTCCACCTTCACAGACAGACCCCTTTTACTGAAACAGCTCCTGCTGGCTGTGGGGGCTCGGCCCAGAGTGGTGGCTGTGTCTCTCTCCCCTGCCCCAAACTTCCATGGCCGTGCAGGCTGCACAGAGGTGTTTTTGGCGGTGGGGGGTTGGAGGGCAATATTCTCTCTCTGGATTAGCTCTCAGGCCCCAGGACCAAAGAGGGTTCCAGACTTTGCTCCAGAGGCAGAAAGATATCTGCCCCTCTTCCCCATGTGGCCAGCCCGGGCCTGTCCTCAACAATTTGTGGGTCAAAATCCCTGTAAGACCCAAGCAAAGAAAGAGGCCTAACCTCCCAGCTCAATGGCAGAGAGGGAGAAAGCCCTAGGCCAAGGGCTTCTGAACTCTGGCCAGTCTCCCCGGGGCTCTGCACACGAGCCCCCCTCCCCCAGGTCGGCTCTCCCCTTTTCTCTTCCCTCTGCCATTATTTTCATTCCATCTGGTGAGGGTCACTTCACTTTTGATAACAGGGTGAGCTCTCCCCTGAGCCTTTACGGCCTCGCCACCATGATTCCTGAATGCATGAAGACGTCGTGGAGAAGCGACATGACCCTCTAATGGAAATACCTAATTAAGGCAGAGAAGGAGGTGGAGGAGGCACATTTCGAAGAGCAAATACCATTATCAGAAAAACAGACACATTAGGACAGAGAGTGTGGGACACTTTATATTCTTGGAGGAGACAGAGGTTAAAGAAAGATGTTTAGCTTGAGTGGTCCCATTGACTCGGGGCTGCCCTCCCGGAAAAGACCGTGTCAGCCCTGTGCCCGGGCACCTGGGCTTCCTGCTGATGATACCCAGGATGGCGCCTGGAGGGTGCCTGCTGTGCGTAGACGAGGCCTGGAGCCCCAGCCCCATGCACTCCCTGGCTCTGCTGCCCCCATTCCTAGAGGGAGCTGCTTCTCTGGAAACTGCTCTCTCTCCTGCCCAAAGGGGGCTGCCCCACCAGCCCCCTGGGGCAGGATGGGGGCGGGTCTGTCCCGGGTGCTGTCCTGTCCTGCCCTGTCCCCTGGCTCCTGGCCGACCCCACTCGGCTCACCGGACATGAAGGCTACCCCTGAGGAAGAGAGCCACACCAGCTGTCGGGCAGACCCCCCCCCCCCCCGCCTGCTAGCACGCCCACCCCCCGCCCGTGGGGCCCCGCTCACCCAAGCTGCCAGTGCAGAGGCAGTTGTGGGTCCGAGGCTGTGGCTTGGTCTGGTGGCTGTCGAGGATCTGCTGCACCAGCTGCTCCACGGAGAAGCCCGAGCTGCTGTTCCCGTTGCTGCAGGTCCACTTGATGCCGTGGACTATGGGGAGAGAGAGGCAGAGGGGTGGTCAGAGGTCACGGGGCGCAGGGGCAGCACCCGGGAGGGCTGGGACCTGGGCCCTCTCAGAACATAGCTCCCTCTCTGCTGGGAGGCTGGCTCCAGGGGGGAACTGATGCACATGGCAGGGGGGAGGGAGGACGGAGGGTGGGGGAGCAGGCTGGCCCATCAGACCCCCGCTCCCACTGGGAGCTCCGTGCTCTTCCTCTGCCTCCCCGCCTCCCTTCCCTACGGTGCAGCCTGGGGAGTGGACTGCCTAGAGATTTGCTTCCGTTTTCCCAAAGTCCAAGTGCACGAGAGTGGCTCTTCAACGGGCCCCGGAGTGGAGGAGAAGGGAGCAGGCACTGGGAGGGAGAGGTGGCCGGCCTCTGAGGCCCCCTCCAGACTGTAGGTAGTGGAGATTTGGAAAGGAGATGGAGGCTGTGTGCTGGGGTGGATGCCCAACCCTGGGGGGGAGCTTCTGCTTCTCCTTCTCACCAGACATCTCGGCCTCGAGGGGCAGTGCAGGCTAGGCTGTGGGGGGAGAAGGGGGAGGACTGAAGGGCCCACATGACCTAGACAGTGGAGGCCCACTGATGACCAGCCACCTGCAGGGCCAAGCCTGGGACCTCTGCTGTCCCTGCTGTGGTGGCGGATCCACGGAATGGCTCCCCACCTGCCTGGAAGGACAGAGGCTGAAAGCCGAAAATAAACTGACTTGACCACTGGGCCTGTGGGCTGATGGGTGTCATGCCCACTTGTTCCATGGTCCTCCGCTGGAGCTGACCCAGCCGACACACCAGGCACGTGGCCCAGCCCAGCTCTTTCTGGTGGCTCTAGCGGCCCCAGTTCCAGAAGCAGTGAGTCCGTAGCCCTGGGGCTGGGGGCCAGTGCCCGGGGCTCTAGGAGGGACCCAGCTTGCTGTGAAATGGGGACGGTTGGAACAGGTGGTCTGGGAACAGAAGCAGGGTGGGGTCATGCCGGGGAGAGGCCAGTGGCTTTGCCAGTGCAAGGACGATGTCCTCTCTCCTCTGGAGGGGCTTCTCTCACATGGGCTCCAGGGAAGAACCGTCAGCCTGCCCCATGCCTGCCCTCGCTCTGTGAGGCTCCAGAAGCAGCCGTGCAGGGAGACGGTCCACACAGACGGGAGGAGCTGGGTCAGAGTCATATTGGGATGAGTCCAGGTTTTGGTCTTGCTGTATGGATTTGGGCAAGTCACTAAACCTGTCTGAGTCTCGGGGCCCGCACCTGTGCAATGGGAATAGACTAGTCTCCGCCTCACAGGGCGGCCAGGAGGAAGCCCCGTCCACCTGCCTGTAGGCGGTGTGTTCGCAGCCAAGAACAGCTCTTGTCCTGACTGTCCCTGGTTGTGATGGGCACGAGCACACGCAAGGCCGGCCTCACTCCCCGGCCTGCCCGATGCTGGGGGAACCGGGCTCGGGGAAGGAAGCTGCCTGCGGTGACAGCCACTGGTGGCTCTACCTTGGAGCCCCGTGGACAGAGCTCCACGGCCACCGTTCCCTGTGAACTCCTTTATGTAGGACTTAGTGGTTTTTCAAAGAAGCCCCCTGACGTGGGGGTGCTGATGTGCTGGGAGCCCCGTCGGGCGCTCCTTCCTTCTCTGCACATCTGCCCCAGGTGCCGCTCCCGTTCTGACGAGGCTGGTGGCCCTGCTCTCAGAGGGTCCTGGCTTCCTGTGTGTCATCACAAGGGGGTAGGGGGTTGCTGCTGAGCGGCTCCTGTCCCCGCGCTGGCTGAGCTGCCTGGAGGGGAAGTCGTGTCTGCCTCTTCAGAGCCTGTGCAGGGGGTGTTGCGGCGGTTTCCAGACCACCTTCTCCTACCTTGGGATCCCTCAGGGGGCTTGCTGGCAGCCCCAGGACGCCTGCACTCCTGCTGACTCAGGTCCCACCTGTCCTCGGCAGCCGGAAGGCAAGGCCCAGGCCAGGGGTCTGCAGATCTCATGACAGCTATGGAGCCCTTTTCTCAAATCAACCTCACCTGGAAACCCAATAGGGAAGATGATAACAACAGAAAGGGCCTGGTCAAGGCAGGAGTGAAGGCCGGGGTCTGCCTGGCTGAGGACATTTTCCAGACTGCTCGTTTTGTAGAGGAGGAAGCAGAGGCTGGGGGGCGGGGGCAGGGCTTGAGGACCCTCCCCTTGCATCTGCACATGCAGATGGTGTGTCCCAGCCCCTGCCCTGGGGTGGCGCCAGGCATTTTTTTTAAAGCTCCCCAGGAGTTCCTCATGGGCAGTCAGGATAGAGAACGCACAGCTCTGTCCTGAGCCTGAATTCTGCAGGTTACTCCAAGTCCGGGAGCAGAAGAACCTCCGGAGGCCGCCACTGTCGCTTCTTCCTAGGGGGAACTCTGAGCGGATGCCTGTTGCAAAGCCAGACCAAGGCATTCTCAGGAAAACCCCCACCTGGGTGTGAACTTGGTTCTCTGGAGAAATGAGCGCTGGGCCTCCCCACAGGGTAGCCCACCTCCGGCTTCTGGCCACACGGCTACTCCTTGCCCGAAAGTCTGGGTCTTGGGGTGGGGGGTGGGTGGGCAGTTTAATCCCTCGAGTGTGGCAGGTGCCTGGGCTGGAGTCCTCTGGCTTTTCTGACCAGAGCCCCTCTCTGCTGACGGCTGCCGCCCACTCCGGGCTTCCCCTCCAGCCGTGCCAAGCGGGCTTGCTTACTGCATTCTTTCTGCCTCTTGGTCTCCTCTTGTCTGTTGTGAAGGTTATAAAATGAAAACCCAGTGAAGGGTGACAGATTGCAAGCAGAGAATTTCTGGATGCTTAATGCAAATTACCTACTGTCTTGGCACATTCAATATGCAGATTGTGTCCCTCCCCCTCGGGTGGGGGCCGGGAGAGAAGCCCCCTCCTCCGAGCTGGTGAGTTGTTAGTACTGAATATCAAATACTATCAAGACGGCTTTTAACATGTCATGCTCTGCTTCCCGACACGTAATGAATCAGCGGGAAAGGAGATTTCTATGGGAAAAGAGTGTTTTATGAAGGAAAGGTTAATAAACACGTGCGCTGGCCGGCTGGCCCCTGCCTCCCCCCCTTCCCCCGCCATGTTTGCAAAAGCAGCAAAAGGGAAACTGCATTAAAAATACACTTGATTAAAAAGGTCATGACCTGGGTGTGTGTGTGTGTGTGTGTGTGTGTGTGTGTGTGTGTGTGTGTGTGTGTGTGTGAGGGGGAAGCACAGAAAGAGAAAAGGAGATTCCCAGAAAAACAGCCTCCTGGTGGTTCGGGGTCATGTTTGTCCCTTCTGTTTGCTAGATCTTGGTGGAGGGCACCGGGCTCCTAATTCCCAGGCCACAGTGGGCCACCTCAAATGGGAGGATCCCAACTTGTGCTGAATCACAGGATGGGGGGCCCCCACAGCAACCCACGCACAGCCCTGGGCGGTGGTCCTAGGAAGGCTGGGCAGGGGCAGGTACCACGGGAGGGAGAAGGCAGGTGCGTGGGTGGGCCAATCCCACTTCCCCACAGGTCTGTGCAGGCCAGAAGTTCCCAGGAGGGCCCCACTTTCCACTGGAAACTGGGGTATGCAGGTGCTCCCGTGGCCCCCCCAGCAGTCCCGCTCTGCCCTGCAGCACCCCCCCCCCCGGCTCTGGCTGGGCTGCCCAGAGCATGCCCTGCATGAGGACTGGCCAGCAGAGCAGAGGCTGGGGTGCCTGTCACAGGGACCCCCAGCCCACTCCAGTGCTGACCTGGCCCGTATGTGACACCCTAATTACCACCCGCGACCAGGCAGCTATGATCCCACTAATATGAATAATCAAAATGAAATCAATGACAACAGCATGTGGGCCATGCTTTGGAGAGAAGCTTCTGATGAACAATTTACCCAAGAGGCGGCCAACCACTGTGAAGAGAGTCACTGGGCTCTGGGAGAGGGGGCTGGGGATGGGGTGGGGCCTCGCCACCACCTGGGGCTAGGTTATGGTTTCTCGGGTCCAGCTCTGTGGTGGTAGCAGGGCTGGGGTTGGGGGAGATTTGGCAAGGCAGGCTAGGCCTGAGCCCAGGTGGACTTCCCTGTCACCCCCCGTATGGACAGAATTGTGTGCCCCCAAATTCTTAGGTTGAAGCCCTAACCCCAAGGTGACTGTGTCTGGAGATAGGGCCTTTCAGGAGGTGCCAGGTTAAATGAGGTCATAAGGGTGGGGTCGTGATCCAACAGGACTCGTGTCCTTGTAAGAAGAGGAAGAGACACGGGGAGTGTGTGTGCACATGGAGATTAATTCCCATGGTGGAAATTCCCTGGTCTGTGCTATTCTGTCATGGAGGCCCAGGCAGACTCCGCTTTCCCCCTCCCCGGCCTTACCGGCTGGAGCCCTGGAAGCCCCTGGAGAGAGCCACCCGCCCTGTGCACTGCACACTTGGTGTGCACGTGTGTGTGTGTGCATGTGTGTGTGTGTGTGCACATTCTAGAGGCCCTGAGATCAGGGACGTTCCAGAACCTGGCACTGTGCTGGGTTCTTTATTTGTTGACTATATTGCAAATATTATCTGTCCCCTCTGGAGCATTTCCAGTGGATGGGGCTTTGGGAAGTGGTTCTTAGACTGGGGTCCCAGAAGCAGTATAACCACCTGGGATCCTGATAAGACATGGACACCCCCACAGCCTATCCAGACCGACCGAGTAAGAAATTCCGTCCATGGAGCTCCGATCTGAGTCCTAACAAGCCCTCCAGGGGATTTGATGCTGGCTCAAGTGTGAGACCCACTGGTCTAGAGACGATGTCCTTAATCCCTCAACAATCCTTTGAAGAAGAATTATCGTCCCATTCCGTTAATGTGAGGACCACGTCAGGAAAGTTATGTGACTTGCCTAAGGTCACACAGCAGGTGAGTGGGGGTGGCAAGGGGTTTCAGAGTCTAGCTCTTCCCACTAAGCCACCTGCCTGCCAGGGCCTCCCCAGCCCACAGCCCACCAGAGACCCAGGAAGGGATGGAAGGTTAATTAGTGGGCAGAGGAGGGAGAGCTACCCCATCAGGAGGCTGAGAGTTCCTTCCACTCACAGCTGGACTCACTTCATTTCTGAGGGACAGGCTGTCTGGTTTCCTGGGTGGTGACCATGCAGGGGACCCTTGAACCTGGGGCTGGGCTGGGCTGGGTGGTGTCCCCCAGCCCCTTGCCCATCGTGACCATGGAGGGTGCCAGCTGCCTCAGAAGGGCCAGGCGGGCAGCCAGGCAGGGCCACCAACCCAGGGCAGGAAGTGGGAGGCAGGACTCGCCACGGACCTGCTCTTGGAAGATTGGATGCCAGCAAGACAGGGAGGAAAGTCTGTGTGAGGAGCTCGTCCCAGGGTCCACACCTGGGCTGCCAGGGTCCCCAGAGGCCTGCTTGGCCTTGGTTCTCTTGGCAGACTTGGGTGTACTTAGGGGAAATTTCTACAAAAGACAGGGAACTCAAAGAAAGCTTCCTCCCAGAGAAGGTGGGGGCAGGGTTTGGGGACAGGTCTTCCTCACCTGGCTTTCCAGTCATCGGGGGTGGGGTGGGGAGGAGACCTACTGAGTCAGAGACCAGGGGCCCAGAGGTGGCCTCCTCTTGGGTGCCTGCAGAAGCCACAAATGTCCCTTCCCACCATGGCTATCCTAAGCAGCGGTGGAACTTAGGGCAGGGTTTCTCAGCTCAATGTCCCAGCTAGCTGTATGGGAAGAAGAGCTGGGGGAGGCGGGGCCAGGCTGGGGGAACACGCTGGCCTGAGGTCAGGGGTGAGCTTCTGCAGCTCTTTTTCTCACTCGCATGTGATCTCGGGAGGCTCTTTGATTTCTCTTGGCCTCAGTTTGCTCATGTGTAAAATGGGTGCTTCTCCTGACTGCATGCTCCCCAAGGGACTTTAGAGACAGATAGTGGGGCCCACCCCCAGGATTCTGATTTGATGGTGTCCATAGGAGCTCTGAGGCAGACCAGAGCCTAAGACCCGGAGCCAGACCCCCTTTCTGTTCTAAAACATCGTGCCAGGAACAGTTTGGAGAGGAGCTGGACAGAGTCAGAAAGGAGAGCTTGGAAAGGTCCCTGCTTGCCCCACGGTGGCTCTAGAAGGCTGGTGACAGCTAGCTGCCTGTCCCTCTCTGCCCATGACAGGGCATGCTGGCTGGAGCTTAAGTCACTATAGTAACCATACAGGCAGTGTCTGCTGGAACCGACATTTGGCTTTCTCTGCACGAGAGAGTTCTCTGTGCCGTGACAAGCAGGTGACACATGGAATATTGGTGACAAAGATGATCACTTGCCCTCTCCCCCTGCCAAACATGAGGCCTGTGGGGGGTAGGGCGGGTTCCTTCCTCCTTCCCCATCAGCCTGGACTCATCCAGGACTTCTGCTCAGGTCCTCAACACTCAGTCACGACCTATAAATAGGGTGGCCATGTGACCTGCTGTCCAGACCGGCCACCTTGGGAGACTGACGGGGGCGCTGTGATCACCTGGCTGCACCACGGTGCGACCTGGGCACTTCCGGGCAACCCTGAGACCTGTGGGCACCCCACCTAGGAACCATGTGATGGAGGCAGGCTGGAGGGGGCCCGCCACGTGCCTCTTGCGTGAATGAGCCCAGTTGGATCCTGTGAGTTGTTGACACGAAGGCTGTCTCCATGGCAACAAGGTCAATGGGTACCAGCAGCCACCAGTTTCATCTTGACCGTGTTCTTGTTGACAGGAATAAAGGCCCTGTTTCTGATTTCTGGGTTCAACTGGATAAAATTTTCATTGGATTTGAGTTCTTATATCCAGACACCCACACGCTATTCCGTTTCCCCATCACATCCTCAATTCTGTTCTCCTACGGGTGCCGAGGACAACATTTCCAGAAATCTCACTTGGAGGAGTGCAGAGGCTGAGTGGGGATAGAACAGTGTGTGTGCACAGGGACGCAAGTGCTGGGTCCCCAATGAGCTTGTAGTTACTGGTTCTGGAAGTCTGGGGACATGGGGCATCATCGTCTTGGGGGGATCCACCTTGTTCCAATGGTAAACATGTGGTGGAGGAAGGCTGAGAGCCTGAGAAAGGAGCACTTCTTCTAGGTGGGAGGGGCCTGGGACCTGGAGGGTGAGGGGCAGGGAAGGAACCCTCCCAGTGGGGAGCCCATCCGGGCTGTCCAGGCCATATAGGCACGGACTCCCCGTGCCAGGCACCTGGCCTCCCAGGCCATCTCCTAGCGGTGCAGTGACACACGAAGCTGCCTCGGCTGGGTGTTTGCCTGCTAAGCGGGCCCAGGACGAGGCACTGTAGAGTTGGCTGGATGGAGGCTCTCAGAATCTCCTCCCGGTTTGCTAAGTGGCACCGTTGCTGAGGCAGCGAATTCTTTGCGTCCTAGTAAGAATGTGAATGTGCTCGGAGCTCTGGTTGTCTAGTGATGTCGGAAGCTCAGCTGGCCTTGGCTGGGAGAGAAGCTCCAGCAGTCATCCTACATCTGGGGAGCCACGTGGGCTCTGGAATCTTCTTCTCTCCTGTTCAGGCTTAAAGGCAGACCATCTCCCCAGGCCCCACTCAGCAGCAGAGATGGCAGGAGGGACCTCTCTCTGAGCAGCCCCTCCAGGCCCCTGGCAGTGGGGGCAGGGGGCCCCGTGGGGTTCTGGACAGTTGCCATCTTGCTTCTTTTGAGCCTCTGGGCTTGTAAGGATCCTGGAATCGGACGCCTCTTCCTTGGGTTTGGAGGTGGTACCTACATGCTGGGAGGCAAGGGGCACTGAGGTAGCTGCCTCTGGGCTCCTCAGTGTGTGGGTCAGAACCTTCGATATTCCAAGAGAAGCTGAAAGTCTGGAGATTTTAATTTTGGCAATGATTCGAAGTTTAACAAAACCACCCCCAGCACTGAGCAAAGACTATGTCAGCTCTGGGTGGCAGTCAGGCACGGGGTGTGGGTGGGGCTTTGGTGTCCACAGTGGCCCGGGGATGCACTCCATCAGAGCACATTGAGTTAGGGGATGGTTAAGACAGAGCTGGGCATTCCGTAACAGCAGGGGCTGCGCGGTGCCCAGGCAGCCAGCGAGAGACAGGAAATCAAAAGAAGTATTTCTCTTTCAGTTTTCCTACTTGGGGGCCAGATCAGCCACATACAATTTAGCCTGAGGGAGCGCATTTGCAAAGCAAGCCAGGTCCTCTGAGCAGGGAAAGGAAGACAGCCCGAGCCGACTTGCCTCTGATGCCCACCGCCTGCTTTCCTCTGTGCCAGGGTGGGAGGTTCCAGGAAGGTGTGCTGGCAGAAGCTGGGGACGTAAGGGGCCCACTCTGCCTGCTCCCCGTGCCAGCAGCTCCTAACCACAGGGACAAGCAAAACGGGCAGGAAAATCTTCTCTGGGCCCTTCTGTACTGTCTTCACCTCCCCCAGTGACTCCACATCCTGCGGACCAAGGCAGGGAGCAGGGCGGAACCTTCCGGCTCTCACAGGTTCCAGCCGCTGACGAGTGCCTCTGCTCTTAGGGGCAATGCTGCCGCCCTGGGCCCTGGGCCTGCCATGAGGACGCAGATATGCTCCTCTTCATGGTACACAGTGTTTCTCACGAGTTCAAGTCAGTAATGTCTGCAAGACCCCATTATGTGCCTGGCTCTAACGCGAAACTTTTAGCCCAAGGAAACTTCTAGGATAGCATATCTTAACCCAGAGTCTATGGAAAGACTTCACGGGGCCAATTACACACCCGACTCCTGGTGAATGCTCGAGATCGGTTCTGCCTCCAGTGCCTGCTTCCCTCCCACGTGGATCAGAATACCATCTGATGCTCAAAGAGGCCTGTGGCCCCAGAAGGGTGCTGACCCTGATCTCCACGACAGGGCTTGTGGTGAGCCTCTTGCCTGAGCTTGATTTAGGCTGGGATCCCTCAAAAAGCATGAGAATCTTATCCAGACCTGTGGAATCAGAAAGCCTTAGGGGCTGGGTGGCTGGTGGGCCAGGGGCCCGCCTTTGATCAATCTGCCCAGGCCATTTCAATGTCGACCACGGCTCCTGGCACTGAACCAACATCTCTGCCCAGGCTTTGTGGGCCTCGGAGCGCTGGGTGGGGAACCACAGCTGCTCTGGCTCCCCTGAGCCCCAGTGGGGGGCTGCCCGGCCATGCCCAAGCTCGTTCCTGACTCCAGGTCCTTTGCTCCTGTCCCGAGTGTAACTTCAGAGAAGAGGACACTGGAAAGTGCTTCCAAGTGAACATTTCTCACCAGAAAGAAACCCTCTAACCCTTTCTTACAGCAGAGTCCCTTTCGCCTGGCTGTCCCCCCTCCCCCACCCATCTTCGTGCCCCTGCCTGTAGCGACGTGGGGGCAGCGCCTCTGTGACTGCTTTGCTAACTGCCTCTTACCACCCACACACTCTGGCCAAGACTTGGGAGATGCCTTCCTTGTCACGCTGGCACTGCCAGCCCCTTGGTCTTGCACCAGCCGGCTGATGTCTGATCAGGATAGACTGAGTCAGAGAGGAAAGGCTGTAATGTGCCTCTCCCTGGGGCCCTCTTCTGCTTGTTCCAGCCCCAACCCCAGCCCAGGGCTCCAGAATCACACAGCAGGACCCTGACGGCCTCCCACCACAACCCAGACCCCAGATTCACAGGCAGGGGTAGCGCAGTGCCTCACGTCCCCCAGGCACGAGCCAAGGAGAGAGCCTGGCTCCTGCGGAGGGCTCACACCGCTGAGCTGCTCTGCTGCTCTTGGCCACCAGGTGGCGCTAATGGACCAGGAACGGGTTCCGTGCGGGGCCGGAAAGGAAAGCCTTTGTTGATTCTACTTCTTGATATTCTATAATCACCAGGATTACAATCTAAGCAAAAAAGCAAAACAAATAAACACCGCCCCTCTTACTGGATCTTTGGTCTTTGTCTGGAAAATTATGAGAAAACAACAGATGTATTGACTATACGAGCAAGCCTTGGGTGCTGCAGGGGCTGGGTGGCTCAGACAGGTGGAGAAAGGGGTGGGGGCTCTGGACACTGAGGGTTCCATTGGCTTCAAATGGGGGTGGCTGAGGAGCTCCTGGGAGACGAGGGTGCCTGCTGATGAGCTGGCTCCCCTCCAGCCTCTCTGCCACATCAGCTACTTCCAGCAATGTGAAGTTCCCTGTCTCCAGGCACCCTGGCCTCACTGCACACGTGTGGGTGCAGGCCCTGGAGCTACACAGGCTCCCCAGCCAGCCCTCCTCTTTTCTCACCCACAGGTCTCGGGACCCTGGGAAGGCAGTCTGAGTAGAGCCAAGCCCAGAGGGGGCTGGTGGAGCCGCCTGATGATCTCTGGTACCATGGAGGTCTGCAGGATGGCCCGGCCTCGCTCAGCGATGCAGGGCCACCTGGCCAGTCCCTGGGCAGGACAGCTGGGGGAAGGGCTGTGAGCACAGCTTCAAATTCATGCCCTCATCCCTCACTCTGGATGGCATCACCTCATCTCCTGCTAGCTGGGAAGTGGCTGGCATGCCTGTCCCCTCCCAGGCTGCCAAGGAAAGGGGCCAGGCAGAAAGCCACAGATGCTCAGAGGAGGGGATCCCTCCAAGGGCCCTATCTGACTTCCTGCAGGCTCAAGTAAAGCCAAGAGTGGAAGGTCCAGGGCACAGTGGTTCAGAGCCACTGTGGTTCCAAGCAGCCAAGGAACACTAACCACGTTTTCCACCAGGCCAGCAGGACTGCAGCACAGGGCTCCCTGGCATTCTTCTCCACTCAAAGTTGACCCGGGGCCGGCAGAACCCCACCTGCCCTGTCCCTTGCTCACACACTATGGCGGTTGGCTGGTCCAAAGCTGGTACTCTCAGACCAGTTGCACTGGAACAGACCCCAGAATTTCCAGGATGAGATTTACTGAGCTGTAGGTCACATTCACTAGAATTCTATAAACTCCAATGCTCAGATGGGGCCTAAGGCAATCATTCTCAGGCCTTGACCTAAGACAAGTGATTCTCAGTTGAGACCCCACAGGGACACCCCAGGCTGAGCTCAGCTCCACTCAGCTCTGAACGACTTACACGCAGAACCCTATTCCACAAAGTATGTTAGGATGGTAGTGCTTAGCATGAAACTACACTTCCCAGACTCCTTTGCAACCAAGGGTAACCATATGACCAAATTCTGCCCCATGACATAGGAGTGGAACTATTGTGTACAACCTCTGGGCTCTGTTCTTGGAAAGAAGAAGCCTGCCCTCCACATTGTCTTCCCTGCTTCCCACTGGTTGGCATGCAGTTGCAATGGTAGGAGCTAGAGCAGCCATTTTGGACCACAAAAAAGAGAGCAGTGCCCTAGGGATGGCAGAGCAAAGAGCTGCAAGGAGCCCAGGTGGCTGATCCCTGACACTGTGGGGCTGCCATGTCAGCCTTGAACTACTATGCGAGCATGAAATATCCTTCTCTTTTATTAAAGCCACTGTTCTTTTGGTCTTTGTCACAGCAGCACCCATATTCTAACTGCCAAGGAAGGGACTGCAAAAGATAGGAAGCATCTTTGGAAACACACTGGGAATTCCTACCAGATATCTTAATTTTTCCCTGTCTTCTTTTTTTTTTTTTTTTTTAGTTTTGTAAGAGGCATCCCTCAGATGGCAGATTGAAGGGAGGTCCCTGTGAGACCAAGTGGTCTCAACGTAGGGTTCTCAGAATCAATTCGGCTTAGAAGCCAGCCTTTGGGAGATTCCCCAGGCTCAGAAACAAGGAGTCCCCCATCGTGCAACAGGTGAGGCGAAGGCTGTGGATCCGAGTTTCCTTCACCACCGATAAGCACAACATTTTGATTAAACCACTGACAACTCTGCTGTAGGGCAGAGAAATTTGGAAACATCAGGAAATCAAACTGTGAAGTCTTTGAAGGAATGTGATTTATGTGAAAACGTGATGAAGCTAATGTGTTTGGCTCCAGCATTGGGTGGCACGCCTGATTTTGGAACCAAATCTGATGCCTTCTTGGCTCCCCGCACACCTCTGCTCTCCCTGAACACGGTTGGCTGGTGCCCTGTGTGTGCGCCAGGACTCATCGCACCAAAGCTCCCACTGGAGCCTGACTTCCAGGCTGCGCACCTCTAACCAGGGCCACGCACACACGTGCACACTCAGTACCTGCGTGCTCCCCGCCCCCAGACACACCAGTGAGCCAAGTGTTACTAGATTTATGGGGAGTTTGTTGGAGTTTTACATAATTTTCTCAATGCACTGCAGACTTTTGAGCAGGCATTCACAGTTTCCTCCAGGTGAGCCTCAGAGGCTGACTCAGGTCTGGATGACACCCCCAAGAGTTCCTGGAGCTTAATCCCCTTGCCCCTAGGGAGGTGGCATTCCTGTCTGACACGGGGAGGCTCCTGCGTGGAGAGGTAGAGGCGAGGAGGAGAGAAAAAGGGAGCAGACAGAATACAAGAATGAGGACAGTGGCCATGGGGTGGCTTCCAGGAGAAGGGTCCTCTGGGTGCGCTTACGCGGCATCTGGGAGGACACAGGCCTGAGGCTCTGACCACGGTGGCCACCATGAAAGGCATCTTTGCCTCCGGGCTAACCTCTGGCTTCCATGGTCTCCAGAAGCTCCTCAGGAATGGGATGAGGTCGTGGCCCTGCACTTCGGAGCCAGGTCTGTAGGCCCAGGAGCTGCGCTGGGCCTGCAGGAGCTGCCTGGGTGCTATGATCTTGGTGCAGAGACTCTGGACTTGCTCTTTCACCTTACGGAAGGGGGCTGGGGTGCAGAGGGTGAGCGACTGGCCTGAGGTCACACAGAAATACGAGTCTTGCCCATTTAGACCCCACCTCGGTACTGAATTGGAAGGGGTGGGCAGGCCAGTCTGAGACCAGGACCCCTGGCGCCACTGCCCTGGCTCCCCAGGCCCCTAGGGTGGCCGTGGGGGGGACCACCAAGCAGCCCTGGCTCCCAGGGCCTGGACACTGGGGGCCTTTGTCAATTACTCAGGTCCCTGTGGGGAGTGGACCAAAGCTGGGCCCAGACGCTTTCCATTCAACCATCCTACAAATGTGTATGTGCCCAGCACTGTACAGGGCCCCAAGGAATGGCGGGGCACAGGCAAGATTCCTGGGGATTAGCTGCAATGTCTTCCAAGTTTCTGGGTGCTCTGCAGAGTACTGCAGAGGGTAGGGGGCCCCCTCTGGTGAAGCATGGGAGGCGAATTTTGGTCCGATGTCTCCCTGCAGGTTCTGGGAAGCTGGGCGGGGTGGGGGGGCAGTGTGAAGCCCATAGTGGGGCAGGGCCTGCAGAAGAGCTGAGGTGTCTGCTGAGGGCAGAGGGATGAGGTGGGGTAAGCAGATGAGGACAGGGGAGAGCGATCCACCCTGGGGACACTGGGAGGTTTAAACCAGATGGGCGTGTCATACCCGCAGTGAAGGAGGATTCCACGGGACACAGCCTGAGCCTGGAACCCCATCCCCCCCACCCCGGGCCTCCTGGTTCTAGATTCCTGGCAGCAGGAGCAGTGAGGCCAAGATCACTGGTGCTCCCCGCCAGCACCTGGCTCAAGAAGATGGCTCAGTCTCAGGCCCAGCCCCTGGGCGGCCAGGCCATTGGCCTACTGGGGGTCTCCCTCCCCATCCAGACCCCTCTTTCCTTCCTGTCCCTAAGCCCAACCTTGAGAATGGGTGGTAATCCCCCATCTGAGCACCGAGGGACTCTCAGGATGAGCTGGTCACTGCGGGTACCATCAGGCTTCAGCTTGGATACTACCAGTGAGAGGACACTTATGGTCCCTCAGGAAAGGACATTTTAGCTGCTGTCTGTATATGGTGCCCATTGGCTTTTTCCCTGCAGCTCCGCTTCCAAGGGCGGCATGGGCTCTGAGGGGCCCGGGGACTCCTTCTCTGAGGTTCTGTATGATGACGCGTCTTTGCACTGAGCCTCAGCGATCAATGTTCTGGAACCCTGGGCCCTGCGCACTGGATGGGTCTTCTCGGGTCTGGCAGACCCGTGTCTGTCCTTCCTGAGTCCAGGCGGCAGGGAGGCCACCGAGAGCCCCAGCGGCTGCCCGCGGAAACGAGGCACTAGCCGTGCCCAGCTCTCCAGACTCACTCAGCATCCTGCATTCTGCGATGTGCACCTGAGATGCTTCAGAGAGCATCTCTTTGCAGGCAAAATGAAATACAGCTAATTCTGGTCATCTCCATTCCGCCCAGTCTGGGAGCCAGGGCTGGAGCAAGCCCCGCGTCCAGGAGCAGATGGGCTGGGGGCTGGAGGCAGGCCAGCTCTGGCCAGCCCCTCCTCTGTCTCCAGGCCTCACTGTCCCCAGACTGCGACTGCCCTCCTGTCTGCAGCCCACGAGAGAGCGGTGCTGGGCTCTCTTGGCTCCGCTCCTCACTGACATGGCCTCGTGCTTCTGAACCTCAGTGTTGTCATCTGCAACATGGGCCTGCGGTTCCTGATGTTCTGTGCCCTGGCTACCATGTAGGGTGCTCAGAGGATCAAGTGAGAGCACGGTGGGAGTGACCCTTAGAAAAGCTACGGTCACTATTGTCCGAGTAGGATGGCCACAGAGGACCTCTGACCCACCAGCATGGTGCTGGCCTGGCCTCTGGCGCGGGACCCCGGGTTGGGTGGGCCAGGACTACTCACACATGGGTTTCAGCTGCCCGATGAGCTCTTCTTTCGTCCATTTCGCCCACTCCTTCTTGTCGGTGTTGATGGAGCAGAGGATGGGGCCACATGGCTTACCGCAGTCCTCGATGGCCGGGACGTTCAGATAGTGCACCAGGACGATGTCGGGGTTCTGCAGGGAGAGTACAGAGACTGGCAGCATGAGGGAGGCATGGAGCCCACCCAAGGGGACCTCCCAGCAGGTGCAGACAGGCTGGGCGTCCCTACACCAAGCTTTCTCAACCTTGGCACTGCTGGCATCCGGAACCAGATCATTCTCTGGTTCTGGGGCTGCCCTGGGCACTGGCTTCTGCCCACAGGATGCTAGTAAACCCTGCCCCCTCCCCAGTTGTGACAACTAGAAGTGTCTCCAGCCATCACCCATTGTCCCCGAGGGACAAAATCACCCCCAACTGAGAACCACATGGGCTGATGTGTGTGTAACCAAGGACCACACAGGAGGCTGGACATATTGCTAGTCTGACATCCAGGACTTCATGCCAACAGCTGCCCAGGAGCTCTGGCCCTGCTCCATGCAGTCCCTCATCACAGCTCGCTGGACGTCTCCCACGCAGACGTCATCACCTCCTTCCTCCCCGGGGGAAATGGAGTTCCCAGAGTTTAAGGCACCCCACTTCTAAGGGCTGGACATCCCTCCGTCCATCAGCCTGTGGGCTTCTCCCTGGACAAACAGCCCCATTAGTGTGTCACTTCGAGCAACACCCGAGAGGAAGCTATCGCTCAGAGCCTCTGGACACTCCTCCTGGGAAGCCTTTAGAACAGGAAGAACTGTGTGAAGACCTCATTTTGTCCCCAGATGGTTCTATGGAAATGGGTTCTCATGGGATTCTTCCCATGAGAATCAATTCAAAACGCCCTCTGAGACTTTCTGCCCACCACCAACTCTGATAGCGACCTACCAAGAGGATCTGGTGGGACAGCAGCTTCCCTGCCAAGACCACGGGCCTTCCATGGCTTTCTGTGGCCCTCCAGAACGCAAGACCATTTGCTTGGCCACATCAGGCCTGACAAGTTTGTTAAAAAAAATAAAACAAGACTCCCCCCGCCCAAACCCAATCATAACACTTTAGAGTGCATCTGGGTAAATCCAGAAACACCTACCCCAATCAGAAAGGACTGCTTAAACCATAGGGAAACCCAGGGCAATATATTAACCTGCCCCAGGGAGCTGGGGTGCGACCAGTTAGAAGGCTCCACCCCAGGCTTTTCCCCAGACCTGCGTCCTCTGCTTTTTCTGAGTGATATCCGCTGGCAAGTCCTGGGAGGGCGCGAGGACCCCCCGCACGGAGGAGGCTGGGCCTATAGTTGCCTTTTGGGATATGGTCAGAGCAAGAGTAATAAATGACTATGTGACTCAATCAATGCATTCATAAATAAAGACCCAAGACTACGCCATGACCAGTGCAAGAAAGTAGACTGGCATAATTTAAAAAGATTTTCAATAAGGGTTGAAACACAGAGTTTTTTTTTCTTGCCAACGCTCAGTTAACCAGGAAATTAAATCAACGCGAACAGGAGCCTTCTCGTTAATGGCAGCTTTTCTGGATTGCGGTAATCACGCTCCTTAATAATACTGATAATCCCTGACATCGGCACAGTACTTTATTCTTCTCGGAGCACTTTCCAGCCATTATCTCCGGTGGCGCCCGTGCTAGGTGGGGAGGCCGGCCGGGCTGGGCCGAGCAGGGCTGCGCGGGGCGCACTCCGTCTAGAACCGGCGGACTGCGGCAAAGCCGTGTGGCGGGGGACAGAGCCTGGGCTGGAAGCCAGGGTTCGGACTCCAAATTCAGGGCCTGCCAAGACATCTGGTGGCCTCTTTTTTGCTTGGTCTAAGTGCTTTCCCATCTCACATTTCACTTTACGCCCAAGAGGCAGGTGGGTTGGGTAGATATGTTATACTCAACGTGTGGATGGGGGAGCCAAGGAGAAATGGGGTGATAACACCCAAGTCCCTGCCCTATGTTCTTCCTACAGACACACTGGCCTCCCCAGGTTTGAGTCTGGGCCGGGGGCTCCTGCCTGAGCCAGTGCCTGGCCAGGCGGCAGCACCAGCCGCTGAGCAAGATGAGGAAGGATCAAAGGGCTGCAGGCCCCCCCAGGCCCCCTGGGAGCTTCCTCTGATTCCAGCCCCAGCCCCAGAGAAGGAGCCAGGCCCTGCCCTGCGGTAGGAAGCCAGGATGCCAGCCGCCTGGGAGATGAGAGGGCTGCAGCTTTCTGCCCCATGGCCCCACTGAGCTCAGCCTGGGTGCTTGGGGAGGCTGTGGGGGGCCGAGGCGGTGGGAGGGCAGGCGGGATTTTGGGGAGCAAAGGGCCACATTCACCATGCACCCACAGTTTCAGGAAGCTCTGTCCCTTCTTCAGGGCCTAGCTGCATTTCTGCATAACCAGCTTCCATCTATTCTCTGAGGACAGGCACAAGGATTGCCTCCTCCTCCAGGAAGTGTTCCCTGATACCTGGCCCTCCATACATCCACCATAGCAGGATGGAGGTTTGTGTCTTCACAGTCGGTGGCCCTCCGCCTCCTTGAACTCCTCAACCACAGGGACAGTGTCTGGCAGTGACCACTGCTCATTTCGTGTTTATAGAATTGAATTAGGCTGTCTCAGGACTCCCATCCTCGGGCTTCCCAGGCTTGTGTTCCACCGACACCTGTCTTCAGTTTTCTGGGTCTACGAAGGGCAGAGAAGTCTTTCCGAAAACGTGTTCCTAGGAGGTTAAGAGGCAAGGCTAGTCCTTAACCTTTTCTGGGTCAAAGGCTTCTTTGAGAATTTGATGAATGTGGTGGGTATTCCACGCCCAGCTTCGAATACTACCCAAGGCACAGTGACACTGCATTTCAGGGGTTCACAGATCCAGTGGTCTGTGCACCCCACATCTGTAACTACTGACTTAGGGATTCTCGATCCACCACTGTTCGTGTTGAATCCGGGAATATGCCCAACGTGGAGGCTTCGCTCTGGGCCTGTGCTGCTCGGTGGCCTTGATACAGCTGGGGAGAAGGTGCCAGCCCCTGAAGGGTCAAGGAGCTCGGCTTGGGGTCCAGAGCTGCAGGAGCAGACAGCATCATGGTCTGTGTCTTCAGCACACACTCCCTCCGAGGGTCTGGGGATCCCGTGGCTGAAACTCCTGAGCTGAATTTCAAGCAACGACTACCTGGCTGGGGCTGGTTTTAAGACACAGAGTGATTGAAGTATTTTTGGAAATTTGGGGCACACATCACTTCTTGGCAACGTGGCAATTTTATTCATTAGTTGTACATTTTACTGGGTGTTTTTGGCAGAAAAATATATTAGCCAGAGAGTCCCAATGCATCAGCTTCGTGGAGCGCTCATAACGGTGTCAGATCCTGGCTGAAGGCTGCTCTGCTGGCTGCACACAGTGGGCTGGAGAGGCGCTCGCCTGTGCCCAGCTCGGGGGGACACGGTTGAGGACGCACCCCTGCAGACCCACTGGGACTCCAGATTCTGGATGGTTGTGGAGCCAGCTTGCCTTTGCCTTCCCTGGGCTGCTTGCATGTTTCTCTGGGGTTTACGACCCAGGTCTGGTCTAACAGGGCCTGGGGAAGGGAGCCCTATGGGGGTGGGCTGTGGCTGAGGATAAGTAAGAGTCTCAGAGACGTTCTAGAAACTTTTGGAAAGCGCAACGGACTAGGTGATCCCATCCCTTCCGTCTGATGCTTTGAGCTCCTCGTGTGCAGGTGGAAACAGCCCCCACAGGGCCCCTGAGAGGTGTGAAGTCCCATCTGGTCTGGAAGAAGTCCTGCTCTTCTAACTCCCACGCACCACGAGACCAGACCCCAAACCAGACCAAACTCTGACATTTTTCCGACAGAATGACCAGAGTAAAGCTAGCAGGCAGTTTAGCCACTTAAAACACACTCCCTCTCTGTGGCAGCCCCTCTGTCCTGATTTTCCTCTGAGAGCACGGAGACGCCCCTTCCTCTACACCTCCCAGCGGGGTCCTTGTCCCTCTCCTTTCTTAGTGACCTCATGCAGCTTGGTGGCCTTACAACCATCGTATGGCGAGGATTCCAGCTTTCTCTCCCCAGCCCCACCTCTCTGCTTGGCTCAGGCTCACCTGTCCCACTGCCCGTTGACTGCCCTTGTTGGGGCTTCCAAAGGACCCCTAGCTCGCAGGGCTGAGCCCGATGTCCTCATGGCCAACTCGGCCCACCCAGGCTCTGCCCTCCCCCAGCTGTGCACGTCCTTTCTTCTCACTCCTTCTCCCTCCACAGCCAGTCCGAGCAAGCTCTGTTATTCCTCCCGCCCACTCTGCGCGTCTTGCTCCCCAGGCCCTCACCCCTGCTGCATTGACCGTCTGAGGGTCTCCTCACTTCTGCTCTGGACTCCCTCCCCACCCACTGTTTCAGGCCAGCAGCCATGATTTGTGATTCGGGCCAGCCTCCCTGGCCCTGTGAAGGAAGCTCACGTTCCTGACATGGTTACAGGACGACCGTCTGTTTCTCTCTGGAGCCACTCCTGGCCTCACACTCCCCTTGGCCCACCTGCCCAGACATTACCATTTCCCAGACTGCCTGTTCTCTCCCGAGCCCTTCTCCAGCTGGCGTGCTCCGTTCCACACGTCCTGCAAATCTCACCACCACCTCTGCATGGACACCTTACTCTGAGACCCCATGGAACGGGTGCCCCCACTCCTGCTGTCCCGGCACCCTTCACCACTTCCTGTTTGGCTCTCACCCCCATTTCTCAGGTCTGAGCAACTACTGCTTGGGCTGTTTTCCCACCCGATGTATGAGCTCTGCTGGCCAGGCTCCTTCAGTGGCTGGCTCCCCAAGCCCAGTGCCAGCACCTGCCGAGTGTCGAGGGTGCGGGACAGCTGAATGGTCCCTGGGGCACGGGCCAACGAGCCTGCCAGGCAGCCGACCTCACTGGGGGAGGCAGTATGGGGACAGCTGTCTCCTCCCCAGTGACTCAGCATTTGGCACCCATCCAGGAGACCCCCACGTGTGTCTTCCCGAGGGACACACAGATCAAGAGTAGGAGGAGGAAGAGGAAGTGACCACCCTCTTGGAAGTGGGGCGGCAGCCCCTGGGGTGTCCCGGAGCCCTTGGCCCCTTGGTGGGAGGCTAAGCTGGCCCCTTGATCCAGTGCCACCCCAGTTTTTATCTGAAAATGTGAAGTCTGGATTTGCTGGCCAACCGAGTTCCGGGCTGGCAGGACTCTGTGGGGCAGAGATGCATGCGTAGGCGTAAGGTGGTGGAAGGGTGTGTCCTGGGGGCCAGAGTTAGTTGGTCTCCTGAGACACCTTTTCCAAATGGCGTTATTTCACCTGACCCTTGGGGACAAAGGCAGGTCTAGGGAGAATAAGCCAAGGACTTTCATGTCTAAAAGCACAGGAGGGGTTAGGAATGTTCCGGAAAGGGCATGCTTTGCCAAAGGCACACAGGCTCCTTTATGGCAGGATTTGTCAGTCTTTATGGCACCTTGCTTAGGGGGATAGCCTCATAGGTATTGCAGTAAACAGGCTTTCCAAGCTTATTTGAACATCAGCCTGAGCCCCTATTGGGACCCTAGTGTTCTCTGGAACACAGTTTGGGAACCACTGATAGAGTTCAAAGCCAAAGGAAATGACTGTCAGCAGCTACTGGAAGATAGCCTCCCATCCCCCAGTACTTTGGCTCTCCGGGGCGTCGGGGCTTCAGATGCCCAAGAACTGCCCCCTTTCCCCCGGGTACCATCTCTGGCTCGGCTCAAGGTTCACCTGGCATTTGAGCTGCTTTCACATGACGACTGAGTTTCTGGGGAATCCCTACCCTGGTTTGGTGCCCTGTCCACACAGCTCTCCCGTTCTTGGTCACCATGACCAAAGTTCTTCCCCCTACCCTGGGGTGAGGCTTCTTTTTGGAAAGACTGGAGCAGAAGGGAGGCCAGGGTGGGGGATTGTGTGTCCCTTCAATCGTTGGCTCATCCCTCCTGACCTGGGTGCCCTGGGCCACTGGGGTCCTGTGGGGAGAGGCAGGAGGGAGATGCTGGCCCAGCAGTGGGGAGAAAGCGTGACTGCCCATTTAATCTTTTTAATGACTGGTGATGGAATTTGAGAGAGGGAGACTGCTTTGGTCAAGATAGCATCCCTGCTCCCCTGTGTGGATGGCTACTATCCTGTGGGCGCTCAGTGACCGGGGCAGGCGGCAGCCAGGGCACCAGGAGCGGCACTTGTGATCCGGATTCATCATCAGCAGCCCCTGTGGCAACTACAGATTTCTGGACCCTTGTGCCCAGGGCGAGGGGGTGCAGCAAGCAGCCTGGGAGAGCGGCAGGAGGAGGAGGGCCGTGTCTCTCTGAGGGCGCCCACAGGCTTCCCTAGCAGAGACCCTGCCCAGGGGGAACCAGACTCACCCTCCATGGAGGACTGGACCTCAGGCCAGGGCTGGAGGCAAGAGGGAGAGGCAGAGGAGGGTAGGAGCAAGGAAAGAGGAAAACAGACCAGGAGGCACAGCAGACAAGCCCAAGCTGGTGGCAGCCACGGGTGGATGGGAGTGGCGCAGAGACTGGGAAGGGGTACTAAACCTTCTCCCAGTCCCCAGAGAGCTCCAACTTCCAACCTGGAGTCAGAGCCCCATGGCTCGTATGGCTTCCGGCTCCCAAGAGGTCCAGGGTAGGGCCCAGGGGCGGGTGCTCCGGCGTGGGCAAGGACTTGACCTGGCTGAGCCTCCGTGTCTGCCCTTTAGCATGGGGAAGGACTATGACTGCCTTTGACCTGGCTGGGAGAGAGGCGAGGCCATAAGGAGCTCAGTGTGGGCCTGACCCATGGCCAGTGATCACAAGCAAGGCCACCGACACTGCTGATTTGAATGGGGGTTCAGTAATCTGCTGTGGGTTCATGAGGGAGGTGGGGGGACACTGCAGTCTACAGGGGGGAGCTGAGCCTGTGCCTGCTGCATGCAGAGCCCAGCCCCAGGTGTGTAACAGGCTCAGGAATGGACCGAAGGTGCAGCAGTGAGCTCTCCACCAGAGGCCCCCCTTGGGGCCCCGAGTTGCCCAGAGGCAGAACCTCGGGGGTGTCGTGTCCTCCTCCTGGCCACTGCTGGATTTGGTCCACTGCTGGGTGCCAGGGGGTCCCCCCAGCTCCGGCCTGGGCTCCTCCACCTCCATGGGAAGGAGGAGGCCCAGAGCCAGCACCCCCTTCTGTGGAGGAGCAGGACAGCAGCGCAAGAAGTGGTTAAAAATGCAAAAAGCTGTTGGTTTTGATAAAGAAAAATGCAGCTGCAACATCTGTTTGACTCTTGTTTGCAGCTTCATCAACGCTAAGTGGTCGATAAATCAGAGTGGCATGGCGTTCCGTTTCTTCTGTGGCTCAGTCATTAATCTCGTGCCAGTTCTCATGAAAAATGGAGGAGAGAGGCTGTGTGATAGTGAAAATGTATACATTACCCAGAAAGTCATAATAGCGTGTCATAGTGCCACACACCTCCCCACTTGCCGCTGGGGTGCGGGGGTGGGCCCGCGCACGGCCGGCCCGGGGAGGGGACAGAGTAACTCAGCACCGAGCGCACCACAAGCCCATTCTATTATTGCCTCTGTCATGTGAGCACCATTTACGCAGATCCCGAAAGCCCCACAAGCCTGATCGTAAGAGGCAGAGCCTTCCTCTTCCTGGGTGCTTCATAAGCGGGGCAGATGCCCATAAAACAGGAGTGCGAAGCCGGCAGGAAGAAGGGCAGGATTTATTAGGGAATGAATACGTGATGCCGCCAGGCAGCTCGGGGCTGTGGGTGTCCCCACGCTGCAAGGCAGAGAAAAATCCTCTCGCCTGTGCTCCAGCTGCCCGGGGCAGCCTGGCATCTCTCCTCGGCTCTGCATAAAGCCATGTCCCCAGTGGAAGCGAGGCTAGTCATGGGGCCCTGGGCAGGCTCCCGTTCTCTCCCCTCTGTTCTCCACTGAGGGCTGCCAGCAGGCAGGCTGAGGGTCGTGCTGGCTGGAGGACACACGAGAACTGTGCTCCCTGCGGAGGGTGGGCCCAGCTGCCTAGGTCTCCTGCGGGCTGCTACCCCCATTCCAGTTCTCTCTTCCCTACTGCAGAGAACTCCCATGTACAGGATTGCCACACTGCACATCCTCTCTGCTCCTCGGGGCGGGGGAGGGGGCAGGAACGTGCCTGTAGCCCCAGCACATACCTCCCTGTGGGCACCTCTATTTGCAAAGATCGCTTTCTGAGTGTCAGCTGCGTTCAGGACCCCACCGTCAAGCCCCACTGGCAATCCCTCCCTTAGTCCCTTCAACAACCCACGGACACAGATGCTATTGTTACGCCTTCCAGGGATGGAGAGTCTCAGTGCTCAGGAAGCTGTAACTCAACCCAGCCCCACAGCTCCCCTCCGCCTGGCCCCTGGGGCTCCAAGGGGACTGTGCGTCCAGCCTCAGTGCCCCGGGCAGCAGCTACCCGGTTAGCATCTGTGCCAGGGCACAGACAAGTCCAGGGAGCCTGGCCGGGTCAGGCAGGGCACTGGGAGCTGATGGGAATAGGGGTGGGGCTGGAAGTCCTGGCTTTGCGCTGGTCTGTGAGCTTCTCGGGGCAGGGCCGAGGCAGCAGAGTCCCCGTCTGCATATTAAGAGCCTCCACGGGACACCCCCTGTGCTCAGGCAGGGGTGTGAGGTGGGGCCGGGGCACAGCTAGGAGCAGAGCACTTGGCGACTGCGGGCAGACCCAGGTTCCCAAAGTAGGTGGTGGCTAAAGACCCAAAAACAGAGAAAGGAGGGAGAGGAGGAACAGAAAGAGGGGCTCTGGAGCCCAGTAATAGGTGAAACCAGCTGGCGGCGCAGTCCCTGGGAGCCAGGCCTCGCCTCTGCCCTGCGTGGCTGGGGACACACACGGCCTCCCTGCTCCCCAGCTAGGGCCCACATGGGGTCTCCTCTCCTGCTCCACATGGGGGCAGAGGCTGGCTGCCAGGGGGAGCCCCTGCGCCCCTTCCTCCGGGCTGCCCTCATTAAGCCAGTGCAGGCACCATGGGGAGTCTGGGACTGCAGCCCTTCCCCACTTTGGAGGGAGGCTGGGAGATTTAATTAGTTAATGTGGGTAAAGTGGTCTGAAGATGAAAACCCTGGGTAATTGCCGAGTGCTGCCACTGCCGTTGTTATTACACAATTACCAGAGTTTTCCAGTCACGGGAATAGACTTAAACAATTTCCACCTGGTGCGGAATTCCGGGAGCCGTGCTGGCTGAGCCGACGGCCCGCGCTGCCCCCTCCAGCCCGCAGGTGATGCGGAAACCCGCGCCTGGCACAGCCCCGGCCACATCCCGGACACCGGCGGTGCTGGTGGGAAGAGGAGTCACCATCCACCCCCCTGCCCCCCCACCCTGGCCCATGCACGTAAGGACTCACGGGCTTCAAGAGGCGCCAGGCAGGCCACCTGTCCTGACCTTCCGGAAGCCTCTGAGAATGTTTGACCCAAATGCCCCCTAGAAGGTCAAGCCATCCTGCATGACCACCGTCGTGGAGAATGTTTCATCACGCAGTAAGACCTTGCTGCCGAGCGCACCTGTGCGGTGGGGCACGTGGTTAGGGTTCTAGACGCGCACACGGAAGCCCTGAGACTCACAGTGGCACGGGGCCAGGCCTGGCCTTATTTAAAGTCGTTACAAATGATCTAAGGGAAGGAATGCCCAATAAAATCTCATTTGCAGATGACACTAAACTTTTATGGGTGGCGAAGTGCCCATAAAGTGCCCAAAGTTTGCGATCGGTCCTGAGAGGATCTCGCGGGGTTGCATTAGTGGGTGCAGAGTGACAGATGGAGCCCATTGTGGGTGAAGCACAAGGCGATGCGCTCGGGAGGAGTAAAACAAATTGGCCGTGGAGGCAGGTGGGCCCGGTGCCCTCGGCAGACCCAGGGAGACCTCTGCGGTTCACGGATGCCAGTGTCCAAAGTCGTCGCTGGGACCAAAGGAGCAAGCCTGGTGAGCTGGGCGCACCGGGAGCTGGAGTCGAAGCAGCAAAGGCCCTTTATTACGAACCGTGATCTGGACTAGTGAGTGCGGGGGCGGGGGGGTTACGGGTGGAGGAAGGGCAGTGGTCACGGGGACACAAAGATAAGGATCTTTCTGGCCAGAAAGACAAAAGCTGAGAGGAAATGCAATGTAAATGTTTTAGGTCAGAAAGGGGAGAAGGTGAATGTGTGCTTTTTCACCAGATCCCCAAATGCTAAGAGTAAGGGTTCCCCTTGGAGCTCAGGACGGTAATTTTAGCACAAACAACTCTGCACAGCGGGCAGTTAACGTATGAGACTCATTATCCCAAGGGGGACATGGGCTGAAAAGTAGAAATAGATTTTTTTAAATGGGTGATATTAGTTCCTGGCGGCTGATAACCCAAAGGCTTATGGAAGGAGGTCAGAATGTTGAGGGTCATCTCTCTCTGGGACCCAGATCCGGGGTGTACCCACTGGGTGGGATCCAGGGCTCGGCATGTCAGCCGGGGTGCTCAGCCTCTGCCTGTCATTTCCCACTTGCCGGGCACCTGCCAGGGAGGCAGGCGGCTGTCACCCTGTAGTTGGCAGAGCCTGGGCTTGAATGAGATTGTTGGTTTTTCTCGGGCTCTCACCTTGAACTCATTTCTGATTTATTAAAAGTCACAGCAAGAGTCCCTCTAGCCAGCCCTGAGGTAAGACGCCTTGGACCTTTTGCTGGGATGCAGAACTCTAGGGAAGGGGTCCTGCTCAGGGTTTGAGGCCCTGGCCCAGTGGGGACCGAGTGGGAAGCCTCGGGGCTGGCAGCATGGACACTTTGTACTCAGGTCTTGGGGGCTGCAGTCCCTACTCCTCACCTCTCTTCCCTCCCAGGAGCCACATCCATGGGCCACATGATCCCCTTCTTACCAGCCTCTGGCTGACACTTGGCCGTGGGATCCTGGAAGACTAGAAGCCAAGCCCATTGCCCTCCCCTCTCTGCCCCTTCTTCTCCCAGGACATGTGCCTCAGTCTCACGCCCAGGGCTGGTGTCTCTGCTCAGAACCGTGCCCCATTAGGCAGTGAGTCAACCCCATCAGGTGACAATGGCACCAAAGCATCATCCAGTCATCTGACATGCTCTGGAGCCTTTCCTGTCCATCTGCTCTTCACAATAGCTCCGGAGGAAGCCGAGCATGTGCCACTGTCCCCACTGGCCACATGAGCCCCCTCGGACGGAGACGTGCCACATGATCTGATCAGAACTACAGGGCTGATGGGAGGCAGAGCTGCACACGACTCTACTGCATTGGTGTTCTTGTGATAAAAGTATCCAAATATACTTCAGGGAACAAAACACCTTCTCGGACTCAGTCCAGGGAGGGAGCGTGTGACTCAGGCTGGCCAACTGGAGCCCTGTATTCTCTGGACTGTGATGACTAGCCATGAGTCCCAACCAGAGGCAATCAGAGCTAATCCCTGGACTTGGCTGGAGCCTCTAGGGGGTAGGGATGCTCTTTCCTGCTGGACCTGAGCCTGGAATGATGAAGCCTCCTGCTCCTGGAAGCCATCTCTTGCTGCCAGGGCATGGAGTCCAAGAAGGAAGCCAACATGGAGGGAGAGCTGAGGGAAGGAGACACCAAACCTCCATGTTATTGACTGGAGGCTCCTTGATCCAGTCAAGCCTGAAGCCAGCACATCTCAAGACTTTTCAGTAACTCGAACCCCCAAATTTTCTTTTATCCTGAAGCCAGTTCAAGTTGAATTTCCTGTTGCATCAACCAAACAAGAACCTTAACTCCTAAACAGATATGTCTTCCTTTTGCTAAGCCACTCCTCTCTCCACTCAATCGTTCAGACTGTCCTCTGGTTCTGATAGCAACAGCAGTCACTGTGATTGCTGAGAGCTACCATTTATCCAGCACTTGTGTGCTCCAGTGCTGGGTGCCAAGTGCCTCACAGGCCTTAGCTCATTTAATCCTCACCAGGACCCCACGATGTAAGGACTGCCTACCATTATCTCTAGTTCACACACAAGGAACATGAAGTGAAAAGAAGTAGGTCGCCTGCCAAAGTGCCAACTTGAACCCAGGTCTATGTGATGCTAAAGGTGATGGTGACATGTGCTCTGGTTACACCTGCTGGGGTTCGAGTCTGGGTTCTGCTACTGCCCAGATGTGGACCTGGGCAAACCCATCTCTGTGCCTCAGTTTTCTCACCTGCAAAAAGGGGAGAATCCTGCTACCTACCCCATGAGGTAGTGAAGACGAAATGAGACAAGCATTTGAACAGTGCCTGATACATCGAAGTGGCCAGGTATCATCATGATCACCTCTCAAACCCATGTGACATCATCCCTCGGTATTGCTACAGACCACCTGTCCCCAAGGTCTTACAGAGCTTGTGTGTGGAGTGAAACCATGTTGATTCAGACATTTCTCATTTGGAGGTGTAATTCCCTAAGACAGGAGCCCATCGAGGCAAGGTTAAGAAATTTTCTCAGACACTGAGGAAGCATCGTTAGCGCCAGTGGACACTCAAGCCCTTGGAGTGGTTCTGATGAGCTCAACACGGGTCATTCTTGTCCAATCATGAAAATAGGATCTCTGAGGCAATTCTTGGCTGTCTTCCAAGTGCTGGAAGAAAACAAAACTACATTTCTGAGAAATATTCTGTAATTTAAGTGTCCATGAATTCAGAGAGATACCCACCCTAGCCACGTCCTGTCCCATGGTGAGAACGTGTGGGGTTCTCCCTGGCCACGGGGGGCATCTGCACTCCTCAGCCAGATACAACCCAAGCCAGGTGACCTCAGGTCTTTCAAACTCTTCTCTAATAATTATTGCTTACCTCCTCACCTGGATGCCTTAGCTACTTTAATTTGTGTATGAAAGGTCCTTAAGGATCCTGCAAATCATGGGCCTCCTGGACTCTTCTGTGTATTCCTCTCGGAACGGAGAATGACTGAGGTGGGAAGAAACTTAGGGCTTGTCCAAGCCAATTTACCCATCCCCTTCCCTTTCCAGTTGGGAACATGGAGCCAAGAGAGGCGGTGACTTCTAATGTCACCCGGCGGAGAGGGAGAGGGTGAGGTCGGGGAGCCATACCCCACTCCCCAGCCCCTGCTGGCTTCCTACTCTGGCCCCTCTTGGGGTTCAAACCACCCCAAAGCAGTGATTGCATTTGCCTTGCTTTGCAGAGAGAAACCACAGCAGGGCAGAGCTGGCGGATGTTCACCCCGTGTGGCACTTACACTAAGGCTGGCTTCCTGGCCAAGGCCCTTCTTTGCAGCCTTGACCGTTGACTAGGCTCCCGAGATCCCCGGTGGGCTGGATGGGGCCGCTGTGCTTTGCTCTCGGACCTCATGTTTTCAGTTCAGCCTCTTTCTGGTGGTAGCAGTGGGGGGGCAGGTGTTCCAAGAAGGGAGGTCTGGGCGCCTGGAAGCTGGGCCACCCTCCCTCTGCTCTGGGGAGCATGTGGGGGGCCCCTCCACTAAGTCCCGTTAAAGACATAAACCCCAAAGCTCTCCCTTGACTGACAAATGGGCTGAGAGTGGAAGCAGCAGGGAAGAGCTGTGCCCGGCCCACCGAGCACCTATAGGATTTTTATGCTCCGGCAACTGTAACAGTGAGATTCCAGCAATTGTTTTAGAGGGAATCATGATTAAATTGGGCTGTATGTTTTTTTAATGTGTTCCCCAGTTCCTCTTTAATACCTTGGTAGGACAAGATAAAGTGTAATCACTGAAGTAATTGTAGCACTCAACAGTTTATGTTTTGAAAGAGTGACTGGGGGTTAACAAAGCCACTGCAGGGTGAGGTTTGGATTAGAAATTACAGTTTTTCTTTTTGTTATTTTCTTTTTAAATCCCTCTTTATCTTCCTCCTTTCTCCGGTGGCTCCTGGAGCTGGCTGATAACCTGTAAGCCTCCTCGGGTAATAACGGAGCCTGCCGTACTAATGACACAGGCAAATCCGGGGGCCGTCTCCTCTGCAGAGTGACTGCGGCAGGCCCGCCCCTTCCCTAGAGCCCCTGCCCTTGCAGGCGAGCTGACCTGTCCCCCAGACTGGCAGGGCTTGACACCCTGAACACTAACGCGGTCAAGGCCTGGCCTCTGCAGCTGCATCCCGATCCGCGGGCTGGAGCCAAGCACCGGGCTGCCCCACGCTCGCCCCTTGCAAATAGCGGAGGAGGGTGAGCCCACCAACCGACGCCTCCTCGAACCTGTCCCCCTCGCCTGGCAGATGCCAGAGGCCCTCGTGGGGGAGAGGGGGCTTTGCTGTGGCCACAGGGAAAGGATGACCTACTCCTCTTCAGATGGTGCGACAGACAGACGGGGTGTCCTCCAGCCTCCCCGGGCATCTGCAAGCTTTGTGCTTGGAGAGCAAGACCCACATCTGCTGGTGGGGGCAGAATGAAGCCACAGACTTAGGAAATTCCAGAGGGACCACATGGCCGTGGCTCTCGCCACGCTCGCTAAGGCAAGGCTGACGCCAGCAGAATGGAAGGAGGGTAGAAATTTGGGAACAGTGAGGCTTTCTCTCTGTCCCCAAGGCCAGTGCCCCAGTCTGGTCCTCATCGCCTCACCCATGCCACTGGCACTGGTCTTCTCATGGGTCCCACCTGACTCTCGGACCCATTTTCCCAAGTCCCAGCTCCAATGGCACCACCTGCTGCTGGCCTTCCATGACTCCTCATTCTCTATGAATTCAACCCACCAAGATAGCAGTCTGACTTCCATGATGGGCCATATCCCCTCTGTCTACACCTCCACGCACCCTTCTCACATCCCTGGCTCGGTCCTTGGGAGCACCCAACCTCTGCCTACGCTGCTCCTTCCACCCCATCTCTACCAGTCCCCATTCCACCTGCTTGTCCAGACCCAGCTCCAATGCCACCTTGCCCTGGAAGCTTCCTCAGACGCTCCCAACCCCAAGTAACGGCATTCTGCCCAAACTCCCCGAGCAGACTTCTGCACTCACACCGTCTTCTTTCACTGATGTTTGGGCTCAGGTCTACGTTCCTCCTTTAGACCCAGGCTTTTTGACCCCAGAGTCTATGTCAGAAGGAAATTCATCGCTCAGTAGGCGGCCAACAAGTACCGGTCGAATCGAAGTCTGGTTGACCACATCTGCCTTCGGGGTGGTGGGGAAGTGGGGCACCCAGTGTGGACTGGTCGCTGGGGGCTGGGCCGTGCCTTTGGAGGGAAGTGAGCGTGGCGGCCAGTTGGTGGATCATCTACCCTCTGTCTACCCACCACCCTCTCCCTTCCTCCCTCCTGCCATTGCCAAGGCAGAGTGAATGAAGCTACACAGGCCATTCTGGGTCCTTCTGCATTTGAGCTGATTGGACTCTCCGTGTACACGCACGTACACACTCACACACACATGCTCACACATACATGCACGCACACTCACACTTGCCCCTCAGCTGTGAGGCCCGCAGCTCTCTCTTCTTGTTTGTTTTTAGGTCTTACCACGGCTGCCTTGAAGCTGAGAAGACAGACGCTGGGCCGAGGGCCTTGGCACCAGCCCAGGGTAACTGGGACACCCATGTTTGCAAAGAAAGCATTTGTGAAGTGTGAAGAAATCAGAACAGGGCCGTTTAAAAACTGTGTTTAAATTTCGCTCAAAATGTTCTATTTTGTGTAAGGGGCAGAGTCCCTTCAGAAAAACACTTGCTGGCATTTGCGAACCACTGTTGCCATGGAGCTGTTAAGAGAAGTTAGCTACCCAGGGTCGGCAATTAATTCTAGTAGCTGTCGGTAAAATGAGCCCGCAGCTCCTTTTGGAAAAAGCTGATGGGTACGGGGAAGCTGAAAGGTAAAAGCTGAAAAAACACCTCTTCTGATTGAGGGTTTTAGACTCACTGGAGCAAGGTGCCTTTCTTAGCTCTGTCTTTATGCTTCCCTCGCTGTGGAGGAGAAAGGGGGTAAGTGCTTGCCCCCAGAAGACAAGGCTTTCTTTTCTCTTAGTTCCTTTGAGAGAGGGGTGGGGGGTCCACCACTCACCAGCTGGGTGCTCCTAGGTGGGATGCCCAGCCTCTTGGAGGAACAGCTTCCTCTCTGCAGAATGGCGGTGAGGGTAGTACTCACTTCATTCATTCACCCACTCATTCATTCAACAGGTATCCTCCCATAACCACGACGTGCCAGGGGCTGGTCTAGTTCAGGTCTAAGGTGAATAAGATGAAGTTGTTCTCAAAGGGCATGGAAAAGGGGCGCCTGGGTGGCACAGTGGTTAAGCGTCTGCCTTCGGCTCAGGGCGTGATCCCGGCACTGTGGGATCGAGCCCCACATCAGGCTCCTCTGCTATGAGCCTGCTTCTTCCTCTCCCACTCCCCCTGCTTGTGTTCCCTCTCTTGCTGGCTGTCTCTATCTCTGTCGAATAAATAAATAAAAAATCTTAAAAAAAAAAAAAAAGAGCATGGAAAAGACAAACCAGGCAGATTTGGAGAAAGGAGAGGGTGATTTTGGAAGGGCTCGGTGCTAGGAGTATAAAAAGCCCAGGCAATGGGTGCCTGAGGGGGGCATGAGGCGGAGTTTAGCCACGGAACTCGGGGAAGGCCTCTGACGAGGAGACCTCGAGCTGAGTCTGGAGTGAGAATACAGCCTGAGGAAGATCTGGGGGAAGCAAGGGCTCAGACACAGGCGGGTGTGAAGGAAGAGCTTAGGGCAGCCTTGCCCTTACCCCTGCCCTCCCCTGCCCCCGCTCTCGGGGACATTCAGGAGAAAAGCCATGAGCAGAAGAAACGGAAGTTCCCCCCGGCGAGCAGAGCGCAGGGGCTGGCGAGGGCCACCCTCCGTGGCAGTGGCTCCGCACCCGTCTGCTCGTCTGGCGTCGGCCCGGTGCCTGGCCCAGAGCCGGGCTGGGTATTTGATGAACACGTGAAACAGTCCAAGAGCACCTCAATGTTAGACGAGCCTCCCCCCTGAACTCAAGACTCAGTGTCTCCGTGGAAGAAAACCTGCCCTTTTTAAGAAGAAATCACCCGGGAAGGTTTCCATTGGCAGCCACGACTCAGCACGAGGTGAAACATGCCGTTTTACCCACTCATGAGAAAGTTACCAAAGTTTAACTTGTTTAAGGTTTGTTCTGAAAAAACAATCTGTTTCGTTGGCCATTTGTTGAATGGAGGCATAAAAGATGGGTTATAATTAAGTCAGCTGTGTTCAGTAGCGGGTACTAACTTTGGAACTAAAAGAAGATAGAAACAGAGCACCCATCTGTTATCTTGCCGGCAGCCAGATGATGGGAAGAACTTGGACTTGGAATCGGACTTTGGCTCAGGCCCCACCTGGGCCACTTTAAACACAGTGTGATCTTGGCCGAGTTACTCAGCACCTCTCTTATTCCTCCCCTCCAAAACGAGGGTCATCACGCCCACCTGACAGAGCCATTGTGGGGGTCAAGTGGGAAAACATCAAAGAGCCCCCAACACAATTCCCAGCAAGTAGTAGCCACTTGGTCATTGGTTAGTGACCTCACAAACCAATCAACCTCTGTGCCCTCTGCCCTCCATACCTCTAGGGTCATGAGCTGAAACAGGTCCGTTTTACGGTGCCTTCGGAGGCAAGTAACTCCCCCCATTTGAATGTGGTTTCTGCAAAACCAGAGGTGTGAAGTAACTCCAATGTCACGCAAGGTCACCCCTGAGAAGATGCCTTGCTTTATCCTTAGCATAGTCTCTCCAGAGGCAGAGGGGGGCCAGCATGCAGGGGAGCTGCGTTGGTGCCTGGAATTTTGCAACGTGCCGAGGCCAGGTGCAAAATCGAAGTGACCTTCTCAGAGGCAATGGTCTCATGGTCAGGCTGTGTTGCAGGACACCCGGCTCTGCTCCGGTTGCACAGACCTTCCCATCCCTTATCCAGTAAACTTCCAGAAGGGCCAGTACAGCACTTGGCACCCCCCCCCCACCTCTCCTTGTTACTTAAATACACCCCAGATGATAGAGAGCGTTAAGCTGTGGCTGCCGGGCAGAGGCACCTGGCAGGAAATTAATTTCTTAGCTTCTTATTAACTTTGAGGGGAGTATCTCTATTGAACAATGATGCCAGGATAGGGTTGACCAGGGCTCCAGAGATTTTAATATTGGAGATTGGCAGCAAAGCATGACCTGCAGCCTCCCTTGCCACCATCTCATGCTGGCACCTGGCTTAGCCAATGTCTCTGGAGGGAAGGGAAAACTCCCAGCCTCTGAGACTACAGCCCCCAGTGGAAGTTTTGCTGGCACTGACAGGTGGCAGTGACCACATCCTCCTGCTGTGGTCTGCTGCTATGGAATGGAGGGGTGGTCCTCCCAGGGCCCTTGGCTGCCCTCAGACCAGTGGCCCCTCTCCTTGTGGCTACCTCCCGCTGGCTGCCCCCACGAGAGGTCTGCTTTCCCTCAGATGGTCCCTACCCGGCTCCCTCCGTTCTTCAGCCTCCAATCAAGGCTCTGTGGCCTCCCCTGGACTTTTGCGTCTCTCTGCTCCTGGCCCTGCTCTTCCCATCATGAGACAGAGCATCAGCAGGCTCCATTTCTGACTCTGTGACCTTCCTTAGTTCTTTCTCTTTCCCTCTTGCTCCACCTTTTCCAACCCTGTTTGTCTTGCACCTGTCCTTGGAGCTGCCTCTTCTGACCTTCCCACCTTTTCATCTCTTCTTCCCACCTTCTCCTGTCAGGGGACACTTTGGCTTGGTTGGAACGGTCAGGTTCAATTTCTCCAGCAAAACCTCTGAATCTCTCTGACCAGCTCTTGAATGTCTTTGTTTTCTAGCTAAAAACCAGCTGATCTCAGCACCAGCCAAGATTTGCCTTGAGGGCCTTGGCCTCTAAATCCTCTCCTCTTTCCTCAGTCCTAGATATTCCCTCCCACCCTGTCTCCCCTCTCTCCTCCCAGCCCACGTTTATGGAGTACCTACTATGTGAGTGCTGGCATGGAGACAGGAACCACTGAACGGGAGCCTGCTCCTTAAATGCTTACAGTATCCCAGGGAAACTCATGTGGAATAAGGCAGAGTGAAATATTTGTCTGCAAAGGCAAAGGAAAGTTTTGTGGGAGAAGGGAAGGAGAAGCGATGCCTGGTCCTGTGTTTCCCAGCTTCTAGTCCCAACTAGTTGGGAAGTCAGCCTCCTCTCTCCCCTCCACCCTGGGAGCAAAGCACCATGGGAATATCCTGGATGCAAGCCAGGCTTAAACACAGATTCTCAATGTCACAACTGCAGACATTTGGGGCTGGATATTCCTTTGTTATGGAGGGTTGCCCTGTGCATTGTAGGAGATTAAGAAGCATCGTGGTCTCTACATCTAAGAGCCAGTAGCATCTTAGAATGGTAACAATCAGAAATGTCTCTAGACATTGCTGAATGTCCCCTGGGAGGCCAAATCTGCCTCAGTTGAGAACCACTGAGCCACACAATGACCCCACGTTCTACCTATTCTCCGGGTACCACTTTGTTCAACTTTCAGGATTCCAAAAGGGATGGGGAGAGTAAGACTGTCCTTAGAGGGAACTTAAAGGTGCCAGGGCTAGTTCTGGTCTATTCTGGGGTTCATTTTATCATTACTTTGGTTTTTTACACATACATTTCTTTGTTTTCACCATTTAATAAGAAATGTGACATGGCTTTATGGTGGATGCTGCTGGGTTGTCTACCAGCATTTGTTCCCCACCAAAATTCCTTTCTCCCCCATGCAGCCATAAGCCTGGGCCTGCGGGGGGCTGGGAGGTGAGGTGGGGCCCAACTGGCCAAGTGTTCTCCCATCCCCTTCCATGGGGATTGCTCAAGAATGAATCTATGACCCATTTCTGGCTAATGAGGCAACAAAAGTGTGAGCTTCGGTAAGAGGGTTTGCCACTGGCAAGAGCTGCGGTATCTCCCATCTTCCTCCTAAAATGGTACATGTGGGTGTGACCCTGGACTTGCTGCTGCCATCTTGCTCCCAGCAAGAGCATGAAGCTACCATTGGAGACAGCTGAGCAAAGAGTTGGAAAGAACCTGGGTCCTTGGTGACACGACCAAGCCTCTGAGCTCACTAACCTCAGCCTGCATTCCCTCCGACTTCCCTCGTAGGTGATGTCACAGACTCTATTGCTTAGGCCAGTTTGAGTTGGGGCAATATCCCTGGGGCAGGAATATCTTGCCATGGCATCATTTGGTAAAGATGGAAAAAGGCTTGGCAGGGGAGAGAAGCTAGACTGTGGCTTTTTTCCTAAAGAAACAGATTCCACCTCCTCGTGCTCTCTTGCATTGGCCAAGCTGTGAGGTCCGCTGCTTTGTGGGAGGTCACATAGCTTCAGGGGCTCCCCTCCCTGGGCCCCAGCCTCCCTAAAATCTGCAGCCAAGATCTGCATCAGTCTGAGATGCAAATTTCCTAACTACATTTAAATAAGTCCCTTATTTCCCTTCTCTTCCTGATATCTAATCCAAGATCAGGTGAAGAGGAAAAAAAGAAAACACACACACACACACACACACACACACACACACACACACACATGGCCACCTTTCTGGAAGAAACGGATAGCTCTAAATTGAAACCCAAGTAACATAACAGCCTTCAAACTGGCATTTGCAATTGGGCTGAGCGAACCTAATTCCATATCAAAGGAACAGGGAAGTATTTTAATTATCTCATTCTCATAATGGAAGAAGAAACTGGTTCTGTGGGAGGTAAACACCCTAAGCCACAAGGTTTCCCTGTAAATTACAACGCTCAACTTGAGCTGACAAGGAGAGGGGACGCTTCTTCCTGTTTGATGGCGTTCCCTGACGTGTGGCCTTTTACCATAGTCATAAAAAGGCAGTAAATTAGGAAGGCGCTGTAAAATATCATCAAAACCGACTGGGATCAACCACGAGAAGCCAAATTTCCAGCCAGAGCCTTGAAAATGAGGGAGACATAAACAGCATTAAGCCAGTTCTTGGGGTGGAGGCCCCCTGGCCAGGGAAGAAAGCACGACATTGCTTCCAAAGGTGCAGGAGTTGTAAGTACGGATGGATCCACACACAAAGCAAGATGACAGGAGGCTGCAGAATGGGAGGGCTGCCCTCTCCTAGAAAATGGTCCTCCCCCATGGGGATCTGCTTGGCTTGGTACTGTCTCCAGAGCCAACATGGGCTAAGAGGCCCTCTTTCCATTCACCACTCAGCCAACACTTTCTTGAGGTCCTATGTGCCAGCACTGGAGGTGTGACTACGGGAGTGCAAGTCACTCTCTGCAGAAGCCCAGTGGGACAGGCAGGTCATGTGTCCAGTCTGATGGAATCAAGGTTGGCTGAGGTGACAATAAGAAATGACAGCGGGGTTGGCCACGATACAGCAATGCCCAGGCTGCTAGGGGAGCACCGCATCTCCGAAGCAGACGCAAGTCCATCTGAGCGGTTTGGGAGCCCCTACTCTGCGCCTGGGGCGGGGCTGAGTTCCTGCCCAGTCAATGGTAATGAAAGCTCCTGTTGACTGTGCTAGGTGGGCTCTAGGTTGCAGGCTTTACATGGCCTCCTGCACTGAATCTTCCCAAGAATCTTATCAGGCACTGTTGTTATGATCTGTTCCGCTTCAGAGCTGAAGAATTGGGCTCCGAGAAGTTAGGGAACCTGCGTCTGGTCACAGTTTCCTATTAGAGGTTCCTGCCCTTGAATCCCAAGCAATCTCATCTCGCTCTGACCAGCCAGGCTCCAACACTGGATGTAGGAACGGTTGAGACTCTTGATTCTCCATTTGTTGGACTATTTCACAACTGAAAAATTGACATCTGAGAGCAAATTTCTTTGAGGAAATCAATCCTGGTCCTGGGGAAATAGTGCCTTAGACCTTAAGGGTGTGTGTGAAAGTGTGTGTGTATCTTCCAGGTAAACACTCCCAGTGGGACACTCACCATCCCAGGCTGTGTCTTCCTGGGTATCTGAGTGTCTGATTAGAAGAACCAGGGGCCACCCCAATATCTGAGTACCAGTCAGCCCCGGTATGACTGCTGATATGCTGGCCAGAGAACCTGAGGGTAGAGGACTCAAGTTCTTCCGGGAATTTCCCTGAGGTCCCAGAGCCTTCCCATGTTCCCCTTGGTTCTAGGCAGGACTGATATGAATCAGTTCAGGCAGAAGGACATGTACACTTTCAAAAGTCTGTACAGGGGGGTTTGATAAGCCCTTGAACTTTTCCTTCTGTCTCACCTGATTGCTGCCACATGTTTGGGCTCTGGTGTGTCCTCCCTATTGGAGGTGGAAAGGGGCCCAGTAGACACATTCTGATATTTATAGACAGAATCGAGTGACTCCCAGCCAAGGGTGGGCCTTCCATGACCCAGGAATCTCAGTCACTTGGATACAGTAATCTCTCAGCTGGAAATGAAGCTCAAGGCCACCACAGCAGCCCATGGCTGGGACCAGCGGAGGCCCTGGCCTCATGCCCAGCTCCTCTTGGCTCCCAGCAGCCACACTTCCCCCGTGGGAAGGGCAGTTTATAAAACAGAAGGAGCAGGCTCAGCCACACTCAACCCCAAGAACTCAACCCTCCATGTCTTAGAGAGAAAACTTCACTGCAGGGGACACCTGTGGGTTGGCAAGACTTATTCAGGTGACAGATTTATAATAAACAGCCTTATTTTATAGAGCCCCAAATATTTGCACAAAAATAAGCCCTTCGTATAACTTGTGCCATTTATCTCCCTGCTGTCACCCAGTATATCTCTCTATTTTATTACTGTATTTTCCAGTTCCTCTCGCTTCTGTGCTCACCTCTCTTCTCTCATTTCCACTGCAGCTGTCACTCTGGTGGGCCCTGTCTCCCCCTCCCTTTCATGCTCTTCCTTCTGCCGGCTAGTGCCCCACCCCAGTAACTCAGGGGACTTGGGATCCCCAGGGTCCCCCGTCCTTCCTCAAGGATTCTTGGAACAACAGGAATGTGCCAATGGGGAAGGACCCCTCACCCAAACACCCTTCCATCCCTGCCTGGGGCCTGGCCCTCTTTTTCAGCACTCTGGACAGCGCCCGGCACGGTCACTTTCACACCCTTGGTCCAGGCCGACCCCCACCCCCACGGAGCCACTTAAACTGCCTCCCTGCCTCATCGCTCAGCATTTCTAACACTACAGAGTAAACCCCAAGTGGTTTCTGACCTTCTGCTACCCCAAGACCCATGCTCAATAACAGATTGGGAAGTGCAGGAAGAAGCCATTTTAATTTCAAAGTTTTGCTGACATTCGAGGGCTCTCAAGGTTTATATAAACAGAACGCCCCGCTTGAAATATCACTTTGAATTCTGTTTGTGCAGTCGCGCCTCTAATGTGCTGCTGTTTTGGTTTCCCTCGGCAATGGGAGCCTTTGTGTTTTAATATTCAGAGGCACAAGGAAGCGGGAAAATTATAGCTGGGGACTCCCGGGCTTGGTTCTTCATCATCCAAGTTAAATTTGGCTGAATTGAGGGAAAACATCCTTTTAAAAGGGTGGTAAATGGGAATAATAATCTCTTACATTTACAAAACACTGGGTATTTTCAAAGCCTGCTCACATTCATTATCTTGTTAGATTTTCACAGCAATCCTGCTCAGAACCTTCCACAAATAGCTACTGTAGGTGCCCCATATGAATGGCAAGGCTCAGGAAGCCTGTGCAGCAAACAGAGAAACTGAGGCTGAGGGCGTGCATGTGATCGACCCAAGGTCACTCCAAGGTGGAGTGCAAGGAGGGCCAAGCTCGTGAGGTGGCCATGCTGGCCACCTTTTCTAGCAGGCTGCCTCCTTCCTCATGCCCCTTCTGTGTCTTCAAGCAACCACCAAAGGGTTTCTCCACATGGGGGTGCCACTTGAACCCCTCTCTAGGGCTTCTGCCTTTTAAGGGGAATTAAAACCCAAAGCAAAAGGAGAAAATCCCTAAAATTAGCAAGAGTCTTCATCTACGAAGCATTTATACTTTGTGCCAAGAAGCGTGCTCTATGCTACATCCCTGATATGCATTATTTCATCTGATCTTCTTAACCCTGAGAATGGTTTCCATTCCCTTTTACGGCTCAGAAAACTGATGTTCATAAGATTATAGCTAGTCAGTGTTAAGGCCATATCCACACCTGGGCAGCCTGCTCCAAAGCCTGACCATCCCATCCCCACGCCATCCACTTCCTGTTTGTGTCTCAGGGCAGCTTTTAGCATCAGACATGGTGGGGGTGGGGTGGGGGGCCGGACTGGGGCCAGGTGTGAGGCCTGCTTTGCCCTTCCTGTGAGAGGTCAGGTTTTTTCCCTCCCTGGGGCTGTTCTGGGTGCGGGGTCCAGGTCCTGAGGCTGCCCCCTGCCTGGCATCATGCCCTTCAGGATGGAGGTCACTGGACCGCACCCTGCGCATGGCCCGGTCATTCATGCTACATCGCAATCACTCCAGCAAACGTGCTGCTGCATGGACGGATGAATAAATGAATGAATGAGGAAGAGGGCCTGACTCTGCAGGTGTGCAGATGGGGGCAGGGCAGCAGAAGGGCATGACACACCTGCTCCGGCTCACCCCCTGCAGCACCCCTCAGCAGGGCTGACAGCCCCTGATGGCCAAGGTGAAGTGGATGCAGCTGGGCCCGGGGCTTCCAGGGTTCAAGGTGAGTGAGGGTGGTGTGAGACTCTGAGGATAGCACCAGGGTCCATCAGATAAGCCTGATTTGATGTTCATGGTCTAGTCGGGCCGGGCAAGCTGATGGTGGATTGTTCCAGGCTCTGTCTCCGGGGGTGGTGTCATTTATAGGTTCTTGAAATTTGTTACTGTTGATAACAGTGACGAGCATAAATATCTCCAAGTGAGGAATGCTAATAACACAGGAGGCATTTTTTAAGTGGTGGCTTTGGGGAGCCTTCAGCGTGTCAGTGCCAATGGGGCCGCTGTTGTCGCTGTCATATATCTGGGAAGTTATTCTGGGAAGGTCGCCCGGTGACTCGATTGTCATTATGTACAAAATATTTCAATTTTCTAGAATAGAGTTGGTTCTGGCGTCAATGAATCTTCATCTTCTGTCCTTTTTATGTCTCCCTGTTTGTCTCTGGGGTCTGGTTTTGTGTGAGCAGGAGAAGACGGGCATAAATAGGTGGCTAGGCTGGAATGGGACGCTCCATGTCAGACTTACAAAGTGGGAGAGGGTCAGGGGATGTGCGATGAGTCCTCAGGACCCTCTGGGGGGACAGGGGGCAGATGGGGCCAGCTCAGGACCTGAAAGGAGCCCCCTCACACACCTTTGACCCCAATTCATCTGCTCCGGCTAAACTGGTCCCTGGATTCAGCTTGCACCTTTGGGCCCTGGGTTTTGCTCACATAGTCATTTCTCTTACCAAAGTCCCCTCCCTGCCTGCTCAGACCTCAGAGTCCAGCCTGCCCCCACCACCTATCACTCTCCTCTGACCCAAAGCCCGTGTGGTGGTGTGATTCATCCCGCACTTAATCACGTGCTTTCCCCTGCCGCGCTCCCATCCCCACTTGGCAACAGGGCTTAAATCTTGTTCTATTTAACTTGTCCCCAATTTGTCACCACCTCCTTGTGGGCAAGGACCATATCATATATGCTTCTGCGATTCCCAAAGAGGCCAGCTGGGGCTGCCTCTCCTCTGTGCCTTCTCTCCCTCCTGGCGGGGCAAATCACTGCCCATTCCCCAAGCCTCTCAGCAATGGCTGACTGCCTACAGGAACCACCCCAGCCAGGCTGGGACCCCTCCTGCATGCTTTGGGACCAGCCTGGGCCAACCATCATCGCAGCCTGCACTCACTGCTCAGGACTCTCCACCCTCCTTGTCTGTTCATCCCAGCACCAGGCACACAGTGGGTCTTGAATAAATAAGCAGATAAATAGTAGCACTTCAGGGGGGATCAGCTAGGATTCTGAGCTTTGCTCTGCATTCCAATTCCAAGGTGAAAATGACTATGTGGCCCGACACGAATCTCATGTCCAGCCCCAGGTCACCCATGGATTAGACACAATTGCCCAATGTCTTCATGCTCCCTCTACCCCAGGTCTACGGGGTGTGGGTCTGGCTGGGCACCTGCTGATGCCCCAGGGGGGAGGGGTGCAGAGATTTCTAAGATGGGGGTCCCTGCCTTTGGGAAACACACTTGGAGGGGAGACCAGACTGGCACACGTGGAAAGATTAACAAAGAACACAGACCCTCTGGGTGGAGAGGAGCAGCCTTGGAGGGAGGTTGGGGGGGTTCTTGAGGAGAAGGCATTATTGCAGGAGCGGGAGCCAGCCTGGAAATCTGTTCTCACAGGCTCCATGTATTGCTCCCACCGCCTTCTGCTCCACTCGAACCTTTTCTTTGAAATGCCTTATTAACTTGCAAAGGGCAGTCATGTCCTCCAAGGGCCCCTGCAGGACGGCTCCAGCCCTTTGAGTGCTGGCCTTGCTTAGACTCTGGCCTCTGCATGGTCCCTGGTCTCCCGAAATGTCAGAATGGCTCTGCCTGGCAGGCATCTCTCCACTCGCTCCCAGTGAGCTCTGAGCAGGTGGGGACATCATGGTCACAGGCCCAGGCAGGGTGTGGCAAGGCACAGAGTCGTGAGGACCCGTGGCCATGACAGGGCAGGCCATGGGGGAAAGGTGGGGGCCAGGGGCAGCCTGAGGCAACAGCAGCCCTCACTCTGCCCCAGCACACGAGTGTAGCTGGGGAAAGGCCTGTGGCAGGTGAGGCCAGGAAGAGCATTCAGCCACATGCAGCCCTTGTCAGACTCTCATTAGTGAATTGGGCCCAACGGTGGCTGGGCCACCCGGGGCCTCCTGTCGTATTCCAAGGTGGGGGCACAGCGGGCCTTCTGCTCGCTCACATCGCCCTAGTGGGGCTCAAGACCCAGGGCTGGGGAAACTTTCTCTTCCCCCAGAGACTCAGGTCAGCAGGGAGACTATGCATATTTCTGGCATTCTGCTCTCAGGCCATTTAGGGAGCAAATGAAACGCTGCAGGCTTTCCCAGCTGGGGCTGAATCTTGCTTCTGAGAAGGGGCAGATATCAGTTCTGGCTCATGCAGGGTCTATTACGGCTCCAGGTACCTTCCTTCCTCTGGGCCAGAGTCATTTATGAGCCCCCCCGACCCCCTGCCCTCCTGCAACCATTGCTGACAGGCTCTGGGGGGCAGGCACTCTCCATCACTTTTGAACAACAAAAAACAGATCCCTTGAGGTGTTGGAGATACAACCCTCTGGTCTATTACCTTAATTCTACAGGAGAAACGAGGGCGGGGTGGCAGGTCACGGCTAATTGTACCCAATCGATCTTGTTCACTGCTGTGTCCCCAGTACCCAATACATATCTGCAAATTCCCTTCATTTGACCAATGTTTATTAAGCACCCATTCGGTGTGCTACACTGTGTAAACAAGAACAGGATGGGGAGCGGTGGTGATCAAGGGGACCCCACCCTTTCCGCCGGGAGCTGACTGTGGGGAGGGGCGGGTGGGCCAAGGAGGGAAAGAAGAGAACCCAGGTATGCCATCTCCTCCCTCAGAGTCACCATGTGCTGGACTACGTGGGTATTCGAGAAGTCGCCATGCTTGTCTGTTGCTGTGTGTGTGTGTGTGTGTGTGCGTGTGTGTGTGTGCGTGCACGCATGTGAACGTGGGCACAAGCCCTCACTGGGCTGTGTGCTGGGCCTGTGTCCCTGAGGTTCTCCATCCCAGCGTTTTATTAAGAAACGTCCCCGAGAACCTGCTTGCCAGGCCGAGACCGCTTGACTCCGTCCTGTAACGCACTCCCAGAAGAGCAGAGAACCGTGCCGTGCTTCCGGTGAGGAGGCTTGAGGGCATCCTCTTGTCGCACAGATGGGAAGATGAGACAAGAAAGCCTGGGGGAGGTGAGGCCGTAGTGGTGAATAATCACAGCCCCGTGTTCCCACACGCCGGGAAGCTCATGCGTGTTCCCCGTTGCCTTGTGGGAGAGCTGGCCCCACTTGGCTTTGCAGAAAGGAAAGGGAAGCTCGGAGGAGCCAAGTGACCTGCTGAAGGTCATGCGACCTGTCCGTGGTGGAGATCAGCTGGGACTCCAGCCTTGAGCTTGGACACTCTCAGCAAGGTTACAGGGCCCCATGGTGCCCACGGGGACCCAGCCTGTGCCCTGCTCTCCTCTCCCTGTTCGCGCTCCGGCCTTCTGCAAGGCCGGGCTGGGGCTGGAGGAAAGGAGCTTTGAGGGCAGGCCAGGGACCCCTGGGCCTCCCTTGGGGGGCTGGAGGCCGGGGCCAGGGCTCCCTTCCTGTGGCTGCCAGGCTCCCAATCTGAGGGCCTTTGATTGGCTGTTAACACCCAAAGTGGAGCTGAGGCTCATGAATCATTCATGACGGCACTCCAACGAGATCATTATTTTGAGTGTTGAGTGTCAGGAAAACAGTGTCTGACGGGTAAACATGATGTCTGATGACACAACAGCCGATGGGGTGACCCGGCAGCCGGGCACCTGCCAAGCTGCTGGGAATTTTTAAACATTAGGAAAAAAAATCCAACCCAGGCTCAGGGAAGAGCAGCAGGCTCACGGCAAAGCCCTCATCTGCGGTGGGGCCAGGAGGCGGGGCGGCGGGACGTCCTCGGGCGGGAAGTGACTCAGCCTTGCCCCCAGCCCCGCGGCCCAGGCAGCGCTGTGAGCCGGCTGCTCAGCTCAGCCCAAGAGCTCCTGCCCTTGCTTTCTTGTAGAATTTCCCACAGACCGTCCTTCTGGAAAAGGCCATGGAGACCTCCAGCTCCCATCCATCTACCCTGGACCATGCCACCCTCCTGTTCCCCCGGTTGGACCTGTGGCAGGGCGAGGCCCCGGGCTCCCCACGCGCCTGGCCATGTCGAAGCTGCTTTCTAGCAGATGACAGCCTGTCAACAGCCTCACAACCTGCATTATTCAAGCAGAACAAGGTGAGCGTTGGCTGCACCTGCGAGTGCGGATCAAACTGGCGGCCAGAGTGGCAGCTACAAGCACTCAGATCTTCTGAAGAGAAAGGGCTGCCGAGGGGACCCCCACAGGCCAAAGGGGATCCTGCTGGCGGGGCGGGGTCCAGTCCCCTCCCTGCCACCAGCCTCTCACGCAGCCCCTCTGCCCTTCCCTGTTGGGGCACGTCCTCATGTCACCCAGTCATGGGCCCCACTAGGCCCTCTCCCACTCCTGCGGGCCCTGGGTCTTAAAACGGGGTGACAAAGACACATACCTGCCCCCAGAAGGGGTCCCTCTGGACACTGAGACTTCCCAGGAGGCTCTGTCCTGGCTCTGTTTCCCCCATCCCTGCAGGGACCTTTCCAGCAGCTCCCCGCTGTCTCCCTTACCCCTTGCCTCTATCAGGGCCCAGCCCACGTGGCCTCCACATGCTTTCTGTTCTCTCTGTAGATCACCTTCAACCAGGCCTGCGGGGCAAACTCCAGTGCAGCATCTGAGGCCTGGGAGGAGAGGGGGCAGGAGCACTGGGTCTGCAGCCAGGAGAAAGTACCCTAGCCAAGGGTCAGCAGCAGCAAAGGTAGAGTATGGGGCCCCCAGAGGGGCCAAAGCCTGACCCAGAGAAATGAGCTCCTTGGCCTAGCTGAGGGCACAGGTTCAAGAGGACTCACACAGCTCAGAGCTGCAAAGGCCCTCTGAGGTCATCCAGCCCTGCCTTCCATAGCATAAGAACACCTTCCACTACACCGACAAGTCCCTCCTCTTGAACGCTTCCAGGGATGGAAGGTCACTCCCTCCCCACACCATCTATGCCACCAAAAGCATTTGAGTCTTTCTTTCTTAACCTGAAGTCAATGCTACCCTGAAGAATCTGCCATGATTTTATCTTCTCAATCCACATAAAATAGGACTCTACTCTTCAGGATGTGATAGTCTTTCAAAGATTTGAAGACAGATTCATGTCATCCATCCATACACCCATTCACTCATCCATCCACCCAACCATCCACCCATCCATTCACCTACTCATCCACCCCTCTTTTGTCTACCCACCTATTCATCCACTTTTCCATCCATCAATCCACTCACTCACCCATCCATCCACCCATCCATCCATCCACTCACTCATCCATCCATCCATCCATCCATCCATCCATCCATCCATCCATCCACTCATCCATCCATCCATCCATCCATCCATCCATCCATCCATCCATCCACTCATCCATCCATCCATCCATCCACTCACTCACCCATCCATCCACCCATCCATCCATCCACCCATCCATCCATTCACTCACTTATCCATCCATCCATCCATCCATCCATCCATCCATCCATCCATCCACTCACCTATCCATCCACCTACTCAACCCCCCCTCTTCTGTCTACCCACCTATTCATCCACCCGTCTACCCATCCATCCTTCCATTTAACATGTACTGAGGAGGTGCTGAATGCCAATACCACTCTGGGTATTGGAAGATGCAGTCTCTGGCCTCCAGGAGCTTATTCTCCTGGTGCTGAGGCAGGCATGTAACAAGAGTCACACTGTAACCAGAGCGCTAGATGAGAGGAATGAAAACAGGATGGAAAGCGTCTGCAGCCCAGCACTCCCAGTTTCTTCCCCCGACAGTCCTGAGGACTCCAGAGCCCTCCTCCCCCTTAGCAGCCTTCTCTGGATGACTCCTGGTCTAGACACCATCCTGTTCAAGCTCGATGCCCACAACTATGTTGGAACTGTCTGGTCTAGAGCCAGCCTTCTCCCATGGCTGTGGGCAGGCCAGGCCTGAACCCAGGGGTGGTCCTTCAGCTCGGAAGGTCTGGCAGGGCAGTCCCTCCTGGGGCTTGAGGGTGGGGGTGGGAATGTCTTCCTATGTTCCATCCCCTGGAGAGGAGGAAATGTTTGTGCCATTAACCTGAAATGCTCTTCCAAGCTCCTTCATAGATCATGTCTGGTCACTTTTCCATGCACCAAAGAACATTTCAAATGAGTCCCTGGCGGGCTTGGTTGGGAAGTTCTTTTGGACACTTAAAATTTCAGCCTCTGAATGTAAGGCATGCTAGTGGTAATTGTTCAGGAAAATCAAATGAAAGCAGATACAGCAAGTTTCTAGTTATTTATCAGCCATAGATACAGGCCACTTTTCATCATACTGAGCCTCCAGAAAAGATAAAGGAGAATTGATCTGAGTCTCTACTGTGGAAGTGTCGTGTATTGCTGGCATCCAAGTTCCGTCTTAAAGGAACCATTTCCTGGTCTGTGTTGTATCCTGGGAAGCAGCTGCTGGGTCTCAGGCTCTTCCCCAAATACTCCGCTGGAGAGGTTGTGGTTGCCTGGCATCCCTTAGTTGGAGGGGCCTGGATTCTGGACTTGAATGGGATCTTAATTCAGGACCAGGGCTCAGGGGCCTGTTCCATGCTCCACTGACAACACTGGCTTCTCCCTACCTAACCAGGGCAACCTTCTTATTCTCTGCTGAGGGGCCTTGCCTGGTTCATGTGACTTACAGGGCATGAGCCTTCTGGTGTGGTATCTGTCCTTTGCTGAAGCCCTCCCACAGACTACCCCCCAAAGTTAGAGGTCAGGGGTGGGAGAGATGCAGACCAGGCAGGGGTGGGGCCATCACATCCAAGAGACCACGGTGTTGGCAGAGGACAGCCAAGGGCACTTGGTTGTTCCTTCCTGTGATGGTTAATTCCATGTGTCAACTTGGCTAGGGCACAGCACCCAGATATTTGGTCAAACACCAGTCTAGATGTGGCTGTGAAGGTATTTTTAAAATAAAATTAACATTTAAGTCAGTAGACTTGGGATAAAGAGATCACCCTGCATAATGTAAATGGACCTCATCCCATCAGTTGAAGTTCTTAGGAGAAAGACACAGGTTCCCCAAGGAAAGGAAGAAATTCTTCCTACAGACAGATTTTGGACTCAGTACTGCAACATCAACTCCTCTGGTCTCCAGCCTGCTAGTATGCCCTAGAGAATTTGGATTTGTCAGCCCCACAAGGGAGGGCCAATTTGGTGAGCCAATTCCTTAAAATCAATCTCTCTTTCATTTTGTATGTACACACACACACATGAACACACACACACACACACAATCCTACTGGTTATGTTTCTCTGGAAAACCCCCCACCAGGAAGCTCCTGCTCTACTCCACTGACCCCATCAGACCCTCAGAGGCTGTCCAGCTCTGCCGGTCTATCGCTTCCTTCCTGTGTAGATCTTGGGGCCAGAGTCAGCAAGCAATCAATCAATCAACCAGTAGTCAATGGTAAGAGAAAATCACAGTGCTTCCTGCTAATTATTGAGCATTTGTTCTATGCCAGACATCGAGCTAACCCATCATATGCGTCAACTCCTGTCCTCGCACCAACCCTGGGAGGCAGGTGCCCTCATCACTCCCATCTAGAAGCAGAGGAAACGGAAGCTCAGAGAGATCAAACATCTTGCCCAATGTCAAACGCAGCTGGTAGGTGGCGGAGCCCAGACTTGAACCAGCTTCATTTAAGGCCCTTGCCTGTGCGACGGGTTCTGGTCCTGGTATTTATTGGAGAGCCGGGGAGCAGGTTGGTGGCGTTAGGAGCAATCAGGCTAGTATCTTACGGCAACAGAGGGAGAAGATGCCAGCAACGATGAATACCTGAGGTCTCAAAGGGAATGGAAAGTGGAAAGGCCCAGGACCAGGCCAGGCCCTCCATGTCCTCGGGCTCCTGGGGTCAATGGGGGAATATAGCATGTCCTTGGGAGCATTAGTTCTGTTCATGTTGGGAGTTCTAAGTGCCATCACCTTGTCACTCTCTCCCATAGATAGAGACATGAGTGGGGGTGGGCAATGGGGAAATGAAATCTAAAAAGCCATGTCATCCTGAATGATTCTTCAGCAGCTGGCTGCCCCTCACTGCTCCAAGAAAGGCAATAAAGCCAGGAGAACCTATAAAAGCGAGTGGCGTGGGCTTGACAGATCTGACTGTCTCCGGCAGGTGACGGCCAATTCAACCACAGAGGAAAATAGAAGTTGCAGTCAACTGGCCAGAGAGCACATGACCCCAAGAAACCGGGCCCCACGGCTCATCTGAAGAACGGGACCTTTTCAGCTGTGTGGGAGCAGGCCCCAGGTAGGGCCCCAGGCAGGGCCCCAGGGGAGGGCAGGCCAGGACACAGAGCTAGAGGTGGACAGGAGTCTTACAGATGGGAGGCAGGTGGCGTGGTCACCATAACATATGTGTGGGTATGAGCAGGCATGGGGCTTGGGGAGATGCAGGGTAAATTCTGGGCCAAGGACCCTAAAGCTCTGGTGAAGTTTGTTCTAAGTCCAACTGTATCTCCCAAGAGATGAACCCTTATTGACAAGATCCAGCTAGCACCTGGCATGGAACCACCCCATCTGAAGTCTCCTCCATTTACACCCACCTCTGGTCACATGGCCTAGCTGAGAACGGGCAGGCCAGCCCCTCCATGCTGGGGCAGGGATGCAGCATGCTGTTCTTGGCCTGTCTTGGACTGTAGTCGGTGGGGAAGACACCGGCCACCAGCCTCCATGGACTGAGAGCCCTCCTGCTTGCCTGTCCCGGTAGCTCAGCCCTACTGCACCAACCCCCCAGCTCTGTCTCCTCCACACTGTCTGCGGGCCCCAGGACCTTGTCACTGCTGCAGTGCCCCACGGGGACTTCCCACCCATCTGCAAGGATACAGGGAGGTGCTGGGACAGTTCAGGCTAAACTGTTGGAGCTGGGGACCCAGGAAGCCAGGGAGACCACCGCCAAAGGGCAGCCGGGCTACTTCAGCCACAGTTTACCTGGACACCAATTTTCCCTGCAAATGACACCTTTTTGGGCAGACAGCTTGCCTCTCTGGAAGGCTGACTGGAGGCTGGCCAGGGCCAGGGAGGGGGCATCTGTGAGGAGAACCTGCCACGGAGCTCATGTGCCTGGGTTCTGTGGAACTCTGTGCAGGGGCCTCTGTTTCCTCAGCTGTGGACGGAGCGGGGATGGCATCGACGTCCCTGGATTCTCTGGACTTGTGATGGCACATTTTGAGGGCAGGGGGCTGGGCGCAGGGCATCTCAAAGTTTCATGAGTGTCACAATCACCCTGGAAGGACCCCGAGAGTCTGCTTCCCTGCACGGCAGTTAACTTGGGGAAACCGCACGCTCATCAGGCACCCCAGAGGCTGACAGGGGCCCTAACCTCTGTGAGAATCGCTGTAGCCAGGCTCCTCCAGTAGGTCCAAACCTGGCTGCATCCCCTCCCACTGCCGGCTTGGGGAGGTGCCTGTGACGCCTGGTGGGGGGGGGGCAAGGAAGCTCCGAGGGGATGACGAGGGTGAGCTCTCAGTGTATGGTACGTGACCTCGCCCGGTCCCTTCCAGCCTGGCATTTTGAGCTGCCTTCATTTCCTCACCTCTAAAACAAGGCCATACCCACCTAGCTTCTTATTAGCCAGCTTGGGCCTCAGTTTCCCCATCTCTAAACTGGGGGAATTCACATCACTTGTTTTTCCTCGTCGTTTCGATCTGGTGATCGGGGCACCCTGTTGGAGGCTGAGCCTGGGCCCGGGGGTGGGGGTGGGTGCGACCGGGGAGCCTCGGGGCTCCGAGATGCTGAGCGAGAACCAGCCTCCGGGTTCAGCGGAACCAGGGGAGGAGACAGCCTCCCACCTCCTTTGTTTAAAGAAGAGCCAAATTAAAGCGCTAAGTTTATACATTAACTTTGCTGCAGACAGGAGATTTTAAATAGCTTTCTAAAAGGTATTTTTAAAAACTGCTTTTCAGTGCTCCATTGAAAGTTCTCCGCCTTGCTCTGGAGTCTCAGCAGCTGCCAAAAATACGATGGAAATTACTAACATATCGTCTATGTTGGCTCTGGGACGGTTTGCCAACCTGGCTCCAATCATCTAAACACTGATCACATTCGACCCGAAACACCGGCGCTGCTTTTGCCCAGTGTGATGAGCCGGGGCCTCATGGGGGGGCGTCTTCGCTTACAGATCCGCTTGGCCCCCGTGGGCTCCTTCCCGAAAGACTCTTTTTAGTTTATGGCACCCGCAAGGGACAGTTCTCTCCCGGCACCCTCTGCTCCTCCTCCTCCGTTGACCTGTAAGTGCTGGGGTGTCTCTGGGCTCGGTCTCCAGCCTCCCACTCTAGGTCTTGATTCCTGACTAGGCTCATGACTTCCCCACCCAGCTCCAAACCGATAGCACCCGCTGCCGATGGGACGGAATCCCCGTGTCCCCCAAAATCCACGTGTGGAAGCACGAACCCCAGGCTGATGGTATTAGGAGATGGGGCCTTTGGGAGGTGATTAGGGTTACATGAGCTCATGAGGGTGGGGCCTCCATGATGGGACTGGTGCCCTTCTATGAACACGACGAAACCAGAGGGCTCACACTCTGCTGCATGAAGACGCAGGCAGGGGACAGCTTCTGCGAACCAGGAAGCAGACACCAAAACAGCCACTGCCCTGATCTTGGACTTGCAGCCTCCAGAACCGTGAGAGATACCCGTCTGTGGTACCTCATGATAGCAGCCCCAGCAGACCAAACAAGTCTACCGGGGCGTCCACAGGTACCTCGATCGCACTGCGGCCAGGGCAGCGCCCAAGCTCCCACCAGGGACTTCGCTTTTGAGTGCAGGGCTCTGCCACCCATAGGGACCTTCTGGCCCCGAATCCGTCCATCACACCGATTCCTCTCTTTGCCTCAACCTCACATGCAAACCAATAGTGAGCAGCCTCACCTCAAGGCGGATCCTTCCCCATGGGAAGGAGCCCACGGGGGCCAAGGCAGATCTCTGTTCCTCTCTCCCTCCTCACTGTTTCCACTCTGGTTCAGGTCACCATTCTTTCACAGGGCCCCTGCCAGAGCCTTCTGGCTGGTCTGGAAGTTCCACTTTGGCCTCTTCACATCCATTTTGCCCTTAGCACCCAGAAGAAGCTTTTAAAACGCATCAATCAGATCATGTCTGCACCCTGCCGAAAATGCCCCAAGGCTGCCCTGCACTCTGAGTAAAATCCACACTCTGCCCTTCCTTCGGGGCTCGGTCCCTGGCTGCCTGCCACCTGCCCTCCTGTTCTGTCCCCCTGACTCACCACCCATGCTTGCTTGCTTTTCCTGTCCTTCCAGCCTCAGGGCCTTTGCACTGGCTGGTTCCTCCTCCTAGAACATTCTTTTGTGTCATTCTGTCAGAGCTCAAGTGTCACCTCCTTGCTCACCCCAGATCAGTAAGACCCTAGACCTTACACACATTCAACATTTTCTTGTTCATTCGCTCATTGTCTCTGCTTCCTCCCACTAGGAACCCCCCCGACACCCCCTCTGTGAGAGTGAGGACCCCAGGACTCCAAATGCCTGGACCTAGAATTGTGCCCAACACATACCCTTCAATAACTATCCTGATGGATGAACACATGAGAAGTAGGAACTGTCCCAGGCTATCCCCCACCGGCCCCAGTGCACCAGATGCTCATTGCTTGTCCACCTAGTGGGGCCCAGGCCTTTGCTGAGCCCCGCCTGACAGCTTGCTTGTGTCGGCAGGTCTGGCTTAGGAGTCCCTGGCCCCACAGGCAGAGTGGCATTAAGCAGCGTGAAAGGTACGGGCGGCAGCACAGCACAAGGGACTTTAGAACACAGGCATCTGAAGGCCCCGTTCCTTAACTTCTGCACGTCAGTCTGCCCCTCGGCGCAGCGATCCCTACCTCGCGGCCTTATTGAGGTAAAAGCCATACCCCTTTTCCTGAGGTGGGCGGGGCCTCATCCTGCCCAGATGCTTCACAAATGCTACAGCTATCATCCTTCCTGTTAACCATTCTCAAGAGACCGAGGTGTTTGGGGGTTGGGAAGAAGTCGTGGAGAACCCTCATTTCCCAAGGAATAGGCTGCAGGAGATCCCAGCTGGCCTCCAGGGACCTGGGCCCTGCATAAAAGGCACAGACCAGCACGCTTCTGACCGGATGCAAAGCCCCAAGAGCAATCTGCACGGCAGTGCCTGGACGCCCACCACCTTGTCCTGCACCGGTGGGCAGCTCGAAAGACAGCCAGGCCTCTCACAGGACCCCGTGTCCTTGAACTCCTGCTCTGCATGCCCCCTGGGGTGCTGGTCCATTCCAATAGGACACAACCCATGTCACGTGTCTGGCGCTGTCACAGCACAATCACTCACACTCCCATTGGGAGCAGGGCACTCCAGTGCCAGCTGCTGGTGAACACAGACGCTAAGCCCGGGGGCTGCGCTGGCTGGGGCGGGGGGAGGGAGACAGGCAAGAGAGAGGTACATTAAGGAGGCCATAGCTGTAGCCACTCCCGGAGGCCCCCCAGGGCAGAGAAGCAGGAGACAGGACCGGAGGGGTGGGTGGAAGCCCAACCATGCAGGGCGTATTTTGACCAGAGCAGAAATTTGGGTTTTTCTCTGAGAGCAGGTGTCCCCGAAGGGACTCCAGCGGCCACTAGCCCCTTGGATGTCGCTGCAGGGTCTGCGTTTCCCACCTGTTATGAGGAGCCCTTTCTTGCCATTCGATTTGCTTAAACAATGAAGAACTGATTAGAAGTTTTAATTGTTTCTGGAAACTTTAAGGCCTTGGAGCGGTGTGAAAGGCCTACTTTCAATGTTTTACAATAATGGTCTGTTAACAAATTCCAGACTTAATTTATCCAAGAACTTGTTAAAATTCCCTCTGTGCAGCCACCAAAGGAATGCGCTTTTGAAGTCATTTACTTACCAATAAATTACAATGGTCTGAAATCATTAGCAGCAAAGTAAATTGTTTTAATTGATCTGAACTTCCTCACGACCCAGGGACTCCGTTTCTGTACAACTGCACTTTCTAAAAGTCTAAAATAACAAATTAATCTCTCTTGAATCCTGTCATCTTTGGAGCAGTCCTTTCTCTCAGAGACCAGGCAGGGGACAAAATCCACAGCGAGAACAAGGGTTTCTGCATGGCCCCAGAAGGGCGCAGAAATACTGCAGTTTGGGGAAGGGGGTCCTAGTTCCTGGTTCCTCTTTCCGTGATGGGGAAGGGGCACGCCTTGGAGAGCCAGCCTCTGTGAATACTGTTCTTTTGCTTGTCCTGCATTGGGAGGCACGCTTTATAATGATTTCCCCGGCTGCCCGTGTGTTCCACGCACTCTCCCATACGTACAGCGTGTACGGCAAGAAAAACAGGAGCGAATGCGAAAGGAGAACTATGTAAAAAGCTTGGAGAGTCTGTGTCTAGTGACCTTGATTCCCAGACTGCTTCTTGGGAGGACTTTGCAATGTGCCCTGGGGGCCAGGACAGGGACAACCTCGCTCTGGTCTCCTTGTCTCCTCCCTGCTGCTGCCAGAACCGGGCACCCAGGGCCGTGTCGCCCTGGGCGGGGTGGGTGCAAAGGTGTTGGTCACGTTGAAAGCAGGAGCTATGCTTCGGGACTCTTCCGGGTCCTCTCCCAAATGAGCCCTGGCTGGTTGGGGCAGGGGGCAGGGGATGCTGGGTGGCTGTCAGCCAGCCTCCCACCCCAAGTGTGGGGAGTGGGGGGGGACACCTCGTCCTGAAGCCCTCATAAACCACCTGAGTGTTGAGGCCAGACTGTCCCACATCACAGTCTTGTGGGCAGAGACGGCAGCCTAGGGGGATGCCCAGGGTCCCGGCCTCCCTTGCCCTTCATTCTCGAGAACAAGAACCAGAAGGGTCTGGTAATACTGCGGGGCGTGAGGAACCCCAGGATCCATCCAAGTGGTCTCAGCTTGTGCCTAAGCCCCTGCTCTGCCCCTGTGGAATGTGCTGCTCGGTGTGCCTTGAATTTTCCTTCCTCTTAGCTCACTGCTCCCATGAGGGCAGCTCAAGGCAGCCCCTGCCAGGCTCCCAGCAAGGCCGGACAACGCTGGGCTGTGCCCAAATCCTGCCAGACGTGTAGCAGTTTTCGGGGCAGTGATGGTGGCTTGTGTTCTAGAGACCCCCTCTCGCTCACACCCCTGGGAGCGGGGAGCCCCAGGATGATGTGCATGGGCCAAAGGTACCTCAGGGTTCAGGGTGGAGACCTCCAGGACAAGCATCTAACTCAGGGCTTGACCTGCAAGCTCCTGTTTCCAGAGCATGCTCGGTGTGATCCTGCCAAGCCGAGGTGTGTGCAGAGGGCTGGCAGATCTCATCTGCACACAGCCCGGCCTTGTGCAGCCAGCCACAGGGGAGGCTGGTCCAACATACGAGGCCAGGCCTGGAGCCACACAGCCTGGAGGGCGCTGGGCTTTGAGACGATCACAATGGTTTATCTCGCCACATTGACGGAGGGGCCTCGGGACGTAACTTAAATTCACAAGCGGGGAACCATTTACATCTCAGCAAAAGCCCCCCTTCTTATCCCTGGAAGAAACGAAGACAGGCTTTGGGGGTCCGTCCTGGGGCCTTTCCTGCCTCCCCACTTCAACAGCACCAGAGCAAAGGATTCCTTTCCTGGACGGTGAGCACACCTCCAAGACCCACCCAGTAGGGGCGGTGTGGCAGAGGCCGGGGTGAGGGGGTAGTGGAGGGATGGAGGGGTAGAGGTAGGGGGATAGGGGGGTGGGGGGGTAGTAGGGGTGGGGGGAGGATTTGGGGGGCTGGGTGCAGAGAACCATCACCGGCCAGGAGTCAGAGGCCTGCACGTGGCCCACAAAATGCCACACTAACGTGTCACAGACAACTCTCCACTGTCAAATCCACAAGCCTGGACTCGGCCTCCTCACGGGCCAAGCATCCCAAAGTCGACCTCTCTTTCTGATCTGAAACGAGATACAAAGGTCCTGGGAGATTGGCTTGACGCCACCAGCCCCTGAAAGCCTGAATGGACGGAGTGCAGGGAGCCCAGCCCGGTGGGGAGGTGCGGAGCCCCCAGGAAGAGGGCATGGCCCACCCCTGTGTGGGCACCCTGTCCCTGCTGTGCCTGAGAGCCTCACCTCTGCAGGCACGACGCTCAGCCCAGCGCCCAGCTGACCGACTGACCCAGTGACCCGGGGACAAGCAGAAATAAGGCAGCAGACAGCCTTGCCAAGACGATGAGAGGTGACCCCACACCTTTAACCCCGTGGGACCTCAGAGAGAGGCGCCTGAAGGCAATCTCCTGCAGGCGGCAGGAGCAGGATGCCAGGCCAGCCAACACCCCTCCCCCCACCAAACCCAATCTCGGGGAGGAAACAAATGTTAATGGAAAACACTTAAAATGGAAAGGGAGTCTATTTCTCCTTAACTGTCTCTGGCTGCACAAAATTCTGAGAAGCGATTGAAGGTAAATTGCTTGGTTTTCAATTTTAAGCTGCACTTCCCCAAGCACGATCAGTCTTCCCTGATAGTGGCAGAAAATAATAAGCGTCTGGTGCGGAGTTGCCCCAGTGCCCAATAACACGGTGGGATCGCATCCCCATTTCATTATGGGAAGACAGAGAGTGCCTTAAGCAAGTTTATTGATACGATAGATGGCCCGTCACTTCCCTTTGGGTGAATCTCCTGCCTGGAGGTTGTTGGCCTGGCTTTGGGGGCAGCGCCCACCGGGCGGGTTCCCCTGGGGGGAGTGCACCGTGGGGTCATTCTGTCCTGGTTGTGCTCCCATGTCCCTGTCCATGCTGTGTGGGGTTGCAGAGCCCACATCTTGCGGTCCGCGGGGCCTGGGTTCCAGTCCCTGCCCCACCCCCCCGCTTGGCTAGGCAATCTTGGGCAAGCCCCGTGGTGAAATTGGTGGTGAGGGTTACATGAAAGGACCCTGGCAAAGCGACTAGCATAGCTTAAGCGTGCAAACTCTGGAAGCCTCCAGCTGCCCTTGGCCCTTGGGGGCCATTCTCCCCTCCAGTCCTCAGCCTGGGCCTTCTGTGCAGAGAGCAGCGTGTTCCAGACGGCAGAGGTCCCTCCTCCAAACCTGGCAGAGCCTGAGTCCCACAGCAGGACTGTGCCAGCTATGGGTGTTGGAGGGTAGCGGGACTAGGAGGGGGGCCACCCTCCCTGCTCGGCCACCTGGCCTGTTGGCTGATTTGGGGCTCATCCTAGAAAGGGGGTTTCCCTTGGCTGGGAGGACAAGAAGGCTTCTTGCCAGCAGACCCCTGAATGGGCTGAGGCTGTGCCCTTCTATTGGACCCCAGCCTCAAAGGGCTCTCCTACCAGCCCGGGCGCCCAGGGCAGCATCCAGGATCCCAGCGCTTACCCCAGCACAGCAGAGGCTGCCACAACTACTTGAATGCATGCACGTATGCATGAAGGAATGAATGAGCTCGAGAGACAGGCATGGATGGAGCATCACGGGTCTGTTCCCCCAGAAGCCACAGGTCCTGGGGCAAGGACGGAGACTTTCGGGGCTGGTTCCTCTTAGGCTCCCTGGTGGCGCTTCCCTTCCAGGAAATATCTCTGAGCCTGACTCCCATCTCTGCTCCCTCTGGGGGCTTCTCTGCCCCCTGGACTGTCCCCTGGGGAGGTGGCACCTCCAGGTCCCAGGCGGCCTGGCAACAGGACCCCAGTCCGTGCATGGTGAAGCGGGAGAGGTTCCCGCGGAAGCTGAGTGCCTGGGGAGCCAGGTGTCTCGAACCTGTCTAAGGTTCTCATCTCTAAACACTTAATGTGAAGATAAATGGATCCGAAAGGAGCATTTCCCCCTCAACCATGTAAACACGAAGCGGCAGACGAGTAAGTAACATTAGGCCTGACACGGGGAAGCTGTGAGGTATTACTCACCCTGATAAGTTTAATGTATAATTTAGAAACATATCATCAAAATGGGAAAAAAGGGAAGAACCTCTTAAATAACTCTGAAAGATATTCAGCTCTGAAATCACAGGCGGTTAGAGTGGAAGGTGTTCAGCAAAGTCCCCCGCAGATGCGCACCCCGCTCTTTGAGTAATTGGATTTAGATGGCTCCGCGCCGAGCACTCTAGGGAGGAGAGGCTCGCCCTTTCCAGAAGCGGGACCTGGGGTGGGAGGCATCCTCCTGACCAGGGCCCAGCCAGAGCCTCTGCCGGTCACAGTGGGGCTGCCTGCAGGAATCAGGCTGGGCGCCGGACAGGCTCAGCCAAGCAGGCTGTAGGCTCTGAGCCCCCCCACTCTCTGCCTCCCCCCCCAGGCTCCTCTCCCCTGCTCCTGCTAGAGGGGCCTCTTCCTTCTCACCCTGATCTGGGGGGGGGGGTGCAGAATAGGGGAGGCGTGCAGACACAGTGGCCTGGGGACAGGAACTACTCCTGGCATTCATGCCCCTCTGCTCCTGGGAGCTGCTGGTGCGTGCGTGGGGCCCTTCAGGGAGCCGGCTGTGTAGGTAGCATACAAGGTGGGCTATAAAGGGGGGATTTCAGGGACATTGCAGGTCCCTACCTGAAATATGTGGGCCACAGTCAACAAGCCCCTCTTAAGTGATGCAGCCCCCTTCCCCAACAACGGGATGGGGGAAGCCCCAGCCCACAGGCTGTGGTACTTCTCCACCTCGCAGGCAGCCCAGGCGTCAGAATGCTGATTCCTGGCTCGGCCACCAGCTACCTCCAGCTCGGAGCCCCGCGGAGCCCGTGCTGCCTTCTCTGTAATGCCGGGGGGACTGAGACACCCTCCACCTCGGTGATGTGAGGATTGGGTGGGACACCCCCCAAGGAGGCAGTGCCCAGGAGGGGCATCCTTCTCTCCTTTTCAGGGCTTTCTGCCTGACACACTCAGGGCAGAGTGCTGACACGGGAGGCAGGCTTCGGGACCAACAGGTACAGGTGATGGGCCAGTTAGGGCTGGGGTTGGGGGAAGGGGTGTGCAGTCCTGGCTGCTGCTGATCTGTCTGGGGCTGTAAGAAATACTTAGTCTGTGCCTGGGCCTGTCCTGGGTTCTCAGGTAATCAGCCGGGGGACAAACCCTGGCACTGATATTGTCGCAAGTTCCCGGTGGTCTCACCACGGCTCAGTTTAGAACTGCAGTCTGGAGGCTACACAGGCCCTGGGACACTCGGGACAGCAGGGGCTCCTTCTCAGGCCCAGGAGAGTCCAGATAAAGTTCCTTCTCTGATAAAGGGGAGGACTCGGGTTTGAACCAAGGACGTTTCCCTAATTTCAGGGGCTTTATGTCCAGAGGGTGTCCACAGCCACCACCTGCTGCAACACAGGTGGCCGGCACCCATGACTTGGCCCCGGATGCAGCTATGGAAAGGCTCTATCCGTGCTGGTGGGGGCCCAGGTGTCCGAGGGAAACATGCGTCTGGCAGAAAAGGCCCAGCCGGAAACAGGAGACTCTTCCTGAACTCCCCCTCTGCTCTTGCGAACATCTCTTGTCCTCATTCTGGCTCCTTCTCTCTGGTTCCCACTGCCTTCCCTGGAACTGCTCTGACCCCCCTGCCTTTTCCAAATGTCTTCGGGATATCTGGTATCAGCTCCGTCCCTGCCCCTGTGAGCTCCCCCGAGGAGCTCTATGCCTGGAGTACTGGGAGACACAGAGACGGAAGGCTCAGCCTGGCCCTCCAGGCAATGGAACCCAGCTGGGGAACCAGACACGCTTACTCCCCCAAACCCAACACATGGGTTGCAAGTGGCCAAGAGAGGAGGTGGAAGGTGGGCCAGTTGGGGGCTGATCTGAGCAAAGGCTGGGAGGCAGGAAGCTCTCAGTGTTTCAGGACTGATGAGCTGCTGTCTGTGCTGGCTTGTCTGAGGTTCCGAGTATTGATCTGCTTCCCTTTACGTTGAGTATGCCCCCACCCAGGATGCATGAACCGGGGCTCTCTGGGTCCTGGTCCTGCCCTGTTTGTCCCCTGAGGCCGGCTCCCACCCTCCCGCAGCCCATTCTCCCCTCTACAGCCTGTGCGGCCCCATGTTCACGGTCCCCAGAGCTCTCCTCCTTACTCACAGTGAAACCCCAAGTCCTTCCAAGGCTACAGGCTGAGCCCACCTGCCCCACGGTCACCTCTGCAGCCTTGCTGCCCACTTGTCTTCTCCTTGCTCATCCACTGGGGGTGCACTGGCCCCCTGGCTGTTTCTTAGACTGTCCAAGCTCCACACCGTATCAGAACCTCTGCTGGGAGCACTTTCCCCAGACCTACTTATGGCCCATTTCCTCACTCCACTCAGGTCTCAGCTCAAATGTCACCTCCACAGAGTCCCCTGCTCGGCTGCTCTATCTAAAGCCCTGCATTACTCCTTCCCTTGCTCTCCTTTGTTTTTGTTACAGCATTTATCACTATCTGAAATTATATTACAGGCCCACAATCCAATTCCAAAATCCATAAAGCTCTGAAAACCAAAAGCTTGTTCATAACTCATTTGGTGGCAAAACGTGATCTGAACTGACGTGAGGCTATTTATAGTCGTGGTTCATCCCTCTTAGTGTGAATATTCATACATTTTGCTGCAGAAATATTAATGCGTTTGATTATGGGGTGTTACTCCACACCCCGCTGGGGACGTTACATAATATATGGTCTATGCACTGTATTACGTTTCTAAAATGCAAAGTCTGAATGCCAAAACCGGGTTTCTAAAGCTCGGTACTGCTGGCGCTGGGAGCTTCATAATTCCTTGCTATGCAGGGCTGTCCTGTGCCCCGGAGGACACTGAGTGGCATCCCTGGCCTCTACCCACTAGATGCCACTAGCCGTCCCCCAGCTGTGACACACAGACATTCCCAGGCTGCCCCGAGTTGAGGACTGCTGGTTGGAGTGCATCTGGCCTTAGGGGTTTCAGATGAGGGACTGTGGATCCCTCTTTGTTTCCTTGCATGGAATGTAAATTCCATGGGGGCAGAAATTGTATTTGTTCTGTTTTCTGAAGTATCCCCAGCACCTAGAGGGGTGTCTATTACAGAGCCGGCACTTAATAAATAATTGTTGCATGAAGAACAAAAGGATTCTATGGTTTCTCCAACAGGCACCTGGGGTCCTCCTCCCATGGGTTTATCAGAGTGCCCTGCAGATGTGCACCAGAAGCCCCCCACCGCCCCCCGCAAAGAGCAGAGCACAGTGGACAACCTGCTCTCCACCCTGGCTCATCGCCAGGGATACAATAGTACCCCTAAGGGTATGGGGCCCCAGGCAGCTGCCCAGTTTCTTCGCCTGACCCCACTGCCACTAAGAACTCTGGGCATTTCTGACCTCAAGCCACTGATCCCTAGAGTGGGGACAATGACCCTTGAGACACCCCCTTTGTCTTTTTGTGTACCCGGAACAGGTTTGGGCCATGGAAAGGCCTTGTGGACCAGGCCTTGATGACTTGTCTGGAGGCCAGGGCCTCCAGATCACCAGTGTGATCATGGACAGGCTGAGGAGGGAGTGAGGGTCAGGGACAGGGGTCCTTAGTAAGACCGGTCTCTGGCTTTTGCCGTGATAAAAAGTGCTCAGCTGGGAAAGGTTACTGGGTCCCACCTACATCTCTGTCCAGTGGTAGTTCAGCCTCTGCTTATTTACCCCCAGTGGCGGGGAGCTCATCTCCTCCTGGGGTACAACACCAATGCTCCGTGCTCACAACCATGTTTCTGGAATTCTCAGGTTCCCTCATTTCACATCCACACGGGGCCACCAGTAGTCCTGGTTTTCCCAGGAGGGTCCTAGTTTCAGTCTCTGCATTTTATTAACAGCCTCCTTTCACTATCCAATGGAGCTCACCTTTCACCTGGGGCTTCTACTTAGCCCCCATACTCCCTCACAATATGGAATTGATCCCCTGTTCCCCCAGGGCCATGGGCAGGTGAGGGACGGGATCCACTTCAGAAGAGACCAATTTCCTGCTGAAGACAAAGCCCTGCCATTCTCCACCAAGGACATGCCTGATCTTAAGTCTCCCCTTCAGACTCCTTCTTTTTTTTTTTTTTTTTTAAAGATTTTATTTATTTATTTGACAGAGATAGAGACAGCCAGTGAGAGAGGGAACACAAGCAGGGGGAGTGGGAGAGGAAGAAGCAGGCTCATAGCAGAGGAGCCTGATGTGGGGCTCGATCCCGTAACGCCAGGATCACGCCCTGAGCCAAAGGCAGACGCTTAACCGCTGTGCCGCCACCCAGGCGCCCCCAGACTCCTTCTTAGCTGATTTCTACTGGAAGTTTCCAGAGAGTGTGAGCTCAAGGCCTGGGTGGGGCTTTTTTACACCCAGAGACTGGGGCCCACAAGCAGGTGATCGTGAGTGCATAGGGTTGGGCGGGGGTTAGAGCGGCTCTGTCTGGGACATAGCCATGGAGCCCATGGTAGAGGCCGTGGGCGTCCCCAGTGTCCATTTCCTTCTTCTTCCTCAGTGCCTAACCTTCCGGGTGCACAGCCTCCTGGACTAAAATGACATTTCCCAGCTTCCTTTTGCAGCTAGGCATGACCATGTAACCAAGCTCTGGCCAAGGGGGTGTAAGTGAAAGGGGTGTGTGCAAGTTCCAGGAAGTGTTCTTCCTGGCAGCTGGGATGCAGATGGGATGGCTGGAGTTAGAGCAGCCATATTGGACCAGAAGCTTTTGGAATAGATGGCAGAGCAGCAAGATAGAAGGAGCCTGGGTCACTTGGAAATCGTGGCTACTGCACCAGGCCTTGACTGACTCTGTTTGCAGAGAGAGAGAGATGAACCTTTAGCATCCGAGCCTCTGTTAGCCTGTTTTCTGCCACTTGAAGCTGAATCCAACCCCAAAGAATTCAGAGCCTGAGCCGATCTTTCTGCTGGAGATAATCGCAGAGGCTCACCCATGACCACACTCAAGGATGGCAGGCAGGAGGCTTGCGAAGGTCAGGGTGGTGAGGTCCTAAGGGGCTGCAGGGGGAGGGGAACGAAGAACTCAGGAAGCCAGTTAAAGCACTGCATTACCAGAAGAGCAGAGTGGACAGGAGCCCGTTCCTTCCTGCGCTGAGCAGCTGCCTTGCGGGCTATGCTTTATGGGAGTGGCCGGTTCCTAGCAAAGGTCTCTGCTTTACCCGGAGACAAACTCCTACTTTTGGGGACAGAGCTAGCTCCTCCCATTGCTGAGAGTTCCAGAAGCAACAAATGCAGCCTTTGGCCCTCCAGGGGAAAGCATCCCCAGAAAGCTCGTGGGAACCAGAGTGTAAGACTGACAGGAAGCCTGTTCCAGGGCTCACATGCTCTACCTGCCAAATCCCCGTCATGGGCTCTGCGGCCTTGCTCAGCCCCCAGCAGCCATGCGAGAAGCTCAGGGGGAGGATTCCCGTCCTCTTGTGGCAGATGAGGAAACTGAGGCACAGCTTAACAGAGCTGCTCCAAGCCCCCAGCACAGAGCTGGGCATCAGACCTGAGTTGTCTGAGCTCCAGAAGCAGCTCTCCTTCTATTCCAGACCAAACCAGCAAGAGGATGAGGACAGACGCCCAGTGCCGGAGCCTTGATGGAGACAGAGGTCCAGAGAGGGAGCCTGGCCGGGGGGAGGCTCGTCCCTCAGGCCCTCAGCAGCTCTTGGCCTGTCCCTGCCCAGGGGGCTGGCCCGTAGCCTGGCAGAAGGCGAGTGGCCCCTTCTGTGGCTCTCCCAGGCACAGGCCTGGGGTCAGCATTGCCTCCTGCTTTCTGGCACCTGGCCCAGCCATTGTTTCTGTACTTTCTCCAAATTAAAAACCCGTTGCTGCCCCTTCCTAGGTAAAAAGAGTTAATTTTCAATTCGAGCGTGTGGGAGGGTGTCCCCAGGGAACAGAGTAATGAAGCCGCTAGTGCTAGTTGCAAAACAAATAGATAAATCAATGTTTCAATTTTCTCCATGTGAGAGAAGGGTTTGTTGCTTAGCAATTCAAAGAACATTACTGCAGGTTCTTGGAGGCCGCCATAAACGCTACAGAAGTTGCTGGGGTTTGAGCCATGTTAGAATGACAACCAAACTTACGTCCCCGGCCCCGCCAGCTGGAGCCACGGAAGGGGGCTGTTTCCAGGAGAAATCCCTTCAAACCCATCCTTCCGTCTCATAGCGCCCAGCAGGGTAGAGCAGGGAGCCCCCTGGGACAGGCAGGCGGGGCAGAGCCGAGTCCCCACTGGCACCGCTGGCACCAGCAACACTGAGATGAGGCCCTGTGACCTTTCTGGGCTGCCTGCCTTCCCTGGACTTAGAAACCCCAGCCCGGCCCTGTCCTGTCCTGCCAGGGTGCCTTCACCTTCAGTCCTGCATTTGGAAACACAGTCAAATGTCTCCATCAGGCCCCTGACTTCTGCTCCCACAACTTCCATGGCTCCCCAGTACCCTGGGCACTGAGAGACAAAGAACTACACTCCATATCACTGCATTTTATAAGTAGTACACATCATCTTTTTCCTCAATAACCTTTTAAGGTAGCTTCTATTATTAGACCCATTTTATGGATGAGGAAACCGAGGCCTGGCAAGGTTAGGTGGCCTTCCAAGGTCACACGGTCAGAACATGGCATTTTAGTGCCTCTGTATATAAGTCTTGCAAGGGGCACAAGGTTGGGGCAGATCTTGGTTGGGGAGGCAAAGAACCGAATCCCAAATTTGCCTCCAACCAACAGCCTCATTGAGGGAGACGAAGCATGTGAGGGGTTTTGTACAATGCTTGGCCCACTGTCCGTCCTCAGGGCCAGGTGCTGGTGACCTTTGACCTGCAGGCACGGTAGCCTTTGGCATCACCGAGAATAAGTGATATTCGCCATCCCCGACAAGGCTGTCCTAAAGCTGGCGTGAGCCTGTTCCCTGCCCCGTCCAGTCGCAGCATCAGTACGCTGTGTACAGAGAGACGGCCCTTCAGAGGCTTTTGAGTCCATGATGAATGAGGCCAAAAACAGGGTCAAGAGACAAAGTCCAACTCCCTCGGCCTGGCACTCCAGGCTCCCCATCTCCTTTCCACCTCTTCCTTCCCCTTCACCCGTCCTCTCCTCATTCCCACTTCTGGTCACACTGTCCGCTCCACCCGCACCCAGGGCCTTCTGTGGTCCCATGGGAGTCTTGTGATTCCCAAAGGTGTCTCTTACCACACCCACCAGCCTGTGTGACCCACGCGGGAGGTCCACGCTTGTCAACGGCTGTTCTGTGTATGGGTGTCTGCCACCCGGCCCGTGGGAAGAGACCTGTGTGTCTCTGTGGCCCCTGTGGTAACTGCTGCCTGTGTAACCTCACTGTGGTCCCCCACGCCTGGAGGTCAGCCTTCCCCAGACTCCCCTTCTGCCACAAGGCTCCCTGTCTGGAAGGCGCTTCCCTCTTCTCTGCTTGCCCCTCCCCCCCCCCCCCCCCGCAAAGCTCCCAAAGTCCAGATGTCACCTCTGCGTTGATACCTACTCAGGCAGCCCACCCAAATAAACATCCTTCTGCCAGAAACTCGTCCTGCTGCCTGAACTCACCCGCCCGTCCCCTCTTTTGGACATCGAGCTCCCCCGAGGACAGGGCCAGCCTTTTCTGGTCCAGGAAGCCCCAGCCCCCAGCCTGTGCCTAGCTCAGAAATCGGCCCGTGATCTGGCTGACACAGGCAGATTTAGCTAAGCGGCGGCAAGTTCCTGGCATCGCCGCCTCTCACGTAAATTCCACGGCTTAGGTGACACGTCCCAGGCCCCAAGAACTGCACCAAAGCAGTGATGACAGAGAAGGCCGTATTTTTCCAGACCTCTGTCTGGAAATGTAAAAAAACGGACTCTGGAGTAAAACCGACCTGAACCGATGTCTTGGCTCTGCTGCTTCGGAATGCAGGGAGCTTGGGAAGTTCCTGACTCTCTACCCTGGCTCTCCTGGTATACACTGGCAGGAAATAATTGCACCTCCTCCAGGGCTGTCGTGAGGCCATGCCAGCACACACTGCGAAGCCCAGGGCACCCTCGATGCCACGGCCTGAGGACTGTTGTGCTGTGATGGCCAGTCTGCTTTCTCTCTGGAAGCTGTTAGGGTTTCTCCAGGCCAGGAGAGGGGTATCAGCCATGCACTGGTCTGAGGGTCTGAAGATCAGGGCCAGCTGCCCCGTCCCTGTCCTGGGGCAGCGCAGGTGCCCCCACAATAGGCCCAGTTGCCCCTCAGCAAGTGCCCTCTCCCTTGATGGCAGGCGACAGCCCTTTTCCCTGCCACTCCCTTCATTGGCCCAAGGCTCTGCGCTCACTGAAGACAGAAGCTTGGGCTAAACCTGCTGGCTGCACCCCCAGGGGCAGGGTGGGTGGTAGGACAGCCCCTACCACAGGGGCCCCCATTCTGCGGGGGCGTGGCCATCCGTTGCCATGGAAACGGGAGCAACTTGGGTGCTGGGCACCTTGTCAGTGCTGGCTGAGGGCAGGTGGGCTGGCCTTCCCCCAGCAACGGCTGTGGGACCCCAGGTTGAGGGGCAAGCAGCCTTCCTGAGACAGGTCACTGGCAGAGCCTGGGGCTGGGGACATGGGAAGGCAGAAACACTCGGCTCAGTTCTTGGTGCTCCTGGCTCCTTGGAGGACCCAGGGCCTCTGTTTTCTCTTTGTAAAACGGAGGGTTGTGGAGCTGTTGTGCCCTGAGCTCTGCCACAGGCCACATCCCCTCGTCCCTGGAGGAGCTGGACAGCATCTGGGTGTGACCGCCTCTACTCCTATATCCATCCTTCCTAAACTGTCAAGAAAGATGCTAACAGGTGGGTGTAGGGAAAGGAGAGACAAAGGGACCAGGTCCTTTTGGAAACAAGAGTTCCACAGTCAGATGAGTGTGGGGAGCATGTCTCTCACCCCACTTGGGGGTTCTCAGTGTGATGTTAACATATTTCTGGGAAAACCTGACAAAGTGTTTTCTCCAGTGTTTCCCAAAGCCACCTGGTCGCAGAACCCCGTTTTTATAGGACAGCAAATAAGAGTGACCTTACAATCTAGTTTTGGAAATGAGGCTCTAGACCTGGGGTTGGTACGTTATATACGGCCCCCAGGCCAAGTGCGGCCTGCACCGGGTTTTGTAAATAAAGTTTTATTGGGACACAGCCACACCTGTTCATTCACACTTGTATTGTTTACAGCAGCTTTCCTGCTACAAAGTAGAGTGGAGGGGTTGTGACAGAGACCATGAGGCAGAAAAGAGTGACTGACTCAAACTTTAAGAAGTTTGCTGACCTTTGCTTTAGATAGACCAAGGCCTCATGAAAGCATTTTAAAGAAATGGAGGCTGGTGTGGGTGCAAAGAATATCAATCCATTTTTATACCACCGGAAGCATTTCCAGTTAGGAAGGAAATCTGATGCTAAAAAACAATGCATCTCATATCCCAGACAAGACCGAGCTTGTGTCTCGACTCAGGCGTCCCTCTAAGAGGGCTGATTTGATGTTCCTCAAAAAGTTGAAAATAGAGCTACCCTATGACCCAGCAATTGCACGACTGGGTATTTACCCCAAAGATACAAATGTATTGATCCGAAGGGGCACCTGCACCCCAATGTTCATAGCAGCAATATCCACAACAGTCAAACTAAGGAAAGAGCCCAGATGTCTGTGACAGATGAGTGGATAAAGAAGATGTGGTGTGTATATATAATGGAATATTACTCAGCCATCAAAAAATGAAATCTTACCATTTGCAATGACACAGATGGAACTAGAGGGTATTATACTAAGCAAAATAAGTCAATCAGAGAAAAACAATTATCGTATGATCTCACTCATATGTGGATTTTAAAAAACAAAACAGAGGATCATAGGGGAAGGGAAGGAAAAATAAAATACGACAAAATCAGAGAGGGAGACAAACATAAGAGACTCTTAACCATAGGAAACGAACAGGGTTGCAGGAGGGGAGGGGGTGGGGGGTTGGGGTAACTGGGTGATGGGCATTAAGGAGGGCACATGATGTAATGAACACTGGGTGTTATACGCAACTGATGAATCACTGAATTCTACTCTGAAACTAATAATACACTATATGTTAATTAACTGAATTTAAATTCTTAAAAAAGGGAAAAAAAGAGGGCTGATAGAATGGCCAGTGGGGGAAGCCCCTGCATTGTCACAGCAAGCCATTAGGGGGCGTGCTGGCCTGTGTTGGTGACAAGCAGCTGTGATGCCAGTGGCCCTGCTTCCAGGAGTCCCTCTGGGCCAGGCAGGCTGATGAAGTAAAAGTACCAGCTGGGAGAAGCTGGGCCTTCTCCTCAAAGCTCATTAACCCTAAAATAAATAATAAACACCACTGGGGGACTTCGGAGGTTCTGGGCATGCCGCGATCTACACATGCTTCTGGAGCAGCTGGGGGTGGGGTGGGGCATGGTTCTAGACAGCCAGAGGTGACAGTACCCTGAGGACCATCTCCACCAGGCCTCTAATCTCCCAGCGGGGACACACGATGCTGGCCTTGTTGACCCTTCACGTTGATCAGTCCTGGGACTGCCGCGTTCTTCCTGCCCTTACGTTCCGACCCCCTTTCTGCCTTCAGAGCTCTGAGTCAGACCCTTGTCGGCCTGTGCCCAATATTTGCAAGTGATGATCCGCCATCCTCCTGCCTCCCTGCTCGGATGGACCTTACACAGCCCTGCTAGACTAATCTCTCTAAAATAGGACTTTCACGGTGTTATGCCCCTTCTCAGGGATTGTCTCTGGCTCCCTAGTGCCGCCCATCTAAACTGCAGTGCCCTGAATAATATGGCCCCATTCTGCATCTTAAAGTGCTTCCTATTGTCTACCCCGGTTCGGAGCCTCCCTGCAGTCAGGCCTCTCTGCTTGCTTCACTGCCTTCATCACCCTTCTCTGCCAACTCCCTCCTTGAAGCATCCAGGGAGGCAGGATCTGGAGGGGCCCTTAGCAATCATGGAGAACGGTCACGACAAGTACATGATAAGTACGCCTCTTTTTCCCTGCCTATACCTGCGCCAGACATTGCTCATTGATCACAGCACTCTTTCTGTCTGAGCCAGAACTCAGACTCTCTCTTGACAAATGTTATTAAAAGCAAATGTTATTAAAACCTTATTTACCATAGTTTTGCTGGGGTGGAAACTGAGGCCTGGGGAGGGCAAGTAACTGGCCCAAGATCACATGGCCATTTGAGGCAGAGCCAGGCTTAGATCTCGCTTTTCCCTCCTCCTGGCCCAGTGCTCTGCATACCACAGACCATCTGCAAACTCTAGATCTATGTTCTGTAAATAGGATCCTGCCTCGAACAAGTGGGAGAGACTCAGCCTGGAAGGAGCCCATGCCCCGGGGATGAGGCCCAGCCCTCCTCCCTACATGTCTGTTGGTGAGTGTGAATCTAAGACACTGAGAATAAGGAGGCACCCGTCCCGAGAGGCTGACTGGGGCAGCGAGGGATGGAGGAGTGGTGTGCACACAGAGGCACAGCCCAGCTACTGAGTCAGGCTTGAATCCCATCTTGGGCTTGAACCTCGGCTCCCAGGGTTGTGAGGCTTAGCAAAGAATACTCAAAAGACATTGACATTTATCGAGTGCCGACCATTGGCCAGGGACAGAGAGCCCAACCCTCCGTGTGAGCTCTTTTATGCGTGCCTCCCTGACCTCTGAGGCAGTAATATGAACCCATTTTACAGATGAGACCCCAGAGGCTCAGAATCTGATGGATCGAGAATGTGAGCACAGAGAGGGAGGGGTTGGGCATGAAGCAGCAGCCCAGAGAGCAACACAGGAGTACCGTTGGGGTTACTACTAAGGATTGGGTCTACACTTAGGTCCTTCCCAGGGTCCCCTAAGCACAGGCCTCAGAGTAAGCCCAGAGCTGGGGGTCTGGAGTCTGCAAAATGATGCTGGCAGCTGGATACCAAGTTGGCTGGACTTGGCAAAGTTGGGGGAACCTGGAATTCGTGCCCCTTCTCTGCCAGCCTGATCCCTTGGCCTCTCTCTGCTGAGCCTTGAAATCCGACAACCTTTTCCCAGGAAGGTGGAGAGGGCGAGGCAGGGGAGCAGCTTGGGGTGAGAGCCACAGCTGGCCAGGGAGCCTCATCTGCGTGGAAAGGGAGCTGAGTAAACAGCCCTCCCTCTCTGGAAAATGACCCTGCTGATCCCAGAGTTAAAAATAGAGGCATATCTATCGGGGGCCGTGTCCAGCGCGAGTTATCAGAGCTTCATTGGCAAAATGACCGGCTTGAGTCAGCCCCGCAGGTGATTTATTTTTCCACCCAGCTGGCCAGGGAGCATCCCCTGCGCATCCAGGGCCGTGCAAATGAGGCTCGAGTGTCCCCCACTCTACGGCTTACCCACCAGGTGCCTGAACCCCGGGAGGAGGGGCTGCCGTTCCCTCCTGTTCAGACGCTGCACTGGGTTCCCCAGTAATTAATAACGCTGGGAAATGTCCGCTCCGAAGGCTTGTCTCACAGGCTTATAGGACCAGCTCGCAGCCCCCAGCCTGAGGCTTGGAGCTCAGCACGCAACATTGCGTCCTCTCCTGTCATGACCTCGATGGCCCCCCTCCTGTTGTTTGGTGGCACTTGCATGGGTGCCCTGGGCCCCCTCTGGGTCCTGGCAGCGGTCAGAGCCGGCCCCTGGCCTGGGTGGGCTCCCAGGCAGTGGGGTAGGTGTGGAGACCACACCAGCATGACCCGGATTCCCGTCCTTCGGGCAGCACCTGCCCGGTAGGTGAGGCCCCGATTTTCTTTAGCTTCCCTCTTCCCTGGGGCCTGTGGCTGTAGGGGGTTGAACAGCGTCCCCACAAAACTCATGTCCAGCCGACTCCTCAGAATGGGAGCTTATCTGGAAGTAGCGTCTTTGCAGAAGTAATCGGTAAAGGTGCAGTCACAGTCGATGCGGGTGGGTCCTAAATCCAGTGGCCGGGGTCCTCGTAAGAAGAGGAGAGACGCACAGGGAGAAGGCCTTTTGAAGACAGAGGCAGAGATCAGAGGTGCCGTGATAAACCAGGGACTCCAGGGATGGTGGGAGCCACTGGAAGTTGGAGGGGGCCTGGAAGGGTTCTCTCTCAGAGCTTCCAGAAGGAACCAACCTGCCAGCACCTTGACTTCAGACCTCTGGCCCCCCAAACTGGGAGACAAGGCGTTTCCATTGTTTTAAGCCCCCCCCCGTCTGTGGTACTTTGTTATGGCAGCTGGGGGTCAAACCCCCTCTCTTGGAAACCCCACAAAGCCCACGTCAGGATGGCAAGTGGACCTGCCATGGCCTTGGAGCAAAGGCAGAACCCCCAGAACCCCCAGGTTGCAGTTAACGGAACAGTTCACTCTCAAAACCTCAGTTTCTCTAACCCTAAAATGGGAACAATCATCTGCTCTCACGGAGGGCCTTGCACGTCCCAGTGAAAGTGCTTGGTCGAGTCCACTGTGCGGTCCAGCTGCAATGGGGAGATGGGGAGAGCGGGAGCCCGAGCTCTGAGGGTTCAGCAGGGTGCCTGGCCTGTCTTCCTGTTCTGTTTCCATCCTCCTGCAGGGCACTAACCCCTGTTCCTGAACGCCGTTTCATTAGGCTTGTCGGTGCCAGGATTTGAGGCCTGGTCCAGGGGGAGACCCTTAGAACCAGAAACATGAATACACCTTAAAATTAAGACATTGCTTCCTCGCAGAACACAGGCCAGGAGTCAGGCAGTGATGAGTTCAGACACCAGCTGCCTTGTTCTCCGGAAGAGCTGGGGCCGGGAGGGAGGCGGGGAGGGAGGCGGGGAGGGAGACATCTGCATAATAGCTGGAGCACAGACTTGGTTTCTCATCAGACTGAGCCCTTGGCCCCCCATGGCCTTTGATTTTGTCTTTCCTTTCCCTTATCTTCTTTAGCAAACTGCCTTCCCTTTGGAGATGGTGGAGGGGGTAGGGATGGGGCAGGGGGCTGCTGGGCACTCACAAGCCTGGCTCTGGGAGGGACACTGCCCGTCTCCCACCCTATAAACTCTCACAACACGCCGTGGACTGGATGTTTGTGTCCCCTGTCCGGGGCTGTAAGAAGTACACATTGTGGCGGAAGCCCCCCAGCCTGGGATCTGTGAGCTGTCTAAGGCACACCACTAGTGAGACCACAGTGACGGCCCCTGTTTTGCACTTGAGGGAACCGGGGGGTCAGAGAGGTAAAGGGGCCCCTTGACCTCACCCACCCAGCTCGTGGGGGTTGAATCCTTCCCTGGGACTCCCAGGCTCCTCCACTCTGTGGACCCTGACAACGTTGATTTTCTCTCCAGGGGTGGGGGTGGTGTAAGACAGAGGCAGGGCCCATCAAACCCACCAATGACTAGGCCTGGGGAGGTGGGGGTCCTGGGCAGGGAGCCCATGAGTACCTTGGCCTTCGCGAGTAGGGCAGCGCCAGGCTCAGAGCACAGACCAGATGAACCGATCATCGAGGTGCCTCCCTGCTTCTACTCTCAGAACAAAGTTTAATAGCACTAAACAAATCTCCTTAATTAAAAACTAATATCAGAACAGTTTCCAGGTCCCCGGCTGAGGTCCTGTGCAGCCAAACTCCCACCCTACTGACTGCTGACATCCTGAGCTAGCCCTGGGCACATGCACGGACTGGCAAGAATGTGCCCCCAGAAACTCCTCCCTGTTCCCCCCTGCTTCCTCTCTCCACCTCCCCATTCCCTAAGTACTAAGCTCTCCCAGCTCTCTCCAAGAGGGCCCTAATTCATACCACAGTGCAAATGACCCACAGTAGAATGTGGGAGTCCTGTCAAGGAGGGTTCTATCTCATCCAAAATTACAGCCACACGCTGGGGCAAGGAAGCTCTCCCAGATGAATTTCAGGATTGGGTCAGAGGAAAGAGGTAGCGGGAGGGGCATAGGGTCCCGCAGAGAGCCTTGGAATCCACACAGTGTCCACCAGCAGAGTCCCGTTCTCCCACCAGAGGTCCTAGTGGGATGAAGCAAGCCCTGACGCCTCCCAGGATCCCTAATTATCAAAGCAAAAGTAATATTTAATCAGTATACTGCTTTAAAAGTAGAGAAATGGACACACGATTTTAGAAAAATTTCCACTGAATTAAAAGGATTATGCGGGCAGTTAGCTGAGTGGGAGAGCTCATGGTCTGAGCTTTCCTGCAGAGGGGACTGGGCCATTGTGGCTGCAGGGACTGGGATATGGGGCACATTGTCTACACCCAGATGGTGCAGTGATGATGATGGTGGCGATAGGAGGGCACAGAGTCGGGTCCTGCCACCCTGCAGGCCTCAGTCCTGCCAGTCCTCCTGAAACAGCCACCTGCAAACGCAGCCCCACTCAGAGAACAAGCCCCCCACTCCCTGCCTCGGTGAAGAGCTGGGCCAAGCTGAGAACGGGCTCAGAACAGATTCACTGCCAGCAGCCAGGCGGAAGGCCCTGTACCAGGCCCTCCCGTGGGCTCCGTAGCCACTGGGTTCAGCTGCTTGGAGGACCTGTGCTGACCCTGGCCATTCGCCCACTTGCCCTCCTCACCTGTGAGGACAGTCCAGGAGGTAACGGGGAAGGTGGGCTGGGCAGATGCTGTCTGGGGGCCTAGGGGCGGCAACATCCTTGGAGAGGTGATCGGGACACTCCAGCTTAGGGCTGAGGTCATGCTGGGTGTGGGGGTGGGATGGGATGTTTTCAGGGGCCTCAGCAGGACAGGCAAGAGCGAGCTCTCTCTGGAAGGCAGGGAGGGGGAGCTCACAAAACGTTTCTGTCATGGGCCTGGTAACCCCAGACTTCATCAGGATTTAAGGCCAGCAGGGTGAGTGGTCCCAGAGCTCTGGCCAAACTGGGAGCAGGAGGCAACGGGACATTCAGGGAAGCAGGTGTTTAGGGTCTGCAGGTAGGTGTGCTTGGGCTTAAAGGGCCAGCTGCTGCCTCGCTTGGACGTCATCGTGGGGAGCGGAAAACAGGGCCGGGCAGTCAACTGGCCGGCCTTGCGGGGGTTAACACCAGATGCAGGAAAGCGGACCTTCTCCTGGAGCCAGCCCAAGTCAGATAAGCCATCAGAGCAACATCCGGCAACAACTCAGGTGTCTTTTCAAACGGCAGTGGGTGACATCTCCGAAAAAGAGGAGATAACATTTCTGGAGAGTGCAGGTAGCCTGACAACCTGTCAGGGGGCCCCGGGTAGCTTTGAGAAGGCACGGGAGGGGACCTGGCATGACGGAGGGAGCAGGCCCAGCAACTCTGCCAACTGGGATGAAGGAGAGAGGGAAGCAAACAAAGCTTAAATTACCCCAACTGCTGGGCCTTCCCAGTCTGCTGCGTGGAGCCGCTGACACCAGACTGAGTTATGCCTCTAAACTATGCAGGAAAATGCTGAATTAAACAGCTTAGTGCCTTTACATATTCAAACCCAGGCAAACACCATAAAATATGCTGAGTAACAGTTGTCTAATGCACATTCCTTAAGGTTGATTTTTGTGGCTGCAGCAGCGGGCTGTGGAGGGGCCGAGGCCCGGGCGCATGGGTAGCTGGGACCTGGCCTCTCTGCACAGACAGAGGCCGGCAGGTGGTGGTGGTGGAGCTCGGGCAGGACAGAGGGAGCTTTGGAAATTGGTTGGGTGGGACGATCCTGGCACCCCTGCAGGGAAGCTGCTTTGTCAGTCAGGCCAGGGTTCAAGCAGGGCTTAGGGCTTAGCCTCACCGACCCACAACCATCTGCCTCTGGGAACCAGGGAGGAGTCATTCTAGGACTGTGGCCTCGGGGTCCTGGGAAGGGGGTGGGTGGTCTCCGATGGGCGGTGGCACGTGTGGGGTCCTGCACGTGGAGCCAGCTCTGCCTTCAGGTGCTCTGCCAGTCCCTCTGTTCCCCCATCACCCCCCACGAGCCTCTGGAGGCTCCTCTGAGAGGGGTGACCTCAGCCCCAGGGGCTGAGTAGATAGCAGAGGGGCCCGACAGGGCAACCGTCCGATGCTGCTGGGAGTAGCACAGAGGGGGAGCCCTTTACCCACTTACCTGCCCCCTTAGCCAACACCTAGCTGAGCCTGGGACGTGCCTGTGGGCCTGCCACAGTACGAGATGCCTCGCTCGGCCAGGAAGGTGGAGGGTAGGGATTTTCAGCACAGACCCTGGCCCTCCCTACTTGTATGTGCTGTGGCTATTCCTCTCCTCAGGCCTCCCAGGTGGCTGTCGTGAGGTCGACACCCCACCCCTTCCTTCCCGCAACCTCCAGCCCTACCTGACCCTGCTTCTCCAGGCTCCAGCTCCCAGCCCCCGTGTTTCTGTCTCCCCAGCCCCGCCCACCCCCCCCACCCCCTGCCCAGCCAGTGTCCCAGGTTCCCGAAGCTCTCTGCTGAGGGCACTGCCAGGCCCATTGGACGGACCCAGTTTCATTAGTGAGCCGATGGTGGGTGACGCCGTCTTAAGCCAGTGGAAATGCATCTCGGCCCCGTAACCTTAAAACTCATTATCAGGTCACACTCCTGCTCCTCCTGCTGGTCCAGCCAGCCCTGCCTGTCTCATGTCATGCACTGGCTCATTCACAGAAGAGGGGCGGAAGCCCAGAGAGGGCAGGGATATCTCCTGTCCTGGGCCGTGGCTCCCTGCCACACACCACATCAGTGACCTGCAGGCCGCTGTCAGCCTCTGCTCAGGGCTGGGGGCCTGCGCTGCAGGGGGTCTGCACACGTGAGCCAGTGCCCCTGTCTCTGGGGACACGAAGGGACACAGAGGCAGTGGGGCTGCAAGGGAGGGGTGGCAGGTCCCCATGCAGGTGCCTCCTAGGCCCTGCCCCCTCCTCCTGCCCCAGGGCCGAGGGACCACTGGGGCGGGCGTGAACCATAACCCCACCAAAGGCAGAAGGGAAAAAGCGCCCTGCTGCCTCTGGACACCAAATCCCACTTAGATCCACTGTCAGCAGGGCCTCGGGCTCCTCGAGTCACGGGTGATTTGGGAGGGGATGTGCATTTATTTTACCCCTAATCCCCCGAATGACAGAAATGTTGCATTTCTCTATGAAGAGCAGAGAACCAAGCTTTCATCCGAGAACCCAGACATGTTCTGAAACTCACTAACTCGTGCTTCTTTCTAGAACTCCCTTCCAGCTAGGACCCAAGTCTCTGTGTGTTCCTTTACCTCCCAAAGGCTGAATGCTCAGCCTGGACCCATGGCAGGGTGCTCATGCTTCAGAGAGGATGCCAAGCTCACGGGGCTCTGCTCTGGACCCCGAGAGAGCCGCGGGCGCCCCAGCACCACGCACGTGGCAAAGGCAGGCTGGGGAACCCTCCCATGCAGCCTCCCCCATACACACCAGATTGGCCTGTGGCTTTAACAGGCCCTCTGCTCAGCTCTAGGCTCTGTTCCCTGAGAAGACAGGAACGCGCTCCCTGCTCCCTCTGCTCCCTGATCCTTTAATCTGAGACTATTAAAACTTCATTCCACTCCTATTGGTAAACCATCAATCACCGTCAGCAAGCAGCCTCTGGCTTCTGCAGCTCAGTGGGGGAGGGCCACAGGGAGGGGGGCCATGGACACTGAGGGCCCAAAGCCAGAAGGAGGCCAGTAAGCCCCCTCCCCTGGGCAGAGCCCCGGGCTCCAGATAGCTACTGTGACCTTGAGAAGGACAGGGCTGCTGGGCAACAGATGGGAGGCAGAAGGCTCGTGTCTGGGGGCGGAGAAGGGCCCACGGCTCCTGAGAGCCACCACTCAGGGCCCGTGTCAGCGGGGTGATGGCGATGCTTGTGCCCGGCCTCCTGGGGGTAGACGGCGCTATCAGCACAAGCTGCTGCCTCCTTCCTGAGCTGCACAATAGGGGTAAACCCTGGCCTTTCTCACGCAGTAGCCTTCTGCTTCCTTCCTGGCTCAGACCCCCAGGCCTCCCTGTCCCTCTTCCTAAAGCCACCCTGGCCTCAGCGGGAAGGATGGAGGTTTTGGGGCCCAACCCCCAAGGTTCACTTCCGAAAAGGCAGCCACCAGCCCGGTGCTGGCAGGATTATGGGTCTTTTTCTTAATTAAAAAAATCCAATTAAATTAAGATATCAGAACTGAATAACACTCGAGTCATTAGGGCGACTTTTATCTTAATGACTACAGCTGCCGAAATCCTTCTCTGATTCTGGTGGCCTCCTGCCACAGCTGCGGGTTGGGTTTCAATGGAGAGGGGATGGAATGGCCTGCAGACATGGGGGGCATGGGGGTGGGCTAACCTGGGAATCCCTACTTTTCTGTCCACATGTCCTAGGGCTGGGGCGTCCCTTCCATCCTGGGGACCATACTCATTGCCCGTCAACCCTAGTGGATGTGAGGCAATTTCGGAAGCGACAAGGGAGGGTCCCTAAATTCATTTAAATAATCACCCCCACACCCTGGAAAAGAGTTCCCTCCTCTCTGTTGGGGTCAGGGGAGCAGAGGCCTGGACCCTGCAGGGACTCCTGGGTGGATGGAGGGGGCTTGAGTGCTCCCTCCTGGGCCCCCAGGGCTTCCATGTAGAGAGCCCTGTACAGAGGGGCTCCGGCATGTCCCCCTTTCCACCCCTAGGGCCTTGATCCCCCTCTTCTTGCCTTGTCCAGAAGGAAGTGCCAGCCATTCTGGTAGGGAATCCAGCCTCACCCAGAACAGAGGCCTGGGCCTGGGCTGAGGGAGGGAGGCCAGGCAAGGTGGGGCTGGGGCGAGCAGAGCTCTGGAAAGCAGGAGGTGAGAGTCTGCTGGCACCTGGTGGGATGGCTGGGGGGGGCCAAGCCTGCAGGAGTTCTGGTTATCCCTTTGCCTCAGGGCTCCCCTGAGTCTGAGGCCTGGAGGCTCCACTGACACAGGGCCTCGGGCAGTGGGGGTAGGGCAATGCTCACACAGGAGCTCAGGGGGCCCATCCACCCCCTCCCCCCGCCTCCCACTGCTGTGGTCCCAGGCAGCTGCCCTGGCCTGTTCCCTGATGCTCATAGACAGCAGGCTCATGGTGCCTTGCTCCAGCTTCCCCGAAAGAACGAAAGAACGTCAGGGCCTGTGGCTGCAAGCGCCCTGAGGGCAGGAACAGTGTCTGTCTCACCTCCTCCGGTTCCAGGTCAGAGGCTGGCTCGCAGGGGCTCAAGAAACATGGCAACTGACTGACGGATTCATTGAAAGGAGCCATGGTGAGAAATGGACCGAGTCTTCCTGCTGACTCCTACTGTCCCACCCTGAATGTGTATTATTGTACCAGTACTTTTGAAAATCAGTGACATTATAGCTTTCATTTGCTTTTCTAGTAAAAAAAAAAAAAAAAAGACCTACGAAGAAAGAGGCTGCGGATCATTCTGGACCCTAGACCATCACAGCTGGGGAAATGCCTGGTTCAATCTTCACTGTCCGGCAGGGAAGGGCGGCTCAGGGACAGAGAGCTGGTCCTGCTGCTTGGCAGGGCTCCAGACCCCCTGCGCAGGCCTGTATGCGCTATCACGTGCCCATTCTGGACATGGTGGGTTCTGATGGGCCCACGTCAAGGCCAGTCCGTGCCCCAGGTCCTGTGGGTGCATTCAGAAGACAGGACAGAGGGAAGAGAAAATCCCCCGGACTGGGTTGAATTGTGTCCACCCTAAAATTCATGTCCACTCAGAACCTCAGAATGTGGAAATAGGGTCTTTGCAGATCTAATCAGTAAATTAAGATGAGGTGGTACTGAACTAGGGTGGGCCTTCAATCCAGTAGGACTGGTGTCCTTATGAGAAGAAGGGAATTTGGATACAAAGAGAGAGACACACAGGGAGAAGGCCATGGGACGAGGGAGGCAGAGATGGGTCCACAAGCCGAGGACGGCCTACGGCCGCCAGAAGCCATAAGAAGGAAGGGAGCATCCTTCTCTGGAGCCTTCAGAGGGAGCGCAGTGCTGCTGACACCTCCAACTCGCTGCGCTTCCGGCCTCCAGAATGAGGCAGGAAGTTTCTATTGTGTTAAGCCATGTACTTTGTGGGACTTTGTTACAGCAGCCTGAGGTCACTAACACACCAGCAAACAACATGCAGCGGTGGAAAAGCCCCTCTCTCGGACCTCCCACCCCCACTTGCAGATGCTGGGTTTTCTGTCGCCCAAAATAGAATATGGGACCCTGGGAGGTGGGATCCTGGGAGGGCACAGCCTGGTCTCCCTGGGGGCTGGGCCTAGACTGTCCCCCAAAAGGATAACCCCAGTGAGGGGGCACATAGAGAGGTTAGGGACTTTTAAGAAAAGATCTATTTATTTGAGAGCAAGCATGTGTGTCCCCCGCCAGCAGGGTGGGGGGAGGGGCCGAGGGGGAGGGAGAGGGACAAGCAAACTTTGCCCTGAGCAGGGAGCCAGGAGCCTGCAGCCCGATGCAGGGCTTGATGAGAGGCTTGATGTGGGGCTCGACCTCAGGAGCCATGAGCTCATGACCTGAGCAGAAATCAAGAGTCAGATATTCAACCAACGGAGCCACTCAGGTGCCCCGAGAAGTTAGGGACTTTGAAGTAACACCAGCCTCACCTGAAACCCAGGCTCTGTTCCTTCCTGACCACATGACCTGGAAGCCACTACATCTCCCGAGACTCAACCGTTCATCTGAAGAATGGCGATAAGCAGGAACACCTACCTCTCAGGGCTGCCAACGGGTTTAGAAGTATCTACGGAGTGTCTGCTGTGAGCCACAGCCTGTGACAGACGCTGGGGACACCCTGGTGGGTGCAGAGTCTGGTGGGGATCTGCACTGAGGACTCACACCAGCCGAGGCCCACACTGAGGGACGGGAGCCTGGGTGTGTGAGCGCCATTCTGCAGGGATTGGAAGGCCGACCGGTGGGGAGAGGCCGATGGCGCATTTCTCCAGGGAACATGCGCGCGTGCACATCTCTAGGGCGCGCACTGGAGAACCTGTCCAGGCCAGGCTGTCTGGGGAGTGGGGAGAGGGTGTGCGGTTGGAGGCAAGGCCCGAGAGCAGAAGGGCCACAGTGGTCTTTAACCTTAGAGCAGGGGGAGGTTTCTAGCCCGCGAGGCGTATGTGCACGTGTTTGTGGGTCTCAAAAGCTCAGCTTAGTGTTTTTTCCATTGTCGGCTGTTGTGTAGAGAAGTTTGGAAGGGCCAGACCTTCTCAAGGGCCAGGGAGAGGTGTGCCCATCACACCTTCTTATTTTCTGTGTTTCTGATGCCCTGATATCTGGGGTCTCCTTGACCCTGGAGAGACTGCTGCTCCCAGGGCCAGCCAGTTCTGAGAGATGGTAAATGACTACTTGAGGGCACGTTTCATATGAGACCAGCTGATCGAGAGTCCCCACCAACCTCCTGTCACCTTCCAGGCCCCTCTCCCCGCTTGCCCTAATCACCCGGCAACAGGTAAAGACAACAAAGGAACCCCCATGCCCCAGAACCCACTGAAAATGTTCAAACCAGCCAACTCTAAGCCTACTTACTGTGCCTTGCCTGTTCTTCCCGTAAAACCACACTAAAGACTCTTGCCCCCATTTCCCTCAATCCCTCTGCCTCCCGATGGACCCTGGTGCATCATCTTGTGGCCCCATGTGGCACGGTGTGGCCCTGCGTGGTACGGCGTATCCTGGGACCCTGGCTCAGTCCCCGATATGACGAGGACAGTATCAGCCTGCAGAAGGGCATGGCCCGGGGTCTCAGGAGGGCAAGAGGGGAAGGCAGAAGAGAAGGGCTGCAGGGGTCACGGGTGGGCAGCGGGCCAGGTGGCTGCACTGGGCCAGGGGGCAGGAGGAGGGGTAGAGAGGCTCGGAGAAGCTCTGGTCCCAGCTGCCCTCCTGGGTCCTGCCCACGTGCACTCCCCAAAAAGCATCACCACTCTAAAAATGGAAACAAACGGTCCCTTGCTTTTTGTGGTGCTTTTTGTCAATCGAAGCTGTCAGTTTTCTCTGGTTCTAAATAAGGGAGAGCTCTGTGGGTCCCATAAATAGATTTCCAAAGCTGTGGTCCAATCGCGCTCCCGGAGCAGCCCCGCCCCACTACCAGCCTCCTGGGCACTGCCGAGGCTCGCCCCCTGGGCTGCAGGGCAACCCGGGCCGCAGGTGCTTGGGAATATCTGCAGGCTCGCAGTTTACTGTGAGACGCCAGCTTTCGCACATCATTACCCAATGTTGACAGAGGCGGCTGATGACTGTGAGCCTTGTTCTCGCCTCCATTAGCAGATTGCTTGAACAAAAAATCTGAAAAATTCAGCTCTCAGATGTGAGTCCCCACCATCTGGCTTGGGAAATCAGCTGGGTTCTGTTTCTGCCCCTAAAAAGGTTTGGATCTTGTTCCTGGGGACGGAGCAAGCCAAGGAAAGGGGTCCCAGGAGCTGAGGCAACTCCGGCAGGTCATGAAAGCTTAAGTCCTATGGGAGGAGGAAGACCCCAAGTGGTGGTCAAAGCGGGCTGCCGAGGAGACCTGGGAGGGAACGCTCAGGGTTTGTGTGAGGCTGGAGACGGGAGAAAGAGCACGGGGGCAAGCTGGCTGGTGACAGTGACAGGAGGGGGTAGGAGCAGGGAGAGCCAACTGCTTCCATCTTATTCCCAGCTTCTACCAAGCGCTGCAGGGCCAGGTTGAGAAGGATTCTGAGACCATGTGCGGGCTGAGCAGGAAACAGTGCTGTGATCCATTAGTAATGTCTGCCCAGGGCTCAGAAAGGGAAGGTGGCAACCTGCGGATTTGTCATCCCTGAGCTTAAGGCAAGTGGCTCAGAGCTAAGATGGCAGCCAGCCCGCACACAGCAGCACTCAGGACTGACGGCAGCCGAGAATGGATGGTTTTGGCCTCTCTCCCTCCCTGCCACCATGCTCTTCTCATCTACCCTGACTTCGCTCAGCCACTCGTTCATTCCCACATTCATTTACACCTTCATGCAAGTGCCTCCTGTTTCCGAGCAGTTCGCGGCTCTGCAAGGGGCGAGACTGTGGCCAGTCCACTCCAGCCCACATGGTCCATGCATCCTATGAGCCTCCACAAGGTCTTCCCACTCAGCCACTTCTTAACGCCCGCAACCCCCCAGTGCCACCTCCTGACTCCTGTTGGGCTCTGGGGGGCCCATGCTGGAGCGGGCCTTGCCAGCCCTTCCTCTGTCACCCCACTCCCCTTTGGCTGCATTGCATCTTCAGGGAGCTGACAGGCTTTTCCAGAACCCAGAGCCTTTGAACGGAAGCAGGAGAGCCAGACCTCAAGTGCTCTGTTAAACAGGAAACTTGCTGGATGGTGTGGACGACAACCCAGGGTGGGTGGAACTCACAGTGGCTGGGCCATGAGGGCCAGGTGGTCAGTTTCTGAACCTCTCCGCACTGCCCCTCCTGCTGGCCAGCACTCTGCTGCGGCCCCGCCCCGGGTGTCAGGTGCACAGAGGATGGCTGTCCCGCACAGTATCCTTCCCCGGGTGTGGCCTGGGCTGGTGTAGCCACTGTTCCAAGTAATCAAGACTAGCAGCCAGCCTTTGGAGGACAGAGGAACGCAGCAGCCACATGCCTAACCCTTTGCCCAGCACTCTGCCTGTTTTGCCAAACTTGGAAGAAGGTTGAGTGAGGTCAGGGGTCAGGAGTCCAGAGATGATGCCCCGTGTGGCAGAAGAATCACTGTCTCAGCTCCAAAGCTGCACCGGAGCTCAGGGGGCACCGGGAGGGCCGTGGGAAGGCTACTTGCTGAGAGCTGGGTCAGTGCTTCTGGCCCTGCTCTGCTGAAGGGCCTGCACTGGGGTCAGGCTTTCAACCTGAGCTCCATTCTCTCCTGGCTGGGTGACCTCTGGCAAGTCACCAAACATCTCTGAGCTGCTCTCACCCTGTGTCTGGAAGAGGGATATGCATGCCTGCTTCCAGGATTTTGGTGAGGATTGCCTGGGTCTCCACCCAGTCCCATGTAGCTCTCCTTCCTCGAGGTTTGTCCCGAGCTGGGCTTCATGCTAGGGCCACCAGTTCCTACGGGGGAGCCTAAGATGTGGTTCCGCCCCCTGAGAAGAAACCAGCCAGCTGGAATCAACTGATCTGGGAGCTGTGCTGGCAGCAGGTGTCTGTGCCGGGGGACAGGGCCAAGGTTCTGACGGAGGAGCCTTAACTCCCTCTCTGGAGGGTCAGGAAGTTTCCATAGCCAGAGGCCTCCAAGTAGAGGAGGGGCTGCTGGGAGCCTGGGCTCAGGGTCCCACCCAGCAGGTAGAGGGCAGGTGCTGGGCCTCCTTCAGGGCCTGGGAGCCTGGGTGCTGAGGGGGCGCTGGGTGGGTGTGTCTCTCCTCACAACACACACACACACCACACACACAGCCTACATGGGAGCACACTCACACTATACACACACACACCACATGCACACTAACACACACAGACACACGCAAACACGGGTGCACATGCCCTGCAGCCTCTGGCCAGCTTCCAGAACCCAGCTTGGCTTCAGAATGCAATGGCCACCTTTTTCTCTTTGCACCTTCTCCCCTCCTGGCGGGTGGGGGTGTTGTGGGGGAGGCAGGACAGCCTGGGGTGGAGAGAAGGGGAGGGACCGCGGGAAGCACTGGCTAGTTGAATCCAGACTCGTCTCTCTGTGTGAGGGTGAAAGTCACATCTGGCCTTTCCAGGTCAGTCCGTTCTTTTCCAGAATGTTCAGTGAAACACCCAGGCACAGACAGTCCTCACACCTGTTCCAATCAGTAAGTTGACAAGAATCTACTAAAATGAACTGGCGGTGCTCTGCCCTGTGGGCTCCTTTAGTGAAAAGATGTTTTCCTTCCTCCAGACTCTGTGAAGGAAGCCAAAGGAGACTCCTCACAGGGAGGGACAGAAAGGGTCAGGCTCCTCCTGGTTGAGATAAGAACTCCACCTGCAGCTGATGGGCCTGGGAAGAAGGGGTCTGGGTGCCAGGGTGAAGAGCAACAGCAACCTGGCAGGGGCACCTTTACTCTTAACGAGTCTCATTAGGGACATCCCCAGTCTACACAGGAGGGGCAGGGAAGAAACCAGTGAGGGAGCTACGGTGTGACCTATGGAGCTCAAGCACGACCCTGACAAAGAGGGTCAAAATCATAAGAGCAGACTCAGAACCGTGCCTGCCCAGTACATTCAATACATAGGATGACCAGATGACCTGCTTGATACCTGTTGTCCCAGTGTAATTATCAACTTTTAGTAATTGTAATTATTAACTATTACTTCTCTCTCAAAATTATATGGTCGCCTGATCAATACGGATGCTTCTCTTGATTACCCTAAGTCAGAGGTAGCGTATGCCCGGCAGCTTTCTCCACACTTCCTGTTCCTCGGTCTGGGGCAGACCCTGCTGATCGATGACATCACCCTCGCCCCTGAGCCTGCAGACTTTCCCATGGGCTTCCGAATCCTTCTTACAACAGCATTAAGGGCATACTGATGGGCGAGGAGGGTGTCCACGTTAGGGAGGAGATGGTGGCAGAGATGTGAGATTGGTTGTAAACAGGGAGACTGAGCAAATGTATGAGCATATTTAAGGATAACAGGAGACAGGTTTCTTACTATTGGAGGAGATAGTTACAAGTGTCACAAGGGAGAAAGTAAGAATGAATCCTCTGATGGTGTACTGGAATCAGCCAAATCAGAGTAAACTAGTGTTTTTCAAAATGTCTACCTCTCTATGTAGAAATACAGATGCAGAAGGGTGTATGTATTCACACACACGTGTATATGATGATACATATTCCCCAGCTCAATACGCAGAGAGGGCTTGGGAGCAGTGACATCCCCACAACAGTGAGCACACTTATGCCCAGATCTTGGCTTCCGAATACCACCTCCCACTAGAAGGAGCCAGACTTCTTCGGAGATACGTTCATCCCAGGAGATATCGAGATGTTCCTGGAACATCTTGCTCAGAAACCAAGAAGTGCTCAGATAATGATGTCTTTGTATGAAATGACACAGAAGCCAGCTTGAATGGGTACCCACCAACCACCAAAATAAATTATGAGAGAACCCATGGAATAATGAAATTACGAGTCCCGAAAATTGTAAATAAGTAAATGAATAAACTACAAGTTTGATGAGGAGTAGTGTATTTATATAGGCTTAATGTACCTCCCACAAATTACTTATTGATTAGGAAGGGGAAGAGGGTAGCTTTACAGTGGGGAAGACTAGCAAACACCACCTCCATCAGGTGATCTGAGTGAACACGAGAAGTACGCAATGGAGATCCTGGACCACCCGACAGATCTCAGCATCCCTTCAAGATTCCTGCCAAAGATGCACGATCTGAATCTACCCGCAAGGAAACGTCAGACAAACCCAAACTGAGAGTCGGTCTACAAATACCTGGTCTGGACTCTGCAAGAGTGGCAAGATCCTGGAAGTCACGGACAGAAGGAAGAACTGGTCCAGACCGAAGGACATGACCACGAATGTGACATGGGATGCTGACATTATTGGTGCCATTGGTAAAATGACTGAGTGTGAGGCCGTCGTAACAGATATGTTAGTGTCCTGATTTTGAGAGTTCTGCTATGGTTATGTAGGAGGATGCTCTTGTCTGTGGGAAATACACACAGAATTGTTGTTCTCAGGTGATAGGGCATCAGGTTGCCAGCTTTCAAATAGCTCAGCACCAATTTTTTGAATTATCCTTTCAACCTTTTGGTTTGTGACTATTTCAAAAAATTTTACAAAGGACAATTAGAAATTCCAAAGAACACAAACAAAATGCCATGTAAGCAACTTAGGGGTCAAATAAAAAGCAAGATAAAATGAGACACATGGCCACAGTAATATGTACCGTCTGGTGTTTGAAGGGTAAAGGTCAGCTCTATGGAAAGTTCTCTTGGTGCAGCAGCTCTCAGCCTCGGGAAAGCTGGGCCCACGAGGAGATCACGCACTGCTCTTTGGCTTTCACGGGAATGAAAGGCAAGACCCTTTCACAAAGGCACTGGATGGTTAGAGATGGTCCTGACTCCTTCACACCAGGGGAAAGAATGTTCCATAACCAGGATGGGCTACATGATTTGTGGAGCCCGGCGCAAAATGAAAAGGTGGGGTCCTTGTTGAAAAATCGTTAAGAATTTCAAAGATGTGACAGCAGAGCATTGAACCAAGAGCAGGTCACACACCCAAACTGGCTCTTTCGGGAACATTCACCACCGGCCGTTGCATTAAGAACTTGCCCTTTTGTAATACTCAGGCCGAGATGAAAGATTCATGAATAAGAAGGTTCATCAGAGTATTATTTATAATGCTGAACACTGGAAGCATCACCAATGTCCAACCAAAGGAAATGACTAATAAATTACAAGACAGCTATAAGATGGAATATTATGCAGCTATTAAAAATATTTTAAGGAATATTGCATGACAGGTGAAAAGCCTGTTGACGTAATGGCAAGTGAAAAAATAAAAAATATGAAGCTACATACATATCATATTACAAATTTTATGAGAACGATTGTTATAGGTGAGTATAGCAAAAAGACTGGCAAGAACTATGTCAACAAGTGAACAGGGCTTGTCTCTGGGTGATGGGCGTATAGGTGATGTTTATTATCTTTTCAATACCTTTCCGAGTCTTACAAATGTTCTACCATGAGGGGCACCTGGGTGGCTCAGTTGATTAAACATCCTACTCTTGGTTTCGGCTCAGGTCTTGATATCAGGGTCGTGAAATCAAGCCCCATGTCAGGCTCTGTGCTCAGCAGGGAGTCTGCTTCCCTTTCCCTCTGCCCCTACCTCCACTTGCTCTCTTTCTCTCAAACAAAGAAATAAAATCTTTAAAAAAAATGTTCTACCATGAGCATATCTAATTTTTATGCTTAGAAAAATATTTTTAAATATTTAAAAATAATTTATTCATTTGTCATAATGAGCCTATTTGCTTTTGTAATTAAAAAATTTTAATAAAGAGCAAAATTTAAAACAAGGCCATTCACATTCACATTCAAGCAGTATTTATGGAACGCCAACTCCATCCCGGCACAATGCTTGGGTCTGGAGGAATGCAGAGGAAGCATTAGAAGGACAGATGGTATCTGACTCCATAGGCTTATCATCTTGTTGGTGAGGAGTAAACAAAAAAAGTTCTCTGGGGCTTCCCACAGACCTCTGCCTGGGATCCAGGAAGGTCCCAGAGTAGAGCGGGACCCCCAGTGGGCAGCTGCCAGTGCCAGCAGGCTGAGCCTGGAGGGGCGAGTCTGCGATCACAGCCGTGCTGGGGGGCAGCGAGCCCCTGGATCTCCCACATGCTTCAACAGTGCATGCCAGGGAAGTTATAAGCTGGGCACATCACCCTTTAATAAGCTATAACTTAAAAAGCAATGGCAGGCTCTAGGTAATCAATACCACATTGTAATAATTTCAAGCACACAGATTTATATTCTGTGCACCTTGGACAGCAATTACTTTATTCTTCTAATATACTTGCGAACGCTGCTTTATTTTCACTTAAACCAATTTGCTTTATTGACCAAAGCAAGTCTGGTGCCCATAATACCAACCTTTCTCCCATCCTCTAACTCAGCGAATCCAGTTCACATCAATAATTATGACAAAGGTGGTGATTCTTTTCCCCCAAGCCTAGACAGCACTGATGAGATCTATCGGCGGGGGGGTGGGGTGGTGGTGGTAATCACTTTCCCTTCTCCCTTCGGGTTGCTGGGAGGAGCAGGCAGGGGGTCAGAAAGCAAGTTCCAAACAGCTGCTCAGGGAAGGAGCAAGAAATCGGGGGAAGGGAGGGAGGCAAGTGAGAGGACAAATAGAAGAAGGCTGAGAAGAAAAAGAGCAGAAAATCTGGGCCACAAACACCTGGGGCAGCAAGGAACGTCACCTTGTCCTGAGCGGCACAGCCCCTGCATCTCTGCTGAGGAGAGGCAGTGTGCAGGAGGACCCCGCCGTTCCCTGGGTCGATGTGGCAGGGCGGTTGGAAGCAACTCAATGGGGCATACCATTAGCCAAAGACCAGTGACCTACTCCTTCCTCCGGGCGGTGAAGCAACTTTGTGCAACTAATCAACTAATCCATTAAACTTCAGAGAGGTAGGTCAAAGCCTCTATGATTTAGTCAATTAATCAAGGACCGGAGTTTCACTTGGTGTTTGGATCTTAGCAATAGTTTTCTTGACCTTTCTTTGACTATATGACTAGCCCTCAGAAGCCTTTAACTTACTGCATTTTTCGTCTTCAACTGGTCTGTGGGTTCCCACCTGCACACCAGGAAGGGCCAGCAATTAGAGTGGAGTGTCCAGGTTGGTGTCCGTGAGAAGCAGAGGCAGGAGGGGGTGGACTAGTGCAGCCGTCCTGCACGCATGGCGCCATACGGTACTGATTGCGCCAATTATACATGTCCCCGAGAATAGAAATCTCCTGAACTCACGGCCGGGGCCAGGGAACAGAGCAGATGCCTGCACAGCAGGATGGCTACCCTTCCAGCTGCTGCTCCCCCCAGCAGGGGCCACTGTGTTGGGTAGGTGGGGAGGATACAAGAACTCTCAGCCAGGAGCTCAGAGAGTTAGTGGCAAGACTCGGGGTTAGTCACTCTTCTGGTGAAATCTGGTTCTAGAAGTGAACCTACCCTGACCAAGCCTTACTTGTACTCTGGTTCTAATGCAGGGCCCCAGCCTGGGCCTCCAGGGCTGGGATTCCTCTATGTCCGTCCTTCCGTCCGTCCATCCATCCATCCATCCATCTGATTAACAATTATTCACTGAGTCCTAACCACGCACCAGCCTATGTCCTAAGCACTGAGGACAGAATCTTGGACAAAGCACGTGAACAACACAGCGGGCCAGATGATGTCAACAGAAAGCACACAGAGGAGCACGCACAATGTGTGCTGGGCAGGTGCGGGATTCAGAGGAAGCCCAGAGGAGGGGGCATGACTAACTCTCTGGAAGGTGAGGCTTCCCAGAGGAGGCAGCGTCCTAGCTGGCTTCCATAGGAGGCACAGAAGTAGACCAGGCAGCCCGTGCGGTAGTAAGGATGCACCCAGAGCAGGGGGCTGGAATCTGGGCCCTGAGGCCATCTAGTTAGTACTCCCTTGCCTTCCAGGCCCTTCTCAAGTACGGGCACCTTCCACACTGGGGCTACTGGTCTCTGGGCCCTGCTCTCCCATGTCTGCTCTCACGGTGCCTTGCCAGAATTTCCATGAGAACTTGGAGGGTCTGCTCAGCCATGGAGACACACGAGGGAGTGAAGTAGGTCACTGTGTACAAAGAGCAATGGCACCTGAAGTGGGATTATTTTGACACCACTCCACTTTGCACATTAACTGCACAGGAACCAGGCAGTGTAGGCAGTGTGGTATACAACGGTGAGGTGTCACTCCCACAGACTTCGATGGGAATGTGTCCCCTGGATGGTGCCATGCAACGGCCCCAGGAGGAATATTCTTCACTCCCCCCAAGAAATATGCCATGCACGTTTCTCTTGAAACACATGGACAGCCTGCTCTATCTTTCATTTCCCACTTTTGAAAGAAACCTGGGAAAGGGAAATATTTCTCTAAGAAAAACCATAGCACAGGAACCATGAGAAACGGCAGCTACTCGTTGGGCCAGGTGTCAGGGTGGGGGGGCAGTGGGGCCAGCATGGAGGATGTGACTTGGGGAGCTGATGGTCCCCATCCTGTCTCATGGGGTTAGCAGTGGCCGCTCAGCAACTCCCCTTTGCTGCTGCCCTTAGGGGATTTGGGCCAACAAGGCTAGATCTTCTGGGTTTTCCAGAAAAGTCAGAAATCTAAGTTTTTGTGTGAAATTTCCAGATTTGCATATGTTGGCTCAAATCTGTGTAAAGCAGTGTGTAAGCCAAATGCAGCGGGAGGCCTGAGGGCTCCAGGTTTGCAATCCTGGCCCTGGAGCGTGTGGGCTCCAAGGGGGTGCTGAGCCATGGGGAGGCTGGCAGGCTATGAATCCTTTGGGCCCAGGATTCAGTCCCTTCTAAATGGGACCCAAAAGAAATGTAGCCCTTCAGAATTCCGGCGTATTTTTGGGAGGTTCAAAAGACTGGAGGCCTGGGAACCCCATCCTCCCCAGTGTCAGCGTGGAACAGGGAGGCTCATCAGCCACTGCCAGCTCCGTGATGTCTGGTCTGAACACAGCCTGGCGCGCAGCTATCACGGGGAGACCTATCATAATCAGGGGCAGAGTCAGTGTGTTGGGGTCTGAGGTTTATACAACCTGGCAGGCCTTTGTTAGGAAAAAGAACACATAATTTAGAACACAAAATCAGGGGCTGTGTCCTGGGGAGGGTCTGTAATGGCGGTGCTGGTGGTGGCTTGTACCGACTCAGGAGAGCCAATTACACGGATTTCTTCCCACCGGCACTCAGAGACAGCATGTTGGTAGCTTGAAATGGACCATGGTGGGAGTGTTTACTCCACGAAAATTGGCAAGTGATACAAATCAGGGGCCCTCCACAGAGAGCCCATTGTGAAATTTACCAGCACACCAAGTCCAAAAGAGGAGTGGGCTGAAGGTTGGTAAGTGCCATGGTAAGTCTGCCTCTGATCATAATATATTCATTAGACAGGACTCCACTGGAGGATGGAGGGGGGTGGAGAAAAACCCAGAGCAGTGCTTTCAAAAAGGAAGAAGGATTTTTTTTTTCTAAAATAGAAAAAAAAAAAAAAAAAGGAAAATATCCTTCTGAGAGAAAAGGTTTTCCCTTCTCAGTTTGAGCTGGGGAAAAAAAAAGAGACACAGTGAGAGAGAAAAGTCTTTCTTCGATTCCCAAAAGGCTCCACTGAACCTGGAGTTTCCCTTTGGAAAGTATACGGTTTTGGGGCATTTGCTGAATAAAATCATCCCAAATTAAAATCTCATTTCTTTCAAGGGGCTGGAGAGTGTGTCTATTTGTCTGGGACTAAAGGATTGAAATTCATTTTAAGGGAAGAGATTCATCAGCGGAGACAGGCTGAGAAGCTTCTGGGGAAAATATTGCTCCAGCTCCCGTGTCCTGATGCCCTTCAGTGGAGAGAGGAGCTCCTCCTGGGAAGCTGGGCTGGAGGCCAGTGCACCCAGACGTGCCCCAGGCCCGGCTCCTGGGAGACAGCCCCCTGGGCTCAGCCCTGACCCATTCAGAAGGCGAGCTGGGGCGGGAGAGCATACACGCAGCCCTGGCACACACAGGCACCTTTAGAAAAAGGGACATCAGGCTTTCTGTAGCCAGGGCCGTGCTGCATGCTGCCAGGAGGGGCCTCTCTGTCCACATCTGGCCCCCCAGAAGCTGGAGGGGCTCTATGTGTCTGCTGGCTATTCTGAGGGAGTGGAGGCAGAGGGGTTTAGGGCTCAAAGCATCCTGCAGAGGAGGGTGGGGGGTGCTTTGCTGACCATGAGAGTTGGGGCTCTGCTGGTTCACACCTGCTGCCCAACAGGCAAAGGGTCATGGGAAAAGTGTCCTCTTCAAAGACAGCCCTGATGTCCCATCCGCTTAATCACGCTTCACCCCATAAACCGTGGGGCAATGCGTCCCTCCTGGTTAGGCCATATGCCTCGGCTCTCTGGATGCTGCATTCGGTAGCTGTGGGGGCGGAGGCAGCACATACCTACAGCTGCTGTGGAATGTCACCCCCGAGTGTCCCTGGACACCAGCTAAGCAGCCGCTACCTCCTGGCTGGGCAAGGAGCTTGTGCCTCAGTGGTGAGGCTGCGGGGAGAGAGGCTGGGGCTGAGGGTCACTGACCGGAAGTGGAGGAGGAGGCTGTGTCTGCGATGTGACAGAGGGACCAGGAGGGACTCAGCAGGCCAAGGAGGGGTGAGGAGAGCGTTGAGGTTGTGAGACCTGAGCAAGTGAGCGAGGCCCTGACCAGCATGGGTTCCTGGGAGTCATTCCGGGACCATTAGGGCTTAGGGTTTCGAGCTGCAGGCCAAGGGGCAGCACTTGGGGGTCGAAGGCCTTGGGCGGACCTGCTATTTAGAAAGAGAATTGGGCTGATGCCCAGAAACCCGTGCCCATGTGAGCACCTGCCCTGAGATCTGACCAGGACCCTGCCGTGGTGTCCCACAGACACAGCGCTTCACACGCTTGGCTGGAGAAGAACAAGGCTGGGGGCGCCAGGAGTTGCATCCCAGCACGGGCCCCTGCCCCAAACATCCCTGCCCTCTGGGAACTCTGGGCTCTCCCTTCCCAAGGCTTGTCCAGCTCCAGTAAAACCAGATCCCAATTCTGGAAGCTCCAGCTGCCTTTCTCAGGACTGCTCATGGCCTCGGGGGCAGAGAGTGAGCTACAGAGCAGTGGGGCCGCAGCCGAAGCAAAGGCCAGGAGCCAGCTGGTGGGGTCCCAGAGAACTTGGGGGCGGGGGCTTGCTGCCTCCGCTTGTCCTTGGATGCTTCCCCAAAGCCCCTCCCCACTGCCCTCCCCCAAAATGCTGAGTCAGATGCAGTTATTTTTTAATGAAAATGCAGTGCAATTTATTTTGCATGAGTTTCTCCAACTATCTGCCCCCTGGGAGCCGGACAGCGGTGGGGAGGGAGCCATGGGGTTTTATGAGCCCTGTCACTTAATACACGGAGTTGCTGGGGGCTGGAATCTGAGCTCTGGGCCCCCGGGGGGATGCTCAGCCCACCTCTGCCTTAGTCAGCGTTCAGTTTAATGTCAGGCAGAGGTTGTTATAGGCCAAGTCTATAAATAAAGGATTTACAATTAAGGTTATTAGCATCAGGTGGAACCTACACTCGGCAACCTTGCCTTGCACACACACAGACAAGCGTGTAGTGCTCCTTACTCTGATTAAAAATGATGCCCAGAGCACACGAGAGCTGCCCTTGCCAAGACATGGCATTTCCACACCTCCCGGAGGTGCATGGGTTTTTGCAGGGTAGCACCCCTCTGCATGATGCCTGGAGGTCTCAAAGAACCAGTGGCTGGCTGGGTGTCCCCTCCTGGGCAGCAGGGCTATGGCCCGAGGGAAGTGGCTGTTTGTCTAACCTGCAGGCTCCACCTCCCCAGGCACTAGGTTTGTTTGCCTCAATAATAGATCACTAGGATTTCTCCGACTTGCGTGTGGTGACTCCTGTCCCACCTGAAACTGCAAAAGCACGAGGCAGAGCTTTGCCCACCTCTCTTTACTGGGTGACTGAGCCACCCCCGACGTGCCAGTCAGCTGCTCTTGCAAACCAGCAAGCTTCTGCGAAGACAGAACTGGCTGCGAGAACGAGGGGCACCCTTCCTGTGACCCCAGCCCTTAGAGGGGCCCCTCAGCAGGCATCATCCTACAAGGGCTGGGGCCCTGCCTGGGGTGCCTTGTGTCCGCAGACATACGCCAGTGTACCACACTCAGCAGCTAGAGAATGCGTTAACATTCCTGGAGCACCGCCTTTGGACCCAGCCCTTGTCCCCCCAGCAGGGACTGGCAGCTTTGGTGTCTCAAAGGCATGTGGGTGGTTGGCCTGGGGTGGGGGGCTGGCTCCAGCAGCTTCTCTGTCACCTGCCTCCCCATTCTTGGGTAGAATCCCCCCTTCCACTCTCTCTCTACTCCTCACCTCTCTTTATCTTCTCTGGGACTGAGACAGACTAGTCTGTAAGGGGCAGAGCCCAGCCTGCTTTCTGTGTCCCTGAGGAGGCCCCCAGGAAGAGCCATAAATAATGCTTTCTGCTGACCTTGCTCCAAAGCTGGGGACTGCTGGAGCCCCAGATAGGCCTCCAGGCCACGGCTCAGCCACCTGTGGTGTTCTGGGGTCTCAGGGAGATGGAGGGAGGAGGCCCCACCGGGGCTGCTGCCGTTTGGCAGCCACAGAAAGAAGATTCAGGGCATGGGTGGGTGTGGGGAGGGGCTGCGGGGCACCCGTGGGAGAGGGGGGTGCAGGCAGGAGAGGAGCAGGCAGCAGCCCACAGGGCCTCGCCTCAGCTCTGCTTGGTGCCTGGGAGGCTGCTGACTGGAACTTGTTTAAGGGGAAATGGATTTTGCATGAAACGTGACACAAATTTATTTGGACAAATAATACACCATTTTAAGCTGCCTCTTTGGCTTGGCGGCCTCCCCCTCTCGGGTGGGTGGCGAGCTCTCCTGATGTGGGCAGTGAGGCACTGGGGTGTCAGGGAAGATTTAAGTCCTCCCTCCCTAAAATGAACGTTGGAGTGGGATGTTGGCGCAAACTAAAAATAGCCCCGTGGCCCCCAGCCTAGGCCTCCAGCCATCAGAGTTTTGCCCAATATTATGATGATTCTCACGTAAAGAAAAGACTAATGGGTTTCTTCCTTGAGGCAATTAAAAAGTGATTTGTCACACACCAAGATGTATGGCTTTGTATTGGCAGATAGGAGGCTGTGGATGGTGGGGGGGGGGGGTCCTCAGGGCCTCTGTGGGCAGAGGGGGCCGGGGGGCTCCCAGGGGCTCCAGTGAAGCCAGACAGGAGGTGAGGGGGGCAGGGGCACTGGGCTGGGGTCAACACAAGGCTGTAGGCCCAGCTCAGTTAGGCTCCACTGGCCTTGGCCATGAGGCCTCTGGAAAGGCCCCTCCCAGCTTCAGGGAAGAGGTGGGGTCTGAACGTTTTCCAACACCTCAGACAGCTAGCAAGGTCCAGGAGCCCCCCACTCTTGCCCCATCTGTTCACCCCCCACCCCTGCTCACCAAATGGGAGAGGGCTAGACTCAGAGGGCTAGATTCAGGGGGGTCCTGGCTCCCCTCTTGGTGCTCCCACCTTGAGGAAGAAGCTATGGAGGATGAGAGAGACCCCCAGCCTGCACTGAGGTCCTCAGCTCACTCACAGCCTAGGAGGGAGTCTCCTGACTCAGGAGTTGGAGAGAGTGCAGGTGCATGCCGGGTACCCCCCACGCACCCATGGCTGCCCTACAACTGGGCATGTCCCATTACTGCCCCACATCCACACCTGGGCATGTCCTACAGCTGCCCCACACCTGGGCATGTCCCATTACTGCCCCACACCTGGGCATGACAGCTGCGTCAGGAATAAACCCAGGTGATCATCCCTACCAGCCTTACTCTTTGGTTTCACTGGATAGGTTCAGAACTCAAAGCCCCTTGTTCTCAACCTCCCGAGTGAGTTCCAGACACGATCCCTCCTTTTCTAAAGAGCCGCCCGTCCTGGTGCCGGAGGACTCCTGGGGTCTCAGGGTCGGCTTCACCCTGTTACTCCACGCCGCAGGCTACTTTCTCTTTCCGTCATTCCATCCTTCCTTCCCCAACACGTACTACACGTCCCTTTATTGCTCCCTTGTTCAGTTGGCGACGGCACCCACCACCATACCGTCCATGCTAGGCTGGCTGGGGTTGGGGGGAGGTACTGCCTTCCAGAACTCCAGTGAGAAGGTGAGGTTGCCAAGCCCTATGCATGTTTGCAGTTCTCCATCCCCCACAGAGACTTTCCTACTGAGCCACAGTCTGAGGAAGACACTGAGAAGGTGGGCCGGCATGGGGTGTCTCGGGCAGTCTTGCTGGGGGCACACAAGGGGCAAGCAGCCTCTCCACCAGGACTCTGATGCCGCAGGGAGGGAGGGACCGCCCTTGCTGGCACTGTGGGGACGCAGAGGGCTGCCCCTCGGGCTGCTGCCTGGGGCTGGAGGGCTCCCCACCAGCAGGCACCTCAGTGAGGGCCCTAGGGCCTCTACTTCCGGTGGTTCCTGACCCCTCTTCCTCCGCTCACTCCATCCTCCCTCCTTCCCTTCCACTGCTTTCATTTCTCTCATGACGTCAGACACCTAACAGACGAGCATCATCTGAAGCCACAGAAGTAACAGCAGTTTGGGGCATTTTGTAGGTGGATGAAAAGACTTTTCATCCACTCTGAAGCCAACGCCCAGCTCAAAGCTTCTGTGGCTGCTCCAGATGGACACTCGGCTTGGAGGGTGACCCACCTGTCAAGTCCCCTGACTCTTGGAGCCCCAGTGACCACAGGCATGGCATGGAAAGTGCTTTGCTGGTCCTGGGAATGCTGCTCTAAGAAACCCTTTACCCAGAGGCAGCTCAGCCTCAAAATGGTCAGGAACAGAGGGACAGAGGCTCCCCGATCAGTCTGTGTCCTGGAGCCAGGCCAGAGGGAGCCCCTCATCTCATATCCCCCTAGCTCAGGGGACCTGGGCCCACCTCTCCTGGGCCTACTTCTGGTCTGGAGCTCTGGTCCTCTCCTGGGGCCCCTGGAACCTCAAACCTCTGTGCAGGTTTGCAGCACACTGACAGTGGCGGACCCATATGGACTGGGGCTCCGTCAGCGGCTGCACCGAGTGCGTCTACGCGTCTACGTGCATTAGCTCATTTCATCCTTCCAGTGACCCAGCGAGGTAGGCGCTATGATTCTTCATCCCATTTTACAGTTCAGAAATGTGGAGCATGGAGATGTTAAAGAACATAGACTTTGAGACTTTGGAAGACGCACAGTAGCATCAAGGTGGTAAAGCTATGACTCTCTTAGAGCACACCACTCTGCTGGGGACTTTGACCAGGACTTCCTTCTTCCCTCCTTGCTTCCTCCCTTCCTCCCATGGCCTTCCATTCAGCCATCCTTCCATCTGAACATTTACTGAGCATATTAAGAGTTTAGACTCTGTGTTGGAGATACTTTAGTAAATAAAAAAAAGTCCATGTCCTGTTCGCATGGATACAGAGCTTCCATTTGGGAGGAAATAGTAATGCACATTTAATCCATCCCTACTGTGTGCCGATACACAGCTTCAAAGTGGCAGAGGCTTGGCTCAGACAGCCCCAAGTTTAAATCCTGGTTTTCCCACCTACGAGCTGTGTGGTCCTGGGCAAGTTTCTAAGCTTCTCAGACCTTCAGATCCTCATCTATAATCCTCCGAGTGCTGCTGGAAGGGGACTTAGGTTAGTAACATTTGTGAGGCTGCAGAGCTCCCTGGAGTGGGCCTGGTTTCCATAAATCACGGAAACAAACATATGTCCCTAGCTACTAGGGACCAACCAGAGCGCCACTCCACATCGAATCAATAGACTTAATATTTAATAATAATCCGCTGAAAGGCACTCTGGTCAGCTCAATGCATCAGTGCCACACTAATAACAAATTGCCTCTTAAATTATTAGCCTGGGTTCCCTTCATGAAGCTCTGGTTCAGTGCGTAACAGGGAGGGAGAAGGATGAGCCAGGCCCAAGAGGCCAGGGTGGTTGTGCGTGGGGTAGGTGGGCTGAGCAGTGCAAGCCTGGACCCTCTTGTGGGCAGTGGCCGCAGGCAGGAGAGTCCCCCTGGGCGGATGCCCCCTGGGCCTGGGACACACATTCCCAGATGTGCCCCAGGACAGTCCCGAGTCTGGGGTCCATCCTAACCACAGCTGCCACTTACCGAATGCCTACCATGTGCTGGGCTCTACGTCATGTCATTCCATTAGAAAACCTAACGATGAAGGGATTATTTTCCCCAATTTACAGATACAGAAACTGAGGTGACTTCTTCAAGGCCAACAGCTCACACCCAGAGATCTGGGGCTTACATCCAAGCCAGTAGGACCAGTAAGTGACCGTCTGTAACCTTTGCATAGAGGAAGTATCATGGAGCTGTGACAAGTACAAACTCTGGGCCTGACTGCATGGTTCAAATCCCAGCCTTCTCACTGACTCGCTGTGTAACCTGGGTAAGTTCCTAAAGTACTCTGTGCCCCAAGTCCCTCATCTGTAAAATGGGGATGGCAGTCATGGTGCCTGCCTTGAAGGGTGCTGTATGGACTATGATGATAGTGTCCAACAGGGTTGGCATGAGGCCAGGGCGAGCTGTGATAGTCCCGCCCAGAGTCCCATTCTCAACCTCATCACTGCACATCCCCACACAGGGATGGAGGGGAGGGCTGCGGGGACCAGGCTCACGCAGGAGGAGGAAGAGGGATCCAGACTGAGCCCACCCCATATGGGGTAGCAGGTGTAGGCACATCCAAGGTCACAGTGACCTGGGTCAAGCCTGTCCCATGCCTGTCTTTGCCCCCCACTGGTGCACTGGCTCATGCTGCCCTGGTCCTCTCCACCCCAAGAGTTACCCTGGACTCCTGTAAGGTGTTCGACCTTTGATCTAGAAGGGGTCCAGGACCACTGTGAGGGCACGTGCCCTGTCCCATAGGGAAGCTCCATGCTCAGACCCGTGCAGGCACTCGATGGCAAGATGTCAAATATAAATCTGATTCCGAGGGGAATCACCTGAGCCCCGGGAAAGGAGGCTAGCTCTCCGGGGCCACAAAGGAGACCCGTAGCTGCACTTTTCTTTACAAAGAAAGAATTTTTACTGAAATATTAACTGTGGTTATCGTTGAGTATCGGGCTTTGAAGCTACTTTACTTTAAAATTCGTCCTGTTTTCTCTGTAGATGTAAAACTTCATCGAGGAACCAGGATTTCTAGTGTCATGAAAATGATAATCAAGGGGTTGGAACTGTAACCCCCCCCCCAGGCTATTTTCCTTGAGGGCTAAGCCCTGAATCTGGACTTCTGTTTTTCCTCCTGCCAAAAGGGAAGAGGGATCATGTGGAAATGCCAATGACCCAGGTGAGTCTCCAGAAGAAAATTCCAGGGGTTTCTCTCTCTCCTGCAGAGGCCCGGCTCTGTCCTCCCTGTGGTGCAGGCTTGGCAGCTGGGAGGTTTGGGTGCTGCCTGTGGCTGTTAAGTTCCATACCCTCCAGGGTGAGGCTTAGGGAGGGCACAGAGACTCACGTCCGTCTTCTCTGGAGTGGGAGGGAAGTCCTTGTCTCCAGGAAACTGAGCACGCTTGCTCTCTGCCGGGCAGCCGACAGGGTCCACAGCCCCGGGGAAACTCAGTGGTGGCATTTCTGGAAGGGGCCAGAGGTGTGTGCTGTCTCTCCAGGGTGTGGGATGCATGGGCTGGCGCTGCAGGGGGCAGTGGGTGTGGGCACCCCTCCTCCAGGCCCCCTGCTGTCTGTGCCCTACAAAGCTTCCCCATCCTCTAGGAGCCATCTCTACAGTTTTGGTGTTGCCGTTTGCCCTAATCTCTGGCCATTTTCAGAGAGAGAGGGGTCTGGGTGGAACAGACAAGCACAGGTGTACATTTGTGGGGCCTGAGAACCCCTGCCATTTCTGGGGCTCTCAAGCCTAGTCCTCTCCCCTTAACTGATGGGGGCATGAAGCTCAGGGCTGGACCCTCAGAGCTCTGGCTCTGGGTGCAGCACCTTCTAGTGACTTCCAAGAGGAAGTGCCTGGGCTAAACCAGATGATGGTTTTGGCCTTTTTCATGTCCATAAAGAAGGCCTCAAGTCAATGGCGCTATTTTCCCCTCCTACCTCCTTTGACCTTCCCCTGCCCAGAGCACCTCTCCAAGGCGGGGCCCAGGCTCTGTGCCATGCCCTTGGCTCTGGTCCCAGCCTACCGTATAGATCTCTTTCTCCAGGAGTGAGTTTAGGCATCTCCATGTTCCAGTGAACTAACGTGGGAAGCTTCTCCGTGTTTTGAGGCCAGAGGTTGACCCAGGGCTGCCCATCCTCCTGCCTGAGGCAGAGCCTCATGCATGGTCAGGGGATGATGGCTAGAGACTAAGAGCAGGACTCCATTCAGATCCTGACCCCTCCCTAACGGGCAAATTAGGCCAATGTTCTGAGCCTCAGTTTCCCTCTCTGTAAACAGTCGCACCTCCTTCAGGAGGATGTTGTGAGACTTACAAAGATCATTATCTTACAAGCTGACACGGGGCTGGGATCAGTGATGTGGAGTCGGCAGGCCTGGGACCCTGCTCCTAGCAGGAGGGCACAGCCAGCTGGTCGGAGGCAGGAGGAGGCAGGCCTGCCAGAGCCTGCGGACAGCCCTGGGGGTAGGCAGACATTCCTGGCACTCAAAGCCCCTGTTTGAAAGGCCGGTTTCTGGGAAACACAGGCCCCAGCAGCTGAGCGAAGAGGAAGTGGTCTGATGCCCGGTGATGCAAATGGGGTTGATTATTCAGAGTTCCTGGAGGTGGCCAGGCTCCTGGAGGCAGCCAGCCAAGGCTGGCAGGGGCTGGAGTCCAGCCCCATCTGCTGCTAGAGCGCCAGGACCAGAGAACCACAGCCCCCACTCCCATTTCAGCTGGGCCCTCTGGTCAGGTCCTGGCCTGGCCCTGGGAGACCCTGAGGATGCCCGGATGGCCCACTTCCAGAACCAGGCTGATGTCCTCTAAGCTAGTGGGTAATCCTGTCCTGGCATGCTGGGGAGTATGTGGCCCTCACTGCTGTAAATCATGCCCAGAGAGCCATTGCAGGTGGAAAGCCCCCCACCCCCACGTACACCCCAGTGGTTACTTGCTGGCCTGTCCTGTCTCATATTTCCTCATCTGGTACAGCCTAGGCTCTTCCTCTTAGAAGTCACTAGAAGAAGGTGTTTCTACCCAGAGCCAGCGTGCTGAGGCTCCAGTGTAGCTTTATGCCCCAATCGGTTAAGGGGAGAAGGCTCTTTATTTCAGAGCGCCCCCTCTTGCCCTCCCCCCACAACTGGCTGTGGCTCCCAGGCACCCAGTCCAGGAGCTAGAGGTGTCAGAGAGGTGACCACGTAGAATGTAGAGTGGTAGACCAAATAATGCCCCCACCACCACCAGTGTCCCTGTCCTAATCTCTAGTACCTGTGACTGTGACCTTACACGGGAAAAGAGACATGACAGATGTGATGAAGTTAAGGACCTTGAGATGGGGAGATTATCCTGGATCATCCTGGTGGGCCTGATCCAGGAGCCACAGGGGTCCCTGTAAGAGGGACACAGGAGGGTCGGAGTTGGAGAAGGTGATCTGACAGTGAGTTTGGAATGACGTGAGGCCACAGCATGAGGATGCAAGCAGCTTCTGGAAGCTGGAAAGGCAAGGGGACAGACTCTCCCCTGGAGCCTCCAGAAGGACTGAGGCCCTGCCGACACCCTGACTTCAGCCTGCAGAGAGCGATGTTAGACATCCGACCTCCAGAAGCCACCACCTGGGCTGAGCTGTGAGAGTAGCCACAGGAAAGCCCTGCAGGCTGATCTCGCAGGCGCCCGGTCTTCGGGAGGAGGACCCTGACGAGATTTGCCTCACTTGCGCAGTGCGCTGTTCTGACGGCAGGACTGGCCACCGCTGGTGAGCAAGTGTCTTTGTCAGAGCAGAGCTGGCAGAGGTCCTTCAAACATGAACACCCCCATCTCGGGTGACCCAGGAACGGAGCTGGGGTGGCGGAATGGGAAGAGGGAAGGCGCTATACAATTTGTCAGATTATTATCCTCACGCTCATCATGGTGGGCCACACGCACCTACCGCGCGCCAGGCCCTCTCCCGGACGGCGGTACGTACGGAGTCTCACGTCCCCTCACCACGACCTCAGGAAGCAGATGTTGCTCACCCCAGCTAACAGGTGACAAACCCCAGGCTGGGGAGGCTCCTGGGAGAACAGGTAATAAGTGGAGGCAGCAGAAGTCTGTTTGTACTTCCCCAGCTTGCACTTTAGACGTCCCTTCTCTGGCAAACCTTTCCAGAGGCTTCCTGCCTTTATTTATAATGTTGATACTTTGTGTATCATGGAGTTTTTGCATTACTTTTGATTTTTCAAAATATTGAATTTTGTGCCCAAGGTGAGTGCCTTGCTCTCTCACCACTGTCCCGGCCTTACTAGGCCGCCCGAGTCTGGGCTGGGGGGCTCCCAAGGGCACTGCGCTTGTGGGGCTGTGGGACTGGCCATATACCCTGCACCGTCCTGCCAGCTTCCCCTTTCGGGCTGTGAGCAGCCACCAGCCTTCCCTCTGCCCCCCTGCCTGGGCAATAATTGGCCTACCTGGTTAATGGGTGCTGAGTAAATGCTCATGGGGGGGGGGGCAGGCTCTGAGCTGCTCTAACCTTGGCCACAGCCTGAGACAGAGGAGGGGCAGGGTGGAAAGCAGGGAAGGGTGGGGTGATTTCTCAGGCATTCGAATGAGAACGTAATAGCCAGGTATCTCTTGATACCTGATATCATCTTCCCGGCTGGGACTGTTCAAGGGGAAATGAGCCTCCCTCTGCTCCCAGGAGCCAGCGTGATAATGCCTAAAAACTATAAACTCAGCTGCTCTGCAATTCAGCCAGACTCTGCCTGAGGCCACACTGATAATAACATTATTATTATTATTGAAGAGATTTGCATATAGAGAAATTGTTCCCTTGATTAAAAAAAAAACAAACCCAACAAGAACATCAATAGTACATCATCCCGTGGCTGTGGGGAGTAAGAAAGCTCGGGGCTCTGCAGAAGGTTCCAGTGTCAGGAGCTGGGAGGGCAAGAGAAGCCTGGTCTGTCCTTTGCTTCCAGGGGCCTGGAGGCTCTGGTTGTGCAGGAGGGGGTGGTAAGATGGGGACCAAGCGCCAGCTGGCTTTCCCACTTAGCTGCAGGGCAGCTGGGGGTGCGGAGCTGGGGTTCTGGGGAGCTGTTTGGGATACATGTTTCCTGGAAAAAGAAATGTCAGAGTGGAACAACTCCTGGGGCCACAGCCCTGGCCACCCCCTAGGGGAACCCAGGAGATGGATAATCTATATAAGGTGATGGGAGCTAAGTGGAGGAAATGGACTTCATGCATTAAACTGAGTTTCTCAAGGGCAAAGGCTGCATCTTCGTTTCTGGACCCCAGGGTCTGGCCTAGGGGGTCAGGGCTTGCTGAATGAATGAGTGGGTGAATAAATGAGTAAGCAAGTGGCCCTGCCTCTGGCTGGAACGTGGCCCCGAGGAGGGGCCTTGGCAGAGGAGAGAGGGATGGGTGGGGTAGAACATAGGATTTAGAGTCAAAACCTGAGCTGGGAGCTCTGGACCTTCACTGGCCACCGTGAGCCCTTGAAGTTCAAAGAGAGAGCAGCTGGGAGGTACAGCATGTGTTTGGGACAGACTGGCGATTCCAAGGCCTCAGGTTTTAAGGACAGTGAAGTTTAACAAATGAAGGAACTCTCTTGGCAGGTTAGGAATGCGAGGAAATGATCTCAGCTTGGTAAAATGTATCTACAAAGAGCCCACCTGCATACTTTTAATGGTTAGACTGAACGCTTTTCCACTAGATCAGGAACAACCCTAACTAGGAACTTATCCAGAGTGCAAGAAGTCCTGCGGCAATGAGGCAAGAGGGGGAAATAAAAGGCATACAGACTGGCCAGGAGGAAAGAAAACTGTCTCTATTTGCAGATGACATGATCGTCTATATAGAAAATCCCAAGGAATCTATAAAGTCTACAAAAAAATCTCCTAAAACTAATAATTGAGGGCACTAAAGTCATTGGATACAAGATCAAAGCCGAAAAAGCTACTGCATTTCTGTATGCTAATAATGAGCATGCGGAAACTGAAATTAAAAACACAACGCTGTTTACAGACGCTCCAAAGAAAATTCTAAAGCCTGTGCTTCATAAAGCATGTATGAGATCTATAGGTGAAAACTACGAAATGCTGGTGAACAAAGTCAAAGAAGGTGTAGTAAATGAAGAAGCATACCTGGCTCACGGATCCGAAAACTCAGCATCGTGAAGACGCCCGTTCTCAAAATGTATCTGTAGGCTTAATGCAATTCCTATCAAACTCCTAGCAATAGTTTTGATAGGCATAGATGAATGTGTTCTATAATTTATATGGAAAGGCATGCGCCCTACCCTAGAATAGCTAAACCTATCTTGCTGAGGAAGAATACAGTAGGTATTACTCTGCTTGCTATTGAGAGGTAACTAAACATATGTATGCACCCACACACCCATACTCTCTATGCTATAAATACATAGGAAGCAATCAAGAAAGTCTAATGTTGAAGAAGGGATAGACACATAGATCAATGGAACCTGATACAGAACCCAGAAATAGGGGCGCCTGGGTGGCACAGCAGTTAAGCGTCTGCCTTCGGCTCAGGGCGTGACCCCGGTGTTCCGGGATCGAGCCCCACATCGGGCTCCTCCGCTGGGAGCCTGCTTCTTCCTCTCCCATCCCCCCTGCTGTGTTCCCTGTCTCACTGGCTGTCTATCTCTGTCAAATAAATAAATAAAACATCTAAAAATAAAAGAAAAAAAAACCAGAAATAGCCCCATGCCAATATGCTCCACTGACCTTTGACAACGTTATAAAAGCAATTAAATAGAGAAAGGATAATCTTTTCAACAAATGATGCTGGAGCAATTGGACATCTATAGGAAAAAAAAAAGAAAAGAAAGAAAAGAAAAGAAAAGAAAAGAAAAGAAAAGAAAAGAAAGAAAGAAAGAAAGAAAAAAAGAACCTTGAACGAAGTCTCACACCTTAAACAGAAATTCACCAATAATACAGCATGAACTTAACTGTAAAATGTAAAATTATAAAACTTTTAGGAAAAAAACACAGGAGAAAATATTTGAGATTGACGGCTAGGCCAACAGTGCTTCAACTTGATACTAAAAGCATGACTCAAAAAGGGAAAAACGAATAAAGGGGACATCATCAAAATTAAAAACTTTTATTCTGCAAAAGCCTACTTGAAGAGGATGAAAAGATGTCACATACTGGGATAAAGTATTTGCCAACCACACATCCCACATGGGAGTAGCGTCCAGAACATGTAAAGACTCTGAAAATTCAGCAGTAAAAGCCATCAAGCAATCCAAATAGAAAACGGGCAAAAGTCGTGAATAGACATTTCACTGGAGATACAGATGGCAAGTGAGCACGTAGAAAGATGTTCCCCATCATTAGCTTCGAAGAAATGTAAATTAAAACCATAACGAGACATTACTACATACCTATCAGAGTGGCTCAAACAGAAAATACGGACAACATCAAACTCCGGTGAGGAAGTGAGAGAGAGAGGACCCCTCACGCACAGCCAGTGGGAACCTCAGGTGGGACAGCCTCTCTGGAAGACAGTCTGGCAGCGCCTCATGAAGCCAGACACACAGCTACCGTGCGACCCAGCAATCGCACTCTCGGGCATCTATCCCACAGAAATCCTTACGTTCACATAAAAACCTGAACACGGTGTTCACAGCAGCTTCACATGTAGCCCCAAGCTGGAAACACTCAGGTGTCCTCCGGTGCGTGAATGCTTGCACAAAGCGTGGTATCTCTATAAGCAGAGAACACTGCTCAGCAATAAAAGCGGTAAGCTGTTGATACCATGACAACGTGGATGGACTTCTAGTCAATATCTTGATGGTGATGCTGGGTCTACTAATGCACACGCATGATGACACTGTATAGACACACTCACACACGCACATACAAATAAAACAAGTAAAACTAGAAAACCAAGATTGGGGGATTGAAACAGTGTCACTCTTCTCATTGTGCATTTGTGCCGGAGAAAATGTTACCAATGGGGGAAACTACGTAAAGGGTACAATGGATCTCTCTACATCATTTCTCACAAATGCATATGAAGCTACAATCATCTTAATAAAAATTTTCAGTTAAAGATGGGGGAACTGACAGAGATGTTGCCAAATAAATCCTTAAAAAACAGTCACCCCTTCTCCTGTCACTGCACTTTCATAAGAGAATGGATGCTTTAAGCATGAAAGAGGCAGGAAGGTCAGTCTCAGAAAAAAGACAGTCCTTTTCCAATGAACATTTAGCTTATGAAAAGCTCGCCACATTTTTCATATTTCGCTCATTCTCCCTGGGCTGATAAGAACTTCATCCTAAGCTACAAAGGATTGGAGACAAGCATTCGGGAGCCACTAGTATTAAGTGTCGGCTAGTCAGATACTGCTGGGAAGGTGGCGTGGGTGTGTGTGCACACGCACGCACGCACGAGCCTGTCTGTAGGGGATTTTGCATCTCTGGCTGTGCTCAGTGAAGCCTGGATCGGCCACCACCTTGTCCTTCCACAGTCTGAAGCAAGACGCAGAAGGCTGCGTGGCTCTTTGGGTTCTCAGCCTGGGAGACCGGGGTGGCTGGGGTGGGGCCCTCAGCAGCCAGTGCACCCCAGCATCGTGCCTGATGAGATGCCCTCGGGACCCTCAGGCAGCTGCCCCAGCAAGGCCTGCAGGGAGACCACCTGTCCCCACGTGCTTCTCTTTAGCTGCAGGGAACGGCACCCCTTTCAGCTGGACCCTCCCTGGGGTGGACCCACGTCTGCCCCGTGACACGAGTGACTGATGGCGCATGACACTGGAACCCATGCCATTGCCCTGCTTCCCCCTCCCCTGCCAAGAACCTCACACTCAGCACTTCTGAGAGGGCCTCGCTCCCGTGCCGGGCCACTAATTGAGTAAGTTTCAGCTCCAAGTTACTCCATTTGGCCAGGAATTAAATGTCGCTCAGCCAGCCCCAGAAACCGTGTTAGCAGAGCTTTATAGAGGAGGGTCCCTGGCGGAAGCCACTGTTAGCCTGCGTCTGCTGGAGCTATGCTGACAGACACCAGGCCCACCCTGAATACAGGGCATGCCTTTGCCAGAACTTTCCTTGAGTGGACTGGTGTGTGGCCGAGGCCCCGCGCTCACTGTTCTCAGGTGGAGTGACTGGCAGGCGGGATGGTGGCAGTGGGGACGGAGGTATCCTTGGCCAGCAAGGTGCCTGCTGCCTGCATTCCCTTATAAGGCACCATCTTGTAGGGCTTTGGCTCAGAAGCTGGAGCTGAGCGCATTTCCTGAGCACAGACATGAGTTCCTTCTTCCAGGCAAGTGGCCTCCCGTGAATTCATCTAGCCACCATTCAGCGTCTACCATGTCCCAGGCACCGGCAGGGAAGCCCTGAGTGGTGACGAGTGCGGGGTTGGAATCCCAGCTCACACCCACTAGCTGTGAATTTAGGCAAGGCACTCAGCCTCTCAGTGCCTTGTTTCCCTATCTGTGAGATCCAGGGAACAGCAGCACTACCTCCGAGGCTTGTCTGGAACATTACATGATTTCACTTGGGTCAAGAGTTTTAACACGATGCGGGACAGAGTAAGCCCTCAAATAAGGTTCAGCACAAAGGAACACCACCTGCCTTCAATGCTGAGACACAGAGGGCAAGGCCACCTTCCTGGCCCTAAATGAATTCATAGTCCATTAACGTCCAGTGATTGCACAGGACGGTGGTTTCCAAACTCAGCAGGGATAGCTGTTGGAAAGGCTGAATCTAGGCTCCATCTGCGGAGGCTCTGATCCCATCGCCCCCTGGTGGGCCCAGGACTCTGTAGTTTTAATGAGCCCCCAGGTGCTTCTGATACAGTGGTCCACAGACCCCACAGAAGCCTGGGGGAGGCAGGTTCAGGGTGCTTGCCCAGAGTGGGCTGTCTTTAGGTTTTGAGTTGTTTCTTGAAAAAGGAGGCATGGGAAGAGGAGGAGGAGCAAAGTCTGGTGCCTCCGGAGACAGAACCAGGCGCTGGAGTCCACGAAGGCCAGAGGGAGCTTGGGGTGGGGGCTGCTTTTCCTTCTACAGGACAAAGGCCTTTGAAGACTTTGGGTAGGGAATGAGATGAAGTGACATGTTTTGGAAAGACCACCACTGGTGGCACTGTGGCAGCAAGTGACAGCTGAGGTCCTGAGGTGAGCAAAGATGGTGACAAAGGTCAAGAGCAGAGGTGAAAGAGCTGGGGAGGGTGTGGCCCTGCAGGTAGAGAGGCAGGGACAGAGCGGGGGAGGGGGGGAAGGGTTGGGGTAGAACTGACAGGTGTGAGTTGTCCATGGTGGGGTGAGAGAGGGAGCAGAGGGGGAGCAAGGTGGGAGGAGAGGGCCAGCTGATGTGAGCTCAGCGGCACCCTCACGGAGGGGGGGGGGTCTCTGGCTGCCCCAGGGAATGTCTGTGGATACCAGGTCTGCAGCTCAGGAGTGGCTCGATGCTGGAGAGAGTGGCCTGGCATCAGCGGCCCAGGTCCTGGAAGTGGGACAGGGAGGCAGGGACAAGGAAGGTCCCGGCTGAGAAGCACTGAAGGGGGACTCACAGAGCAGGTGGAAGCCCTGCTTCTAGCTCCAAGGATCCTCGAAGGGGTGTCTGGGCTGCTGCCTGCACACGAGGGCTCCAGGTGTGTGGAGCTTTCTTGCCCAAGAAGGCCCGGATGGTGGCGTGCAGGAAAAACACCTGTGGAGTGCCCCCCCCCCAAGACTGCTCCCACCCCTCCTGCCTCTCCTGGCCCCTGCCCACCTGCCAAGGCCACAAGACGACAGGTGAGGATCCCCCCAAACTCCTCCCCAGCACGGAACTCCACGCTGGCACCAGAATGCCTCTGCCATCTCCCCTTGTAAATGAGCTTCTGACGATTTGAGAAGACTTCTAATTAGAGCATCTGTTTATTATCTCAGTCACAACTGCAGATTCACATTTTTTCTTCCTTCTCCCTGTTCTGGAGCAGGCTGTCTGCAGTGGCGGGTGGGAGGAAGGCCGGGAGATTTCCTTGGGGCCCACCTGTCTCTCTGGGGTGGTGGGACTTTGTCCCTGGCACCGGGCCAGGGCCCCTCCCCTCAGCGCCTGGGCCACACCCACGCTGGGGGCTGGCAGGCATGTGCCACCACAGGCCAGTTTGCGGAATGCTTAACTGGGGTATTGTGAAGTTCAACCCCCGAAGGGAGATGAGCATTCACCCGGCTCCTGTGCTCACGGGATGTGTGGGTCCTCATGAATGTTCCTGAGGACATTTGGCTTCTAGAGAGATGGTGGCAGCGAGGGATGGGCACCCCATCCTCAATAGGCCAGCTCAGCCTGGCCCCTTCTTCACAATCGGCTCTGGGTGGGGAAGGCCCATCTCCCTGAGGTTAGGAGAGTGGGCCCAGGCTCCCTACCCACCGGCTGCCCCACCTCACGCTCTGCTGACTCTACAGGGTGGCTGGAGGGGCCTCTCCTGCAGGCAGCTGCCCTGAGGGAACTCCACCTACACAGACCTCTCTGTCCTCCTCACCTGCACCGGGGCTGTCATTGGGCTCCTAATCAGGCCCAGAACAAAGAGGCCCTTGGAAAAAAAGAGAAGCATTTTAGGAAGGGGGTGATTCAGCCTCTGGGAGGCCCAGCTACATCTCTGGAGGGGGCTCCTGGGTCTGGGGGGTCTTACTGCCAGCTTCATTTTACCAGGGTTGTTTTTTTCAAGTTGCATAAGAAAGAGAGTAACCAGCCCTGGGAATTACTGATGGCCCCCATTCCTGATCTGTTCTTCCTAAACATAACCTAACTCGCTGTGACTGCCCGGTATCTTCTGAAGCTCCCAGAGAAGCTTCTCTGCACCCCAGCCCTCTTTTCAGGGCCAGAACATGGAGAGTATCTCCAAGAGGCTCAAGTTTGGCAGTGGCCCTGTGTTAGACCAGAGTCACGGGCACACAGAGCTGGGCGCAGGAGGGCTCATCCAGGCCACCTGGGGGGTCACAACCTTCCACGACAGGACTTCTTTTTCTAGGATCTTGGCTCAAACCTCTGCTTGGACTCCCCTATCCATTTTGGGATGGGTCTCATCAATGGAAAGTAGGTCCCGGGACTGAATGGATACCATATTTCTCTCTCTGATTGGGGGCAGGATAGATAAGGCATATGGAAATGTGCCTCAGTTGCTCTAGGCGCCTCTCCTTGAAAGCTTAAGGACAAACCCCAGACATCACCCGTTCTCCCTGCCAGCTTGACTGGAGTCCCCACCCCCCTGAACTTAGCCGCACACGTCTTAAGCCTCCATATCCTTTTTACTTATTCTTCCCTTAAGACAATACGATTAGAAGAGATAATATACACTTAGGTGTTTTATAAACCGATAGTCAGTGTGTAACGTCTGCAGGTGAGAAGCTAACCTTTAGCAGCACCTGCTAAGCCTCAGGCTTCCTGCCGGGTCCTGCCGTCTTCACCACAACTCAGAAGAACAGTATTATTATACCCATTTCACAGATGGGAGAACAGCGGCAGGGAAATCAGAACACTTGGCCAAGTCACAAGTAGAAATGAACTCAAAGCTTTCCCTACCATCAAGAAGTCCCCCCGGGACCCAACGATTTCCTCTCTAGAAATCTGTCCCGAGGGTACAGCCAGACCAACACAAAAAGCATTATCAGAGGAGCTCTGCTAGTTAACTGTGAAAAATTACAAATAATTACACATAATCAAATGGTCAACTACCGGAGACCAGTTAAAGAAGTTATGGCACATTTGTGGAATAGAATATAATGTGGCCACTAAAAAGGTTCATGCAGATTTGTATCCATCAGCCTGAAAAGATGCTCACAAGATGCTGTTTAGTTGGGGGAAGAAAGCAGATGACAAGATCACACTATATAATATGAGTATATTTTTTTGTAAAAGTCTGCATAGTCATGTGCCTAAAAATAGCCTGGAAATTCATACACTAAAAATGTTAAGAGTTATCATATCTGGATGGTGGGATTTCATATGATTTCTATTAGCTTTCTACTTTTCCTATTGTTGGATTTTAAAGCATGGGCACAGATGATTTTCATAATTAGAAACTAATAATAGAGCTGTGTCCACTCTACAGAGATGAGACTGCAGAGTGTCCCGCACATGGACGCCCTTCCCCGGGCAGATAGGGCTCCTTTCTAAAGGAATTTGTCTAACAATAGGCAACAGCTCCTTCAGGCGGGCCCCTTCTCCGGACTGTGGGAGGGGGGGCAGGTCTGTGACAGACGGGTGGTCCTCTGCCGCTGCTTGGGACCCTTTTCCCTCTCCGTGTGGGGCTCTCAGGACGGTTCCCTCGATTTCCTCCCATCTCGGGGTGAGGGAATGAGGACCAGAGACTCCAGAAACATCTGATCAGGAAGAAGAAGTGGAGAGCCATCTGGTTTACCCTTTCTGCCATTCCAGCAGCTTCTACTGCCAGCCCGGCCATCGGAAGAGTCCAGCTCTGAAGAGGCTGCATGGCAGCCCGGAAGAAGCTTCTCCCAGGCCAGAAGAGGTGTGTGTGGGCTCTGGACCCCGGCCAGGTAGCTGCCTGGCCACCACCGGCCACCCCCACAGCCCCTACCTCCTCCCAGCCCCGATTCCAGTGCGACTCTAACAGGAGGCTTCGGGACAGGAGAACAATTTAAATCCTATTACAGTATAAAAATTAATAACATTAAAATGTCATGATCATCCCACACTAATTAAGCATCTAATGAATAATTAACTGTGGACACATCTGACATTTTTGGTCATTAATCTGAGCAAGTGTTTTAAGTTCCAAACAAAACCCCTCTGTGGCGAAGCCTGCAACTCCTTGTTAAGTAGCAGAGACTCGAAAAGTACCCCGCATTCCCAGTCCACGGGGAGGCGGGCAGGGAGCAAGTTTCCCACCCCTCTCGCTCGGGAGGCGTCCCTGGGGAGGGTGAGCCCCTGAGCCCCTGCGTCTGAGCCACCAGGCCTCACAGTCTCTCCACACGGGCTGTTCCTGCCTGGAGGCTGGGATCAGGCAGACACTTAGTGGGGACCTGTGCTCCTCTAGACTGGTGCCTCTCACTTCAAGATGCACTGGCTGGGGTGGAACAGGGCGCATGGGAGAAGTCACCCTTGCTAAGCAGCAGCGTGATGTCCCAGCAAGGGCCCTGGAGGGCAAAGCCCTGACTGAGGCCCCCCATGGCCCCCCACGGAGCCCTTGAGATCGGCGCCAAGCTCTGTGCTCAGTACTCACTGTCTTTCCACCCTCCAGCCTTTTCCCGACCCCAGGACTCTCTCTGATGCACCCTCAAATTCTCCGGCGTGCATGGCACACAGTAGGTGCTCAGTGCTGAAAGAGACAACAGGAGAATGGCAGCCTTTACCCACTTGTGTTCATTCTTTCTGGAGCTGCCCGACTGCCTCTAGTGTTCTTTCTGGGGTTTGGGGGCTGGCTTGAGGAGCAAGATGTCCTAGGAGAATCCCAAGCTCCCTTGCTCACCCGGGGAGCTGGGAAGAGGCCCCTGAGCCTGGGAGGTGAGTCAAATGGGGGGTCTGTGAGGGGCCCTCCTCACTTGGATGTGCCCCACCCCCAAATCCATATGTCAAAGCCACCAGTACCTCAGGATGTGACTAACTTGGCAGCTCTGCAGGGGGCTTAAGCAGCAGACACGTACCTCTCACAGTTGTAGAGGCTGGAAGTCCAAGACCAGGATGCCGGCAAATCTGGTTTCTGGTGAGGACCCTCTTCCTGCACCCTCACATGGTGGGGAGAGGTCTTGTGCCTCTTACCCTTCTTATAAGGACACTAATCCCATGACAGGGGCCCCAACCACCTGACCTCATCTAATCTCCAAATACCATCACATTGAGGGTTAGGGCTTCCACACAGGAATTTGGGGGAGACACCATCATTTAGTCCATGGCACGACCTTCCTTGGGAATAGGGTCCCTGCAGATGTCATACTGGTTAAGATGAGGTCATACTAGACTAGGATGGGCCCCTGATCCAATATGACTGGTGTCCTTATAAAAGGAGACATTCCGGCTCCGATGCACACAGGGAGAAGGCAGGTGAGGATGAAGGCAGGGGTCAGGGTGACCTGACCCTTCACGAGGCGAGGGGCACCAAAGATTGTCAGCAAAGCAGCACAAGCTGGAAAGCAGCCTGGAGCAGTGTCTCCCTCACAGCCCTCAGCTCTTAGGTGGGACCAGCCTTGCTGTCACCCCCAGCTTGGCCTCTAGCACCATGAGGGGACAACTCCCTGCTGTTCGGGCTGCCCAGCCTGTGGTGACAGCAGGCCTAGGTGCCGAGATACACGCCTACAGGCTTCTGCACCTTGACATCCCAGCAGCACACGTGACCCCCACAGCCTCTGTCATGGTTGGCAAGACCCCTGAGGGCAGCCCGGAAGCTTCTCTTTCTCTAACCCCGAGTCTGGTTGGCCAGTAGACCCCACAGCTATGCCTCAGAATCCGACTGGAATGGGCTCCTTCTCTCCACCCCACAGCTTCACTTTGGACCTACCATTTCTCACACTTGGGTCACTGAAAGCATCCCTGAACTGGCCTCCTGCTTCCACCTCCTTGTCTCCCCAGTCTCCCTCTGATGAAGAGACCAGTGGGCAGTGTTAGAGTGTAAGTCACTCAAAGCCTGCAGTAGTCCCTTCCCACTCAGGAAAGGTGCTCATGGGGCTGCCACCATCTTCCCTTCTAGAACCTTCCCCCTACCCTGCTGTGCTGCTCACTGCCATGAAGAGGCCAGGTACCCCTGAAGCCTTGGCACAGTCTCTTCCCTTTATCTGCATGCTCTTCCTGCTGTCTGCAGCACCCCCAGCCCCCCTCCCCCAGCCTCCCAGGCTTTGCTCCCATGTGGCTCCTTGTGTTGCAATGGGGAGATTGCATGGCCGTTCAGCAAGCATCCCTCCCCTCCCCTCTCCACTTCCCCCGCCACTGCTGCTGCCCCCCCATTGGACTTGTGTTGGCCAGTGTAGTGGGGGCAGGCATGACTCCCCAGTAAGCCACCACTCCAGCCAGGCCCCAGAGGGAGGTCCACGGGACCACAGCCACCACGATGGAAATATCTGTCCCTGTCAGCCTCTGAGACTCCCAGGCTCTTTGTTACACGGCAGCACTGCAGCAAGCCTGACTGACTCTCTGCCCCACCGCCAGCCAGACCTCGAAATGTGTCCTCCTCGCCGACGCTCCCGATCGCCTCCTATGCCCTCTGCTGTTTCTTCCCCATGGCACTGATGGTCTCCTCTGTGCTAGAGAACCTCCTTATCATGTGTGTTGTTCAGTGGCGTCTCCCTTGCTTGGGCGTAAGCCCAGGGGGGCAGGGCCTTTGGTCCACTTCGGTCTTTGGTACATTCCCGTCCCCCAGGACAGCAACCGCACGGGGCAGGTGCACGGTGGACATTTCTGAGTGAAGGATCGGAGGAAAAGTGCCCTCGTGGGCTGACAGGTGGCACTCCACCGAGGAAAGGCCTCGGCTCTTTGCGGGCAGGAGTTCCTGAGTAGCAGCCAGGCTCAGAGCTGGGCAACCCCCCGACATGGTTCTGTTTATCCAGGCAAGCCCGTGACTCCCACGTGGGGCCGAAATCCCGGAGCCTCACAAGAAATTGGGAGAAAACAAGGCAGGCTCCCTATTGCCTGGGCTCTGTCCCTGTGGCTCCTGGGAGAAGGTTTAGAAGGGGCTCCCTCTGTGAAGTGGCGCTGGGGGACAAGGACAGTCACTGGCCCCCTAGTCTCAGTATAGGTCCCAGGTGCTCAGGGCCCCAGCGACAAGAAGGGGCCTGGCCAGGTTCAGGGAACAGAGGTGGTGGAAACATCACCAGACTTTCCGGGTCCGACTGCAGGGCTGGGCCTTAGCCTGAGGATTGTTGATTGTTTAGACAGCCCCAGACCAATCCAATCAACTCCTGGGGGCGGGGAGGCAGGCACTGATGTTCTTTCACAAGCTGCCTGCGTCTGGGGACTGCTGGTCTTCATTCCTCTACTTCCCATAACACGCGACTCTATGACCAGTGCTTTAGGGGAAACGGGAGTGGGACACTGAGCCCATTGCTTCTTAGTGTGGAAGTCGGTCTGCCTGGTCTCTGGGGGTCAGTGGGCTTGCCAAAAGGGCACCCACATGGCCTTGGAGGGGGCATTTCTGGGGCAGAGTAACTGTAAACCCGGGAGACTCACTGGCAGGCATACATTCTCCCCCATTGGTGGCCTCCCTGCCCAGACGACCGGCCTTGCTAGCTTGCGACAATCCCTTATGGACAGCTGTTTGGAGGGCACAGCTTGCTGGCCAGGAGGGGGGAGGCCCTGTCTTCACCTCCCCTCACGCTAAGGCGTGGAACCCTCCCACCCCATCCTTTGTTCTGGGGCTCACCAGCCGGATGTCCCTGCCAGGCACTCCTGCCTGGACACCAGGAAGGGACTCAGGCAGCTGCGTGTGGTATAGTCCGAGCCTCGGGCCCCAGTGCATTTTTATGGCCAAGTTGTAAACCTCTGAGAAATGGGGTTTATAATGGAAACTCTGACACCACCTAAAATATATCAGCACTACTGGGTGCTCCCAGGATACAGCCCTAATTTATAAACCACTCAGGGATCCTGGGCCGTTTTGAAACTTACAGACAATAATCCAGAAACAGAGTAAACCAGGAGGAGAAAAAATGGTACGAGGGTCCACAGACTATAAAGTCTGTTGAGGCGAGCAGTTCAGAAATCAAATCAGTGTCACAATGTTTGGTCTCTACCCTGAATCCTGGTGTCCCCCTACCCCCGAGTGACACCCGGCACTGGTGGAGGCCTGCTGCCCTGTCTTCCAAATGGATGCCACTCTGTTCGTCTTCTAGCGTGAGGACTGGGGAGAACGGCGGGGTAGGGATGGGGGAGGAAAGTGCCCCCCATTTGGTTTGATGGACCAGATATAGTTCTAAGAAGGTTCCAGTACACTGCTGTTAACACCAAGACAGTGGCAAGGTGAGCAAACTGTTTGCTCATGAGAGACACAAGTTTATCACTGAACGGTTTTGTGGTTCCCCGTTCCGCTGGGCTCAGAAGTCCCCAGATAACCCTCATTCACGGCTGCTCTCCTCTCTCCTGCCTGGGGCGGGCGGGGGGGGGGGGGACCTGCCGCAGGACAGCCAGGTGGGAGCCCGTGTTGGGCCCTGCAAGGGATCCTCATGCTCCATGCTCCCCACAGCCCTGAGCTCCCGTCTCAGGCCCAGCCCATCTTGTTTTCCAGCACTCTACTGGCCCTCTGGAAGGGGCCCCCTCACTTTCTCACTCATTGGCCGAGCCTGCAGCAGACCTCGGGGGAGAGATAGGGACCCTGGGGATCGGCACAACGCAACAAGCCCCTCCTTCCCTCAGGGCTAGGGATGGGTGTCTGCTGAAGGTCCCACCTGCTCCAGGTCCTGGGTGGCTCCCAACCTCCCTCCCTCCCTCCCGCCCTTCCTCATTCCTTAATTCCATTCGACAAGCATTTTCTGAGCCTTTGTCGTGAGCTGGGCTCAGTGCTGGTGGCTAGGGACACACAAGTGACTCAGAGACTTAGTGGCACTAAAGCTGCGTTTCTCACCCATTTTAAGCCGTGTCCCCTTTCGCTATTCTTCTTTAATGCCACGTGCAATTTCAAACCGTCATGACTAACAACCAATCAAAGTCACAGACATTTTGAGGACGCGTTTTCAAACCACAGCAGCCCGCATCCCGGCTTCCTGAGGACTCTTGTTTAGGATGGAGAAGTAGTGCCCTCTCCCCGCGCTAGGGCTCGGCCTTGGCCAGGCCAGGGGTCTGCAGGGGTCTTCAGAGCCATGGGCCTGGCACAGTGCCAGCCACGGGATGGGCCCCGCCGGCCTCAGAGCTGACCTGGGCCAGAGACCCCGGTCCAAGGCCAGTCCACTTGGTCTCAGGCGAGGGGCTTCGGCTCTGCACTCCAGCTTCCCCATCCACTACGGGGCAGCGCCACTACCTCCCAAGGCTGTTGGCGGATTTTCTGAGCTTACAAGTACAGAGCTTAGCTCCCTGTCTGGAAGATGGCTGAGTGCTCACCAGCATTGCATGGATCTGAAGGAACAGGTGAGGGAGGGAGCCATGCGAGCAAAGGCCCTGAGACGCGAACCAGCATTCAGTCAACAAACACTTGTTGAATGGCCACCGTGTGCTACCATGTGACCTGCAGGGAGAGGCTGAAGACCCTTCCTGGGATGAAGCTTTTAGGGGGCTGGCACAGGTGGCAGGCGGGTCTGCCCGCTCAGGGCTCGGATGCTCTTTGTGGGGTGCGTGTCAAAGTTCTACACTTCCATGGGGGTGGCCCCGGGGAGGCCTCTGGGGACTGGGCCTGTGCTCAGGGCCCAGCACTCCCAGCCTGCTCGGTGCCGGCTTTCGAAGCGGCCCTCCACCCCTCCTCCCTCCCTTCTACAGGCCTGTCTCTCGCGGCTCCTCAGAAAATGCAATTTGAGTCAAGCCACTTTCAATTACCTCGATGCAGTGTTCTGAGCCCATGAGGTAATAAAGGGCCTGTTTTCCCTCCTGGGAATGTTTGGGGTTTTCCAGAGAAAAAGGAAGTAGAGCTAAGTGCTGCTTGGAGGAGCAAATGGCTTCACTAGACCCAGCGCTGGCTCGCGCCCCTCCCGCCCCGTGAGCCGAGCCAGGCTGCTGGGGACCAGGGGGGCCTGAGGGCATGAGCGCGCCTATGAGTGTGCGCGAGGGCATGAGCAAGGCAGTGTGTGTGGGTGCGTATGAGCGTGTGTGAGCCTGTGAGAGGGTGTGTGTGAGCACGTGTGTGCAAGGATATGCAGACGGCAAAGTGTGTGTGCTCATGGGGGTATGACTGTGAGAGGGTGAGTGTGAGTGCACACGTGTGAGGCATTTGAAAGGCAATGTGTGGATGTGTGTGAGCGACTATGACTGTGAGCATGTGGGTGTGTGCTGAGTGTGAAGGCAACGAATATGTGTGTAAGTGTGAGATTGCATGTGAGCGCACAAGTTGTGTGAGTGTACAAGGCGACGCGTGTAGGTGTGTGTGACCATGAGGGTGGGTGTGTGCATGTGCAGACTGAGCTGGTGTGTGTATGTCGGGGACCCCAGCGTGGAGCTGGGCACTCCGTGCAGCTGGGGTGGCCTTACCTGCCCCCTCGGGGACGTCGGCTCAGGGCACTATTCACCTGGGACTCGGCCCCCACCCCCACTCTTCCTCAAAGCACATGGGAGTATTTTCTTTGGTTTCAGAAACATCCATCCCATTCCTGCCCCAAAGCCTGACAACGAAGGCCATCAGGACCAGGGAGGCCACGGAGGGCACAGGAGTCTAAGTCGGCTTTCTCTTCAGTGGATTTCCTCCCTCTCCCTCCCCCCTGGTCTGGTCTATTTGCTTCCCACTGACATGACATGATACGACATGGCCCGCCAGCCCCCTCCTGTACTCTGGGGCATGGAGGCCAGGCAGGCAGAGGGCAGACCCTGTCACCTAAGTGCCCCTCAGCGGGCGGGGAGGGTCAGGGGAGGTGACGCAAGGGAAGCGCCCACAGGGCCAGGTGTGCCTGCTGGAACCTCAGTCAGGCTTTGCTGCTGCCCTTCACATGCCTGTCACCACCTCACACCCCTGCCTTTGCTGCCTCAGGGGACCCTGAGCCCGGGGCGGATGCCAGGTTCAGGAGGGACTGGGACATGCCTCCAGCCTATCTGGACCCCAGGAATGGATGTGGGGCCTGGTGGACAGAACCGGCTCCAAACTGAGAAGGACAAGGCACAGCTCCGCAGGTTGTGGAATCCCCGCTCCGTTGCCCCAAGGACATTTCCAGGTTGTCTGTCAAGACTTCTCCCACCCTTCTCCTAGGCCCCAGAGTGCTGCTTCAATCAGCTCTGGGAAGACGGTCCTTTGGCCCAGTCCCCTCCCTGACAGGCCATCATAGCTCCAGGACAGAAGGTCACCACCTGGGCACTGCCTGGTCTTGTTGCACTCTCCGCAGTGTCTGGGAAGCACACTTGCCTTGACCACTTTCTTTACAGAGCAGCTCCAGGGGATGTGGAGAGGGACGGGTGGAGATGGAGGCTTGCCCATCCAGCTTCCCTCCTCTCGAGTGCTTGGCCTGCCCTGTGGTGACCAGTTGTCCTGCTTTGCCCAACACCTTTCCAGTTTTCACCCAATGCCCGAGTCCTGGGAGAACCCCAGTGTGGCCCCGAGAGGAACTCAGCAACCACAGTGTCCACAGCAGGCCTCAGAGACCAGAGGGAGCTCCCCCCCCACCCCAGGTGGCCCAGGAAACAGGGAACCACCCAAGGCTTCCTCTTGGACCACCACCTGTCTGAGCTGCAGCAGCCCGATGTGGGCGGGGATCTCACGAGCAGGCTGGGGGGCTTCTGCTGGGGGTACGTGCAGGGGGCATGCGTGAGCGTCAGAGGCGTTCGTATGTGTGTGTGGCCAGGTGAGCAGGTATGCACCTGAGTATGTGTTCGCACATGTTTGGTCTCCAGGTGAACCATGGGAATTATGCGTGTCCCAGGAGGTGTGCACAAGTGTGCGTCCGGTAGACCCGTGCAGGAGGCTGGGGGAGACACTGAGCCTCCCCCAGTGATCTGGAGGCTGGGCGTGGGGTAGATGGGCACGCCGCTCTGAGAAAGGATACCCATGTCACTTTGGGATCCACATGTCCCCTAGGAGAGGGTGGTCTGCTCCCTGAAGTGATCAGTACTGATATTCCTGCTGGGCACGGAGCACCTGTATTCTATGTGCTGGGGCAGGAAAGAGATGGAGGACCACTGCTCCGGAAAGTTCTTGACTTTGCTCACCCTCTGTTGCAGAAATGAGGACTGTCCTTTGGTGCACCCCCACTTCTTTCTCCCTCCTGCAGGTCGAGCAAGTGGGGTCAGCCTCACAAAACCCTGTGAACAGCTGGAAACCCGAGGGTCTGGGTGCCGGAGTTAGTTAGCAGAGGGACCAGATACATTTCTGAAGGAAACTTTAAGCAGGGGCATGTGGGGCACATACTGTCTGACTGAGGCTGAGCAGTCTGGTCAAGTCCCCTCCCTGACCCAGGTCATCAGGTTGGAGGCCAAGCCCAGGTAACAAGGGAGCAGGATGGCTGGAAGCCTCACACTCCCCACACCTGGGTGCACAGGAGCCACACCTAGTGGTTCCTCGGGCCAAGAGAAGCCATGGCTGTCTCCTCCACAGCTTTGTGCCCCCAGACACATAGGGGAACAGAGAGAGGTGGCTCAGGGGAGGGGCCTGGAAAGGCCTGGATGGTTCCCATCTGCAAGGCACGCGGGCAGGAGGTGTTGCCAGGGTAACTTGAATGCCAAACGGGCCAGCCTCCCTCACCATCTGATGGCCGTGTGCCTAAGTGACCGTGAGCCACACTGGACCTTGGTAGAAAGGGGAAACCACCACAAGAGAGAAAGCTGGCACGGTTCCCCAGAGCCAGAAGGAAAGCCTAGAATGGCCTGCAGCTTTGGGTTTTGCTGACCACCCGGTACAGCCTCTAGACCAGGCTGTGGGGCTAAGTCTTTGCCAACGTGGTCCCATGGGATGTTCACAGGTGCAGAAACGGGCTAAGGAGAGTCAAGTTCTTTGCTGGGGGCTGCCCAGTAGATGCCGGATCCAAGATTAGAATTCACTTGTGTCCTTGCCACAAGCCATCCTCATGATCTGCCCTCTGGGAGCCTGGGCAAGGGCGGCATTCAGGGCTGGTCCAAAGGGAGAGGAAGGCCAGCTCTCCTGCGCTGGTGGTATTTCCCAGGATGCAAGGCTGGGCACTGCAGAGGAATCACTCTGCACTGGGGGCTGAGAGCCACTCTGCAAACACACTCTTTGGCTTGCTATTTCCCCTTGTCCATCTACGTTTTCTGTAGCAGAGGCCAGGGCAGGAAGGACCTCCCTGCCATGGATGTGTGCTCTTGTTCCCAGTCATGTCCCTGCAGTGGCTGCTGAGGCTGGGAACATTTTTCCAATGACCTGGCACTGTTTCACCAGGATGAAGGGGGGGTACTGGGTCATGCTTGGAGGTTCCTAACCAGCCAGAGGGGGAACAGCAGGCTCCCCTATCTCTCACATGTGGCCATCCTCTCTCCAACACCATCGGGCACTCGCTGGCCTCACGCTCTGTGCCAGGCCCGGGAAAAGAGCCGAGAACAGAGAGGTGAGTTGAACCACACCTCACCTGCAGCAAGCTTAGCCTCTAGCACGCATTTCCCACAGGACGCCCGAGCCGGGACCACACACCTGTCTCCAGCCCTGAACTCTCTTCTGAGTGCTGAGCAATGAGAAGTGTCAGAAGATAATAAATGAACAGTTCCTATTCTTCCCCCACAAGTCACAGCAATTCATTTCTATTCCTTCACTGCCTTTAGGTCTTCAGACACACCAGATCCCCACTGAGCGTCCAACGCCCTCATCTCCTTACGAGGGCCACCTCCTGAGCCCCCAGAGCCCTGGGGCTTAGTTCCTTCTGCAAGAGGCTCCCTACTCTCCAACCTGGGCAAGCAGGGGGCTGGGGGCAGGCCCTGCACCGAGGGCTCCTGGCTAAAGAGGCCATTTTCAGACTGTCACTGGGCTCCTGCCTAAGCCAGGGACCAAGAAACACTTGAAATTCGTAAGGAGATTCGGCTGAGCTGCCGGAGCCCATCAAATTTTTATTGAATGCATTTCCTCTGGAGAACTTGTGTACTAAATCCTGCCTAGGCTGTATTAGAGGAATAAAAATTCCATGCACAGACCTGACTGCAAATGTTCCTTCCCAGGGCAGAGGACACACTTTTTCAAAGGCCACTTCTTTGCAACAGAGGCCAGTTTGGGCTTGTCCTTGGCCGGGGGCCAGAGGGAAGCCGACAACGAAGGCTCCAGTGGGCCAGGCTTTTTCCTTCCATCTGGCAACGGATAGAATGGGGACCACTCTGTGAATCCTACAAGTCCCCATCCAAGGCTTCTGTTGACCTTGGACTTGTCCTAGTAATCTATAATCTCAGTGGTGTTGTACCCCAGGTCCTCGCCCACAGCAGAAACCCACCGGCCACCTTGCTGGCATTCTCGTGCCAAGAGGCTTGGGATCACTGCGAAGACAGAGGACCCCTTGGCTTCCTTCCGGCCCCCACTGCAGCCTCCAGAAGCACAGGCTTGCTGCAAGCACAGGAGCCCAAACGCCCCTAGCTGGAGGCCCCGGGGGCTCAGGGAAGACTCTGTAGGACATGGGGACCCCCGTGGTGCTACAGGCGGCAGAGGAATTTGGGTTCTAGCGGGTGTCATCCATCATATAATCACCAAACCCGTAGTCAGTGCTGAAATGGATGGAAAAGCAGAAAGAGGCTCAAGAGAAAAGCCCACAGCAGAGGGCTTGCCAACTAAGATAGATGATACCATCTCAACTGGGATTTCAGGTAGGTAAGAAATGCATGTTTAGTATAAGTATAACCCAAATATTGAGTGGAACATACTTATCTATTTTTTAATTTGTTGTTTATCTGAAATTCAAAGGTAACCGGGCATCTACAAATCTGACTTGCTAAATGTGGCCACTCTACACACCAGCCTCCAAGGTTTACTGTCTCCCTGTCCTGCCGAAACCCACACCCCAGCGAGCACAAGGCCATAAAGGGGTGTCTTCGGCAAGGCTCTCGAAGACAAACATCTCACATGGCAGCCGGAGCAGACCTGCAGCTGGGAGGGCACATCTGGTCGGGATCCTGCACCAAATCCCCGCTATCAGGCCTCTCCCCTCATCTTGCGCACAGACCCGCGGTGCACGCTGTACTTCATCTCAGCAAACAATCTCCCTCCTGCCCCCCGCCCCCTGCTACTCTTTCTTCGAACTGACGCCTGCCTCTGGAATGACTGCTTGCTGGCAGGGCAGACGTGAAGCAGTTTTCCAGGAGAATCCTCTCTCTTGCTAGAGTGGCTCCCTGGCAGTGGCCCCCATACACGCTGGCACTTGTCCCAGATGCGTAATAGCTGCCTTCCTCCAGGGGTGCTTTCCCCAGGGCTCTGTGTGAGGTGGCCCTGGATGCCCCCCAGGATGGCTCTGAGTCCCTGCCCGGGATCCCTCTTGTCACCCAGCTCTGACTAGCCATGTCCGAAGCCCTGACCGTCCCTGGGGTCTGCGGAGGTGGTGGGATTCCCGCTGGGCTGCAGCATTACCAGACTCACTGCTTCAAGACGACAAAATAAACATGGAACCTCCTTCCTTCTCTCCGAAGCTGACTGCACCCTGCCAGAGGAAGGGGAAACCCACAGGAGCTGTCAGTCTCTGATGGAGCCGGCCCTGACCTCTGACTCTGGGCCGTGGTATTTGAGGCTGGGCTTTCATGAGCGTGAGAACGGCCTGGATGCAGTAAGACCCACGAGAGGCGGCTGTTGCTGTTGCAGAGCGAGGGGAGAGCCTGGGATCCCCGCCCAGAGGGTCAACCCACAACCTTGGGGCTCATGTGCCCAGGCCGTGGGCGGGCTGCTGGCCATCTTTGCCTCTGTGCATTAGGACTGACGCATTCTGTGAATGCTCTGGAATTAAATGACCTGCCTTTGTCTCATGTTTCCCCTGCCATTAAGGCGAGTTCCTGGCGGTCTTCTTGTCTTCCACCCTCATGGATGAGCTCCCTTGTATTTCTCTTCTGGGCTCTGAGTTTGTGTGGTTGTGTCTCCAAAGAGATAAGTCCCTTGAGATAAGGTGGAGAGGAAAAATGAAAGTGATGCTGTCCATGGGATATCAGCAGTATGAATGGAAGGCCTGCACGATGTGGGAGGTGACCTCTCCAGCGTAACACCGAGAATGTGCCGGGTGAACCCACAGAGCGTGGTTGGTGGGAGCGGCACCATGGACGGTCATGCCAGGCCAGGGCCTTCTTGCTCTCTGAGGGATGGGCTCTGACCGTCCAAGGCTCCCTGATGAGCGAGGGGCAGAGCAACGGTTTAGAATCAGGGTGGGGGATGGGCTGGGCTCGTGTCCCTGGGTGAGCTGTTGACAAGCAGTGGGGTGCTGGCTCCCAGCTCCAGACATCGCTCAGGGACAGCACAGTGTCCATGACTAGCATCAGGCTGACGGGGTGGGGGGTGGAGCCTGACAGGGCACCACGTTCCCGGGGGGTGGGGGGGAAGGGCAGGGGCTCTGGCACCTACACCAGCCTGAGAAATCCTACAGGGAGCCCTTCAGGCAAGTGGCCTCAGGCAAATCTGCACCCACTCTTCTTTCTGAATACCTCGCGCAACGGATTTACTGTTCAGTGAAATGAAAAACAGAGGCCCTGGTGGCCTTGGCTATGTGTCCTGGCCTTAGATCTCCTGGGGGTGCTGCCCAGTGTGATTTCTGTGCCTCTCTCTTCAGCCTGGACCCAGGGAGGGAGTGTGTTTCTGCAGACCCTTAGGATGGAGAGTCCTGGGCTGTGTCCAGATCGAGGGCACCAGCCTGACCAGGCAGGTGACCAGCAGCCCTGGGAGGAGCAGCTGGGGCAGGAGGCCGAGCATGCTTGCGGGAAAGCCGGACTGCAGCCTTCTGGGAGGCAGAAGCGCAGACGGCATGGCCTCCCAAACATCCTCCTCTAAAGGAGACAGCAGGTTGAGGCCGGGATGCCACTCTCTTGCTGCCTTTATCTCCCGAGCCACCTGCTTTTTAATTACGGCCGAGACGAGACGAACAAGGCCTGGCTCAGATGCTGGGGATCAGTTAACCCAGGGAAATGGTGTTGCAGCTGTGACATTCAAGAAGGTGGCCGACACTAGGGTATCAAGGCCACCCCACAACCGGAAAATCGTGCACGCGGGCTCCCGTGTCCCACATACAGCCCGATACTGCCTCACACACACCTCTTTCTCTCTCCTGTGCACCTTCCCACACGTGGGCTGCTTTTCAAGTACAAAGAAGCTGCAGCCTATTCAGGTGAGCTGTCTGGGGCCGACCTCAAGCAAAGACGAGGCCTACCACATCGCTCTGAGCCGTCCCTACAGGTCCAGACAGCCTGCTCTGTGCAGGCCGTGCCCTGCTGGCTCCTGGGGAGGCTCAGAGAGCTGGCCCTGGCCCAGGAGAGAGAGAGGAAGTGTTTCCTCAGTTCGGAGGGACAGGAAAGAAGCTTTCATCTACCTGAGATTAAATTATAGCCGGGAGGCCCCTCTGAACAAGACCAAAATAGATAACGGAGAACACGCAGCCCTATTATAAATTCCCAAGATTTGTAGTCTTTCCCGGACTGGTTTATCCTTGAGAAGCTCTGGGAGTAATTTTGTTTGAAAGAGATCTAGGGGCTCCATGTAAAAGGGTATGGGCTTCTGGTTAACAGAATCCTTGTTAGCAGAACCCCCTGGGCAGATCCTCAAATCTGGACTCCCGCCATCACCCCCCACCCGACCAGGGGCCCGCGGGGGCTCCTGAGTGGATCCTTCTCTGGCCGAAGGAGCCGATGTTGCCCCCCTGCCATGCTGCCAGGCTTGCTGGCCCCTAGAGTGAGAGGCCACATGTCCAGGGCCCGGCAGCCTTGGACTCCAGCCCCGCTGTGCTTAGGCAGGGTGGATGCTGGCTGGCGGTCAGTGCAAATCACTTGTAGGGGAAACACTGGGTCTGGAAGACAAATGATCTTGGAAGGGGCTCTGACGTCACAAGGATTCATTGCTCCCTTTGCCCCCCACATCCTGAACTTGACCCTCCCCTCCAAGAATCCAGAGCACCTCTGCAGGAGTCAAACAAACCCTAATAATAAGGACCAGTGAGTGGCAGAGCCAGATGAGAAAAGTCGCTAACAGTTAGTGGGCGTACTTCTGTCCCTGTCTCTCACCAGGATGCTGGCGGGCCGTCTGGGTGGAAACAATGATTAGATTTTTAATCATTCATGAGCTTGCTTCTGTCACTCTTCTCCAGCAACCGAAGAAGAATCTGATACATTTGAAAATTTTAAAAGATGGGGGCCATCCTTTTTGGGGAAACAGCATAGAGCTCAATGGAAGCTGAGGTTCCTTCTCTCTTGTCAAAAAAGCAGGAGCGGCACTGGCCCAAGTCGCCCACCATCCTCGGCCCCCGACCCTGCTCCGAGAACATACAAAGCAGAGCAGGGTCAATGTCCTCTACCCCAGGATGAAGCAACCTTGCCGGTCAAGGCTTTCAGGCTCTGGGAGCCTCACTGTCCTCCTTCCAGCTGACCCTCGCCTCCTGCCTGGGACGGGGCCTCTTAACCCTTGGCCTACACCCCATCCTCCCAGCCCAGCAGCCTTGCTTGACCCCCCCTCGTGGCTTCTACTTCCCAGAGACTGCCTGTCCCCCCACCAAGCACCCCTGCCCCGTGACCGGCCTTTCTGGAGGATGCCCACAGCTCGGGAGATTGAATTCATTCATATTTCCAGGTGCTATACATTCAGATGAAGTTCTTCGGATCTCCTGCCCAGAAAAGGATAAATATTTCTGATCTATAGCAAATGTGTTTTCCTTTAGCTAACATCTTGGCAGGCAAGTACACTAATCTCCCAGGAAAATCTAGGGCCTGAATAGCAAGCAGATTTTTTTTTTTCCCTGAGTAAATAGAAATTCTGAGTTGCTTTTTTAATGCTGCTTTTCTTTCTTTCTTTTTTTTTTTTTAAACAGCAGATCTGGAGAAAAATCACAGTCCATTAAATCTGCATCTCTTGAAAGAAAAACCCAGAAGGCCACCTCCCCATCAAAGGCAAAATGAACAGAGTTCGGAAGTGTGTTTAAAATGCACCAAGGGAGCAGCGGCCATCCTAAATTATCTTGCTCAGCCTGAGGACGGCGGGGGCTGCCAGGTCCCCTACGAGATGGAGCAGGAGACGCTGGTAGGTGCTGCGCAGCGTGGGAAGCAGACGTGGGGAACAAAGCCATGTGTCTCCGCGGGCCCACCCGTCAACTGCTGCGGTCTCAGTAGCAGCCCTCCTCTCTAGGTGCCGTGTGACCCCGAAGCTGAGCTAAGAGCACACACAGCAAGACCACGGACTCACCAAAACATCCTTGTTTCACATTCCTACATTTATGGGCTCCTTCTGTGGCCAGATTTAGATCTCAGGAGGTGGCCCCTGAGGATAAACTTCCCCACCTGTCCCCGGGGGGCGGGGGGGGGGATGGAGGCCATGCTTCTGAGTAATAAAACAAGGTCAGAGGATGGCTTAACACAATGGATCTGCTGTTGTGTGCAGGCGCTGGGCAACACTGAGGAGCAGGTGTGGTCGTCCCCATTGTCCTGCTGTGGAAAGTTCCTGCCATCCCACTTTGCTGCCTCCAGAGCTGCCTTAGGCTTCTGTGAGTGGAGGCAGGCGGGCAGAGCACCTGGTCCTGTGCACACCTGAGCAGAGAGGATCCCTGGACCGCAGAAGGCACCCCGCCCACGTAAGCCCTGCCCGGCCCAGCCCGGGACAGAGCTGCTCTTCTGCCCTTCATCCAGGCTCACTGGGAAGTCAGCTCGTCTGGGTCCTTCACTCTAAAAGGGAAGTCGGCTGCTCCAGCTGTTCTCAATCCAGTGATACACAGGAAATATCCCTGCCCAGGAGGACCCGCTCAGCACCTTTCAATGGGAGTGACCCACCATGTTCTCTTCGGGGAGGGGGTCCCTTAGCCAAGTAGGAGAGTGCCCCATCCCAGACGGAGCCCTCCACTCAACCCCTGAAGCCAGCTGGCTGCCGTGAGCCTCGAGCTCCCAAGCTCAGGCCAAGCTGGCGGGAAGTCACGGATGGCAACAACGCGCGAAAGAGCCTTCAGCGGGAGACACAGTGTCTGAGCGCATCGCGTGTGTGTGTGTGTGTGTGTGTGTGTGTGTGTGTGTGTGTGGTCGGGGGAGCTCCGGAGCCCTCTGCAGAAGGGGGCCCCATTAAGCTTGCCTTTCCATCACAGAGCAAGTAAACAAACCCAGAGGAAGAGCTGCCCATCACTGCGCTGGCTTCCCGACAGGAAATGGTATGAGTGACTTCGTTTTTAAACATTATTATCCTCTTGAAAGCAAAAGATAAAGGACGCCTTGGAGCAGCCAAATTGCTTTGGCTCAAAAATCATTTTAAATACCATTTCCTTTAACAAGCCTACTGCCTGGGCAACGGATCAACACTATTCATTTTAACCTTAGTCAGTGGGAAAAAAAACCCTCTGAAGTGTTTGTAATTATTTAGGCCTCTCCCTTTCTCCCCACCCAGATACGTTAACTGATGACCGAAAACGCGCAGGCAGGTCCTAGTTCAAACAGTTGAACACGCGCACACGTCGGAGGCCATTTTCTGTCCTTGCCCACTCCAAGCCCAAACACAGGAGATTCAAGGCCTATTTTCGGCACCGCCCAGACAGTGGTGGGGACATCCTTCACCTCTATTGCTTTGTGTTTGTGAAAGCACCGAGCTCAGCTGGAGTGGGCGCTCACCTTTGCCCTTAAGAAGAACAAGCACTGGGAAAGTCTCCTCGAGACATCGTTGTGAACAGGAAAGATGGCGGATGGAGTCCGTCTGCCTCTGCCTGGGACCGGCCAAGGGTGGAAGGGCTCAGGCAGGGGCAGGGGGTGGACAGGGCAATCGCTCAGGGTGCCGTGCAGGTGCGAATGCCATCACACACACACACAAAAAGCTTGGAGGATGTCAGATGTGTAGGTGGGACATGCCCTATGGTCTCCTTTTTGTTTTGGAAAGAAAAAAAGGAGTCATTAGGTTATTTGCAAACAAACAAAAAACAAAGTAAATGACATTCCCAGAAGGAAGCCTGAGTTGGTGGAATGTGCTGAATTGGTGGGTTCTCCTTTGGTCAGGTCAGAGACAAAGTGCCTTTGCTCCCTGAACCAGAAGGTCTAACCTGCTTTTGGGTCCTAGCTCCGCCCGGAGGGCTCAGGGTCCCCCGGGAAGAGCATCCCACCCGGAAGAGGGCGGCTTGTCCGGCCTGCAGTGTCCAAGGAGGCCACCTCCGTGTCGGAGGACCTGACTCAGGAAGTGGATACTTTGTCCTCACAACTGGATTGGAAGGCCCTGCGGGCAGCAGCAGCTTCCCATACGACCCCAACAGCTTCCCATACCACCCGCTATGGCGCGAATGCCTCTGGCCCCCTGCCACTCGTCCGTCAGGCGAAGGGGCAGTGCTCAATGCTGCTCTTGGTGGTTACGGTTTTGGCGTCAGGAAGGCTGACTGAGGTGCCCCCAAACAGTAACTGCCTGCCCATTTTTTTTTATATAAATTTTTTTTTAAAGATTTTATTTATTTATTTGACAGACAGAGACAGCCAGCGAGAGAGGGAACACAAGCAGGGGGAGTGGGAGAGGAAGAAGCAGGCTCCTAGTGGAGGAGCCTGATGTGGGGCTCGATCCCATAACGCTGGGATCACGCCCTGAGCCGAAGGCAGACGCTTAACGACTGTGCCCCCCAGGCGCCCCCTGCCTGCCCATTTTGACCATGCACAAAAACAAGCCCCTCAGACTGCCCAGCAGTGGATATGAGGCCCGGCAACCTGGCAAGGGAAGCCTGGCTTCAGATTTTCTATGAGGACGGTGTGTTTCTGGGTCTGGGGGAAGAGCGATGTACCCCCAGTGCCCTCTGTGACATCTTCCAGGCGCTCTGGGCACTCGTAGAAGAGAAGGCGGTCACCTGGGACAGGGCTTCCCCTTCAGATGCACAGCGGGGCTGGCCAGTGAACGTTTCCACTGGGATCCATGGGCCCTCCTGCAGAAAGTCACCCCATGTGCTGAGCCACCGGAAGCAAGCCGAGGACGCCAGCACCTGTCGTCCCTCCCACTCCGGGGACCGGGCAGGGAGCAGTGTGCAGGGATGTGTCCCTACCTCTTCTAGGTCACGGGTGTCAGCTGAGGGCCCCAGGGGTGAAAGCCGCCCTGCCTGGAGCGGGGCGGGGGGGGGGGGGGCTCCAGCCCTGCGGGGTGTGGAGGGCTGCACCGGCAGGCATGGGGTCCTCCTCTGCCTGAGGAAGCCATGTGCTGCCTCAGAGTCTTTATACATGAATGTCTACTCTGCAGAATGGATAAATCCCTTGCACTGGGCCCCCATGTGTGCGTGTGCACGCCTTGTGCCCCCCTCTCCCCCCGCCACTACAAACTCCCGAGGGTGGGGCACTGGCGGCCTGGTTCCTCCCTGATCCCCAGCCCCCGGCATAGCGCCTGACCCCTCGAACATGCACTGTGCGCGTGCCGAAAGCCTGGTTCCTCCGGCACATTTCAGACAAGATCTCAGCGCCTAGCATGGTCGCCCCGCAACACCACGTGAGGGGCTGACCTACACATTCTCTAGGTGCTGCCTCAAACCAGCCCTCCTAGGCCCAGACGGCTCTTTCCTTCCCCACAAAGCCCCCACGAAAGACCTCTTGGTCATGAGTTTATTTGAACCCTTCTGGAAGGTACTACATAACTTGCCATCGGGTGAGCTGAACAGGACAAAGAGGAACATGCCTTGGGGACAGCAGGGTGTCACCGCCCACCCCCAGGTCAGCCCCAGCACCGAGGGGGCCCAGCTGATAGGGTTTTCCTGTGTGCACGGGAGCCTGGAGGCTGTTCCCACAGGGACTGAAGCAGGCAGATCCACTGAGGACCGAGGTAGATGTGGGAGCCCGGGGAGGCGGTGGCAGAACCCAGCACGGTGAGAGGAGGGAAGAGGAGGGAGGTGCCGAGGAAGAGGAAGAGGAGGGAGGCCTGCAGACCCTCAGAACTGAGCGGGTCAGGCTCACACTGCTTTGGATCACATCTTTTTTTCCTCAGATGAGGGAACTGAGGCCCAGAGAAGGGAAGGGACTGCGACGAGTTCATGTGGACACAGGAGAAAAGGGACCCACATAGACTGTGTGCCAAGCCTTACATGAGTGATTTCACGAACTATGAGGTCCCTACCAAACAGTCTTGTATCACGCATTTGTAGACAGGGAAGCCGAAGATCCGAGAGATTAAGAAACATGCCCAAGGTCACGTGGGTGGCACAGGGGGAGGTCGGCCGTGGGAAATGGTCAGGAGCCGCCAAGTGGCGCAGCATCCGATGGCACACTTCCTTTGGCCCACAGGTTCGGGCACCCAGGACACAGGAAGCAGCTCCTTTACTCGGCCCCTCACCGAGTAAAGGAGACAGACAACGGGGAGCCCGCCATCCTGCGCACCTCCCGGGGCACGCATGGAACCCATGTCCGGCGAGGGTGGGCAGAGGTCAGGCAGGTGCGTGAACGGAACACGATAGATTCCCCCACTGACTGAGTGATGAGGACAGATTTCCAGCCCGGAGCTGCAGGAAAACTAAAGCCCATTCTGGGCCTTCTGCTGCTGGCATAACTTCATTCCGCAAGTCCAGAGCTTTGCATACAGGCTATTCTCATGCCCACTAAAAAGTCTCAAGTGTCCACTTGGGCCTGATTTCTAGCAACTACGGGAGAGGAGAGCTGGTCATGTGCGTGATCAAATCTCCAGGACCAAGCCTTCCCTGGGTCCCTGTAGTCACCTGGGCACATTCCTTACGAGGATGTGTGAGTGTCGGGGGGGGGGGGGCAGCGGTATCACAGGGCCACGGAGGACGGGGCACCCTGGGGTCTGGGCCAGTGGGGCCATGGCCTCTGGTGCTGCGTTTTCTGGCCTTGGGGCTGTAAGTGTGGCGGTTGAGAGCTGCTCGTCATGGGGAACGCTCAGGTTTGTGGACTGTGGAACCCACGTGCGACTGGCAGACATTCTCTGGTGTCTGCAAAGGCTTCGGCAGGAGCCGGTGTGGGGCTGTTTGCGGCAGGACAGAACAGAAGGCCGCCCAGGAAAAACAAAAGCAATGGGGACCCGGGCAGAGGCCCAGGCCAGGCCCAGTGAGGAGCTTGGCAGCTTTTTCCTTTTCCTGTATTCTTCCAGAGAGGAGGCAGAGGACTTGGCGGGACATTGGAGAGCTAACAGGACCCAGCGAAAGTGGCTGGCCCGGGGATGGGGTGCTGGGCAGGGAGCAGACATTTGGTTCAAGGCTTTGCCTAGCCCTGGAGAACCTGCGTGACCTGAGTGGGCCTCATCGTCCATTGCAGATCGTCCAGTGCTCCAGAGGCAGGAGGAGGAGAGGGGTCTTCCTGCATCCTCCCAGTCACCTCTCACCACCTCTGCAAGCTCTGTGACTGTGTGAGATTTGCACAGGTGCTCCGGGGGCTAGGAAGCGGGAGGCTGACCTACCCAGCCCAATCTGTCCCCTCTCCCGCATCCTGCACGCCAGCCACAAGCCTCAGAGCCTCGGCAGTTTCGGGTGGGACCCCCTTCCTCCTCTGGGGCTGCCCAGACCCTCCCTCCCCAGTCCCCCATGCCTGTTGTCTGCTACAAACACCCACACCTTCTGCTTGATCTTCCAGAGCCAGGCCTGATTATGACCCTTTAGAAGCCGGCTTCTGCTATAGGAAGGACTGTCTCAGCGGCTGCCTGGTGAACTTGCCGGCTCCCTGCGGTCAGATCAGTGAAGCAGCAACGAGGACGGCACAGCCTGCCCTCAGGTCTGCAGCCCCCACACCCAGCTTCCTCCCAGCAGCCCGCAGTGGCTTCTCAGTTCCCGCCGACACACCAGGGCGTGATGGGGAATCCGCAGGGAGCGGGGGGTAGGGGCACGGACAGGAGCCAGGCTCTTGGGGACCACTCAGCGGCAGCTCCTCCTCCAGAACCGGCAGCCCCTCCACTCATGGAGCCTTTCTTGCTAGTTTCTGAGAGAAATGTAGCCTAAGTGTTAATAAATAATGTATAAAAATCTCAGAGAGGAAACCACTCGTTCTGTGGAGTGTTTTCATCTCTGAGGGAGGACTTCCCTGGGCTCCTTCTTCCCTCCCTCGGCAGAGATGAGGCACAGCTCATTCTGAGGCTGGGGCCTTCTGCAGGGGAGTCAGGCACCGCTGGGGGCAGGAAGGGTGTGTGTGTGTGTGTGTGTGTGTGTGTGTGTGTGTGTGTATGTGCATGTGTGTGTGTGTGTGTGTGTGTGTGAGAGAGAGGACATGGGCAGAAATGCTGAGGGGAAAAGGCTGAGGAGCGGTCCCTGATCGCAACCCTGCCCCAGGGCCCTTTGGTCCTGGAGGCTTGAGGAATGAAGCCTAGGGTGATGTGGGGCTCTTTTGAGGGTGAGGTGCTGGACTAGGGTCTGGACCCATCCCTGGCCTCTCCAGGTCCCCACCCCATCCTGCCAGGGACATAGTCAGCATTAGGGCCCAGCCTGCGGGGAGTTGCTGGCCTCCGCAGCTGACTGTGGGAAGGCCCTGGTCACCTGAGAGGCCCCGGAGCCGAGTGATGAGCACGGACAGAGGGTCAGATGGTGGACAGGTGGAGTCACAGGGAAGAGCGAAAACATCTTACTATAGCCTGTCGTCTTCTCTCCCTGGAGGAGGTGTGTGGAGGTAATGGAAAGTGACCACGTGTGTATTTTTTTTTTTTTTGGTATCCTTTGGGTAAATACCCAGTAGTGTAATTGCTGGGTCACAGGGTAGCTCTATTTTCAACTTTTTGAGGAACCTCCACGCTGTTCTCCAGAGTGGCTGCACCAGCTTGCATTCCCACCAACAGTGCAAGGGGGTTCCCCTTTCTCTGCATCCTCGCCAATACCTGTTGTCTCCTGTGTTGTTAATTTTAGCCATTGTGACAGGTGTGAGATGATGTCTCATCACGGTTTTTGATGTGTGTTTCCCTGATGCTGAGTGATGCTGAGCATCTTTTCATGCGTCTGGTGGCCATCTGGACGTCTTCTTTGGAAAAATGTCTATTTATGTCTTCTGCCCATTTCTTAATTGGATTATTTGTTTTTTTGGGTGTTGAGTTTAATAAGTTCTTTATAGATTTTGGATACTAACCCTAATCAGATATATCATTTGCAAATATCTCCTCCCATTCCACAGGCTGCCTTCTAGTTTTGTTGACTGTTTCCTTTGCCGTGCAGAGATTTTTATCTTGATGAAGTCCCAAGAGTTCATTTTTGCTTTTGTTTCCCTTGCCTCTGGGGACATATCTAGTAAGTAATTGCTACGGCCAAGGTCAAAGAGCTTGCTGCCCCTCTTCTTCTCTAGGATTTTGATGGATTCCTGTCTCACATTTAGGTCTTTCATCCATTTTGAATTTATTTTTGTGTATGGCGTAAGAAAGTGGTCCCCTGATGTTTATAGCAACGTTATCAACAATAGCCAAACTATGGAGGGGGCCCAAATGCCCATCGACTGATGAATGAATAAAGAAAATGTGATATATATATGTGTATATATATATATATACACACACAGTAGAATATTACTCAGTCACCAAAAAGAATGAAATCTTGCCATTTGCAATGACATGCATGGAACCAGTATATTATGCTAAGCAAAATAAATCAGTCAGAGAAAGACAGATACCATATAACTTCACTCTTATGTGGAGCTTAAGAAACAAAACAGATGAACATTCGGGAGGGGGAAAAGAGAGAGAGAGAGAGAAAAAAAAACAAGCTATAAGAGACTCTCAGTGAGAGAACAGACTGAGGGTTGCTGGAGGGAGGTGGGTGGGGAGGGGCTAGATGCGTGATGGGCATTAAGGAGGGCACTTGTTGGGATGAGCAATGGGTGTTCACTGAATTCTACTCCCGAAACCTGTATTGCACTGTATGTTAACTACCTAAAATTTAAGTTAAAAAAGAAGAAAAAAGAAAAAAGAAAAGACAGTGACCGCAGCTCGGGGAATGGCTCAGAGGCCCCTGAGCCAGGTCGGGGCACAGGCCTTAACTGAGAATACTCCAGCGAGACACAGCAGAGGGCCTGGACGGTGGGATGCAGGAAGCGAATGTCAGGGCCAAGGACAAGCCAGGGCCTGGGCCCCTCCTCTGGGGGTGTAGCTATGAGTGCCCTGAAACAGCCTCAGTCAGGGGTTGGACACCTGAGGCAGGCCCTGGACCTGGAAGCCTCTGTCCTCCTGTGTCCTCCAGGCCACGCGGGCTCTGGCATCTGAATGTGGAATCTTCCCATGAGTTCTCTTTTCTTTTTTTAAAAAAGACTTTATTTATTTGACAGAGAGAGAGGGAGAGAGAGCACAAGCAGGGGAGCATCAGGCAGAGGGAGAGAGAGAAGCAGACTCCCCACTGAGCAGGGAGCCCAACATGGGACTCGATCCCAGGACCCTGAGATCATGACCTGACCCGAAGGCAGACGTTTAACCGACGGAGCCACCCAGGTGCCCCCCGCAATGAATTTGCTTGAATCATCTTGCCAGGGACACTTGTGAGCACAGGCTGGCCCCTGGGGACTGGTGTGAGGCAATGGGCCCTCAATTTAGGGGGCTCAGCCATCAAGACAAATGCTATTTTACTGCAGCCTTTGAAGAAAAATCAAAATTAATGCAAAAATGCATGCACCAAATATCAACATTTTAAGGACAGGACCGCTATGGCTGATCTCCCCTTTGCCGGCAGGCTCTGCTGTGGCCTGGCCTGGCCGGAGGGGGAGGCGGCAGCTCCACCCCGCGTGAAGGCTTCCTACCCAGAGTGCTCGCCCCCTGGTCCCGCTCTGGTGGCCACCACCGCTTGAGATCCAAGAGCTGCTGCCAGGTGCTGAAGAACGTGCCACAGGAAGTGAGGAACATGGGAGCCGCAGAAGGCTGTGTGTCACAGCCCAGTCTTTTGTTCCTCTCAACACCCGCCCCCCAGGCAGGTACTATTACTATCTCCCTTGTGCAGGTGAGGGAGGGAGGGTGGAGCTGGGATTCACAACCAGAGCTTGGGTGTGCTGGGAAGGCCGGGAAGGCTCTGCTCCCACCTGGGGTGAGACAAGCAATGGGATTGAGGGAGGACCTTGCCTTGGGAAGGTGCCGCCCTGGGGGGGAGGACTGGGCTCACTCAGAGTGGAGCTCTGACCATCAGAGTGAGATCCTGTGGCAGCACAGCTATGACCCTGATTGAACTTCCACCTGCGTCCTCCCAAACATGGGAGAGGGGACAGGAGGGGCCTGGGTTGGCATGACACTGGAAGGTCTGGCGGTGCTGAGCTCATCAGCCACTGTAAGACAGCTGAATGACAGACGCGTAGAGGGGACAGAGACCATCCTGGAGGCCGGGTCTCAGATGCCCAAAGCAGGTCCCCTTCGGTCTCAGAACTCTCCACGGTGGCAGCTCACTTGTGCCAGCGGAGATTCAAAGGGGAGACCCTGCCTTTTCTTCCACGAAGTAGACGCCTCTGTCTTGGACAAGGAACGGAGAGGCCCAGACAGGCCCCGCAGTGCGGGACACGGGCTTCCGTCTCCACGTCTGCACTACACTGAACAATAAAGCAGGGGTGTGCGCGATCTGGCTTGTACCGGTTTGTCAAACATTCAGGAAGGTCGCAAGCCCACGGACACCGAGTCAGCGTCTTGAAACCAGCTCTGCTAGGAGCGTTTGCACCATGGAAACTGGCGAACGCTCCTGTCAGGCATCTGGTTTTCCCAGAGCCTGGCTGTGAAACATTTCCAGCAAACCATGGCGTCACAGGACACAATCCTTACACCTGCGAGTGCCCGGCCATGTCTCAGCCGGCCACGGCAGTGGATGGGCGGCTGCGTGTCTCCCACAAAGAGGCCACCAGCACCCTGACAGCGGTTAAATTCCAACCTTGTTTCTGGGGCTGAGCACACGATCTGTTTCCGGCAGCAGGACCATCTTTGATCTAATTAAGGTCGACTTGGGCTGATGTTGTGAGCCTGCACTCTCTGATCAGACGCCGGGGCTGTGCTGAGCTGCGCGGGGGTGGGCCTGGAGGGCTGGCTAGAGCACTGTGGCTCCCCCACGGGCTCCCCTGGAAGGAAGGGGTGTCCTGCAGGGAGGCCAGGCCTGGCTGTCAGGAAGCAGGATTCATGCCCAGCTCTTCCAGTGACTCGGGACCCCCAGCAAAGTCATCCAGCTGCCCAGGTGACAGCTTTCTTATGTAAATGGGGTTGGGCCAGCTCCTTTCTGAGGTCCCTTCAAGCTCCACTGCCAATGCTGCTGAAACCTGCCCAGTCAAGCAGGGCTGGGGCTGGGCCTGGTGGGGGGGACCCCGACTCCGCAGGGGGATCCCTCTGGATCCCTCTCCACCCAGAGCCTCAGAGGGAGGCTGCCAGCGACACGGGACCAGAGGCAGCAGAGCACGCCCAGCCCCACATCCCCGGGACCCTCCTTCCGCTGCAGCTCTCTGCCCGTGCTGCCCAAACCACTAAACTTTATAGGGCTTGTCTGAAGAAGTGCCGTGCCATTCCTGGGCCTGGCTCATCCCACGTCACCTCCCCAGCCACCCCGCCACCAAAGGCAGCTGCTCCCAGGAAGCAGAGAGCGGCAGCGAGTCAGGGAGCATCACAGCGGCTGTCAGCACCGTGATGCCTGTCAGGAGGGCTGGCGGAGACAGGCCTCCTTCCCCTCTCCCCTGGGGCAGTGGAGCTGACTGCTCGACAGACACCCGGGAGAGAGGGGTGTGATGGAAGCACGGGTGACATAGGGGAGGCCTCAGCTGCCTGACACATGTGCCCATGGGGGCTGGCCTTTTCAGTGAGAGGTCAGGAGTGCAGGAGGGCACTGGTTAGGAGAGGGTGGGGCCATGGGGGTGGCCTCGAGCTCAGCGCGCAGGTGGGTGAGAACTTGGGGCAGAATTTCTAAATACTAGCTTATTGGAGGTAACAGAAAGAGCTGGTCTGGGTCTGGGTAGCCCTGGGGACTTTGCTGGAGTTAGCTGGGCCAGGCCCATCCTGCAGTGAGCATGGACCTGGGCTCAGCCAAGGTCTTCGGCTGTGAAGGCTGGAAGCAGAGGCTTGGCCAAGGTAGAGCAGGAGATTCTGGTGATGGTCGGGGAGGGAAGTCACCCAGGACCAGGGCTCCATGGAGCCCCAGCTGGGAGTGGGCAGCTCAGATGCGGTCTGGGTGGCTACACTGATTCTGTTTCCAGATCTACCTGCCAGGCACCGTTCTAGACACTATAGGGGTAGCAGCAAACACAGCAGGATGTCCCTGCTCTTATGAAGGCTGGGGGTGGGGGCGGGGGAGAGACAAGGACCGACACCGTGGTAGTGTAACACTGCGCGCGAATCACGGGAGATTTGCTGAGTGGAAGAAGCCTCACCTAAGAGGACGAGGACGTGCTGTAGGATTGCGTTTATAGGAAGTTCTAGAACAGGAAAAACGAATCCGTGGTGGACAGTTAGAACAGCGGGGATCTCTAGCACACAGTGTGGGAACCTGCCGGGAAGGGACATGGGGGGATTTCTGGGGTGATGGGAATGTTCTAAATCTTGCCATGGCCTTGGGTTGTGTTGCATTGACATTTGTGCCCCCAGTTGTTTCACTGGGTGCCAATTTCACCTCAAAGTGAAGGAGAACAGCACGTACCTTGATCTGGGGTTAATGATAATGATACCCAGGCCACCGTACTTGGGGGAGGTGAACTGTCGTCTGCAACTTAGTTTGAAATGCATGAAAAATAAATAAGATGGATGGAAGAACTTAAACTAATAAAACAATACAAGAAAATGTTAACAGTAGAATCTGGGTGGTAGGTCTAGGATGCTTGTAAAATACCCTCGACTTTTCTGTATCCCTTAATATTTCATAAGATGGTGCTGGTGGTGCTTTGCCAGAGAGCGAGGGGAAGCTAGATGGGGTGTCAGGAGGACTTTCTGAGGAGCTGAGGATAGAGTGGAGACCTGAATCTTAGTGTCAACCATGGAGGCCCAGGTTGGCCTCCGGGCAGCACGAAGAGCAGGTGCCAAGGTCCTGAGGCCAGAGAGCTTGGATCAGGTGAGAGGCAGGAGGAAGTCAGCATGGCTGGAGAGTGCTGAGGGAGAGGAAGAACAAGGTTGGAAGTGCAGGACCTCCGTGGCCTGTTAAGGTTTTGGTTGTTACTTTATGTGCTGTGTAGACTTACCGAACTGGTTGAAAGCGTGAGCCCTGGTACGGTTTGGGATGGGAGTGGCCCACTCTGGCTCCTTCGTGGAGAACGGACTACATGTGCAAGAGAGACTCACGCTGGTCTGGGAGACAGTTGTGGCTTTAACTTGGTAGCAGCAGAAGAGGGGGGAGGGGAATATGGTTGAGACGTATTTTTGATGGGGAAGAGGACTGTGGGCAAAAGATGGGGACCAGAAAGGCTGGCTCACGTCCTGGGCAGCGGCACTGTGGTGGCTACAGCGGGAAGGTGAGCACACGGACGAGACCAGATTCCGCTTCGGCCGAGGGAGGCCTGGGATGCTGATTCCGCATTTGGGCGGGATGCTGAGTGGATGGCTGGACGAAAGTCTGCTGCTTAGCGGTGAGGTCAGGGTGCAGGTGTCAGTGTAGAGCTGGTGGGTGAAGCCATGAGAGTGAGTGAGAGGACTCAGGGAGACAGTGTAGACAGAGAAGAGAAGGCCCAGGAAGCCCAGGGACACGCCAACATTGAGGGGTGGAAGAGAAAGGGAGGAATCTATAAAGATCAGGCAGTGTGGGAGACAGCCAGGGAGTGTCCCTGCTGCAGAACAGAACATTCCAGAAGGAGGGAATGGCCAACTTGGTAATTGCTGCCTAGAGGTCAGCAAAGAGGATGCACTGACACAACCTTTGGATTTCACAATCTGGAGGTTATGGGTGAGCCTGGGATGTGGCATGTGGCATGGAGGGAAGGAGAGAGAAGGCGCAGGGTGAGGGGAGAGTGGGTTTGGGGCACATATCTGAGGACTCCTGCTGGAAGGGAGAGCATTTTGTTAAGCAGAGAATGTGCCAGCAGTTGATGGGCTTGAGGGAGAAGCAGGAAGGCAGAGTTGCAGGAAGAGCAAAGAAAGACACAGGACTGCTGAGGATGAGGACAGCGAGAGGCCACCAGGTTCCAGAGACTTCCACAAGCACTGATCTGCTGGGCTGTGCCTCTCGATTCGGGCCCAACGAGGCTTGTGTTGGGCAAGGGCAGGCACAAGGCTGTCATCCTCCAGTAGCCAGGTGGCCAGGAAGGTATGGACCTGCTAATACTCCCCATCACCAACAAGGACTCTGGTGTGTCTGGAACAGGAGACGGGAAAGCTCTCAGGATGTCCTGCCCAGTTTGGGAGTGGTGGGGGGACTGGCAAGAAGTCTCCTTTGGGCTTCCTAGAGCCCTTTACAGGGAGGAGAGCAAGAGAACCGAGAGGGGAGGAGTGAGGAGCACACCTGTGCACACCTGTGAGTCGGGTGTGCGCTGTCTTGCATGGGAATAGCTGCATCCTGAGGACCACTGGACTATTATGCTGGGGAAAGCAGCCGAGATGCCATGTCACGGACCAGAGTCACCTGCCCGGGTGGGCCAGCTTCACCAGCTGGGGGGACACCTGGGGGCCTGAGCGAGCACCTGACAGGTCACACACAGAGCTCATCAATCGAAGGCTCACAGTTGCCATTTCACTCTTATCAAGTTCCATCTGAAATTTACTCTTGGCCCTTTGAGTTCTTTCAGAGACAAAACAGAAAGCGTTTCCTTTAGGCAAACTTTTGTCTTTCGCTTTGGAAACCACCCTTTCCCCTTTGCTCCAAAGGAGATTAGGATATTGAGGACAGAATGTCAGTTGAAGATTACATGGAAAGGATAATTAAACAAAAGCCCCACATTGTCTAGAAGGGAAATTAAGCGGCTTTTGCCTCCCTCCCGTCTTTGAAGCATGCTCTGTGGAAGGGAGCAGGGGTTGTTCGGCTGGATAAATGAAGATAGTAACCAAACTGTATTGCCCATTGTTCTGCCTTTCCATTAAAGGCAATTGCTTAGCCAAGCTGACAACACGCGCTGTGGAGGCATAAACCCCTTTGCAGACGGAAGGATTAAGAGACTGACAAGTCCTGGATAATCAGACTAATTAATAACTCCCATCTCCAAGGAGCAATACCTCCTTCTTGCTCTGTCTTCCAGTCTGGTCCGGGCCACTCGGTCCTCGGAGGGCTGAAGGACAAAGGGACTTTGCAGGACAGGCCGGGATAGACGGCAGCCTGTCCCGGCAGGGCAGGGAGCTGAGGGGACAAGGTGGTGGTGGTGGTGGGGGAGGGCGAACAGCAGCCCACAGATGGCGATGGCAACAGTGAGGTTCCCTTTCACTAAGCGAGCGCCAAGTTCCTGCCTGAGACCACAGGTGCACTAGCAAACGGGGCCTGTCACCACGCAGGCACACGGGAGGGCCCCAGCATTCTGCCACGTGAAAGGTGGTCTGGATGAGACCTTCTCAGACCTCACCAATGACAGCCACCCACACAATTGCCAAGAGCAAAAGCTGCCGGAAATAGTCACGGCGGGACGGCGGGGTGATGAGCAGAGCCACCATTGCCAAGCATGACCCGAAGACCTTTGTGGGCCTTAGCTCAGTCCCTCCACCCGGTGACCCCAGGAGAGAGGACTTTCATGCCTGTTTCACTGACAGAGAAGTAAGATTCAAGGAGGGTCATTCACTCGGCCAGAGTCCGTGGCTAGGAAAGCACAGAGCTGAATTTAAACTGTGGGCCCTGGGGTCCGGCAGGTAGCCAGTGGGAAGCCTTTCCCCTGGCCTCAAGGTCTCCCTGCTGAGCACCTTCCCAGTCCAGCAGGTGGCGGTAGAGGGTCCCGCCTCCCCCGAGGGCTCCCGCTGCCCAGGCAGCTGAGATTTGCAAGGTGAGGGTCCAGCAGCTGGGATCTGATTGCAGGGTGCTCCGCCCTCCCCTCAGAGAAGGGGATCAGGATGAGGGAATCTTCTGGAAAATACCCAGTGACTTTCCTTAGAGAGAATAATGGCTGCTTTGGGGGCATGGCCATATTTTTCTGGAGGCTTTAGGTGGGTACAGCAGAGGCCCTGGCATCATAAATTGCAATCAAGCAAAGATGTCTAAGAAGGAAATAATACCCGCTCTGCTGTGCAGCCTGGCAAAGATCCTGAAATCTTAATGGAATTGAGCGATTTTTGCATAGCACCGTAAATTCCTAGTGTCTACCTTATCTTCTCGTCACGTTATTCAAGGCACATTAATGGAGAACGGGGCGGAAGCTGCTAGCTACAATACAAGTGGCACAAGGAGGTGGCCCAGGAACGAGCCCTCTGATGCCGCCGAGCAGCCTGGGGCTACCTTCCCCACACCTGCCCCTCCCTGGCGGCCGAAGCCTTCCCCGGCTTGGCCGTCTGCTGTGCTCCCCCGAGAAAGACCCCGGGTCGCTTAGAAGATGGCACTTTGTTCTGTTCCCCTGTCCCTGGGCCTTCCTGCTCTTCTCCACCATCTCTCCTGGGGCGGGGTGGGGGCAGGAGGGGGATAGGGCTCCTGCCGCCTGCAGTGCCACCCTCTCCCCTCCTCCCCCTGCGCCACCCCTGCTCCACTGGGCTCCCTCCACTCACTTCTCCTTCAGCGCCAACACCTTCTGGAGCCCTGTCCTATTACCCACAGACCTGGAGCTTCTTTCCAGACTCTGCCTGCCGTGTGCTGGGAGCTCCTCTTTCCCAACCGGCCTCCATAAGGGTTAGCATGCTCCCATCGTGCCCCAGCCGCGCCTCCACGTGGCGGTGACAAAGTGTCGGCCTCACGGGCTGCACAGGGCTACTGTTTCTTACCCGTGCCAATAATGACAGTACTTGTCGTCAGCCTGGAGAAGACTCCAGGGCAGCATTCAACCCGCAAGCTGCCATGCTCTGGCCCCGTCTCTCCTGCTCTCTTCCCCCCCAGACCCAAGCAGAGATGGGGGGTGCGGGCCTCCCCCACGCTGCCTCCAAGTCACTTGACTGACACCAGGGCCTGGGACACTTGTCCTGAGCACTTCTGGGACAGTGGGGCTGCAGCCTACAGAGCCTGGACTCCACATGACCCTGTTAGTCCTACCTGTCACTGTGCACCGTGGCCCACACCGGCCCTAGGTCAGAAAGGGCACGGAGGAACATCCCACCTCCTCTTCCTCTAGGAAGTGTTCCCTGACTACCCACGCTGGGTCGCCTTTTCTGGATTCATCTCACCCACCAGCGTCAGGTGCCACCTACTGGGCCAGCCAGGTGCCCAGGCATGTAAATTCAGGGTCCTTCATCTGCCTCTCCGCACAGGAGTCCCCCCCAAACACCTGGGGTCCAGTGACTCCCTCCCCTGTGCTGCTCCATCCCTGGTTTAAGGAGCCTGGATTCAGCCCTGTCTGCCTGAGTCTCTGGGGGTTCCTTATTCTCCCGGACCCTCAGTTTCTTCATCTGTGAAAATCAGGGTGAATTCACCCAGCCCTGACTCCCCTCCAAGGGCAGCCATGAGAACCAAATGACACTGGACTTGGAGTCCCCACCAAGCACTGCGGGCCACCTGGTGCCTGGCTGTGGTGTCTGCGGGCCATACAGACTGTCAGAAGACCCTCGGCCCCAGCCCAGCCCACTCCTGGCATCTGCCATGTCCTCCACTCTCTGTGGCAGACGGAAGGACACCCGTGCTGGGCGGAGCTCCCGGCTTTGGGACTCAGTGTCTGTGGGGTGAGCCCAGAGGGTGCAGCTTGCCTGAGGCACCTTCTCCTCCCCACTGACCCAGGCCTGGGGGGCAGGGACTCCTCAGGCACCAACTCATTTCTCTTCCTTGAAGCATGCGGGTCAAAATGCCCCCATTGGGACAGAGAGCCAGCCTGACAACAATGCCTCCGGTTGCTCTAAGCCCTGTCAAAGCCACACGTCACAGTGAGCCCCACGGAATCTCAGTCTGAGTAATGCATGACATGTTCACGGGACCACAGAGCATGCTCCACGACACTTTATTTCCCAGCCACTTCTATTCCACCCCAATGACACATAAACACGGTTACTGAGCAAGAAGTCTTGAGCATTTTTTATGAAGCTATAATATCTTCCATTAGAAAACAAGATGAAAGAAAGAAGGGGGAAGAGGGGGGAGAAGGAACGAAAGAAGGAAGGAGAGAGGGAGGGAGGGAGGGAGGAAGGGGGGAAGAGAAGGGTGGAGGGAAGAAAGAAAGGAAGCAGGGAGGGAAGGAGGAGAGAGGGAAGGAGGGAGGGAAGGAAGGAGGGAAGGAAGGAAGGAAGGAAGGAAGGAAGGAAGGAAGGAAGGAGGAGAGAAGAAGGAGAGGGAGGAGAGAAGAAGGAGAGGGAGGAGAGAAGAAGGAGAGGAAGGAGGGAAGGAAGGAGAAGAAGGAGGGAGGGAAGGAGAGGAAGGAGGGAGGGAAGGAGAGGAAGGAGGGAGGGAGGCAGGCAGATCTCTCTTCTGCTGGACTGTCACCTGCATCTCGGGGATAGCCTGCTGGTGGAGTCCAGCTCGCTCTGAGTGGAGATGTCCCCACCACCAGGATGAGCCTGAAGACACGAGGGTGGAGTGTGGATATGCTCCTCCAGGGACCCAGTTGGGGCTTCTGGTCCCTTCTGTGGCCCAGCTCACCTGCAGGCCACCCCTGAGGGCTGGGGACATGGTCCCAGGTGGGGCTGCACTTCCAGAAAGAGTGAGTGGATGTCGGGTAGGGGGGTACTTGGGTCACAAATTGCAAAAGAGTTGATTATTCCCCAGACGGATTTCAAGTCTTTTGGGGGGGGGGGGGCAAGGGACATTATGGCAACAACAGTGCCACCACTTCTAGAAAGCGTCTCCCTCTGGGTCCTGCTGCAGCAGAGGGTGGCTTGCAGGAGGACACACACCCTGGCCAGCCAGTCCTGACCAGCTCACGTGCTGGGGGGCACTGGCTCCAGCCCCCTGCAGCCACGCTGCACAGGATAAAGGGACGATGCGGCCTGGGGGATCACAAAGCTTTCCCAGGGGCGTCGGGTTGCCAGCTTATAGGTTCAGCCCGGAGCTATCCCGTTAAGCGCTTGCCATGTGCCAGGAGCGAGCTACGTGTGTCCGTGCAGCAGGCTGTGTTTATACTAATTTTCGATGACAGCCCTGTGCAGTGACGCTATTATTGTCCCCGTTTACTGATGAGGAAATGGAGACACAGAGAAATTACGTGAACTGCCCAGAGGCACGCAGCTACCAGGTGCTTCCCTGGGTGACCCAACCCCACTATTTCAAGGGGTTAAAATAAACGCCATCCCAAACCGAGGGCCGATGGTGCTCATTCCCCCGCCCTGTGCCAAGTGGCTGCCCCGAAGCACAGCCTGTGGGTGATGTGCTGGGGACAGGAGCAGGTGTTCCGTGACCCTGCAGGATGCCTCCCCCTGACCCAACCGTGCCCCCACTTTGCCACTTCCTGGTAGCAGTGAGCTCTGAGGACCCTTCCTGGGGAGCGGAGGCAGCACAGAGACCGTCGGTGTTGGAGAGAAATATATATGTACGGGACATACTGCACACCCCAGGATGAGGAGGCCTGTCTGCCCGCAGCCCCTCCCCTGTGGGCTGGGGATGCCCGGGTCTCAGTGCACCCCCTCGGGGACCCGCAGAGGTTGCTCTGAGTGAGGAGGCTGGTATGGTCACAGCTTCTGATGCTCAGGTCGTCAGGGCAGAACTAGAACCCAGCTCCTCCTTGGGACCCAGACACCCGCCATTCTCCAGCGATCTAGGAGCCCCCAGGCCCAGGGTCTCCCCAAAGCCCCAGGGTCTCTGTGCTTGCACAGCAGAGGCCTCCATGTGTGCTGCCAGGGTGGGCTGGGAAGCAGCTCCTCGCTACCTCCGCCCCAGTGAGCTGGTCTCGGCAGCCTAACAGCCCCCCGAACGGCGGTGGCAGACACACAGGGACACACCCCCTGCTTCACTCCAGCACAGAAAACATTCATTAAGCATTTTGGAGGACAAGGGCACAAAGAAAAACACTCATTAGAAGCAGAAATAGTTTCCAAATGAGCCATACAGAATCTGCTGGGAAGTCTAGCCTGAAATGGGGCCTGTTCTCCTTGGGGTTGTGGATGGGGGAGAAACGCCCAAAGGGGTGGAAAGTGGGGGTCCAGGAAGGGGATGCAGGAGGCGGCAGGAAGGCGCTGAGCCTGAGTGCCAGAAGAACCCCAATAGGAGAGTCTGTGGGCGGCAGGGGTGGAGGCCGAGACCCCACTGTCTGGCTCACCCTGGGAGTAGCCCCGCAGCAGGAGTGGCCACATGACCTCTGGCCCCAGCCAGGCTCAGGGCCGGGGTGACTGCAGGGGTAACCGTGCTCAGGCCGTTGGAGGCCTGACCCCAGCCTGCTCCGTCGCTGACCAGCTGGGTGACCCTGGGTCTAGCCCGGTCCTCTCTGGGCCTCTGCGTCTATCTAGGAAATGCAGCGGCTGAGCTCAGGGGCGCCTACGGGTCCTGCCAGCTGTGACACGGGGGCTGGTGTGCCGATGATGTGGTGGGAGAGGCAGGTATCCCGGCCAGTGGCCGTGGCTTCTCAAGGTCCCAGGGCGAATCCCCCAAAGGCCCCGACCCAGCTGGGCAGATGACTTCATATGCACGCCAGTCGCGACAATGACCTTATGAACGGTGGGGCTTCCACTCTTGGGGAAGGTTCTGGCTCCTCCCTTGTCTCCCTGATCACCTCTTCATAAAACATTTATTAGCAACGGAGAGGGCAAGGTAGCCCTCTCCCCTGAAAACCAGTTCACTCTGAAACTTTCAAGTTTTGTGTCAGCTCCTGCCCCCTCCTCTCCCCCATCCTCTGCTCTGGCAGGGGCGCTGACCCCCTGCCCCAGGTCTGACACACTCTCTCACCCCAGTCTGAGCGGCTGGCCCCTCCTTGTCTAGCTGAGGATCTGTGCTGGGCAATGGAGACACAGAGGGGTGCAGCTCCCTCCCTCCCAGTCTGGTTGCAGAAGAAACCAGGCCTGCGGGGGCAGAGGGCCATGCTGTGCTAAGTGGCCTTGGGATGAGTGGTATCCGTTTGGGATCCCAGAGGCTGCTGCTGGCTGCTGGGCTGGCAGGGCATGGGGGCTGCCCCTTGAACAAACTCTCCTTTACCCAGAAGCCCTCCTTCCCCTCCCTGCTCCCTCCAACCCCCTTCCACTCAGGAGGGCTCCCCTTGTCCCCCAGCCCCTCCCACCCTGCTTGCTGTGAGGAGGTGTGGCCAGCAGCTGGTGGCTTCAGGGGACCCAGGAGTCAGGGACAGGGTGGGAGTGGCCTGCTTCCTTGCTCCTGCTGCAGCCCCTGCCCTGACACCTTCACTGCCCCCCAATCCTTTTTCCTGGTAATTGGTGTCAGAGACAAACTTGGGCCAATTTCCATCTGGGCCAGTGTCTCGTGGCTTCTTTCCTGTTTAATATCAGAGAAATTAAACCTGGCCACACCGTCATTATCCTGGTGTTGTAATTAGCACCGGAACAAATTGCCCTGAGCGGCGCCGGCTGTCGCGGTGGCTCTTGGGCTTGCGCGGGACGTGCGCCCCCCTAATTGCTTTGGCCTTCGCTCCCCAACCTGCTACTGCCCAGCACAGACTGGCGAGCAGGAGTCCCCACCCCTGTGTGCGTCCCCTCCTGTCACCTGCTCACAGAAACAAGGGTGATGCTCTGGAGTCACAACTCCCTGGGGCTGGAAAGAGAAAATAAAGGGGCCCAGAGCTGCCCTTAAGAAACCAGTTCCTGTGATACTGGCCTTTGGGGAGGTGGGCCCCCTGCCAGCTGGAGGTAACACAACCAGCCGGAAGTGAATCACCCCAGGTATGTCTCCAGCACATAGTGGCCAGGACCAAAGCATGGGGGAGGGGAGGGCCGGGACAGCCATCAACCCTCTCCCCCTGTCCCCACTGGCCCCCACTTCTCACCTGGCCCCAGAAACAAGGCAGGAGGAGCCGAATCTCAGTGAGTGGAAACCAGCTTGGAGGGGTAATGAGCTCACACCCCATGGCTGTCCATAGTGTCTAGGAAAGTAAATTTAGTGGAATCAAAAAGCCACAAGCCTGTGACGGGATGCGAGGAGTCAGGCAGAGGTGTGGGTGTGGGAGAGCAGGCCTGGAGGAGGGAGCACCTCTGAAGAGCACATAGCGGGGCTGCAGGAGAAGCTGGCTGGCAGGAAACTGGCTGGGGCACTGCTCCAACAGAGGGCAGTGGTCAGGCTGGGAAGCAGGAGAGTGTGCCCAAAAGGGGTTTTGATAGGACATGAAACCATAAAAGAAAAAAGCCAAAACAGGCCCCAGGGCCTTTGGAGACCCAGGAAGGCGTTTGACTGGGCTGCAGTCTGTTCGGGGTGAAAATATTTCTCGGCAGCTGGAGTGTGACCCCAGGGACACAAGGACAGGCTCCCACCGCACTGGATCCCTGCTCTCAAGGTGGGAGCCCCACCCTCCACCCCTGCAGCCAGGTAGAAGAGAAAACTTTTCACGTTAACAAGACGAAAAGCATCATCCCATGACCACACGAGAGGCCCCTTGCACAAGAACGTGAGGCCGAGCAATTAGGAAACCGGTTCTTCTAGGCCAGCCTCCCGGGGAGACAAACCCCGGAAACTGACAACGGGGCAAGAAGTCCAGGAAGCCGGGTCTTTGCAAATCAGCACATCCTCGGACAGTCTCAGGCGTCATTCGTTAATGAACTTGCTGAACCATAGACAATTATTTCTGGAACTGAGGGAGAAGGGCAAGGGCTTGGAGGCAGGGGCTGGGCTGAGCCTCCACGTCCACACCGAGATGGCTCTGGGCCCCGCAGATGCCTTCCAGGCCACCTTCCCTGGGACTAGTAGCCCCTCTGCGCTCTGGCGCATGCAGCCCTCTGCTCTCTGAGTGCATGCCATGGTGTTGGGGGCTTGTTTTCCAATCTGCCAGACCCTTCCCAACTGTACTGCCGAGCCAGGGAGATCTTCCAGACCCCAGGGCCCAGAGGTTGGCTAACCTGAACCACGGTGGATGCAGAAAGTGGAATCACAGAAGGAAAAGTTAGAGGCCGCAATGCCTGGGGAGAGGCAGTAGGAAGAAATCGGGGCAGTGGTGCCCGGCCCACCAGGCTGGGGCCCACAGAGAGCGGCTGCAGATCAGAGGACAAACTTTGCAAAGGACCCAGGTCTAGCCCAACTGGTGGAGGATCCCTTGGACCTTCCCACTCACACGGCAGCACCCTCTCCTAGGCAGGATCACCACCGATGACCACCAACCCAGAAGAGGCTGGGTGGCCACAGCGCCGAGCCAGGCCTGACTCAGCCAAGCTGTGTACAAGCACCACGGACAGGGAGCCGTCAGTCAGGCCACACTGATGGGGCCTGGGGGGCTCCTCCACCCCTTTCTCCATCCCACTGTACAGCAGACATCACAAATCGATGACTGGGCTCCTTCCTGCCGAGCCACGGGCTCCTCTCCCAACAACCATTCCAATCAATCCAACTGCCACTGGCATGCCTCCGAGAGCCGATTTTCCACAAGTGCCAATGACTAACTAACCCGCAAGAGAAAATGAATGTGCAGCTCTCAGCCCACAGGCATTCTGCAGTCAGGGGCAGGACACTCAGCCTTTCTGTCCTCATCAAGAGGAAACCGAGGCACCCTGGAAGCACCCGGTGGGGCCTTATTCTCCTGGGGCAGGAAAGACTGGCCCTCCACCAGGCTTCTCCCCTGCCTGGCACCTGACAGCACACCAGGCCAGCCACACCCCTGGCCTCAGCAGCACAGGCCGACGCCCCTAGGAAAGCCTGCCAGGGCGCCTCGGCCCCCAGCCGCCGCACGCAGGAGCCCCACGCCCGCGCAGCTCCCTCCACAGACATTCCCAGCACCGGAGACGGAAGAAGAAGGCAGTCCCAGCCACCTACCTGAAGGAGCCAGTAGCACCTCCGGTGGAAGGTGGGGATGATGGAGGAATGGACATAGCAGCCGTACAAGCACTAGGGAGAGAGGAAAAACGAGAATTCAGTTGGAAAGAGGGAAGGAAGGGAGAAAGACGGCGCAACAGAGAAGGAGCGAGAAAGGGCTACGGACCGGCACCCTGAGGCTGAGGGCGGGCGCCTCTGGGCCCGGCTCCAGGGCCGGGACTGACGTCTGGGGCCGTATCTCAGAAGCACAGCTGGGAAACGCTAGCGGGCCGACACGGACGGACAGCTGGGGTGCTCTCCCTTTGGGGGGCCATAGGGGCGTGTGAGAACCCAGAAAAGCCGGGGACCAGGGGAATGCACATACGTACACATTTTGCCTTAATTTTAGGGGCTTGGCGTTCCCCTGAAGTTCATACACAGAGCCCAGGTTAAGACCTCTTGGTGTACGGGGAGGGACTGAACGTGTCTGGAATGGATTCAAGCACGCACGCGTGCAGGGGCGCGCGCACGCACGCATACGCATGCACACGCACGCACGCACACACACACGACACTCCAGACCTTTCGTGGTCAAGGGCATCATGCCAGGCAGGTGCGGCAGCCCTGCCTGGCGGGCCCCCTGAAGCTGGTGGGGGCCGGGTGGGGGCAACGCTTGCTAGGACTGAGCTCCGGAGGCTGAGCGGCCCCTCGTGCGCACCCCACTTGCTGGCTTTTATTTAGTTTGTTCATTCACGTTTGTGTTTGTTGTAAGGTTAAAGCTGCCTCTTTGGCAGTTGGATTTGGTTCTGGATGGGGGTGGAGGTGGGGGTGGGGACAGCGAGGAGGGACACTTGGACCCAGGTGGGCGGCTTCCTGGTGTATTGTGCACACAGCACTGGACACTGGGGACAGGCTTGCAGGCAGAGGTGGGGAGCGGGGACCGGTGAGGAGAACGGTCCTTCGGGTGCCTCTCAAAACCCAACTCTGAGAGTCTCAGGGGGACAGGATTTTGCCTTTTCTTTTGTAGCCTCCAGTTCCAAACCGGAATGCTCCCTTTCCATCTCCTGCAGAGTTTCCCTGGCTTTCCAAAGCTCACATTCCTGAATTGGGAGGAGGGGGGGCAGAAAGGGAAGGCAGGGCCCCAGAGCCTCGCAGGCCAAGGATGAGCAAGGTCTCCCCTTGACCTCCCATTGCTCATTCGAACCTCACCATAGCCCCGCCCTGCCCCCTGGCCCCGGGGCTGTAGGGAGAAGGGCCCAGCAGCTCTGAATTTAAAGCACCCCCCAAAAGACCAAGTGCAATTCGGTTCTACTAGGAGTCCACTTGAGCCCTGCCTGTCTGATTAGCAGAGTTGAAAGAGAAATCAGTTTGGACTACGGGATTCTGGCTGTAAGAAAATCAGATTTCCAATATGTTAGAACTTACACAGATCGCTGTCAGCTGGGACTAAACCCTGTAGAAACCAACCAAACACAGCGGAAATTAATTTAAGCGATTCCCTTGCAATTCTTGCCCACAAAATGTATTTATTATTAAGAAGGCAATATTCTTTCCTGACTTTTCTGGTTTTTAATACACTGCGTTTTCTTTTTTTACTTTTATTTTTGATAACTCACTCCTTCTTGCCAAAGGAGACCCCTGTTTGGACATTTCCTGTGAGCATTTGTTTGCCACAAATGAGCAACCCCCCTGCAACTTTAATCAGCTCTTTTCCTTTGGAATTTGCATACTCTCATGGGCAGTTTCATTACTCTTACTCATGTAATGAGCCAAATGGAGAGAGACATAAATTGTTGAGAGAAGAACTCTCACCTGTCTCTTTGAAATAAAAGGCTGCGCATCTGCTTTTTCCCACTGTTCGTTCCTCTTGAGGGTTTGCAGACTTTCCCCCTTCACCTGTCTCCTTCTCTTTCCACCGCTTTTTCTCAAACTTGAAAAGAACGTGGTTGATGGGCAACTCCGTTCCCCACCCCGCCCCAGTTCACTGCTGATCTGCCTGAGTTGGGCTGAACTACACAGGAGGACTCACCAGGAATTTACCCAACACCTACTGTGTGTCCCTTCTGAGTCCACAGGAAGGAGACAGCTTGTGCCCGTTCTCCCCTGAGCCACCCTAGCACCTGTGGGCAACCTCCCCCCCCCCCCGAACTGCCCAGCATCATCCAATAAGCAGGATGATGGTAAAAAGAAACATCGCCGATTCTACACGAAGCTCATGCATTTTAATCAGGAGAGCGTTCGGGGCCTCACTCAGAACCTAGTTACTCTATTTTTAGATATGATCCTAACCACCCCGGTGATCCAATGTCTCTGGGCTCCACAGATGAGAAGCACGATCTAGGAAGGCTGGAGAGACGGAAAGCAGGCCTCTGACGAGAGCGAACCACGTCCAATAGCATCCAGGGAGGAAGGAAAAGCCCCCCAGAGAGCCCTAAGGACTCAAGGAGCCCAAGGACATTGACCCCTCCCCGTGTTGCCTAGCTCCCCCTGACGCCATGTTGCCTAGCTCCGCATGACCTCCCCATGACCCCGGGTTACCCACCTGGCTCCCTGCCCATCTGTACTCCCAGGACTAGGAGCTCCGGGAGGCAGGGAGCCTCAGACCCTCTGGATGAAGATGGCCAACAACTGGCCTACCCGTCTCCACAGGAAAGTACAGGAAAGGACCCGAAGTCAGTAACTATTTCATTTTTGTTTGTGGTATTGCGAAGGCCCAGGTCTTTAAACCACATACGAGAAAACCATCCTGGAAAATGGCTCCACGTTTAGTGCTTAAAGGGCTAAGCTTCAGTTTCAGGGAACTCTGAGTCATTCGAAGTAGCTGGTTTACTGTCCTTGTGGGGAAGGAAGGTGCCAGTAATCCACCCTTGGTGAGCTGGAGTCAGCAAAGAGGGGTTTCTGGAGAGACAGGTCCTGCTTGGGGTGGGGGGGCCTGCTGGGAGGGTCCTGTCCTTCTAGGCTGTGAAAGGGCACCTTCCTCCTCCTGTCTCATGGGTAGTTGAGAGGGTCAAGAGCTGATGCCTAGGGGGGATGCCCAGGAGAATCCCAGAGGACAGTGGGAGAGGGGCCGGAGGGGTTGGGGGCTTTAAGATGAGCACAGCTGGCTGCTGGAAGAATGGGGGGAAGGCGAGTTAGTCCAGCAGCAGGAAGAGCAGCTGGGGACAGGAGGTGAGACAGAGGCTGACTTGAGGATGTTGGGAGGGATGACAGTATGACAGGCAAGGCCAGGCACGGGGAGGGCCCGGGTCGGGGAGGTCAGGTCCGCTCACACTAGCTGTGGGGGCCACAGCCAGGAGCTTGACTTTGCCCTGGGACATCGTGATCAGATCTGCCTTTCAGAAGCTCACTGTGGCACAGCGTGGGGAACAGAGCTGTGGAAGGTGAGGGGCACGGGGCCAGCCCTGGGAGCCTGGAGGCCCACTGGCCCCAGATGGCGGTGGCAGCAAGACAGGTATGGAGAAGTGGTCATGCTTGCCAGGCGTAAGGACGACGCTGGGCTTCCTGGCTGCGCAGACAGGTGTGTGTGTAGGGGGGCAGGGGACAAGTGGTCCCATGCCCCAGGCCACGAGACCCCGGGGGTGCAGCAGCCTGGTGGGTGATTTCACCTTTCTGCTTGGTGAGGTTGAGGAGCTCGTAAGACATCCAAGTAGAGACACAGGGTGGGGTGAGGTGCAGAGACCCGGTGCTTGGTCTGGGCTGGAAGCAGCAATCGGGGCATAGGGACGGTGTTGGAAGGCAACAGAGAAGCCGGGGAGGGGGTGTCCGTCCAGGCTGGCTTCTCCAGCAAAGAGCCAAGCCTTCAGGTGGATGGAGCAGTCGTGAGCTTGCCGACACTCAGCACATGACTGGCCTGGCTCGCCCTGGGCCCGGCGCCCTGGCTCTCTCCCCTTTCATTCACAGCGCACCCGCAGCCAGCCCCACAGCCCTGACCCAGACTCTCTTGCCAGGTCCCTTTGTCCCCATGTTCTCACTGTGCAGCTCATCCATGAGAATGTCCGCACTGCACACCCCTTCACGAGGCAGCGTATCAAATCCGTTCTGCTACCTACGAATCAGAATAGCAATCGAGCTTGTCTGCAGTGCTCTGTGTTTCACAAACTCCTGCTGCTTTTGATCGAGCTCCCCTCGGGACTCTGTGGGCTGAGCTTTTCGTTTGGGGGCCATGATGTGGCTGGAGGGAGAATCACTTCCCAGGGCTGGTGGGTACAGCTGTGTGTGTACGTGTGTAAGCATGAGGTGCGTGTGCACACGTGTGGGGTGTGTGCAGGAAAGCGTGCTGTGAGCCCCTTGTTTATGTATGCACGCAAGGAGAGAAAAAGAGAAAGCAACTAGCTATTTATAGGAAACTCAGGAGAATCTCACCCCTAGCTGGAAACAACTTTCAAATTTGTTATGTTTGTGGAATTAAGGCCTGACAGCTTCCCTTGAAGTTGACAGCTGAGAAGGAGGAATTTTTTCTTAAATACTCAAAATTACTTTTATGACACTATGGGGCTTTTTCCCCCCTTCTTTAATAAAAAGCAAAGATAAATTTACAGGGAAACCAATAGTAAACAGAAGCTTCCTTTAATTCAAAGAAAATGCTTCCTATAAAGAACGGGCATATTGGCTGCAAATCTCCAGGGGATTTCTCCCCAACAGACTCAGCTGCTGGGGGTCCCCCATGTGCCAGACGGTCTGACAGGCCTCAATACCTGATGGCTTCAGTGGGTGAAAGAAGGGAGCCCCTCTGCGTGATGAGCCAAGCTTTATTGGTCGGGATAGTGGACACCACCAGGCACCTCTCCTTTCTGTCCGGCTCTCAGTGGCTTCATGCGACCAGCAGATTCTCCACTTCTCCCTCCCTCCTTGCCTCCCCCTCCTCCTTTCCTCCGAGGAAAAGCTCAACCCTCTGTTGTCCCCTCTGCTCTCAGCATCCAGAACATGGATGCACTGTCCCCAGGCCAACCTCATGCCTCCCATTCCCACACTTCTGCTCCCGTGGTCCCACTGTCTGTGCAAACCCCCTCTCGCCCGAGTGCATCTAGGCCCTCCCTCTCCCGGTAAGCCCCCCCCCCCCCATCAGGCCAGTGGAAGGGGTCCTAGGAAAGGGATTCCCAGGGTCCTGGGCAGCCATGAGGCTGTGGATTCTGCCCCAGGCGTCATACACACCATCACTGTCGTCTGCAGTCCTGTCTCCTGTATCACAGGGCTGGCATTTTTCATAAAGGGCCAGATAGTAAATATTCTTGGCCCGTGAGTCAGATGGTTGCTGTTATAAGTGCTCAATCCTGCCTTCATACGGCAAAAGTAACTTTGGACAATGAGTAAGCAAATGGGCGTGGCTGCATCCTAATAAAAACTTAATCACGGATATTGTAATTTGAATTGTGCGTATAATTTCACAAGACTTGAATATTATTCTTTTGATGTTTTTTCCCCAACCGTTATAAAATGTAAAAACCATTCTTAGCTCAGGCTGTACGAAAATAGGTGGTGGGCCACCTCTGGCCCGTGGGCCACAGTTTGCTGACCCTTGATCCACCAGATTGGGAAGAATGTGAATTGTATCGTCTTTTGTAAAATTCCCCACAGTGATTTCCACAGAGCAGGTGCTCAATAAACTGCGCTTGATTTCCACGTGATGTGAATATCTAAGCAGAGCACAGAGGGAGCAGCAAAGACCTAAATGGGAAGGAACAGTCTTCTCATTTAACAAATCCACGGGACACAGGGGAGTACAGGGCAGGTCACATCTCCCGCCACCGTCCACGGCAGCTTTCACAGAACTCAGATGTCTTTCAAACTGGACTTAATTGTGGTTGTTTGTTTTCTGGGCCTGAGTATGTTGCGTATCAGCCTAAATGTCTCGTACGAGATTAGCCGACACTCGGGCATGGTGCTTGGACCAGAGGACTTCTTGGCACGTAGTGGAGGCCCAATGAAAATATGGCTTCCTGTACCTGTCAAGCACCTTATTATTAACTAAGCAGAATTCAGGGAGATAAGGTACGGAAAGCTGAAAACAGCTAGCTCAGTATTGGGGATGTATAGGTGAGTTGGCCCTTTCCCTCAGAGGAGCAAAACATCTCTGTGGCCTTGGCTGCCAGTGGAATTTCTTCCCTGAAGCAAACATTTCTTTCTGTTTCCGGGGACCTCCTCCCACAAGAGGCAGGAAAACCCCAAAGCCAAGGTTTGCAGTTGACTTCCCTCTCTGGGAAAGTCTGAGTCCAGCATCTTACTCCATGGGTTCCTAGCACTGCTCACCAGGCCTCTCCAGAGTGGTGGTATCCAACATGGCAGCCGTGAGCCATGTGTGACTATTCAAATTCAAATTCAGTAGAATGAAATAAAGTTGAACCTTAACTTCCCCAGTCAGTGGCCACATGTAGTTAGTGGCTACCACGTAGGATGACATGGAACATTCCATCATCACAGAGAGCTCCACTGGACACTGTGACTCTAGAGAATGAGAGTGGAGATCCAGTGCAGAGACGTCTGGCTGACACTCTTGGAGACTGAGACCCCAACAGCTGGGACTTGGGGGAGCCAGGGTTTGGGGGAAGATGGCACATGGGGGTTGGGACTTTTGGATGTTGGCTCCACTTTGGGGAGTTGGAACGTCCGCAGGTTGGTACGCGTCATTCTACCTGGGCCAGCTTGAATTGGTCTGCAAGTATCTCCCAGAGTGCATGTGCCGCCACAGAAAAGCTCACTCGCCGTTTCTTCCCCACCTAAAGCCTTCTCTAGCTCAGGCACAGTACCTGCTGTGTCTTCAGACTGGGGTGTTGATGGCACATCGCCACTTATAATCCCAAGAGCTGGGTTAGGCTCGTGGCGGCCCCCATGTTCCCCCAGTGGCCCGGCCCCACCTCCCTCCCACGGGGGAGGTGACTGTTTGCACAACGGCAATCAGAGTGAAAATAGATTTTTAGGTGCCTTGTTTATCTCACACGCTTGAATCTGATGTTCACATGACAAAGATGAATAGTTTTAAAAATGTGTCATGGTATAAAGGAGACAGAAGACAAAGAGGTGATAGAAGGAAAGGGGGAATCCACCCAGAAGATAACAATTTAATGCTGCTCTGAAGTGATGAAGGCATACAGACGGGGCCATTTGTTCAGAACATTCTGGGCAGGGGCAGGTGAGAGGCAGTGCCCAGGCAGATGGAATGATATCCAGACCCTCCAAAAAAGGGCCCCCAGGGCCGAGCTGGCCTTGGCTCGGTTGTAAGAGGAGGGCGTGGAGCTGGAGTCTCCCGTAAACAAGTCCCCACTGCGGACTCTGTGCCTGTCCTGAGCCCCTGTCCTCCGCCATCCCCTGTCTCCCCTGCAGAGAGTGGGACAAACAAACCAGCAACACCAGATCAAAGCAGGCCTGCTGCTAAGTGCACTGCCCCAAGAGAGGGTGTGATGGAGGCCGGGGGAGGGAAGAGTCTCTTTCTCATGCTGATGGTCAGCCAAGTCACCTAAGAGGAAGTGACATTTGTCGTGAGTCAGCAAGGGTGAGTAGCCGTAGGCTGGGGGATCACAGGTGGAAAAGGCCAGGGCAGGTGGACAAGAGAAGTATCTTAAGCAGAGGAATGGGTGGCCGAGTCTGTGAACCACACACTGTTCTGCTGTACCCCCCATGGGACCTGGGATGAGCGGTCGGCAGATGGCCTTGCATCGAAGCTAAGACCCTGTGATTCTCACGCCTCTGCCCCGCTGCGCCGGCCCAGACTCTGCATGTCAAAGCAGGTTTCCTGGAAGGGCTGTGGGAACTCTGAGAATACGAGGCACAAGTGCAGACGCAGGATGAGAACTTGGGCTCTGACCCCATCAGCCTTCCCTCCTTCCCTCTGCCTCCACCTCTCGTTGCTGTGTGTCCTCCTCGTGCTTTCTTCTCTCCCACTGCAGTTGGGCAGCTGGCAAGAGTCCCATCTTGCCAGTGTGACTCCAGAGGCATGAAGAGCCAGCTGCCCTGGGACTCTCAGGGGGGGCAGGAAGGCACCTGAGCAGACGGAGCTGCAGGGCTCCCAGGAGGGGGTAAACACGGTTCCTTTGCTGCCAAAGCTTGGACAACCTGGGACAAGCAGGTGCTCTCCAAGGAGCAGGTGAAGGGAAAACCCTCCAGTACCTTCCAGAACTCCCTAGACCAGCAGCAGCTGCTTCAACGTACACAGTCTGCTGCTCCCCTGGCGCCCTGAAAGCAGGAGCAGATCCCAGAAGGCACTAGAAGGTCTCATGTGAAGGCGCTGGGGGGGAGGGGTGGTGACTGGACTCTCTCCTGTCTCTCCTCTCTAGCTCTACATCGTCCCGCACAGAGACATCCTGGGGAAGGCTGAGGCTGGGCAGGCTAGCAATTTGTCCAAGGTCACATGGCTGGGAAGAGGCAGAGGGGGACACAGACTCATGCTTGCCTGACCCCGCCCAGCAGGCCAGCCCCTGCCAGCTTCACTCAGGTGTCCATGCCAGTGGCCGAGGGTCAGGCCTTCTGCAGGGCCTGCCTGTGTCAAAGACAAAGGGGTGAAGTCTCAGGCTGCTCCCGGGACTGTCCTCACTGAAGGATTTGGTTCGTATTAATCTAAGATTAGACCAAATGATTCAATTCGCATGCTGCCTGCAAAAGCATTGGGCCTCAGAACTTGTTAAATAGTGAATTGCTTTAAAATTAGTTGGAGCTAAATGGATTGCAGTCTGATTTGGCCTCCGGGTGGGTGACAGGAGCGATCTGGAATATTAGATCATCATTGACCCCGTCTCCATCCTGGCCTCTCTGCTAAGACAGTCAGCAATGGCACCTCCCAGTGTAGCCGAGGCCCCTCCACAGCAGGGGACTGAGGCCAGACAGCGAGGGGGCTGGCTGGGCCCCCCAACCTGACACCGGTGGGTCACATAGGCAGGTCCCAACCATGGTCACGCTTTGGTTGGCCAGTGGGGCCAGACCCTTCCCTGGAGAAAGCCCCTTAGCCCTGTACCTACTTGGGGGGGCCCTCTGGGCAGGGGTGGGCAGGCTCCCAAAGATTCATTTTCCAGGGCTTCAAGGAACTCCTCCTCCCTGAAACTGGCTACCTCCAGGTCTGGGATCCTGGTGGCGGGCTCTCCCAGGACATTAAACTGGTCTTTCTGCCTGCCGACTGGATAGAGAGTCCCCTGTGCTGGGTGCTATAGGTGACCTGGGGGAGGGGTCCATTTTCCTGGAAGGGCGTGGGATGTGCGCTCTCTGCAGATGTGGGAGCTGAGGCTCAGGGATATCAATTCCTCACCCAAGGTCACAGGGATGCATTAAAGCTGGAATCTGAACTCTGGGAACTCACCCCCATCTTGGTGGAGCTTTGGTGCATGCCCCGGAGGAGCACGGGGGACCAGGTGGCCCAGCTTGGCTGCGGATGTTGGGTCCCCAGAGCTGGGGGAATGAAGGGGTAGACAGAAAGGGTTGGGGCAGCAAATTTTGTAAGGCTGGTAGCTCTCTGCCCCATCCTCGGGAGGTGTGCGAGGGAGAGGGCCCAAACGGGGCATTGGCTGGCAGGCCTGGGGCATAAGTGCAACCCACCCTATCACCCTGCAGACAGTTCTGTGGACCCCCAGACCGCGGGGAAAGGAGTGCCCCCGGGCACCGGCATCAGCAGGAGCTTGGCGGAGGGGGTGCATGGGGGTAGTAGCACCTTGCGCAAGCAGAGAGAGCCAAAGAGACCCTCCCGGTGGGGGCTCTGGGGGAGGGAGGAGGAGCCACTGTCCGCCTCCCCAGACCTCAAGGCCCCAGGGTCTGGGTGAGGAGTAGAGAGAAATGCTCAGAGCTGCTACAGGTAGATCACTGAGAGCCTTACACTGGAGGCTCCCAACATCTCCACAGAAAATTCTAGATCATCTTTACAGCACGTGGGCCCTTTAGGTCTCTGGTAAAGGGACCTGAAGGGGAAAATGAGCAGCAGAGGTCAGGGGGCAGCGTGAGCTCTGAGAAGCCCCTTCACCGCCAGCCTCTTCCAGGGACCAGGGAGGGGACTTCCTGCCCCAGGGCCACCACAGAGCATCACAGCCCGCCGGGTCCCCGCCTCGTGCCGGCGCCCCTGTGCCCCCCAACTCCTCTGCTCCCCTGGGGCGCCTCCCCCAGGGAGAGGCTGAGCGTCTGCGGGGCAGCACATCTGCGGGGCCGCCGCCGTCTAACCGCGACATGAGTGAGAGGGGCCATAAAGATTAAATGAATTTTTAGATAAAAAGGCATAAAAATCATGTTTAAAGATATAAATAAAATCCCTGGAGCTTCAGCTTTATTGTTTTTTGGGGGTTCCAGGATTAATAAATTAGTGGGTATAAAATGGAGTAAGAGCTAAAAATTGATAATGAGGTAAATTTAGATTTAGGGAAGGAGGCGATCCAAGCCATGGCTCTCCCGCAGAGAAGGGGGGGGTGGGGAGTTTAACTCTGGGGTCCTCCTGGCTGGCCTGTGGGCTCTGCTCTGGATTCTACAGCCAAGCCGAAGGGATTCTGCCAGGGGACCAGTCCAGGCACATGGCTGCTCTTACCTGCCCGCTTTCCCACCCTTGGTACCCTCAGCCAGGTTGGTGTGGGCTCCTGTCCATCCCCTGCCCTCGCCAAACAGCTGCGGGAACCAGACCCCCTGGGGCGTGCCCATGTCTCAGAAATCCCTCCGGGCACCTGGTCCCCCATGGGCACCCCACCTCACTGAGTATGCCAGGCCGCTCTGCACCCCTGGGGAACTGCGGGTGGGGACACTATCCTTTCTCCCTCCCTCGCTCTGTCTCTCTGTCTCTGTCTCTCTAGGTATATACACACATACTCTGACTCACCTCCCTCCCCACACTCACGTTCTTGTTCTTTGAGACTATTTCAATATATGTATATATCTGACCTGTTTCTACTTCAAATACTTCCTAAAAGTACCAGGCATAAATAATGAATAAATAAAGTGAAATTTCCTTTCTTTCATCAAAGCGTATTGCTGAGACCTCTTTCTTGGTGCCCTGCCAGTGGCTGGAACAGATCTAGAAAGTGCTTTATGGTGATCGTGGCCTCCCTCCCCTCCCTCTTCTGCTAAGGGCTGTGGAGTCTACCCTGCTCTTACAGGCACCCCTGTCCTGAGGCATCTGATGAGGAAAAGGGACTCCCACAAGTAACTCTGGGTCTAGCGCTCCCCTTGCCAAATGGCCTGTTGAGGCTGGCCTGTCTTAACATGGCTTTGCACATTTTAGCCAAAGTGATTGCTAACGGGAGCCGCTGAGCCTCTATAGGGGGCCTTCAGTGTAGGGGTTTTCAGTATATGTTCCAGGTAGCTGGCCCGTGTCCTGACTCATGACCCATCCCTTGGTCCCTGTTCCCAGAAGGTGCAGGCACTTGGGAGACGTGGAAACCACCACAGCTCAGCTCCTAAAGCTGAGTCCCCAGGGGCCGTTGTAGGGGGCTCGCAGGGCGAAGGGCTGCCCAGAAATCAGCACTTGCTCTAAAGTCTGCCCTGCCCAGTCCTCTCGGAGCTGGAGTGCCCGGCGTTTCTGCTGTAATTATTGCTCCGTTCCAGGGCCTGCGAGAACCCTGCTCTCAGCACCGCCCCGCCCAGGCACCCGCGACACCGTCCAGGTACCCACGGCGCTCGGCAACACACTCGACTGCGGGCAGCAAGGGAGTCCAGGAAAGGGATTCTTGCTTAAGACAGGCAACGGGGTTTTGTTTATTAAGGAGGTGGAGGGAAATGCCAGGGCCCGAGTCTGTGGACATGTTAATGGGAGGCTGGGCTCCCTGCCAAGACATTAAGTAGAATCGAATTCCTGAAACCAGCTTTAATCAGCAGATTTTTAAGGTTAGAATTACTCTCTCCTCTCGAAGCCTTGCCAAGGTTAATTTGGGCCTGAGCATGCAGAATTAATGGGCTGGACAGAGGGAACGGGCCTTTTCCCGATTTTTTCTCAAGTTCACGAAAACATCACTACAAAGAGAGGGGGCAGCAGGGAAGAGCCCTTCAGTGAACGGAGTACCCCTGGTATCAGGCGATCGATCTGAGGGCCTGTGTCAGAAACGCACCCAAATGGGATTATGCCAACCAGCCGGCTCCAGCCAAAGGGAGATGCCAGGATGGGTGGCAAGTCTGGTTGTCCTGGGAACCTAAGGGTCTGAACCTGATCCTAAGGGAGCCTCGGGATCCCTCAGGAAGTCCCCAGCCATGCCCCCTCCCCGAGAAACAAATGTGCTGGGAACACTGTGCACAGCCTACCCTCCCCAGGCCCCGCTCTCAGTGCCTCCAAGTGCCTGAGCACGTGGGACACCCCCCGCGGCCCTGGGGGCACTCTGCAGCCGTAGGGACCTCGTCACTCGGTACCCTGAGCTTCGATTTCCTCCTCCGTAGAATGGAAATAATAATGATGATAATGACAGGAGTGAGGCTTGAATAGTACCGGCCACACAAGGAGGTACCTGTTGTTTAGCAGGAAGAGGGTTCCATGACCTTGGACGAGAGCCCTCCTTCCCTTGAACATAGGGTGATGAGGCATGCTGGCCCTCATGGGAGAGCAGGGGAAGGAGGGAACGTCCCCAAGGAGCCCGGGGCCCTCAGACAGAGCACTTCTGTCCTCCTGGGCACCTCTGGAGGAGGGCTGAGTGGGGGGCAGAGGCCCCTCCCTGCCCTTCCTGATCTGCCCCTGGGGGCAGGGTGTGGGCATGGGAGCCAGACCCCGGCTGGAAACTCACTTCTTAAAGTGCACAGAGGGCTGGGAAGGTGTAGGGACAGGTGGAGTGGGGGGCTTGGTCTCCTTGAAACTCAATGTCCTTATTAGTGGGGGTAGGTACTGAGGACCCAGGTCTTGCAGGTTTGCTGGATCGAATGAGGATTAGATGACAACATGTTTTCTGTGACTGGAGCACAAGAGGTCTTCCTCGGTTTCCCCAGATACACCCTCCTCCTGGAATGGGAGGATGGTATCCCCACCGCATAGCGGGGACGCCCCTTCTCCACCATAGACCCTACCCCCAGGCTGGAGTGCGAGCTCCCTGCCGCTGTGGGCTGCTCCCACTCCCTCTCCTTGCTCCCCAACACATGCAGTGCCCCCCCTTGTTTCCTGGAGCCCGAGGCTTATTCACAAATCTCTTTTGACCCCTGTAGAGAAGCAGTGGCCCATCCCTCCAAATGTTAAACACGGAATTGCCCTATGACCCAGCAACTCCCAAAGAATTCCTAACAGCCACTCAGAGCAGCACATGCACCCGCGCTCACCGCGAGCTCTTTACAAAGACGAAGCAGCCCACGCGGCCATCCACGGACGGCGGATAAACAAAATGGGGCAGAGCCACACAATGGAACGTTGTTCAGCCATGAGAAGGGGCGCAGCGCTGACACACACCACGGCGTGCGGGAAACCTTGGGAACACTGTGTGGAGTGAAAGAACCAGACCTGAAAGGCCACAAATTGTGTGATTCCTCCGCGGGAAAAATCCAGAGAAGGCAAATGCATACAGTCAGACAGCAGCTCTACCAGGGGTCGGGGGAGAAGGCAAGGGGGGTCTCCTTTGTGGGGGATGGAAATGCTTTGGAACGAGATAGAGGTGATGCTTGCACAACCTTGTGAATGTTCTAGATACTGCTGAACTGCTCACTTCAAATGGGTTAATTTTGTGTTATATGAACTTCACCTCAATTAAAAACAAAACAAAACAAAACTATGGCCCAGGCACAAACAAGGGTCAGGGACGCCACTGCACACAGTCCCTGGAGACGCTGCCTCAGCTTCGGGAACTCAAAAGGACCCGGGAGACAGAGGCCCACCTGCACCCCACCTATTCAGCTGATACACACTTGCTGCGCGCCGATCACGTGGCGGGCCCTTTCGAGGCACCGGGGATTTGGTGGGGAACCAGACAATCCCTGTCCTCTGGGGCTCGCATCTCGGGGCCGGGGCTGCCCCTGCTCCTTGCGTGGTTTCCTGCCTAGTGCAACCGCTGTCTAAATCTCAGCACTTACCCAGGAGCTGCCCTGCCTTCCTGCATTTTTGGAGTCCCATCTCCTCAGTGAGCTTGTCTACTCCTCATACACATGCGCTTGACTTCCCTTTCCCCTCTACTGACACCCCCAACCCCAACCCCAGGTCTGCACAAGGCCCAGCACAGGGGAGCTACCGGGGAACGGCATATTGTTGGGAGCCAGCTCAGAAGAAACCAGGATTGCCAAGGGAAGGAGGACAAAGGGCCGTCGGGACGGGCTGGTGATGACTTGCCCTGTTAGTGCTTTGCAGGCAGAGCCTCTGCCCACACTCAACCGTCGATCCCAGGCCTGACAAGGAGCCTCCGCCGAGGAGGAAGAGAGGAAAAAAGGCCTCCCGCCCCCTTGAAAAGCTTCTCAACGTGGTTTGGACCCACATTCCTCTACGTCTCCCCAACCCTGGCACTGAATGTTCTGGAAAAGCTGGTTAGGCCAAGGACTGAAGGAGGAAGTGTTGCTCGGGAGACACAGAGCCTGAGCTTCCAACAGGGATGGGGCCTACTCGTCTCTGCACCCCCTTCAGCAGAGCTGAGGCGGCCAGGGCGCCAGCTGAAGCCAGCGGGAAAGGAGGTCCCATGAGAGCGGGGCCCAGGGGCTGAGCCACACTCGGCCACCTAGGAATGGCAGCAGCTCTGCCTGCCCAGGTCGAAGCTCTGGAAACCCACTTTCCAGGACCCTGCCCTGGTAGGTTCTGAGAGGTGCGCTCTGCAGAGAAGATCATAAATGCAAACGGTCCCAGCTGGAGCGGAGCCTCGTTCTACACTCCGGTGGGGTCCGGTGGGAGGGCTGGTCTCCCTGGACCAGAAGCCTAAGCACAGTGAGAGTCGGGGGCCGGTCTTGGGGTTCAGCAATATGTACTTAAGTCTAGCAGCAGACCCTGCATCCATTTGAGCAGTGCCCTGCCTGAGCCTCTGTAATTACACCTGCTTCCCCCGAGCCAGCGCGATCCCCAGCCTTGCTGGGGAAATAACAGATTGTCCTGCAGCCTCCAGGAGATGGGCCTCCCCGGGGGGGGGGGGGGGAGCGGTGGGCTGGCTTCTTACTGGTGAGAGCAGGCACCCTACACTTAGCTGCTTTCTCCAGGCCCCACGGGAGGGCTCTCTCACCCACAGCCCTGCATTTTATCTGCCTTGTGATAGATCCGCAGGTTCTAGAAAGAAAGAATGCAATATTTTAAAGTGTGTAATGACATGCAGGCTGCATGTGGTACAAATTTCCTGGATGTATAAAATGGGAAAGAAACAGGTTTTCTGTCGCCTGCAACTATTCGGCAGCGGTAAAATATGACTCGTTGGAATCCAATATGCCGCTAACCTGCAAGGGGCGGTGTTGAATCTTGCAGGCAGAGCGGTGAAGCGGCGGCTCACAGCCCCGGGCACCTGTGGATAACTCAATCCCACCTGTCTCCAGTTCTGCATCTGTGCCGCTTACAAGGCCAGCGAGCGCTGCAGCTCCTTCCCTCCCCTCCTCGCCCCTTCACACGGGAGGTGGGCTGAGGCCTCCAGGGCCCTGCTTCCCCTCTTGCTGCGGCTGGTAACAGAAACCCCTTGTGCGGTACCACGCTTTCTGTCTTCTCCATGAAACTCGGCTACCTGGGGCCTCTGCCTGGGCTTTTGTGCATATCTGGCCAAAGTCGCCTACGGATGTGTCACCGCATGCTGGCTACGGGGCACACATGCTCCCTCTGTCCTCCCAACGACGCTTCGTGGTGGGAATTAGCACTCCCACTTGGTGGAAGGTGACCCTAAGCCTTACAGAGGTCAAGACTCGTCCAAGTTCAATAGGAATTCTGACCCAGCGCCAGCTGGATGGTGGCCTTGAAGCCGATGCCATGGCCCTGAGTGGGCTGCATCTGCTCTGGACTGGACAGCAGGACTTCACCCTTCCTCCTGTCTCCCCACATGAGACACTGGGCCTTAAGGTGTGTGATGGCTGGGTCAGAACTCGAGCTCAGACCCACTGTTCCATCCTACCCCCAAGCCCAGGCCACTCTCACCAGGGAACAGCTTTGAGAGGAGAGCAGGAGCCAGCATTGACTTAGGCCTGTCTTCTAGGAGAAGACACTGAGGCCGTGACATGAAGGTGGGTTCAGGGCCAGAGTGGGGCGATGTCCATACCTGTCCTTGGGGTGCCTTGGCCACATCCCTGTTCATCCCTGCGAGAGCTGGTCAGTCTCTCCTGGTGCCATGAGATGAGAGTCGGGAGCCTCATCTCTGGAAAATGCCAGTGGGTCCCTGCACCCCACCCTGGGTATAGTTTCAGGTTAGGAAACCCCAGGCTCACCCAGCGGAGGGGGACCAGGCTAGCCGCCCAACAACTCATCAGCTCTGTGGTTTTTCCACGCCATGCCCCACACTCCTGGCATCAGCCTCTGCCATCTCCCTTAAACAGGTGTCAGTCAGCCACCCTTCCCCCTCAGCAGTGGCTTCCTGCAGCTGCCCTGAGCTTCTGGCCCACTCCGCCTGCCACCTCCCACCCCAAGGTGCCCAGACAGGCCATGTTGGGATCACAATTCATAACGGGTCATTGGCCGTTATGGGAAATATTTTGCTTCTCTAGCTTGGAACCCCTTTCCATTTTTGTGCATAAATACCCCGGATATTTACAAGGTTGGACATGAAGATGGGGAGGAGGAGGTTGGGCAAGTGAGGATGGGGATGATGAAGAGGAGGATGGGAGCCCTGGCATGGCTGGCATGCTGCAGGGGCTCTGTGGCCTTGAGGTTGTGGCCCTGAGGGGGGGAAGTCCAGAACAAAGCAGGGAGGGGTGGAAGCCACCAGCTCTGAAGCCTTCAGGGAAGGTGTCATGTGGGAATGGTGAGCTGGCCCCGTGGCCACTCATGTCCCATGCTCCGCAGCCCCTACCCGGCCTCATTGTCCTGCACCGACACCTATGCAAAACCGGCCCCACACTCGGACTGGATGGATTTCCCCCTCCCTCCGGCCAGTGCCCAGCCATCCTCACGCTGCAAGTGTTCACTGCCTTTCTTGAGAGCAGAGTTCTCAGCAGGGGAGGGTTCAGCCCCAGAGGACACCAAGCAATGTCTGGGGCCATTTCATGTGGGCCTGACTGGTGTGGCAGAGCCGGGGAGCACATCCTGGGGGGCCAGGCAGCTCCCACCACAAACAGTGACCCAGCCGACAACACTGAGGCGGAGAAGCACGGCCGTAGAGCCTCTGGCCACCTTAGCTCTATACCTGGGAGGCCGGATCACTGCCGGGGGTGGGGGGTGGGGGCTTCTCGCGTGCTGCCCTCAGAGAGCAGCGTGTACTCCACTGGGGTAGACCACGAGCCCACACAAGGAATCGCAGGGCCACGTGCACAGCCTGGGAGAACCCTGGGGGACATACCTCACACGGCCCTCAGCAGGGACCTTCAGGTCTGCAGCTGGCACTGGCCCAACAGAGGGTCCCGCAGAGGCACCCCTGGGGGACAGACTCCCCTGGAGGAGAGCCCCCCCTGCGGGCTCAGCTCCCCGCCATCCCTCTGCAGCCCTGCGGCCCACGTGTCACTTCGGCTGGCCTCCGCCCTGCCCTCCCGGCCTCCTCCCGTGAGCGGGATTCCCTGCGCCCCGTGGGAACCGAGCGCAGACAGATTCTCACCCTCTCTGAGCCTGTCAGGCTGTGCAGCTTTTGTGATCAAATATTGTTATATTTACCTAAGGATCGGTTAGGAAGCAATTTTTGAGATGATGAATATTTAATGCAATATTTAAATATTTAATAGGAACTTTTTCAAACCTGACTTAATAATCCATGTCGCAGGGAGAGGAAAATGGGGGTTGTGTTTTAACATTTTCACTTCCCCTAGTACTCTCCATGTTTGCTGGGCTTTTTTTTTTTTTTTTTCACAGCAGAGTTTTAATTATACTCAATATTCCAGAGAGAAATTCTTTTCTCATTAAAACTTAACTCTTGCCGACAGCAAGGTGAGCGGGTGGGTGGAAGACGCATCGAGTTGGAAAGTATTTGGAGCTGAAAGGGGCTCTTGTGATCCTCTGTGCACTAGCCTGACTCCCTCACTTTCCAGATGAGGGAAGTAAGGCCCGTCTGTCTGTCTGTCCATCCGAGGTGGGGCCAGGCATCGGCGGCCTCACCCAGAAGCCAGGAGCTCCATCCATGACACCCCCTTGCCTCCTGGATGTTTATTCAAGTCAAGGCCCAGCCCCCACCCCAGTGGGGCTCACGTCAGGTGACACCTCCAAGCCTGGGTCCCCCCACCCCAGCCACGATTAGGCACAGTAGATTGAGATTTTCACCACTTAGGAGGTGAGCACAGACCTTCCCGGAAGAAAAATTCAAACCGAGTGCAAGACTCCTCTAACATGAGGGTCTGTTGAAAAGCGGAGCCCTTGCTGGCGGCCAAGTCCTTGCCCTGCCCTGGTGCCCCACCTTCTCCCTGGGCACCTCCGGCATCAGGTAGCCTGTGCCTTCTAGTCCAGAGGTCAATGAACTCCTTCCACCCTGTGAGGGGTCTTAGGACAAACCCCCACTCCAGGCAGAGTCCCCCCCACCACCAGTTCCAGGGACACCTCCGGCAGTTTCGCTCTGGCTGGGCACTCACAGCCTACCGGCCACCGAGCCCGCCTCACAGCTCCGTGGGGGCAGTGGGGCATCACTCTGCTGACCATCCCTTCAGCTCAGACCACAGCTCCGATGGGCTCCCCGCTCTTTACCAACACTGCCACCACCTCCTTTCTGGGGGTCCTTCTGCAATCTCTTCTCATAGCATCTTCTCTTCCCTGCTTGGATCGTTCCAGAGGCTCTAGCTCCCTCCTTGCCAGTGCTCTGCATCTCCCACAAGGGAGGCCCGTGCCTTTCCCCGCTACTCCTCAGCCCTTTCTTGGTCTCCTCCATTGCCACCTCCCTCTGTGCCCAGTGTGTTCAGACCACCCGCGTTGGAGTGAATTCTGAGTGTCCCTCTGAGGCTGCCCGGGCGTCATCTGCCGGAAGGCATGGACGTAATCACGCCTTCCTTGGTGCTGTAGGGGTGGCTGGAGGATGCTCTCATTGGAGCACATTTCCCTTCGCATCAGAGACTGTTTCTAGTCCGCCTCCCCTGCCAGCCTGCAAACTGTACACGGGGTGGGTTCGTGTCACACTCATTTCTGTATTCTCAGCGCCTGGCATGGTTTCTGGCAGACAGTAGACACTCATTTGTTTGTGGAATGAATCCCTGAACGTGCCGCTTACTTTCAGACTCTGTGGCTTTCATCTGCTTTGCTTTGTTTTTGAAGTCTTGGGGAAAGCCCTGTTTCTAGGCTCAGCGAACCCGCATCTGTCCCTCAGGGTGCCGAGCAAACACTTGCTTCTCCTCTGATCTGGCTCTGACTCTCCCGGGCAGAGCTGGGTGGTCCTCCTCTGCTTCCCTGCCCCTCCCTGCCTGGGTGGGAGCTTCTCCATGGCAGAACTAGGCCCCCCTTAGCTCACTGCCCGCCGCCAGCCTGCTGCCCAGGGAGGAGGGAAGCCACACACAGCCCTGGGCTGGGCAGAGGAAGCGCATCGTGGAAGGTGGACTGCAACCCGCCCTGCCTTCTCCCCACTTGTATTCTGAGACCTGCTCCAGCTGGCGTGGGCGCTGAGTCACGTTGCAGGGGGCACAGTGGCAGGAGAGGCCCAGGCTGAGCTACCAATGTCGACACGTGCCATGGTGTCGAGCACACAGTGGGTCTTCAAAAGCAACTTGAGATGACCTTGGGTTCTGGGGCAGGGGTGCTTGGACACAGCCCCATGGCTACATTCCAGACAGAGGACATGAGAGATGAAGGGCTGACATCTTTAAGACGGTAACTCTTTTAATAAGGAGTCTTTAATTATTTAGCAAACGGTGGAAGAGGCCAATTCAGCCAGGAGTGATAGTTTTAATCTCACTGAGCACCAGTGGGTTTCCTCCAAGTGAGGGAATTCGGCTTCTCCCCTCTCCCCACCCCACAAGCTCTTGCAGGCTCTTTCCAGGGGTCTGAGGGAGGGTTCGCATGGCTCACTGGCCTGTGTAGCCAGGGCCCCTGCAGAGGCTGCCTTGAGACTCTGACCAGGATGTCAGGAGGTAAAAACAGACAGAAAACGGTGCCAGGATTTGAGGGGCCGTGGCGGTTTGCGTGCACCCCTCCCCCTACAACCCCATTCTCACTTCTCCCCCAACTCTGCCATCTCCGATGCAACCAGCCTTGGCCCCCGCCCATCCAGAAAGTCGCCTAACCCTGCTCTGGGCTTCCATCTGTGGGACACTAACCTCAGTGCATCGCAATGATCTCCTTCTTTGCCCACCTCTGCTGTCCCACTCAGTGCTCCTAGAAGGCAAGAACTTGCTCCCTGTGCCGTAGCAGGGCTGTACACCAAGCAGGAGCTCGTACATGTTACCGCACTGACGTGGTCCAGGCCGATTCTCAGAAGAGGCTGAGCTGCACGTGGGGGCTGGGCAGTTCTCTACCCTGCCTGCTCTCCCATCTCGATGATGCTTCCGAGGCCACCTCGACCCAGCATCCATGAACTCAACAAGCCTCTGCTGGTGCGCCAGGCCCTGCGCAGGCTCCGAGGACGCAGTGGGGACCAGAGCTGACATGGTCCCTGTCTCCTGGGGCCTACTGCTCATGTGAGCACACCCACGGTGTCAGACAGACCATCACACATATCAGGGGCGGGTCGAAGCTGTGACTGGGTTGTGATCAAGAGGCCACAGCACTCGGTGGGCAGTGGGGGTGGGAGGGGTTGTCACTGGGGCTCTGACCTCTCGGGAAAGCAGCACACTTGAGCTGGGAGCTGAAGTTCCATCAGCAACAGCGCGGCCGGGAGTCAGGGACCGTGTCCCTGGAGGCAGGACCTACAGGTGGGAAGTGCGCGAAGACCAGGGGATGGGAAGACATCTGGGTCCAGAAGGCCAACAGAGAATGCGGTGCCCGAGAAGGCCAGGGTGGTGGCCAGCCACTTCCTTCTGTGCCTCAGTGAGGAGACCCCACTGCTTCCCCAAGCCCCTCACCAAGCCCCCGCTTGGGGAGTGCTAATTCCTAAAACCTGCATCCTCAACACGGCTAGAAGCTCTGAGTACTGGCTGCTGCCCAGCTCTAGCCTCGCCCGGGGCTGCCACCCTCCCGGCTTGCTGTGTGTCTGGCCACCCTGGCCCTGCACAGCGCCCTCCCCCAACCCCCTCCATGCCTACTCATTCCTGTGTCAGGGCCCCGGTCACGCTCTCCTCTCCCTGGGAATCAGTTCTGTGGCCTCCCCCATGCCCCACCTCTTCGCACTGCAGCCCTAGGCTCTCCTCGGAGCTCAGCCCAAATGTTCCTTCTTCCAGATGGTCCCCTGGCCCCCAGATAGGCCAGGCTCCTTGGTGACCACGCGCTCTCCCTGACCCTGTGCGCTCCATGGCCCTCACCACCACCGGAATCCAGCCTCAAAGCAGGGTCCGTGTGTCACGTCTGTTCTCTGCAGGAATGCCAGCCTGAAGAGGGGCCGGGACCACGTTCATCTTAGTCCTTGTAAATCTCTGAATGCCAGCCCAGGGCGGGCGTATAGTCGGAGCTCAAAAAATACTTGTGGTATGCATACAAAGGGCCTCGCAGACACACCTCCCCTAATCCTAACGACTACCTGACGAGGGAGGTACCCGTGGCATCCCCATCTCGCCAGCTCGAGAGAGGGTAAGAACCTCAGCTGAGTCATATGGCGACGGATCCATGGAGACGGGATTTGAACCAGGGCTGCTCTGACTCCAAAACCCATATTCTGCACTGGTGTGCAGTTCTGACGTCAAGTCGCCGTGGGGTCTGCTCCGGGCTGAGCGGCTTCCCTCTGGCAGCCGCCGCCACCACCTCCACGTACACGGTCTGGCCATTGGCACGCAGACCTGCGCCGTCCCCTCCCCGGGCCAACCGCTCATCTCTGCATATTTCTTTATTAAATCGGGGCTACTTTAATCTCGGTCTAATTTTGTCTTTAGGGAAGCTCTGTCCCTGGGCTGCCTGCGGCTCGAGCCCTCGGGAAGCGGGAGCCTACTTGGGATTCAGGCCGGCGCCTCCATCTGTCAACACGTTCCTCTCCTGGATCTGCCGTCTCTTATTTATAATCCCGCTCAGATTAATGAATGACAGTAGTTCTCATCACAGGAAATTTGATTAATCAATTGAAGTGCTTAATCACCACAGCCTTGTTGAGCGCTGAACATAAGGGGTCTCGCTTTGATGAATTCCAGAAAGAAATGAGAGTCGAGACCAACAGTCAGCACTTCTCCCCGGAAACACGAGGGGTGAGGGGAGCGCTGGGGAAGGTCTGGGGTCCCCAGAAGCCAGAGGTGGGGGCTCTTGAGAGAGGACTGCTGGCTGGCGCAGGCACGGAGCAGCCCTCCGAAACTTGTGGAATCAAGGCCTCCCTGGGCCCTGATTTTGCTCAGAAGCCAGGTCTACCCTGATGGGAGCCGGCGAGCTCAAGCAGAGCCCGCCCTGGTCTAAGAGCCGGAGAAGCAGGTGTGACAGGGCGGCTGCGCCTCAGCTGGGGATGGGGGTCCTCCCAGGCACACTGCAGCCCCTTGGGGACTTACTGCCCAATTAACAAGCAGCAAGCAAGAGCATTTCCTACTGGCCCCCCCCGTGCTGGGCTCAGCCCCACCTCAAGGCTGACTCCACCTGTGGAGCTGTCCCTTCCTGTCCGCCAGTCCCAGCTCTGCCATCTTTTGAGGCCCGGCTCAGGACCCCGCCTTCCGGAGAGCGGACTCTAGCTGCAGCTTTCCTTTCCCGAGCTCCCACTGCCCCTGCCCACAGCCTGCCCCGCACCAGCGGGCACTGCACGGTGGCCTGTGTTCACCTCTCTGAGGGCCGGGGGGGTCCGGGGGGGCCGACATTGTTCTCTACCCCCTCAGACTTGCCCAGCCTGGGGCAGGGCACACAGCAGTCACTTAGTGTGACACCAGGAGCTCTTACACTCAAGCCATCAAGGCACAGGCACTCACGGGGAGTCTCTCAACAGCAGTCAAGGACACGCACCCTTGGAGGGGGCAGATCAGGAAGAACCTATTCACTACTGCACCATTTTTATTTGGGGAGCAGAAAGAACCTATCGTGTTGAATTACAAACAGCAGAAACAGAACCCTCAACAACCAAACATCCTAACTGGTAGAGAAACACCCCCCCCCCCCCCCCCCGCCGAAGCTGGCACCTGCGAGAGCAGACAGGCTCCACTGGACACCTTCATGCAAAGGGGACAGGAGTTAAAAATAAGCATTTACAATCCGGCATCAACTGGACCAGTAAAACCGAGACGGAGTCGGCTCCCCAAAGCCACCAGGAGGGCAGAGGGGGGAGGAGGCTCCTGCTCCCTGAGTGTTTATTGAATATCTACTATGTTTGAACCATACATTTATTTTAACCCCAAAATAGCTTCGTGAAAAACCCACAGCCATTGCTATCTTGTGGCTGAGGAAAGCAGGGTGCGGAGAGGTGCGGAGAGGAGCAGGGAGGTGAGGGCGCCTGCCCCCAGGCCACGGAGAGGAGGAGCCCTGCATCAGGAGGACGTGGCCTCCCTGCCCCTCCCCTGCCCCATCAGCTCTGAATGCCGGGGCCCCTCGCTCCCCAGCCTCCAGGGTGCAGGGTCCAGGGACCAGCACCTTCATCTGCTTCTCTCTTGAAGGAAAGCGCATATCTACCACTGACAGGTAAAAAAAAAGTGTCTCATGCTGTTTGTGATCGCCGCTATACAGAGAGAGGCTAATTTGGGAAACAGATTATTAAAAAATATATCCACTCTGAGCGGCACGATCAATCAGGCACTTCAGATGCAGATTCACCCTGTGCTCTGAGCCTTCCTGGCAACACGTGGCTCCTTCCCGGGCTGCAGTCCAGTCCTACCCAGGCCTCCTTTCCGCGGGGGCTGCCCTGGCTCTGCCCCCTGGAGCTCCAGGCTCGGCCTCTCCAGGCGCCAGCGAGGACAGCGAGAAGGCCAGGATTCCTATTTGCTTACTCATCTGGAGCGGTTGCAACAGTCAGAGCTGCGGCCACTTGGGCTCCCGCTCCCCACCCCTTACAGCACTGGGGGATGCAGTGTATCCCCAGGCTCTGCACTAGAAACCTCCCTCTCCCCAGGTGGTGGGCACAGAGAGCCTGAGTGCCTGTGTGAGGGGTCCGGAGCCCTGTTTTCACCTCTGCAATGGGACCAGTGCCTTCTGTGCCATGCACTGCTGCGCTGGGTCCGTGTGGTGTGTGTGGGAGCCCAGTGCAGGGGTCTGCTTCCCAGGAAGTTTTCCCAGCTGCCTCCCTCCCTTGCCACTGAGACAGGCCTGCTGGGCCTCCACAAAGCCTCACGGAATTCTAGAGGCTTTGTGGAGGCCTCCTGGTTTTACAAATGGGAAAACCAAGGCCCAAGGGGCCAAGCAACTTGCCTATGTGTGTCACAGAGTGCGCGCGGGCCAGGCACTCTGAATCTTGGGAAGTGCCAGACACCAGGGTTCGCTCCTATGGGGGGGGCACTCAGCTCTCTCCCTTCCTCTCTCACCCATGTCGGTACCCTGGAGGCCTCCCTGCTCCAGGAAGGGGCTCTGGATTCAGGAGGCTCTGCGGGACGGCGGGCCAAGCTCTGCGCGTCCCGGCACCAGGGCCTTCTTGCCAGGACCTGCAAGGCTAACGGGCCCCGGTGGGGCAGAGATGCTTCTCGGACACCTGCTGCATGCGGGCTCTGGGCTAAGTGTCCCTGTTGGGCCCTTATGGAAATACACAGGGAGGTGTGCTGTGCAGTTCACAGATGAGGAAACTGAGGCAGCGTCCATCCCAGCATCAGACTCTGGTCTATCATAGTAGATCATGTGCTTTCGGCCCCGCCAGGACCTTCGAGGCTCTCTGAGTTCTAAAATCTCTCTGATTCAGGGTGGCAACCATGTGCCAGGAACGGAGCCCATCCCCCCACTTCTGCCTGTCTCTGGCCCTGTTGCAGGTGGGGCACAAGGGCCGTAGCTGAAGTGCAGCAGTGAGAAGACAAGGATGGGGGGGCAGGCCACCTCCCCGACGGCCTCCCCACTGGCTCCTGGGACACGGGCCAGGCTTCAGTCCTTGGAGTGAGGTTGGGGACCCATCACTGAGCCCCAGCCCTTCGGGGACTCCTTCTGCCTCCATAGTAATGGTCGCCCAGAGTGACCAAGACAATCTGCAGGGCACATCCCTCCCAGCTCCTTATTCCCTGTCCACTGACCAGTGCTTCCACTTCTTTCCAGAAGGATTTGAAAGACTTCAAAAAAAGCTCTAGTTGGCTTTTCTCTGGAGCAAAGTCCTCCACTAGGACACCATCACCCAAACAGCCCCCTCGAACAGTGCGTTGCTGCCACAAAGTGCCTGGGCTGCCGCTTACGCAGGGCTGGAGGCCTCTGACCTGCCTGGACTCTGCCCACCTGCCTGCCTAGGGCGACGAGCCACGAGGGCCACAGCCCACGAGAGCCGGCATCTGCTCCCAGAGCCTCACGCTCCTGCAGCGCCGGGCTCTTTCCTGCCTGCCGGCCTCTGAGTCTATCAGCCCGGAGCCTGTAAGTCTTTCTCCGTGCTTCTTCGAACCTCACAGATTTCAGCTCAAATGCCGTCTCTCAGTGAGACCTCTGTTATTTTCTATCATGTTCCCATTTTATTTCATTCATAGTAGCTCTCATGCCTACTTGGGGAGAATTTTTATATTTGTTGACCTTTTTGTTGTTGTTGTTCTAATTCCACCTAGAAAGTAAGGCCCAGGCAGCAGAACCTTGCCCATTTTCCTCCCTGCCGTATCCCGAGTAGGATAGTAGAAGCAGCAGGTGCCAGTGAGCGCTTGAGTGGATGAATGAGTGAGCGAAGCCTGCCGGCCCCAGACTTACTCTATGGGGGTCCTCTGGGGAGACAGACCCCTGTCCGGGCCCCCAAACCGCCCACAGCCAGTCTTCTCTTCAGACCCAGGCACTGAGCTCTCCCAGGGAAAGGGTGTGTTTCTCTGCCTAAAAGTCGGAGATCCCCTCTTACAGGTTGTATTGTGTTCCCCCCAAAATTCATACGCTGAAGTCCCAACCCCAGGTACCTGAGAATATGACCTTATTTAGAAACAGGGCCATTGCAGATGGCATTGGTGAGTTAAGGTGAGGTCAAGGGGGCAGGCCCCTAATCCAATATGGCTGGTCTCCTCACAAGAAGGGGAATATCGGACACAGACTCGCACAGGGAGAATCCCATGTGAAGACGGAGGCAGGCTCAGGGTGGCGCATCTATAAGCCAGTAACACCGATGACCGCCAGCAAAGTACCAGGAGCTGGGGCGAGGCCTACAACAGATTCTCCCTCACAGCCTCCGATGGAACCAGCCCTGCCCCCACCTTGGTCTTGGACTTCCAGCCTCCAGGGCTGGAGAGAGGTCCCTCGAGAACTGTTGTCTAAGTCCCCCGTCCATGGTGCTCTGTTAGGCCATCTGTGCAAATACATCCCCCTATCGGGATGTCATGGTTTCCAGAGGCTGCAGGCCAAGGAGGGGCCGGGCAAGCGGCTGGATGGCCAGAGACAGACCTCAGACCAGTGGCCTGTGAGGAGATGGACTGGGGTGTGGAGGGGCCTCCGCAGGGCCCCCTTCCACCTGGGCAGCCCCCTTTGCTTGCTTATAACCGCCTGCTTCCCCTTTCTGGTCTTAGCCCCCTTGGCCAAGGCTTCCACCTGTGCCCAGAGATGCTGAGATGGGGGATGGGAGAGATGGTTTGAAAATGCGATCTGTCCTATCACTTCCCTGCCAGGGACCACGCTTTGCATGCAGGTCAGAAGGCACCCCACCCCTCTGCCTGGCATGGAGGCCTCCAGCCTCTCTATGTCCCCCAGCTGAACAGCAGGGCCCTCAGCTCCCTGCCACATTCCACATCCCACCCCCACTGTCTGCCCACAGGGACCCCAGCCCCAAAGTCTTCCCAGGTCTGAAGCTGGGGGCTTGCAGGTGAGTAAGAATCTAGATCACAACTGGGTCAACTGCCCTGGAGGTAAACTATGACGCTTCCAGCCTGTGGGCAGAAGGGACAAGTCCCAGGAATCAGCATTAACTGCTAGACATCCGGGGCAGGGAGCAGGGGATTAAGGGCCAGGCCTGGCCAGGAAGGCTCTGTGATCTGCAGGCGAGGGAGGCCAGGAGGATGCCAACCTGCTGGCTTGACAAGAAGTGTATGTGGTCCAACCCCCCGCTGGGCCCATGAGACAGGACTTCAAGGCTCATCAAAGGCGCTGCGGGGTCCTGGGAGAATTCCTCTAGGCAGGTCCTGGGGGCGTCCTCACAAGTGGGCACTGGAAACCAGTCTCAAGGCTGGCATGCCGTCTGGTCCTGAGGACAGCACTGCAGGGAGACTTGCCAGCTTCAAGCGTCCTCTCCTGCTGGGGCATCTTCTCCCCTGCCCGGCCCCCTGTTGCCTTCCCTGCTTGGAGAGCTCCCTGGCAGCCCCAGGCCTGGGGCACAAGGGGAGGGCACATCTCCAATCACTATGCACCCAGGCTGAGGCCTGAGCTACTGGGAAGCTGAGAATCTACTGGATAAATATTGGGCTAAGAAGCCCAGAGTCCCCCTCTCCTACTTGCAAATCCGGCTGGGCTACTGCAGTGGAGGTGGTGGGCGCTTCCCAGCTTCCTCTTCTGCTCCCTCAGAGCCTCTGCTGCCTGAGGAAGAATCTCTGGCAGGGTGCAACATGGCCAGGACCCCGGCTTGAATGCTGTGAGCACAGTTCCTACCAGGCCCCCCAGGAGCCAAGGCTGCAGCAGGAAGGGTGCCACCCCCTGGGGGACGTCATCTGGGAGGGCCTCTGCCTGGACCATCCCCACTCCACACAGGTCAGCCTTGGCGCCAATGCGACTATGCGCCCCCAGGGCAGGGACTGTCCTTAGTGGCCTCCAAACCTTGGCCAGGCTAGGCGTCCTGCAGGCCTAGCGTCTACAGCTGGCCACTTCCCTGGCGAGAAGCGTTCCTTTCCTGGAAAACAGTAAGCTTCTGCTTTAAAACATGGATGGCAGCGGGGCAAGGGCCCAGGAGGGAGCTGGGGCTGGGCTCCCCTCTGGCTCCAAAGAGGATTCTGGAGCTTTGGGATTCCATGCCCCAGCATGACAGGATCCTGGCCTGGGCTAGCACCTGACAGAAGAGTACTGGGGCCCGCTCCCTGCACGAGACTGAGCTTAGGGCGCGGGTAAGCAGATGCCAGGCTCATTTCAGAATACCTGGTACCTAAGGAGGGTCCTAGAACATGTCCGGGGGCCTGGGGGCATTTGCTGAAGGAATGAATGAATAAAGGAACAAATGGTACATTCCTCCCAGCTCCCCTGCTGTGGAAACCCTGCACCCCCAAGTCTCTGCCCCGGCTGAGGTGGAGAAGGCAGATGCCCCTGCCATGTGTCTGGGCTTAGCCCTGTCCTGTGGCTCTTGCATTCCCGCAATCCTTGAAGGGGACAAGGTCACGGCTGCCACAGCGAGCTGATCCCTAGGGAAAGAGCAAACAGCGCTGCAGATGCTCAGAGCTATCGAGGACGGGCCTTCTCTTTCCTGAGAGCAAGTTTGGAAAGAAGAGGAGAGAGCGAGCTGAGGGCAAGGACGCTGGGGGACACGGAGGGGAAGAGGACGCACGAGGGGTGGAGCTCAAGGCTGGCCCACAGCAGCCCCGCTTCGCCTTCAGCCAGGCCCGTGTTCCCTGCACACCTGGACTGATCCCACTCGCCTGTCTTTGGGGCTGAGAGCAGGGCCGTCCGCTGTCCCGGGACTAGCGGGTCTCCTTTCCCTCACGCCCCAGGTGTTGACATTGACGCAGTCAAGACAACATTCCCAGTCCACAAAGGTCCCGCCTGCTGCCCTTTTTAGCCACACCCACTTCCCTCCTGCCCCACCCCCTTCCTAACTGCTTGAAGCCACTCATCCCTTCTCCACTCTGCCATTCTGTCATTTCAACGTTACAGAAATGGAATCGTCCCGCCTGCAGCCATCGGAACTGGCCTTTTGCAGAGGGCGACATCCTCTGGAGACCCGTCCAGATGGTGGTGGGTTTCAATAGCTTGTTCCTTTTCTTCTCCCACCAGTGAGTTACCTACCAATGGCCCCTGCTTGCTAATGGCTTTGCTGGGACTGCCCCTCCCTGAGAAGCAGGCACCTGGAGGGACCCTACATCAGGAAGGTGCTGGGTGGTCCTCGGAGACCCCACAGGTACAGGGCTGGACCTGGGCTGCAGTGGGCAGCCGTACAGAGCAAGTGGCTTTCAGAAGCCCCCAGATGCAAATGTCCCACCAGAAGGCCTGCCAAGAAAGGGAATGGGGTGTCACAGAGCCCCCAGCCCACCCAGGAGGAAAGGGGGTCCTGGCCCAGTTGCTGAGAGACTTAGACAGGTGGGTAGTGGAGGTGGGCAGGACAGCCCTTCCTCCCACCCCTCCTTCCTTTTCAGACACCCACCACCAGCCTGCTGGAGCCTGAGGCTGGCCCATTTCCTGGGGAGATCCCCCCTCAGGGACCTAAAGGGCAGCAGGCAGGCAGCCTGAGGTCTAAGGGATCCCACTGGAGGGAGACTCCTGTTTCCTTTTGGGGGGCTGTCGGGTCTGGAGACCCTTCTGTGGCTGGCCCTGGTTGGGCCACCTGCCTCCCTGCTACCTGTCTCCCAGTGGGGCTCAGCGCAGGCATTTCCTGCAGAGAATGAAGTAAACAAGGCCATAAATAATTCCCTCCCACTGAAGCTGGGAGACAGGGAGGCCGTGGGTAGGGATAACAGGAGGTGCAGGGCCACAAGGGGGGCAGCAAAATTTGTTCCACTGTGCAGCACTCTGACAACAGAAGTCGGCTGCTAATGGGAAGGAGCCAGCTGCCTTCCCCAGGGCCGTGTTTGGGAGGGACTATCACTGGGCCAAAGGTCTAGCCCTGTCCTTGGCCCTGCATCCTTCCCACTGGGGGTGGAGTGATGCCACCAGCTCCCACCACCCCGGCCCAGCCATGGACCCTACCAGAAGGCTTCCTCACCCAGAAGAGTGCCAGTAGGGAGAATGGTCTACGTGCCCCATCTCCCCCATTGCCCCCGTGACACGCTCCCCTCCATCCCCGCATATTGAAAACATTCACAGAACTACCTGGACCAAACTCCCTGGGACCCCAGTTTTTTGTCAGGGTCTAAATCATGGCTTCCATACTTCCTGGGTATGTGACCTTAGGTAGGTCACTTTCCCTCTCTGGGCCTGCTTCTCCTCTATTGAATGGCCACGCTATACCTAGTTCACAAGGTAAAAGTGAGGCTGAAAAGAGAGAAGAGATATTTCTAGAACCCAGCACATTCTCAACCAACACCGGTTTCTGTAGCTGTCTGGGGTCCTCTCAGCTCCCCACTGCTCAGCCTTGCTCTGGACTGCTTTATGAGCCCAGAACAAGGGTGCACGGAGCAAGAATTTGCCCAAGGGTGCTGGTCTGCAGATGGGCTGGGGCCAGCCTGAGAGATACTGAGGCAGGCTGAGGTAGAGGCTTCACTCCAAAGTGGCTGCCTGTCCAGGGAGAGCAGTTGGAAGTAACCCTTCCTCCATCTGCCCAGTGGGCTGCCCAGCATGGCACAGAGTCCATTTCAGGGACAGGTAGGGATCGAGGCCCACCAGGTGCCTGAGACTGAAGATAGAGTGGGAGCTTTACTCTAGGTGGGAACTGGAAATCTGGATGCCCAAGTGACTGGATCCCCTGGGATAGGCTGTGATGGCCACCTGGAGGCAGCCAGGCTTGGTCAGAGGCCATGGTCAAGGGCTCCCCACCTCCCCCCTCCAGACCAAGCCTCCCGACCGGGCTCCTTGGGTCCTTGGCTGCTGATCGGTCCTGAAGGAGATGTCCCTGAGTTCTCAGAAATGGCCCAAGGGAAGGAGACCTCAGGTGCTGGGGTGGCTTACTTTCGCAAGGCTGAGATGGTACCTCTGAGTTGGCAGAAAGCTGCTCTCCCCGAATCCCCATAAAGTGTCCTGCGCTTCCACTAACTCATTGATCCACATGTTTTCCCAGGCCTGAAGATTTCTTAACTGTCATCACAAGGTTAGAAGAATTGTGAGTTGAAAAACCATGCAGCATATTAAAGTCAGGCTGAAATATTGCCACAATACAGAGAAATATTTTATATTTATTCTCTTTTAGAAATTGTTATAAAGGGAATATAATGAGAATGTTGCAAACGAGTGGAATATTTTCTTCTAACCTGACAATAAAAATATGTCAAAGGGATGTATGAAACTCTTAATAGGAAACAGCTGATGGACCCTGGAAGAGCAGGGATTCAGCAAAGATTTTACCTGGTGCCTTTACTAGCCCACAGGACAGAAAGAGAGGCTTCTAGAGCAGCCTTTCCTGTGGGTAAACACACAGAGGATGGGAGGGGTGAGGGCAGGGTGGTCTGTGTGCCTGATCTGGGCCTGCCACTGGTCAGATATCAGATAGGCTTACAAAGACCTGAAGGCACAGAGGCTCCCTGAGCCTCAAAAGGGCAGAAACATCACCACTATCCCCATCATCATCTTCGTCATGCCCATCTTCACCATCATCATCATCATCCCCATCATTGCCATTATTCCCATCATCATCAGCACCAACCCCATTCTTATCATCCCTGTCATCTTCCTCATCATCCCCATCCTCATTCGCCCAACCTCCTCCTCCCCATCTTCATCCCCAAACTCATAATTATCATCTTCATCACAACCATCCCCATCATCATCATCATCATCACCACCACCACCAACTCCATCATCATAATCCCCATCATCCCCATCCTCATCCTCATTATCTCTGTCATCACCAGCTTCCCCATAATCTCCATTATCCCATCACCATATGACAATCACCACCATCATCCTCATCATCACCACCACCACCATCATGACAGTCATCATCATCATCGCCACCATCGTGACAGTCATCATCATCACCACCACCACCACCACCACCATCATGACAGTCATCATCATCATTCACCACCATCGTGACAGTCATCATCATCACCACCATCACCACCACCACCACCATCATGACAGTCATCATCATCACCACCATCACCACCAACATGACAGTCATCATCATCACCACCATCACCACCGCCACCACCACCACCATCGTGACAGTCATCATCACCACCACCACCACCGCCACCACCATGTCATCATCATCATCATCGCCATGCTAAGAGTTTCCGTTTGTTGAACACTTACAATGTGCTGTGCTCTATGCTATGGGATTTACACAAATTGCCATGTTTCAACCTCACAATAATCATGTGAACTGCTCTTAAGTTTATTATAAATATGGAAACTGATGTTCAAAGAGATTTTGACCTTACTCAAGGACACACACTCTGTGTGGAGCTCAAATTGGAACCCGGGTCATTCTGGCTTTAAGTCCTGACAACACTTGTCTAAAATGGAAGAGCTTTCATGAAACCTGAAAGCACCCCACACCATCTCAGAATAGCAAGGAATCTTCTTTGTGCTGAGTGTATATAAACTCAGGGCAGAGATGACTAAAACCATCACTCTTGACTGACCAGAGGAGAGTCCATTTAAGAAACACTCACTGAGTCCCCACGGTGTGCCAGGCACTGAGGCTAGCTGAAGGAATCATAGAGACATCTAAATCCAGTCTGCAAAGGCCATGTAACACAAGACAAGGGATGAAGGGAGTCCTTCTAATTTGGCACAGGGGTGGGGTGTGGGGCAGTGTTTATGAAAAAGGAGGCATTTGAACAGGACTTTGAAGGACTGATACAATTTCACCAGGTGGCTGTGGGCCAGGACAAAGTCATCCCAGTGGAGAAGGCAGTGTGGGAAGATAGAGGAATAGCAAGGTGACTTCAGAATAAGATTCTCAGGAGGCTGTGTGGGGAGGCCCTGGTGGCCCCCCTGCAGAGCCCTGGCCTGTGCTGCCTGCGGAGTGGGAGGGCTGCGGACCTGACGCTGACGAGCAATGTGAGAACCACCAAGGCAACTGAGCAGGGCAGGGGGGAATGAGTCCCACTCCCTGATTTGTGATTGGCCCTTGGCAAAGTCCTAGAGGCAGCAAGCTATGCCTCAAACATGCTTCTGTCTCCTCCGCTCTCTCCTGGAGTTCCATCCTAAAACACCATTAACATAACAAATCCTCATGTGTCCCTCCTCCAGCCTGGGCACTGTTCCAGGCACTGGGGTGGAAAGGTGAAGAAGCTATTCAAGGTCAGCTCTCTAGGGATCCACCTTCCAGTGCAGGGACCACATTCCTGTGCCAGGCTGCCCCGACCACCTGACCAGGGCCTGGCTCCAGTTCATCCTTCTCAGCAGCACCGATGTCCCCACGACTCCCCAGGGTCTGACAGGTGCCTATGGCCTCACGGTCCTCACCTCTCCCCCAGATAGCACACCTGTGTGCCAGCCATAACCTTTTACAGATATGATACTTTCCAAGGACACCAACCCCAGTCTTGACTGTTTCAGGTCCATGTGAGTCGGGAGGGGAGGTTGTGTGGGTGAGAGGGGGGTGGGCTGCAGCAAGTCACGGCACCCTCCCTCCCTCTTCTTTGGGGCCTTTCTCTTGTTCCTACCTCATTTCTGGAATACCCGAGAAGGGTAGACTCCAAAGAACGGAGGAGTGGCAAGGAGCCTGGAGAATCCGTTGAAACTCAGAGCTGGCTGTACCCCAGGGCTGATCCTGGAGCCTGCCTCAGAGGACAACTGGCCGGCAGCACCTGCTCCCTCCCAGAGGAACTGCTGGGATTATAACTCTTCTCTAGGCTGAGGGATGTGTGCAGAGGGCTGAGGGGCCATCCTGGGGGAAGGCTTTCTCAAATTGACATTCAATTTCCCATCGCTAAAAATATATCTGAAGCCAAGCCACTCAGGATTATAAAAGAGACCAGCGATTGAACATTAAATACATACGCACTCAGTGTTGGGAAGGGTTTGACCTTCAAAACTTCCTTTCAATGAATTCCCAAATAAAATACTATTTATACAGCTTAAAGCAAATTATTGTGTAGGCCAGTACTAAATCTTCACATTCCAATTTAGACTCTGCAGACCTTCCCAGAGGTTGGCTATGTTGCAAGCACGATGATCAGCCAGTGCTTGAGAAGACCTTTCTGGACCCATTGCTGTAGAAATACCGGGTGTGGATCCCCCATAATCAACTTGTAAATTTGCATTCATGCTCCCCACACCCAAACAGCTGAGCATCAATCCCTTCAGATTAGTGACTAAATGTGCTGGAATTCACAATGCATAAACAGAAATGGAGCTTTTCTGACATTTGTGGGCCACTCAGGAAGCGGTCAAAAGGTTGACATCGTCCCAGTATGAATTTTTTATCAAAGATGCCCTGGCTCCTTTTCAGGATTGTAATAAACAGTCCTTCTTTGACTTGGACATCTCCTGTCCCCCACTGGCTGGCACCCTCACTTGTCCCTGGGGATGAGGACACCAGCTCTTCAAACCTCTACGTCCCTGCTCTGCTTCTAGAAGATTCATCCAGGACAGTTTAAGAGGGACGATACCTAGGGATGTTGAGTAAAGAAAATGCGATTCTTAAAGGCCATCACCGAGGAGAAAGGCTTTAGTGCTGTCCTGACAAATTACTAAAAACACAGGCCAGATTTAAGGAGCAAATTTAATTTCAACCTGCTTCCCAGGAGGACAACTCTTCAGGTCTTTCTAACTCAGTTTTGCAATTCACGCTGGCCCTTATTTATAAGTCACGTGCAGCAAATGTGCTGAAAGGAAGCACAAAGTGATCCAGTTCAGAACCCCCACTTCTCCACATCTCAGGCTCCTCCTCCCCAAATGTGGCCGACGAAGGAGTTTTCTCTACCCATTTTTCCACCCCTGCTCTGTTTTGCAGAGTTGTCTCCAGCCCCCAATTACAGAAGCTCTGAGCCAGGCTGATTAATTATGGATTTGCCAAACCTTGAGGCTTTCACAAAAGTTAATCTTTTAAATGATCTTCATGCAGATTGGGCCTTGCCTGGCCACATCCAGGACCCTCTGCTTTATCTAACAAATAGTATCAATCGAATCGATGCAGTTATTTAGCAGATAATGGGCTGCAAACTGGCACCCCAGGTCAGCAGTTCTTGTAGGAGATGGTGTTTGCTTGTCCTCTATTAGTGCCAAGACAGGAGTCAATGGTGTCCCAGCCAGCCTGCCCCTTCCTGGCCCCATCCCCCACCAAAGGCTGGTACCCACGGAAACAGGGGACACAGAGATGCTACTGAGGTTGCCTGAGCTCTGTGCTGGCTACCTGGCCCCTGGGTCCCTGGGTATTTTGAAAGAGCAAAGCCTGCGAGAGGCACTCTTCACCTTTCTCAGCTTTTAGATGTCAGGCTAGAAAGGTAATGCACTCATCCACTCATCAGTGCTTGCAGTGGGGGTGGGGGAAGGAGGGAGGTACTGTTCAGAGGTCAAGCGCCCCCTTACCCTGCCATGTTTTCCCAGGGCCACAGCTTACCCACGTCGTTGAGATTAGAAAGTGCCTCATAGTGGCCGTGGCCTGCTTTCTAGTCCCTGGCAGCACGCTGGCCCGAATAGGCACTCAGTACATACATGCCCGTTGAATGAATTCAATCCTGAACTGCGGCCACCAACAACTGTCCACGGTTGCCTGCTCCGCCCAGCGGCTATCTGGGCCAGAGAAGATGGGGAGCCTGGAGCCACGCTGTGTGCCTCTTACTGTAGAGTGAGGCCAGAGGCCAGAGTGCAAGGGGAGACCTGGAGTGCAGGGGGCCCTTGTGCCCTCACCAAGGACATGGGCAGGTTGCACGAGCCCTGTCTGCTGCCTGTCCTCCCAGCAGAGTGCAGTGTGCAGGGCTCTCTGGCCAGTCTTATGGTTTCCTGAGCCATGGATCTGCCTCCCCTGCCTCCCATCCCATCTCTTGTCTGCCGCCATCTCAGTGCCTGGCTCGGTGCAGAAATCTGCTGGGCACATGTTGGTTGGATGAATGGATGGATACGTTAATTTCTGCTTTCAATCTGCACCTTCCTCCTGGAGGAAATGGCACTTCCTTCTGTCTTCCTGGGGTATCCTTCCGCTGCGGGCAGCAGCAAAGGCCCACATCCCTGACAGAGCCTCTAGCCTGGGGTCTGTGGCCCTCTGAAGCCCCGCAAAACAGTGTGTGGTGGGCTGATGTGCATTCTTTTTTTCTCTGAGGATCAGGTTTACAGCTTTGGTCCAGTTCTCAAATACGTTCAACTTCTCCCAGAAGTAAATAAGCACAAAGGTCCAAGGGCTTAGATTTGATTCCCCAAGATCTCCTGGAAGTGACTTTGCAACCAACTCTACTCTACCTCCCTGCCTGTGCAGGGAGACCCCTTCTTCTGCACCCCCTCTCCCAGCTGGAACACAGCACCCTGCAGATGATGCCTACGGCCACAGTGTTCTTTTCACTTCAGAGGAGAGCAGCTTATCAGGCTGGGGGACAGCTTCTCGCTGCAAGTCCCGGACTACACAGAACTTGGCCATGTCCCCATCCTGCCTTAACACTGAGCTGCAACTTTAGGCTATACTCCTCTGGTCCTTGGAAGCACATCCCACCTCCCAGGAGCTGGGGCCATGACTCTGGAGGACGCAGTCAGAGCCACCAGAGTCACGGCAATGCCGACCAGGCCTGTTTTCCTACCCTGAACCCATCAGCTGTGCCAAAAAGGCTGAGCTTCAGGCCAAGACAAGGCTGGTCCACTAACTTCTAGGTGTGGGGTGTGAATCATAACGTGGTGCCCTCCTCTCAGGCAGGCAGAGCCCCACCTGCCCTCCCTTCACAATTTGGCCTCCCGGCCCGTCCAGAGGAGGCATACTGTTTCATGGAAGACTCTGCACCATGACACACTACGCACAAATGATGTTTTCGAGATCTGGTGGATAATAAGAAAGATCAAATTAGTTTCACTTACAGAGCAGAGGAAATGGGGGGGGGTGGGAGAGAACGGGAGCTTTTATTTTGTTTCTTTTATAAAAATTTCTATTAATGCTTATATGATAAATGACTTTTGAAAGTTTCTTGATGCCGGAGAGAAAGAGCTGCCTGTGCACGGTGGTTGGATCCGCAAGGCTGCGGGCTGCAGGGAGGGAGCCGACGCTCAAGAGAAGGCAGCCGTGATTACAGACGAAAGGTCCACGCTTACCCATTCTCCCTTTACCAAGCACCCGCCAAGCACCCACTGAGGGTGCAGAGGTGAGGAGAGCAGAGTGCTCACCCCAGAAAGCCACAGCCTGGTGCTGGGGCACACAGTGAGTGTTACCAAACAGCCCACAGTGTTCCCTGAAGCCTTCAGGAAGAGGTGATTTGGGGCAAAATCTTGAAGGCTGAATAAGTTTGTTTGGTGGATAAAGATGAAGCGTGTTCAGAGTCCCTTCCTTTCCTACCCCCTTGACTCCCCCCAAACGACTCTTTTTTTCAGAGCACTTTCTCCACCTGGCATGTATACAGTGATTTGCTCAATGAATAAATGAATGAATAAAAAAAGCCCCCACAAAATCCTGGAAGCATAAAGCACCTGGTTACATAAAGCCTCCACGCCTATTACCACAATTGACTCAAATAATAGCCCTAAAAGGTAGACAAGGAAGGTAGCAGCCCATTTTATGGATAAGGAAACTGAGGCAGAGGGAGTAAACAATCTGACCACTACGGAATTCATGCTAATTGACAAGCACAGGAAATAAAACGGAATATGCAGGATCAGCTCATCTAAAAAGAACGACAGGTACAGATTGAGGAAATCCCCTAGAGTATTAATGGCCAGTTAGCTCCAAGGGGTGTGCGTGGATTGTTCTCATTCTTATAGCTGCACTTCCAGATGATTTTCAACAAAGTGAGCCCAGTCAGGAGAGGATGGGCCCACGCAGCGTTCATCGTCCGTGCCCGGGTTCTCAACTACTTAGGTCAGGCCCCAGCTGGGGCTCTTTCTCCCTGAGACTCTGCCTAACTCATGCTGTATCTTCATTAGCCTTATTGGTAGTAATCGGCTTCCCATCGAGCTTAAGAGAGAAAATATTTTCAAAGCACTTAAACATGCACTTCCATTAATCTATGTTCTGAAAACTAATCTTGCAGGGCAACCTATGAAAACTGTTCATTGCCCTTTCGGACACAGTCCACGGAAGGCTGGCAGAGGGCCGCCCACGCCCACCTGCCAGCCAGCCCACGGGAGCCAGAGGGAATGTCTGTCTTCAGCTCGGTGCTTTGGGACAAGGCAGCCCCGGGCTGGCTGGGTCACCATGGGGGCTGTGGGGACCACAAAGTGTTGACGGCCCACCCCCACTGGTCGTGAGCTGCCTGGCTGTGGTCTTGTCTTCTCCAGCCCCCACTTTCCTTATCCATCAAAGAAGGATACTAAAACACTTGCTTTTCTCTCTTTTATGTTTTTAGTCCATTGTCAAAGAGATGTATCTTCATTGTGGCATTCTATGTCCTGCCAGGCTTCAGAAGAGCGGCTGAGCCTGGGTGCGGAGGAGGTCAGCTAGCTGTACTGATCCCTCTTCCCACAGCGCTCCCACAGGGCATGTCCTCCCCACCCCCCTTCCTTAGCGGCTGTTAGGGACTGAACACCTGTGTCCTGCCACAATTCATATGTCTCAGAGGTGGGGCATCATTGTGTTGGAGGAACCTACTCTGGTATCAGAAAGAACTACAGGAAGCTTAGGGCAGATTCCAAAGTTGCTGTTTCAGCAGCTAGTATGAGATTCAGCTGCATGAGACAGAAGACCCCCAAGTAAGAGTCTGTTTGAGTGGAAGCCATGATGTCCGTGTCCCAGCTAGTTTGAAGAAGGGACTGGCCGTCCCCTTTCTCCCCTCCCCCAGCTTTATTGAAGTATAATTCATATACAAAAAAACACACATAATTAATGTATACGATTTGGTGAGTTTGGACACATGTATACAGTCATCTTACCATCACCACAATCAAGGCAATAAACATTCCCATCAACGTTTAAAAAGCTAAAAGTTAAAAGAAAAAAAATCGTATGTTGAAGCCCTAACCCTCGATGTGATGGTATTTGGAGATGTGGCCTTTGGGAGACAATTAGGTCTAGAGGAGGTCATGGGGTGGGGCCCTCCATGCTGGGATCAGTGCTCTCAAGGAAGAGACCCCAGAGAGCGTGCTCGCTCGCGCTCTCCCTCTCCCTTTCTGCTCTGTGAGGACCCGGTGAGAAGGCAGACGTCTGCAAGCTGGGAAGAGGGCCCTCACCAGAACCAGACCACGCCAGCACCCTGATCTTGGACTTCCAGCCCCAGACCCTGAGAGAATAAATTTGGGTTGTTGAAGCCACCCAGTCGGTGGCATTGGTCATGGCAGCCTGAGCCGACTGAGCGGAGGCCCAGATGCAATGTCTTCTCTAGGGCAGCAGTCCCGCCCTCACCAGGAGTGAACACCAGGCGCTTCCGACTCTCCCTTGATCCTCTCTTCCTGTGTGGCCCTCTGTCTCCCTTGACCCCCAATTGTGCACACACATATCCGTGGCTGCCCTTTGAAACTAAGCATCTCAAAGGCAGAGCCTGCACCCAAGTGTGGGACCCACGGCACAGAGTGGGGCTCACCAACACCCGTATGGCTCCCAGCCGCCGCTTCACTCACCCGCCAAGTGGCACTTGGTTTTGGGCATTCTTATGCTGCTATGGTTTCTGATACAAGGCGCTATCTCCCTAGGCTGACTGTAAATACCTGGAGGACCTTGAGGAGGGTGACAGGAATGCTCTGGAGACCATGCACTGTCCACTCGCACGTCATCACTCACTGATGGATGATTAACTCATTGTTCTCTTCTCTAAATGCAGACGTGGGAGGTAAACAAAGTCACAGGAGGAGGTGTTCTATGCTGAGCGAGACCTGCTTGGTCATGTCTCACCTGCCTGAGCCGTGGGGTCCGCTGTGCCCGGTGAGCAGAGCACCGCAGCCTGTGGGGTGCTGCCAGTATCTCTAGTTCACAGATGGGGAAACTGAGGCCCAGAGACATTAGAGGACTTACCTCCAGTGACCCCACCTGTGAGGTGCAACCCTAGTCCTCACACTCAGCCACTCTGCTGCACGCCCTGCTGAAACACACTCAGCCACACTCACGACCCTTGGGGTACCCAGCCCCGATCCTAAGGGGTGCTGAGAGTCCCCTGGACGAAGGCTGGAAAGCAGGGAGAGAACAAGAACAGGCTGGTTTTCTCAGGCGAGGGCCCAACATGGTTGAACCTTGATCCCCAGGGAGGCACATTTGAACGGGTGTCCTGACATCTCTGGGATGTGCTCCTGGGGGCCCCAGAGAACCTTCAGCCCAGGCCAGGGTGACACTCAGACCCGCGGTCAGGATCTGGCTGAGGCCCGTCTGCTCACCTGGCTGAGCACTCTTCTCCAAGGCCCTAAGCACTGACGGCTTTGTACTTGAACCTTCTGATTGCTTCGCCACCAACTCGGAGGCTCAAGAACACGCGGATTTGGCTCAGGACACTGCTAATATTTGAACTGTGAGGTTATGTGCATGGATTTCCAGGGGACTGAGCACGGAGCAGAGACTTGTTGACAGAGCAAACAGCATCCACGGAGAAGCAGGCCAGGCTGGGGGCTCTGGGGTACACGCAAGCCAGGCGCCCGTGCAAGGGAAGCCCTCGCCGGCCCGTGCACTCACTCATTCGTCGGTTAGACACTATGTCCCAGTGCCAGGCGCTGTTGTAGGCCCTGGGGATAATGCAGCAAACATATCTAGACCCCATGAAGTTCCACTCCGTGGACAGGCAGACACAGACAAATGACTAGACAGACAGTATTCCAGATGGTAACACATGGCAACGGGGAAGAGTGAGACAGTCAAGGGGGTGGGAAGTCCTGGATGGCTGGGCTGGGCTGGTCGTGTGGTGCAGAAGCAGGGAACGCCTCTCTGCTGGGGACGTCTGAGCAGACTCAGGAAGGAAGAGGAGGGGGGAGAACAGGCTGGGTGTTGCAGGTAGCTGGGGTGGCAGGGGTGAAGGTCCCCAGGGTGGGCATGCCTAGAGCGGTCACGGAGAAGCCTGGAGTCCGGACAGCAGGTGGGGCTGCACAGAGGAGGGCCCTGTGGACACGGCGAAGGTGTGGGCTATGGTCTGGAGCTGCCGTCTGGTGACTTCTGAGCAGAGGAGTGACATGAGCTGATGGCTGCCACATTACAAAGAGACTGTGGGGCCAAAGGTGGAGGCTGCAGGTATCGTGGTAATCCAGAGAAACACAACAGCGCAGTGATCCAGAGCGATGCGAGTCCTGCAGGTGGCGGGAAGGGGTGAAGCGCTGTGAAGGCAGAGCCGGCGGGGGTGCGGGTGTGTGGAGGGCCTACAGGTGATGCGGAGGTCAAGGATGATGCCCAATTTCCGGCTGAATGACTGAAGGATTAGAGTTGCCACTTCCTGACTCAGTGTCCACTGTGAAGGGAGGGAGCTTATTGGGCGGCGGGGGCGGGGACCCCATGGGCACCACGTTAGCCTGGATACATAAGCGTCCAGTGGGAAGGCTGAGATTTCAGGGGTGAAACCCAGGCCCTCAGTATGGGCTTGGGAGTCATCAGCTTACATATGACACTGAAAACCACGAGTCTGAGTGAGCTCACCCAGGAAACGTGTGTAGACAGAGAGGAGGTCCAGAAAGGGACTCTAATATCTATAAGTCAAGAATAATTTGGTGAAACAAGCCAAGGCGACTGAGAAGGGTGGCCAGCAAGGCAGGAGGACAACCAGGCAGGTATTTCAAGAATGAGGGCGGTGCCAGTTGGGTGGAGCCCTGCAGACAAGGACAGATCAGGACGGAGTCCAGTGCTGAGTCTATATGATACACAGGCCACCAGTGACCCACGGATGGGAGCCGTTGCAGGGCTGTGAGCTGTCTGCAGAGGCATCTGGATGTGGGTTGAGAACGGATGCGAGGGGCAAGCGTGGGGGCGTGTGTACCAGGTGGGAGGCTGCAGCAGGGGGAAGGCGAGTCCCAGCACAGGAAGATGGTGGCTCAGTCCCAGGCACCGATGGGAGTGAAGAACCAACAGGATTTACTGACATGGGGGGAAGAGGGGAGCACGGGGCGGGGGGGAGGGCGAGTCGGGGATGGCTCCAAGGTGTCTGGCCTGGGTCTCTAGAAGGATGGGATGCCACTGCCTAAGCCAGGAAGGCTGAAGCTGAGCGGGTTTGGGGAGGGGGACATCAGCAGGACATATGACACGGGAGACATTACTATTGCACAGCCACATGCAGACGTGCGGTAAGCAGCTGGATGCCCATATGTGAGGTTCGGGAGAGGTCCGAGTGGGGGATAAAAATCTTGGAGGCAACGGCATGGAGATGGCATTCTAGGTCGTGGGGCAGGAGATGAAGAGGAAGTGGGTATCAATGAGCAGGAAGAAGACCAGGAAGCGGGCTCTGGGCACTCACTATACCAATCATTGTAGGGGAGGGAGGGTCTTGAAAAGAGCAACCTGAGGGGTAGGAGGAAGGCCAGGAAGGTGGTGTCCTGGAGACCACATCAGAGCAGCTGATCAAGAGAAGCGATCCATGGACTCAGCCAAGGCTCCCAGGACTGGCTTAGAAACAACAAAGAGCAATGAGGGGCTTGGGGGTTGGGGCAGGAGGAAGGGCCTGGGTCTTTAGACCTAAAGCATGGCAAAAAGCTGGCTTGATTCTAGGACAATTGTTCACTTATTCAACTGTATTTGTTGAGCCCCAAAACGGGCCAAGATTCTTTCTCGTAACTAATCAAAGACCAATGAGATCAGCTACTATCAAGGATGGCCATGGCCTTCTGAATCACCAAGCAAAAAAAGGTCCCTTTCCAGTCAGTGTTGCTCTAGGTCTTTAATTTAATCTGATTCTAATTTCTTAAAGGCCAGTGATTCGCATAAAGTCAGTGAGCTGCCTCAGTTGATCAGAGCACTGACGCCAAGCACAGTGGAGGCGTGCCTGCCCGAGGAACAGAGCTCAAGCAGACCTGAATGCAGAGCAAACAGGCCTGGGGCCAAGAAGGTCCAGGCACACCCCTGCACCAGTTCTCAGACCCAATCCAGCCACTGCGTCATAGAGGAAACCCCCATTTATGTGTCAGAGCGAAGAGGACCAGGATGGCTTTGAAATGGCCGAAACTGCTGTCCCAGGACCCAACACAGCCCCTTCCCAGCACTCATGGGTCACATGAGCAGCAAGGCGTGGGAAACTGCGACCCGGGGATGCAATCTGTCTGATTCTCCAGAAAGTCACTCAGATGCCACGTACGCACGCACGTGCCCACCCTCCATGCCCACTGGGATCCAAAACTCCCGCAGGGCCCTGGAGAATCCTCCTTCGAGCCACGTGTGTGACACAGCCAGCGAATCTCTCTCAGCGGATAGCTCTGGGCCTAGAACACCCTGGGTTTTACACGGCATCCATGCTCTGACACAGTAAGCAGCCGCGCCCCGAGGACTCGGTATCCCCAGCCCTGCCGTGTGGGCAGCGGGGGCGTCCTCGAGTGGTCCAATGCCAGGATGGTCAGGCGGTCAGTTCTTCAACCTGAGCCGAGGCAAGCGCGTTTGGAAGCCTGTGGTCCCTGATCCTACGTATTTGCCAGGACTTCCTCATCCTCTCTAGGTGACATGGTTGTTGTTGTTTTTCTCCAAAGGGTCTTGGTTTTCAGGGTTATCAAACCTCTGAAGGTGCTCCTGAGTCAGGCTCTGCGGGTTAGCCTGTCCTAACACAAGGCCATCGGACTGTCTCTGAGGGTCACTTTGCACCGACGGTGGGCTCTTAATCATCCAGAGGCTCGAGCCCGGGGACTGCGGTGGCCAGACCCTCCCTCAGCGGCTGTCAGTGACCCCCTCTGTTGCAGGCCCTGGTGGGCCACACGTCCAAGGGGTTTTTCCAGGGGCCACTTCTGGAGACTTCGGCTCTTTTTTCCCCGTGCTGTCTCGGCGGCCCTGGGGCGGTCCGTATGGAAGAAAACCTCAGTCCTGGCCTCATCCAGTCCTGCCCTACAGAAGAACCACATTTTCTGCTCCCTTGAAAATCAGCAGTCACGTATGCTTTCTGTTCTCCTTCCAGGAGGCCAGAGCAGAGAGATACAGAGGACCAGTCAGGTCCTCGGCTCTTTGCTGAAGCACAAAGCTTCTAGTCACTGTTCCTTCAAAACTCTTCATCCCAAGGCAGCAGCTGAGCCCACAGTCCCAGGGTAGGGGCTCCTTCCTGCTCAGTGACTCACCCGATCCCTCCTTCGTGGCCAGGTCCAGGCCTGGGCCCTTGGATAGACAGGGAAGGTTCCCCAAGGGCGGAATGCCAGAATGCCATGTGCTCATGTGTCTGACACCAAAAGAGCTTGGGTGTCACTCCCTCTCCCTAAGGCCCCCTGGGGAGAAAGGTGGGGTGGGGAATTGGGTGTTTCCCCTCCGAGAACAAAAATGACTTCTTTTCATTTGAAAACTAAATGACGCGTCTCTTATCCTGGACAAAAAAGGCTTAACTTCCCACTTCACGTACTGGCACATGACCTTGGGCAGTGGGTAGCCTCCCTGAGCCTGTTTCTTCCCACAGAGACAGCCACCACCCCTCCCCAAGGGGCTTGCTGGGCAGGGTCAGTGCCAAGCAGAAGTGCCAAGCACAGTACCTGGCGCAGGTCATGGTCACTCAGAGTCAGCCGTTAGCATGGCTACAGCCCGGGAGGCACTTGGACTCTACCAGGGGGAAGACCTTAGCAGGTGAGGTCCTCCAGCTCCTTCTTTCTCTCAAGGGCAGCCTGACGGGGTCCTCTACCAGCCTGTGGGGTGAAGGGATGAGGGGTTGGTGGCTGTGGGGACAGGGCTGGCAGCCTTTCCCAAGGGAGGACAGTAAGGTCTCAGATCGGTGATAGGCCCCAGGCAGAAGCCTTCAGACAAGCTGCCCTGTCTTTCCCTCCGAGTTCTCCTCGGTCCCCTCTGCCTCTCCACAGGGGATGCCCAGCACATGCAGAGCTGAACCCATCCGTAGGAGGTCCTGTCTTCCTTCTAGGTAGCAGACCCCCTACTCCTGTGGCTCTCTGCTGGGAGGGTAGACTCCCTAGGCTCAGCTCCTTCCCCCAAGCCACTGTCATGGTAAGTCCTTGAAGGAGTTCCTGATTATTGTCTGCTGAGAGCTAGGGAGAGAGCAAGAAGAGGGATCCCAGGGCAGGCCCTGGCCCCCGTTGCTTCAGTGGGGGGAGAAAGGCAGCTGGACTCCAGGCACTGAGGCTCAGGAACTGCGGCGAAGGGGCTTCGGGGCGGCGCGGGGGTGGGAGGGGCCGCCCTAGGCCCTGCTGCCAATGGGTATGTGTCCAAGGGCGAGTCACTCTCTGGGCCTTCCCCATCTTCAAACTCCAAGAGGGACACTAAGCCCTTCCGGCTCTGACACTGGCCTGGAAAGGGGGGTAATAGAGGACTGGGAGCCAAGAAGGAGCCTGTCACGCCAGACTTAATCCACACATTAATGCCCAGAAGTCTGTGCCTGCACGTAATCCCCCGGGCCCATCGCTGAAGCTGACTGTGGGGCTGTCTCCCAGGGGAGATGACAGCCGGGCAGAGGTGCTGCCTCCTCCCCTACCCCGCATGCTCCTGGGATGCTCCCGTGGGGGCCCTGGGTACACAGCATGAGGACTGCCAGTGTGGGCAAAGGCCAGGACAAGACAGAACAACAGAAGGAGGGTGGGCAACTTGCCATCACCTGGCTTCACAGGACCCCGGATGGGCCAGAGGGCAGTGCAAGCTGTACCCCCCAGCTGGCCTCCTGGACAGGGTGGGGACCGACAGAGCAGGCTACAGGTGTCCCCCATGAGCACCAGCCCCACAGCCCGAGCACCAGGCCTGCAGACCTTCCTTGAGGGCCAGGATCTCTGGCCTGCTCCTTGCTGGCATCCCTGCATCGGGAATGAAGACGGGTCCTTCCCTGGGACGTATGACCATCTGTCCTGAATGCAGGAGTGACTCAAGGCAAAAACAGGACTTCCATCCAGACAGCCTTGGCGCCCTCCCCTCTGGGGCCTTCCTGCCCCCAGAGTCCGGGGCCTCAGCCCACGCATCAGACTCCCCATGTCTCCCTGAGCCCAGCTCTGACGGCATCTGTTCACCTCTCCCCAGGTTACTACCCCAGCAGCCGAAAGTCCCCTGAGTCAGCCTCTCCAGCAGCCCTGCCTGCTGACAGGTGTTCGTAAGGGCAGGTTATTGAAAACCCACGTACGGGATTGTACAGCAGTGTCCCCCAAATCCACTTTGGAGGGTTTACTCAGCCAATCTGTCTTTTGTTAATCGAAAGGTATTTAGCAACCATGTAATAATAATGGTCTCACCAAGTGCATTCCCTTGCCCAGCTGGGCTGGATGCCCTCGGTTTGAAGAAGTTGGAAGTGGAGATATGGAGCTGACAAGACCCTCCCTCCAATTAATTAACTAATTAATTTAAAAGATTCTATTTATTTGAGAGAGAGAGAAAGAGAGCATGAATGGGGGATGGGCAGAGGGAGAAGCAGGCTCTCCCCTGAGCAGGGAGCCTGATGTGGGGCTCGATCCCAGGACCCTGAAATCATGACCTGAGCTGAAGGCAGACGCTTCACTGACTGAGCCACCCAGGCGCCCCCTCCCTCTGATTTAATCCAGCCCAAACGTCCCCCACTCAGTTGGGGTGCACCTGTCTAGGGGGCAGCTTCTGCACAACTAACTCAGAAATAAGACTGACAGAAACTCAAGGAGGTTTCTTGAAAAGCCCGAATAACTACACCAAGCGCTTGGGCAGCAGCGGGCTGCCGGCGGCATGCGGCCACCAGCACCGGCGGGCAGAGCAGCCGCCGCCGGCGCACGGGAGACCAGCATGTGCTCCTCTGTGTGAGTGTGACGGTTGTGCCCATGGGAGACCTAAGACAGAGGGAAAAGGCAAAGCCAAGGGCATTGCTGGCAACTCAGGGACGTCTTCTAAGCGCCCGTTGTCAAGAGTCTCTTCGAAACTCCCCACACTCCTGGTCGCATGTGTGCCTTGGAGAATCGCCCCGCGTGACGGCATCTGGCCACCTGGGCTGTCCTTCAGGAACACTCACGGCTCGTTAGTTGCTGTGCAAAGGGCCTCCTCCTTCCCTTCCTGAGTCTGGGGCTCGGGGGCCCCAACGCCCTACTTCCGTGAAGGTTGATCCGTGCTCCCGGCCATGCCCAGGGCCCCTGCATAGGCCCCTCCCTGGGGTTCCCCTTCCATTCTCTCGTCCAAAGGAACCTGGGATTGGCAGGATTCACTTTCCAGGGGGAGAACTGGGCCCCACCAAGCCTGGGCAGCTGCAGAAGCCCCAGCTCCGCACTCAGGCAGGACCCTTCGTCCTTACAGGGGAACGTCTGTCCTGATTGCTCTCCTAACCTCCCAGTGCTGTTCTGGGAGAAGACTGGAGCGAGAAAGATCACTGGCGACCGTAAAACCTGCCAAGGGCCACAACAGGGCGGCCGGGTAAGAACGTGCTCCCTCCGTCCCCCACAGCAGGGAGGCGCCGGCCCCTTCATTCAACATGGAGTCACGCTCGTCAGGTCTCAGGTCACCCCGGGCTACGTGTTGTCCTCTTGTGCACGGAAGCCGCACGTGCAAAGTGCGCTGTTATCCCCACTTACAGATAGGAAACGGAGGCTCCACACGGAGAAGTCACATGCTTGCTGCAAGTGAGGAGCCAGGCTTTGCGGCCCATCCGTGGACCCCAAGTCTGCTACTCTTTTGGGGACACCTGCGTTCACTGTTGCATCAGGCGATGGTACCAGCTGATGGAGAAGCTTCATGGAGGGCACATTACCCTGACGTGCAGGAGGTGAGTGAGCAGGAGGGCCCGGGAAGTCCTTCTCCCCCGGAGAGCAGCCCCAGCAGCAACGGGCACCCCTCACCTGCGTGCGTAGGCGGGACCATGGGCGTAAAGCTTCACGCTGCCCCACAGTCGCGCGAGCTCACCTCCGCTCAACTGTAAAATTAACGGTTAACTTACTGTTATACTAAAAAGACCTTTATTTTATGCCGATCACTAACTAGGGAGGCTTCATCCTCCAGTTCGGTTATAGAGAGACCTGAAATTGCCCGTATCAATCTCCTTGTTCTGCAGAGACTGACTTTTTCAAAATGTGTTTTAAACTGTTTTCCAGTCAAAGGAAGGGAGGCCTGCTCTCTCTTATAGGAGGGGTCTGGCCGCTGAGGGGGCCCCTACACGTCTCTGAGCCTGGCTGCTGACAGGGACCCCTTAGCAAGACTCCTGGGAGACCCCGTGGGGAGGCAGGGCCCAGGGAGTGACACCGAGCCTGCGGCTGAAGCTAAGCACGGGGTCCCTGACAGCCCTGGAGCACAGAGGTCTCCACCCAGCAGACCACACGGAGAAGGCAGCCCTCCGACCCAAGAGCCCGTGTTTCTCATCAGCCTCGCGCAGGCTAACCTCATGGGGGAGCAGCACAGGAGGACAGCCTCTGCCTTAGGAGACCCACCACTGGGTGATCAACGCCAGGGCACACGGAAAGGCCGTCTCTAAACACAAGTGGAAACTGCTCAACGTGGGTGGGAGCCATCGCAGGGGTTTGGAGGGGCACCAGTAGAAGGCGAGATCCACATGGGAAAACTGAAGTTGAAGGGAATTTCTGGGAGCAGCGACGACACGAGGGTGGGCTCAGAGATGGGACCAGTAATGGCGTCTGTAGGTTGGACAAGAGCACAGGGGGCACTGGGGATAGGCAAAATGAAAACAGGGGTCGAAACTGCAACATCAGAAAAGGTAGACTTCGGGTCAACAAGCAAAAAATGAGTCCAAAAGGACACTCTATGATGCTAGAGGGAGCAGTAAACTGTTAGGGACCAGGTAACAAAGAGGGGCCTTAATAAAGCAGACGTTCAAGAGGATGGGTGGACGAATAGAAAGGTGCTAATGACAGGTGCCTTTCATTCCCGTTCTCTGTCCCAGATAAGGTGGACAGAAATACGCAAGGATGTAGAAGACCTAACCAAGATAAGTCGAAAAATTACAAATGCCTAAGTACCCTCTGCCCCGGCGAGCCCACTTCCGGAATGTGTCCTACAGATGCCCTTGCACAAGGGCTAAGTGACCGCACAGAACTATTTCCCACAAGAACGTGCGTCAGAGCAAACTACTGGAAACAATAATAAATCATGGTCCGTCTCCACTGTGCAGTATCATGCATAGTAGAAGGAATGAAAGGGAAAAGAAGAACAAGGAAACCCTTGACATAGTATGAAACACTTTCCGGGGTACATCACTGAATGACAAAGCCAAAGTTCATAATTGTGAATAAATAATTAGGTGGAAAGGGTGGAAAGGGGGGGAATGTGTGCATGTCTGTGCATTTGTACAAATGCAGGAAAAATACAAAAGAAATTAATACAAGTATGCCTTTTAAAAACACCTTGTTCTTTGAGCCATAGTAATGTGGTCGGCAGAATAATGGCCATCCAAAAATGTCTATGTCTTCCTCTCTGGAACCTGAGAAGATGAGGCCTTTCCTGGCAAGAGATTTTGCAGATGGGATTAGGTTAAATGCTGTGAGGCAGGAAGGTTGCTCTGGACTATCCGTGGGCCCAGCGTAATCGCACGCATCTCTAAAAGCAGAGACCCTTTCCTGGACTGCGGTCAGGGGGAGATGTGACAGCAGAAAGAGGGTCAGAGAAGCAACACTGCTGGCTTTGAAGATGGGAGATGGGGCCACGAGCCAAGGAACACTGGCACCTCCAGGAGCTGAGGAAGGTGAGGGAATGCAGCCCTCCACACACCTCGATTCTGGCCTAGTGAGACCTGTGTCAGGTGTCTGTAAAATAGTCAACGTGCGTTGCTTTAGGCCACCAGGTTTTTGGCAATTTGTCAGGGCGGCAATAAGAAACTAAGACAATTACTGATTTTAAACAATTCCATGGAAAACATCAGGAAGACATTTTTTGGTTTGTCCCGCTGGTCTGGCTTGGACATTGCTGGTGGCAAGAGATCCGCGGGTCAAAGGTGACCAGGCACGCAGCGTGCTGGCATGCCCTCACCTCACCATCCAGGTCAAGAGCGAGGAGTCTGGACACCCTAGCGAGGAGTTCCCTTGGCTGGGGTGCGGTCCTCAGAAACAGTCTTGTCCTATCGACTGCTCTCAAAGCCCAAGGCCACTTGGCAAGTGGGGCCAGAGTTAATCCAAAAGTGAGTCTGTAGACCTTGGATTATAAATGGCACTTCATTCAGCCAAACAGCTTTTGAAAGGCTGCCCATAGGGCCTGCTGATAGCCGGGGATGGTATGGAGTGACTCACAGTCTGGCCAGGCCCAGAAGGTGCCCATGGGGTAGGCCTTGTCATACCCTCTCTGCAAACACCAGTGTGGCCTATGGAGCTGCAGCGGGAGGGTCACTCAATGCGGCCAGCCCTCTGGGGAGGCTGGGATGCCCTGTGCATGGGGCTGGGGCAGCGCTGGTCAAAGCCGCATCTGGAGTCAGATCTGGCCTGACTGGGTCAGTGGTTGGAGCAGGGCGGCCACAGCCCAGGAGAAGGGTCAGTCGTGGAATGGCCCAGGGCTGAGGAAGGACCCAGAGTCCCCAGGCCATCGTGAATGGGGAAGGAAGAGCATCATGGACTTCCGGTGTGGAGCTCCAGTTACCCAAACCAGAGATGCCAACACGAGCACCATCAGAGCTGAGGTGCGGCCCAGGAGGAGCTCTGGCAGAAGCACCTCAGCAGAGCAGGTCCCATGTGTGACCATGGGCAGTCACCCTCCCCCAGAGGCCTTTCTCTCTGACAGCATAAAGGGTTGGCCAACAACCTAAGAACTAGAGCTTTGGGGTCCTGACCCAGAGGACAAATCCCACCTTGTGACCTTGCAGACAGCAGGTAACCTTTCGGGCTTCAGCGTTCTCATCTGTAAGATGCAGATAAGCCACCGGCCTGCAGCTTCGTGGGGACACATGAGATTAGGGATGCCAGCGGCTGGCCCCGTGTGGCACGCAGCAATCAGTAATGGCACCCCACACTGCTGAGAAGCCAGAGACCTTGGGGAAGTCACCCCACCTCTCCATGAAGTGAAATAACCCAGTGCCTCCCTCTGAGGGTGTGGCGGGGGGGTCCGTGAGCACCCCCTCGGGCACCCAACAAAGAGGCCAGACGAGTGACTCTCAATCATTTCTTCCGTGGACAACCAATGAGGGTCTACTAACCGCCCCAGTCTGCAGTGCCAACCCGCAGTCATGTGGCTGGTGGGTGTCCTTGGCCACGGAGGGGACGGGCACAGACAGAGCTCACCTGTCCTTCTCTAGCTTGGCCAGAGCAGCGTGCTGCTCCCATGCTCGGGCTGGAGCTGCCCTCCCCCTCCTTTCCCCTCCCCTAACACCTGGCCCCCTGCTACTCATCACTGAAGGCCTGTGTCACCTCCTCCAGAAAGCCCTCTGGGGAGCTTCCTCTCTACCGTCCCTACATATCCTCTATCGTTAGACTTACCCGCACTGTTCTTTTACTTCTGTGTCTGCCTCCCTCCCCAGGACATGAGCTAATTGAGGGTCAGCGCTATTTCCCACTCATCCGAGTATCCCAAACACCCAGCATAGTGCCTGGTACGGAGGCCCGGTCATTCATTCATTCATTCATCTATTCACCATGTACTCTGTGAGTGCTTACTAGGCACCGGGGACTACTCTGTGAATGAAAGAGGATGAATAGATGTCAGCTGGCCTGCTCTGGCCCCACAGCGGAAGAGGACAGCCTGCTGACAGGGTCTGGGCAAGGGTGCTGTCTGAAGGGGGCCACGCAGGAGGCTGATGTGCTGCATTCCAGATTTTTCTTCAGTTCCGGTCTCAACAGTAACGTCGGGTGGGGCTCCCCACCTCCCCCAGCTTCTGTTCACCACCTCTTCTTGCCAGAGTCTCTGCCAGCTTTGCCTGCTGGAGCTTGCTGCCAACTCAACAGAGGTGTCTCCCAAAGTGACTGTAAACCATGAGGAAAAGAGAGGAAGAAGCCGGAACCCCAGGCACGGCATCTCTCGGTATCACAGGGCACTGACGGGCCCTGTGACAGGCCACAGAAATGAATGTGATGCCCTCCTGATGCCCACGGTGTGGGGGATGGGCCGGATAACCAACGCCGCTGAAGACAGGGGACCATTGGTCACTGCCTCGGGGATAATGGCAGGTGCACAGCGATGGCCTGCTGTGGCAGAAGGCAAGGAGGGAAGGCTCACCTGGGTCTCCCTGATGGGTGGGAGAAAAAGGTGAGGGGAGAAGGTGCTCTTGGATCAGAGGTGGGCACACACAAGGGAAGCCCCCCAGGTCTGCTGAGCCAGTGTGAGAGGGGGTGGGTGGCCGCTGGAGCCCGGCACAGAGTGAGCAGCTGTCTCCTGACTCATCCGTCCACCCACATCATCCACCTTCCCCAAGATGCAAATGATAACACCTGGATCGGAAAAAAAAAGAAAAATGACTAGATCTCAAGTATGTCAAACTATTCATGCCAGAGCACTGAGGCCCTTGCTGCCTTCGTCACTCATCTCTAACAGTCCTGGGGGGCTGGTGTGATGGAAGAGCAGGTGGCTCAATCCTTGTGTTAGAGAGAAAATCTACAGCCAGAGGCTGGAGACTCAGAGTCAGGTGCTGGGGCGATAACCCAGTAACCCAGTTCCCAGACCCGGCTCCTGGTGCCAAGGAGACAGCCTGGGGGCAGGGCGCAGGGCTGTCTGTGGAGCCAAAAAGACCTGAACTCAGCTCAATACACAACAGGAGAAATCAATCGCATTTCTTTATAACAGCAATACACGATTGGAAATGGGGGGAAAAGTATCATTTGTGGCAGCAGTAAAAAGTACAAGAATGTTAGGAATAAATCTAATAAAATACGTGTAAGATCTGTTTGCTAAAAAGTATAAAACACGGGAGAAAGAAATCAAAGAAGACCCAAATACAGGCACGTTCCACGTTCACGAACTGGAAGGCTCAGTAGTGGTAAGCTGTTCATGCTCCCTGACTGAGCCATGGGTTCAGTGCAATTCCAGTCAACACTGGGGAAATCAACAAACTAATTCTAAAACTGATACAGAAGGGCTACGAAGTAGAATCACCAAAACAATTTTGAAAGAGAAAGACAAAGTTGGAAGACTTACACGACCTGATTTTGAGATTTACCACAAAGCTACAGTAATCAAGACGGCATAGAATTCGCCAAGGGGTGGATATCAATAGAGTCCAGAAATAGAACCATATGTACACAATCGATATTCAACAAGAGTGCAACAGCCATTCAGTGGGGAAAGGATAGTCATTTCGATAAATGCTGCTGGAAAAATCGGATATCCATATGTAAAAAAAAAGAGCTTTGATACATGCCTCATACCGTATACAAATATTCATGCAAGACAGGTCACAGACATAAGTGTAAAATCTAAATCTAGAAAAAGCAAAGAAAGTCTTTGGGATCTTGAGTTAGGCAAAGACTACCTCGATATGACATGTTCATCAAAGAACAAATTGGTAAATCTGATTTCATCAAAAATAAGAACATCTGTTCTTTGAAAGATGTCATTAAGAGAATACAACGAGAGGCAATGCACTTGGAGAAAATATTTGGACATCTTATGTATGATAAAGGACTTGTAGCTAGCATATATAAAGACCTCTCAAAACTCAATAAGAAGAAATAATAAGAAAACACACAACCCAATGGACAAGAGGCAATATTAATTTGAGCAGACATCCCCCAAAGACGATGCACAGATGGCATATAAGCACATGAAAAGCTGCTCAACGTCATTCCTCATCAGGGAAATGCAAATCAAAAGTGCAGTGAGTACTACGAAACACCTGTTAGAAGAACCTAAAAATGACAATATCAAATGCTGGCGAGGACGAGGAGCAATCGGAACTCCCGCACATCGCTGGTGGAAACGTAAAATGGTGCAGTCTCTCTGGAAGCCAGTTTGGCTGTTTCTGAGAAACGAATTTACCAGGTGACCCAGCAATTTCACTCCTAGGAATTTATTCCAGAGAAATAAAAACTCACATTTACACAAAAGCCCATATGTGAATGTTCAGAGTCCTTTCCTTATGACAGCCCGAAACTGGTAACGGCCCAGATGTCCTTCAGCAGGTGAACGGTTACACGAGCTGCAGTGCGTCTACACAGCAGAATACAGCTCACCAATACAACGGAATGAGTGTTCGATGTCCGTGGCGATGGGGCTGAACCTCACAGTCACCGCGCTCAGTGAAAGAAGGCAGACGCAAAGGTTACGTACCGTGTGATCCACTTACAGGACGTTCTGCAGGGGCAGAGCTCTAGGGACTGAGAACAGATCGGGGCTGCCAGGGGTTGGGGTGCGGAGAGCACCCAACTACAAAGGAACGCAGGGAAATTTTTTGAGGTGATGGAAACGTTCTTTATCTTTTTTTTTAACCCTAGTTAACATCTGTCACTGTACATAATTACAAAGAAAAATATTTTTTCTTGTGGTGAGGACATTTAAGATGTACGCTCTTAGCAGCTTTCAGATCTACAGTCCAGTATTATCAACTACAGTCACCATGCTGCACATGACACCCCCATGACCCATTTATTTCAGAACTGGGAGACTGTACATTTTGACCCCCCAAATGCTCCGTATCTTGATTTTGGCGGTAATCACATGACTGCACGCTTTTCTCCAGGCTCTCAGAACCGACGCACAAAGGGGCGTTTTACTGTGTGTTAATTGTACCTCCAGCAGTGCTGGGGAGCGAGCAGCACCTCCTGGCCATGTGACCTGGGGCAGGTGACCCAAGTCTCTCTGAGCAGCAGTTTCCTGATCTGTAGAATGGGGACAAAAAAAACTTAGAGACTGTAAAGAGTCAGCTGAAGGCACGCCTCTGGGCTCTACGTGAAAGGTCTCACGAAGCATCCAGATATTGGGCACAGGAAACGGCCCCAGAGCCAGGGAAGCCGCTGGACACACCACCCATCCCCTTTGACAGACAGGTGACCTCCGTCCCATGAGTGCATGCAAAAATGACCAGCTTGAGAGAAATAGCTACACTGCTTGGGCACTTTGGGGAGCGTGAAGATGCCTGGCCCAGGCCCACACTCTGCTCCGTCGTGGAGACAGGAGGCAGATTTGTCCTTCTTTTCGGGGTGAAGGGGATTCATAGGCATCCCTTGTTCTTTCTTTGGTACGGAGTGCTTACCGTAGGGGCCTTGCCAGGAACTTGCCACACATGGGGTGTCTGTATTACATGTATTTTGTTATTTTAGCATTCTTGATGCCCTGGCATCTGGGGTCTTGCTGACCTGACCTGGGAGGGACAGCCCCCTCCTCCAGCTAGCTAGCTCCTGGAGATAGTCGGTGACTCACCAGAAAGCACGCCTTTCATAGGCAAACCGTCCAATCCAGAGCCCACACTTAGAAGCACCTGCTGTATCTGGCTCTTACACTGCAGGAAGCAATATACTCCCCTGCCCTACTTATCCCAGGGCCGGGCACCAGACAGCGCGGGACAGTCCCTACACCGCAGAGTCCACTGGAATTATTCAAAATGGCCAATCCTAAGCCCGCATATCCTGCCTTGCCCATTCCTTCCTGCAGAGACCACAATAAAGGCTCTTGGCCCACATCTTCCTCGGGCCTCTGCCTCCTGAATGACTCTGGTGCCCCATGTGGCCCTGCATGGCATCCTGAGCCTAGGGATCTGTGAGCTATAAGCTTCTCTATGACACTCATTTGCATGTCTGGTGACCTACCATACCTGGTTGAAAGAGGTCCTAGCACATTTTTAAATGGTATCTGAATAGAGATTATTATCAGTCCCACTTGACAAGGTGAAACCAGCCCAGAGAGGAGAAATCAAGGGCAGGGTCCCAGGGCTGGTTACTAGGGGAGCCATTCTTGGAGCAGTGGTCTGTCTGCTTCCCAAAGCTGGTATTGGCCCCATGGACAGACATGAGGTCCTACAGGCAACGGCAGCTACCCCCCAGGGTCCAAATAGAATTATAGGAGGAGGCTGGTCTGGAGTGCAGGGCTAGGGTGCCCACCTGGAGTGAGCCCCAGCACGGGAAGTCCCTGCGTTGTGCCGGATGCTTGGGGAAAGCATAACCTGAAGCAGCCCGTGTCACCCTCCTGTCCTACCCGGTGACCCCTGACCTTTAGACATGGGAATCCGGGAGCTCCCTGAGGCCCAGGCCCCAGTCGAGTTTCTCCAGGTCCTCGGGGTGCCAGGACAGGAGTGGGACAGGTCAGCCCTGAACGTGCTCGGGCGCTCAGCTCTGCACAGCCTCCTCTCCTGCACCCAGATCAGCCCTGCACAAAGCAGCTGGTACCGGGGAGTCACTCATTCAGAATGCAGGCCGGGCAACAGTAAGTTTACGGAGGTTGTTGTGCAGATGCTAAAATAGTGGTAGGGATAAAAGTGCCCGTGTGCTGAATTAGATCCCCAGGCTCGGAAAGCAAAGAATGAGCGGAGAAGCTGGGCCTGTGCTCGGCCAGAGGCGCGCTGGTGGAGCCAGGCACCTGCCTTCCTGCTAAGACTGGGACGGGTAGGGTCTGGAGGCCACTCCTTTCTGCCCGTCTCTGGGTCTGGTCAGGAAGCAGGCTGTTTACAAGCAGCACTAAGGGAACCCGCTGGGCATGTGTGAGAGGTCTGGACACCTGAGACTTTTCGAACCCAAAGAGACCCAGCAGGGGCTACAGGAGGGAGTGGTGGCAGAGCCCCGCACCAGCAAACAGCCCCAGGGGGAGGGGCTAGGAAGGATGGAGCTGGGGAGCCACCGGCCAAGGAGAGACGGTGGGGGGTTGGGAGAGCATCCCCGAGTGTGAGGCTCCACCTGACTCCCAGTCTCAAAAGAGAAAGAGCAGTCCCAGGAAGCACAACCCCGTGGGAGCAGAAGCTCTCCCAGGGCTCGGCAGGGAGAGGCAGGCTGTTGGCCAAACCCCCTGGACCCAGAAGCCCAAAGCCCAGCCATTCGTCAGAGCCTCAGAACAGTGTCTCCAACCCGTGCTGGGCTCCAAAGCTGGGCCACCTGCCCGTCCGCCTTCTAACAGCAGCCCTCCCAGGATGCTCCCTCCTGGAAGAGAGGGTGGTAAACACCCCCCATTAGATTGCACGAACATTTGAAATTAGTGAGGAAGGCAAGTTGGACGTGCACACGGAGCCACGCCGGCCGGGCGCTTGCGACGGCACTCGACGGCTGGCGGTCCGAAGGCTGCAGGACCATCTTGAGGAGACGCTCCCTCTGTCTGGCTCCCCGTGGACAGAGCTGTCTCAGCCTCCTCCCCCGGCAGCAGTCTAGGGGCGGCCCGTGAGCGTGAACCTGAGCAGAGGCGTGTGCTCAGCTCCGCCCTCAGTGGTGGCCATGGTGGCAGCACTACAGAAGCAGCAATGGGAGAGCCAGCCTTTCCCTGTGCCCTTGCTGCCAGTGCTCCCGCCGCCCTGTGGGAGCAGCACCACCACACCCCCATTTCCCATGGGAAAAAAAAAAATGATCCTTAGGATGGCAGTTTGCCCAAGGCTGGGGTTGAACCTGAGATACGCCTGGGTCAGCAAGCCACAGACAGACAGGCACGTCTCCCCAGCCCGCAGGGGAAGGAGGGGCCAGCACCGAGCAAGGGGACACCTGGGGATGGCTCCAACAACAGAAAGGGCTTTCCGTGCACCATCTGCAAAAAAAGCCAAGTGAGGGGAAGGGAGGAGAAAGGCAATAAAAGCAAAGATCAATTGTGTTGAAGACAATGTGGCAGGAAGACAGATCTTGCTGGAAATTCCTTCTGACTGGACTCTGCCAGGATCAGAGTATTTTTCATTCCAAGATTAAGCAAAATTCTTTTCCATCATAACCTCCTACCCATCTGTGTCCAATCTCCCGCTATCATTTTTATACCATGCACAATTTAAAATCTATTTTGCAGCTTTCTCTCTGCGTGCGTTAGTTGAGGACGCGCCTCCAGCTTTATGGCCGGCGGAGAAGCACATGAGGCCTCAGGCTCTCAGAAGGAGGAAGTCCCCCAGCTGGGTGAGGGAAGCTGGGAGCCTGCCCGCTGCTGGGGTGGCTTCAGCTGTGGAGCTCAGAGACCTCGTAGCCTGGCTTGGGCTGAACTAGAACAGACAGGAGGAGAGAACCGAGAGCCTAGTAAGGAGTGGGACTGGGGATGTGGAGGGCAAGTAGAAACTAGGACCATGAGCCCTGCTGGTTCGGGGACTGAGTAAACACTGATGTCACTGTGATGGTAGCAGGGACAGAAGCCGGACGTTTGGTGGTGCTGGTGGTGCTGGTGGTGCTGGTGATGCTGGTAGCAGGGCTGTGCGGAAGGGCAGGGAAGAGGCTCCCATCTAGCACATTCAATGAGAGAGGCCAACAGCACACACGGGGGAGGCGCCAGCTGGGGGACCGAACGCATAAGGGATGAGATCCGCCCGGAGCAGAAGGCAGGGACACTGGGAAGCCAGGGGGCCAACGGCAGGATTCTAGGGGATTTTGACTTTCAGGAGAAGCCAGCAAAGGAGCCTGGGAACCAAAAGTTTAGTAAGAGAAGAGGGACCCAAGAAACAGCATCACAGAAACCATGGCAACGAGAGTGGGCAGCACCACTGAGCATCCCGGGAAAGACACGCCCGCAGGACTGAAGAGCCACTAGCCTTGGCAGTAGGGCCTCCTCAGAGCCGTTCCCGTGGCCCCTGTGAGTGTTGGAGGGGGAGGAAGGAGCCTCACTACTGATCGCTGTATGTTTCATCAATTTTTTCATGACTCCTCAACACCGTGCAGTCGCTGTCCCTTCCACTGTGGCAGGGGTGAGGTCAGCTCAGATTGAGCTCCTTGTGGCCAGTCGCAGGCAGGAGAGGCCTCCCACCCTGTTTGTCCCTTGTTGAAGAGCATGTTCCTCTCAGGCAGAAGGGGGGATGTCAGGGAGCAGGAGGGCGCCTCTAGGGCCTTTAGGAGAGGGGAGGGAGCTGGGAACGGGATCCACCCTCAGAAGATGAGAAGCTCCCCGGGGGGCAGAGCTGAAACCACACATAGGGGCTGGAGCCCTTGGCATTGTGTCGGGGTGAATCAGCCTCCCGCCTCCCAGAGAGGGTAGTGCCCACGTCGGGGTCTTCAGACACCGGGTCTCTCTCTGCACTAAGCAGCTCAGCTGGGTGAGGGCTGTGGCCCGCGAGGCCGAGGACATCGGTGGGACACACACAGGAGAGTTTCCTGAGTTCTGCTTCTTAGGTCTGGGAAGTTGATTCAAAGCCATGCCCTTGGCACAAATGTGGACGATTCAATTCCTACTTGTCCCACATGGAAATCAGGCTCGAAATGCAGCTTTACCGACAACAGATCATCTCTCAGCGGGCAGCGTCCCCCAGCCCATTGTGGGCGGCACTGGGGTCTCTGCTTGATAATGGTCACTGAAATTGCATTCCCCAAGGGGGTCTGCCTTTAACAGCCATGGGAAGGGTGGGCAAGCTTTGGAGGTGCCCTTCAGAGTAAACTCTGAGCGAGGCACAGTGCAATGCTGGGGTGCCACCTCTGAGTGAATGAGCTTCGTGCATGCAGAAAGAAGCTCGAAACCACACGGATTCAGCAGGACCACCAGACAAGCCCCAGATTTCCCATCAGACGGTCAGAAACACCTGGAGCCGGAGGGCTGGATGCAATGGGAGTGGCTGGCAGGGTGGGGCCCCAGTTGAGCTCTGGGGGAAGTAAGTGGGTGGAATGGCAACCCCAAAGTTGCTTTGGACAGCAGGGAGCATGGTGTCCATGCGGGGTGGGGTGAGTGTGCAGTCAGCTCACCGTGGCTCCGATCACAGCTGGCCGAGCACTCTGTGAGCGCTTCTCCAAATGGCTCAAGGCTGGCCTGGCTTCACCAGCCCCTGTCCCTCTGGTGTTCACATCTCCTGCTGGCTCGCTCATGGGGGAGTGCAGAATGGCCTCTCAGGACCCTTCCCAGCCTGTCTGGTTCCCCTCACTTAAAGTACTGGCAGGTGGTCAGGAAATTTAAATGTCCCAAACATCCCTGCAGAGATGCTATGCAAACAGCAGGGCCCAAATCAACATATTCGAGTTGAAACATAAAACACCTAAAGCCAATGTCTATGCAGCTTTATTTGTTCTGGAAATACTGCTTGCTGCTGTCCAGCTAAAATCTAGTGACGTGCTAATAGCAAGTGGACTTGAGGGGGGGGGGGGTGCAGGGGCTAGAGGGCAGGGCTTCCTTCACCAGCAGAAGCCCACAGGTGGAGGGCTGCCTCCTGCAGCCAGAGCTCAAGTCTGTGAGTCCTGGGCCCATCTCTTGCCAGACCTGGCTGACCTGTGAGAGGAGACAGAATCCCGCTGTGGCCGGGGAGGTGGTCAGATGTGTCCCTGAGCCCTCCGTCCCTTGCCACCTATGTTTCGTCAGAAAAGATTTAGCCCCACCCTGCTCCATCAAGCCCCTTGGGATGCAACATGAGGAGCCCACGACAGGTTTGGGACTCTGCAAAGCGTGTGGAGAAGGCTGGGGGCTGGCAGGACCAGCCTCTCACTGGTTCTTACCCCAGGGCTGCTATGCGCTGGTGGGAGCCAGCACCGGCCACTTCACCTTGCAGCAAACCTTCTCCGTAACTGAAGGAGCCAACTAGCAGATGTCCAAGGGCTACAGAACAGACTTCTGGCCAGCCTGCCTCACACCCTGGCCCGGGGGCAGGGGGGGGGGGAGGGTCCCATCAGGCCCTGAGTTGGAAATTAAGGTCACAGCCTCCAAGGGAAGAGAGCAGGCAGAGGTCCTGTTCAGCATGACCCCCACTGGGAAGGAAGCCCCCTCTCCACACAAAGGCAGCTTGGCCTCAGATCTCAAGTCTTCAGAATGGCCTTCAGAAGGGGGCACTGCCCCCACTAAACAGCAGGGGGCGCTAGACCTCCTTGGGGCCGCTCTAAGGGAGGCGGCAGTCTGGGAAGGAAGGCAGGTGTGTGCAGGCGGGTGGGAGGGGAGGGTCCTTGCCGGAAGCTGATCCCCAGAGCCCCCGCCCCGCCCCTCCTGATTAACAACCACCCGCATACGCAGTCACATGCTGAACTGATTTACAGAGTTCTATGGTGCGTGACTTAGCACTCCTAGACTGGACTATCTCCATCCTAATTAAATTAACAAAAAATTAAGAGTGACAAAATGGCAAGGATTTACTGATTTATCTAATGTGTGCCCTTGCTGCTTAGATGGGCACAAACTCCTTTTACCTGTGAATGGAATAAAAACAAATATCAGGCATTCGAGCTATTCATTGGCCAAAAATTTAGCCATGGATTCAAAGGAGGCTCTCTAAGGCCAGCACGTCCACTGGTGTCCGCGGGGCCGCCCCCTGGGGGGTGTAGGGGAATCACTGGCCCTGGGCACTCCGCATTGGCACCTGGTGAGGTCCGCAGCCCTAGAGGGCCCTGGCCACTTCCGGAGCTCCATGAGAAGCAGCGAGTCCACACTGTGTCGGGGGAGGGGGGGCATTTCCAGCCAGCTGAATGGCGCCATGGCCACCTTTCTATCTGTTGTCCCAGGTGCCCACACCCTGCATCGAAGCCTCTCCATGGGGCCTTCCTGAAAAGGAAGCTACAGCTTCCCCTCTGCCTTCCCAGAGTGGCCCTCGGGACCTGCACACTCCCTGCTGTGCTGGTAGGTTCTCCACTTTCCTCTCTGCACACCTAGCGTGGATGGTAATGGCCAGTATGTGGGGGGGGGGGACTTAATCCCCTCATATCATAAGCATCCCCATCCTCCTTCTCCTCATTGTCATTGTCATCAATGTCACCATCACCATCTTCATCACCCTTGTCACCATCCTCCTCAGTATCAATGTTATCATCATCACCCTCCTCCTCATCAATGTCATCATCACATCCCCCTCCTCATCATCATCCTCCCCCTCCTCTCCGTCATCACTCTCTTCCTCCTCCTCATCAATGTCATCATCATCATCCTCCCCTCCTCCCCATCATCACTCTTCCTCCTCATCATCAATGTCATCATCATCATCCTCCCCTCCTCCCCGTCATCACTCTCTTCCTCCTCCTCATCAATGTCATCATCATCATCCTCCCCTCCTCCCCGTCATCACTCTCTTCTTCCTCCTCATCAATGTCATCATCATCATCCTCCCCTCCTCCCCGTCATCACTCTCTTCTTCCTCCTCATCAATGTCATCATCATCCTCCCCCTCCTCCCCGTCATCACTCTCTTCCTCCTCCTCATCAATGTCATCATCATCATCCTCCCCTCCTCCCCGTCATCACTCTTCCTCCTCCTCCTCCCCCTCCTCCCCATCATCACTCTCCTCTTCCTCATCGGTGTCATCGGCATCTTCACCGGGACCATGCCAACGTCACCATCCCCCACCAAGACCATCAGCAGCAGCGTCGCTGACATCCCCGTCCTCCTGAGCCAGCACTCACATAGGGCTTACCCTCTGCCGAATGTTGTTCTAAGTACTTTAGACACAGTAACTCACTTTAATGCTCTCAACAACTCTAGGAGGCAGGGTTACTATTATCTGCCCTCAGTTTACAGATGAGAAGACTGAGGCACATAGCAGTTAGTTATGGGTTAGTAAGAGACAGAACCAGGATTTAAACCAGTTAGAATCTGTCTCCAGAGTCCACGTTCCAGATCACTATACTACACTGTATTGAATGCGTGCATGGATGAATGTTCAGAGGCTGTCAAGGAGCCCTAGGGACTAAAGATGCTTCTCCCACTACTTATCTTTGGCAACAATATCTGTCTTGGTCCTCCTTCTTCATTTCCTGTGGCAAAGACCTCAGTCTGTCAATGAAGTGGGGTCGGGACCCACACTCTCCAGGCATCATGCTGTTTCCACTGTGCCACTTATAAGTAAGGGTGCCCTTGTTCTGTGATGATGTGATGATCTTGCTTCTGACCCCCATGGCACACTGAGCTCCATACCAGCGCAGAGATGTCTGTGTGTTCATCATTGTATGCCCGGTGCTTAGCACACTGCTTAGTGAATACGTACTGGTTGTATAAATGAATGAACTACCAGCAGAAAGGGAAGCATTTCCCCCCCAAATTTCTTAGACTCCACCATTACATGGCATAATATATATATATATAATGTATATTCCTATGTAAGGTATATATATAGTTTCTGGATTTGATGTCCGAGTGATGGCTCCAAGTTCTTGGACCAGCCTCGCTACAGTGGGGGCAAGAATAGCTACACACTGGATTATTATGGAATGCAAATGTGGCAAGGCGTAAAGACAAGTTGTGAAAGCCAGGGGGTGTAAAATAAATGATCTGGTTTACCAGCTCCCCATAGGAATTTACCAATTGCCCTAGCCATGGAGCCTGGCCTCAGACTGGGGAGCCAGGGGTTGTGCCTGTCCTGGGGAGTGATGGTAACTCTCACCATTTTCCAGGCCCTGTCTGTCCCGGTCCTACACTACACATTGTAGAGTGACTGTCTCATGTGTCCTTTACCACAGGCCTATCAAGTACCTGGTTTTACAGATTTTACAGATAAAAACAAGTCCTAATTCAGCGGAGGCAAACAACCAGCTTGCATCTAGGTCTCTATGGCAGAGATGCTTCTGCACCCCTTTACCCAATCTCTTCTTCTTTGAGTACTAGTTGGGTCTGTGGAAGAAGAAAGACTATATTTCCCAGCATCTTTTGCAGTTACATGTGGCTGTAACTGAGTTGTGGCCAATAGGATATAGGCAGGAATGTTGGTCTCCCCTTTTTTGCTGCTGGAATGCAGGCCCTATGGCTTGAGCTCAAGCAGCCATCTTGTGCCGTGAGGTAGAAACCGCACATGGAGAATGGTGATGCTGCACTATGGGAAGCTGGGACTCTGATCAGCTACCAGCTGCCATGCTGGCTCTGGATCTCCTGACCAATCTTTGAGAAGGCAGAGAAATCAAACTATCCTAGTTAAGCTACTGCTGTTTGGGGGTTTGGGTCACTTGCATTCTATTTTGACTAACGTAGTCTGACACCAGAGCACATTTTCTTAACCACTTTCTTTAGAAAGCAGCTAATCTTCATCAACCTTCCAAGACCTTAGGATGTTATGATAAAGCCCTTGGCACAGTGTCTGGTCCCGATGACTGCTCAATAAATGCTAACTAGCCACTGTTTTCATTGTTCTGTGGCTTCTGCTGCTGCTATCTGCAAACATGTGCGACTCCGACAGCTTTGCTTAGCAGTTCAGAACGACCTGATCAACTAGGTGGGAGGGCGAGGCTGTTTCCAGAAAGCCCAGAGTGCCCACCCCTGCTTGGCAGGAAAAGAGGACTGTTATCTCGTCTCCAGAAAGTCTTCAAACTATTTGTACCAAGCACGTATGCGTGTCAGAGTCTTACTGAGGCACCATGGAACTCGGCTATAAAGTGGCAGCATTTTTTCAACTCAGTAGCCCCAGTGCAAGGGTAGCCAAAAGCAGTGAAATGTGATCTAACCAGACAACATTTTTGAGGACACCCAAGGAGAGGGACACGCCAGGCTGATGGACAGTCACTTTCTGAGCTTGCAGGAAAACTAAGCCAGGGGTCTCTTGGGAAATCCTTGCGCAAGAGCCACATTTGCATATAAATAATAGACATGTCGAAACATATGATGGCTGGATTCTGGTATTCATCCTAAGAGTTGAATGCACAATTTGTAATAATTTCCTCCAATTCTAGAGAAGCTCTTGCAGACTGTCCTGAGTGCTGGCATTGGGCGATTAATTAAGTTGCCATTGTATTTCCCGAAGTGGTGATTGCTGATGAAGAATCACCCCTCCACCCTGCTCACTTTGGCAGTCCTGGTGCTGCCCGGCCGAGGCCTCACCGCGTCCGTGCTAGAGAACAGGGGCGCACAGACATGGATAGGCCTTTTTGGCTCCCGGAAGGTGTGGGTTTGAGAAATGCAAACACAAGGAAGGGGAGGTGTGGAGAGGGTGGGGCGGACTGAAAGATCAAAGTGAGGAGCCACTCTGGAGGCAGAGAGAGTAAGAAGTCCAATCCCCTTTCAATCCTGCCTGCTGGTCCAGGCGGCCACTGCCCTCGCCTCTGGGGCATTCTGCCGGCGGAGAGGCCCCAGAGCGCCCCAGGATGCCCCGACAAGAACCCAACGAGAAGATCCGCAGAGACAGCACTTTGTTTTACGTTTCCTGGGCACGACACCCGCAGCCCTCTCTGCCACCGGCTCGAAATATGAGACCCTGCTGTTTGTTCTGGGCTCCCTGGATTTAAATTACACCAAGGAAGAAACGTTCCCGAAGGAAAGGAATCCCTGCAGGTAATGATCCCTCACGATGGATTTCAAATTGTAATAAAAATATAACTTGAATGTTAAAGGTGAATTTCAATTAAGGATTCCATCACATATTTTGCTCCAGAAAACAATAAAAAAAAAAAAAACAACAACCCTTACTTCGCTGCCAACAGCAAGTCTCCCGTGACATCTCTTTGAAAACCAACTATTTTTGAAAGCCAAGTTAGAAAAACACATGTGCTCTAGGGTATAAAGAAAGCGGCATTGTGTATAAAATGTAATGCTGAGAGGGGGATCTTGGTATACTGACATTATAAAACCCGGGTAGCAAAGGGAAATAATATTTTTACAAAGGTGGCAAACATAAACGCCAAAGCTGCAGGCAAATTTATAGAGTCTGTCATGCAATGTGGCATTTCACCACCAGGGTGCTAAAGAGACCAGGTGAGGGGGCGCCTGTGGTGCCCCCCAAGGCATGCAAACCTCTGTCAGAGCCCCTCTGTGGGGCGGAGAGCGTGGGGCCGCCGGGGAGCCTGTGGGAGACATGAACCGGGGAAAAGCGGGAATAAAGTTCTGCCAGGAAACCAGGCCTTGGCCCTAAGGCTCTTCCTCTGAACGCCTCTGGAGCCCAGGAGCCTTCCCGTGCAGTTTAGTGCAGACGCGGGCTCTGCTCTCTCTCAATCGAGATCAAATCCACGCAGCGTAAAACGCACCATTTTGAATGCGCGATTCAGGGGCATCAGCAGATGTGGTGAAGCGTCCCCACTGACTAATTTCAGAACACGCTGATCACCCCAAAAGGAAACCCCGTACCCACCTATGAAGAGGTTGCTCCCCGTGTCCCCTCCCCGCCAGCCCCTGCCGACCTCCAGGCTGCATGCTGTCTTGTGGACTGATCTGTTCTGGATAGTTCACAGATAGGAAACCATACAACGTGACCCTTCTCTCACGCAGGGTCGAGCTTCTAAGGCTCATCCATGTCTCAGCTCATGTCAGGGCCTCGTCTCCCTCTACGAGTTAACAGTATTCCACTCTCCGGAGGTGCCACGTCTGTGTATCTATTCTGCAGCTGAGGGACATTTGGGTTGCTTCCAGCTTCCGGCTGTTCTATTTAACGTGGCTTTGCTCTCCTTCTCCGGATCAGGCTCTCTCTGGCAGGGCAGGGGGCCTTAGTCCCACCCAAGTTGACCGGGCTTCATCTGCTGAAGGAATCAATGAATAGGAGGTGCTAACGTGGACCGAATGCCTTCCCGGCATTTATTCCCTCCCTCGCCCCGTTATGTCACACTCATAAAAGTTGAGGGGATTCCCTCTAGCACCCACTTCCAATGTGTGTGTAAGCCAAGGGTTGGCAAACTTTTTCTGTAAAAGGTCAGTTAGCACATGTTTTGGCATTGTAGGCAATACAATTTCTGTTTACCTTCTTGATTCTGCAGTTGTGCACAATATGTAAACAAATGGGCCATGTTGCAATAAAACTTTATCTACAAAAACAGAAGCAGGCTGGATTTGGTCCACAGGCCAGGGTTTGTCAACCCTTAGTCTAAACTAATTGTATCCTCTCAGCCAAAGAGATTGGGTGATGACCTAAACTGATCCAATCAGAGTGAAGTCCAAGACTTTTTTGTTCGATGGTTGGGAAAGAGAGGTTCTGTCTTGTTTGGGATGGTAGGTGATGTGTCTGTGAGGCCTGAATGCCTACACCCATTTTATTAACACGAGGGAAGCCAAGTGAGGACTGGAAAAATCCAAGCATGGAAAGCATCACAGAGAACAGGGCCAGAACCTTGATCAGGCCGTGCCTAAAGTCCCCTCTATATCTGGACTTTCACTGATTAATCTACATACTGCCCTTACACATTTGTTATTTGTCCCTCTCCCCATCATGAGGGTTTGTTAATTGCTATCTCCCCAATGCCTTGCACTTTTTAAGTCCTGAAAAATTTGCCAAATGAATGAACTCTTGGAGTTTTTCAGATCTCTCCTGGGGTAGTGGGTATAGAGAGGAGAGGTGAACGAGCCAGGACGGCTCACACTGCCTTGTGACCCCGTCACCCCGGTGCTCTCCATGTGCTGGGGTTGGGGTGGGGGCTTATGGGCAGCTGTTCTATCCCAGCAGAGTCCTTTTCAGAATGGCCATGTAGCAGGGGCCAGCACCTCCGGACTGACCCAGATCTGCCACCCAATCTGCGATCTCATTCACAAGAGCCCTCCAACGTGGGCTCAGAGTAAAGCAGCCCTGCAGAGCAGCCCCCATTGGAGGGGTGGTTTTGCACCTGTGGGCATGGGAGGGGGCAAATGGTAACCAACCTCGGGCACACAGTGCATTGGCTCCCATCTTGGGACAAGAAGAGTCCCAGGTCCAGACTACAGAGGGTGTTTACCCTCAGAAGAACCTGTTGTACAGTCCTAATCCCAGGAGACCCCAGGTACCTGCCATGGGGCTACAACATTTTCCTCCACTGGCCTGTACTATAAAGCAGGTAAACTACCTCTTAGGAGGGCAGTATCATCGAGAAGGAGGGGCCCCCCTGAGTTTACTGGCACAGAAGGACCGGGTCACTCGGGCATGCTGCCTGCCTCTACGAGGCACTGTTTTTGTAGACTAGTTCCAGGTTCTGGGCCAGGGTCACCAAGACAACAGCACGCCCCAGCTCAGGCTCGGGCAGCGCATTTTCCTCCTGAGTCCCCTGGTGCTAGCTAGCCTCCTTCTAGAAGGTGAGGCCTGAATGCAATGCCGGGTTTCTACCTAGATGCCCCCCGAGCAAGCAGGTAGCCGTCAACGGCAGACAAGCACGGGACCAGCCGGAGCAGAGCCACTTGCTGTCCAGTTCCGCCCACACCCAGCCAGGTGGTATGAGGAGCAAAAATAAATAAATTCATAAATAAATAAATAGCTGCGGTCTTACTATTCATACTTCGGCAATTTGAAACATTTCTAGACCAAGGTGGCCAGGATGCCAGGAATAAATAAGACCCAAGGGAGACCTTGGGCGACCCTGAAATATTTATTTGACCTCCCCATTAGTGTTATAAAAGCTGAGGACTTAGGGGCTCCCAGTCCAAGGCAGGCAAGGGGGAGAGGCAGCTGGGAGGCCCCCCAGTAGAGCTCCTCCCCGCAGGAAGGGCCCATGTGGGATGGCAGAAGGTGGTCTCTGTCTTTGCCTGCCCCATTCTGTCACCCCAGGCACCCCTTCCTGCGACACCTGGATGCTCCTGTCTTTGCCAACAAGGGGCGGGGTTGCTTAGAGCTGACTCCATACGCTTCTTTATTTGCATTAATCAGTGGAAAGGCCGTGATGGTGGGAAACATCTGATTCACAAATTGACAGACAAACCTGTGTCTCATGCGTCTGGCCTGGGACGGGTCCCTGGTATTTAGGAGCATCCAGGCCGGTGACACAGGGCCAGTCCCGCTCAGGGAAAAGGCCCAGCCCACAGCTGCTTGGGGAGAGGAGATGCGTCATGATGGCTGAACACCTCGCCTGTCCCCACTGACACTGGTCCGCGGTGGGCACTCTTCCCTTCTCCGCCAACACACTTGCTATGTGTGTCTGCCTCAGACCCTCAGTGGCGACCAGGGAGCCAAGGCCAGGTTGCCACAGCAGCAATTAGTCTTTGAAACAGGATGTTGCTTCCTCTGGGTAAGGTGACCCAAGTGTCCCGCTGCAGTCAGGGGGTGTGGCTGGTGGTGTGGGGTGGTCCGGGACCGGGCTGAGTGCCTTTCTCACAGAGGTCATCTTGGCTTTCTTGGTGCCCCAGTGGAAATGACTCAGGCCACAAACTCCTTAGTCACCTGCTTCCAGAATGTTCCGGTAACACAGCTCCAGCAAGCATTGCTCCATCTCCATCCCACCTGGCCAGGCTGCAGCTACCTGCCAGTTATTTTAGCATGAACAGTGGCCTAGTGCCTGGGTCCAGAGGCCTCCCTTCCCCTCTTAGAAGTCTGGATCACCCTGGCTTCTAGTGAGCATGCGTACCCATCGCTCCCTTCCCTACCATCCAGCTACTTCTAAAGGTTCATCTAGCAGCTGTTGCACCAGTACGTGCAAGTCTCCAGAGCCATTACTGTGTTCCAGGGAATGCCAAAAGACGTCTCGAGCCTTCTTCCCCTCCACCCAAGCGAGGCTGAGATGCGGCAAATTGCATCTGTGTTCAGGAGAAGCGAGCTATTCAGGACCTTTTTGTCATTGTCCATAGGCCCGCTCCTCCTCTCTCCCTACCTGCCCCCTCTGCCTAGCGGCAGGCTGTCTTCCTGCGTGCCCAGGGATCGCGACACTCCCCTTTGTGCAGAATGGGAAAGTTCCTCCATTTCCGGTTTGAGGCTATTACTCTGATTTCCCCATCCTCAGCAGGCTGTGAATGTTCTAATATGGAGAAAACAACGCAAGGCAAATGCACACACGGTCACAACTTTGTGCCGCCCCGAGTTGTGGTCTCAAATAAAGGCTCCGCGAGACGCTCATCTCTGCGGAGGAAGGAGCGGTTCGGGCTGTCAGTGCTGAGATGGGCGGTTTTCCATCGGGGACCCGGCTGCTTCCTGGCAATTTGTCAATGACGCGTGCTAACTCTGGGCTGCCACCGGAGGCCACGGCTGCCGGCGCAGGCCAGGAGGCAGACTCCGGAGGCTTCTTCCTCAGCAGGGTCACCGGTCAGGACCCCTGCCCACTCTTCTTGCCTTTGCCTGGCTTGAGCCACTGGCTGTCCCCGTTCATCCCATCTGTGTGAGCGTTCTTTATTACCCAAGGAAATTGAGGATGTCCAATAGTGAGGGAGGAATAAATCATTGTTCTCCGCTAAATGGAGTAGTGCAGATCTGCTGAAAATGCTGCCTTTTATCAGCAGTGCAAATAATGAAGATTCCATGCGCCGAGAACAATGAAATGAGCCACCGCACTATTGATGGGGTATTTGTACAACTCTGTGAGTTATGTTTCAAAACCAGGCTCTATTAAAGATGCAGAACCTTTTTCAGAAGCAAAAAGACTAATATTGCTCTCCAAATAATTTATAAGTTTCCCCACAAGGCAAAAAAGCAAAGTTGTCTGGAAGCAGGAGATGGTTGTTTTGGGTTTCCTGCTGTCTCTTGGCTCCTCTGCTCTGCTGGGCCCTGGTTGGGTCTGGATGCCACACTCTTCCACCCGCGCAGGGGAGGGTTCCAGCCCCGGGGAGGGGCAGTGGGTGGAGGCAGGGCCTTCCCGCCTGCCTGCACAAGTGCAGTGTCCACGCCTGGGCCTCACTTCATTCAACGGCAGCCAACTCCAGGTCGCAGAGTAGTGAGGCGAACCGACACCCCCAGATCATTCAATCTTGCACTTGAGCCAATGTCTTCCTTACACCGCGGCTTTGGCCGGGCTCCTCGGCCCCAGCGATTTTGCTCCCGGCACCTTTGGCAAAGTCCGGAGACATTCTTGGTTGTCACACTTGGGGTGGCAGACTTGCCGCTGGGCAGAAATACTCCCGTGGGTGGAGCCAGGGACACTCCCGAAGACCCTCTAATGCACGGGACAGGCCCACCGCAAAGAACAATCCAGTCCCGAACACTAGCGCCGAGGTTGGGACAGTCTGGACTAGAGTGTCCCTCTTCCATTCCCCCCTGCTGGCCAAGCGAGCCAGCAAGGACCTAAGGAGTGTCCACCTGGGACGCTGGGCTGGTGATGAAGTTCTGGAGACTTAACGGCACGCAGCAGAACCAGCACGCCGCCCAGGGCCATTTCAGGGGGGCCTGTCCACCAGCGTGAGGGTGAAGCTGCTGAACAGCCTCGTGGGGCAGTGGCTGAGAGGACGGGCTCTGGACAGTGTTTCGGGGTTCCGGCTCTGGCCCTGCTGCCGACTGGCTCTGTGACCTGAAGCTGCTTGTTGAATCTCCCCGAGCTTCCTTCCCACACGCTGGGGTGATGGGCACGCGCCGGCCGCACAGGGCTGCCGTGGGCACTGAATGAGCGCTCAGAGGCGAGCACTTACAGCGGCTGGCACGTGTGAGCACTCGGTAACCGCGGGCGGTTGCGATTCTTAACACTGACGACGATGGCACTGACCGAGAGACACAGACGTGCTCGTGTGGGAGGCTAAGTAAGACAGTGAGACACAAAGTCACGTGCCTGTTACCTCTCCAGGCCCTCGGGAATGAGCCTGCCACAGAGCCCGACCAGGACAGAGGGGCCCCGCTCCTAGACGGTGGGCTAGGAGGTAGACTTCTGGATGTTTGCTGTCTTTTGAAGCAGAAATCAAATGCTAACAACATAACATCAAACAAACAAAACACCGTAAACACACCAGCGGGAATCTTCACCCCCCAAATCAGCATTTTTAGTCTTAGAATGAGTTTTTGGTCTCACCTGCATTTGTGTTGCTTGACATCAAGCAGGTCTATTGTCCCCACTGGGAGCCCGCAGTGGCCTCACCAGCATTACAGGGGGACGGCGGCTAGTGAAGCAGGGGAAAGGCCCTCCCAGGGCAAGAATGGGCCCGGCCGTGCTTAAAGATGCAGGGAGACTGGGAGGGATTTAAGATAGGAGAGTGGCCGCCCTCTGCAGCGTTGGCCCCAGTGGGCCTGGGACTCTCGACGCTGTGGGAACTAACCACACCACCACCAGCAGACACTTCGGGCACAGGCCAGAGCAGGGCGCCCTCGGCAAAGAAGGTAGGCCTTCCCTGGATTGGCAGCTGAGGTCTGGTCAAAGGTATACAAAGCACCGGGTGGACTCCAGGGGGGTCCTGCGGGTCTCCACCGCTGGCTGGTGGGGTGACTGGAGAAGACACAAAAGCTTCCTGCATCTCAGACGCACCCTGACCCCGGGCGGGACAACCAAAAATGTCTGCAGGCATTGCCGGATGTCCGTGGGGGGCAAAACCACTCCCCGGGGGAGACCTGAGGAGCCAGAGGGTGTCCAGGCTTTTTCGGCCCCCAGATGTGAAGATCACCGAAACAGATTCGTATTTCAAGTGGTGTTTAAGACACGAGCAGATTTCTGCAGGTGATCCAACAGAGGCAGGGCCGGTTCCTAGAGAGTTCTGGAGACTTTTTCACCCACAGAAACAACGGAGGGGGTGTGGTGAGGGTGACCAGGAGACGTTAAAAGACGGGGCGGTGACGCACACAGAGCCCAGGACCCCAGCACCTGGAGCGAGGAGAACGGAGCGGTGGTGTGGATGACACGTGTAGAAGATGCACACGAAGACTCAGAGAAATTTTTGATGAAACGTAAGAATGGAAAATTGGCATAATTTCTCTACTGATACAGTAATTCACGTGCCATGTGATCTTAGACATATATGAGCAAACACATTCATAAATAGCAAAGAGCCCAGCAACGTCGAGTGTGAAAGCCCCTCCCCAGCCATGCTTTGCTTTCTCACTTGGCAATACGTTAATCCCGGCACAGTAACACGTGTCAATAAATAACAGTCTGGGGGACATGAAATGTTAAAAGCGTTTCCAGTAATGTGTGTCTTCCCTCGAATCCGACCTGGATCATAATGGATTATTTTACTCCATTTCTGGATATGCATGTTTCTTACGTATATTTTAAAACCCTTGGGTTCAAATGTACCTTATTACATTTTAAAGTCTTTGGATTGTAGCAGAAAAATGTTCTGCACTATAAAACATGGAGCATAGTCGAGGTTTGATGGGTTTGCTTCTATTTCCTACCCCACAAAACGCTTTCTAAATGCCATTAAAATTTAGCGTACACCATAATAACCAAGCTGCGTTTGTTCCATGTTTAAGTCAATTGGCTTCTGAGTTTTATTTCTTTCATATACATCAAGCCAAATAAAGTGGCTGCCGCAGCCAGAGATGAGGAGCGCGACGCGGTCCTTGTAGACCAGTCCCTGCTGCCCCCGCGGAGGCTGGGTGGAGGCCCGGGAGGGACAGGGCAATGATATAAGAGTGAGGACAACTTGTGGGTAGTGTCAGAAGCTAGGGTGGACTCAGGGCCTCCCCCCAGTTCTGCAGGTGGGGTCAGAAGCAAGCATGGTCTTCCAGCTGTCCCCTGACTCCCACACATGGACACTGGGGTCTAGTGGGAAGATCACCAATCAGGAGTTCCAAGTTCAAGTCTCAACTCTGTCCTGGCTCTCGCCAGCCAAGCAGCCTTGTGCACAGGGCTCGGATCAGCTGTGCTTGGACACCAGCCAAGACCAGCATGACAAATGGGAGTCCTTCCTCTCTCCTAGGCCCCAGGCTGAGGGTCTGGTCCAGACACTTCTCACTGAGGACACCACCCTACCTCCTCCAGGTTCCCGTGACAGGGGTGGAGGAGGGGGAGGGAGAAGCTCACCCACCCGGGACCTGGTGGAGCCCCCTTGGGTACCTGTACCTCCACATTCTGCACTCTCCAATCTTGTGCAACATGTCAGTTTTGACTGAACCCCCCCCCTCAAACAGAGCCAAAAATAAAGGAGGTGGAGGGGTGGCGTGTCCAAACGCAGTGTGATAGTCGTGGTGTGATGGGAGGTCGAGACAACGGAGTGGTCGTGGCATGGGCTTTACAGTGGGGCAGCTCAGGCCCAGCCCAGGCCCGTGTTTGGCCAGCCGGGCAGCTCTGAGTGGGAATGCATCTCACGTCGTGCTCACCCGGTCACTGAACAGAAGTGCGCCGCGCCCCTGTGCAGGCTGGCTGCGGTGCTGGGTGCCGAGGGAAGACGGTGCATGTGACAAGTGCTACCACAGGTAGATGGCCTGAGCGCAGCCAGCAGGAGCCCCTGTCCTCATGGGGGCTGGGGCTCGGCAAAGGCGTTGCCAGCTCATCCACAAAATGGGCACGGAAGGCTGCCTCGCGGGCAGGCTGTCTGGACCCAATGCGACGAGTGCCGAGGGCCCGCCGAGGGTCTGGGTCGGAGCGAGCCCTCTGTGAACAGGGTCTACTGCGGTGTCGGCGCCCAGGGCCCTAGACGTGGTCCAACTCTTCTCCTTGTACCGGCCCAGGATCGGGGAACAGCGACAGAGGGCAGAGCGCCACGGGCCTCCCGGCGTCTCCCCGCAGGTGCCATCTCGGGCTGCCCAGAGCCTGGCGGACCGAGGAGCCCGCAGCGTCGGCCGGGCGCTCAGCCCCAGCTGTGGGGTCGGCCCCACCAGAGGAACGTGCGGCTGCCCTCGTGTGTTATGACGGGAAGGAAGTACAAATAAACATAATAAATCTGGCGGAATGGTCATTATGATGTAGATAGAGGCTGAAGCCAAGCCGGGACGGGGGCAGTCGGGTCCCTTTCTGTCAAGGGAGCTTAGAGCCAGCTCTTCCCTTTTACCTGGGGCTCTGTTCTTTACAGCAAATTGGACCTTTCGTTCTGAAAGAAATAATTACTCTCCGAGGAGAAGAGCGCTGGCCATGAATGCTGATATGACACACAATGTCACCTTGCCAGTCAGGAGAGCTCCGGCTCCTCGGCTTGGGTCCCGTCCAACTCCCCGTTTCTGTCTCATAATGGAGGTCACCTCTCTATAGAATTTGTTGATGATCTCCAAAATGACAAGTAAGAAAGCTCCTGTCAGCAGGATTTTTTTCAAGAGGAAAGAATGGCCCAGAGATGAAGACGCAGGCGGCGTGGGGGTGAGGAGAAGGGAAGGGACCCGGAGACGAGGACAGAGGTCAGTTTTTGCATCACCAGAAGTGAGATGACCGTGAAGCGCCATCGAAAACCAGCTTCTGGAACCAGTGACCCAGACGGATGGGTCGTATCAGAAACACGGTGCTGCCCCTAGTCTGTCTCGGGGAGGGAGGGCAGCCCGGCTGGCGGGTCTCACATCAGCACAGGAGGCTGGAGCCGTGGTCCGAGTGCTTTCACTGCAGACGCCGGTGCTCAGACGTTGACTTGCCTGGGGGGACATGAGCGTCCACGGCCAGGCCCTGAGGACCAGCGCTGGGGAGGGTAGAGCTGAGCATCCCATCAGCTCTCCGCGGGGAGAGAACATCGACTTCCCTGCCGCAACTCATCTGCGGAGCCAGGGAATCTTGGCCCTGGTGGCCGTAAATAATTCCATCTGCTGAGAGTCCAGAAAAGAATTCTAGCCGCGTGTGCACTCGAGCAGTGCCTATGTGGGGGCCACGCAGCTATTCTGAGCTCTCGCCGAGGCCTCGGAGGAGCAGCCCCTGGAGAGGAGGGGATGGCTTTCCCACCTGGCTCTCGCCAGCCCTGGACAGGCATTTCCTTCCTCCACCGTAACCCCCAAGCAGACTTGGCCACGAGGTCTCTGCCCCAGGCTGCATTGCTAGGATTTGTATCCACAGGGAAGCATACCTCCAGGTTTGGGTCAGGGGAGTTAGCCCAGAACAAAAGGAACAAGGAAGGAAGGTGGGCGTGCTGCCATTTACCTGGCAGGATGCGTTTGACCTGGGAGACCCCGATTTGCCAAAAACATGGCCTCTGCCCTAAAGAAGTCCTAAGGCCACCTCTCGGAAGAATCCCTCCCCACACCCACTCTGCCTTCTGGGTACCGATGCTAACTCTGCCGTCCATCAGACAAACATTTTCCGAGCCCCGCAGGCCAGCAGCTGTGCTGAGCCTACCGGAGTCACAGCAAACAGGGGCCCCGAGGAGAAACACGCAGAAAGCTGAGCACATGAGGGGGGCATGTGAGCCCTGTGGAGTCTGGAGGACTCCCCCGGGGTCAGAAAGTCAGACCGGGGAAACCGGATGCCTTAGTGCAAGGGGGGGGGGGTGGGTGCCAGGAAGAGGAGGAACATTTTCCATCGCTTCCCCTGCCCAGGGGCCTGACCTCTCTGGGGGAGGCTGAGCCAGCTCCCCTGGGTTCAGCAGTCAGTGCAAAGGCCAAATTCCAGAGTATATGGCGAGCTTTCCCAGAACTGTCGTGCTGGCAAATAACTCCAGAGCTGGCTCAAACCAGCGATGAGGGGAGCCGCCTTGGGGCCAGGACCGCAATGAGAATCTTATGTCTAATCGCAGCATATGATTACAATTTTATGAAGCACCCAAGGTGGGGGAAGGGTGCCATCCTCCCCAGGCAGGGGCATCAGAAGGGGGCCCGGCATCCCAGCCCCTGCGGGACTTCCCTCTGCCAACCTACCCAGATGGGGCCATACCGGGCGTTAGGCCCTGGGAGAGAAGCTTCTCTGCACATCTAGACTTTCAGAAGCATAAAAAAATAGAAAGGTCTGAAATTATTTTTTAAATATGAACAGGAGGTTTTAATCAGAACAGGAGAGAGGGATTCCTTTCAAGTAATAGCCTAGTAATAGCACTTCTGAAAGTAATGAGATTTCAGCATTCAACAATAAAATGTGATCTATTCAGGATTTGAGGAAATAAAACTCTAGAGATAATTTTTAGGGTGATTTTCAGATGCCTGAATTGGTGTTACAGGTTAGGGCCATTAAACTCACTCACAGGAGGGGGCAGCCAAGTGCTTGAGGCCAGGCCTCCTTATAGGGTGTGGAAGGCAGTGTCCTGGCACACCTTATAGGGTGTGGAAGGCAGCCTCCTTCCCTGAGACCCGTGGGGACCACGGCCCCCTACTCTGGGCCAGTCCTTGTGGGGCCCGGCCTCAAAGCCAACAGTAAGCTGGCTGGATGTCACCGTTGCTCCCTCGGTTTGGAGCCCTGGACGTCACCATCCGGGATGACTCGCAGTCCTCCATCCGTAGCCACATGCAGACCAGAGGTCATGCACGGCAGATCTCACCACCACCACCATCACCAGACTGATCAGAGAACTCCCAGCTTGGTAGGTGGCTCACGCACTCATTCCTTCATTCCACAGATCCATACGGAGCCTCTGCTTCGTGCCAGGGACTCTGGCAGAAGCCGAAAGCGATGGGTCCACTGGACAATCCGAGAACCACAGACAGGTGACATTCTGTAGCCTCAGTGCACGACACAGCAGGACGCCCCTCTCCCATAGCGCCAAGAACGTCCTACTAGGTCTTACCTTTGACACCCATCCTCACGCCCTCTCCCCGATGTCCCCTGCCGGAGCAGCCTCCCCTCCTCCTACAGCACACACTGGAGCTTCGGTGCTCACCGTGCCCTCCTGGTTCACCAGGCATCCTGCAGGAGGCCAGGGACCCCACATCTGTCTTGCTCTTTGCGAGGTCCCCAGGATGCCACATAGGAGCCGCGTGTCATCGGCATTTGGAAAACACGTATGAACGAATGAAGCAGATCTAGAGCCATCCCACCATGGAGAGCACCGGAGACGGAGGCCAGAGTTCAGGATTCAGGTGGAAACTCTGTGAGACCCGTGGGCGACTTGGGAAAGGCCCTCGACTTTTCTGAACTACAGTTCCTCTCTGCGCGCTGATGGGGCTGGACTAGATAAACATTTTGGTTTTTTTTTGGCTTTAAACTTCAGTGACTTTATAGTTCTGTGACTCTCCCTTGGGCTCTGTCCCTGGCTGTCCTGGTCCTTGTGATGCTCTGGCTTGCGGTGCCTTTGGGGAGGGGACAACTTTAGCAGAGGACCTGTCTACAGAAGCTCATTTGAAAGACACTCGCACCTGGCTAGCTGGCTGCAGGGTCACCATAGCCCACACAGAGAGCCCCTGTTCAGGTCAGACAGGAGACCGCCTCCCTCCCACACTGGCTGGGCCCGAAATAGACCTGCTATCACAGCGCCCCAATCCCCCCAGGGTCCCAGGGAGAGGGCAACCGTCCAACGTTGCGTCACCCATCCTGTGGAAATATCACACTGGCAGGAACCAAACCACCTGACCTGTAAAGCACTGTGCCCTGAAAGCCAGGAGACAGCGCGAAGAAAGGATTAAGTGAAGTTTGGCTGACAGATGATGTTCTATAAAAGGTCACCCCCAGATCATCCCTCCATTCATTACTTATTAACAACCTCCCAGACATGAGCATTACATCAAATGTCCAGCACAGGAAAATGATAAAGTAATATTTTATAGCTGGAGGCCTCTTAAAGGTGTTAACAAAAAGCTTACAAAGTGATTTCAATGTGTTACAAAATAATTTATTAAGAATTCACCGCAGCTGAACGTTAAAAAAGGCATTAATCACCAAGTAAAATGGACGTAAGAAAACCATCCCAGCCCAAGTCCACGAGGAGTCCTATGAGTGAGCTGCATCCATGGGTCGGACAAGGGCGCGGCGCACTCTGTCCACATCCCGTGAGTTTCCAACGTGGCATATGTCTGCCTTAAGACATTTCCTAAAAATACTCCAACCTCTACAGGGAGCCCTCCTCGTCTAGGTGGGTTGGCAAAAATAGTCATGTTCCAGCCATCACCTCCACCCCAAGTACCCATGCCCACCGTCTCCACCCATGCCCTCCAGCCATCAGAGGAAGGCTGGTAAGACGGAGGAAGTGTAAGGTACGACCTCATGTGACTGGGGCATGAAGCAGGCAGGGGATAGGTGGACGGCCCTGTGAGGAACCTGGGTCACTGGGGAAGAGGTGTTGCTATTGGCCACCTAGTCATGCCCAAATAGAGAGAAAAGTTTCATGGTTGGTTTTCTGAGACAGGTGGATTACGGCCCATGCATTTTAGGAACTGAGTGGATACTGGGGACTCTTCCTCAAAGAGGAGCCAAGGCACGGGGCCGCTCCAGGGCATTGGGAATCAGGTCAGAGATGCAGAAAGTGAGGAAAGGGAACGGAGTATCGGAGACAGGTCGTATACATGGACCCTGCCCAGAGGACTAGGGTGGGATGGCGCCCACGGGGGGAGTTTTCACCCCAGCCTCCTTTAACTAGCAGCAAGTCCTCTCTTGCATAAGAAACTGATTGTGATGTATAAAAGTTTAATGTACCCCCAACCTTCCAGGTTAATATTTATTGCATGAAATGAGATTCACCTTGACTTTTTAAAAAGGTGAGCTGTGGAAAAGTCATCTTTGGTGACTGGGTACATAGGACCTGTATATTCCAGTTCCTTCAACCAAGTAAACAATGAGAATCACAGAAGTCCTTGAAGAGAGCGGACACAGTTCCTCGGGGGTCTCGGGGTCCTCAGACTCCCGTCTCGACCTGGTCAGCTCCGACTTACCCACCAGGCATCAGCCAGAAGGTGCTTCCCTACGAAAACTTTTCTTCCCCTGGGGAAGACCACCACCCACCCCTCCCCTGAAGGTTCCCTGCTTGGCTCTAAGTCCCGTGGGGCTGGGGTCCACATCTGTCCTGTTCACCTTTGTATCCCTGGTACTGGTAACAGGCCTGGCCCAAGCTAGGAGCTCAGGGGAGTTTTGTTGAACAAATGAATGAGTCTATGTTCAGAGATACTGACCTGAGATACTGCCCGCCCCTTTTGGTCAAGCCGATGGTGGCAACTTGCTACAAGGAGGGGTTACGAATTCTACACAGTGTCCTCCTTTTTCCTGTGGAAGCCAACCCCTTGGCCCGGTTGGCAGGCAGCGACCAGAGAGTGAGCTTTTATCACTAAATCTCCCCATTAGCTGGAGCCCCTCCCAAGGAGGAAACCTCCAGAGCAATGCTCTAACCCCCACAGCCCCGTTTCCCAGGGGTAAGTCCCATGAACAATGGCTGGGTACCAGCCGCCCGGGAACCTCGGCCGAGCACAGAGAGATTTATGTGCTGCAGAAAACGACCCTATTAAGTTCAGCAGTAAACTCCCTTCAACCAAGCCGTGGTGTGCCCTGACTGCCAAGTGGCTGCGGACAGATCTGGTGGAGAGAAGGTGGCCAGCGTGGCAGGAGCTCACGCGTCTTCTCTCACTGCAGATCCTTGTATCTGAGCACACCGCTCGGCCCGGTGAGGCCGAGGCTAATGGGAAATGAGACGGACCAAGCCCCTCAGGGGTCGTATGGTCTCAGGGGTGGGGGAGGAACACACGCAAAATCCACGAGCATCTACCATGCTCCCAGCAGAGTTCTGTCTGTTAGGTCGCTGGCCCCCAGATCAGCCCTTCAAGGGGGTGGTTAGCCCCATTTCACAAGCAGGACATGGGGCTTTTGGAGAAGTTATGTCACCTGATGGAGGTCACAGGCTGGTAAGCAGTGGACCCGAGGCTTGAGCTGTGGTTTACAGGAGCCCATCTCCTCTGCCCCACGCGCTCCACCGCCTCAGCACAGGGGGCCCCCGGGCTCGTCCTTCCTGGTATCACCTCCTAAACCCGCTTCTCTGGTGAGTTGCAGCTCTCGTGTCAATAAGGTGCATTTTCTCTTTTTTCGCTGTTACGGATTAAATTGTATCCCTCCTAAAATTCATATGTTAGATTCCCTAAACCCCCAGGTTCTTGGAATCTGAACTTATTTGGAGATAAGGTCTTTACAGATGTAATCAGGTTAAAACGAGGGCATTAGGACGGGCCCTAATCCAATATGCCCAGTGTCCTTATAAAGGTGGGAAACTTGGACACAGACATGCACCCTGGGACAGCGCGGTGTAGAGATGAAGGCCGAGATCGGGGCGAGGCTTCTACAGGCCAAAGATGCCAGGAAACCATCAGACGCTGAGGCGAGGTCTAGCATAGAGTCTCCCTCCCGGCCTTCGAGGGACCCAACCCTGCCAACACCGTGATCTTGGGCTTGCAGCCTCCAGACCTGGGGGAGGCGAAGTACGTGTGATTGAGCTCTGGGTCTGTGGTGCTTTGTCACAGAGGCTCCAGCTGACCGAGACACCTGCCCAGACCCTGGTTCTGAAAGCTGGTGTTTTCTCCTGTCTGCTTGTCATGCACACACTCTAGGCTCTTCCCTCTCAGAGCTGACGTTCCCGGAACACAGACCACATCCCCCGAACCAGCTCTAGAAACCACATTTGGGCATGGCCCACTGCGAATGGATTTGCAGAACACCTTGTCTCTGCAAACGTAGATGGTCAAGAATGTTTCTTGCCACAGTAGAGCTAAAAACCAGCTGTAGAAGGAGAGCAGGGGAGAGAATGAATGAACGAGCTCGCAGTAAAGGCTGCAAGGAGAGGGTCGCCGCGTGCAGGAGGATGAAGATGCTTCTGAGCGGCGGGTCTCAAGGGACGGGCTGCCTGAGTCCATCTCATCCTGGTTGGCTGGCTCCCCATGAGGAGGACCGGGGGGCATCAGAAATGCAGGGCTCTCCAGCCTCTTTCTGAGCACAGTTCGGCGAGGCCAGCAACTGCTTCCTCTCTCACGGGAATGGGGCCACACAGCTGCCCAGCTCTTCCGTGAAGCCTGGCACTCACGGTGGCTCCCACTATGCATGCCTCCTCAGACCTTCCACGGCTCCCACACGTGGCACAGGGAAGAGAAAGGCTGGCCATCTTCTGACCCCAGAGTCTCACTGGACAGGGATCAGCTGGCCCCACAGCTGGGAACAGGGCTGTAGAGATGGAACAGGAGCAAAGAGCACCCCTCCTGCACACAGGTGAGCCTGCCCGCCCCAGGCTCTGTGGATAGGGCAAACCTTCCAGAACATTCTAGGGCAGTCCCCACTTCCCTCTGGGCCTTTTGAGTTGCTGAAGGGTGAGATCTTACAGCCAAAGCCGTCAGGCTCCAGGTCCCTGGGGGCTTGCAGCTCTGCCATCTCTTTCTTAACTGTTAATGCCAGTCAGAGACAGGCTCTCACCACGGGACCGAAGAGACAAAGCCAGGGTGACCTGCCTCGCCATAAACCACACATTTCGTGGCAAGGAGCCCCGTTAACAAGACCCCTAGGCCTCATTTGGTCTGGAAACAGCAGTGCTTCCCCTGACCAGGCGCCTACCGTGGCACCGGAGGGGGGCTAGCTAACACACGCAGGAAGGAAAACATATTTCTATCCAGCACCTAAGATCTATTTCTGCAAGCTCGCGGAGGTAGCCACGCCTGAAGGGGCGACTGAGTGCGGCGAAGAAGGAGCCGCAGAGGCAAAGTGGGGAAGGGGAGGCACTGGGCGTGGAGAGACCACGGGGTCTCCTGGGACGAAAATAAAACTCTGCGCTGTAAGCAGCCCCATCCCAGCCTGCCTGAAGTGATGGCCACCTGAGCGTGACTGCATCAATAAAAAATACAAACAGTGTAAAAAGTCATCAAGCAGAGATGAGTTTATTACTAATTATGAGAAGCTTGACACGCTCCAACTCCTCGTGAAATAAATGAAGTCCATTTTTAATATCTGCTTCCATGACTTCTAGATAATAGGCAAATTTACTTCAAGGTCACATCTCATTTATCAAGTCAAGGGTTTTAGCTACAGATTCAGAAAAGCAACTGGAGATCCCACTTCCTCCAGCAGAGAACAGAAATGCCAGGACTAGGGTTGTCTTGTTTCCCATGACCAGCAACCACAGCCATCCTGGTTACCCCTTTATTGGCAAAGAAATGTGGAGAAGCCTGGAAAAGGGGATGTTTTCTGTGTCCATCAGCCTCCCAAAGATGTGGGCTTGGACCTTCATTCTGAGGATGAGTCCACCAAGCCCCTCGTCCCCGCAGCACACAAACAGCTTCAGCACAGCCCAGAAAACAGCGGACCCTGTTTGTAACCATCCAAAGAAGCACCAAGGATGAGAACAGCCTTCCAGGGAAGATGATGGACAGTTTCCACGTGGTTTCGGGGTGGAGAGGAGAACCTGTTTAGACACTAAATGGAAGCCTACTGAGGGATTTCTCCAAATTAAAGGGAACATGCCCATAGAAAGGTCCAGAAGCATATGTCACAAGACCCTGGGAGGCAACACATGAATTTCAAACAATAGCCACCTCTGAGGGAAGGGAGGGAAGGAGAGGTGTCCTTCCGAGGTGGGGCAATGGGCTGGCTCTCTGCATGGCTCAGCCAGGAGCTGTGTCTCTTGGCAGTGGCATAGAGCACAATCCACTGTCATCCAAATGGAGTGTGGCTCTGGGGGTGGCCATCAAGAGCAGCCACAAAGGGAGGTGGCATACAGATGCCTCATGAAGCGACTTCTGAATAATAACGCTCATGTTTCCTGAGCAAGGTGTTTTCCACCGAACCTTCCAGAAAGTCCAGCAGGCCAGATTTCTTGTTGTTGCTCCCATTTATCAGGTGTGGAAACCCAGGGATGGGGGTGTTAAGCAACTGGCCCAAGGACGCCAAGTCAAGAGGCTGCGGAGCTGGCATTCAAATTCACATCTCCTTGGCTCTAACCTGTGCTTACCCTGCCAGTGAGGGAGCGGGGAGGCAGAGCAAAGGGAGAACCACCGGAGGAAGGAAGGGAGAAGGGAGGGAAGAAGAGAACAATTAAAAAGAAAAGAAGAAGAAAGGGACGTAAGACCCGCCTCGGTGGTGTGGCTGGGACTATGGTCGCAGAGATGGTCAGGTCTCCCAGCCAAGCTTCCCTCCAGAAGGAGCTCGAAGGGCAAGAGGCAAAAGCCGAGGATGGACAGGCTGAAACCAAAGTAGAAGCAGAACGATGACCTCAAACTAAAAACAACTTTTAAAAAAATTCATAAACAAGAGCTAAGAGATAAAATAAAAGTTGAATTTCCTTCCTCTGAGTTCAAAATGCTCCAGGCTCTAAACTCACTGCATGTAAATTCAGTAAAAGTGCAAAGGACTGCTTGGGGTTTCTGGGCCCAGAGACGGGTCCCCACACTCCGGCAGGCCCTGGCCACGCACAGCCTGTGAGCCAGGGTCGCCCCGGCACCCTCGTCTCCCGCACCCTCACCAGGCACACCAGACCCCCAACTTCAGAGAAGCCCCCGTACTCTCTCTGACCCCCTCAAACACTGTTTCAGAGCACCTCCTCGGACTCAGTTCCCCGGGCAGAGGGGGCCCAAGGGTCCGGCACTACAGACCCGGCCATTCCCTCCCAAAGCCAGTTACCTGAGCGGGTGATACGGCTCCAGTTACGGAGAACAAGCATCACCAGGAGCCTAATGGGAGGAGTTAGGATTGCGAGCGCCTCCTGTATGCTGGGCCCTCTGTTCAAAGCGGTGGATGTGTCCCATTCCGCCTTTTAGAAGCACCGACTAATGCTATGCATACAAATAATGAAAACAAACAACCCAAAACACCTCTACGGCTTTCCAGAGCCCTCTGGATAAAGGGTGAAACTTTCAGGACAGCGGGATGGCCCTGTAGACCCCCTCGTCTGGGCCTCATCGCTACCTTCCCACATTTGTGAAATGAAAGGACTGAACATCCCCTGGGTAGGAATCATTATCCCCACTTTACACACAAGGGAACTGGGTCCCAGAGAGGTGAAGTGACTTGCCCAAGGCTGCCCAGCTCCTGGGGGGGGGGGGGGCATGCCAGGCTTGAGACCCCAGAATCTAGGCAACTTAGTTCCTCTCTCGAGGAAACCACAAGCAGTTCTTTGCACTTTTACTGAATTTACATGCAGTGAGTTTAGAGCTGTTCCCCTCCACTAGACCACACCCTCCTTCTCCCCAGGAGCCCTGGATGGCCTCTCATGAACCAAAGGGACGAGGCTTGGGAAAGGAGGTAGGTCCTGGGCTCTTGGGAATTGTTGCTCCCTGCAGGGTTAGGGGTAGAAGAAAGGGAAGGTGGAGAATCCATAGATGTGTTCTCTCCTCCCGAGACTGGATGCTACGTGACACTGGATAATATCACGGGGACCTTTGTTGTATCCCCAAATCCCCCATGAGCCAAAACCCACCAAAGCACTAATAGGGTCTGTGTATAGCAATGTCCTTCACCTGGACCCAGAAGATGCCAGAACAGATGGGCTCCGGGGAGCCTGCACCAACTGTGAACTGGCTGGAGGCCCAGGTGGGGATGCCAGCAGGCAGGGCATCACGAAGATGAAGATGACAGAGTGCAGAAGGTCACAACAGCAGGGAATATGAACTTGGAGCTCACCCGACCCCAGGAGGAAGGCACTGCAGCGGCCCCATCACAGAGGAGGAGACTAAGGCTCAGAGAGTTCAAGTACCTTGTCCTCAATCAAGTGAGTGGAATTGGCAAGATCTGAACCTGGGTCTACATGACTCCAAAGGCCCTGCTCCTAATCAATGTTTTTCCATTTCCGTATAAAAGCAGCCACCAGGAACGGGGCAGGCTGCACTCCGGCAGAGCTGAGCCCTGGCACGGTGGAGGGACCCCTGTGGACAGGCAGCCTGCCTGGTGGCCCATAGGTTGGGGGCTCCACCCTCACTTAGATTGGGGGATTTGAGGAGGAGGCGAGAGAAGCCGTCAGGCCCATCTGTAGATTGTGCAGGTGTCTTGAGCAGGAAGAGCCTCTGGGGCTCCAGGAGAACATGCCCAGAGGCAGGTCTCACTCAAGCTCAACCGTTGTGGCTGAACTTAGGGTGGGGCCAAAATGACACGAGCAGAAGTCCAGTGCTGGTTTGGAAAGTTCCACAGTGAGTGCCCAGGTGTGCTGCCCTGCAGTGCCTGGCCTGGCCTCCAAGGGCACAGGGCCCCAGCCCGGAGCCTCCACGGAGGCCCCAGAAACTGCCTGGAAGGTGCCCCCACCTCTTCACAGGCATGTCCATCAGTCATGTAGGAAACCCAACCAAAAGGAAGAAGCCTGCTGCAGTCAGGCTCCCCTCGGGCCTTGACATCCATCGCTCCCAAACCTGGCTGACCATTCCGCCGACGGCAGCCCTGCCACAGGGCCTTCACTATCTCACAGTCTCTGCTTGAGCTCTCTCCAGCCCTCTGGACAGTGAGGGAACATTTCTGTCCCAGGCCCCGCACAGTGAAGCCACCTCAGATCCTCCCGGGGGAGAGAGTGGGACATGGGGGCCTAGCCCTGGATGAGTGCAGCCAGTTGTGCAAAATCTGGAGTAAGAGTGTTCTAGGCAGAGGGAAAGGCCCTGGGGGGGGGGGCAGGCATGTCCACCTGCGACCAGCAAGGCGGGAGCCAAGGGAGCAAGAGGGGGAGCGGCTGGCGGAAGGTGAGGCTGGAGTGCAGGGCTGACCAGGGAAGGGCAGAAGGCCACAGGAAGGGGTTTGGCTTTTACTCCAGCCACCTGAGCGCCTGGGGCATTTTGAGAGGGAAGCGTCATGAGCTGATCCCCGTGTGGGCCTCTGAGCGGAGGATGGACGGCAGGAGCCTCAGCAGACAACTCTGCGGCCGGGGTGGAAAGCAGTGAGTGGGCTGGGGATGGAGCGGTGGGGTTGGCTGAGCCATCACATGGGGAAGAAGAGGAAAAGTCAACACCCAGGATGCCTCCTTGGTTTTTGGAGGAAATGGCTGGGTGGGTGGATGGGGAAGAGCTGGAAGAAGTGAGTTGGGTGGAAATTTGGGAGGAGTTCCACTGGGTTGGAGTAAGTCTGAGAGGCCTGCCAGCCCCCGAGGAGGAACGGTCTGAGGCCCTGGAGCTAGGTATCTGGGCTTCAGCAGAGAGGGCAGAGCTGGGGAAGTAAACTGGGGGTTCCCAGTATAGAGGGGTATTTGGCATGTCCTGTGGGTCAGGCGCAGGGCTAACAACAGTGACCAGTTGACGAAACGTGGCTTCCAGAGGTTAGGTAACGTGGCTGAGGTCACACCATGACCCAGGATGAGCATCCAGGTCCCCTTCCCCCAGTGGGCAAGGTGGTGGCCTTGAGTGTCTGTCTCATCAGCGCCTGGAACCTACAGATGTTTCACAAATGTCTGTGGCCATCTCGACACACTGCGCTTACTCCAGAGGGAGGGACAGCGTTGCTCTGGAACCCCCTCGCTGTCCCATGGAGAGGCTGGCTCACTCAGAGGGGAAAGAGACCTTCTCCCCAGCTTCCTGCTTTTTCTTTCAAGACTGGGGCCTTGCCACAGGTCATGGGTCCAGCCAGAAGGGAGGTGCACCTTCCAAAGGATCCACGGGTCAGACATTTGGAAAGATGACCCCTTGTCCCTGAGATGGACCTCAGGGCAAGCCCACACTGAGACCCCACACCACTCCCCTTTCTCTTCCCCACATAGGAACGAACCAGAAGGTCTACACGCAAATGGCCTGCCTAGGAACGGGCCTGCTGGACTAAGGCCAAGAGGCCCAGAAGACACGCGGCTCATCACAGCTGATTTAAAAATTCCTTTGGTGGGAAGGGGACCATTGGCCAATGGCTGAGGAGCCTTACCAGAGAGGAAGTCAGCTAGGACACCTTCTGAAACAAACATCACCCCCCTGGAGCTTGGCACAGACATCGCCCCGCCTCCGTTAATGTCCTGACGAGATGTTCCCATCCCAGGGGGTTGTGCCGGCACCAGGACAGATGCACCGGGGACCTCCACAAGCGCACCCGGTCTTTGGAGCCCACAGCCTGAGGAATCTATTCAATGACCCTTTACAGGAGGTGTCAAGGCACGCACGTGGTCGAGCCTCCCACGTGAGAAAAGGATGTCCCCTAGTAAGCCCATGTCAGCAGTGACCGCAGGGAAAAATCAACAATGAGCGCAAGAAACCCTTTTTTCTCCTACCTCCCTGGCGATCCCGGTGCCTCCCGCCTCTTCTCTTTTTCTCTGTCCTTCTCTCTCCCCTAGCCTGCTTTTCCTCTTTCCCCGCCCTCCTCTCCTCCTTTCCTCCTCCATCCTTCCCCCTTTCCTCTCTCCGGGAACCCGTGACCCCTCGGAGGCCGAGCCAGCTCCCTAATTTCATCAGTGGCGACTTTCGTCTTGGCTGCCCCAGACCTGACACTTTCCTGATGGTTTCAATTTTCTGCTCTGCGCTTCCGTGTTTTATAGCAGTAGTATTAAAAGCGGGAGCATATCACTTTGTTCTCTTTTGTATAAAAACTTCCCTCTCACCTGCGTGCGCTCTCAGCTCCCCGCCTTCCCCTTGGTCGGAGGCTCATGATTCAGTAGTAATAACGCTCTGTTTATACTTGCCATAAATGTCAAGCCCAAATAATATACTGCCCTCGAATCTTACCCTGCAACTCTGGGATTGGCGCACAGCTTGAAATGCAGAGTCACAAGGCTTCCCAAGTGACTACCGCCCCTCGAAGGCCCCCTGGCAGACCCACCCCGAGTGGACAGGGAGGCACAAGGGCATGACGCGCTGACCAGATCAATTGTTCCCCCAGTCTCAGTTTCCACATCCGAGACCAGATCAGCCTACATGCCCTGGAAGGTGGGTTCAGGGCCCAGCCACGGGGCCCAACCATCCAATGCAGACCCCAGGTGTGTCTGCTGGAGGAAACTTTCCTGGAGGGTGGGACTCCCTCCCTGAGTTTGGAGGGGTTATGGCCCTTTCTCACAGAGCAGCCTCACCCCTGCACTCTGCCTTTCGGCCGGGTCAGGAGCCTGGAGACCTGTGTGGCCTTCATTCTGCTAGAAGTTCCTACCTGGCTGTTTCCAGCTCCCCGCACGCCTGGCACAGCACTATGATTAGCAGGCAGAACGCTTCACCAGCTCTGCACTTTCCCCAAATGAAAGTAATCCTTCAGACATCAGGCCGGTGCCTGGGAAGAGCGCAAGGCCACTTGGATTCTGTCTCAGAGAAAATGCTCCTCTTGGAAGGTGGCCTGTATGTGTCAAGTCCCAGACGTCATGCTGCCCAGCCCCCACATTCCTGGGGTCCGAGGACACTGAGCTTTGCCTCCACCAGAGTGGCTCCGGGGGACAGCAGGGGGACCACAAGCCAGGGGGACGCAGCCAGCAGCTGGGGCCACATGCGGGGACTGCCTGCCACTAAGCACACGGGCGTCTTCACACGCTGGTGGCCCCCACCTCAGCCCGAGGGAGAGAACAGTCCCCAGCAGAACTTGGTGGGCCAGAAACCCAATTCCAAGAAGTCCTGTCTAGTACAACAGGCGTGCGTGTTGTGCTCACACACATGCCCATATGTTCACACGTGTGTACACACATCGTTAGGGTTTCTGGGATTTGTATACCCCCCCCCACACACACACAATTCCATATCAGTGGTTTAATTCGAAGGCAGGTGTCCTGGGAAAACAGTTTGGGCTGCCTATAAAGACAAGAAAGGAACTTTCCTGATAGCTGGGGGGCTTCCCAACACAGGCACGGCCGCCATGAGGAGTAACGTGCAGCCATCAAGGGACTTTTCAGACAAAGGCCAGATGCCAGCTTCCTATTGGTGACATCACAGAGCCAGTTCGACTACACTTGGCCCACCTTAGAACCTTCCCAGAACAAGCGAGGGGAAATGAATAAAATAAAAGACAAGAAGATTTCAGGTCTCCCCCAGGTCAGGGATTCTGTGACTGTGTCCATAGGGAATCGGGGAATGGCAGGGGCTCGGGGCCTGGGGGATGGGGGGGTGGAGGGGGGGACTCAGAGGACCGTACATAAAGCAGGACCGACACTTCACAGCCACCACGGGCACCTTCCCCGGGCCCCAGGCCAAGCGTGGGCCCAGAGCTCCTTGTGCCCAGCTACACTCAGTGCGGAGAGATGGGCGGGGGGGCGCTAGGGCAGTGGGTGCTCAGGGAGCACACGGGAGAGAGCACCCCTCCCCAGACGGTTGCACTGGGGCCTTGCGAAGGGTCACAGGTCCAGCCAAAGAGGAGGAGCTTCTGAAGGATCCATGGGGGAGACGCTTGGAAAGGTGTCCCCCACCCCCAAGTCAGACTCCAGGGCAAGCGACACTGAGATGCCACATTGCTTCCCTCCAACCAGAAGATCCGCCTGCCTACGAAGGTCCTGCCCAGGAGCAGGCCTGCTCGACTTTGGCTGAAAGGCCCAGAAGGCACATGGCTCACCACTGCTGACCTGAACGTGGAGATGTACGCGCTTCTCACTTCAGTGCCGTTACGGGCTCCCCTGCATCCCCCAAAAGACATGGAAGTTCTAATACCCAGTACCTGTGATCGTGACCTTATCTGGAAATAGAGTCAGCAGATCATCAAGTTAAGATGAGATCATTAGGCCTTATTCCAACATGACTGATGTCCTTATTAAAAGGGGAAACTTAGAGAAAGACACACACAGAAAAAAGATGAGGTGAGGGCACGGAGAGAAGACGGCAGACTAGCCCAGAAATGCCCGAGGCCAGGACGACTAGGAGAGAAGCCTAGGAGGCATCCTCCCTGCGGCCTCAGGAGGAACCCACCCTCCCAACAGGACACATCACATGGATTTCAGACTCCGGCCTCCAGAAACGTGAGACAATGAATTCCCATTGGTTAAGCCACTGGCTTTGTGGTGCTTTGTTATGGAAGCCCCGAGAAACAAAAACAAGAATCAACACATACTTGAGCAAAGGAAAAAGAGAGAGAAAGAGGCAAACTAAGAAACAGACTCTTAACTACTGATGGTCACCTAGGGGGGAGGTGGGGGCGGAATTAGGGGATGCGGACGAAGGAGGGCACTTGTGACAAGCGCTGGGTGATATAGGAAAGTGCTGAATCTCTAAATGGTACCCCTAAAATTAACATTACACTGTATGTTAACCAAATGGAATTTAAATAAAAACTTTTTTTTTAAAGATTTTATTAATTTGACAGGGACAGACACAGTGAGAGACGGAACACAAGCAGGGGGAGTGGGAGAGGGAGAAGCAGGCTTCCTGCCAAGCGGGGAGCCCAATGCGGGGCTCGATCTCAGGACCCTGGGATCATGACCTGAGCCAGAGGCAGACGCTTAATGGCTGAGCCACCCAGGTGCCCCTTAAATAAAAACTTAAAAAAAAAAAAAAAAGAACCAGCATGACAAGCAGCCCAGCCTGATTCTGTCCCTTTTTTTATTTCATAGGAAGAGAAACCAGGATAGTCCGAGATGGGCTGAGGGGTTTGTTCTGAGTTACTCGTGAGTCAGTGACAAATGGCATGGGCTTTAGAATCAAAAGGACCTGGGTTCAAATCCCACTATACCAGTTACTTGCTGGGTAACATTGACCATGTTACTGAACCCCTCTGAACTCAAGTTCCACATCCAAAAAACCACCCGGGGATAATGCTAGAGCATCTTCTACAAGATCGCCGTGCAGATAATGAAAGAACGTGCGTATAAAGACCGAGTATCGTGCCGGGCAGACAATGGTCCATTTTTCAGATTATGAAAAAATAAATCTAGTGCCCAGCAGGGCCTGACGCAAAGCTCGGATGCGTGCCAGCCTCACCGCCCCACTGCGCCGGCCTCTGCTGCTGGAAAAGCTGCCTACAGATCATGCGATCCTCCCCACGCAGGAATATACCCACCCCCACCCAGAGGTGGGGCCGCGGGATGTCCTGCCCAACAAAATGCTTTTGAGATGAAAGGGGGTGTGATAAACAATCAGGTGGGGGCTGATAGACTCAGCTGGGAAGTGTAGCGCCCCCAGAAGAAAGCAGCTCAGAGGGAATCCCACTTGCTCAGAAAAGGCTGCCACTGGGCCCACGGGAACTCCATGTGTGTCATGGGCTGAACTGTGTCCTCGCAAATTCCTATGTTGAAGTTCTAATCCCCAGTGCCACACAGTGTGACTGTATGGGAGACAGGGTCTTTACAGAGGTGACTGGGGGGCTCCTGGGGGGCTCAGTCAGTTAAGCAGCCAGCTCTCGATTTGGGCTCAGGTCATGATCGCAGGGTCCTGAGATCGAGCTCCGCTTGAGAGTCTCTCTCTCCCTCCCTCTGTCCCTCCCCCTGCTCATGCACGCACAGACGCTTACTCTCTCTCTCTAAATACATAAATCTGAAAGAAATTTATTAAAAAAAATAAAGAGGTGATTAGGGTAAAATGAGGTCATATGGGTGAGTATCCAGTAGGACTGGTGTGCTTGTAAGAGGAGATCAGGACACAGGCATGCACAGAGGGACAACCCTGTGAGGACACAGGGAGGGGACGGCCATCTGCAGTCCCAGGGTGAGAGGCCCCAACCCCCACTCCTTGATCTTGGATATCTGGCTTCCAGAACCGAGGGATAACCAATCTCTGTTGCTTAAGCCCCAGGGTCTGTGGTACTTTGCCCCCGTAGCCCGAGCAGGCTAATACGGTCACCCTTAGCGGCTGTGCTGAGGGCACAGGCCAGCATCAGACAGGTCCTGGGATGGAAAGAGACAGAGGAGATGGGCAGGAGAGTGTGTTTTCCTTAGATCCCCAGAGGGGCTGGAGGTGAATGTCAGGAATGATGGGCTCATAAGGCAGTAATTAACAGTCGCGGGAAACTCCTCTCATCGGATGCTTTGGGATATTGTGCCATCTCCATTTTGCTGACTTTGGAGAAAGAAATGACGATAAATAAATGTAAAGCACACTGGTGATGGTGTGAAATGATGCTTCATCTAATTATCACTATTCCGTGGTGTCATTAACATATACTCGAGGAGAATGGTAATGACTTTTACGTTTATATCAGCACGGATTTGCTGTCTTAAGCCCACAGCACGGGGACACGCTATTCCCCAGGACAACGTCTCTGGCAGACAGCGATAGGACTGTTTGAGCAGGTGAGAAGAAGGCCTCACGGCTGCCCAGCCGCCCAGGCACTGAGCTAACACAGGAGCTCCAGGAAGGCCCAAAGAAGACCCGAAGAGTCAAGAAATGAAGAGTAGGTAACTGTTGGGCATCCGGGGGAGAGGCTGGAGAGCCTTTCCTCAATCACAGACATCCCTTCCTGTCTAATGAGGGCTACAGTGCAGGGACTGGGGCTCCCTCTTTCTTGGATAGTCCTAGCATCGTGGCACCCCTGGAAGTCACCGCTCTGAATCTAAGGAGTGAATGAGGTCCTGACTGATGCTAGAATATTCCCATGGGGTTACTTTTCTCAGGTTCCTATTATCTATTTCTCACTCCCTCAGACTGGAGTAAAAACACGTGTCACATAACTGACAATTTGACCACCCCACGTTGTGGACCCCAGTCCCCTGAAATTCTCCTGCACGAGCACATAGCTGCTCTGCACTCTTGTGCTCATCCTTCCCTCCACCTCGTGCCTGCCCCAACCCTGACCCTTCTGGGGCAGACCACAGTGGTGGCCATGCCCGGGACCACAGCCCCTCTTCCCGCCGGCCCAACAGTGAGCACACTGCCTGGGACAACCAGTCAGCAGGCCGGCCTGGCCAGTGTCCCCTCTGCTGATGTGGAAGATGGGCACAGCCAACAGGATTTCCCCCCTCGGGGTCCCACTGGGAAAAGGCACAAGAGGAAGCAATTAGGAGCAGATGCTGGGGCAAAGAAGTTGCTCAGCCTGAGGCCAGAAGAGCGGACATGGAACCACGAGGAGTCAGGACAAGGTCTAAGGACCAGGAAGCAGGAGGAAGAAGGATGGGAGGGAACGGAGAGGCTCGTTGGCCATGAGAAGACAGAGGAGCAGACCTGCCACGTGGACGCAGGGACGCTCAGAGAGAGCGAGGTGCCCACGAGACAAGCCGAGTGAGTGAGCACAGCCTCCAGCCCGCTCCCCAGTACCCACGAGACAAGCCGAGTGAGTGAGCACAGCCCCCAGCCCGCTCCCCAGTTCTGCCCCTGTCCCACAGCCTTGCCATGAGCTCCTCCTAAGGCAGTCACGTCCTAACCCTAACTCTGTGGCAGCGACCTCGCTTAGGAAGAGGGTCTTTGCAGACGTAGGAAGGGACTGAGATGACACATTGGATTAGGATGGTCCCTTAGTACAATGAGGATGTCTTTACAAGGGGCAGAAAAGGACACTAGAGACACAGAGAAGTCAGGAGAAGGTGGAGGCAGAGATGGTGTGATGGGCCTGTGAGCCCCGGCTCACCAGGAGGTGCCAGCAGGTGTCAGAAGAGAAGACAGAAGAGAGGCAGGGAACAGATTCTCCTTCAGAGCTTCTGGAAAGAACCAACCCTTCCCGCACCCTGATTTCAGACTTCTGGCCTCCTAAACTGAGACAGAATAAATTTGTCTTGTTTTAAACTACCCAGTTTGTGGCGATTTGCTATGGAAATGAACACAAGTGCTCTGAGCAAGTCATGGCTCCTTGTAACCAAAAGGATACTTTTTAAAAAACACAACTTCATGGCCATGACCCAGAGGGTAGGTGTGACAACAGAGGTTGGGGTGATTGGACCCCACATTGGCCTTGGGTACCATCTACTCTGTGGCCTTTCTCTCAGTGGGGCTCAGCTGCCACCTGAGAAAACGGGGGATGAGCCTCAAAGCCCCTTCCTGATGCGACAGTCCAAGCCTCGCCCTAGATTTCTATGGAAAAGGCTGAACGGGGACGAGCCAATGATGCAGGCGACAAATTCCAAGCTATTCTTTTTAGAACTGGTCGCCATTCTCCTCTCCGAGAAGCGTTACTCAGACTCAGCACGGAGATGGAGTAGCTGCCTACTTCCTCCCATAAATAGCTCAGAATGTCTTTACCACCAACAGCTCAGAGCTGCAGAGGGCGCATGCGGGCTTTCTGAGGCTATCGGCGCGCAGCTGAGCTGCTCGGCCAGGTCACCCCTTGGAGGTGGAAGATGAATGCACCAGGGCCATCCGCCCCATTCACTCTGTGCTACCATGTGCGACAGCTCAGGAGTAGAGTCAGGGCACCAGGCTCCCAGCTGCACCCAGGAAAACCTCCAGGTCCCCTAGGACACATGCGTCTGGGTACCTGCCTCAGGTGCCACATGCCCTCGGGCAGACAAGCAACTGCTTGCAGAGGGAAGTCAGAGCTCAGAGAGAGCCCCTTCCCACCAGGCCAGGAGCTGCGAGGATGAGCCCAGCCCCATTCCTGAGGCCCCAGCTTCACTGTCCGCTCTCTTCCTCGAAAATCCCACTTAAAAAAATATTTCAGGGTGGGAGAAATGGGGAGATGCTAGTAAAAGGGTACAAACTTCCAGTGATAAGATGCCTAATTCCAAGCATCCGATGGGTAGCACAGTGGCTGTGGTTAATAACCCTGTGTTGTGTGCTCTTGAATGTTGCTAATGGGGTCCTAAATGGTAAGTACGTGAGGTGACAGGTGTGCTAATTAACTTGATTGTGGGAATCACCACAACAGATACATAGAGCAACTCATCACGTTATACACCTTAAATATATACCATTTTCATTTGTAAATTGAACCTCAGGAAAGTTGGAAACAAATTTAAGAATAGAAAACAAAACAAGATACTTCAGATTTTCAGAACAATACTTGATGACTGTTGTAACTACGGAGAGAGAAATTCCTACCAGCCAGGCTCATCTGTGTACATCAGCCCGCCTCCCAGGTGGCAGCCGTTCCCAGGCCAGCCTGGTGAGTCTAAACAATACGGAGGTAAAACCCAATTTAGAAGCAAGCTTTCTGTAAAATCAACACACAGAAATCAGTTGCATTTTTATACACTAACAATGAGACAGAAGAGAGAGAAATTAAGGAATCAGTCCCATTTACAATTGCACCAAAAACCATAAGCTACCTAGGAATAAACCTAACCAAGGAGGTTAAGGATCTGTACTCTGAAAACTACAGAACACTTATGAGAGAAATTGAGGAAGACACAAAGAAATGGAAAAACTCCATGCTCATGGATTGGAAGAACAAATGTTGTTAAAATGTCTATGCTACCCAGAGCAAGCTACACATTCAATGCAATCCCTATCAAAAAACCATCAATATTTTTCACAGAGCTGAAAAGAATAATCCTAAAATTTGTAGGGAACCAGGAAAGATGCTGAGTAGCCAAAGGAATGTTAAAAAAGAAAAGCAAAGCTGGTGGCATCACAATTCTGTACTTCAAGCTCTATTACAAAGCTGTGATCATCCAGACAGTATGACACTGGCACAAAAACAGACACACAGATCAACAGAACAGAATAGAGAACCCAGAAATGGACCCTCAACTCTATGGTCGACTAATCTTTGACAAAGCAGTAAAGAATAGCCAATGGAAAAAAGACAGTCTCTTCAACAAATGGTGTTGGAGAAATTGGACAGCCACATGCAGAAGAATGACACTGGACCATTTCCTTACACCATCCACAAAAATAAACTCAAAATGGATTTAGGACCTAAATGTGAGACAGGAATCCATCAAAATCCTAGAGGAGAACACAGGCAGTAACCTCTGTGACCTTGGCCGCAGCAACTTCTTGCAAGACACAACTCCAAAGGCAAAAGAAACAAAAGCAAAAATGAGCTATAGGGACTTTATCAAGATAAAAAGCCTTTGCACAGAAAAGGAAACAGGTGACAAAACCAAAAGACAGCAGACAGAATGGGAGAAGATATTTGCAAATGATACATCAGTTAAAGGGCTAGTATCCAAAATCTATAAAGAACTTATCAAACTCAACAGCCAAAGAACAAATAATCCAGTCAAGAAATGAGGAGAAGATACGAACAGACATTTCTCCAAAGAAGACATACAAATGGCCAATAGACACAAGAAAATGTGCTCAACATCACTCGGCATCAGGGAAATACAAACCAAAACCACAATGAGATACCACCTCACACCAGTCAGAATGGCTAAAATTAACAAGTCAAGAAACAACAGATGTTGGCAAGGATGCAGAGAAAGGGGAACTCTTACACTGCTGGTGGGAATACAAGCTGGTACAGTCACTCTGGAAAACAGTGTGGAGGTTCCTCAAAAAGTTGAAAATGAGCTATCCTATGACCCAGCAATTACACTACTAGGTATTTACCCCAAGGATATAAACACAGTGATCCAAACGGGCACCTACACTCCAGTGTTTATAGCAGCAACGTCCACAATAGCCAAACTGTAGAAAGAGCCCAAATGTCCATCAACAGATGAATGGATAAAGAAGGTGTAGTATATATACATATGTATACACACACACACACACACACACACACACACACACACACACACACTGGAATATTACTCAGCCATCAAAAATGAAATCTTACCATTTGCAATGACGTGGATGGAGCTAGAGGGTATTATGCTAAGCAAAATAAGCCAATCAGAGAAAGACAATTATCATATGATTTCACTCATATGTGGAATTTAAGAAACAAAAGAGAGGATCATAGGGGAATGGAGGGAAAAATAAAATAAGACAAAATCAGAGAGGGAGAGAAACCATAAGAGACGGTTAACTGTTGGAAGCAAGCTGAGGGTTGCTGGAGGGGTGGGGGGGATGGGGCAACTTCCAGATGAACATTAAGAGGGCGCGTGATGTAATGAGCGCTGACACGCGACTGATGAGTCACTGAACTCTACCTCTGCAACTAAGAATACACTGTATGTTAATTAACTGAACTTAAATAAAAATACATAAATAAATACATAAATAAGTATTTTTTTTTAAAGGCAAGCTTTCAGTTGCTTACATCTCAAGCTAAATCTTGGGCTTTTCTTGCTCCAGTTCCGTGTCGTCAGCTTGAGACGGGGCAGCAGCATCAAACACCTGCTGCCGTCATTGATCAGAGGAGACCACTGGCAAGAGGAGGGCCCGAGAGACTGTCTGGGCCACTGATGGCCCTCTCTATTCTACAGAGAAGGAACCTGAATAACAGAGAGGGAGGATGGCCTAAGGTCACATGGCAAGGAGAGGTAGCACTGGGACCAGAATCCGGGACTTAAGTGCTCTTTTCTCCTCCCAAATCCTGGCTCCCAGGGAAATACCTTCTGACTCTTGGATAAGAGACTATGGACTCTGAGAAACAAACTGAGGGCCTCAGAGAGGAGGGGGGTGGGGGAATGGGATAGGCCGGTGATGGGTAGTAAGGAGGGCACGTATTGCATGGTGCACTGGGTGTTATACACAACTAATGAATCATCGAGCTTTACATCGGAAACCGGGGATGTACTGTATGGTGACTAACATAATAAAAAATCATTATAAAAAAAAAAAAAGAGAGAGAGACAGATTAATTCACCCCAAGGCTTTCAAACCCTAAACCGTTAACCTCATTAAAAGCGAGCCCCACATTACCATTGCCATTGGCCCCGCTCCAGCTTAAGCCGCAAATGCAACCACCATTGGGCTTCCCTGGCATTTAGGGATTCACCGTGGCTGACCACGATGGGGAAGGCCCCAGCAGGGAACCTCCCAGCACACCCAACACGCCTGCTCATGATCCCGCAGTCCTGGTGATTCTTTCCCCCTCATCTTTCCACAGACGCACCATGGGCTTCTCCACACATGTTTGGGAGCAGAAGGCAGGGAGGTCAGTGACAATATTACAGCCAGAGTGACTGCAGCCAGTGCTTAAAAATTCAGCTTAGCAATGACAGCTCCCAGACATTAATACTTGTCAACAGCCAAACCTTAAAACTTCAAGGAAAATTGCGGAGAACATCTTTCTGACTTTGAGACAGGGAAGGATTTTTTTTCTTAAAGAAGACTAAAAAGTGCTAGCCATAAAATAAAATATTGATAAAATTGCCTATATCAGAAGCAAAATAAAATATTGATAAAATTGCCTATATCAGAAGCAAAATAAAATATTGATAAATTTGCCTATATCAGAAGATCCTTAAAGAAAACTGAAAAGCTACAAACTGGAAAACAAAAGATATTTGCAACATGTAAGGAAAAAGGATTTGCATCAAGAAAATATAAATAGTTCTTATAATAAAAAGAGGCAACTGAATAGAAAAATGGGCAAAAGACTTGAAATGGAAAGAGGAGAAACATGTGGCTGATAATTGTATGAGGAGATGCCCCACCCCACTCACGATCAGGGAAATGCAAATAAGGTCATGGCCAGATCCCAGCTAAGATCCTGGCAAGGTCTGCAGAGGGTGGAGACTTTGGGAATCACTTTTGCATTGCTGGGGGCGCTGTTGATGATGCAATCACTTTCAGAAAACAACTTGGGTTAACTTATAAAGATGAGTATTCACCTACCCTGCGGGCTCCACTAGAGATAACCACTTGCTGTTCTTCCCCTGAGAAACCCAGTTGCTCTGCCCTTGGACCTGGGGTGACCTACCAACTTGCTCCACCAATAGAACCTGGTGGGAGTGCCAGGCTGAGACTTTAGGGTTTACCATCAGAAGCATCTGGGAAAACCTGCATCAGGAGCCCCGAGTTGCCATGCCAGGAGAAGCGAGGGGAAAAGCCCATGAGGAGAGGTCCTGGACTCCGGGGACAGAGAGGTGCCAACCCAGCCCCATCCACTGAAGCCACCCCCTCTGATCCCTGCGAGCAGCATGCATGGTGTGGTTGTGTGGGACCACAGGGTGGTTTGTGTCACAGCAGTAAATGACTGGGCACCCGGCCTGGGACTCCTGTCCAAGTACACCAGGAGACACAGACACATGCACGGTGGCTCTGGGCAATGCTAAACTGGAAACAACAGATGCCCCCAGGCAAGAGAAGAGTTACGTGAATTGTGGCAGAGACCCCCGGAGGCATATTATACAGCTGCGAAAATGAATGAACCATAGCTAGGCACCAACATAAGCGGGTCTTGGTGACATAAAGTTCAAAAATAGGCAAAGTTAAAAACAAAAAAATAGGCAAAATTGTGGCACACCCTATGTAGGGATACAGGTATAAGTGATAAGACTGAAACTAACCCAACAGTAATAAGAAAAGATGAGCACGAGTCAGGATCATGATTATCTGTGGGAGACGGAGAGGTGGGGGAGAGACGGGGTATTCCCCACTGAGCACAAAGGCAGATGCATCCGTTATTACAGTGGTTAAAGGAACTCTCGAAAGTGAACAATAACAGAGCATTGTGAAATAAGGTAAAAATTAATCCCGTTACTCTATCTCACCTCTGTTGTAAAAGCAAACCCTCCACTAGACAGATAACCAAGGCTGCTCCGCTCCTACACGACCGCAGAGGGGTGGCTAAGATGGCCCAGGCAGGAGCCTCTAGCTTTGGGCGATAGAGCGTGCTATTGGTCACCCCCGGGTGCCATGCACCCCATAATCCAGGAAGGCTGGCTCCCTGGAAGCTCACCACCATAAAAGGCAGCCTTTCCTCACACCCCCCCAAGCCACCTGGAGTCACCGAGCCTTGTGTTTTATTTTACAATTGTGTGCCTACCACTTAGCGTGGAAAGATATTACTTATAAAAGATGATTCCTGAAAGGAAAGTTTGGGGTTTTATTATACCTCTGGGCTAGATTGGGCGATCATGGAAGAAATAAGGTTGTACCCTTTTCATTTCCTATCCGCAGGACAATATTTTAGCAGTGCACGGGGTCAGGGAGAAGGAGCTGAGGACCCGAGCCGCGCGATGCGTGGCGGAGGAACCGGTGCCCACAGAGCACGTAGGACACTCGCTTCAGACCTTCACAGGAGCAAGGAGACCCGCATCCGACAGACGCTGCCAGGAAACGTGGGAAACGCTTCTCGAGAGACAGGCACGGGCTTGTGGAAAACAGCCAGGGCGGAGGACAGTCTGCCCCCCGCCAACCAGGGCTGGGAGCGCTGGGCCCTGGCCCCGAGACGGCTCCGTCTTCAAGCCACCTGAGCGTCTAGTCACTCCTGTGACCTGCTGGGTGAGTCGGACAGCCTCTCTCCTTCCTTTCCTTCTTCCCTCATCTACTCCTTTTTCTAACATAGGGGTTGGATTCCTTGTTTCCTAACGTGGCTCCAGCCCTATGTTCCGGGATTCTAAGTGTTGTAGGATTGTAAGAAATGAGGAACATTCCTCCAGGGTCACCATGGGCACCCCACCGTGAGCACGGGCAGTCACTTCTACCCATCCTAGACCTCAGAGCTCTCCAGCCCCACCTCTTCCCCATGGCCCAAGCCCCACTCCTACAAGCACACGCCGAGCAGGTCACAAGTCAGTGCTATGCAGAGGGTTCCGCAGGGAAAGAACTCAAATTCTCCACCCTGACCCTGGGATGGTTCGCAAGGGCAGCCCCGGAGACCGCAAGAGGAGTAGCCAGCTGGGTCAGTGCTGGGAGGGTGATGGGGGCCTGCCTCCCACCCCAGGAAGCCCATGGGACCCCCGGCCTCCGCATCTCCCTCGCTGCCTCTGGACAGACCACGGAGTCTGGAGGTCCTCTGAGGTCACCTGGCTGCAGCACCCTGCCCCCCACTCCAGGTCATCTGAGACCTCTGGCCACTCCAGAGACGCTCCCTATGGGGCTCCAACAGCACCTGGGGGGCAGATTGAACCCAGGCCCATTTTCCTGAGGGAAGAACCACTGTTTGCCTCAGTGTCCTTATTTGTAAAATAGAGTTGCTGACGGCACCTCCCTCACAGGGTTGGCGTGAAGATGAAACGAGGAATCCATGTAAAACAGCTCCTAGGACAGAGCAAACACACAATCCATGGAGTGCTTCCCAGCAACATCAAGAACCGTCAACAGCTGTTACCCGCTCTCCAGCACGGTGGGCTGTGGGGCCGCGAGGAGCAGAGGACCCACAGGCTGGCCCGCCCCTGCTCGCCCTCGTGGCTCCCAGGAGGTCAGCCCAGAGCTCCTTCCCAAATCCTTCCTTTAATTCTGCTCTCTGCCGGGGGCAGAGACACCACATCTCATTTATCCCACGGGGACAAGACAGTCACGATTCTGAGTTAGAGAGAAAGCACTGGACCCTGGCCAGCCTGCCGAGCCCAGGCTGTCTGAAGATAACGCACACACAGATGATGTTTACAGCAGAACAATCACGCAGACATTAGGCTGGTGGCAGCCGCGGGAAACCCAGGCTGGCAAATGCCATCCGGGGCTGCTTTCGGCATCATTTGCAGGGGAGCCAGCTTCACGCTGGGCGACAGCTCAATTCAGAGGGAGAAATGGACTCCCCTGACAAGAGCGCTCGGCCTAGTCTTTGTTACCGAAAACAATCTCCAATCTACTTTGTTTGCTCCTAGATAACAAAGAGAAAGGAAATATTTTCATTTCACTGGACACGATGACAGCTGCTCCCCACCTCCTGGAGGGTGTCCCGTTCTGCTCAGCAGACATTTGCTGGTCACCTGTTTCCATGGGTGAGAGGACAGAGGTGACTTTGCTTCTCTTCCTTATGACCACCCCCCCCACCCCCAACTGCCAGACACTCCTTGGCACTGTCCGTGCGTCCTTGAGAACTAACTCTTCTTCCCACTCCAAATCTCAGGGCAGCCGAGGGCCCTGCTTAGCTGAGAGGCAGGCCTCTGTATGCCCCAGACCATGATCCAGAGCTCAGGGTGCAGGCTGGCCCAGAGACCTATAGGAAAAGCTTGATCTCAGAGATCCTTTGGAGTCAACGAGCTGCTGTCCTGAGAAACCATAACAGACTATAGACAAGAGTGAGTCTTGGCTTGGCCTAAGAAGGAAGGGCTTCCAGGGTGATAAGGGCTCTGGCCAACACCCCAGGCTACTCCCTGCCATATCTTTATCACAGTATTCACTCCCTTAGTTGACGGGCTACGTGAGTTTGTTCATGGAGTGAGCTCCTTGAGAGCAGAAACTGTCCCACTGAAGCCCTGTGGCCTAAGTCATGGCCTGGTACTGAGTAGGATCTGAGGACATGTTTGTAAATGAAACACTGGATGGATGGACGGATGGACAGATGGATGGATGGATGGATGGATGGATGGATGGATGGAAGCATGCATGTGATATATGTGTATTGGGGGAGTGGATGGATGGGTGGATGGATAGAAGGAATAAGGTAGATACGTGTATGTTTGTGTGTGGTTATATGAATGGATGGGTGGATGGGTAGATGAGTGGATGGAGGGATGGATGGACGGACGGACGGACGGATGGATGGATGGAAGAATGCATGTGATATATGTGTATTGGGGGAGTGGATGGATGGATGGATGGATAGAAGGAATAAGGTAGATACGTGTATGTTTGTGTGTGGTTATATGAATGGATGGATGGATGGGTAGATGAGTGGATGGAGGGATGGATGGACGGACGGACGGATGGATGGATGGATGGATGGATGGAAGAATGCATGTGATATATGTGTATTGGGGGAGTGGATGGATGGATGGATGGATAGAAGGAATAAGGTAGATACGTGTATGTTTGTGTGTGGTTATATGAATGGATGGGTGGATGGGTAGATGAGTGGATGGAGGGATGGATGGACGGACGGACGGACGGATGGATGGATGGAAGAATGCATGTGATATATGTGTATTGGGGGAGTGGATGGATGGATGGATGGATAGAAGGAATAAGGTAGATACGTGTATGTTTGTGTGTGGTTATATGAATGGATGGATGGATGGGTAGATGAGTGGATGGAGGGATGGATGGACGGACGGACGGACAGATGGATGGATGGATGGAAGAATGCATGTGATATATGTGTATTGGGGGAGTGGATGGATGGATGGATGGATAGAAGGAATAAGGTAGATACGTGTATGTTTGTGTGTGGTTATATGAACGGATGGGTGGATGGGTAGATGAGTGGATGGAGGGATGGATGGACGGACGGACAGATGGATGGATGGATGGAAGAATGCATGTGATATATGTGTATTGGGGGAGTGGATGGATGGGTGGATGGATAGAAGGAATAAGGTAGATACGTGTATGTTTGTGTGTGGTTATATGAATGGATGGGTGGATGGGTAGATGAGTGGATGGAGGGATGGATGGACGGATGGATGAACAGAAGGAAGAAAGCACACATGTATGTGTCTCTGTGTGGGTGGGTAGATGGACGGATGCATGGACAGATCGAAGGAAGAATGTATGCAGGTATGGGCAGACGGACAGATGGATGAAAGGATGACGGGTCATTAGTGGCCCATGAGCGGAAGCAACTAGGCAGAATGGGCAGCTTCCTGGGATCTCCCTTCACCTGGGCCTCTCCACAGAACTGTGTCTGTGTGTCAGAGAGGGTCCTGCTTCATCCTCTTGTTCTGGGGGAATCCAGTCGGGTGAAACACCTCACATACCTCTTCCTCGACACAAGTTGAAGGGGGAGACAGAGACTATCAGCCTCCCTCCAATCTCATCTTCTTTGGGTAGTCCTTCCAGAGCAGAGACAATGACAACCAGAGCAGGAGTTGGCCAGCGATGGTTCCTGGGCCGAATCCAGCCTGCTGCCTGTCTCTAAAGGTTTACTAGAGCACGGCTTTGTCCATCTGTTTATGTGCCCATGGCCGAGGCTGTGCCGTAGCAGCGAAGTTGAGGAGCTGCAACAGAGACCACGTGGGCCGCCAGGGCTACAATATTTACAGGACAAGTCTGCTGCCTCCCCGGACGGGGTAGTGTTTGCACCCTATCATTGGCTGTGGGACCCTGGGTCAGGCCCTGAATATCTGCTTCTCGCTGTGTCTGCAGGAAAAAAGAAGAGAGAGAGAGAGACTAAGGACACCTATAAGAGAGGCGAGTATGAAAGTGGTCTGAGAAGGGGAAAAGCAGGCAGAACCCCGAACGGGTGCACAGAGCAGGAGAGGCTCTGGAGGCCCGCAGGCCCGCAGTCGCTGCATAGACCTGTCATTTTGGGCAAGTCGCTCAACCTTGTGGAGACCCCTCTGAAAAATGATGACAAAAGTTCCCACCAGATGTCACCTTTTCAGAGAGGTCTTCCCTGACCTCTGTATCTGAAACGACCCACCCTCACCTGGCTTTATCTCTCTTTACCCTCTTACACTGCTGGTGGGAATGCAAACCGGGGAAGCCACTCTGGCAAACAGGATGGAGGTTCCTCAGAAAGTTAACAATAGAGCTACCCACCCAGGGGTGCCTGGGTGGCGCAGTCATTAAGCGTCTGCCTTGGGCTCAGGGCGTGATCCCAGCGTTCTGGGATCGAGCCCCATGTCAGGCTCCTCCGCTGGGAGCCTGCTCCTTCCTCTCTCACTCCCCCTGCTTGTGTTCCCTCTCTCGCTGGCTGTCTCTATCTCTGTCAAATAAATAAATAAAATCTTAAAAAAAAAAATAGAGCTACCCTAAGACCCAGCAATTGCACTACCCAAAGGTATTTACCCAAAGGATAAAAACATACTGATTCGAAGGGGCACATGGCACCCTGAAGTTTCCAACAGCATTATCTACAATAGCCAAACTATGGAAAGGGACCAAATGTCCATCAACAGATGAATGAATAAAGAAGATGTGGTCTACACATACAATGAAATATTACTCAGCCATCAGAAAGAATGAAACCTTGCCATTTGCAATGACACAGATGGAACTAGAGGGTATTATGCTAAGCAAAATAAGTCAGTCAAAGACAAATACCATGTAATCTCACTCATGTGTGGAATTTAAGAAACAAACAGATGAACACAGGCGAAGGGAAGAAAAAATAAAATAAGATGAAGACAGAGAGGGAGGCAAACCATAAGAAACTCCTAACTCCAGGGAACAAACTCAAGGCTGCTGGAGGGGAGGTGGGGGGGGGATGGGGTAACTGGGTGACGGGCATTAAGGAGGGCACTTGTGATGAGCACTGGGTGTGTGTAAGGGATGAATCACTAAATTCTACACCTAACACTAATACTGTACTACATGTGAACTAACTTGAATTTAAATAAAATCTTGAAGAAAAAAAATTAAAAATAGAAGAGAGCTTTACTGAGATATAGTCCATATGCCATACAGTTCACCCATTTAAAACATACAATTCAGAGCTTTTTAGTTTATCCATATACTTGTGCAATCGTCAGCACAATACATTTTAGAACATCTTAAACTATTTGAAGTTGAGGGAAAATACACCTATCATAAAACATACCATCTCACCGGTTTTTAAGCATACAGTTCAGTGGAACTAAGTATATTCACACCGTTTAGACCGATCACCACCATGGATCCCTGGCTGTCCTACTTCATTTTTTCCTCATAGCACTTACATACGCCTGAAAATATATCATTGCTTATGTTTTATTATTTATTGAATGTATTTCCCTTGTCAACTCCATGAGGATAGGACTTGGTCTTGTTCACCACTTATCCCAATGCTGGGAAGAGCGTTAGGGACATGGCAGGTGCTCAATAAATATTCAAATAAATGAGTGACTAGTGAGTCAATGTGCTGAGTCCATTACTGTGTACACGGCGTACTCTCTGTAAAGGCTCAGCGATGAGCCTGGCGCAGAGTCCGTACCCACAGAATGGCAGCCAGCTCCAAACCAGCCAGAACTGCACCAATGTCTTTATGCAGCACCCTTCATCCCTCAGGAGCTGGCACAAATCTGTAAGAAGCATGGTCATTTGCATATACTTGTTTCCACAGCAGGTGGCATGCTCTTGGACTTGCTCCCAGTCCTTCTTTGTGGGACCTAACAGGCCTGGGGGCTGGGTGGGCAGCCAAGAAAGAGGGTGGGTAGTAGAGTCAAGAGTATTAAGGAGGGCACGTATTGCATGGTGCACTGGGTGTTATACGCAAGTAATGAATCATGGAACATTACATCAAAAACTAGGGATGTACTGTATGGTGACTAACATAATATAATAAAAAAATATTATTATAAAAAAAATAAATTAAATTAAAAAAAAAAGAGCAGAACCTCCAAAATTGTGGAGCAAGAGTGGCACCGCCATCCTGGTATTGGTGAGGCTTCTCCAGAGAGACAGAACCAGTAGGATATCTACGGAGAGAGATTTCTTTTAAGAAATTGCCTCCCATGATTGTGGAGGCTGACAATTCAGGTTGAGAGTGAATGCTGCAGTCTTGAGTCTGAATTCCACAGGGCAGCAGGACAGAAACTCAGGCAGGGTTTGTAGGCTGCCATCTGGGGGCAGAATAACTTCTTCAGGAAACCTCAATCTTTTTCTCCTAAGGCCTTCAACTGATTGGACGGGGCCCACCCACGCTCTGGAGGCTAATCCACTTTGCTCAAAGTCTAGAGGTGCCTTCACAACAACTGGTGTTTGACCAAAAACTGGGCACCATAGCCTAGCCAAGTTGACACCTGAAATTCAGCATCACAATTCCCAACTGCATATGTCCTGTCCCCACTTTCCAGGTCCTTTTCACTCCCTTGCAAAGGAAGAAGGTAATGAGGCAGACTGAGCAGACACCCGGGAAAGGCTGCCAAGAGGACATAGGCCCTCAGTGCCCATCCCTGTTATGAGGTGACAGGCACTGATCAACTAGCTCAAGGCCAGGCCTCCTGGAACAGTTGGGTGACGGTGGACTAACCAACTTCCTGCTCAATGATCTGCCACCATCTGCATAAGTCATGCCCCAGAGAGGTCAAGGCCTTAGCCATTTATTGGTTGTTGCTTCTGCGGCCTCAGGAGCATAAGGCAAATGGAAAACTGGCTTCTGGGCCCTGCTGCCACCATTTTCCTTCTTCCTGGGTGGAAGCTATCACTCGAAGCAAGATGTGAAAGGAGGCCCCAGGTCCCTTGGGACACACATGGGGACTCAGGAGGACAGGAAGAGGGAAGGACCCAGCCGAGGACTGCACTTGGCTCTGGGAGCTTCATGAACCAGACCCAGCACCAAACCCTAGACAGGATGTTCCCATGCATCCTGCGTTCCTTAGGACATGAAACACAGAAATGTGATCAACCAAGGCCACCAACCAAGGCTACCAATATGGCGCATTGCCCTGGTCTTGTCAACCTTAGGTCTCTCTGCCTTTCATTTCTGAGCAAAACTTGCTGAACCTCTTCGACATTCCCAAGTAGTTTATGAGACAAGCCTGCGCCTGTGAGTCAGTTAGCTTTTTCTCAGTCCCAGTGCCCATTCTAACATGGCTGGCTTCCCAAGCCAGGTACCCAAGCCAGAGCCCCCAGGCAACTCTGGGCTGGGTGAACGGCCCCATCCTCCAGCCCTGACGAACAGGTGCATTCTACTGGACCTAGCCCGGGGCTGCCAGCCAGCAGAGCTACCTGACTCAACTCAATGCAGCTCCACTGGGGGCCATCTGGCCCCCCCCACCCGCTCCCCAACCCCCGATTTGACTGCCATCTCAAGTATTCCAGCCCAACACCCAGTCCAGGGAGGCAACAGCCACACAGACAATGGGATGGCCAATCTGGGCTTGTGCTGTGTGTCCCTATGGATTAACGAATGGGAAACAGGGCTTGGAGTTGGTGAGCCGGTGGTCACATTTTAATTAGCTGATACATAACTATGCCTTTGAGGCACCCAGCTTGCTTTACGGGCTCTCTTTTTGGCCACCAATAGGCTAGTCTTATTTAACCACATTTTACTTACGACAGAAACCGGGGTCTGGGTCTAAACTACCAAGGCTGCAGCGGTCTTGTTTTCAACACTATCTATGAACACATCTGCCTCCACCAACTGGCTACATTCCTGCACCGTGACTCACTCTGGCACGCTCAGCCAGGGGGAGCGCACATGGGTGCTTGCCCATCCTCTCTGAGTCCAAATCCTGGCCGCACTCTCCTCTGTGTGAGGGCCTGGCCTTGGTTTCCTCCCCAGAGCGAGAGGTACATGACTCTCGGCTGCAGGGTCATCTTTTTATCCAGGCACCGGGAAGCCTGTAGCTGGAGCCCGAGCTCAAGAGCGTCAGGCTGGGAAGCTGCCGACGAGCGGAGCTGAGAGCACTCAGCTGTTCTGATGGGCATCTCGGGGACCGAGGGTGTCCCAAGGAACTGACAGGTGGCTGCTGGGTAAACTGTAATTTAACCTATATGTTTACTTTGATAAATGTGCCGATAGGAGCATGCTGCCTATAAATTTCAGTCCTCGGGGAAAGAGTCCTTTCGTTCCCAAGATATTGATTCCGGAGCATTGCATCCCTCATCCCTCGGCTTTGCAGGGCAGAGCAGGACTACACTGAGAGTCTGAGATCTAACTCACTTAGAACGTAATAGGAACTTTCACAGAAAAATAAAAACAAAACCCCAGAAGGGTGGCCGCTGGCTCTGACTTGCCCAAGCCTCGGTGTTGGTCTCTTCTGCTGCAGGCACCTGACGATCCTTCTCCTCGGTGGTGATCGGGGACAGTCAAATCAAGGCAGGCACACCTCGGAGCCTGGATTTGGTTTAAAAAATGGTTTGTCCTAAAGGGAGCAGTATGAGCTTCAGCAAGCAGATCCATCAGTCTAAACTGTGTGCGGAGTGCAAACTCCAAGCTTCCTCCGAAGTCACACTATGACATGTTCTAGTTAGGAAGTGAGCTTTCCCCCACTCCAGATGCCAGGTGATAAGAATTACTGATGCATTGCTTTCAAAGCAGTTGGTTTTATGGCTTGGCAAGGCTGGCTTTGAGATTCTGCTGGGCTTCATTTGCATACTGAATGACAGTGTAGGAAAACGCACCGGAAGGCCTCAGACACGGTTAGCCTCTCCCATCTCTGCTGCCAGTTATAGGTCATTTTAAACTAACATCTGGTGAGTGTACTTTTAAACCATATCTGTAGCTTTAATTAGGGATCTCCCGGGAATGTCAGGGGAGGAAAGAGAGAGACATCCCCAGAGGAAGATTCAGACACTGGCAGCTCCACTGAATCAAAGTCCTGGAAGCTGGCCTGGCCTGAGGGAGCTCTTTGCACAAGAGGATCTCAATATCAGCTACCTGCTGGCCTAGGCAGAAATTTGCTTCCATACCCGGAAGATCCTACCGCCCTTCAGAAAGCAGCTTCTGCGCACCGAGACCTGAGCGGTGGTTCCCCTGATGCAGCCACAGAAACCAAAACTGTCCCCAAAATGCCCCCAAGGAGTTGAGGTCACCTCGGGACTCCTTTCCCAAGAGCATTTGCGACAAGGAACCGGTCAACGGGCTTCTCTGCCCTGCCAGGGGGCTGATGATTCCCCCTCCTTTTCTTTTTCAGCAAGGACAATTCTTGAATGGTACTCCTTACATGAAACGGATGGTACTTTCCACATAGGTAAATGAGATTTAATATTCTCCTTACACATGTTCATTTCTTGCAGTGATGTTAGAGATCTAACACACTATTTTAAAATTCTACAAACTCTCAGGGATAGATATTTTAAACCCAAATAAAAATAGCCTTTCCTCTCCTTTCTGCTTGCCTGACAAAATGGCATGCTTAGCTTACATCAGACCGTAACCCACTGATGAACAGAGAAGCCAGTGGTCTAAAGAGAGGCAGCCCTACCATTTGGTTGTTTCCATCCCCACCTCCTCCCCTGATAAATGTAAGTAATAAAAAAAAATCCTCCATTTCACTGGAATGCCCATTAAAATGTAAACACAGAGAGGGGATTTTGAGTAGGCTACAAAAATGCTTTATTCAAGAGACTGCAAACGGCAAACCAATCTAAAGTTGACTTTTAAACCTAGTATAGATAGTATGTAAATATGCGAGGCTCCCTGTTTCTAAGGGGCATGCAGGGAATCTACGTATTTATTGGAAAATCTGCAACACGGCGTCGGGGGGCTGTCAAGAACCCTGCAAAGATGCAGGCTCGGCCTCTTCCCTTTCCCAGCTGTCTGTCTGAATCAGACACAAAGATCCTGATGCCCACGGCTGCACGCGGCAGGAGCCCCACGACATTTCTCACTGACAAAATATGGGGCCTCTGCCCGGAAATCTCCCAATGCAAAGGGAATTTCAGAGCAGAAAGAACGGCGTGTTCTATCTGCCCCCACTCGGGATACTTTTTTTCCAGGTGTGACCTTGGATGAAGGGGCACCGATGCAATTGCTCTTGCCAGGAGTCCGGTACTGGATCAGAGGCCATCCACGGGTCTTCCCCTCACTGTCAGGAACGACAGGTAGATCCCACTGGTATTGATGTCGATTCCCACGGCTCGCAGGTAACTGCCAAGAGTCCAGGCTGTGGGGGAAGCTCGTCATCACCACTAGAGTCGAAATCTGACACACATGTGCCAGACCTGAAGGGGGCCAAGTCTCCTGCAAGTTCAGCAACTGCGTGCCAATTAGCAGCTGGGAGCCCCCCTGCTCGAGTACGGGGGACCCTGCTGCGAGCGCCATCGAAGCGGTGCAGGGCGAAGTGGTCAAGAAGTAAGAGGGAGCAGAGCTGACGTCAAGGTCATCACAGTGGCCCTGGTCCCTCCTGCTCTCCGGAAGCTCACAGTCCTTGAAGGGGCTGGCCGAAGAGTCTGTCGGAAACTTACAAAACACAGCTTTCCCTGTTCATCGTGGAAAGCTAAGTTCATGTTTTGTGCAACCAATGGGGGCTACAAGCCTACTAATAGGTATTGTATGCGGGAATCTGTGGGTTTGCGCATATTTATATAATCTGTGAGTATATTCTTTATTTTTACTGCCTGCTCTGCTCAGACTGCAGACAGCACTAAGATCATCAGCAGCCTCCTAAATTATAGATTGGCTCACCAAGTACACTGTGTCACTCATTAGCGACACCATCTCGCAGCTCCGCACAACAATAAATTAAGTAACACAATCGCTGCAGGGAAATTAGGTGAATAATTCTCACATTAAACTAAAAAGTTTGGGATGCCTTTGGTTTCTTCCGGGCTGCTCCGAAGACAATGCAGTCCCATGAATAGACAACAGACAGGACTCTAAATTCCAAGGGTACAATTCTTCAGAGCAAGTTAGGTGTGGTTTACATTAAAAATAGAACAGGCTCCCGCAAACAGACTTGTATTTATATAGAATGTTGCGACAACTGTCATTTTACATTAGTCAGAGAAATCCCACAGGACCGGTGTAAGTATTAAATGTGGCAATTTTTTTTGTTTACCGACAAAACATAATAAAAAGAACACAGCCTCCTGGATGACACTCTGGATGATTTTTTTTCCTTTTTCCCTGAAGTCATTCATAAAATAAACATGTGTCCCCAGTCCTTGCAAGGCTCCTTTATGAGAGTCTCCTGACAGTGAACTAGGGATGACGGAGTGGGGGCCCCCGAGACCCCAATCCAGAAGCTCCCACTCCGGGCCCTCTCGCTACACTTCTAGTTGCTGCCCGAAGAGAAACCACAGAGCACAATTCCAGAGTCTTTTTTGAACCGTGTGATAAGGATGGAGTTACAGGATTTCGGCAGGGACATTTACAAGGCAGGGAAAGCCAGTCTTTCTGCACAGATGAGGTGGGGAGAGGCCTCTAAGTCACAAATCCTAAATAGCTTGCCTCGCGCTTCTTGCTACTAAAATATGGAGATCGCCAAAGAGTTCCTTCCACGAAACCACCCAAACAAGAAAAGCAAGGATTGGGGACAGGCCAGCTGCTCAGATAAAGCTGGCAGCCCTTGATGGCCTACCTCCTCCTTGCCCCGGCTTACTGCTGGTAAGGGGGCCGAAGAGGCGAAAGACCAAGAGACTGTTGACCGCAGCGTGAGGTCGCCTCTGAGCATGCCGGGCTTGTGGTTTGGACCAGGACTCCCTCTGGTCAGCTCTCCAGGGGTGTGCCTTGGACAGAGGTTCTCAAAGTGTGGTCAGCACCCATGCTATCCTCGTGATGACCCTGAGACACGATTCGCCTCTAGTGGGGTGTTTTCAAGAGGCTCCATGACATGATGACGTGGTTGATCCGACACCTGGGGCGATGTGCCATGCTTGTGCATCCTTGGGTTTCAAAATTCCTTCAGTTTTTTTTAATTAACTTTTTATTTTAAGTCCAGTATAGGTAAAATATAGTGTTATATTAGTTTCAGGTGTGCAATATCGTGAGTCAACAGTCCCATACATCACCCAGTGCTCATCACGACGAGCGCCCTCCAAAACTCCTTCGGTTTTAACTCAAATATAGTGACGACCAAGAGCTATAAACCCATAATCTAAAACTCTTTGAGGTCCTCACTGAAGTTTACGAGTGTAAAGGAGTCCTGAAACCTGTCTCCACGGGCTCGTGCGCCCCCTAAACTCCGGTGTGGGGGCCTCACTGAGTTCTAACTCTAACCTGATGAGTCAAACACAACTCCGCCTCCCAAGTCCCTGCGACAAGCTCAGCCTGCCCCCGGAGGGTGGTCGTGGGCACCGGAGACGCTGCCCCCCCTCCCCAGACATCTGGCTCAGGGAGGGGTAAACAGCTCCTGTGTGACCAGCCTTGTCCGAACAGCCAGTATGTTAAAGAGAGAGGACCATCACAGGGGAGCTTCTGGGAATTAATACTTCCCTCTTAGAGCTTCACAGCCAACTAGTACAAGCAAGTGTGATCGAATACTATTTATTTACATTTATTATATTTATATTATATATATATTTTATATATATATATAATATATATATATATATTTTATATATGCATTCCCACTGTCCTGGGTAACACATTCATTTAGAATTCAGGCACGTGAGACTGGATTTGCAATGAAAGATCTATTTAATGACGCCAAATGCCCAGATCCTGCTGGGGTCACTTGCGGCTCATGCAGGTAATGCTGCTTTCACCTCTGGTCCCAACTGTCATCTGGGCCAGAAGTATCCTCAGAAGAGCTCATGCTTGTCTCCCAGCCAAGGTGGAGGGGCGAAGGGACTAAGGGAGCTCAGGGTAGGGAAGGGACACACCTCTTCCCCAGGGTTTGCAGCACCTTGAGGTCCCTCTTCCCAGTGTGGTTGTGACATGGAGCCTGGGGCTTATTTCGATGACTGCTAACCCTGTGGTAGTGGCTGACCATTTGCTGTCTTGGATCCTTGATCCTTTCCCTGTGAAATAGAGATAACAGATCTACTTCTCCGCGCTGCTCTGAGGGGAAGAGGAGATCAGAGCAGAGCCTCAGCCTTGTGCCTGCTCAGTCTACGTGAATTTCTCCCCTACCCTTCTGGCAGAAATGGCCCAAAGCTGAACCTCATGACCATGACCAGGCTCATGGGGAGTCTCCATGTCTACTGTCTGCCTAGCAGCCAGAGGAGAAAGTGTGGGGAAGGAGGGCGGGAGGGCTGGGACACCCCGCCAACAGCCTGGAAACCTTGTGTGACCGTTGTTCCCTCTGAGTGTGGCTCTGGAGGAGGCGCTGGGAGACTTTTTGCCCTTCCATACAGTATGTCTTTGTAGCAGCCCTATGTGTATTTCCATAATAATAAAAAAGGAAAACCTGTCTTCGTATTGGGATTCTCATCATTAAGTGAGAATTTGTTTCATTGTCTATTAAAGTGACATTTTTGCAAGACTTGGCATTACGGAACGTCAGTAGCAATGAGTTTGGGCTCACACAGCGAAGAGACGGAGCACCACTTCTGTAATCAAAGAGACTCTCTCCCCATCCCATTATCACAAACATACTGGGTATTTGTTGAAAAATACTTTTTCTGGATGCTTCAGCTTTAGGGAGGGGTGGACCCCTAAGGCCCCTTCAGCTCTCAAGTCTATGATTCCAGAGAGAACAGGCCCAGGAGAAAATTAAAGGAGTTTCCCAACTCAGAAAATTAAAGCCTGAAAACAAAACGTGTTGGTCAAAGGCAGGACAAGATGGCATCACAAAGTGGCACCATTTTCAAAGACTAATCTAAGCATCTCTTGGTTCTGTTCGGTTTAAAATTTTGGAATCTCTTTCCACTAATGAAAAAGGTTTCACATGAAGGGGAAAAAATGATTAATTATGAATTCAACTGCAATGTCCTAATTATTAAAAAATATTAAATTTAATTATTCAGAAAATATTTAGTCACAGTTTATGTTCATCTAGGGAAGGAGATTTAAAAACCCCAACATAATTAGAAATTACATTAAGCTATTAATTAAGGGCTCAGGATTTTGTTTTGTTTTTTTCAAAATGTGACTTCAACTTCTTTGACTTGACGTTCCCTGGCCCAGAGTCTAGGGAAGCCCCTCACGCTCCTCGGGTGGCAAGGGCACGTGCCGGAAGGACAGGGACGCTGCACGTGGCGTCACTGCATTTTGACATGACTGCTGGTGCAGTTTCCAGAGCATGAGGTCAGAAGGAAGAAACCACCGAGCCCAGGAGGAAACAATCCTCCATAAGCAGGAACCAACACAAACAAAATCAAGTTAAAAATCAAAACAGCAAAGACCCAGATACTGGAATGATCAGAAACAGAAGCTAAAACTGGCCTGTTTCATCTGCTTACAGAAAGAGAAGGGGAGGAAAAGACCATGAGGGAGCAAGAGAAGCTCAAAACTGAAGATGCCGCTTTGAAGTAAAAGGGAACTAGAACTTCTAGAAACAAAAACACAGTAGTAAACATTTACGACACGACTGAAGGGAAATAATCAACAGTCAGAGAGAGAATTGGTGAACTGAAAGATAAATCCAAAGATACTAAGAAGGCCAATACGGAGGGCAGGTGTGGGGAGAGGCGACACAGAGGTGGAGGGGTGCACAGGGGACGGCCTCCGCCTTGGTCTGACTGCAGAGGGAGGAGGGGGAAGGCAGGCAGCAGGGCTGAGCCTGCCCGACAACGTCTGAGAACTCTGAAGGTCTGAGAGGCATCCAGCCAACCACAGATTCTCGAAGCCCGGTGAATCCCCACCAGGAAAAGCAAATATAAACCCTCATGGGATTCGCTGTGGGGAGAATGTGGACCACAGAGAGGAGGAGGGAGGGGGCCTCAACGGCTGTGTCAGAAAAAGAGAAATGACAATTAGACCAACAGCTGATTTCTCAACTGCAACGGTAAAGTCCCAGGAGACACGGGCCTAATATTTTCAAGTGCTGAGAGAGAGTAACTGTCAACCTAAAATCGTATATCTAGCAAAAAAGTCTTTCAAGGGGGAGGACGGAATGAAGATATTTGCAGCAGCAAAGCAAACACACGACGAAACCTGAGCAGGTTTACTGCCGACAAGACTCCGCGAAGGAAGCTTCTCCAGGATGGGCTTCAAGCAGAGGGAAAACGGTTCCAGAAGGAAGGCCTGAGAGGCAAGAATACGGGGTGACGAAGGACGTGGCAGAACCGAGGGCGCATTCCAGCAACTTCTCTCCCCTCTGCAAGCTCTGCTCCTTCTTGCTCACCAAGGACGAGCCTTCGGCAGATCCTCACTCTCTGCCCCCATCTCTCTCCTCGTCGCTCTTAAACCAGCTCCACACAGACTTTGTCCCCAGCCCGTCCTCCTCAGGGCTGAGTCCTGGAAGGTGGCCTGAGGCGGCGAGCTCCTCCTTCCCTCTTGAGCCTCACGGCTGATCCTGGGCCGCTACTTTCGCACCCCCTCCCTTACCGACCTGGGTTCCTGGGATAGTCGGCACAGAACACCACAAATTTGGACAACTTACACCAACAGAAATGTATCCTCTCTCGGCTCTGGAGGCTGGACTGAACTCCAGGTGCTGGCAGGCCCAGGTTCTCTGGAAAGTCTCCGGGGAAGGGTCCTTCCTGTCTCTTCCCCATGTCCGGGGTGTGCTGGTAAACCTTGGCGGCACGTGGCTTGGCTGCATTGCGCTAAGCTCTGCCCTCATCATTTCATGCCCTGCTTTGCACCGGCATCCATTCTTCCTCCTCTTATAAAGGACACCAGTCTTAGTGGATGTGGGGCCCACCTTATTTCAGTACATCTGCCAAGGCCCTATTTCCAAATAAGGTCACATTCACAGGTACTGGGGGTTAGGACTTGAACATTTCACAACTAGAAACACCACCTCTGTGCTGAGGGCGTACGCATTCATATTTCTGGCATGGACCTCCCCCTCCCCTGCCCCGAAAAGGCAGTTCTCTGTAGACTTAGTAGAGCTCAAGTTTCTGGGCCTCTCTTGTATCTGATTTTTATACAACTTTGCATTTTCTTCTTAAAGAAGGCCCTTAAAATTGTATAAGCTTCAGGCCAACAACTAACGCTGGGATCTGCCTTTGAAACCCCAGACTCGGGTATCTGACTGCCTAGCTGAATTTAGACATCTCAGGTTCAACATGTCTGAAGTCCCATTGCTCCCCCCGACCTGTGCCTCCCACAGCTTGCCCATCTCAGGGGATGGCTACTCCATCTTCCAGCTGCTCAGGACAAAACCCTCTGGGACATACTTGATGCCACCCCACACCTGATCCAGGAAGAAACCTATTTGTGCCACCTTCAGATTAAACCCAGTACTAGACTCCTTCTCCCCATCTACCAGGCTACACCCTGGCCCCAGGCACCAGCATCTCTGGCCTGGTTTATTACGTTAACCTCCTAACTGGTCCCTCATGAAGTAGACTGAATGTTTGTACCCCCCCATTCATATGTCAGGATCCTAACCCCCAATATGATGGCAGTAGGAGATGGGTCCTCTGGGAGATGATTAGCCTTCCTGAACTGGATAAATGTCCTTATAAAGGGACCCCAGAGAGCCCCCTTGCTATTCCCACCATGTGAGGATAGGGTAAGAAGTCAGCAGTCTGCAACCCACAAAAGGATTCTCACCAGAACCCCACCATGAGGTTATACTGATAGCAGACTTCCAGCTTCCACAACTGAGAGGAATTTATTTACAATCTGCCCAGTCTATGGTCTTTTGTTACAGTAGTCCAGACTGACTAAGACACCCGATCGCCATCCTTCTTCCTCCTCCCACAGTGTGCTGTCATTGCAGTGGGCGGGAACCTTTCAAAATATAAAGCAGATCCCACAGCTGCTGGGCTCAGATCCCTCCAGTGGCGCCCCACTGCACTCAGGGTAGAAGTCAAAGCCCCTACAATGCACACCCCACAAGGCCCCCGGGAACCTGGCCCTCCACCTCCTGTCTGCTCTGCTCTCCTCACTCACTCTGCCTGCCCCACTGGTCTCCTTGCTGACTCTGAACATGCCAAGTATGCTCCCACCTCACCGCTCCCATGTTCCTCCTCTGGCAAACATGGCTCCCTCCCTAAGCCCCGCAGCCTTCCCTCAGATCCCACTGCCTCCCTGAGGTCAGCCCTGACCACCCCACCCCACAGACAACCGTACTTGCATTCCCCTCTGCCTTGTCCTGTTCTTCCATTTTCCCAGAGTAGTTATCGCTTTCTAACGTCTTACATAATTTACTCATGGATTACATTTCTGGTTTAGAACCTGTCACCCCTCCAGCTGGAATGTAAAGCCCATGAGGTCAGGAAACTTCCTCTGCTCCACCCACTGTGTATCCCAAGTGCCTAGAACCGTGCTTGGTGCATAGTGTTCAATAAGCATCTGTAAAAGCAAAGAATGAAAATATTAGCTGTGTAAATGAGAACGATAATAATAGCTATCTTGTGGGACATAAAATAATCAAGATACACTCAACACCTTCACAGCAAGAACTACTGCTTGGATGAGGAGGGTGTGGGTCGGCGCTGGTCACGGCCAAGTGCCTGGTATTTCTGGTATTGTTCAAGAGGATGGCCAGACTATTGATTAACTTCAGACTCTAGTAGGTCAGATATCTATGTTAACATTTATAAGATAACCATTAAAGAAACAAAGGATACAACTTCCAAACCACAGGACGTTTGTAAAAGATGGGAAAGGGAAAAACACGAAGTTCAATCAATCAAAAACATGGAAAGAAAGGAAAATAAGAAGAAACACACACAAAACCCTCAGAACACATGGAACGTTCCAGATGATAAACATGAATTCAATTGATCAATAATTACAGCCAATATAAATAGACTCAATTTTCAAGTTAAAGGAAGAGATTGGCAGTCTGGATTAAAAATAAAATCTCATGATATGCTATTTAAACCTGGCATAGGTAAAAAACATAAGGAAGTGAACTGTCCAAAGTAAAAAGATGGAAAGAGATCCACCAAATATTAATCAATAAAATGGATAAAATAGACTTTGAGGCGAAAACCATTATTAGAGATAAAGAGGATAACTACAGATCGATGAAAGATTCAATTCAAGAGGATATACACCAATTCCTGAGAAGGTGAATGTGGAACAAAGATCTGACAGGGGAGCAAACCACGTGGATTTCCGGAGGAAGAGTTTTGCAGGTAGAATATTATGGAAGTCTTCACCCTCGCTACGTATCTGGAAACTTTAAAATACTCCAAACAAGCCATGAGTCTGACAGAAGAAATAAAAGTGAAAATTGTAAAATGCACTGAGCTAAGTGCCAGCAGAAATGCTACCAATCAAAACATGTAGGTGCACCTGAAATAGCATTTGTAGGAAAAATTATATACCTTCAGGGTTATTTTTTCAGAGAAGAAGAATGGGTGAAAATAATGCATTAAGTAATAGGGGGAAAAAGAGTAAACACAAAGAGAAAAAAATCAACACAAAGAAAGTAGAAAGAAAAAAATAATACAAACCACAGCTAGAATTTATGACACGGAAACAATTATACAGTAGAGGGAATCAATGAAGTCAAAAGTTGATTCTTTGAAAAGTCTAATATTGACAAACCTCTGGCAAGTATCAAGAGAAGAAGAAGGAAAGTACATTTAAACAATATTAGGAATAAAACAGGCACATAAGTACAGGTGAAACAAGGATTAAAGAGATAAGAGAATGTTATGAACACCTTTAGCCAGCTAGCTTGAAAACTGAGGTGGAACGGATGAATTGCTAGAAAAATGCCAACAACTAAGCGTGACTCAGAGAGCAACAGAAAGTGGTTGTGCCATTTTACACTCCCCCCCCCCCCCCGCAGCAGTGTCTAAGCGTTCCAGTTGGGATGATGGGATTGCATGGCTATTGCCACAGAGGCTCTGCAACAGAGGTGGGCAAACAACTGCCTGTAGGAGGCCACCTGTGCAAATAAAGTTTTACTGGCACACAGCCATACCTCTTCATTTATGCAATGTGGCCAAGCTGCTTTCACAAAAGCAGAGTTGAGTAGCTGCAGCAGAGGACCACTGCATGGCCTGCAGGCCTAAAATATTTATTAGCTGTCCCTTTCAGAAAAAGTTTACTGACCCTTGATTTACAGGAAGATAATGAAAAGCTGAGGGCAAATAATAGGCAACTGAAAGCCAGGTATGGAGGCCTGCAGGGCAGACCAAGTTTAGGATCTACTAGACAATGGATGAACCAAAGAGCAAATGCCCAACCGATGTGTGTTAAGCCAGGGTCAGGGACCGAGTTGGGAAAATTGGGAACGTGGGATGGAAGCATCTCCCCAGATGCCTCCAAAGATTTTGATTCCCCAAGACAACTCGGAATCTTCCAAGCCTGAAGAAGTGCCCACCCTACTTGGAAGAGCTAGTGCTCTCCTATGCTAGAAAAACAATGCAGAACCCTCAACTCAGGATATGTTCCCACTCCCCCTACTAAATATTGGGCCTGTAGGTAGGGTTAAAGAGCAGCATAAGCCAGAGGGATGTTCTGGCCTGACAAGAAAGGACAGGGATTACACCCCAAAGTTACTGCAAGCCCTGGCCAAGTAGTACTGGAGGAAGGACATGGGGGGATGGATTCTGAAGGTTCTTGCTCAAAGAGGCTTGACCACAAAATTGAATAATGAAGAGCGTGTGAACCTAGGGGCTTGCTCCTGAAATCCAACACTCTGGTGAAGACCCCTGGAGATAGTGTAAGCTCTCTACTGGGATGGCTCCTAAAAATATGCAAAAAGAGAAGTTTAAATGCCAGGAATGCCCTGGTCAACGGCAGAGGAAGGGATGAAAGGGCCCAGGAAGCTAACACCTATGGCCAAAACAAAGGATGCTTCATGGGAAGGACCGGAAGACACACTGTACTCTAAGGGCATAAGGAATGTGTCTATGAGAGGGGCCCAGCATCACTACAAAGTTCAGTGGTGACCATGGCTCCTCGGTAGGGCAGGGCTGAAGGGCTGAAAGGAGAGGCTGATAGAGAATTTGCCTTGCTGATAGCAATGGGGTGATAGGATATCAAAGCAGTAGAGGGGGCAATGCAACAGCCAAAGATCTGCAGAGAGTTATAGAGAAGGTCATTAGAACATGGGGCAAGAGAGGGGAGAGGCTGGCAAGCTTGTTCAATGGAAGAAATCAGGGATGGATGCCCAGGGAGTTGAAGGCAGGGCAATTACCCCAATAAAAAGTCACAATCCCTTACCTAATCTCTGGGCCTCAGCCAGTTTTTATACTGGAACCACTGGAAGAAGAGATGGACAGGTGCCCAAGAAAAAGGAATCCCAAGGAAGTATATATAATGGGATGATCCCCCAGTCCTTCCTACTGCCATTTTTGGGGTTATCTGTGCACGAACTGTATATAGTCAGGAAGGAGGACTGTTGCTAGACACAGAGCCTGGGTTAATATCAAGACTCAGAGACCCCCAAGTGTAATCATGTTCCTCTCATTAGAGTGGAGGCTTGGTAATAAATGGACTCCTGTTCAAAGTCGACTTATGATGGGTCTGCTGGGTCTGTGATCTATCTGGTGGTCATTTCCCTCATCCTCAAATGTGTGATTGGGATTTACCTACTTGGCAGTTGGTATAGCCTCATGGTGGGCCCTTGGTCTGTGAGGTACAATGGGGGAAAACCAAGTAGAAGTCTCAGAAAGTACCACCCCCCATACTAGCTAAGATAACAAAGCAAGAACAGCATCCGGGGGTGGTGGCAGAGACAAGTGTCATCCTTACGGATCTAAAGGAAGCAGATGTGGTGATCCCATTTATGTCATTACTTAATTCACCAGTAGGAGCTCCTGCAGAACCCGACTGATGCTGAACTATGACTGTAGACTACTCAACTGGGTAGCAGCCCCAGTCAATCCACAGCTACCGTGTTAGATGTCGTTCCTAAAACAGATTACTGTGGACTCAGAAACATGGCTTAGGATGATTGATTTGGTGACTGTGTTCTTTTCTATCTCAATCGGAAAAGATCAGAAAAGGTTTTCATTCACATGGAATGGATAATAATATTCACTTATAACAAGCAAAACTCTGAGCAAACTGGGAAGAGAGGGGAACTTTCTTAATCTGATAAAGAATATGCTTATAACAAATATTATAATTAAAGATGAATTATTGAAAGTTTTCCTTCTGATACCAGCAAGACAAGGACGTCTGCAATCACCATTTCTCTTTGATATTATACTGGAGGTCCTAGACAGCATAGTAAGGCAGGAAAAAAAAAAATCAAAGGTATAAAGATCAGAAAGGAAGGAATAAAATGTTCATTATTTGCAGATGACATGATTATCTACATGTATATGAAAAAATACAGACGATTCTACAGATCAGCTATTAGACTGAATGAAAGGGTTTACCTAGATACAAAGTCAATATACAAAAATGAATAGCACTTCTCTCTGTCGGCAGCCGTAGGATACACAAAACAACATTTTGAAAGATAAGATTTAGTGTAAAAAATATCAAAAATATCGTCTGCCTGACAATGAATCTAACAAAAGATACACAAAACTTTGCAATCTGTTTTAAGCTCACTGAGGACAAGGACCTTATTTGCTCACCAGTGTATGTCCCCAGCACTTGGAACATGCCTGGGACATAATGGGTGCTCAGTAACTATTTGCTGAATGAATATGTGTACGTGATGCCCATTTTACTCTTCCCCTTTACCATCTAACACCCTTCCTTCTGATCTTCATGTTACTTCCTTGGATAAGCCTTCCCTCAACCCTGCATCACATTAGATTGTCACGTTTTCGTAACATCTCTTTTCCAGGGCCCACCGCAATTGTACTTAAGTAATTAAATTTGTAACTGTTCAATGTCTGCCTTCCCCGCTGGAACGTAGATTCCATGAGGATAGGAAATGTACTTGGTACAAGGAGGCACCCCTCAAATACTCTTTGACTAATTAATGAATCCCACTTGCCTGCAATTCCATGTCTTTGAGTTTCCTCACCTGTCCCTTTCCAACCACCCAGCACACATGATTTTGTGCTGCCTCCTCTTGCCTAGTTTCACCACCAGATGCATCTTCACCAGTCACCAGTCATTCATTCACTTATTCCACCCGTATATTCTGAGACACCTGCGTATGCCAGGCACTGTGCTAGGATCTAGGAATGCAACAGTAGGGCTGGCCTTCATTGGTAGCAGGGGGTGGTCACTGCACAACAGCGGGGAAGATCATCTTATCTGGCTGCGGAAGAGAAGGGTTCTCCCTTTTTACAACATTTTATGTAAACCCCCAAAATAGCTGAGGAAAAACATTCCTCCTTTCCCATTTGTCACATCCGATAATCCTCTCCCATGGAATTCCAATTTGGTAGCTCTCTCGGCTGAGCAGTCATCGAAGGAAACCCCATTAATACAGTCAGAGCCCACACTAGCTGTGATTCATTTAATACCAAAATGGAGGAGAAAAATCAATAATACTTAGCTCTGGTCACATTACATTTTTCTTTAACCAAAGTAAGTGTCTCTCATAAATATCCCCCTGGAATGGTTGTGAAACTCACTGCCCCCCTCCCCATTAAGTTTGTCCAGTGTTGTGTTTCACTCAGGTATACCGATAACCTCCCACGGGAGGCTCCTGGCCAAGTTGTCACTGACGGAGTTTCCATCCCGCAGTGAAGCCTTTACCAACCCACTCAAAGTGAGAAAGGCGTTGTGGCCCCCTGTACCACTGCAGTGCAATTTCCACCTAATCAGAAGGAACATGGCCTGTTCTTTGCACAGCAGTACATCCCAAGCCAGGAGAGGGGCCCCCCCCTGGCATCGCACGGGAGCACTGGTCTCAGACAGCAGCTGTGCAGATGCTTCCTTTCCCTTTCAAGCATGTTAGCTCCACACACCTGCCCATTTCTCCAGAGCTTCCTCCCACCCTATGCAAGGCAGGTGGCGCACCAGCCAGCAGGGCCTAGGTGGGGAAGGGCCTCTATGAAGAAAGCATTTGCCTCTTCCCAGGGCTTTAAAAGGATCAAGAAATGTTTCTAAGATTGGGAAGAAACAGGAAAATCAATAAAACTTTGGTCACATTACGTTCTTCTTTAACCTACATTGAGTGTCTCTCGTAAATACCCCCAAAAAGAGTTGTGAAACCCGCTGCCCTCTGCCTCCTGCCTCCTTAAATTGTGCAATATCGAGCTCCATTCAGGATGTCCCAGTTGACCACCAGGAGAGACTCCCAACTAACCTGCCACTGAGCAAGAGCTGTGAACAGGTTCAGTGTGTGCCAGGCGCTGTTCTCAGTGCTGTACGTGCTCTCACCTATCTAAGCCTCGCGCCAATACTCGTGTCATTCCCATTTTGCAGATGAGGGCAGGTTGCTACAGAGAGGGTAACTAACCTCTAAAAGGTTACACAGATTGATCTGAGATCATTCAAACTTTAACAGCTGTAGCTAATGGCTGATGTAGTCAGCTCCAAGGTTCTAGGCCCCAGGCTGAGGCAGGGCGAGCAGGGTGAATGGCTGCTCTGAGATAAGCTTCCTTGGAACCACTTCCAAGAGCCACATTGGAAGCCCACCTTGGCCTCCTTTCTGCTCTTGCATGCCTGTTGCTATCCCTTCCCAATCTGAAGCCTTCCTTCCCCAGCCCTCCAGCAAGAAGCTCCTTCCCTTCCCACAGGCTTCATCCAGGGTGGAAAGGAGAGGCAGGACCATGCTCCCCATGGGAGGTGCAGGTTCAGTCCCAGGACAGGGTCCACATACCCATCAGCTGTTTCTCTTCTACCCTTCTCACTCCCAGTGACAGGACAGAATCTGCCTGAGCTGGGACCCCATGCTGCAGCCAAATGAACAAATGATGCTCTTTCCCTTCTCCATGCTCTTACATGTTGCTGCTCCCTCAGTTGTTTGGGGATAGCCCTTACCCACCCTAAGTCTCACCCCAAAAGCCACCACCTCTGAGAATCTCCCTGATTCCCTGAGGGGGCCGGAGAACAGTGCCCCCCCCCCCCACCCGCCTGCTCTCCCGGCACATAGGACCTTATCCACTGCAGTTATCCTGCTACAGGTATGTGTGTGCCTCTTCCTGGAAGGGGAGCTTCTTGAACACAGCAGGCCATGGCTCTCATTTCCGCATCCCTCAGCCAAGCAAGCAGAATGCCTGGCATATAAAGGTCTGTAACTAAATGAATTAACAGAATTGTTATTGATACTAGAAGTAACAGTAAAGCCACCCAGAAAGTGCTCTATAAATGGTTTAAGTAACAATAATAGATATCACTTACTGAGCACTCACTGTGTGTCAGACATGATGCTAAACATTTCACATGTGTTGTCTCATTTAATCTTTAAAGGACATGTACTGTGCTGAATAGTATCTCCCCAAAATTCTGTCCACCCTGAACCTCTAATGTGACCTTATTTGGAAATAGGGTCTTTGTTGATGTAATGAGTTAAGATGAGGTCATATCAGCTTGGCGGGGGGGGGGGGGGGGCTAAGTCCAGTGACTAGTGTCATTAGAAGAAGGCCATGTGGAAACACAGAGGAGGAGACAACATGATGACAGAAACTCACAGGGAGAAAACCATGTGGTGACAAAGGCAGAGAATGGAACGATGTGTCTATAAGCCAAAGAATGCCAGGAATGGTTGACAGCCACCAGTACCTGGGAAAGGCAAGAAAGGATTCTAAGTTTCCTAAAACCTGCATGGTCCTGCTGAACCTTGATGTGGACTTCCAGCCACCAGTACTGTGAGAAAATAAATTTCTGTTTTTTTAAACCCCCCAATTTATGGTAACATGTTACAGCAGCCCTAGAAAATGAATACCACATCCTAAGGGGTAGAACGCCCACATCTGGCAGGTAAGGCATTCAAGGTTCAGAGAAGTTTTCTCTAGTTTTCCAAGTTGACCCAGCTAATAAGCAATAAACCAGAGTCAAAGCCAGGTCTGGCTGCTTCCCAAGCTCCACTCTGAGCTGTTGAACCAACCCACACTTGGGAAAATATGTGAAGAGGGCAACCATCTTCTTCCTTGGTTTGTACATCTCAACTCCTTTACACACACACACACACACACACACACACACACACACACACACACACAAAACAGAACCAAATTCTTCCTCCCCAACACGTGGACCCAGGCCAAAACCTACACTTCATACACAGAGAAATGTCTTGAACTGACAACAGTGATAATGTGTCTGCAGCTCCAAGCCCTGAACGTCCTCCTCTCAGGCGGCTCAGAGTCCTAAGGTGTGTGGGTAGATCCAACATGAACTTCAGCCCCAGTGCTGCTCTGAAAGTCAACAGCTGACAATTGCTTTCCAGGAGAAGGAGCAATGAAACTGAACCTTTGAGCATACTCTCATTCACTCTTTGTGCTTGCTGACACCCATCACTGACCTGCAGGACCAAAACCCCTTCAACATCCTCACCCCTGGCCTTTCTTTCTCTGAATCTAATCATACATCTTGTGGATATCTCAGGGTTGTGTCTGCCCTTCAGCCAGAGAGTTTCAGGATGATTAAAACTTGGGGATTCTCTCTGAGAGTTGGAAGGAGGGCAGGTTCCCTGGGGGTCAGAGGCTGTTACTATTAGATCTCAGATGTACAGCAAAGTACTTTAGGCTTTCTGCGGGTGTGCCTGAAGCTTAGCCCCATAAATATAGAATTGGGGGCAGGGGAGTTATATTCCAGAGGCAGAAATCTATAACTGTCAGAAACATGAAAGACTCATCAACAGCACACAGAATCGGGTACCTAAATTGTGAAACCTCAGTCACAATTCCATTTGTTATATGATGATGTAAAAGCAGAGCTCTCTTCCTCAGCTCCCCTTTTTCCCCCAATCACAGCCTATTCATGCATTCGTTCAACAATTATTGGGAGCCAGCCGGGAAAAGACATTGGGGTTCCATAATTAAAAGAAGAGACAATGACCTATCTAGAGATTGTGGTTGAGGACCATGGACAGCACCACACACACTTCTGCTGGGCACAGACCAGCCCTGCAGGACTCCATTCCTGTCTGGCACTGGGAGCTACGGTTTTTGACCCAGGCAGGGTTGTGTACACACGGCCCCAGGGACAGCCATTCTCTCCAGAACTGGCACACGAGGAGCTGCTGTTGGGAAAACCTTCTGTTGAAGGACTCCGCCATGTAGTAGTGGAACAGCTGCCATACTTGTGGAGAGGAGCAGATTCGTGGGGCTCACAACTAGAGAATAGCACCAAAGGATACAAGTAGCTGGAAGGTAGACTTCAGGTCTCTGTGACAACTTGCCAGGAACTGAGCTGTTCAGCCCTGGGATGGATCTTCTTGAGGGAACAAGCTTCCACTCATAGCAAATAATCATCTCTTGGGAAAGTTGGGGTGGGCTGCCCAGCCTGCCCTGAGTGGGAGTTCAGATTACTGATACAAAAATGCCTTCAGAACATGGAATTCTTTAATAAAGTGGCCCTTTAGCACCTCTGACAGCTCTTTCTGGCTTCACATGACCCTCTGCCCTGCTTCCTAACTGCCTACCCAAGGATGACAAATGGCTACAGCTAAGTAGCTCACTCTCCCAGCCAGTCTTCCTGATTTTTCACATATATTGTCTCCCGCATACTTCTTCCCTAGTACATATCAAGTTAAATTTATACAGACACTTTTAAGGACATCTAAGATTCTTGAGAGCAATGTGATAGTATGTATCAAATTTTGATACATATTTTGATAATACATATCAAAATAAGCCTATCCAAACTCTGTTGTAATACAGTGGAGTAAATATGGTATCACCCCCTTCTCTTCCAGGAAACCATTCCCAAACACTAGAGAGAACAAGAGAAATACAAACTCTAGGCTTGATAGCCAGAAAATCTCTCTACTCTCACAATAGTTCTGAAGAAGTGCTGCCCAATGCAGTAAGGTCTAACCAGGGCATAGGAAGATGCTCATAGAGGATGTCTATAACTGCAGATCAGGCAAAGACTGCAGTGCATAGCTCATCACAGCAAAGAGCATATGGCTTAAGGCACAAAATGTACTAGCTTGTGTTTGGAAACAGAATTCACAGACAGGTAGCAGAGAACTGCCAGGACCCACAGGCTGGTCCAGAAAACTGGATGTGGGAGATTAAGAACTAGGAAAATCTCAACTTTCATGGAAAAGGTACATTGATGTTGGAGTTACCTGACCAAGACTTAATCAGTTATTTAAAAAATACTCCAAGAAGTAGGGGCGGGGGCATGTGTGTGGTTCAGTCAGTTAAACATCTGACTCTTGGTTTTGGCTTGTGTCATGGGATTGAGCCCAACATCAGGCTCCATGCTCAGTGTGGAGTCTGCTCGGGATTCTCTCTCCTTTTCCCTCCTCCCCTCCCCCCTTGTGTTTTCTTTCTCTCTCTCTTTCTCTCTCTCTCTAAAATAAAGAAATAGAATCTTTTTTAAAGAAAGAAGGGTAAAACACCCTTTAAAGTATGTAAACATAAAAAGTCTCAGAAAATAAATAGAAAATATAAAGAAGAACCAAGACATAACAACCCTAAATGTGTATGCACCTAACAAAAAAGCCTTACAACATATGAAGCAAACCCCCCAAAAAACTAAAGGGGAAAACAGACAAATCTACAGCTCCAGTTGGAGGCTTCAATACTTTTCTCTCAGTAAAAAATAGAATAAGCAAGCAGAAAATCAGCAAGGACATTACTGAATAATACTATCAACCAACTGAATCAAATTGAGAGAATATTCCATCCACCAACAGCAGAATACATTCTTTTTAAGTGTTCATGTAATATTCACCAAGAAAGACCATATCTTGGGTCATAGAACAAATCTTAAAATGTAAAAGAATTGAAATACTATGAAGTATGTTCCCTGATGACAATGGACTTAAACCAGAAATCAGTAACAGAAAGAATATGGGAACATGTGCAAATACTTGAGAATTAAAACGAAAACTCTTTTAAATAACCCACAGGTGAATGAGAAAGTCTCAAGAAGAACTAAAAAATATATTCAACTAAATAAACAATTAAAATCAAGATTTGTAGGGTGCAGCTAAAGCAGTACTTAAAAAGAAATTCACAGCATTAAATGCTTATAGTAGAAAAAAAAGGTCTCAAATCAGTAATATAAACATCTACTTATAGAAACTAGCAAAATCAGAGCAAAATAAGCCCAAAGTAGGCCAAAAGAAAGAGATAATAAATATAAGCATGAATTGCAAATAAAATTGAAAGCAGAAAAACAATAGAGAAAATAAATGAAAGCATAAGCTGGTTCACTGAAAGACAAATAAAAACAAGATCAATGATTAACAAAAAAAAAAAAAAGATAAAGAAAATAAAAATTACCTGTATCAGGAATGAGAGAAGAGAGATCACTACAGACCCCACAGAAAGGGAAAAAAAAAGTAATATAGGAAACAACAACTCTATATACATAAATTTAATAACTTAGATGAAATGACCCAATTTCTTGAAAACTACAAACTACCAAAATTCACCCAAAAAGAAATAGGTAACCCGAATAGTTCTATAACCACTAAATAAGTTGAACTGCTAATTTAAAACCTTCTGAAAAAGAATTCTGTAGGCCCAGATGGTTTCACTGGCAAATTTGACTAAACTTTTAAAAAACAAACAAACAAACTGATTCTACACAATCTCTTCCAGAAAACAAGAGGAAAGAGCACTCCCTTGGATTCATTTTATGAGACCAGCATTACTTTGATACCAAAACTAGACAAAGATAGTTCAACAAAAGAAAACTACAGATCAGTATTCCTCTGGAAATGGATACAAAATCCTCAACAGAATACTATGAAATGAAATTCAGCAATATGTAAATAGATTAATATACCATGATCCAATGGATTTTATTCTGGGAATGCAAAGCTGGTTTAATATCCATGAATCAATGTCATCTACCATATCAACAGTTTAAAGAAGAAAAACCATTAGATTATATCAATTGATGCAGAAAGAACATTTGACAAAATTCTACATCCATTCACAAAAACAGTCTCTGCAAAACAGGAATAGAAGGGAACCTCCTCTCCAAATGAAGGGCATTTATAAAAACAAACAAACAAACAAACAAACAAAAACCCCCACAACTAACATCCTTAATGTTGAAAGACTGAAAGCTTTCCTTCTAAGACTGAGATCAGGCCAAGAACACTCACAATTCTCAAAACTCCTATTCAGCATTATATAAAAGCCCTAGCCAGTGCAATAAGCCAAGAAAAAGGAATAAAGGTCATATAAATTGGGAAGGAAAAAGTAAAACTGTCACTATTTTCAGACAACATGATTGTCTACATAGAAAATCCTAAGAAATCTATCCCCAAAATTAACACTCTTAGATATTAGGTGAGCTTATAGCAAGGTTACAGGTACAAGGGATATGTATAAATCTAACAAAATCTTACAGGATCTGTCTAGTGAAAGCTACAAAACACCAGTGAAAGAAAGCAAAGCAGATCTAAATAAATGGAGATATCTATCATGGTCATGGATTAGAAGACTCAGCATAGTAAAGGCTTCAGTTCTTCCCAAAGCAATGTATATACTTAATGCAATATCAATCAAAATATAGCAGGAATTTTTGTAGCTATAGACAAGCTGATTCATATCAAAATTCATATCAAAAGGCAAAGGGACTAGGACAGCCAAAATAGATCATATACCTAAATGCCATATATAAAATCATATACGTTTTAAAATGAAACAGGAGAAAAATAATCATGACCTGGAATTAAGCAAAGATTTCTTTAACATAACACCAAAAGCAAGATCCTTTTTAAAAACTGATAAATCTGGTGGATCTGGGTGGTTCAGTCAGTTAAGCATCCAACACTGGATTTCAGCTGGGGTCATGAGTTATGGATTCAGCCCCACATGGGGCTCTGCACTGAGTGTAGAGCCTGCCTGGGATTCTTTCTCTCCCTTTCTCTCTGGCCCTCCCCTCACTTGTGCATGCTCTCTCTCTCAAAAAAATTTCAAATAAATAAATAAATAAACAAACAAATAAATAAATAAATAAATAAAAGTTGAACTTCATGGAAATTTAAGAACTTTCATTCTGTGAAAGGCACTCTTAAGACAACGAAAAGTCAAGCTACAGACTGGGAAAAAATATTGGAAAATCACATTTATGACTCAATGGTAAAAAAAAAAATTATTCTAATGGGCAGAAAACCTCAGACAATTTCCATAAAGAGGATATAGGAATGGAAACCAAGCACATGAAATGTTGTTCAACATCACTGGCCATTAAAGAAATGCAAATTAAGACCACAATGAAATACCGGTCTACGTGGATCAGAATAGTTAATATAAAAAACAAAAAATTCAAAACAATAAAAATGGTTTTTCAAGGATACCTGGGTCGCTCAGTTGGTTGAGCATCCAACTCTTCGATTTCAGCTCAGGTCATGATCTTAGGTTAGGGTCTTGAGATCGAGCCCCGAGTCACACTCCACACTGAGCATGGAGCCTGCTTAAGATTATCTCTCTCCCTCTCCATCTTCCCTTCCTGCCCCTGCTCATGCTCTCTCTCTCTCTAAACAACAACAACAACAAAAAGTCTTTCAGTTTCTTATAAGATTAATAAAATATTTACCATATGATGCAACAATCACATTCCTGAGTATTTACCTTGGGGAAATAAAAACTTATGTTCAGACCAAAACCTATACACAAATGTTTGTAGCACCTCTATCCATAATCACCAAAAGCGAGTTTATTCAGTGAATGGGTAGGTGAATGGTAGTATACCCACACAATGGAATACTACTGAGCATAACAACTTGGATGAATCACAAAGGCATTCAAATGAATGAAAGAAGCCAGTCTCAAAGGTTCCACCCCGTGTGATTCCATTTATAAGACATTGTGGAAAGCACAAAACCATGGAGATGAAGAACAGATCAGTGGTTGCCAGTTTCAGGGGGGTAGGAGTGTAACTACAATAAAAATACCAGCCAGGATTTGTTTTTAGGTCTGGACACTCATTCTGAAGTTCGTTAGAACAATGAACAAGCAAGAGTAGCCAAGAACATTCTGGAAAAGAGGAGTAATAAAGGTGGACTCGTCCCGTGAGTATGGAAATGTATTTTGTAACTACAATAACGAAAAGAGTGCAGCAGTAAAGCATGAGCAGACAAATCACAGAAACAGTATAGAATGGACAAAAATAGGTCCAAATATAATTGAGAATTTAGTATATGATAGAGGAGGCACATGCCCATCAGTAGATAAAAAGATAATTAACTCAATAAACAGTTTGGGGATACTTGAATAGCTATCTGGGGGAAAATACTGTACACTGACCCTATCCCTTCTACTTTAATAAATGCCAAATCAATCAAAGATTTAAATTAAGAACAGAATGAAACCATTTAAGTACTAGGATAAGGTGGGTTTTTGTACAATTTTAGAGTAAGAAAGGGCTTCTATCACTATGCCACACATCTTGGAAGCCACAAAAAGAAGACTGATAAATGGGACAACTTAAAACTTTTTTTAAACAGATAGAAAAAAAATTTTAATCAAAAAACTTAGAAATTATCTATGATACATCTTAAGGAAGAAGGGCCAATTTCTGTAATATATAAAGAGCTTCTCCAAACCAATAAGAAAAAGACTGATAATCTAACACACAATTTTACAAATATGTGAATACACAGTTCATAGAAAAGAATGCTCAACTTCTTAACAATACAATAAATGGCAAGTCCAACTACAAGATAACCGCCTATATATGTCGGAACCACGCGAAACAGTATGACAACATGATGTTTTGGTGAGGATATGAGGAAACAGACATATAATGTTGGTTGCAATGTGATTTAATTCAGCATTTATCCATCAACAGAGTGTCGAATACATTAATTTTGGCACCTTCATCTGCTGAAGACAAGCTCCCAACTCAAGGCCTTCCATTTGCTGTCATAACAGAAAACCTTTCCCGCCCCCTCAATTTCCCAGGGCTGCCTGACCCTTCAGCTCTTTGGCCTCCTGTTGCTTCCTCGATAGAATCTTCCCTTACCTCCCAGTTTATAAATGAACCTGCTTCCCATGTCTTTCTCTAATTCATTTTTTTTAATGATGCTCACCCCTGTATATATTTTTTTAAAGATTTTATTTATTTATTTGACAGAGATAGAGACAGCCAGCAAGAGAGGGAACACAAGCAGGGGGAGTGGGAGAGGAAGAAGCAGGCTCATAGCGGAGGAGCCTGATGTGGGGCTCGATCCCAGAACACCGGGATCACGCCCTGAGCCGAAGGCAGATGCTTAACCGCTGTGCCACCCAGGCGCCCCTCCCCTGTATATTTTTTTCACGATTTACTGTCTATTTCCCTTTTCTAGAATGTGTGTCAACAAGGCCCCCACATCTTTGGAACCTAGAACAATGCTGGGCACATAGTAGTTGCTCAATTAATACTTCTTACTAAGAATGAGGCAGCTCTGTATGTACTAATAGAAACCAACCTACAGGCTAGAGTCTTAAATTTAAAAAGCAAGGTGCAATCCATGAGTGAAGTATGCTACGATTTGCACAAAGGGAAAGAAAAGAAGAAGTGTCGCCTCTGGAAGGATCAATGAGAAAACAGTAACATGGGGGTCTCGGGGGTGGGTGGGGAGGCAGGATGGGAGAGAGACTTACTTTTCTTTTTAAACAAATAAAATTTTATTATAAAAGGAAACTAAATCCCACTTTAAATTATCTTCGATAGCAAAAATAAATATTATGACCCAACCAAGAAACAACTGACAAAAACCCAGATCCTGATACCTCAGCCAGTATGAGACTATTTGTCTTCCTTCTTTTCTCTTTCCTCCCTCCCTCCCTCCCTTCCTCTTTTACTGCATATCTTTTTCTGTCTTTTGAATTCTCTATCATGTATTATTCATTCGAAGTTCACATAATGTAGAGTTTAAAAATGCATAATTTTTAAAATACGAAAGCCCTTTAATTCATAATACCATTTCTAGAAATTATCTTGAGAAAATAATCCGACAGGTATACAAAAAAAAAAATGTTCAAGGATATTCCTAGAAGTATGGAGAGAAAAAAAACCTCAGAAACAACGTATTTAACAATAGAGTAGGTCCCTACAAAGGACTACTGTGCTGGTGATAGAAGATATTTATTTGTATTGATCTGTTTTATTTGTATTGATTTAAATAACATTCACAGTATAGTGCTGGTGAAAAGCGATACTTCTGTATGCGTGTGCACACCGAAGACTTTTACTCTCTACACACTTTTATACTCTTTCCATTTTACAGTAAGTTGCTTTTGATATCAAAACAAAGACAGTAAATATACTTCCATGTTGGAGAACACACAATGTCTCTCATTCAAACCTTGCAACGCTGAAGGTCGTGCTCTTTAACAAGAAAGAGCCATGGTCTCAGCCACGAATCTCAGGCGTAAGACAGCAAGAAATCAAGTAATAGCAAAGGTGGTTATAATAGTTAACACTTCCTGCATGCTTAATTTGCACCAGGCACCACTCTAAATAAATGCGTTTATAGGCAGGAACCTGTATAATGGCCCCAAGAGCACAAGAAGGAGACAGGGCTATGCCCCACTCACAGATGAGGAAGCAAAGCCACAGCCTCCGTTCAAAGTCATCCTAGACTCCCAGAGCTCCTGGGCACCCCTCCCCGTGGGCCTCATCGCCCTGGACTGTCATCACCTGGTAACTTGTCTGTCCCCGCAAAAGACGGTGCACGTTTTCAAAGCCTGGTTCAAGTGCGGATCCCCCGCCTGGCACGGCTCTGAAACAGAGCAGATGCCACTAAACCTATGTTTACTGAGTCCACATCAGCATCAAACAAAGGAAAAGGCGCCATGCAGGGGAGCCCAGCACCTGAGAGGTGCCCCCCACAAGGGCTCCCCTGGAGAAGAAGCCCACTGTGGACTTGACCCATGGAACAGGTGAGGTTGTCCCACCCCTCCCAATGTGCATGCAGAATTACAGGTCTTATAACTGCAAATGTTGGAGGTGCGTATTTCATTGCTCGCAGCATTGCATATTTATAATTTAGCGGTGTGTAAAAATTTATAAAGGCACAACTAGTGGTTGGTTAATGACAGTTCCTGTGGCAGCCCGTATTTAGCGTATTTTTCATGTCACAGAAGTCTGGCCTGGAACAGAACAGCACATGCATAAAGCAGGTGATGAAAGAGGAGAAATGGACTAGGGTTTGGTGCCTATGCGTTCCGAGACTCGCAAAGGCTGGCCCCTCTGCTGTTGCTGAGAGGGGAGCTGCTCCAAAAAGGAGATGTGTGGGCACCTCTCAATAAGCCAGACACATGGAAGTCCACTGCCAGCCAGGCTTCAAAGAGAAAAGCTTTCTGCCGGAGAATAATTAAGGCAAGAGACCCCCAAGAGAAAGCAGTCGATGCTATTGCTGTATTGACAAATGCATAATTTTATCTTGGAAAAAGAAATCCCCTGCCTTTCCAAAAGTGAGTCCTAAAATAGCTGCCTTTCAAGGACCAGCGTCCTAATCAAGTTTTTATTCATCAGTGGCTGCAGATGAGCCAGAGCGGGTCCTGGAAGTTTACCCCCAAAGCCATGGCTCTGGTCTCACAACTCATCAATTCCAGGCGCTGGATGACACGGGGCCGGGCCCAGGGGCCGGAATGCCAGCGGCCTGTGATGGAGCTAGAATGGCTCCGCTCCGGATGGGGCTGGGAAGGCGGAGGCCTCGGTGCCGCGGGAGACGGAGCTGGCTGGGCGCCGTGGTGCTGGCTGCCCTTGCGAAAGGGGATGGGAGAGAATGGCGGCTTTGCAGCTGGCATCCCAGGAGCACCCACTGTCCCTGCCCCGCTCTCCAAAGACAACAAAAGAGCTTTGGCTTTTCCCATGCTAGCCACACTGTGGGCAAGAGGCATGTAGACTTGCACGCAGATGTCATGAAATCCATCCACAGACGAAACACCGCCAGGCTCTGCTCAGGTCATGCAAGAATCAGGCAGAGCCCAAAGTGCTGCCTGGAAGGCTTAGAAGGATTCTCCCCAGGCCCCATCTGGTGAACCCCCTACAGCTGCCAACAGGGGCTGAGACGCCATAAGACCCCTTTGTACTCCCCAAATGCAAAGTCAAGGAATTTGATAAACAGAGTCATCTATTCTCACTTAGTGCAACAATGAAAGCAGCTCCATATTTTCAAACCATCACCCTGAACAAGTCAAACCACACTACAAATCAAAAAAGAATAATTAAAACCTACACTTCTCGCAATACCACAGAGTAAAGCAATTACACAACGCTTCTAATGAGCAATTTATGTAATTTAAAAAGTCAGACCCATAACACGCAAAGAATGCTTCCGATGAGTTACTGCCGCGGGACTTGATGCACTTTGACCTTTGTAGACTGGTCCCTGCCCGCTGTGACTTCTCCGTCACCCTCTCCTCGTATTTCTGGGCTCCTGGATAATAGCCATGGAAGATTTTCTGCATAAGCTCAGGCTGCGACTCATATTTAGAAAGTGCATTTAATACCAACTTGCATAAAGCACGGTGGGTAATTGCTGCTAGCACCCACTGCACGCGCTGTATCTCATCTATGATATGCAATTTAGAAGCTATATTCTAGTAAGAGAACTTTATAACTTGCTGTCGTGATAAATAAAAGTTTATGGTGTAATGGAATTAATATTTACTTTGAGTGCAACACAGACTATTCAAATAAAGTTGCTCTGGAATCACTTTAAACCAGGAGAGTCTGAAAATGTCACCGACCGACATCGGGATTTGAATTCACTTCCCCTTATTGCCCACCAATGACTTACAATCTTTCAATTTTCTGGTTCAATCAATTTCTATACAATTTTCTAAACAATTACTGTAGTTAAAAGCGCTGGTGTGCTTGGGTGGGACATATTAAATGTGTAAAGTGTCTGGAGGGCTGGCAGCTTGAGCAGGGATGGGGCAGGAGGGGAAGAGGGAAAGGGGAGGGGTGGGGAGACTCTACACCAGGGCCTGAGGGGGATGTCGGCAGGCTGAAGACAGCCTTGGAAGAAAGAAAATCATGTTTTCTGAGTGAGCCCCTCTAATGCAGCTGTTCTCAGAAGGGCATTTGTGACTCATTGGACATTCAATCTGTTGTTGCTTTAATGTGAAGGAAATTTTTTTTGTTAAAGAACGTTATCTCAAATCTGAATTACGCAGTGGCGGCTGGATTCTAAATAAATATACAGCAAGCGGTTCTCTTATTTTATTCTAAATTAAAATTTACGGTGCAGGGAACAGTTTTTCCAAATCTTAAGTGAATCAGAACCAGGGGCAGGTTTACTGTGAAGTTAACAGCATTTAAGCTTCAGGACCCCTCGAGCTGCCTGGATCCCTTCTCAGAAGCAGGCCTAACCTTGTGTTCATTATTTTGTGTTGTTTATTCCTATACAGGGCCCCCCATCCTTTCAGCTTCAGCCCATAAAGAGGGAAGCTGCCCCTGATCAGAAGTAAACTTGCATTTCAAAGCCAAACAAAACAAACCCATAAGAGGAGCTGGAAAACCTGTCCCAGGGTGGGCGGTGGGGGGGGGGGGGCATCTCAAGGTCCTTGGCACAGTGCTCTCTATGTATGTGGGGCTGGGGTGCTGCTGCCTGAAGGTGACCAGAGAGGAGACCGGGAGGGAGAACTTTATCTGGAGGCTCCAGGAGACTGAGACACAAAGGCCCAGCTTCTGACTCAGGGGAGCCGCTGGCTCAGGGCGAGGTTGGAAGCTCTCCGAGTCTGAGTCATGCAGCAGCAGGAGGCAAATTGCCCAGACTATAAACAAGTGGGAGAATTGCAGAGAAAGTGTGGATTAGTGGGGTGGGCCAGACCCCCCCCCCCGCTCTCCCCCCCCCCCCGCCCCGCCCCAGCCCTACTGAGTCACACACAGGATGCTCACGAGGGGGGAGACTGTTGCAGGACCCAAACTGAAGCTCTGACCCAGAAGCCAAGATGATTTTAATAATATTTCTTGATGTACAAAGTGCCTTTAACGTAAAGAAATCAAGTCGCTGTTTCCCATGCTGTGTGACTATGAAGAGCAGTTTAACTGTCGGTCTTCCTAATGACCCATCCATGAACACAGAATGTGCTAGGCAGGGAGGCCAGGTCTCTGCACCTCCTGCTCACATTTTGAATCAGAATTTTCAGATATCCTGGAGAGGAGGAACCAGGCCCAGAAAGGGGGGAAGGTACTTGCTTAAGGTCACGCAGCAAGTCAGCGGAGAGGCGAGGCGCACACTGGGATCTGACTCTATTACATTAGCCCCGTTCATTAAAGCCAGTGACCTCCTTGCGTCCAGGAATCCTGAGCCTGGTTGGCCGTGCAGGAGAGGGCAAGGGAGGCCGCGCTGCTGACCGCTGAGGAGCGCTCAGTCCTGAACACTGGTGATGGCTGTCTCCACGCATGAGACTAGACTCCCCATCTCTCTGAAATGGCCCCTGAGCGCATTTCTGGGGCCCTGGATTGGGGATTTGGGGGCTCCAGAACTTAGCATGGTGCCTGGCACATCTTTGGTGCTTAATAAAATTTGCTGCGTAAGTAATTAGTAAGTATCTGTTATAGAATGTACTGATAAATACACACATAAGCCCCAGATAGAAGCTGATACAACAGACTTTGGTAACCCAGAGCCACTAAGACATCAAACTCTAGAATCTCCCCAATAGCCCATGACAGGAGTTCCGAGCCTGTGAATGGGGGAATGTACCTATGTGAACAGACTCCCGGGAGAGAGGGCCAAACGTATCAGGTCAGAGAGAGCTAAGGGTCCCACTTCAATTCACTGTCAGAGAAAAGACAATCACTGTCCCTTCGAGCAGAAAATACATTCCGGGGGATCCCAGAGGCATGGGAGGAAACTATCAGTGGCTATTCAAGAGCAGAAAAAAATCTTTGGTGTAAGGCAGAGGGGAGCTGCCACCAACCTCCCCCCCCCCATGCCCGCACCTGGACATCCTGAGGGGGCCATGCATCTCTGGGGAAGGTTGAGGAGGAATTCATCCCCCTGGTCCCCTGCCATGTTTCCCATGGTCCTTGCCCTGCACCTGTCCCCCAGGAAGCCCACCCCAATACTCAGTCCTAGGGCCCTCTGTCCAAGGATGTCCCATTGAGCCTTCCCTGGGAACCCTTCCCTGGGAGTTCCCTACAGACACAGCCAACAAGCACAACAGCAGTCTTTACTGTGGTCTTTGTTCATTTCAGATTACGAATTGTCTCACTTGATTTTATTTCAACCAAAAGGGCTGTTCTGTATCACATAAAACTGTCACCAGTAAGGGTGACAGTCTGGTGCTGGGAATGGGAAGAAACTGTCAATGTCAAATTGGAGTGACTTGGCTTCTGGTCACAGAAAAGGGACCAACACAGGACCAGCCCCCCTGCTGGAAACAGCCATACGACTAGCCACGAGTGTCTGGGGCTACTCTGTCTGGGCACTGGACCACAAGTAGTTCGGGACTATGATCCCATAAGAAAGAAAACCCACCAGATGAGCCCCACATCTGCCCAGCTTTCTAGACCATTATGCAGGGAAGTGGGTCCAAGCAGGGCATGGCCTCCCTGGCTGGAGAAGGCAAAAAATCAGAGAACAGCTAGAACTTGCAGGTCTGGATTCTGGAGAGAAAGGACATGTGCAGAAGGCAGGCCCAGACGTCAGCTTGGGGGTTCCCTGGGAGTATGCAGTTGAGGGCAGAGCTCCCCATACGCAGGGCCAGACTCCACTGCCGCTATAGCCCTGAAGTCTCACAGACACGCTAGAGGTCGTGCGGGGCTGGGGGCCCTTTGAGGTCTGGCCCGGCCGGATGGCAGAAGCCTGGCTGAGTACCTGGTACATTTGTTTAAGAGTAAGAACCATGCCCTTAAGTAAGGGCAGAAACCTCAAAGGGCAAAACCAAACCAGACGTGCCCTTGTTAGATTAGAACCAAGTCTGATCAGAACCAAGAGGAGCTGCCAGCAATGTAACTGCCTGTCAGAACAAAACTGAACACCATTTGCTGGTGTGTGAAAATAACAAAATCCAGACACACCTTCCCTAATATCGACATATACCATGTTCATGGATCAAAACTGGTCTACAGATCTAACAGTCATAATGAAAAGGAGCTTTTTTTTTTTTTTTTGTAGGGAGGAGAAATGGTCTGGAGCAAATCAGGATCTTCCTGAATATCCCGTCCTGCAGTTTTCCCAGCCCGTCCCCCCAGTCACACTCCTGAGGCATCTGGCACAGCTCCCCATTCCCTCCTCTTCGAGTCCCTCCCCACCAGGCTTCCAGGTTGCCACACCTTGCTGGCTCTCTCGGGCTGCCTCATGGGCCCCGTTGCTGGCTCTCCCTTTCCTGTCAGGCTGCTAACCGTTGCAGGTGCCACAGGGCCTCGGCCTCAGCCAGCTTCTTTCTTCACTTCTCTCCCCAGGCAGCCATCCATGGCCAGTGAGTACAGAAGTCTGCATCTCTGGCCTGACTGCTCCCCTGAACTCTGGGGTCGGGCACTCAGTGGCCTCCTGGACAGCCACACCAGTGTCACACTTGAGATGGCCAAGACGTCAGTGTCCTCCCCCACACCCACTCCTTCCTGTTCTTCTCTGAGCCAGGTGATGGCACCACCCTGCTCCCCGCTGCTTAGGCCCCATCTTTGGAATCATCTGTAATGTCTTTCTTCCCCTCACTCCCACATTCAAGTTGGTAAGAAGTCCTACCACCGTGCATCTCAAGTCAGCTCATGTCTCATCGCCTCCGCTGAGGCAAAAGCAACTGAGCTGCCATTTTCTCCTGTTGGAGGACGGAAAGGCAGAGCATCAGCGGGAGGACGGCTGCTGGAGCCAAACCCTGGCCCTGCCACTCGCTAGCTGGGCTCACATCCCATCTGCAAAGTGGGGTTCCCAACAGCACCCACTTCACTCAGAAGACTGGCACGAGAGACTGTGAGCCAAGGGTCCCAGCAGGCTCACTCTCTTCTCTCTGATAAAGCAGGCTGCCGTGTTGCAAGCGAGCCTTGGAGAGGCCCCCACGACGAGGGTCCTCCCCACGACCACACGAGGGAGCCTGGGGGAGGGCCATGGTCCAGTAGGACCTTGAGACGGCCACAGCCCTGGTCACCACCTCGACGGGTCCTGTGACACACTCCAAGCCGGAGGGCCCAGCTCAACTGTGCCCGGACCCCTAGCCCACACCAATGGCTAGATAATAAGTGTGCGTTGCCGTAAGGTGTCATGTTTGGGGGTAATTCGTCGCACAGAGATAGATAACTAATCCACCCTGCCTTCTTTGTGGCACTAATCACCTCCTGGATTGTATCTGTCCCTTGTCGGCCTTCCTGGCTGCCAGGTAAGCTACAAGAGAGCATGGATATGATCTGTCTTATTCATTTCTGAGTCCCCAGGAACTAGAGCTGGTCCATGGCAAGCACTCAATAAATATTTGTTGAATAGATGAATAAATATCACATAGTGGGCCTTCTCCCGTGCGGCCGTGTGATGCTGAAATGATGAGCACCTGGAAGTAATTTGGAACGGACTTCTTAATCTACACTCCCAGATTCACAGTATCATCAACCACTCAGTCAGCCAGCGGGTATTCCCTGGGTCCCTACCACGTGCCCAGAACTCTGCTAGGAGCCTGTGTGCGGACTGAAAAGAAACACAGCACACCCTCCCCTCGACGAGTTACAATCTGGCTGGAGGGAAAAGGTTAGCTCGTGAAGATGAGTTGAGTGGTTTAGTTCTCAGTCCGGGGGTGCTGACTGATAGATCACACACACGGGTGCAGTGGGAGAGGCAGGGCCGGACTGGGGCCTGAGAACACCAAGCACATGTGTGCGCAGACAGCGCTCCAAGCAGGGAGCGTGTGCTGCCCCGACCCGGAGATGTAGGTGCCACCACGATCCCTGTCTTATGGCTAGACAACCACAGCAGAAAGGAATTAAAAACTGCTCGTAGCCACGAGACAGGCAAACAGTGGTGCCTATATTTGCACACCTGACACCTGACTGCGAGCCCGTGCCCCAGACCTCCACATGACGATTGGCCAGGCAGCAAGGAGGCAGGGCAGTACACACCAGAATGACCTTGGAGACCAGGTCCAGCATGGAGGGAAGTTGTGGGGCAGACCTGTGATCAAGGGCCATGGCCTCACAGCCCAGTAGGGGAAGGACTCTGGCGAGAGCTGCTGCCCAGTGACAGTGCCCCGGCAGGGCTGGTCTTCACTTGCAGGCTCAGAGGCCCCATGTGATTGCAGAGTCTGAGATGGACCGTCTTCCCTTTAGCCAAGTTCGTAAGGCACAGGGATAAAATGAAAATACCCATTTATTCATGTCTGACAGGAAATCACTATGCCAGGGACCAGAAACTTGTGTGATTTAGAGCATTCTCTCTGGGAAGCCGAAGGAGACGAGGTGGGTGGTTTCCGTGTTTAAGGCTTTGGGCAGACGTGGCCAAGGCAGCCCTTTCTCTATGGGGCTGGCCTTACCAAGGACCGTGTATAAGCTGGCTGCTGGCCAAGACTGCCTGTCCCCCAAACGCTGCTTCTGAGACTCCCCCTTGTCCTGGGGACATCAGGTACAGGCCAGTCCTGGGAACCTGAGAGCCACCATCCTTTTAAGGGGATGGCACGTCTCCGCCGTTGCATAGTAACTGCCGAGAGCTGATGAGTTTTCCCTGCTGCCTGCTCTTGGAAGAAGCTCAGCATAGCCTCCAGTACTGACCCTGCACAAGTGGGGAACAGAGGGGTCAGACCTGGCTGAACAGAACAGCTCCATCCATGAAGTCTCAAGGAAGCCTCCTACCACCTGGAGCTCGCCTCCGCCGGCCTCTCCTGCCTCCGCCTGAGCCCCACAGGCATTTGTACTTCTGGCAGAATCAGTTCTGGGGTGACCTTCCCTGGCGCCTCCTCCCACAGGTACCCAGGATGACCCAATGCCCTCTGCACAGAAACGAGGGGAGCCTGGCTTACTCCGGACTTGGGGATCCACTGCGTTTCCCCTGGGAAAATGCCTGCCTGCAGTATCTTTGCACGCTTTAACAGGTGGAAGGCATGAGACTACTGGCAAGGAGCAGAAAAAGAATTATAAAAGCCAGATGCTCATCACTGAAAATCCTCCTCCAACAGGTTCCAAAGAGGCCCGACGGATGGGATGCTTCTGAGTTTTTGGAGGAAGGTCAGGGGCACGGCCAACCTGGGGACCCTGGGCAGCCATCGGGTGGCAGCACTATTACAAGAAGCTACAGAGACGGAGATGCTCCCTGTCCTCATCCCCAAGGGAACCAGCAGGCCTTGAGGCACTACACTGGGGGTAATTCATGCCTACACTCCCCCACGGACAGTCCTAAGTGCGATGCGGTCCGTTTCTGCCGCCCTGCTTCAATCACGTTGAAATCGGAGCATTTTCAGTGTAGCAGACAAAAACAGAGCGCCGCCGCATGACGGACAGAGTGGTGATAAATGCGTTTCCCAGTGGACGGGGCCAGAAAGCAAATGACCAACTAACCAAAACAGGAAGGTGCACACATGGATCACAGAACCATCTGGGCCTGCACCCCACCACACTCTGTATGCTCAATAAATCGGCTCATCATGACTCTTCTGTCTTGGCTGACAAACGACCCAATGGGCTCTGTTCACACCGAGCGCCAGAGCGATGCCAGACATACGCCAGCCCCGGAACGGCCTCCAGGTGCAGGAGGGAACGACTCTCTGCGGCCGGCGGCCTGCCAGCACACGTCAGCCCTGGCCCTGCAGGCCTCCGCCATGGCTTCTGGAGACAGGGTCTCTCTCATTGCAGGGACAAGCTGTGCCTGATTCTCCCTCCTTTACCAGCCCCACTGCCTCTGCAGCCCAGTCCCTTCCCTATCTGCTGGAAAGCAGTAAATGGTGGGGAGACAGCAGAAAACCTACATGGAAATTACCGGGGCTTTATGAGTCCCCGCAACCCAGTAGGGAGTTGGGCCGCATGCCGAGCTCTTGCTGCTTCTTAGCGTGGTTCTTCCCCCGGCTCCCCAGGAGAATGGGGGAGGACTGGCTTTCCAAGAGATCCCTCCTGATGTCTGTCTGCTGGGAGAAGGGAGGTGGGGCAGGGGTGGGCAGCACTCCGTAGGAGCTCCAATGCCTATTTCCTAAAGATGAAAGCAAGGCTGCAGAAAATGCTTGGCTTTGAATTAGGAGCTCCTCTCGAAGGGAGCCAGGAACATGAAGGGCAATGACATCAGCTCACTTGGGCAAAGTGGCTGAGCTTTCTCAGACATGTCCGTGGCTGCAGTCTAGCACGCGAATGCACGCCGGGTCGCAAGAGCCCCTAACAGGAGGGGCAGAGACGGCAGCCCTCGTGAGTTTTAAAGGGCTGGAAAGAGGTTTCTTCAGAAGGAATTCGATCAGGGAACATTTCAGAGACATAGGCCAGAGCCGAGTTTGAGCTCCCCTCTCCTGAGTACTGAGAGGGGGGCTCGGCAGAAAGAAGCCATACGGGTTCGTATCATCCTTCAGAAGATAATTAAGTCCTCAGGATGAATGGCGAGGCTGGGGTAGCAGAGGCTGGGGGGTGGGGGGAGGCGGGGGCATTAATGCAGCCCCCAGCCTCTTCGGAGTGTTCAAGCAATCCCCACAATGATCTGCAAGAGACACACACACATTCGCCAGGGCTGAAATACACGGCGGCTTCCAGAAAACACAGAAGATTGGTTCAGCTGTTAAATAAGTTCTTTCAAAGAACTTTTTTTTCTCCCTTTTCAAACTGCTGGTATGTACAAGTAGTTCGGAACTGATCCCCAGAGAAGGCTCTGTCCAATAAGCCTCCCTCCAGCTCACATCCTGCGAAGCCTCAGAGCAAGCCACCGTTTCAGCAATTCAATCTCCATATACTTTATTTTTAAAATATTTCATTTCTGGCCACCAGTCCTTAGATCTCCAATTTGATTTGGTTTCTATAAATGGATTTTTCATAGTGTAGGTGGAAAGTATATTTAATTTCAAATTTCTGCAAACTAAAATATTCAATATAAACGTCAGAGTGTGTTTGTGCCACACGTCCTCCCCACGATGCACGCGCCAGCTCTGAGATGGGCACGCGTGCCCTTGGCCAGCGTTCTCAGATGTTTTCATCCGCAGAGCCCAGTCAAAACAGCGGGGGTGGCTGGCGGCTGGTTCTCTTCCCTGCACCACTTTCTGCTTCCAGACAGTTGTTGGAGAGAAGAATGCACCTCGAGAGCTCCAACTGAGAAGCCAAATTTGGGTGACAACCAGAAATGTCTGACAGTAAATGCCGCCAGTGGAATGGAGCCAGGCTGGCTGCCCTGTCCACACTGGCCACCCAGTCCTGGGCTAAGTTCGCAGCTCTCTCACTTCTGCCAGCACAGAAGAGGGACGCACAAAGCCCAGTGCGGGCTCGAGCTGTGGGCTCAAGCTGTTCAGGCAGCTGAAGTAGCCCCAGTGAGCATCCCTCTGGCAGCCGCTAACTCATTGCTCGGAAATACCAGCAGACCGATTGCTGGGTGTGATGGGGAGGGTGAACCTAGAGGAACAGTCAGCCCACTGGGAACAGGCGCTTCACATGCACCTCCTCTCAACAACTCCCAGGAGTTTTGCATTATTCAGTCTATTTCAGATGACAAAACTGAGGTTCAGAGAGGCCCACTGTCGTTGCATGACGACCGCGGGGCAGAGACAGGTCATGCTGGCGCCAGAGCCTAGGTTCCCCCGACCAGCATGGCGCGCTCTGGTCGGGCATGGACGGTTCTAATGAATCCCAGCTCCGGCAGGAGGGGTGGTCCCGCCACAGCACAGTTGCCCCTGCACTTCTCCGCCTGCTCTTGTCTCCACCTCCCCCAGGGCACTGTGTCTGCTTCTGGAGTGGAGGCCCATGTGCGGCTTTCAGTGGATGCGGCCTGATTCCTCCAGACCCCGTAGCCCCCACCCCATTTCCTGGCACATGACTTAGCAACTTCCGTGGCCCCCTAAGTTTCCAGCAGACTCGGAAGAATGTGAAAATGGACTTGGGAGCCTGAATCGTGCACCCAAGAGTCAGGGGCCAGTTCCCACCCTGCTACTGAGAGCTGAGTGACCCTGGGAGAGTCACTTCACCCATGGGTCAGCGTCCTCATCTCCTACATCAGGGGAGAGTCCAGAACAGTAAAGTCAAAAGGAACCTCGAAGAACATGTTGGTAAAAAGCACGAACTGAAAACGGGGGGGGGGGGGGGTTTCCAGGGATTGGGAGTGTCATTCCACTGCTCTCCTCCTTCAGAGAGGGGCGAGCGAAAGATGCCACGCTCATTCTCCCGATGTGATACTGACGGCGATGATGGTGATGAAGATGGTGACAGCAACAATAATATAATGGATGAGAAGGGTTCCTATTCATGCAAGGAAAAGCTGAAGACAGTCACTTTTCATGTGGACAGAATATGTAAGATTTATTTCACCGCAAGCTGGACGATTAGGGCGTCAAGTCCATTTGGAAATGCAGAACGGCCGGGCCGCGCCCCGGGGCACAGCACTCTCTCCCAAACACCACGCGCCCCCACAGCGATCAGAAGGGAGGCGACTTGCACCCCACCTACGGCTCTCCTCCCCAGTCCCACACTGAGGCTGTAGGCAACCAGGAAAAGGAGAAACCATGTTTTTTTTTAATCACCTAAATCCGGAGAGACTGCAGATAATGCAGGAGAAAGCCTCCAGGCCAAGGGAAAGCCCTTGCGAAGGTGGAAACTTTGAGTTCTCTCCGCCCCCATCCCCTCACCTCTGCCAGGCCACGTCCATGACTTGCCCTTTTATGATGACTTTGATGAAGATGCCGCACATTTCATGGTAATTATACGTTTCCTGCTACTTTCAAAAGCGCCTTTATGTTCCCCACTGTATTCATTTCCCGGGGCAGCTGTACAAATTACTACAACTGCGTGTTTTAAACCACAGAAATGTATCCCCTCACAGCACCAGAGGCCAGGTGTGCAGCGTGCAGGTGTGCGCAGGGCCGTGCTCCCTCGGAAGGCTCTAGAAAAGGATGTTTCTTTGCCTCTTACCCGGTGCTGCCACAAATTGTGACGTTCCTCGGCCTGTGGCTGCATCTCCCAGTCTCCAGCTCTGACCCACAGGGACTTCTCCTCTGAGGGTCTGTGCCCAAGCTTCCCTCTTGTAAGGACAACAGTCACTAGATTAGGGTTACCCTATTCCAGTATGACCTCATCTTGACTTCATTAATTATATCTGTACGGTCGTATCTCCAAATACGGTCACATTCTGGGGCTCTGAGTGGACATAACTTTTGGGGACACTATTTAACCCGATAGACTCATGATAACTACAAAGGCTGGAGGTATAAGGAGACGCACCCTCGTTTTATAAATAAGGAAACTGGACCCATGTTGCTCCTTTTCACCTCTCACAGAGGAAAGAATGTTCCTTCCTCTCCGAGATCAGCCCTTCGCCTATGACCTTAACCTCCTGCCTTCCTTTGTCCTCTGGGACTGGGTCTCAAAATCAACCCTCTCCCTCAACTCTTCTTCACTCTTGCCCCTCCTACTTGTTTTCCCTCACCCAGACACACACGGAAGACCCCCCAAGCTCAGCCCACCTGCAACCATACTGCCCATCTGTTCTGTTAACACCCAATGCTTCACAAGAGCAGCCCGCACTAACTCATCGCCTTTGCCTCTTCCCACTCTTACTCGATCCTTGGGATTCTGGCTTCTGCCTGTCACTCGCGGCGCTTTCCAAGGGTGCCAGTGACGCCTTGATTACTATTCTCTTCCAATGTCCTCCTCCTTCATGCTTGTGCTGCATGCAACACAATGAGCCAGCTCCTCCTTCTCAACTCCTGCTTCACCCTTGGCCTTCCTGTATCCCCCTTCTTCTGGGTCTTCATCCACATTCTTCTTTTCCTGCCTCTTCCCTTCCACACCCAGGACTCCAGACTCTCTATTGACTTAATGACCCATCTCATAGTCACTTTACTCCGTGCTGGCTACGTATCTGTCAGGCGAAGGACAATGCAGACATGCATAGCTGACACTGATTCTGAAACTTAAAATCTAGGACAGAAGACAAGATGAATGACCATAGTGCCAAGGAAAATAGAGGTAAGGTGCTCTGGGGGTTTAGGACAAAAAGCAACCCCTTCCTGTCAGGAAAGCACTCTAGATGTCAAGCTCTTCGTGTGGGCTTGAACTGTGTTGAGAGTTCCTGTCCGAGTGTAACCTTCAGAGTCCTACATTCCTATTCCTGAATCCTGGCTCCACCACTTACTAGCGTAAGCAGGTATTCTCTGTACTTTAGGTTCCTCACATATAAATAGGGACCATAATGGCACTAAGACTTTGGGGTTCTCTGGAAAACTATGTGAGATAATATACACATTGTAGAGACTGGCCGGTGCTCATCAATATCATTTCTTCCTCTTGGGCAATAAGAGACTACATTTCCCAGCCTCCCTTGCACTTAGATTGACCACATGACAGAGTTCTGGCCAATAAAACGAGGATAAAAGTGACAAATACCATTTCCGGGCCTGGGTCCTAAAACACCTTCTCTCTCTTCTCTGTCGTCAGGGATGTGAAGATGGTAGAGCCCTACAATGAAAGGAGCTGGGACCTGTGAGTCACTGCCTGGAGGAGAGCCACTCAGGAGAGCTACCTGACCCTATCAAGGTTCTAATGACAGAAGTAAACCGGTATCATATTAAGCCACAGTATCGCAGGTTTCTTTGTTACCAGGGCTTGGCCTAGCCTATCCTGACCAATACACCATATGAAAATATTAGCTGTGATGATGATAATGAAGGAGAAGACGGAGGACCTTCATCAGAAGAGCCCAGTTCAGTCCCAAGAGCAGTCTGTACATACAAGTTAGCAATCTCATAAGAACAGACCTCCTCAGAGCTCTTGGCCCTCAGATGACAACAGTGCCCATGTCTGCACCATCACGATGAGGTAAGACCCAATTTGAGTCCTGAAACGAATGAACAGCGATGACTATGTTTATTCACAGTGCACACACTCTGCGGACACCGGAACGCCCTTTGTGGGGTGCTGGGCCCACTTTCCCCCCCGGTTGCTCACCATGCTCAAGCCGCTCCTGGTCGCTAAAAGCCCCTCCGTAGCCTCTCCCTCCCTCCACCCTCAAGGCTGTTCTCCTTGCCAAGTGTTTCGTGGTGATAAAAATAACTTCACTTTCCCTCATTCTCTAATCTCCCCCCCAAAAAGCTCAGGCAGGCTGATCTCAGCTATAAAGAATCAGATCGAGTTAATTTCTACTGATTGGGTAAGTCTCATGGTGATAATCACGACGATTTTTGATGCTTACAGTAATAGGGGTGGGAGTAGTCACAATGAAAGGCACTGAGCAAAACTCTATACACATCATCTGGAGTCCTTAGAGCTCCTCTGTCCTCAGTTTAGAGGGGGGAAACTGAGGCTGGGAAAGCTTCATTCATATGCCTGAGGTCTCACTGCTAGTAAAGGTGGAGCGGGGGTTTTCACTCAGGCCTATCCTCCTTGCTCTCAGCCTCCGTAGCCCCCCAAATCTCTCACTTGTTGACTGTCACACAGGAACATTCAGGGTCATTTGAGACCGTTCACAATATGAGCCTAACATACTTTGAGATTTGAGAACCAGTGCTCCAGCTTGTGGTTCCAAAAATCTTCACCCCACGTAGAAAAACACTGGCTACCAGAATCCTGATTGACACGGTGATCCCTTCCATTACCCGTCAGTGCTTCTCGGGGTGATGGTGGTGTTACCACTCTGAATGGATGTAATTCCAGCCAAAGAGAAGAGACTGGGTGCAACGGCCACAGACACACCTGCTCATGGAAGATCTCTGCATTTCTGAAGTGCTACAAACAGCAGAAACCCTTGAGACTATTGTCAGGGATCACCCCGAGATCCCAGATCTGGAATCACTGCTCTGAAGTTTTAAAGGCCTGCCTGATGTCGGGATCTACCTGATCCGCTCCTCCTCACCTTTCAGGACTCCAATCAATGCTGATCTCCTCGTGAGGTCTTCCCTGTCCCCGCCCCACACTCTCCCACCCACTTGGCACTCAGGCGGTGGGCACCCCGAGGGCAGAGAGCACGTGGCATCGGTCCTCAGAGCCTGGCGCTGTGCCTGGAATGCAGGAGGCTCCCTCGGCACAGTGGTGGAAGCATCGCAAAGAGCCACTTTTGAGAACACACACTGGAGGAGCAGGTCTCCTTCCTGGCCTTTCCCGCTGTGAGAAGAGGACACATGTGGCCTGTGAATCTGTAAACGATTTAGAAACGTCCATGGCCACCTGCATCATGAGTCTCCTGCGGCTCCCAGCTTGGCATTGTAGGGATCTCAGCCATCAGGGCAGCTTGGAACAAGTGAGGCATAATTACAGTCGCTGCCAGGTGCTGTCGTCACCAAGTTTCAAATGGGGCTGCCTGATCCTTCCAGGGACCCCACCTTCACCCAGAAAGGAGGACATGTGAATCTCTGGTTTTAGAAGAGGTGGAGCAGATCTGGGAGTTGGTCACCTGAGCGCTGGTTTCCCTTCATGTGATGTTTAGGTTAGGGAGTCCTGTTGCCCCGACATCTTTAAAATAGCTCAGCTGGGGGCACCTGGGAGGCTCAGTCAGTTAAGCGTCTGCCTTGGGCTCAGGTCATAATCCCAGGGTCCTGGGATGGAGCCCCATGTCGGGCTCCTTCTCAGCAGGAAGTCTGCTTTTCCCTCTCCCTCTGCCCCTCCCCCCTGCATGTGCTCTCTCTTGCTATCTCTCTTTCTCTTTCTCAAATAAGTAAAATCTTAAAAAAATAATAAAATAAAATAGTTCAGCTGTTTACAAGCTATAGTATATGTGGTCTGTATTTTAGAAAGAAAAAAGAAGACTTTGGTGTCTGTTTAGAAGAGCTGCCGTTAGAGGGGAAAGGCGCTGGTGACTCGCATCTAATGGCTTTCAGAGAACCACGGATGATCCTTGAGTCAGAAGTCACTAACACCAGAGACCAAGAACTGCCACAGAGGCAACACCATGGCAGGGTCAGCCTGCACATCACAGAGCTTCCCAGATACGTATCAGAATAACCCACCACGGAAGGCAGTGTGAATCACAGACTTGGCTGGAAAGTTGCTCCAACATTTTCCCCTCTGGGATGTAATTACCTGACAAGGTTCTGTCTGTCTTCTCTCAAATTAAAAGAAAACAAAGAACAGGAAATTGGCTCTTGCTGATCCTCATGATCCACTCTCTCACTGGCAGCTGTGCCTATGGGGGCAGGGGTGACGCAGAAGTGAGCTGTCTGAAAAACTCATCTGCTGGGTCCACACATGGTTCTCTCCAGCTCAGGCTGGACAGCCACTCTCTCTGGGGCCACCTGGCCAGAAGGAGACTTGGGATGGTGAGTCACCACCAGAGGCCACTGGAACACTCTAGGAGAGATGTGCAGGAGCAGCGGGCTCCCAAGAGGGCAGTTTGAATTGTGTCTTCCCCCACACCGGGTACTGGATCACAGAGACTCCACTCCACCATGCCATCCCTCCCGGACACATTCTCTGGATTCTCTGGGAAGGAGCATTCAACATCAAGGAGATGTGGTCCAGTCAGTGAGGCCAGGAAGCAGCGGTTAAGCTAAGACCTGAGAATAGGTTAATAAGAAGAGGAGAGGGAAGTGTTCCAGGCAGAACAATGTGTACAAAGGCCCCGTGGTGAGTGGGCACAAAGAACTGAAGGAGCTGTGTGGAGTGCAGGGCCGGAAGAAGCATATGACACAGCAGGAGGCTGGAGAGACCAAAAAAACCCACTAACACTAACCAAGGGCTTACTCTGTGGTCAGCATGTCCATATTCACTCATGAGTTTCTTACTAAAATCCTTACCTTACAAACGACAACAGAATAAGAATAACAACGGCAAATACTGAAATCATCTCTCTGCGTGCCAGGGCCCAGCTAGGAGCACTGTGACTCACTCACCTAATGTTCACGGAAGACGAGAAAACAAACACAGGAGAATGTACGTAAAACACACAAAGCCCCACAGGTAGCAGGAGGGAGAATGGAGACTCCACCTGGGCAGCCTGGCCCCGAAGTCTCAGTTTCCACCCAGCAGTTCCAGATCTCCTGAGAGCAGAGGAGGGATTGATGGGCTTTGCATGGTGGAGAGCCCCTCAGGGGCAGCACAGAGAATGGCCGGGGGACCAGAGCTTCCCCAGGGGCACCACTTGGAAGGACAAGGCTAAGTCCATGGGGTGATATCTTGAGCTCGTGTGATGGCTGAGGGGGTGGAAAGAAAGTGACGGATTTGTGAGCTTCAGGAGGTAAAGGATCCGAGTTGTCTGGATGAGGGACCGGTGGAGAAGAGTATGTGAAGAAGGCCTCGTGGTTTGGGCTGGCATAACGTTATGGATGGTGTTGCCTTTCACTAAAACAGACACACATAAAGATAATGAGTTTGGGTTGCATCTGCTGGGTCTGATGGGAGAGGCCATATGGGTACCTGACTGTCCTGTCTAGAGCTCAGAGAAGGGGTCTGGGGCCACAGGAAGTAGAGAAGTTCGAGTCACCTGTGGGCAGGTGCTAATGGAGCCATAGGCATGGATAAGCCGGCCTTGGAGACAGTGGAGAGTGGGAAGGGAATGTGTCTGTCCAAACTTCGAGGGGTGCCATACCCCAGAGCAACAGATGCCCATTCCAAGTCAGGACTGCGAGGACTATGGGAAGACATGAGAACCTGCTTACAACATAAGATTCAGCAGAGAAGCTGCGTCAAAAGCTTGCATGGGATGTCTACTAGAGTTGGGATGGCAGTAGATATGGTGGATACTGTGTATCCTGTGTGGTGATTGGGGGAGGGGAATAACAAAACCCCTAACAGTGGTGATATCAGAGGACAGGATTAGAGATGATTTATTTTCTTTTTTGTTCTTCTTTATGCTCTTCTATATAATCATTGACTCAACAAATACTTACAGAGTACCATCATTTATTTAACCAATTCCTTATTGTTGGAAAGTGAGGTTGTTCCAGTTCCCACACTTATCAATACTGCTGTAATGAGCACCGTCACACATAAATCTTGTGGACGCTTGTCATATTTTTCTCCTGCTCAAAAACTTCACTTGTTCCCTACAGCCCAAGGCAACAAAACCAAATTGCTCCGTACCCCGGTGATATCTAAATGCCAACCCAATCCTCCTTTCCTGTCCTCAGCCTTCAAGTAGAGTTGCTTTCAAGCCTCACACCAAAGCCTGAATGAGGAAGGATGGTGAGAGAGAGGTCACCAAGACCTAGATTTCTGGGTCAAGAACACTATGAAAGAGAGTTTTATGGAGGCCAAATTGAGCTGTTATCAAATGCTACCAATGACTCCTGAGATGCGGCATGAACACCCTCCACTTGAGTGAAGGGAAGATCACCGGTCACTGCTGCCCCAGCGGACTTGCTCTTGCAGATCTGGGGCCAGAGAGGTGAGAGCCACAGAGAACAAGAAGGACGTTTAGGGGGACAGAGATGGCCACACCCCAGCACAAGGGCAAGAGCCTACGGGATGTGTGGAGCAGACCAGTCTCAGAGCTACCAGAGAGCCAGAAAAGTACCGTGTCAGGAGAGGTAAGGGTGCTGGGACTATAGCACACCTAGGCAGTCACCATCTGGAATTCCCCTCTAGTGTATTGCCTGTTTCCATCGCGCTCTGTGAGTCAGAGAATCCACAGGAAGTGAGCTTCCTTCAAACTCCCTTCTGCAACAATGGGGCGACCATCCGGCTCGACTGCATAATGAAGGGCTGACCTGGATGAGTGTGACACTCTTCTTCACTTGGTTAAACTGATCATTTCTCAGGATCACACAGGGAGCTCCAGCCCCCAGGGACAAAGACTCTTGATGTGGAGGAAACGCTGCTCCTTGGCACAGTTGACAAGAATGAGGGACTGATTCTCACCTCTTCTACAAAGTAGGATTTGGGGTTTAGATTCAATATGCACAGACAGACAGACAGACAGACACACACACACACACACACACACACACACACACACACACACACAGATGTATTCCTCACTCCTTCCATAAACAACAACAACAACAAAAGCCCCAAATGAATTTGGAAGGTTTTGCAATGATAATTGAAGAACCACTTAATACCCCATGAAATTCAAGCTGGTAAATTGAATGGACAGTGATATTAAAATATTTCATTAGATGTTTTTTATGCCAAATTAAGTTGCTGCAATTATATTGATATTCAGTCTGCATTAATCTAAAACTATTTTAATACTTTTTCTAATTTAGCATGATTAATTCTTTCATTTAAGAACATACTCGTTTTTAAGTTTTTGATTGTTTTTCTACTTTGCCTCTTTGACGTCTCTTTGCAGGAATGTTTAATTTACAAGGGATTCATACTCAAGGGGATGGAATCCAATTTTTCAGGACATTTACCTACCTGGGAACAAGGTTTTATTCTTGTTTCTACGACAATTATTTCCTCCATGTGGTAGACCAGGCCTTTGACAATTAACCATAAAGCACTTCACTTTATTAAATATATACCTACCACCTTCAAGCCCAGAAGGCCATTAAAAAAAAAAAGATTTCTGAATTGGTTTACAAGATTAATATTCTGCCTAGTTATAAATTAAAAGAAGTCTCAAGTCTGTGTTTTAAAAAGTGGACAAGGGGTGCCTGGGTGGCACAGCGGTTAAGCGTCTGCCTTCGGCTCAGGGCGTGATCCCGGCGTTATGGGATCGAGCCCCACATCAGGCTCCTCCGCTATGAGCCTGCTTCTTCCTCTCCCACTCCCCCCTGCTTGTGTTCCCTCTCTCACTAGCTGTCTCTATCTCTGTCAAATAAATAAATAAAATCTTTAAAAAAAAATTAAAAAAAAATAAAAAGTGGACGAATAGTCTTACTACAATTTCTACCATGAGTTGGGGGGTGGGGTGGGGGGCTGGAAGCAGAGGAGCCCCGTGCTCAGGGCAGGACCTGGCCAACCAGCTGAGGGGAAAGGCAGCATCTCCACGCTTGCCAGTACTCATCATTTTCCTGTGGAAAGTTTATCAATGGAACCATTAATTCTGTGTTTGTAAAGAATTTGGCTTTTTAAGTCAAAACAAATGTGTCACATTTTGGATTCTTGTTTATGAAATATTTGTTTTAGCTTTTCAGCAGCTCTGTCCTAATTTGGCTTTAATAAAAAAAAAATAGTGTACAAGTTACAGTGCCAATTCCTTTCTCCAAGATGCACCACACCGTTGTAGTATCAATTACTCAGACAATTTCAATCCATCCAGACACTAATGTCATTAGTCCATGGAGAACCTTTCGAAATAATTTACATAGAAACGGCCTTTACATGCTAAATGAAAAATGGGCAGCTCTAGTCCATGGAATTTGAATTACAATCCCACCACATGCAGGTTGGTTTTATTTATGCTATTTATTAAACAGGAAGAAGGTGATGCAGTTAATTACAAAGCAATTACCCAAACCGTTACTACAAACCTGGGCTACACAGCAATGAGAACGCTGCTTTCCCAAGAAGAGCTTGCCCTTGATCGCTCTCCTGGACGCCCATGGGCGCCAAGAGCCCACCCTCAGCGTGCTGCCACCAAGAGCCCAGAAGGAGACTGTCTCTGCAGGAGGCCCTTCTTAGAGTCACACTTGTGCCAAGCCCAGGACTTTCATTCTTGGGTCAGGAAGGTCTTACCATTGAAGAGGGGGCTTGGAGAACCATTCCAGGGCTCCCTCAAAGAAGCCAAGATGAGGCTGTCTAGATGAATCCTCAGTGTTCGTTGCTGGTGACCATAACTCATAATTCAGAATACCAGAGGGCTTCTGATGACTGGCCAGCCAGACAGGGTGGAGGAGATTAGCATGAGGCCGGGTGCCCAGGTGGGCAAGAAGCATGGATATGCATCAGGCTGGGAAGACCGTGGTCACCAGTTTTTGTTTTTTGGGTTTTTTTGAGGCCAGCTATTTCTGACATTGCCAGGAACAAAGGTGTCCAAGGAGGACTGAGTGGCCTTTACAGATGCTGCAAGGTTTCTACGGCAACCAAGTGTTCCTTCCTCCCTCTGGGCCTGCCTTCTCTCCCTTCCTACCCTGGGGACTCTGGGATAAGGATCCTGCTGGGCAAGTCCTTCTCTCTGGTCCAGGGGCCCCCAGCAGGAACAGAGCCTGCCTCTCGTTCCAGAGATCAGACACAGCGAGGGCGGCTCTCCGAGTCCTGCTCCTGGCATTTTAGCATGCAGACTGCACACCATCCCAAAGGCCCGGTCCCAAAGCCCTGCACTGTGGGCTTTGCAAGTGCCGAAGACAGATGCCGGAAGAGAAAGCCGGCCCACAGAGCGGCCAAGTGTGCTGGTGGAGGCCAGGAGGCTATCTGCAGAAACCTGACCGTTTTGTTTATGGTGTTCTGACAATGCTCGGAGCCGCTCAGAGCAGATGCTCCTCGTACCAAGCTGCTTGACATTCTGCTGGGAAGGTAGCTGCAGCTCTGGAAAGATGACTTGTGTGACATATGACAGCTTTCGGGGCCGCTGGTCCCCTGACTTCACTGCTCTAAGACCTGAGCCATCTGTAGCCTTTCACTTCTGAAGCCTGAGGCCCAGAATGAAGATAGAAGAGGGAAAAGAAACTAATCAAAACAGAAAAAAGAAGAAAAAAGGAAAAAAAATTTTAAAAAGAGGAGCCGGACCACCTGCTTGGAACAGTGGAAAGAGAAGTCCCTCCTGTTTGAATCTGCACCCCACCCCTGTCAGTTCTCCCTATAACCACCTAAGCGAGGTTTTTAAAACAATACGAGGATACCACTCCCCTAGTTTAAACCTTCCAATGGCTCCCATTGCTCCCATGCTAAATTCTAAACACCGTGACACAGCTCAGGAGAGTCTGCAAGGCTCAGTTCCCACTCTCCTCACTGCCCCTTCAGACTCTGAGCTCCATGTACACTAACTGGCCTTCACACCTTTCCTCCAGCACACTACCCTTCGTCATGCCTCAGGGCCTTTGCACAGGCTCTCCCTCTGCTGAAACACTATTGCCCCTTCTCCTTAATGCCCTCCCTATCCCCACTCACTAACAATCTCCAGGAGCGTACTTCTTCAGAGCCGCCTTCCTGGTAGACCAGATCCCTCTGCTGAACGGTCTTAGAGTCCCTCGATTTTCCTTTATGGCATTGATCATAGTTCTTTTCACACAATTAAGTGATGAAATTATGTCTCCTTGAACTGGCTCGAAGCTCCCTGAGGGCCCAGACCTTGCCCACTCTATTCTCTCCTGGCCCTTGGAAGGTGCTCGATAATACTTCTGAAACGGATAAGCTCCAAAGCCAAGCTATTAGGAGAAGAAAGACTAACAAGATCAAGTCCCAAAGCCATGACGGGGTTTGAGTCTGAGCTTGGGTGTTAGGGTGTCTTGCACTGGAATCACCGTGCTCCCGCTCACCAGCTGAGTGGCCCTGTGACTGTCCAACTGCTGAGCCTCAGCCTCTCATCTATGAAACACCCAAGCTGTGAAGTTAGGACAAGGTATGAAAAGCACTCAGCATCATCACGGTGCCTTCCACGACACGCGTCCTTGTTCCTGAATGGCTGGGGTGGGAAAACTCCCCGCAGACACTGCGCACACACTGAACGGAGGCAGACTCTTCTTTCCTCTCTGAGCTACAAGAAGGCATGACACACATACCTGCAGTGCTGTGCTACAAATGTCTGTGCAACTAAAGGTTTCACCCCTCTGTTAATAGTTACTGCCTCAGTTAATGATACGAGGCCCCGACTATGAGCCCTGCCTGTGCCAAGCCCTGTGGGGACGGGGGGGGGGGGTGGGTTCATTTGTTTAAGCAGCAGGACCTCATGATCATGGCCGGTGTGTTCGTAAGTTCACACCATCTTTCCAAAGGACGATCTAGCCATATGTATCAAATTTTTAGGTGGCTATACCCTCTGACCCAGCATTATTATTCCATTTCTAGGAATATACCCAAGAAAACAATTGGGTAAGTATGAAAAGCCTAGCCCACGGTAAGTCCTCAAATATTTGTTGAAGGAATACTGAATAAATCAAGGATGTTACAGTGTGACTTGTAACGGCAAACAGTGGTAATATTCTCAGTGTCCAGTGGCAGTGAACAGGTTGACTATGTGGTATCACACAGAGCTATTAAAAATGACATAAATCACTTAACATGGAATCAAGTGAAAAAAAGCAAGTGGGAAATAGTGTGTACAATATAATCCCATATTTTGGTAAAAGCGCGCACGTGTGTGTGTGTGTGTGTGTGTGTGTGTGTGTGTGAACTCTTCAGAAGTGCATACATCATGGGCAGTTTTATCAATGGGATTTAGGGTTTAGGGTGAATCTAATCTCTTCCCCACTTTCCTATATTGTCTGACTTTTTTTTACTTTTACAATGGGTATATATTTGTTTTGAAACTGTAGAAAAGAGGAAGGTGTTTTATTTTGAGAAGGAGGAGACAGAAGAAAAAAATGACATATTCTCTGTGCCATGGAGGGGCTTCTTGGGAAAGTCCGTCTATGAGGCAATGCGAGAATGAGTCTGTATGGTTTACATTTTTTGTTTTCCACATATTATGATGTTCTGACATCTTCTTTCAAACCACTTTATTGAGGTATGACTGACATGTAAAAAGCTGTACATATTTAATATACACAACCGAATGAGCTTGGAGATAAATATACACCCGTGAAACCATCACCACCATAGAAGCCATAACAGATCCATCCCTTCTCAAGGCTTCTTCCCCTCCCCCAGTATTATTATTATCTATTGTCATTAGTATTTTGTGTGCACGGTAAGAACACTTAACATAAGATCTACCCTCTTAGCAAATTTTAAATCTGGAATACATTATTGTTAGCTATAAGCACAATGTTTTATAGTGAATCTCCAGAATTTACTCATCTTCCATTTCCGAAACTCAAAAACCTTTCTGGCTAGGGAAAGACTGCCCTGGAGGGCTAGCTGATTTCAGAGGAACAGCAAAGGGCTCAGCCAGGAGTGTGCCTTTGATATGCAAACTAACCAAATTTAGGCCTCACCTCTGCCTGGCCCTTAATCCCAGGAGGCAATATTCCTCTGCCTTAATCATCCCAGGGCCAAGCACCAGACTATCCCTATAATTTAGAGCCAACTGAAATTATTCCAACCACCCAATCCTAAACTGTTTATCCTGCCCTGTCTTTCCCATGAAAATTCCAATAAAGACCTAGGTTTCTCTCCTCCCTTCATGTACAGCCCCCTCGTTTTGTGACCACCCTGGTGTCTTCTCATGTGACCCTGTGTGTGCGACACGCCCCCTGTTCCTAGGACCTCTGAGTATAGTAAACTTTCTCTTCCTGAGCCTCTCCTGTGTCCCTTCTTGTGGTGCCCCAGATTGACCATTGCATAAAAGAACACAGAGCCCCATCTCTCTGTCTCTCTCTCTGTCTCTGTCTCTCTCTCTCTCCCCCCCCCCCCCCACACACCCCATCACAGCTGGGGAAGATTGAGTTAGCTCTCCAGTTTGGCTCCCAGGAAAGTCCAGAAACTGACACCTGAAACCTGCCTGTCCGAGACATGGATCAACCCAGGGATACCAATACCACACCGTCTTGCTTACTGTAGCTGTAGACTAAGTATTAAAATCAAGTAGTGTAACTTTTTAAGCCTTATTTTTAAAAATTCTTTTAGCTATGCTAGGTCCATTTTGTGTTTATATAAATTTTAGAATCAGCTTATCAATTTCTAAAAAAAAAAAAAAAGGCTGACGGGATTTTGATTGGGATTGCACTGAGGCTGTAGACCAATTTGGAGAAAACTGCCACTGAACAACACTCATCTTCCAATTCATGCATAAAGTATTTCTCTCCATTTACTTAAGTATTCTTTCATTTCTCACTGCAATGTTTTATACATTTCCATTTGCACACACTTTGCTAATTTTAGCCTAAAATATTTCAAGTTTTTTATGCTATTTTAAATTGTACATTTCTTTAACTTCAATTTATTTTCCTAATTTATGGAAATGGCTAATATATGGAAAGACATTTGTTCTTTATTTTTTTTCTTTTTTTTTTTTGATTTTATTTTTTTTTATTTTTTATTTTTTTATTAATAATGATTTTTTATTATATTATGTTAGTCACCATACAGTACATCCCCGGTTTTCGATGTAAGGCTCGATGATTCATTAGTTGTGCATAACACCCAGTGCACCATGCAATATGTGCCCTCCTTACTACCCATTACCGGTCTATCCCATTCCCCCACCCCCCTCCCCTCTGTAGCCCTCAGTTTGTTTCTCATAGTCCATAGTCTTTCATGTTTCATTCCCCCTTCTGATTACCCCCCCTTTCTTTATCCCTTTCTTCCCCTACTGATCATTCTAGTTCTTATGTTCCATAGATGAGAGAAATCATATGATAGTTGTCTTTCTCTGCTTGACTTATTTCACTAAGCATTATCTCCTCCAGTGCCGTCCATGTTGTAGCAAATGTTGAGAACTCATTCTTTCTGATTGCTGAGTAATATTCCATTGTATATATGGACCACAACTTCTTAATCCAGTCATCTGTTGCAGGGCATCTCGGCTCCTTCCACGATTTAGCTATTGTGGACATTGCTGCTATGAACATTGGGGTGCATATGGCCCTTCTCTTCACTACGTCTGTATCTTTGGGGTAAACACCCAGTAGTGCAATGGCTGGATCATAGGGTAGCTCAATTTTTAACTTTTTAAGGGACCTCCACACTGTTTTCCAGAGTGGCTGTACCAACTTGCATTCCCACCAACAATGTAGGAGGGATCCCCTTTCTCCACATCCTCTCCAACAATTGTTGTTTCTTGCCTTGTCTATTTTTGCCATTCTAACTGGCGTAAGGTGGTATCTCAGTGTGGTTTTGATTTGAACACAGAGGGCACCCGCGAGAGAGCGGACTGAGACCGGTGAGACATTTGTTCTTTAAATACAGACCTCGTTCCCCGTGGACTTCGTAAATTTATTTATTAGTTCTGGCAGTTTTTTCCCATAAATTCCTTAGCATTTTCTATATATGTGTGCGTGTTATCTGCAAACAAAAAAAGTTTTATTCCTTTCTTTCCCATCTGTATGCTTTTTATTTCTTTTTCTTGCCTTATTGCAGTGCACTGGACCTCCAGGATAGAAGTGGTAAGAGTAGACACACTGGTCACTTCCCATTCTTAAGGGAAAGTACAATAATACACTATTAAGTATGATATTAGGTGGAGGCTTTTTATAGATGCCCTTTATCAGACTGAGGAAATTCCCTTCTATTCCTACTTTGCCAAGAATTTTTCTTTTTAAATCACGAGTGAATATTGAATTGTATTGAATACTTTTTCTGTATCTGTTGAGATAATTATATAATTATTATGCTTAATATCCTTTGCTATTTTGATATGGTGAATTACACTGACTGACTTTCAAATATTAATCCAACCTTGCATACCAGCAATTAACCCCACTAATCTTGGTATATTGTCCTTTTTACAGATAGCTACATTTAATTTGCTCAAATATTGTATTAAGGGTTTGTACATTTATGCTCATGACAGATAACGGTCCACAGTTTTCTTTCCTTGTAATGTCTTTGTCTAGTTTTGGTATCATAAAATGAACTGAAAAGTGTTCCAATCTCCTATATTTTCTGAAAATGTTTGGTAAAATTAACATTATTTTTCCCCTTAAATGTTTGATAGAATTCACTCTGAAGGAGTTTTCTCCATGGGAAGATTTTTAATAACAAGTTCAGTTTCTTTAACAAATATAGAGCTCTTCAGATTTTCCTTTTCTTTTTCTGTCAATTTTAATACTTTCTGTCTTTCGAGAAATGTGTTCGTTTCATCTAAGTTGCCAAATTTATCACTGTAAAGTTGTTCATGATATTCCTCGGTTTTACCTTGAATGTATGTAGCATTTGTGGTCATATATCCTCTTTCATTCATGATGTTAAAAACTTGTGTTCTCTCTCTTTTGTTTCTTGATCAGACTAGCTACAGGTCTGTCATTTTATTGATCTTTGCAAAGAGCCAGTTTTTGTATTATTTGTCTATTTACTGTTTCATTGATTTCACTATTATCTTTACGATTACCTTTTTTCTACTTTGGTTTTCATTGGCTCTTCTTCTTCTAGTTTCTTAATGTGAAAGCTTAGATCATCTTGGAAACATTTGTTAATATGAATTACATTTATTGATTTCAAATGTAAATATATAAGCATTTAATACAAGCAGTTATAAGAATAAATTTCCTGCTAAGACTTGGTTTAGGTGCATCAAATTTTATATGTTGTGTTTTAATTTTTATTCATTTCAAATTATTTTCTAGTTTCCTTTATGATTTTTTTCCTTTTTATCCTTAGAGATGTGGTGTTTAATTTCCAAATATTTGGAAATTTGAACTTCAGATATATATTTTACATCTGAAATTCTAAATTAAATCAGTTACTGCCAGAGAAACAGCAATCCTTTTAAATTTAATGAGACCTGCTCCGCAGTACAGCACATGGCCTATTAAAAGTTTTATGTGCATTTGAAAAAATGTATTTTCTTCTATTGTTGGGTATTTTGTTTCAAAAATGTTAATTAAATCAAGTTGGTTGATAGCATTATTCAAGTTTTGAAGTCCTCACTGAATTCTTGTCTATTTTATTCATTACTGAGAAAGGAATGTTGACATGTCCCACTATAATTATGAATTTCTCTGTTCCTCCTTTCAGTTCCATCACTTGGCATGTATTTTGAAGCCAGGTAATTAGGTATGTACACATTTAGGACTGTTATGTCTTCTTGATGGGACTGACCCTTTCATCATTGTGAAATGTCTCTATTTTTAGTAGCAGTCCTTGTCTGAAGTCTACTTTGCTTGATAATAGTCACTTCAGCTTTCTTATATTTGCACACTATGTCTTATATATACATATATAAATACAATTTGCACACTATATCTTTTATCCATCTTTTTACTTCTAACCTATCTGTGTCTTTATTATTAAAGTGTATTTCTTGTAGAAAGCATGTCAACTACATGCTTACTTTTTTGGTCCACTCTGATAATCTCAAGCTTTTAATTGGAATGTTTAACCCACTTATAGTTGATATAATAATGTACAGTTTGGTTCATCTCTACCATCTAGCTATTTGTTTTCTATTTGTCCTATTTATTTCATTTTTCTCTTTTCCTGGCTTCATTTTTTTTTTTCAGTATTCCACCTCATTTCCACTATTGGCTTGTTGGCTATTTCTCTTAGAGTTTAGTGGCTGCTCTAGGATTTGTAATATGTATCTTTAATCATAGTATTCTAGCTTCAAATAATTCTAGCATTTCATCAGTACCCTAAGAACCTTTCAACAATACACTTCCACTTCCCACTGCTTTCCTTTGTATTATTGTTGTCATGTACTTTGCTCTATATGTTATTATTTTTGCTTTAGACAATCATCTTGTTTTTAACAGTTTATTGATATGTAGCTTAAACACCATAAATTCACCCATTAAGGTGTCTCTCAACATTTTTAGTATATGTACAGTCTTGTGCAATCATCACCATAATTTAATTTCAGAACATTTTCATCACCCCAGAAAGAAACCTTATACCCATTAGCTGGCACTCCCCATCCCTACCCAACACACACCCCTTCAGCCCTAGGCAACTACTAATCTACTTTCTGTTTCTATAGTTTGCCCTATTCTGAGCACTTCACTTAAATGGTGTCATGTAATATGTGGTCTTTGTAACATATTTTTATTACCAAGTAACATTTCATTGTATGGATATACCACATTTTGTTTATTCATTCATCAGTTGATTGACATTTGAGTTGTTTCCACTTATTGGTTATTATGAATAATGCTACTATGAACATTTGTATACAAGTATGTCTGTAAACATGTTTTCATTTCTCTAGGAACGGAATTGCTAAGTCATACGGTAACTCTATGTTTAACATTTAAGGAACTGACAAACTGTTTTCCACAGCAGCAGCACCATTTTACATCTCCACCAGCAATGTATAAGGTTCTAATTTTTTCACATCCCTGTCAACACTTGTTATTATCTGTCTTTTTTCATTATATTTATCTAGTGAATGTGAATGGGTATCTCATCATGGCTTTGATTTCCCTGATGATTAATGATATTGTTGAACATCTTTTCATGGACCTACTGGATATTCATATATCTTCTTTGGAGGAAATGTCTATTCAAATTCTTTGCCCATTTTAACTGAGTTATTTTTCTTTTCATTATTAAGTTGTAAGAATTCTTTACATATTCTAGATATAAGTCAGCTTTATAATTTGCAGAATTTTTCTCCTAGACTGTAGAATGCCTTTTGACTTCTTAGTGGCAACTTTTGAAACACAAAAGCTTTTAATTTCAATGAAGTCCAATCTATTAATCAATCCTCTCTTTAATTACCTATGCTTTTGGTATAACTAAGAAATCATTTCCTAACCTAAAATTATTAAGATGTATTCCTTTGTTTTCTTCCAAGACGTTGATGTTTTTAGTTCTTACATTTAGGTCTATGCTCTACTTTGATTTAATTTTTGTGTAAGATACAAGCATGGGTCCGTTATTCCTCCTTTTGCTGTGTATATCCAGTTGTCCCAGAATCGTTTGCTAAAAAGACTATTCTATCTTAATTAAATTGTCTTGGCCCCTTTGTTGAAAATCAATTGACCAAAAATGTTAAGGTTTATTTCTGGACTCTCAATTTTATCTCATTGATCTATATGTCCATCCTTATGCCATAAACACACTTGATTACTGGAGCTTTACAGTAAGTTTTTAAATTGAGAATTTTGAATCCTCCAACTTTGTTCTTCTTCTTCAATATTGTTTTGACTACTCTGGGTCCCTTGCATTTCCATTTAGGGCCTGTTCACCAATTTCTGCAAAAAAATCTAGCTGAGGTTTTGTTAGGGATTGTATTGATTCTGTACATCAGTTTGGGGACTGTTGCTTACTTAACTTACTTAATAGTAAGTTTTCTGATGCATCAGCACAGAATGTCTTTCCATTTATTTAGGTATTCTTTAATTTCTTTTCAAATGTTCTGTAGTATTCAATTTACAAGTCTTATACTTCCTTTAAAATATTTATTCTTAGGTATTTTATTCTTCTTGATGCTATTATAGACTGGAATTGTTTTCTTGATTTTTTTCCCTAATTTGAGTCTCAAATTATTTATTGCTAGTGTATAGAGATACAATTGGTGTTTTGAAGTGTTCTCTCCTCTTCTATATTCTGGAATATCTTGTGAATGACTTGTGCTAATTATTCTTTAAGTGTTTGGTAGTATTTGCTAGTGAATCTATCTGACCCTTAGCTTTTCTTTGTCGGAAGATTTTTAAATTAATATCTTTACTTGTTTTAGGTCTACTGAGATTCTCGATTTCTTCTTGTATCAATTTCAGTAATTGTATCTTTCCAGGAATTTGTCCATTTAATTGAAATTATCTAATTCGTTGGCATATGGTTGCTCATAGTATTCTTTCATGAAAGTTTTTATTTCTGTAAAGTCAGTAGCGATGTCCCCTCTTTCATTCCTGATTTTAGTTACTTGGGTCTTCTATCAATCTGTGTATCATCTATCTGCCTGTCTCTATCTATCTATCTATCTATCTATCTATCTATCTATCTATCTATCATCTATCTATCTATCTATCTATCTTTGTCAGTCTAGCTAAAGGTACAAAGATTTTGCTGATCATTTGAAAGAACCAATTTTGGTATTATCAATTTTCTCTATTATTTTCTACACTCTATTTCATTTAAGTTGATCATTTAAGTTATTTTCCTCCTGCATACTCTAGGTGCCATTTGCTTTTCTTTATCTAATTTTCTGAGTTGGAAGGTTACATTATTGTTTGGGATCTTCCTTCTTTTTTGTTATAGGCATTAAGAGCTATAATTTTATAAGCTTTGGTCAATTATCTTTCAAAGAAAATTTTAAAAACAAGAAGGAGGGTATTTTATATTTCCCTACATATTTACCATTTCTGGTACTCCTCATTCTTTTCTGTAAATGTGAGCTTTCATCTAGTAACATTTTTCTTCAGCTTGAAGAAATTCCTTTAATATGTCCTATAGTAGAGATCTGCCCCCAGTAAATTATCCTAGGGTTGTTTTGTTTTGTTTGCCTAAAAATGTCTTTATTTCACCTTTATTTTTGAAGAATATGTTCATTTAATAAAGAATTGCAGTTCAAGTTTTGTTTTGTTTTGTTTTTAGTAATTCAAAGATGTTTCATTGTCTTCTACTTGCAGTGTTAATAATGAGAAATCAGTAGTAATTCTTATCTTTGTGATTTGTCTTTTTTTTCTTTGCCTAATTAAAAGACTGTCTCTTTGTTGCTGGTGTTCAGTAATTTGAGTATGACAATTCTTGGTGTTCTTTTCTATGTATTTATTCTGCCTAATGTTCAAGTTCATTAAGTTTCTTCTAGGACTTTATAGTTTTCATCAAAATTGGAATAATCTTGACCATTATTTCTTCAACATTTTTCTGCTGCTCCTGTCCCCACATGACCATAGTCTGGGCCTCCAATTGTAGGTACATCAAATCACTTGTATTGTTTCAAGTTCACTGAATCTCTGTTATTTTTCTCCTACCCTTTCTTGTCTGGGTGCTTTATTTTCAGCTGTTTCTATTGTTATATCTTCAAGTTCATTGACTTTCGTTTCTAGCACCTAATCCACTATTATGCCCATTGCGATAGTTAGACTTTAAGATGGCCCCAATGGTCTTGACCTCTATTATTCATACCCTTGTGCAATCTTCATCTCTTTTTCATGGGCATATTGAGGACTTGCTTCTAATCAATAGGATACATTAAAGATGTCACATGTCACATCTGTGATTAGATTACAAGAGATTGTGACTTCTGTTTTGCTAGCAAACTCTATTGTCTTTTTGTCTTATATACTTTGATGAATCAAGCTGCCATGTTGGAGAAGTCCATATGGCAAGAAACTGAAGGTGGCTTCTGGCTAAAAGCCAAGTACGAACTAAAGCCCTCAGTCCAACATCTTTCAAGGAGCTAAATTCTTACAGCAACTAAGAAAGCTTAGAAGTAGATCCTCTTTAGCTGAGCTTTCAGATAAGACCTCACTTCTGGATGACATGTTGATTGCAGCAGCCTTGTGAGAGACCCTGAAACAGACCACCTAAACCACATATGGATTCCCAACTCCCAGAAATTGTGAGATAATAAATGTCTGTTGTTTTAAGCTGCTAAGTTTGTAGTGATTTTATACCCATTAGTCAATAACTAATATACTCATCTGGTGAAATTTTCACTTTAGATATATTTTGAAATTCTAAAAGTTTTATTTGGTTATTTTTCTTATAATCCTCTCCTTGCACTGTTTATCTTTTCTTTTAAATCACTGAAGATATTTGTAATAGCTGTTTTAAAGTCTTTGTCTTCTAATTTCACATTGATTTTGCTTGGGGCTCCATTTCTACTGACTGATTTTTATTCCAGATATGGGTCATATTTCCCTGTTTTTTACATGTTTAATTCTTTTTGATTGAATGCAGGGCACTGTGCATGATATATTGTTGAGCATTGATTTTTGCTGTCATACTTTAAAGAATGTTGCATTTTGCTATGTCTAGCACTTGCATTACTTTCAGATTAGCTTGCTTATTGGAGGTTTGTTTTTGTGGTTTGCTAGAGGGAGTCTAGATTAGTCTTTATACCAGGGAGAGTCTAGTCCTATTCTTAAGGTGTGGCCCTTCTGAGGTCTCTAATAAATGCCCCAGGTGTTCAATAACATCTATTCACACAGCCTAGTTCAAAATTGAACATCCCCCAGTTGCATATGAGTTCTGAGAATTTTTAGTTACAGCTCCCAGTGGTTGTTTTCTTTGACCAATCTCATGGAGTTTCACCTTATACATACTCAGCTTACTATTTAGCCGACGACTCTAGGAGACCTACTACTCAGATTTCTGGATCCCTTCCTCTGTTTATGTCCCTTCTTTCCAGTATTCTTCCCTATACTCTCCAGTTGCCTTGGCCACCCCAAACTTGGATCTAGATCTCCTTAACTCAACTAGACTGCCATGTTCTGTTTGGTTCCTATCTCTATGCTACTGGGAAGAAGGCTCCAGCCAGAAAGCCAGAACTCATCTTGTTTGTTTACTCTTCTCAGACATCACAATCCTGCACTGCCTGTTGTCCAACAACTGACAACAGTCATTTCACATATTTTCCCCAGAGTTCTATTTGGCTTTGGTGGGATGCTAGGTTTGCTACCAATTGCTTTGCCATTGCCATTAGAGTTCTCTGGGTATTTTTAGAGATGTACAAGAGGTCATTGGATTAGCACTTAGCTCTGTCCTTGGGTTCTTAAGCTTTTTGTAGATACTCAACTGGCTTACTCGTGGCAGTGGAGGGTGGCTGGGGATGGTAGGAAGATGCATCAGAAATGTTCTTCACCAGCTGTGTCATAACCCCCAATCCCAAGATTACTAACAGCACTCATGACAACCAATCCCTTTACATTCTCAGCAAATAACTTGTCAATGTAACAAAAACCTACCAGAAACCCCCTCAGTGTACTATGGATTTATTCTGTGGGTTGCACCAGATTCCCTTTGTATAAAGTGAGGTAATCATAATTTCTGAACTAAGACCCTTGGTCTAATGGTAGGCCTACATATTTGGACTTGGAGGGATCCCAGGAGACCCTGTGTGTCTCAGGTATCTGACATACTATTACACAGACAGCCTTTGGCTGTGGGGGCTATCTTTGTCCCCTCAGAGAGGCACAATCCCCAGGGGATCTTCAATCTATCCAATATGCAGAATCGACCACCTGGGAAGCTCTTGAAAAATTACAAATGCCCATGTCCCACCCCAGACTACACATTAGAACCCTAGCAGCCCACGGTGATTCTGATGCACTGCCAAGGATCATTCTGTCTTCTCATATATTATGAGGCCAAGGAACTCACAAATATCAAGGTTGAAGACTTCAAACTGCCAGTGCCTTGTAAACCACCCAGAACCAGCCCTGGAGGGACATGAAGGTTACCTGATCCAAAAAGAGAAGACACTGAGCTCTCTCTGAATCACAGGAAAAACCCTTAAAGAACATTCTGGCTAGCTTCTCTTCTCCTACCTCAGTCATTTTGCTTCACAGATAAGGAAAACAACACCCTGAGGGATTAAGTGGCAGGCCCAGTATCACTCAGTCTAGGGCCAAGTTACCGAACCAGAACTTTCCCCAACACCCCAGAGATACCTCCTAAAATCCCTTATAGCAAAATCCTTACCCCATGTGAGCCCCCACGTGACTTGGCTCCAGGACCCTCCAGCCACATCTCACACAACCCTGTCCTTGTCCCTGTTCTCCAGGCACACTGGTCCAATTCCATCAGCAGGAAAACAAGGTCTTTCCCACCTGAGAGACTCACGCTGTCCTGTTTGCTGAGAATGCCCCATCCTAGCTCTTTGTCCTTTGAGTCACAGGTACAATGTTCCTGCCTCATTCAGGCTCTCCCGAACCACCAAAGCCCAATGCCTGGCCACTGTTCTTGGTTTGGGCATATGACTGGCTCATCACCCTTAGCATTTTCCTCAGGGGTCCTGAGGTACTTGCTGCTCACCTCTGTCCTGTCTGCCCCCGCCCCACTCAGTGGAGAGCTTCAAGAGAGTGGACAATGGATCTGTTTTGTGGATCACTGTATCTCTAATGCCTATCAAAGCGCCTGGCATGCAGTGGGCTCATAATAATGTTTCTTGAATAGATGGATGGATGGGAGAAGTAAAGGAATAATTAATCAACAACTAAAGAGTGACAGAAATCACTTTGTCTCTAACCCACCAAGTGCTATGAAGGCAAAGAGCTCCAGGCCCTGTTCCCTTCAGGGGTGAGCCCTGGGGTTTTGGGGTCTCGGGCTATGCCCTCCCAGTTGGAAGACCTGCTGGCATTGGCTTCCATTTGGAATACACTGATATCAAACGTCCAGATACCCTGGCAAATGGCAGGGCACAGGTCTCCCCACAAACAGAAGCATGTCCACCATTCCCTGCTCTAACAAGCACGCCCCAGCTATGCAGACCTGCCGCGGGGCAGCCCTTCTCTCCTGCCATTCAAATGGGTCTGCATACATGATGAAGGAGAATTTAGAATTCACCAGTTTCCACTCTGAAATAACCTGGGAGCTGGGCTCCTCCATCCACAGGTAAAGACTTTAATATTCAAGCCAGAAGCATCAGCCCAGCGCTATCGAGGGATAAGAGCTCAATTTTCTCATATCATGTTGTTCTCCTATGGGCCCTTCAAATCTCCAGCCACACCATCACTCAGGACCTGCCCTTCCCACGGCATCGCATCTTAAGTTTCTGATTATGAGTCAGATCCTGATGCAGGGCCGGTGGAAGAATTAGAATCAGAGTCTAAATTATGGGCGCGCTTAAACATAATCCAGGTCTGCAACCTCCTGGTGAGTATGCTATGGTCCCAGTGCTATTCGGTGTGAGTGCAGCGAAAGCCGCACTTCACATTTCCTAGCAGCAACGGTAAAGAAGTCAAAAGAAACAGGTGAGACTAATCTTAAAGATATATTTTATTTAGCAAATACATTTAAAATCTTTTAACACGTAATCAATATAAATATTAACGGGTTATTTAACAGGGCTTCTCTTTCCTATTAAGTCTATGAAATGCAGTGCGGATTTTACACTTCCAGCTCATCGCAATTCAGCGTAGGCACAATGCAGGTGCTCAATAATGACACGTGGCTCGTGGCCACCATTTCGGACAGCACAGGAAGATTCCATCTGCTCGTAGGTGGTAATATCAGGAGGAGGCACCACGGCACCTAACCCGAGCTGCCTGGGAACTTATGTGGAAGACAAAAGGAAGGAAAACCTGCTTCCTGGCCCCTGCAGCCCCTTCCTCACCCTGCACATATTGGCACTGAAGTCAGGCGGCAGGCAAAGCCGGCAGGGGAAGCCGCCATGGCTGTTCAGAGCTCTGGGTGCTTGGCTTCCTTCACTGGTATTTATTTGGCTTTTTATAAACAAAAGTCAGACTTACTGCATTGCATTCATCACGAGGAAAGGGCAGTGATCCTAAGGGGATCTGTCAAATAGACGCTCTTTCTGTAAATAAATAAAAAGGTGACTGCGGGAAAGGAAAGCTACACTGAAGTGAAATCTGGGTTTTTTTCCATTTTAGATCCATAAGCCAAAATATTGCTAAGGCTTTTTATAAACAAAGATAATGAGTTGTATAATTTATGTAAATTAACTAATGCTGCTGCATTTTCTAGAAGTAACATAAACTGCATTATTTATTTGACATGCCTTTCGGAGTAAAAAATAATTGTAATTGGATATTATACTTAACAGGTTTCTCCCATTGTTTTCATGTTAGTATTTGTGGTTTTGAACATAAAGCACAGGCTCTCTGAGCACACTACAGGTGGAGCTTTCCTTCTGCTTGTAGGGAAAAAGACCAGAGTCAGACCCCTGACCAAAACTTCTGCTCCAGAAGGAGACCCTCTCACGTGCTAGGTACCACGGGCTTGGCTTGGTCAGCAGGTGTTGGTTGGTTTCAGCTACTGAGGGGTACTAGTTAGCTGACCAGCCGCCGGGGGATTCAGCTGACATTACTTTCCCTCCCTGATGTCTTCCCATCTTCACTGTTCAAAGTGTGAGTCAAAGTAGCTTCACTCCACTCAAAGCAGCGTCCGCATCTCCTGGGAGCTCTCTCTGGATGCAGCACCTCAGGCCCCTCTCGGACCAACTGAATCCGAACCCCCAGGGGGCTGGTGCGCACGGTAAAGTTTGAGAAACACTTTCCTACATGCTTTGTGGTGGAGACCCGGTCCCCTCCCAGACCCCGCTTACAGGAGACGGAGCTGCACAGGAGAGGGCGTCAAACCACATTCCCCCTCCCATCTAGCATCTATTCAAATGAGCAACACGCAATCACGCACTGCAATTCTTAATATTATCATATTAAGAGCATTAAAAATGCAAGAAAGGATAATTAAGCAAAATAAATTAAACAAGGATCTTGAAATACACAGCCTTGGAAACACTTTTGTTGCCGAAACGCTTGTGAACATCTGGTAGCTGCTATCACGCTTGCTATCCTTTTCTGATATTCAAAGCACAAAATATGGTCAAATACAAAATGTAAATAGCTCTGATTCGTAACCTTGTTTGTGCAGCAAAAGATGGCCCTTAGGCAGAGAAAGGAACTCTACTGAAAGTCCGTTGATCTCCGGAGGAGCCCCTTGTTTGGGAACAGAGGTCGGCTGCTGGAGCCAACCTCATTCATTCAATACCAGGGGTTAGGAAAAACAAAAGTATCTCAGACCGAAAAGGAACGCAGGGTAATTTACTGAATTTATTTCATCTCATCTCCCTTAATCATGTAAAAACAAAACCCAAAAATGTTCTACATTCTGGTTTGTGTCCAACACAATGTGCAAACTAATTGAGTGTAAAAAGCGTTGCTTTGCATTATATCAGTTAAAGTGAGTGTAACAATTGCTCTTCCTACCCCCGAGCTCTGTTTCATTTCCGTTTTTGTTATAATTCAGTCCATTCACAATATGTCATTGCAAACACTATTTGCAAAAGAAAGTATAAAAAACAGATTCTTTATTTCTTAGTGCATTTATTTTCATTTCCCCTCTCAAGCTCTCCACATTTATACGGTGCTTCCATCTGGAGGGCTTAAAAAAGTTAGAGACGAAGTTACTCTACATAATGAGACGCACACTCATCTGCTATTTAGCCCGAGAATTTTATTGCCAGGTGTTGTGAAAGGAAAAAAAATACGGGCAAAATACTGTGCTGCATCTCGTTTCCAAACATTTCATATCATGTCTGAAAGTGTTCATTAATTTGGGAGGGAAGCTGTTTCCATGAGGCTTCCTTCACCGCCTCCCAAGAAAAGGCAAATGAGGGGGCTCCGCCCGCGGGAGGCCACTGCACCCCAGCCCCGGTGGGTGTCCAAGCGCCCCGCGATGCACAGCTCCGCTCGGGGTCTGGGACCCACCCGCCATCAGGCACCCCAGACTCTGATGGCCCAGCTCTCCAGCAAATAGAAACGGAGTCCCTCCTGTGCTCAGCACCGGTGGGACAGAATCTGAGCGAGCATACAAGGAAATGGGAGCCTGCCCAAACCCATCTCCTGTTTGGGGGCTCTGATCGTCGGGCATAAAAGGAAAATGAATCCCAGGAGAGCAGAAGAACCAAACAGAAGCCCGCTGTGCCAGACCAGGGAGCCCTCTGTGCCCACACTTAGACGGGGGCTGTAGTGTGGACTCCTTTAACTATTTCGCAGCAATTAAAGGTCAGTAGTGAACGCACTTCCTCCTGGACTGATTCGTCCTGTGGAGAGCCAAGCAGGTTTCGTTTGTAAGAAATAACTGCGAACAGTTCAGTGTGTTCTTTGGGGAAACTGAACTTACTATGGCATTATGCTGACAAGTAGGTCTAATTCCATGTATAAAAGCACACAACAAAGTGAGGGGTTCAAGAAAAATATCCGTGTCGGGGCGTCACACCACGGAAGGATTGAGTGGGTGACGGGGCTGCTCTGCGCACGGATGAGTAAGGAACCTGGGGGAGGTTAGGAGTCTTGGCGTCCCCCCACTAGTTGCCCACAGTCTCCTACGGTAACGATTACAGCATTGAACCATCTGTCAAATGTTTTGGGAAGAGGAAGAAGTCAGGGAGCATTTTGAAACTCAAGGTATCAGACAACCTGATACCTTCACAATGTCACCATGATGTGTGCCGGCCTGTCATTCTCACTTAGACGTCCCCTGGGAGCTCTGCATGTCCTAAGGTGGCAGGCCGACGGCCACACCTGCTGGGCCTCCCTGACTCCGTGTCACCTGAGAATGGGCACAGCTGCAGGGCGTGCCCACCTGCTGTCCTCGCCATAGAAGCAGCCCACCACACTGGCTTTGCTGCCCGTTGGCTTCGGCAAGAGTGGGTTCAGGACAACATCCTACATCCAGCATGAGCCAACCACACTTCGGTCAGCGTTCTGAGACCTCCCAGTTTCATCCCCTCTGAGACTTAAACAAACCTTTTAGGACATTTCAAGCCAAAGGAACACTATCCTGGTCTCTGCCGGCATCTCAGGTGCTGAAATGCGTAGACCTCAGCAGATCTTTTAAGAGCATTAAAAATTAGAAATAGGAGGATAAAGACATGGAGATGGAAGGACTCTGAACACCAGAACAAGAGCAGGTCAGCCACGAGCACAGGATATAAGGAGCCAAAGGGAGGCAAAAACCACAGCCACTTGCTCGGAATTTATGTTTCCATAAGTGAAACATTAGGATTCTCGTATGGAGAAGACATTATTGATACGCATGTTCCCTTAAGGAAGGCTTCTCAAGAGGCCCATTCCAGATTTAATAATAATCCATATTCTTCCCCTGAAATGGCAAACGGAGTCTTTGCTTTCCTTATCACTGCCGCAGATACATGAAGCATTAAGCTGCAAACCAGCAGAGGTTCAGTTTATCACATGCCACCTAAAATATTTAATAAAATAAATTCTAAATAATCAATTCGTGAAGAGTCAACATCTCTTAACACTTTTGTAATAAATGTCTACCTCTTGCATCCATCATAAAACTGTACGGAAATTGTAGCAGCAAAGATGAAAGACCCCGGTTTTCTCGCGCTGTCATGTAAATACTTAAACACGGACAAATAACATCTGTACCCTCCCTACAGCCTCCATTCTAGGGGGACGTTGTCACAACACGGCCAGGCTACTTTCAAAGCACTTCAGGCCTGAAGATGCAGGGGTTCAGCCTTTCCCTCTTCCGTGAGAGGCTGATCCTTTGATCCACCTGGTCAGAGCAAGGTCACACGCCTTTGGCTCAGCGGTCCCCGGACAGAGGAGCTCAGAGCACAGCACTGGGATGTGCCCGGCCCTCTCTGCAGCACCGTGAAGCAGGCTTGCGGGAGAAACAGGACACTTCCCAACTGCCCTTGCGAGGGACATCGCCTTGCTTCTTCAGACCGAAAACAAACAGGTTTATGCCACATGGACGTATTACCACAACAAGGAAAGAGAAAGAAGACATCCTAACTCCACCAGGACAAACATGACGAACAGCACCGTCTGATGTGACAGTGTGTCGTGAGCAAAAGTGTTAATTCCTGACAGAATTATAAGCTGGGCCTGAACATTGTCAGGCTGCAAACATGAGTCTAAAAACAGACCAGTGCTCAGATATAAGAGGCAAGTCCCTAATCACCCCCCATCAATCTCTCACTGGTTTCCATAGCACCCTGCTCCTTCTAGAACCTGCTGCCATAATCTAGAACAGGGGTCGACAAAATACATCCATGGTCCAAATCTAGCCCTGAGCCTGTTTTTGCAGATAAAGTTTTATTGGAACACGGTCATACCCATTCCTTAACTATCATCTATGGTTGCTGTCACACTGCACCAGTGTGACAGAGACCACCTGGCCGGCAAAATTGAAACTATTTACTGTTTGACCCTTCGCAGAAGAAATCCATCAATTCATCCATTCACTCAAAAAATGTTTATTGGGCAGCAAGTATGTAGCAAGTACCATGCCAAGCACTGGGCTACAACAGGGGACAGGAAGTGCCCTGTAGGGCAGAGCTAAACAATGCAGGAACCGGGTTAGCTCCCCCAGAGGAGAGGGCTGAGGGAGCTAGCGTGTTCCGCCATCAGAAACCCACTATTCCCTCTCCTTCATGGTCAAGGGCAGAAGAAGGACTGGTGGGCTCGAACCATATGATCAGATTTCAGCTAGATGTTTTTAAAGGTGCTGGGAGTCAAGCAATGAATTACCAGACCAACTTGTAAAATCTTCCTTTGGACGTTTTCCTTAACATAAGATTAAAACAAAACAAAACAAAAAAACCCACGTGCCTAGGGCTGAGTCAACAAGGGAAGACCCCACCAGCAGCAAGAGAATGGCTGTGCCAATCGTTTCCAAATGGACGGGCCTATGAATCATGGGAGGAGATACGAAAAGGCAGATCTTGATTCAGGAGATTGGGGTGGGGCCCGAGACTCGCCCTTCTAGAGAGCTCCCAGCTGAGGCTGGCAGCGCTGACTGACGGGTCACATGACTGTGCACAGGCCCTTGGGGCCCTCAGGTTTGGCATGAGTGAGACACGCGTGCTTTGCGGCAAGAAGTAAAGGCACATCCCAAAGAGCGTAAATGGTTACAAGATGTTAGAATGAACACACGCAAAGAGGAAATGGAAGGTCACTTCAGCTGTCCCGGAGGCAAACAAGGACCAGAAAGGTGCTCTGTCGGGCAATCACTGACTTTCCATCTCTGGTGCTGGCCTCGCATCCAGGAAGGGTTGGGAGAGCGCAGTTTAGCAGCCAGAACCCCAACAAGCACGCAGGGGAAACGAGGAGACCAGAAGCAGCCTCCATCCAAGCAGCGGGGTGAGTAGCCGTTCCCTTCTCTTGTTTATGCACTAACGCCTTCGTCTGCCACTCCTCCCGGGTGCACAGAAGCCCACCACCACCCCTCCATCTTCCCCGTGATGTTTGCTGGTCTGTGGGAAACAGACACAGAAACCTGGGCCTGATTAGTTTGCAAACCACATGCCTTCCCTGTGTCAGTGACTAACCCATGTCAGTTACAGGGGTCAGCTGCGACTCTCCTCGGATGGACTGGAGATTCGTGCCCTCTAAGCATGGACGGCACCACACGGAGACAAGCCACAGCCGCCAATGACAGGAGTACATTTCCCCAGCAATGTCAGGGCATTGAAAGATGTGGACAAGATCAATAATTTACAATTCGGTCAAGTGAAGGCCAGAGATACTCTTCACCCAACACAAGCAGCTGTATCTGGTCATTTACCGAGGTGGGTGGGATATATATCACGTTCTTAAAAGGCGTCCCCAGCTTCTGGATGAGGCTGTAAATTATGCTTACAAAATCAAGGTTATGTGTCCTGAGTAACATCTAACTTTGCACCTGCTGTATGCTGGGGCCCAAACGGAAAGGCCCTTGGGTGAATTTTGACAGTGGTGTTCAAGAGTTCCCATTGTAATTGAATATGCTAAAATTTCCATTCCTGTCCTTGTGGGCTAATCTGCAATCACGTTAAGGGACTGTTATGACAATAATTAAATACAAGTTCAGCATACCAAGTTGATATCTTGCTGCTCTACCTTCAACAGGGAGTTTCGAGCTCAATAGGGCTCAAATCAAGTTTAAAAAAGGAAATTGCAAAATATTTTACAAACTATAATCTACCGAAGAGATGAGGAAGGCAGAAACTACAAACAGGTCTCCTTTGAAATCTTCCTGGCACCTCTTTGCCAACGAGTTCTTCAAACATCACTGGTGGGAGGCCTACTTCCTGGGCAGCAGCCTCTAAGGGCAAGGCCTGGGCCTCCAGAAGTCCTAGTGGCCCCCAGACTCTCTTTTCAGAAAGAGCAGGAGGGTCCCTGGGTCTGGCAGCCCTTGGTTTGCTGGGAAACTGCCAGGAGTGCCTTCTCTCCGCAGCCGTGGCCAGCACCCTTCCTGGTTTTTATGGTTCCTGCATCGATTATGTGTCTGGAGATAAACCAACTCCGTTCCTCGAGTCTTCAACGAGACCAGCACCCAAGCAGCCAAATCTCTATCTGCAAAGACTCAAAGGAAACTGCTCTGATGGTCAGAGGGTTGCCAGATAAAATACAGGACACCCAGCCCAATGTGCGTTTCAGACAAGCAACAAATAATATGTTAGTGTGGTATGTCCCAGACAATTGCACGGGACACACTTGTACTGAAAAATTATTTATTGCTTATCTGAAATTCAAATGTCACTGGGCAGCATGTGTACGTGTGTGTGTGTGTGTATACACGTGCACACTCTAAATCCAGAAACCCTGCATAAGAGTGTGAGCACATGGACCCCCATGCCCAAGAGAGTGTGTCCTGGAAGCTTGAGAGCTATGGCTTCAGCACGGATAGACGCTGACAATTCATAGTGGGAGAGATAAATGCAGCTTGTTGTCCCTCAGTTACGGTTGACATGGGAATATAAAAAGCTCCTATAGGACCCGGGTGACATCAGAGCTAAGGAGTGACAGCAGGTCCTGCAGGTATTCAGAGTGTTGGGGGACAAAATCCCACCCACTGGAGGGCAAGAGGCCTCCAGATCTTCTCCTCGCAGTCCCCAGGGAGCCCGAGGGAGCTGGGTTCCTGGGCTGGAGAAACGGTGAGGGAGGGGCTCTTTCTCCTCTGACCGGTGGGAGTTATAAAGAAGGGAGGCCCACTTGTACTAAAAGACCTTCCTTATCCCCCATCTCACTTGAGACCTGTGCGTGGGTGCATGGCGCTGCATCTCAAACCCCACTCTCCTCCCTGGTCTAAGCACACGCCTTCTGGGTATCAAGGCGTTTTGAAAGCTCATATGGTCTGGTGATGAGGAAACTGGGAATTTGTGATCCGACAGAGCTGGGGCACTATCTCCACTCTGTTCCTGACAGGCTGGGTATCCTTAGATACATTTCTTAATCTCCCGGAAATTAATCACATCTTCCTCAAGGATGAGGAAAACGGCATTGCATGCTTCATGGGAATGTTGCCAGGTCATTGTACAAGATGGTGCACACAAAGCGATGGGGGCAGGAACAGGTATTCAGTAGGTGTTCGATAAATGCTGCCATAATTGTCATTGCTATTGCTAACTGCCTTTGGTCAGGGAAGATAGAGCTTTAAGAAAAAGAAACAAAACTGCCATCCTGGCCAGGCCTCCACGAGCTCAGCAGAACGTGAACCGAGGCTGTTGCCGCTTCAAAGCATAGCTAGTTTAATGTTATTTATTAGTTAAAATTTAATTATATGAGTTGGGTAGGGACATGTCACCAGGGATGCTAAGTAATTAGAAATTAAAGAAAAACTATGGATTCGAGTTCCTGAATTGATTCTACCAAAACACATCCAGGTAACAGGAAATTAGGTTTTAACGTGTTCGAGCACCAGCAGAACACTACACAAAAACTCAGATGATTAAAAGCCAGCAGAGAGCTGAGGGAGATCGTCCGAGGTACCACCGACCAGGTCAGCTCGCTGCAGAGGCATCAGGAGACAGAACACCTCAGCCAGCAGCGCCGGACGCCAGCGCAGAGGCAGCGGGATGGACAAAGACCTGAGTGCAAGTCCCCATGGGGATAAACATGTCTGACTCACATGACTCGACAGCAGCGGTGGGGCAGGGGGCTCAGAGGAGGGGGTGCCTGTGAAAGCAGCTGGTCACTCAGAGGCCACTGCTCAAATCAAGGGCCTGCAGTGACTGGTCCAGACCCTGTCCTCCGAGAGGGGAAATGAACTCATTCCAACACCCCAAAACCTCTGTGGGGACAGTTACCAACATCTCATGGAAACGCCCTGTTTTGTGTTTCTGTAAGTTTTTCAAGCATGATGCTGCATCTTACTTGCCTCTCTCTATTCTTCCCCTGATGGGCCATCTAGCGCCTAGATACCAGATACAGACTTGCCCGTATCCAAGAAATCCGAGGTACTGAATATATGTTTATTGAACTGGACAGGCTAGTGTCGAGTCAGAGAGAACACTTCCTGCAGAAAGGTACGGATGGAGGGCTACGGAAATGAAAGGGGGGGCATGATTACTGCCGGCGGGAGAGGGCCAGGGAGGACGCCCCCGGAAGCTTCAGAAATCTCCACGGAGATGTGGGAGAACACAGGTTGGGAGCAAGGAGCGCCGTGCGGTAGAGACCGGTGGGCGCATGGCGAGTCTGGAGGGGAACGGAGAGAGATCAAACACCACGGACCAGAGCCACACTAGCATCTAAGAGAAGCAAGAAGTATTCGTTCTATTCAAAAGCACCTGGTGGCAACGTGCAGATTCACGTGGCTCTCTGTGAGCTTTAGCTGCCCGGCCCCTTACCTCTTCATCTATTCCTAGCTGCTTTCCAGACTTGATTTGGGCACCATACATGTTTGTGGCTGGCCATTTTAAATATATTCCATCAGCTGCAAGCAATATACCTATTTATCTTATGGCTGCAAGCAGAGCTGGAATGATCTGGCATCGCCACGAGGCAGACAGTTATTTCATGCCCTGTTAATTCCTAATGCGGTAACTACAATATCATTCCTACTTTTGAAAGAGGTGCTTTTTTTTTTCCTTTTAATATGTGGCCTAAGTGTCCAAATAAAGAACATCACTTCTAATGAGGCTGAATCCAAAAACATAACCTTGTTACCGCTGCCGCTGTGCTCACAACAGGCTTCGGGCTTTCAGGCAGTTAGTCAAGAAGTCAAAGCGACTCTTCATTCTTTGAGGCAGTACAAACAGGTCAGCAAAACTAAACTTTCTCTTCGCTGCTGCAAATTCCAATCAGAGGGGATGTCTGGCATTTCTGCCAGGCAGATGGGCCGGGCCGGGGGTTCCTGTCCACCACAGCACAGGCTGGGTGGGGAAGGATGGCTTTGTCCACGCTGCCTACAATTGAGCCAACAGCCTCCGTGCCGCGACCACCCACTGGCTCCAAAGGCAGGACATCTGCGGCGAGGGGAGGCACGCCTTATGATCAGAGGAGATAAGGCCTCATCCCTGGGAGGCGAACATCTGGTCTACGTGGGGCTGGGAGAGATTCTGACACGGTGCGACTCTGGCCACCTGTTGTTGTAAATCACAGTAGCTGTGTTTCAACAGACTCTGTCACTGCCCATCGCCGTGTCCCAGCCCTACCTGTTACTTTCTCCCTCCCACCAGTGCCTCTTTCCCTGTGTTCAAGTCACTTCTCTGCGTCCACGCCTGCCTGCAGGACGCTTTCTAAGTGTTCTGCACAAGGACTTGCAATTTCTCCAATACACTCCTGACCTGGCGCTGGAGCTGCGTGCTTGATTCCCACCCCCCCCACCCCCACCCCCCGCCGTGAGATCGGAACACTGCATTCTCAGTACCTATCACAATGTGCTGGATGGAAGGCATTTGACAGCTGGTTGACGGATGGAGGGTCTGTGCTGACTCCATCGGAAAACACCACAGATCCCTCCAGAAGGCCCGGGAGTAATGGGTGTCAGGGCAAGCGCTTTCACCGTGCAACCAGGCGAACCTCGGCTCAAGTCCCGGCTCCACACGGACTTGTGGCAGGAAATGGGGTAGGAAAAACCCTGTCTGGGGTTCGATCTTTTTGTCTATGAGAGGGGCATAAGAATAAGTACTTTACATGGATGTTTCGATGAGGGTTGAATGAGACAGTAGAGCTGGTATGTGGACAGGAGAGTCATAATTCAGCGGCCTTTTTTCTACTAAGTGTGCGTCTCCCGTCTGTTGTGGGAACCTGGCAGCGAAGGGGTTGGGAGACAGACAGACAAGTGCTGGCCTAGGTTGTGAAATACCCGGCACTCTCAGGAGGGAGAGGGGTTGTGACCAGGCGGAAGACAGCGCCTTAAGTTCTGGGGCCAGAGAACAGCTCTGTGAACATGAAAAGTATGTGAACTCTTCCGGCTTGGCCCGAAGACCACCCAGCTCACCTAACCTGGGGTGTGCAATCCCGGAGGCACGGGGACACTTCAGATCTGCCCCTCTGCTCTCACGGAATCTCCTCCCCCCAGAGCGCCTCCCCCCAGCAAGGCTCCAGAGAAGCAGGCACGAGTCCACCCGGGGAGCAGGGCCGACCTCAGGCCTGCTGCGATTTCATCTCCTGAAACGCTGACATCACAACCACCTTCATTTTCCTCCCTGCCAACCTTTGTCGTCCCTGGAAACCTTATCGAGCTAGCTTCTCCGTGGCTTACAGACAAGACAACTAATCGCGGACTTAACAGCTCGTCAGCTTCAAAAGCGGCTGCCCCCATCCTGTGCCTGGCGGAGAAAATCAATGTGCTTTTGAGCTGCCGTGTGTTCCTAGGGCCCCAGCCTCGAAGAACAAAAGAAGCTGGACTGCCGAGCAGTTCCATGAACAGGGCTGGAAGTTCTCCTGGCCTGAGGAAAGGCTTATAGCAAGTGATATGTTAAACGGTAGATCCGAATATCTTCATCATGCCCTTGAACTGAGGAAACCAGCTCAGGTGGCAGAAAAATCAGAGCTCTGAGACCCTGTGCAGGACTTTCTGCCACCCTCCGCTGCAGGGGCAGAGGCTGGCACCATGCCTGGCATGACGGACGTACTGAGTCAATGGGAACGCCTGGTTGAACCCACTGAAGGAAGAATCGGGGTTTCCAGGGGGAAGCCTCCTCCCGTGAGATGCAAAACTCCATGTATGTCCACATGGCAATTTTCCAGGTGGAAAGGACCACCTTCCCCCTGTCCCTGCGTGACCTCTGCGCTTCCCAGCCACCGGCCCAGATCAGAGCAAATGCAGGAAATGCACAGTGAGACGTGGGGCTGCTCTTGCCAAAGATGTCTTTCTTTGGAGCTGTTTTAAAATTATGCCCGTGGTAGATAACCCACCACAAAGGACTTCCACTAACATGATGTGCTCATCTCCACAAATAATTAAGAAAAACCCAGCTCAAATTGAGCAGGGTACCATTTCTCACCCATCGGTGTACAAGAGGGTAGGGAAGAGATGGACATTCTCGGTGCCGCTGGGCCTGTACTTAGCACAGCCATTTGGCAGCGTCCAGTAAAAGGCAAGATGCTCAGACCTCGTGCCCAGCCGTTCCGGCAGGTCCGGGCCGCACACGCGGACAGGCAGACACGTATAGATACGTTTCCTGCAGCGGTGTCATGTTGAAAGTCTGCTGACTAGGGGGTGGCTCAAATGCTTCCACAGTGGAACGCTACAGAGCAGTGAAAAGGGACGAGGGGATATACGTATCAGCAGAGATGGCACTCAGACCACAGCGCTAAGTGGAAAGGGGAGCCCTAGAATCCTGTGTAGGTCACACACACAGCCCTACCCAACTTCAAGAGCTTAGCTTAGAGCCCATCTCACTAGGAAGCTTCTCTGATCATCCCAGCCCACTCTGCACTCTCTGGACACTTGTCCGAAAAGCTCCGGTTTCCATACTTCTCAGCACTGCCAGGGACTTGCAGGCGTGGACACGGCTGCCTCTTCAATTGGACCGTGAGTCTCTGAGGCAGAAAACATGGCTTCTGTTTTCCCTGTGGACACAGTCAGTGCTCACTGACTGACTCAGGGGGACAACTCCCTGAGCTCCGTGGAAGCAGCCACCACACCACGTGCCCGCCCAAGGTGGCTTCCCTCTCCAAGAACCAGAAAGCAGGCCCTTTGTGTGGCCGACCAAGGGTCTCTAAGACCCTCTCCTGTTCCATCCCTCACAGCCACTTATACTCAGCAAGTCACGGAGACCCCTTGCTGTCCCGCCCCTTCCCTTCCCTGGTCCCGAGGGTCCCAACGTCCCCCATATAGGTGTCTGCATGGGAGACCGTAAGCGTGAGCTGCAAAGAACTCCAAACACAAACATGGCCTAAAAATAACAGCACATCGTTCTGATTCCATCCAGTGACAATTCTAATTTATCACGTGAGGGAAGAAAATGAACACTGTGACTTTCTTTGGCCCTGGGCTTCTGAGCTGCTGCTGAGGGAGAATTCCACCCCGCTGCTGCGGACGACCAGAAGTTCCTGACTTACGTATGACTGAGGACGAGCCCTGCCAGAGACCTGAGGGCACAGGGGTCGTCTGTGCAGCTCTGGGGTGAGCTCCCACAGACCCTGCAAGTCCCAGCAAGAGCCCCGTGGGGGTCTCACCCACTCTGCTCCGTGTCCAGCTGTCCCTCCAAGCTCCCGCGCCCTTGGGCCCCCTGCAGCCATGGCTGGTCAGCTGGCACGATCACCAGTCACCATCCTAGAGCTAGGTCCCCCACATTCAGGGCGATCTGCATTTTCATGTCTCAACGGTTGACTAAACCACTCTGTGCAAACACAGAATGCGAGAGAACGTACGAACGTGGAATTTCTCGTGTCGGGGCTTTTCTTTGTTCATCATCATAAAGCATTGTTATTGGGTGTTTAAAAAAACACAAAAACATAAAACAAAAGTTATCTCTCTCTGTGGGGTAATATAATAAAAGCCACTGGATGCTATTTTTAACAGCCATAAAAGCACATGATTAATATACAAAAAGTCATAATGACGAAGTGCGTCACAAAGAATGTCAGCCTGGAGTGGGAGCCATTGAAGTCAAGTGGGCTTATGGTCCAACTGATCAATTCCAGCAGCCTGGGGGACCCAGCACACCAAAGGACTCCAGGATCCCTTGCTTTTACCAGCGTGAAATACCAGGTGGATCACGGGCCACCTTCTCAGCTCCTGGCCCAACACAGCACCGTACTCACAGGGAAGACCCTTTACAAGGATCAGCGAGCAGTGCAGAGAAGTGGATGCTCGCTAACTAGCAGGCCAAGAATGCACCACGATTCACACCTTCTCCCTCTACCACTGTGGCATGTGGCCCAGGCCCTCAAACAAGGAAAAGACCCCAGGAGAATGTCTCCATGGCTGCCCAAGAGTGAGAGCCTGTGGTGTCAGGACAACGGTCAAGAAGCCAGCCTGCACCCTGTCTTCCCCAAGGACCCAAACCGAAGTTCACACAGATCCCGAGATGTGTCCTGCACTGCCCACCTCCACCCCAGCCGCAAGAATCCCACACGCCTTGTAATCCCATCTAATTATCTTTAACACCTTCGAGCTTCCTGAGGTCAAAACACCCAGAGGGAAACAGAAGAGGCCATCAGTAGAGAGAGTCAAAGCCAGGCTCTGGTTGGAGATCACCAGCTCATTAAGGGACCCACGCCACAGAGGCAGGTCCAGGCCACCTCGAGAGAGTGGTAGAGACCTCCGGTGGCCCCCTCGTCCCTCGCCCCTGCAGGCTCCTCTGTGACACATACAACACAGGATTCCGCAGGAACCTTGCAAATCTCAGTCTACACACCAAGGGCTCCCAAGAAACAGAAGCACTTTAGCTAAATCTGGCTTCACGGAAAACTTGAATGGAGACTGTTGGGTAAGAAAACAGAAAACAAAACAAAACGGCAAATGGGGTCTTGGCAAACAAAACTGCTTTTGACAGAGGGGACTGGCAACAAATTACCCCGAAGCAATTCCGTGTCACTGCAGCCCAGAAACAACATTTGTGGAACACGAGAGCCTGTCTGCCCTTTACCTCCACTCCCTGGACCTTCAGCTTCATGTGGTCCTCTCTGGTCGTCTTCCCGTCTTTCCTCTTTTTCCAGCAATATCCATCCTTCCTGTACTTCACTTTCTTCCTGTTGTAGAGGATCATTGAGCCATTCTGTGGTCTGGAGACAACAAATGGTTACGTTACCAAGAGAACCAAGCACAAGAAAAATTTATGAAGAAAGATATCGTAGACCAGTAACAGTCTCTACAGAAAAGCAATATTCCACATTTGCTGGGACGTAAGTTTTCACCTTTTATTGCAGCTCCCTGGATTAGCCATGTTTTATGGCCAGCCAAAATTTGCTTGTGGATCTGGTACCTAATGAATTAAATGTGTCAATGATAGGCTTAAAAAACATCCCCTTAGTAATATCCACCATCTAATCAAGATATACGATGTGGGGGCCTGAGCTCTGCACTGAAAAGTAGAAAAAACAGCAAGAGAAAGCAAAAAGAGCCAGGGGTGTTGTGGCAGCCTGCAATATCTTATCTCTTGTAGAAAGATTTTCTACACATCTTTTAATCCATCACCCAGCATTAGGAAATAAATAAGTTTAGCGCAGACGCTAGATGACTATGTTAAGAACAGACCAATAGAAGGACTAGTCGTCCGGACCAAACGCTCCTGATTCATTGCCTGAGTTTAGATCGCTGCAAGATATGGAGGAACATCCGCAGCCCTTCTTCTCAAGCCAGCTAAGCACCTGATTCTTTCACATTTGGGCTTCGGCTGTCGGAAGGCTCAGCCCTGCCCCGTAAATTTGTCTATCTCGTCCACGACCACCCTAACCTTAGGAAAACAGTTAGTTGCCCACTTGCTCAATGCTGAGAGTGGGTGGTCGCTCTAGGTCCGTTCAAAAAGAACGGACAAAAAGAACCTTGACTTTTCCTGAAAGAAGTCAGGCACCAACCACAGACAGCAGAGGGTGTCCGCAGCTGCAGTGGGCACAAACTTTGGTTTGGAAACACCAAAAAGAGAAAGAACTAAACTCCCTTGGCAGCGTGTCTATGGTGAGCCACTTCCAGAACAAAGCTGCAGCGGGGGGTGGGCACGTTCAGCCTTCAAGGAAGCCCGCGAAGCCCCTGAAGGCTCACAGCACACCACTCACGCCCCGTGGCCAGCTCCATGTCCCTCTGAGCCTGCAACCCCAGCACAGAGGAAGGGGCACCGATGAGTCCGTGCGCCCAGGAGGCCACCGTAGGCATGTCTCATTCCCAGCTGTGGTGCAAGAGCTCTTTACACAAGCTAGGCAGAGGACGTGGTTTCCCCCAGAGCCAGTGGGCAGCTGTGTCTCTGATCCAGCGGAGGCGAGAGGGCAGGCCACGCGGAGCTTCCCTGTGGCCTGGGGCAAGAGCCTCCACCCCAGGCTCCTCTTCCCCCGAACAAGGGGGTATTTCACAAGCAGGCACCCAACACTGACTAGTGAGGTCTTACTATTCCATTGTCTGTAGAGGAAAAGAAGTCACGCCGGGGTGAGAGCGGCTAATTGCCGTTCCCACCAAGCTGGCTGTGTCCTTCAGCAGCAAGCTGATGACCGAACAGCAATTCCACTGGAAATTATAGACTTGCAACAGTGACTCCCAACACTTCATTGTTTGCTGATCATGGTGCAATTGCTTTGTGTCAGTATTGGTTTCCTCCCTAAGTTGGGCCAACTAAAACAATTGGGAAATGGCTTCACACGCTTGTCACAACGCTGTCACCTGACCGTCTGTCTCGCACTTACAAGTCTGCACTGAAAACCTTACAGTATTCTTCCATTTCTAAATGGCAAGTAGGCTCAAAGTGTGGCCAGCTGTGCCTGCCTCTTTCCACTTCAACCCTGCTCTAGGTTCGTATCCTTGGAAGAGCCCAACGTCCAACTACTGTCCTCAGGGCCATTGTCTCAGAAGTAAGCAAAGGAATACATCTGATCAAATAGACAGGTTCTGCATTCGTCTTGCCCCCTCCACTCAAGAATGAAGACATCCATGAGAGTGTTGCAGGGACCCCCTTGGTCCCTGAAAACTCATCTGTTGCAACATCAATCCAATCCAGCTGCCCATGAGCGAAGAGGCTACACACAGATCTGCTCCACCCTCCCGTCCTTTCTAAACATGGTCAGTGGGGCACCTGGGAGGCTCAGCTGGGCTCAGTTGGCCTTTGACTCAGGTCATGATTCCAGGGTCCTGAGATCGAGCCCGCATCGGGCTTTCTGCTCAGCGGGGAGTCTGCTTCTCCCCCCCTCCCCCGCCTGCCGCTCCCCTTGCTTGTGCTCTCTCTGTGTCAAATAAATAAAATCTTTAAAAAAAATTTTTTTTAAATAAACATGGACAGTGACTGTCAGCAGTGTATTCAGGCCAACTGTCCCCAGATCATGACTATGACCCAGAGACAGTGAACTTCCTGAAATACTGTCAATGTCCACAATCAGAACCACAAATACACCCACCTAAAGAAACCCATCTTCCTCCAGTGACCTGCCCTTTGCATTCTGAGAACGTGAGAATGGCCCTGTCACCCGACACTTTGAGATGGACAAAATCCCACAGGGAACCAAAGTGTCCACCTTAAATGGCCTTAATAAATGGAATCAACACTTTAACTTGCAATAATGAGGAACCTAATCGTATTTAATCCAGCACTCTGATTTTATTAGAACTTGCCTCTGCTCTGTGTGATGGGGAAGGTCCCTCCCTCCCTCCATAGTTTTCAGGTCCTAAGAATGGCAAAGAGAAAACCAGACTGCAGAGGGGCCCCACAGATCAAAGAAAATAAGGCTGAACTGCCATCCCAGAAGATAATCCAGAGCAAATCGGAGCTGGTGGGAAGGGGTCCAGGAGAGGAGGGAGGGGTGAGCCAGTCAGGGGAGGGCTTGAGTACATCTCATGACAGCATAAAAGGTAGCACCCACCTGAGAAGAGCATGGAAATGGGAATAGAGTCGAGGACAGACAGTCAAGTGGGAGGCACGGAAGTCCTGCTGCTTATTGATCCCCAGTCCCAGAGAGGGTCTGGCATGGGAGGAGCAGGCCACATCCATGCCTACACCTACGTCTATACCCGTGTCTCTGTCTACCTCCGTACATCTGTCTACACCGGCATCTGCATCTGTATCTGCCTGTGTCTCTAGCTCTGTCTGCAACCACCTGTGTGTCTCAATGTCGACACCTGCACCTACTCACATCGACATCCACAGCTACCTCTCCGTCTGTGTCTTTGTCCATGGTGTCTGCATCCTCACAGCAACTCTATGAGGTAATATCATCATTCCCATCATACAGGTGAGAACCAAGCCTTCATAGCCAGAAAGTGTCTGAGCAGGATTCACTCGAAGTCAGCGTGACTCCGGAGCCTCCCCCCAAATCTACTGGTCTAGCATAGACTGTGGGGCCAGTCCTGGTTTGCTTTACTGGCTGGGTGATATTTAAGGCCCTGAAAGGATCCTGCACCCAGCGGGGGTGGGGGGGCTTGGGGGAGGAAGTCCTGGCTTCCTTGCCCCATGATTGGGATAACTCTGAGGCAATCCGAGGCCTCCTCACCCCATGCTTAGGACGACTCTGGGAGCTCTATGGGGTCTTCCAGAGCCTACATTCCAGTTGCCCAAGTAGAGACCTGCTGGACAAGAGCCCTCTACTTGTATTTCTTTCCCTCCTCTCTCATGTTCATGCCCCCTGCTGGTGTTTCCCGGGACCACCTCTCAAATAAACTGCTGGTACGCAAGTCCTCTTCCTCAGGATCTCCTGGGGGAAGTCCTGACTAAAGCTGACAGTCTAAGGGAGCCTCAGGGACACAATCCAAGTCCTCCACTGCAGCAGGGAGAGGAGTATCAAGGGGAAAACCGTAGACAACAGGGAGCTTCATTCTAATGAGGGAGGCTTCTAGCCAAACAACCTTTTAATCTGAGAAACTAATGCCTGGCAAAACCAATAATACTCATGCAATAAGGTAAAAAGATGATGGGATCAATGGAAAATCTGCTGCAAATTATAAAACTAAACAAGCAGGTATAAAATTAAGATACATAATTAATAGTGCACACACTCACACATGTACACACACACAAGTAAAGCAGAAGGAATGACGGAGGACTCCATCGTATATATACTGTATGGCTTACATCATTATTATAAATGCTACAGAGAAAAAGAAAATTAAATACTTAGGCATAAATTTAATAAGAAATTCCCAAACCTGAGGAGAAAAACTATAAAAGTCTACAGGACAAATTAGGTTCAATAAATGCAAAAACATCACATTTTCTTGATTAGGAAGAGCGAAGATCATAAAAATGTCAATCTTCCCAAAATTAATTTATAAATAAAAGGTAATGACAAGAATCCCATTAGGATTTTTTGCTGGATCTAGAGAATTTTATTATAAAATTTATTGGGAAGGAAAAAACACCAGCAATAGTCAGAAAAACTTTAATAAAGAGGACCGAGATGTAGAAGTTAGCCCTTCCAGTTATTAACACATTCTATGAAGTCTCTATATTTTCAAAAGTATGGAATTGACACATGAATACATAGAAAGACCAAGGGAACAGAATAGAAGGTCCAGAAATATTCCCACTTGCATATGCAAATTTAGTATACACTAAAGGAGACATCGCGAGTCAGTGGGGGAAGGGGACTGACTTTTCAATAAGTGATATTGGCATATGGAAAAAGATAAAATTGGATCTATCACTCACACTGTAGAGCAGCGTGAATTCTACATGGACCAGAGACTTAAATGTAGTAAATAAAATCACACTACTAGAGGAGAAAACATAGGTGAATTTCTCTGTAACCGGAAAGTGGGAAAAACTTCCTAAGCATGATTAAAAACACAGCAACAACAGGTGAAAGACAGATACATCGGAGAACATAAACATAAAACTGCCAGACTGTATTCCAACGGGGCAGCGCCATTTTACTTTCTGACTAGAAGTGAATGAGGATTCCAATGTCCCCACATCCTTCCCAGCATTTGGCATTGTCTGTCTCTTGGATTACGGCCAACCTCCTGGGTGTGTAGCAGTATTTTCATTTGCATCTCCCTAATGATTAATGATGCTGAGCGTCTTTCCATGTCCTCATTAGCTATTCATAGAAGTTCCTTGGTGAAACGTCTATTTGAATCTTTTGCACATTTTTAATTGAGTTGTGTTCTTCTTTTTGAGTTGTAAGAGCTATTTAAATAAAATCTAAATAGAAGTCCTTTATCAGATATTGAATTTGCAAATGTTTTGTCCCAGTCCATGACTTTTCCTGTTCTTTATGGGTTCCTTTTAAAGAGCAAAAGTTTTTAACTTTGGTAAAGTTCCAATTTATCATTTTTTTCTTTTATGAATCATGCTTTCAATACCATATCTAGGATTTCTTTTTCCTAACCTAAGGTCACAAAAATCTTCTCTTGTGCTTTCTTCCTAGCGTCATAGTCTTAGCTTTTACATTTTAGTCTATAATGCATTATAACACATAACACTTGTGTATGGTGTGAGGTAAAGGACTAAGTTGATTTCTGGCACATGGACATCCAATTGTCCCAGCATTTGTTTTTGTTTTTGCTTCTGCTTAAAAAAAAAAAAGAAAAGAAAGAAAAAGGCTATCCTTTCCCCCATTGAATTACACTTGCATGTCTGATGAAAATAAATTGACCATAAATGTGAGACTTTATTTCTGGACTTCATACTTTACTCTATTTTCCATCCTCATGCCAATACTACACTGTCTTGATTGCTGCACACTGTATTAAGTTTTGAAGTCAGAAACTATATGTCCTCCAACCTTGCTCTTATTGTTCAAAATTGTTTTGACAATTCTAGGTCCTTTGTATTCCTGTAGAAACTTTTAAGGTTAGTTTGACAATTTCTGCAACAACAAAAATGCCTGCTGGGATTTTGATAGAGGTTGCAGTGAGTCTAAAAATCAATTTGGAAAGAACTGCCATCTTGACAATACTGAATCTTCTAATCACTTCCAATCACAGATCATGGAGTATCTCTCCATTTGTGTAAATCTTTAATTTCTCTCAGTAAGACTTTGTAGTACAGGTTTTATACTTTATAAATCAAATTTATCTAAGTACTTTATACCTTTTGATGCTACTGTGAATGGAACTGTTTATTTTTTATTTTTTAAAATATGGAACACTTCACAAATTTGCATGAGATCCTTGTGCAGGAGTCATGCTGATCTTCTCTGTATCATTCCAGTTTTAGTATATGTGCTGCTGAAAAGAGCACTGGAATTGTTTACTTTAAATTTCCTTTTTGGATTGCTCATTTCCACATTTCCATTTATAGACAGATACACAATTTGATTTTTGTATATTGATCTTGTATTCTATGACCTTGGTAAACTCATTTATTAATTCTAGTAAAAAAATTTTTTTGCAGATTCTTTAGGATCTTTTACATTTATAAGCAAGTTGCCTATGAATAAATAGAGTTTCACTTCTTCCTTTCCACTCTAGATGCCTTTTCTTTTTCTTGCCTTATTGCACTGGCTAGAACCTCCAGTAGAGTGTTGAATAGAAATGGTGAGAATAAACACCCTTGTCTTGCTCCTCATCTTAGAGGGAAAAATTTCAGTTTCACCATTAAGTATGATGTGAGCTGTGTCAAAGATTTTAAATCAGATAAGAAGAACTCATGAACCAACTTGAAGAGGCTCCAAAAATGGGCCAATTTGAGCATCAATAAGAATAGCAACTGCTTTGGGTTAGAACACATTAAATATATTTAAATCCATAAGTTCATAATGAAATTAAAGCATGCAAACTAAGTGATCATTGTTGGAGGAGGCCAGTGACCCAATACATTATTTTGAAAACTAAAAGAGGATTAGGAGGAAGAATCAGTCATTTATCTTACCTTTCCTGTACCAACTGTTCCTTTAAGTTAACAAATCACAAAAAAGAGAACTTTCTCTATAAAATATTCCCGCCAATAAATAAGTGACAATTAAAATGTCACCATTTTGCAATCCCTAATAATTAATGAATCATCAACAGTGACTGACATCATAAAAGAGAGACAACCAGATAGAATGTGTCCCTGATAGAACACGTTGTTGTAGGGAAAAATAATGTTTTTAGTTCGAAATTATTCAGACCTCTTGACCTACCACTTTATAAGACCCATAGAGGACAGAAGAACATGGTAAGGGACACCATGGGGATATAGTCAGCAAAATCCAGATTGTGGGAAACTCTACAGGATAAATGACCTGGGTTCTTCAAAAATTGAAAAAGAGAATAAGAGAATGCTAGAGTAGAAATATATAGATTAAAAAAACAAAAGATGTGTCAACCAGTCACAATATATAGACCTTACTTGGATACTGAGGCAAACAAACCCTCTCTAAAAAACAAAAAAACAAAACAACAACAAAAAAACCCAAACACACACACACACACACACACACACACACACGCACGCACACGGCATTTGTGAAACAACTGGAATCTTCAACAGTGATTGGATATTTAATGATACCTAGAATTATTAATTTTTAAGAGTGATAATTATAGTGCAAAAGTGTTTTTAAAAAAAGACCTTATATTTTAGAGCTATATACTGAAGCATTTACTGATGAAATTGTATAGTGTCTAAGATATGTTTCAAAACAACGTGTGTGGTGAGGGGGGAATGTGGATGAAACAAGACTGGCCATGTGTTGGCCATAGTTGAAAGTGGATGATAAGTATAGGAATTTATTACACTAGCCTGTCTATATTTGTAAATGTTTTAAACTTTCCATAATAAGAAGTTGAAAAAAAAAAGACGATCATGGGATTTGAAGTGAGCTCTAGGTTACAGTCTTGGCTTGGCTCTTTATGAGCTGTGTGACCTTCAACAACTATTTGATCTCCCTGTTGTAGTAGACATAATGCATGCAAGCTGCCCAGCATGCTACCCACCATGTAATACACACTAATAATAACAAACTTGGCCCCTTTTTGTAGGGTCCCACCGCCTGGGTCAATGATGGTGAGACTTCGGGTGTAATGAAATGGCATACATAGGGTATGGCTGGAACATTCACGCATGGGAGAAGCCACCTCTCTGTAAGCACTGGGGCACATACACACTCATCCACCACTTTAAGGCAAAATACATTTTTCAAATTAGGTACATAAGAGACAATTGATAACTGAAGATCAGAGGAGTGAGGTGTTCTTGAGAGGTTTTGGGTGTGGATATTAAATAGGAACTTACGGAGCCACCGGGGGTTGCAGCCAAGGCTAGGTTAATCCTATGAAAGGAATGGTCTGGATACTCTCTCCTGAGCCTGAGTTTAGAAATCAGTAAATAGCTCAGGTCCATGGCCCTTCCTCCAGGACCTTGACAACCACCTTAAATCCCATGCAGACAATTGAGATCCAGCCTGCTACCCCAGCATCTGTGGGCTTCCTGGGGTGTCTTGTCAGCCCCTTCCCTGGGCCTGGCCTAGAGGCAGCAGACTTTGCACAGTAAGCTCTGATCTGGCTGATCGGCCATTGTTCCGCTGAATTCATTTGATATGTCCCTGTGGCTTCCCTTGGAGAACAGATGATGTCTTCGTTCCTAGCAAGCCTCCCTAAGCAGTGTCTGGATGGCTTCTAAACAGTGAGCATCTCCAGAGAGTCCCCTTTTCCAGCTAGAACCCAAACCTGGGCAGACTCCTGCTATCTTCTCCCCTTCTATTCATTGCCCTTGGTCCCATCCCTCACACCATGAGGCACAGAGAAAGGCCTGAGTGGAGGGAAACGCAGTTCTGTGGTTCCAATGGCCTCTAGGCCCTGACCCCAAATGTGAAACAGGCTCCTGTGACAAGGCACAAAGTGTGTCCTAGAGCAGGGGATGCTGTTCCCAAGGCCAGTGCTTAGTCTCCGTTCCAGTGGGCAGAGAATGAGAAATGCCACTCTTCACTGCAGCCTACACACGTGTACCCACACCTTTCTTTCTGATCTTTCCAACACAGAATGGCCTGATTTCAATGTACCATTAGAAGTACGAGGTCTAGTCCAAAATGTCAATAATCAGCATGACAACAATTGCTATGACAACAAGAGCAGCCATTTGTCAAGCGTTCGCAGTGTGGCAGATGCAGACGAAGCCCTTCCTACCCACTTCTCGCGCGAATCCCATGACAACTGTGGTAGGTGAATATTGTTGGGGCACAGAGAAGGGAATTAACTTTCCCAAGGTCACACAGCTGGTAAGGACAGAACCAGTGAACCAGCCCACTGCACCCCTTCCTGGCATCTTGCCGCAAATTCCCGGCCCATCCCCCAGGTACCCAGTCTCCTTCTCTAACAGCAACAACCCAGGGCACTTTCAGAGCCCACGGTCCCTCTCACGGCAGAATGTTTCATATAAAGGATCATCTGAGCCTGATTTAAATTGTTCCTCTAGTTCTTCCTTTTGTTGCAAGGAGAGGAAAGGAATCTGGAAAAGGAATGTCTCCCCTGCTTATCTCCCTTGCACACAGACCCAGCAAGAGTAGTAATTGATGGCTGGAGCGCAGCAAGGTTGATAGGATGCCAAACGGAACCCCAAGAAGCCACAGCAACGGCCCAAATCTCATGGACAGGAGCTGGCTTATTAACTTTCAACCTGGTGTTTCCTTCTGACTTGTTTATAGGGTCTTCACGATTTGGGGGACAAGGAGCGGGAAAGCTGGTGGGGAGCATTCCGTGTCCTCCCCTCTCCCCACCCCAGTCCGGCCCCTGCAAGCTATTTATGGAATGATAGGAGGGAAGGGCTGTCAGGCCCGGCTGGAACTGCTATCTACCAGATATGAAAACCAATTGCTTTTCATAATAAATTCCAGCTGGAGCCATAGAAATCATAGGGACCAAGAGAAGGTAACACCAATTTGCTTTATTTGATTAGCTCCTTCTTGGGCGGTCCAACCCCAGCTTCTTTTCATTAAAATAAGGGCAAATTGAAAATCTTAAAAGAGGCTTTCTTATCAGGAAACAAACGATTGGGTAGATTCAGACGCCTAAAAGCCCCGTCGGCTGCGAGCCGTCAGTGCCCACGCCCGCGGCTGATGTTCTAGACCAGCCGATCCCCAGGAGTTCCGCTGGAGGCCGTCTCAACACCGGTCTTCACTCTCCAGAATAAAGGTGGAAACAGCACCAGCGCTGCCCCACAGTGAGTGCTGTGTGCACCCCGAGTCCCACAGGCCACCCTGTACCCCGAGGACAGCCCGGCCCACACGGCCAGGCCAGGAGGCCCCCCGGGGGGTGGGCGCCGGACTCTCCCGCCCACAGGCCCAGATGCCCCTGTAGGGGACTGAAGGCAGGAGGAGGGACAGCTCAAGCTGCCAGAACTCAGAGGCAGAGGCCAATCTGTATTTCCCGAGGATCACTACATGCAGCCTGCTAACCACAGCTCTGTTCCTTTAAATGGAGGCTGGAGGTCACTGGAAAGACTGCCCATACGAAGAGATGGTAATGACCAGGAATCACTCCAGAGCAAGCCTGCAGGGACTCATTAATGGCTCCTCTCCTAGGGCTCCCAGGGCGCTCGGCTTGAAATTCTATTACGACATTCAGTGATTTATTCAATTAATATTTATTGAGCAGCTATTATGGGCCAGGCATTGGTGTAAGGCACTCTAGGTGCCGTTGTGGCCAAAAGCGTCCCAAGCCTGTGTAAAGCCTGCTGTCCGGTCGGGGATTAGGAGGCGGGCCCTGCGCCAGCCGGGGCAGGAGGAGGAGAAGCCCAGAGAACTTCCCCGGGACGCAGCGACTGAACAGAGGCCTAGGCGAAGGCCAGGCTCCCGGGAAAGAGAGAGCAGCAAGGCCAGCGGCCCGAGAAGCCGGTTGGAGGGCAGAGAGCAGGTGGGGGTGCAGGCAGAGGGTGAGGCCAGAGAGCCGGGCAGGCCCGGGTTGAAGGAGCTTGGATTTTGCTCCAAGTGTGATGAAAGACACGAAGGAACCAGGTAGGGGACCCGCACCAGCGGCAGAACGGGAGCAGCGAGGGGTCTGCACGTTCCTGCAAGTGCGACACAAGACCTGAGACAACATGAATTAACTCTATCAGCACGACTGCAGAGAACATGGCGGAGAAGCAGCACAGGGCGTCACAGGGAGGCTTCGTCTCATTCGGGCCGGTGGGGTTGACCCCCCTCAACCCCCAGCCCCCACCCCTTCTGAGAATTCTGAACATCACCTTCACAGGGCTGGGAAGCACCTGAAGGGTTTCGAGCAGAGAAGTGGGGTGATCATTTAGACCTGGCGTGGCCGGCTCACCCAGACTGTGTCCCTGTGCCTTCTCCACCTGCCATTGCCGCGTGTAAACAGTAAACACTCTGTAATTGCTCATCAAATGAGCGAGTTCCTCAAGCAACTCAGTGGCTGGAACAAAGGAAGTCCTCTCTTTTTTCTTGAAAACAAACAGAAAGCACCACTTACAAGTAAAGTATTTGGTCAATGACAAAGCAGAAGAAAAAAGTGAGAAAGAACATATGGCATCACCTTTCTTTGGATTCCTCCCTGCTGGAAAGAAAGAGAACCTTCCATTCCGGCTACTCAGCACAGCCAGGTTACGGGAGCCTGAGCCCAGTGGAGCGAAAAGAGGATCGCTCAAATGCCACCAGCATCTGGGTCATGTTTGACCCCACCGACATCTCATTTGGCTAAAATCCATGCCCCTAAATAGAGCCTTGCACTTCTACAGACCCTCACTTGTCACATTCCAACACTGATATTTTATTAATAATCCAGTGTAAATCTGAGGGAAAATTAATGTGTCATCTCCTAGCAGGAAGGACTAAACATCTCAATGTGACGGTCTGTTAGAGTTGTCATTTATCATTAGCATGCAATTCAAGGCAAGCATCCCACATTCTGGTGGGAGCGTTCGAGACAATGAATCTCTGGGAATTAGCTTCTGGTCCAATTATTCCTGTTTTCCCCCCCACCTACCTAGGAGATAAATTCTGTCTCGGTGGGAGGAAAAAAAAAAAAAGAAGAAGAAGAAAAGCAGGAGGAGGGAGTTTGCTCTTCTCCTTCCTGGGTGAAATCAATTTTTCTCAAGGAGACAAGGCAATATTCATTTTGAGAGAAGGGAATAAGGCTGTACGCTAAAGGCCAATAAATGGAGCCGTTCTGATGAAAACTTCCTCAAATCAAATGTAGGGGAACCTCTTAATGGGCTTTGTTCTTCTTTTCCATAATCCATAACTATTAAGAGAAAGATGGGCAGACAGAAGATCCGCCAAGGGGGAGCTGTGTAAACATCGGGCAGGGCCACCTTCGAGGGAGATGCAAAGAGGTCACTGCAAACACTGGTCCCTCCTGCTCTCCACACGCTTCCTGGGGCTCCTCCATGCCAGGCACTGCTGTCTGTTCTGGGGAGCCACTGGCAGGCATGTCCTGGTCCTCAGGGAGCTTAGAGTCTAGCAAAGGAATCCATCAATAAACAAACTAATAACAGACAAGTCCTCTACAGAAAGTAACCCAAGATAGAAATGCTGTGCATTAAAATAGAATTGTTTTGTCTAGTAACTTTTTTTAGTGGAAAACATAAAAATGCTCTCTAGAGTAAATCACGCTCCTGGCTCCAAAGCAAACAGAAGAGCCAGGACGAAGGCTGTTTCTCCTGCCGGTGGGTCCTGCCCAGGCCGACTGCACCGTCCAGCACAGGCACAGCCGTGCCCAGAGGTCCAGGGTGCCCTGGCTCAGGATGGAACTGGGGAGACCGTCCCTGCAGGTGCTGGTCAACCAGGCCGTGTCCTCCAGCACGGCGGCCAACTGCACCCAGCACGAAGGAGCACTCAGCCCCGAGTCCTTCAATGGGCCCTGCTCTCTCTGTATCTCCCCACGGTGCTGGCCCCCACACGTCTTCTGCCAGCCCCCTGTGGGTCACCCCTTGTGACACTCGGCAGGCTGAGCTGTCCCTGCTCCGGTAGCCTCTGTGAGGCCAGGGGCCCTGTTGGCTTGGCTGAGCCCCAGAGTCCTCTCCTTTTACCCGCACAATCCCAGTAGATAGCTGCCATTGGCTCCCCATTCTGTGGAGAAGCAGACCGCATCTCAGAGGGGACAAATGCCTCAAGGTCACAGAACTGCCAGCTGGAGAGTGACGTCAGCTCCTGGTCCATCGGATGAGGAGGGGAAGCTACCTTTGCCCCCCACGCCCCACCCATCTCATCACCCGGCAATCACACCACTGACTGATTGAAAACTTCGCACCACTCGTGCTAGCTGAACAGGTGATGAGTGCCCGGGGGGCCCAGGAGGCCTGAGACCCTCCCCACCCACCCAGCTCGTCTGCTTCCTTCCTCTCTCCTGCCTGCCCTTCGTCTCCAGACCGGCCCAGAAGTTTGGGCCCCATCGCAACCACAACGCCACCATCGCGGGGTGAAGACACTGGCTGCACAGTTGCCCCAAGGCGTCCGCACTGCGGATGCCTGACCCGCCCGGGGAGGGGCACCGTGGAGGCTCTCAGTCTGCAGCAGGCTCCAGGGCACCCTGAGTTGGGAGTCCCTCCTTGCCACATGACCAAAGCTGCCTCTTCATTTTGAATGCAGCTACCTAGGGACCCAGGGATGGCTTCTCTTCGGCCTGCCATGTGCCAGGCACTGAAAGGTCCCTCCTCCTCTGGCTGCTGAAGGCTCCCACCCCAAGTAGGCATGGAGCCAAGTTGCTCTGAGCTCAGAGAGGGACCTTCGAGAAGGAAAGAAAGCTGTCTGCCCACGGGACAGGCCTTGATGGCCATAGCCCTGGGCTCTGAGCAAAGTCACAGGCACCAGGTCTCTGTGGCCACCTGGTGTGGAGCCAGGGGCTGCGGGATGCATGCAGAAATCATCTGAGCTGCCCTTTACCTGGGCTGAGAAATGATGACTTTCTCCGCAGCCTCTTAGGCCCGGGCTTCCCGGCAGAAAAGCCTGAGTGATAACCTGTACCCAAGGCCACGACCTGCAGCTGTCGCCTCCATCCTGATGGGAACAACGATTTTCTCCCACACAGAAGCCCACACACCCCAGCAAATGCGCGGGGGTTAATAACAGAATCAGGGAGATGACCTTCGATGCAGATGGAGGGGTGATGAGGCAGAGAGATTCAGGGGGATGTTCCAGATGGCAGGAGACGGGCAGGGAAGAAGCTTTTCCATAAGCAACGGCCGGCCTGGGGAGGGCTGCGGGGAAGAGGGGTCAGCCCGGAGAAGCCATCAGGGAGGACACAGGGATGCTAAGTGGCTTTGAGTGCCTGGGGCCAGAGCTAGAAGCTGCTAGGTTTCTTCAAAGACATCTTCCTTTCCCCCAACCCCTCATCCCTGACCCTAACCCTCTCTTTTCTGCTTCCCAGAAGCTCCCTTTAATTGGCAAGGGCTCCTCTGGCTTTCTAGCGAAGCTCTCCAACCAAAGCCCGGAGTGTGGCTAGGAATCCTCAGGCTGCTGCCTCCACACCAGGGTTTTGGGGCCACAAGAGTACCAGGTGGTGCTTTCCCTAGGCTGGAGGGAGGGAACCCTCCTTCCGGGCACCCAGCACCAGCTCCAGAATCTTCCACGGGCTAACACCTTGGGCACCCTCCACCTGGCTGCACAGGCTTAGGGGCCCCCAACACCACCAATGCCCTATCCCTGAACTTGAAGGGTCCCTGGGAATTACCCACTGAGGCCTCAAAGGGCCATGCTTTGGGTCCCAACCAGCTCAAAGACCACAAAAGAAATATTTGGATAAAGCAAGAATGAATGTCAGGCCCCACATCTTGACCAATGTTTAGCTGTGCCTGTAGGACTTCGAAGTTCTGGGGTTTTTTTTCTTTTGCCTACCTATATTTCCAATTTGTCTATAATGAGCATGTACTGTTTATAGTAAGAGAAAAAAGAAAACTCTCTGTCATTGGAAAGCTGAATTTTTAGGGATGCTTACGCTGTTCTCTGCCATCTGCCTATAGGCTTGGCGCCCCTCTAGGCCCACACTCCTGCCCCCCTCCCCTCTCCTTCTCCACCCACCCCCCAGACCCCTCCGACCCCCATTCCTCACCCCGGAGTCTGTAGACCCTGCCTCGTCATCTGGCACTTGAGGGTTGAGTCTCACCTCCCGGCCCCTTGAGAACAGAGGTCACATCTCACCAATCTCTGCAGACTTTTGTAAAGCACTCTGCAAGCATCAGGCTTCCATGGGAAGGTGATGTTCTATCACTGACAACCCACCGCCGAGTCCCCCACCCCCTGCTCTCACCTCCTGTCTCTATATGCAACTCCCCAGAGTTGCCCACCCTGGGACAGAACCTCACCAGCCCCCGCTTCACCTGCTCCAGGGTGACCTTCAAGTCCCAACCACACACTGTTAGCACCCTGTGAATGAAGCATTCATTAATCTGGCATCCAAAACCTTCCGCCAAATGGGCTCAGCCTGCTTTGCTGCCGTTTTCCAACATGGCCTTACGTACCAGGGACCCGGCCCCAGCAGGTCACCTGCATGACATGTATCCTCCGGCCTCTGCGTCACTGTGCAGGGTATCACCCTAGCCTAAAAGTCCCTTTCTTCCTCCTCTGGCCAAGGCCAAAGTGCTGTTGGGTTCTTCAAGACCCATCTCAAATGCTACACTATTACTGCCTCCCTCCGTGGAATTAAATCTCACCTGCTCTGCCCTTCCATAGCACAACACGGGTCCCTCCGTCTGGATCCTCTCTGCATCGTTCCTTGTTTGATTCCAGGGAGTACCACATGCCTGCTTCCCCAGAAAGCTGGAAACCCCCGGGCAGGAGCCACATCCTTTGATTTGGAGTCTCCTATAGACCTGATAGGATATATTAACTATGGTGGGTCTCCTAAAATATCTCCAATGGGTTCCTAACTAGGCCTGGGAGCAGAGGTGATCCGTAAAGTCCTCCTCAAAGCCCACTAGGAGCCAACACATACGGAGCAGGAAGTAAGTGTCGGACACTGGTTGACAGCGTGACCCTGAGCAGTATGTAATGGGGTCATTCCTCCACAGAGGGGGCCGCCCACGTTCACAGAGGCTAGACAATTTGCCCAAGGCCATACAGCGGTTATGAGTGACACCAGCATCCTGGGTAGGCAACTGTCACCCCAGGCACACATGTTGACCCCTGTCCTGTGCTGCCCGCCCCCCAACCCCAGCCTGGAAGACGGCTACGACGTGCACGAAGATCCAGAGTCCCACGACACCAGCAGAGGGATCGGAAAGGGCCCATCTGGTCCACCTCAGACCCAGCCGGAGGTGGCTTTCTGAGCAGCCTAAACACTGGCCAGTCCGCGTGCGCGCGCCCCAGATGGTAACGCATAATCCGTGCCTTCCAAGGTGCTCTCAGCACCACCCTCACGGGGCAGGGCTGTGTCGTGATCAGGGGGACTCATCTCTGACTTTCATTAATTATAACGTGGATTGTGCTGAAGGTGTTTTGGTCAACAGAGACTTCTTTGCCTCCTCTCTCCAGAGCTCGTAAATCTGGCCCTATGGTCTAACGACCATGATGTTCCCCTAATCATGTTACTGCAATATTAATAAGGCTGTTTAATGCAACCGGTTCTTTCTAAATTGTCACATAAAAATTTGGTAAATGTCAGACACATCATTTAATAGAAAACGATGTTTTACTGCCAGGGGAGCTAGGTAGCTGAGAGGATGAGGTAAAAAGCCCAGCAATGACCTTAAGGCAGGCTTGAGGCACAAAGTTCTACCATGGGGATCCTGCCTCAGGCCCTTCTTCCCCAGCAGCCAGCAGTGGCCATCAGCCCACGGTGCGCAGGACACCGGGCAAGGACTCCTGGTGAGGGGGGTAGAGTCAGGTGAGAAACAAACAGTAGCTCCTGTCCTCATTCGGAGCGAGAGACAACAACTAGATTTTCTCGGTCACTCTTCACGGTGCCCCTTATCACAGGGGATTATAACTCGTAGTTTAGGAAGCAGAGAACGTTCCCAGGGACACTGGTCCCACATATAAGCAACCTCACATTTGTAAGGGATGGATCCCAAAAGCCCATCAGGAGGTGAACGGCAGGGCCACACTCAAAAATGGGGGGGGGGGTCCCCTGCCACCTTCTAGGCGAGGAACAGAGCCTTCCTCGGGGAGAGTGGACCCCAGACTTCTCTACTGGAGAGGACTCAGAGCCCACTGAAAGTCTGCCCATCTGACTGTGACCTTTTCCGGAGAGGAGACCCAAGTAGAGAAGTGAACCCCAGAAATGGAGCTGAATGTCCTGGGCATCCTCTGCATTTCTCTGGACAGTTATCACTAACCTGCCTGGCAGGTTCCACGGTTCCGCGGTGCCAACCTCGCCACTCCTCTGCATGACCTGACTTCCCGAGAAGTTCCAAGCTCCAGAAATCCAGTGTCATAGAAAACGAATCCCCACTCCTGCTTCAGAGAAGTTCTCGGGAAACTGATGGTGGGGGAGGGGAGAGGGTGATGGGAGAGGAGGGCCTTTGAGGGGGAGTCAAAGATTTGTCTCTTGGTGAGTACTGCACCAGTCTGAGGCGCCCCATTCACCTGGCACCCTTGGGCTCCTTCCTGACACTTCTAGACTCTCCTCCAACCTCCCTGTGGACGGTGGCAGGTCGAGGCACTTTATGCCATTCCACTGGCTATGGGCTGATGGCGATGCACGCAGTATAAATCAGGGCTCGTCAGAGCAGCAGCCCGTGTAGACAGGCAGCAAAGGAAGCTGCAGTGTGGTGGGCAGGGTGCCATCAGTCGGTCCAAACGACACGGAGTAGCTGATACTCAGTGGCTGGGCCAGCAGGGGACACGCATCCTCCAGATGCTCCCACGCAACAGCCCCAAGGGAGCCTCAGCCAGTGCCTCACTGACCCTAGAGCCTTGCCCTTGACAATCACCTGACTCCAGGAGAGAGGACCCTTCCCTCCATGCTTCCAACCTGCCAACAGGACCTCAGGACCCCACGCGAATGACAGAAGAGGAGAGCGGGAGACCTTGAGAGTTTTGTGCTGCCGTCCAAAATGATGGTGATGTCTAAAGATAAACCAGTATACAGCAGATTTCCTTAAAAAATTAATTTTAGCAAGTGGGAAATCATTTTGGAGAACGTTTGTACCGCGGGCCTCACTGGGAGTGTGAACACACTGGGATTCTCCAGCGGCTGGTTTCTCTTCTCCCCACTGGGTGGAAGCTGAGCCGCCCCATGGCGGTGCCCCTGCCAACCGGAAGGAGAGCCTGCAGACCGGCGCAAACGCAGGCCGTCCCTCGGCACACTCGTCAAGCGCCTCGGCCACTGGCTTGCAGCCCGGCCTTGAGCAGCTATTACATTTCCAACCAAACCCGCAGCCTCTCCTGCTGGAAAACGAGGCCGGCAAGACCTAGGGCCCTACCTTGCGGGGAGCCGGCTTCTCTCCCACTCGGGGAGCTGCGGGAATGTCTGAGCTCTCTGGCTTTACGTAAAGGTGCCGCACAAGTCAAGGTACCATAGAAACGCTTGTGATTCACAGTAGTGACTGTAATTAGGACTATTCTCTGCTCATAATAGCCCAGCAGCTCCCTGATCACTGGCTATTCAGGAGTCTTGCACCCAGGACACCACTTGCTGGACCACCTCATCCACCTTCTACCCGTCACACGGAACACGGGATGACGGCTTCATTAAATTTCTCATAGATCCAAATGAAAAACTTAGACCTAATAAATAAATTGAAATATGTCTGATAAAATAAAATTTGAGATTAAAAGGAAGCTTGCTTACATATTCATGAATCAAGTGAAAACTCAGATGAGCCCTTCTTAAGCTTCTTATTCACAGGGAGTCAGAGATTTAACATGTGCTGGGAGAATTTCTTAGCAAATGTAAGCTGATAAAGGCACATTCACCCATGTATTCAGTGAACAAGCATTTATTAACCATTACCTTGCATTACTATTTATTTCACATTTCCATCCCTCTTTATAACCCTAGTTAAAAACCCTTTGTAACCTCATATAAATAATAGGATCTCAATCGACTGCCTACTGATGTGGCTGTTTTTCTAAGGCTCTGAAAAGCACAGCCCCTGTCTTCAAGTTGCTTATATACAGTCAAGGAGAGTCACTTCCTTCATGAAGTCTTCCTTACTCTGCTGGACCCCGGAGGGTGACCCTTCCATGCATTTCCCACACAGTGCTTACTCTCCCTGCCTAGTACCCACCCCCACCCCATGCACACACACATGCATGCAGAGACACCTGTTTCATGTCTCTATCCTCTGCTGAACCGTAAGCTTAGTGAGAGCAGAGACTGAGCCATGTCACTCCTGACAGTCTGGCATCTACATGGAGAAAACAGCCAATAAATCACTGGATGAAGGAAGCAAGGAATGTATGTTAGGATGGATAGATGAATGGTTGGTTAAATGGGTGGGTGGGTGGATGGGTGGGTGAGTGGAAGGAAGGAAGGAAGGAAGGAAGGAAGGAAGGAAGGAAGGAAGGAAGGAAGGAAGGAAGGAAGAATGGAATAGGTGAATGGGTGGATGAGTGGATGGCTGGCTGGCTGGCTGGGTAGATGGATAGGTAGCCAGGTGAATCAGTAGATAGGTAAGTGAGTGGGTGGATGGGTGAATAGGTAAGAAAAGACAAGATAAAGGTCTAAGCTGTGACCCATTATAATATGTACTGAGAGGGTGGCTCACAAGGGCAGGGGGGAATGAGGGTATTAGTCAGCAAGGGAAGAAGATCTAGTAGGAAATGGCTCTGAGATCTTAAGGAAAAGGAAAGATTTGGCATGGGAGTGAGTTGATATTTTCTGCTCCCTTCTTCTGTGCCAGGGAGTGTACCGGATCCCTCATAAGCATCACACTGCCCCTCACACCACAGTGAGGGAGGGCGGGAGGGAGAGAGGGAGGGAACTGGGCTCCACAGGATAAACCTGCATGACTGCAGAGACAGCACATGGTGGAGACAAGATTGGAAATCATGCAGCCGGCCTAACACAAGTTCCCTCCATGATGCAGGAAGACCAATGGGCATTTCCTGGCCCGGCGTGGACTGTGCTATGAAGAAAGAGTCATCTGTAAAGTTTCTTTACAGAGAGTACAGAGATGGCAGCGAGGCCCTCACAGCAAAGAGCAAAGTGTCGAGGCTCTCTAGGGAGGGCCCAGCATCCAGACCCCCTCCAGCCCACCAAAGCCCGAGCTCCCTCTGCCACCAGGCACAGCCACTGTTTCACAACGGGGAATGGAGTGGGCTAGGGAAGCAATGTGACTTATCTAAACAATCTCGTGTAGTTGCCAGAGTCTCAGGCAACAGGGAGGGAGAACGGGAGTGGAAGAGGAATGATGAGCAGGACAGCGGATCAGGTGTTCCATATGGACCAGATCTCTGCCCCCGACTCGCGGTACTTGAGACAGGCAGTGCAGGGCCCCCACAGCCAGCAGCACCCCAGAAGCTGGCCCAGCCCTGCGTCCTGCCTCCCAGCGTCCCAGCGCCCATCTGACATAACCCTCAAGAGACTTTCTCAAAAGCATCATCTCTGTAGCTGATGGCCCCAAAGTGTTTCATTTAGCTGGAAATCATGCTTGGTCCATTTCCCAGATCTAACTGACATTGTAAGAACCCCGCACATTGTGTCTGGCAGCAAAGCAGTTCAATAACCCACTGCAGCGAGTCAGAGTCCTGCCACCCCTATCTGGGCAGCCGGCAGTTCAGACAACGGCCCTGCCGCCTCCCAGGGCAGGATTGTGGAAAGCCTGTGTTGTGTGTGTGCGGACACCTGTGGGCTACCAGAGGCCACAGAGCCATAACCATCCTTCCTGACCATGTGGTAAAACTCACCAATTCCTTTACCTTATTGAATCCGCCCACTGAGGCAAGAATCATCCCCAAACTACTTATGAGAAAACCACAGTCTAGCAGTTCATGGGATCCCAATGGCATAGCCGTGAGCGGCAGAGCCGGGATCGAACCCAGTTGGGTCTAAATGCAAGTCCATGCTCTCGACCATGACCCTGGGGTGGCCCCATTCAGCAGACCGATGGCTCTGCTGTTCCGCCGCAAGGAAACGAAGAATCTGTAGCCAAAGAAATCTGCACATTGTTCAGTTTAGCAAACTTGAACAGGTTTGATTCTGGATGGGCTTCCTCCTTCCAAAGCTAACAGACTGTGAACCCCCAAAAGTCACAGTAACCACACTGCTCTTCAAAGCCCCCTGAAGGCAAGTGCTCTGAGCCCATGCTGGATTCTCAGCGTCTAGACAGTTCTGGGCACAAGGCGGGAGACGGTAATCGTCAATGTGTGAGTGAGTGAGTGAGTGAGTGAACAACAAATGCCATGAATGACAGTTCTGTCTAAAGAGAAAAAATAAGGCTCTGGGAGAAAAAGCGACAGTGTCACTCTGTCCCATCACCTACAGCTTCTTGGATGGCGTCGAACCTTCCTGAGCTGCCTCTGACGCTCTCCACGACGGATTCTGAGGAACCTATCATTCATTAACCGTACGGCCGCCACACGCTGACCCCGTGTGGGCTCTCGGGGCCTCCCGCCTCTGGCTCTCCTGCCTGGCGGGCCCAGCAGGAGCTCCCAGCCAGGGTTCACTCCAATGCTGATGCCGGCTGGCAAGATGTGAGACAGGAAGGCCGGTCCGGTCTGAGGGCGGGGGAAGCAGAGGTAGAGGTCTAAAGGACAGAAACAGCTCCTCAGAGACCCGCCCCACACATGGCCTCCTTGTCGGGACTGGTTCCCCCTTGTCTGGGAGTTTGAGGGGTTGACAGCCAAAGCTGGAGATGGAGGTATGGGAGCTGAGGGAGCGAAAGGGCCGTCTGGACACTGGAGCACAAATTCAGAACCTGAGCCACTGAATCCGTTGATTCACAGGTACCCCTTAGGGAGAGGAATTCCTTCTTCCCTGCCCAACGCAGCTTCCCCCCAGCCCTCATTTTGGAAAGGCAGACTTAAGTGATGTGCTTTCAGAGAGGCTGTCTGAGGTGCCGGCCCCTCCCACGGAGGGGTCCAAAGCCATGGAGCTGAGGTGGCCCCCTTCTCTGGAACCCACCGAGAAGACGGGGCAGCATCCTGAGGCCCCCAAATGGCCAAACCCATCAGTGGTCCCCGAAGAGGCAGAAACTGTTTCCAGTGATCTGGGTGCTCTTGGGAGCACTCACTGTGCCAGGAAGAAGGGTATCGATCCAGAGAGAAAATGGGCAGGCCAGGACCCGCATGTCCATGGGAGGGCGAGACAGCGGCCCAGCCTGCTGCTGGCCGTGCACGGAAGCTGCCTCAGAGGCATGTTTGGGAACAGAACCTCCCAGAGCACTCCAGTTCTCTCCATTGCTCCTCTGGGGCCCAAGAACAGACGCCCCCCCACCCCCGCCACCAGCTTTTCCTGTCCTGTGAGCGGGCCTGGGTTTTTCTACTATAATAACTCAGAAGTGGTTTATTTTCAGAACAAAGATACTCAGTTTGTTCCTTCCACAAACATTCTTAGGCCCTCAGCATTGTCAGGCACTAAGCTGCCGTCCCCAGCCATGGAGAGCTGAAGCAGACCCAGGCGTTAGCCTTGCGTGAGAACTCTGTTAAAACATGTGGATGGCGAGCAGTCTCTCCTCGACAGAGAGGGACACATCAAGGTCACCAGCTCACACTCCCCTCTGGCCACAGAATGGCCATGCTTCCTTCAGTGGGTCGCACCGCCAGTAAAAGGCTCTCTGAGTCCGGCCCCTAAACCAGAGGCCGCCAGCTCCCTGATACTCACCTGCAGTATCTGTGGGAACAGACTCTCAACAGATGGGTTGTAAATAAGCTCACGGGGGGGGGGGGGGGTGCTTCACCTTCTGAAGAGAGCATACCTTTCCGATCTTTTCGATGGTGTCCTCAAAATGCATTTGTGAACAATTTACATGAAAATACTCTGGTAATAACAGGCTTGGGCTCCCATTGCACTCGAAATCGAGCTCACTGCACCATCTCTGAAATGCTACCTAGGGGTCGCCCCGGTACGCCAGGTAACCGTGGCCACAAAAATCCAGGTCTCCCAACCCATGCTCCAAAAATGACCCGGGTCAACAAAAAGAAGCAATAAAACCACCCACGACCCCCAAGTAGAGAACAGAGGGCTTAGGAGTAAATTAAAAGTACCTGAAGAAAGAGAAAGCACACCGAAAGTGCAAAAACACTGAAGAAGAGGGACCAGAACACTGACCAGAGGGAAGGGGCTTCACAGTGGGCACCGGCCTCCAGAGGCAGCTCGGGAAGGGAAGGAGACGGCGAGAAAGCGGGTGGGCACCCCTGGGGAAGCTGCAGTGGAGGGGGGAGAGCAGGAGGTGGACACTTGGGAATCCGAGAAGCAAAAATAATAAAATAAATCCAAGGGCACGCGCTTCTGCCCTCCCCTTCGCCCCACCTGCAGCTGCGAACGCCGACCTTAGAAGAGACTGCACTACGCTGCACTGACAGAAGAGGGGGCTCTTGAACCAAAAATCCCAGAAACCACAGGCCAGCAGCCAGCCTGCACCCGCAGAGGTGTGAGCATCCTCCTCCGTAGAAAGGCTACTCCTGGAAGGAAAATGAAAAGGAGAATCTAAATATTTCAGCTGATGAAAAGTCCTCCAAACATACAACCACAAAGCAGGAGCACGCACCGAAACAGAGCACTGCAAACGGAATGAAAAAACCCAAAGATGCATTTGAGGAGATATTCTCACAGCCTGCGAACCAAGAGACCAAATAACTGAGGAGGGAAGAGATGCAGACAGACCCTCGCTAGATGTCTCAAAAGCAGCCTTGGGCAGGCAGGGGGGCGATGGAGCATCTTCCCGAAAGTCAAACAAAGACGCTGTGAACTGAAGGGTTTAGATCCAGCAAAGCAGATCTGCAAAAATCTGAGCTATAAAAACAGTCTTAGGTGTGTAAGAATTGAGGGAGGAATGTACCCCCGAGCCATTCGTAAGGAGCCTGCTAGAGAATTAACTTCATCTACCGAGGAGATAAGTGGGGGACTGTTTGGCAAAGGGACGTATGGGAAACACTGAATATATTCGATTACAGATCGAAGTTAAATGTGGGAGTAAGGGTAGAAGAACAACAGAGATGTTACATGCCAGGTCAAAGTAAAAACAGCAACTAGGAAATGGCAGACAGGGGCGCCTGGGGGCACTCAGTCGATTAAGCGACTGACTCTTGGTTTCAGCTCAAGGGGTAATCTCAGGGTTGTGAGATCAAGTCCTGCATCTGGCTTCACCCTCTGCATGGAGTCCGCTTGGCCTTCTCTCCTTTCCTGTCCTTTTGCCCCTCCCCCTGTGTGTTCTCTCTCTCTCTCTCTAATAAATAAATAAAATCCTTAAAATGGTAGACAACAAGAGGAAGACAAAAACAGAATAAGCTCCATGACAGCTGTGTAGGACATTGTACCCAATGGAGGTTGTACAGGGAGTCTAAGGACCCATCGGCAAAAGACAAGCCAGACCGTGGATGTTTATGGGGGACTAAGGGAATTTTTAAAAGGCAGTAAAGACAAAGGTCACTGTTCAAATGAAAATGAAAACGTCTTAAATATCAAAAGAAAGTCAATAAATGAACAAAGAAAATGCATCGTCCGAAGCAAAAAATACCATCAATAGAACACAGAACATAATACATTGTATTTATTATATAAAATATTATGAAAGTGCTAAGACCAAGTATATCAATCATATAAATATTGGACATATAAATAATTGTGAATGGGCTTCAATCACTTATGAAAAGAAACCAATTTTCAATTTGGCTTAAAAAAACAAGATCCAGCTACATGTCGTACACTGAAGCGCACTTGTAAAAAGGGATTCGGAAAGGTTTCTACAAACAGAGAGATAAGCAAAGATATAGCAGGTAAATGGAAATAATGACACAACACGTATTTAAATCTTGATATCAGACAAAGGAGAGTGAGCCGACCTGGAGGAATAAAGCTTGTGACATTCTCTGATGATAAAAATCCCCCCTCCCAATATAATAGTAATGAATGTTATGTACCAAGCAAGACTACAACTACAATTGTAAGTAGAAATTGTAGAAAATGAAGGGAAATATAGATGCAAACATGCTACTATAGGACACTGTAACACACCCCTTTCAGCACAAGAGACCAGTTAGCCAAAAAGTAAGTACGTCTACAGAGGCCTAAACACATGATCAATAAGGCAAGTCATACAGAGATATTTATATATCTGACATTAGAGAATGTGCTTAAAAGTACATAGACTATCCACAAAAATTGATCATGTGTTAGGTGACAAATAATCAATGCTTCATAAAGTAGAAAGATGACAAAGAATATTTTCTGATCATGGTATAATAAAACTAGAAATTAATTTAAAAAAAAAACTAAAACTAGGGGCGCCTGGGTGGCACAGCGGTTAAGCGTCTGCCTTCGGCTCAGGGCGTGATCCCGGTGTTGTGGGATCGAGCCCCACATCAGGCTCCTCTGCTATGAGCCTGCTTCTTCCTCTCCCACTCCCCCTGCTTGTGTTCCCTCTCTCGCTGGCTGTCTCTATCTCTGTCAAATAAATAAATAAAACCTTTTAAAAAAATAAAAATAAAAAAATAAAAAAAACTAAAACTAAAATAACAGAAATTCCAAAATATACATATATGTAATTAAAACATGACATATCAGAGTTTATGGGACATATTTAAAGCAGCAATCAGATAAAAATTCATAGCCTCAACACTTAGTTCAATAAAAACGGAGGAATTAAAATTTTTATTTTTTTAAGATTTGTATTCATTTATTTTAGAGAGTGTGGTGGGGAGGGGAAGAGGGAGAAAGAATCTTAATCAGACTCTCCACCGAGCGTGGAGTCCAACACAGGGCTCAATGTCACGACCCTGAAATCGCGACCTGAGCTGAAATCAAGAGTCAGATGCTCAACCAACTGAGCCACCCAGGTGCCCCAAAAAAGGAGTAATTAAAAATCTTAAGTGACAAACTCAAAAACCCAGAAGAGGAAGAATAACAACAAAAGCACAAGGAAGGAAAAAGAAAGTTAGATGTAGAAATTAAGGAGGTAGATTAACCTAATAAATCAAAATTCTGGATTTTTCAACAAAATCAACAAAACAGCATAACCACTAGCTAAACTTAATCAAAGAATGAGAAAGCACAAATATGCAAAATAAGAGTGATAAAGGCGCAGGAAGTATCAGAACAGAAGGTGGCTTATTATATAGCTTCAGTTATCAAAACCATGTGGTGTTAGCAGAGAAAGAATTACCTAGGACAAATGGAACAGAATAGAGTATCCAGTAATAGACCCACACAAATATGCCAAACTGATTAATGACAAATGTGTAAAATTAATTCAATAGAAGGAAAGCTAGCCTTGAACAACTGGTGTTAGAGTAATGGGACATCCATAGGCTAAAGAGAGAAGAGAGAGAGAGAGAAACAAAGAAAGACAACTCAACCTAAGTCCATTCCACATGTACAAAAATTAACTCAGAAAAAATGATGGACTTAACACAGGGAAAATTTGGGGAATCTAAGGCAAGGCAAAGAATTCCTAAAATTAATACCAAAAGCACAATCCATAAAAGAAAAAATTGACTAACTGCACTTCAACAAAATCAAAAATCTTTGTTCTGTGAAAGATGCTAAGAGGGCAAAAAGACAAGATACAGATTAGGAGAAATTTTTGCAAACCATAATTCAGACAAGGAACTAGTATCTAGAATATATAAAGAACTCTCAAAACTCAACAGGAAAAAAATTAATAAAATAATTCAATTAGAAAATGGACGAAGGACATAAACAGATATTTCACCCAAGAGAATATACAATGGCAAACGAACACATGAAAAGATGTCCCACCTCATCAGGCATTAGAGAAACACATGTTAAAATCCCAAGGAGATATCAGTACACACCTATCAGGATGGCTAAAGTAAAAATTAGGGACCACACCAAATGCTGACAGGATATGGAGAAATGGGATCTCTTGTCCATTGCTATTGGGAATGCCAAGTACATCTAATCTGAAAAATACTTTGGCAGCTTCTGCAAACGCTAAACATGTAACTACCATACCACCCAGAAACCGGACTCCTGGGCCTTTATCCCAGAGGAATGAAAACTTAGGGTCACACAAAAACCTGTACACAAATGTTTGTCACAACTTTATATGTAATAGCCAAAAACATGGAAACAGGCAGATGTCCCTTGATGGGTAAGTGACTGCACAAACATGGTCCAGCCACACCACAGAGCACCATTCAGCAATCAAGAGGAAGGAAAGACTGCTACACAACAACTGGATGACTCTCCAGAGAATCATGCTGAGAAAACAGACAATTCCAAGAGTTCACTTACTGTGTGGTTCCATTTATGTAACATTTTTGAAATGATAATATTATAGAGATGAAGAACAGATCTGTGGTTGCAAAGGATTAAAGAGAGTTAGGAGGGAGAAGGAATTTGATGTGGCCAAATAGGGCAACAGACAGGATACCCACCCTGGGGTGATGGAAATGTACTGTGTCTTGACTGGATCAGTGTCAACAGCCTGGTTGTAACAGTGTAGTCTTCCAGATGTTACAATTAGGGAAACTAAGGGTACATGGATATAGATCTCTCTACTATTTCTCACGATTGTATGTGAATCAACAATTATCTCAAAATAAAAGGTTTAAATTTTTAAAAAGTAATGTGCAAAGGAACATCTCTCTTTTGTGTAAGGGAAAAAAAAGAAAAAATAAGAAAATATAAATGTACTTGCTTGTTTTAGCAAAAGAAACACAGGCCAGTAAAGAGAAAAAATACCGGTTACCTACCTGATGAGAGGGATGGAGGCAGTGACATTTCTTCGGGTTTAGCTTTTTTGCATAGTTTTACCTTTTCTAACATGTTAATGTTTTACACACTAAAAACAAAATCAACACGGGTGGAGGGGATCCCTACAATTGAACAGAAACAAAACACAAACCCAAAATTATATAACCCAGAGTAAATGGAAGTCAGGAGAGGGAGACCAATCCACGTCACTCTTGAACACAGCATTTCAACCGTATGCATTCAAACTAAAGACAAGGAGTACTATATACAAATTGAACTCTAGTTAGTAGATGTGTTTTCTTCCATGGTACAGGTTAATTCTTATTTACTTTGTATATATTTTAGGATTTATAAAATGAATAAATATATTCAGAAAAATTTCTCCATGTTGGAGAAGGAAGTTCCATATAGGAAAAGATGAAAGACTAGAATCCAGCAGTGCTGGATTGGAACTGGTATCATTATGAACTCATGGTTTTACATACATACACTCACGTGCATGAACACATATGGTAGAAATAGATGTAGACATCTATGTGTTTATGTATTTATAAATACATACTCTCACATGTTTCTTAGCTTTTTCTATTAAGAGAAAGAGAGCACCTAGACGCAGTGACATACCAGTATGAATAGAAGTATAACATACCAGTGAATACACCTGGAATTCAGAAACCATTCTCTACTAGAAAGAGCCAGGGCTCCGTGAAGAGAGCTAATCCCAGGGTTTATGCAAGGAAAGTACAAGGCAACCTTGGAACATTTTGTTGTGCCAGAAAGTAGGAAGGTGCTAAAAAAAAAAAAAAAAAAGAGGGATGAATGAATGACTGATGTAATGAACAGCATGGATAAATCTGAAAATCATTATGATGAGAATTATTCTCATACAAGAGAATACATACCATACATGTTCCATTTATATAAAATTCTAGAATAGAATCGAATCTATGTTGCTAGAACAGTGGTAGCTCCTGGGGAAGATGGGCACAAGGAATGATTGGAAAGAGACATGAAAAAACTTCTTGGGGTGACGGCAGTGTTCCACATCTTGATAGGGCTTTAAGTTACTTAGGTGAACGTACTGATCAAAACTCATCAAATGGTTCACTTTATATTTGTACATCGTACTGTATATTTTACCTAATAAAAGAACTATAAACAAATTTTGAACCTGAGACAATATGTCTGCCAAAATGTTTAAGAATGAAGGACAGTGATGTCTACAACTTACTTTGAAATGCAATTTAAAAATAAGATGGATTGCTGGATGGATAGACGGTTAGATGTGTGATAAAGGAAGCATGGGAAAATGTAATTTAAAAATGTAGGTAATAAGGGTATGGGTGTTGACCAGAAAAATCTGTTAACTTTCTGTATGTCTGAAAATTTTCATAATAAGATATGAAAAATATTATGCGAATCTGTCAAACGGACACAGCAGCTAAATTGAAGAGGCTCCCAGTGGCCAAATAACAGTGACAATTTAACCATCAAAATAACTAGATTATAAACCACTGGACAAATATATTACTCACTGAACGTAACTTAGTCAATTTAATTTAGTCACCGTAACTCATCGACTAAAATGGGAATACATGAGTACATATGGGTATAAATAAATAAATGAGTAAATAAATAAATGTAAGAAAGCAAAAGATCTTCAATACAGTAGAAAGTACCAAACAACAAATAAATTTAGAAAAAACACCATCTGGCAAACATTATAATAATAATTGATTCAGACAAGAATTATCAGTGGATGCTAAAACAAGTGGGTAAAAGTTTAATGAATGACAAGATATTTACATACACATAAAATATCTCCTCACAAAATACTAATTAATTACAAAGGAAGAAACAATAACTTCACACTGGAGAAACGTAGCAGATACCATCTTAACCAGTGATCAGAGCTAACAACTCCAGCAATGAGATAGCTGGTACCACGTGCCGTTTAATAGAATGCACTGAGAAGGACCCAACATCACATCTCTGGTCTTCTTGCCAAAAATGCATGTCCTGAATCTAGTTACAAAGAAACAGCGGACAGCCCCAAGTTGAAGGACATTGTTCAAAATAACTAACTGGCCTGTGTTCTTCAAAAACTGTCGAAGTCATGAAAGACAGCAACTGAGGAACTGTTCCAGATTGATGGAGATTAAAGACATGGAAATATATGTGAGATTTTAGATGGGAATTTGGAATAGATGATGATGATGGTGATGATGATGACGATGATGATGGTGTGGTGATGATGATGATGTGGTGGTGGTGATGATGATGGTGATGATGATGATGGTGATGATGATGATGATGGTGATGATGATGATGGTGATGATGATGGTGATGGTGATGATGATGATGGTGATGATGATGGTGATGGTGATGATGGTGGTGATGGTGATGATGATGATGGTGATGATGATGGTGATGGTGATGATGGTGATGATGTGGTGGTGATGGTGATGATGGTGATGACAACAACAATAATGATGGTTACATTTTGCTATAAAGGACACTATTGGGACATAACTGGTTATAGAAATAAAGTCTAGATTGGATAATCATATCCTATCAATGCTGTTTTCCTGATTTTGATCGTTGTATTGAATTACACAAGACAACGTCCTGGTTCTTAGGAAATGCATTAATGGGTTTAGGAGTCACGGGGCATCACGTCTGAAACTTACTTTTAAGTGGTTCAGGAAAAAATACACATGCGCACACATAGGAATGATAAAGCAAAAGTGATAAAACAATGTTAACAATTGGGGAGCCTGGGTGAAGGGCATAAATTTCTTTGTACTATTCCCACAACAACTCTGAAATTTTGAGACTACTTCAAAATTATAAGTTTTTAAAATATAAACTAAAAACAAGGTCCTATATAACATAGGTTATTCCCTAGTTTTGAGTAGTCTCTCTTGGCCCAAAATGGAGAGGTGCCATCAATTCAGAAATCTCTAAAGACTGAGAGCTACTGTGGCCATTTGACACTCACTGAAGAGACACAACATTCAAGGTACAAACCAGAAGCTAACCAACCAGGGTGACCTGCAGAGCAGACAGGCGATGCTCTTGGGTTGAGACGTGAGGTTGTTTCATACATTATTCTGGCCAATTCCAACAGACTGTTGTTGACAGAGCCCTGAGTTCTCTCAAAGAGAGTGCCAAGGAACAGGCTTGACAGCTGCCTTCCCCTCCCAGTTTCTGGAACCACCATCAAAGATGCAATTAATAATCCAAGGGCAAGACTCCTCTATCTTACACAGCCTCGGATACAAATCAACCCCAAAGTGTTAATAGATCAACAGTTATCTCTAATACCAAATACAATTTGCATTTAAGATGACATCTGCAATATTTTAAAAGCCGAAGTCTAAAACAACAAACTTGGCGTTTTTTCTGAGTAGCAATTAACACAGTGACTAATCCTATCAAGGAGACAGTAATTGGCATGGAGATATCCTTCTCACACCAGCAGCAGGTTGAAAACCTTAATCCTAACCTCTTTTTAACAGCACAGACTCTAGAGCATCTCTGCTCATCAAGGAAACTAATGCAATTATTAAGGACAAGGGTAATTACCCTACAGCTTCAACAAAAAAATAAAAGTGCTCAAACAGCAGTCACACAGGAGAAGGATGGGAGGATTGACTCGTGGATGAAGGCTATTTCTGTATCACGGCCATAGGCTATGGTACCTCCATGGCCATGCCCAGGACAGAGGGTCAACCACAGCCCAATGCCAGCCAGTTCTGCCCAGCATTGGCCACTCCAGGACACAGTATCCTACACAAAGCTCCCAAGTGCTAATCTCATTGAGTGGCATTCCCGAGGCTATGACCATGCAACATCTAACACGTACCATCATGCTGGTCTCTTCCGTATCTCTAGAACCCACTATGCTCATTCTGAGCACACTTAGGTTATTCTCCCCAGGTATGATGCCACACCCTCACCCCCGAATCTGTCTCAAGTTTACCTATTGTTCCGGGCTTCAAATTTTAGAAGCAATCCTAAACCACTCGAGCCCTCAGTGAACACTGAGCAATACAAGCCCCTCTCATTCAAACCACAACAGCAAAACACAGAGGCATACATGTCCACTCATTGCTTCATGTGGGCTGGCTTTACTTGTACCCTCAATAGAACCACAAGGTTTCACAAGTCATGACCCTGACCTATGCACCCTTGTTCAGCACAGGGCTAGACAAACAAGGAAAGTTCTGGCAACAACCCCACAAACTCTCAGATGCTCAGAGACACCCACTTCTCTGTGGAATAAAGGGAGAGAGAGGCTTTTTGCATGTGTGGGTATTTCAACTGATGGGATAATTATAGAACTTCCAGGGAAGCCCACAATATGTGTTTAACAAATTAATGAATGACTAAATGAAACCAAAGAATAAGCCCACTAGCATGAACTGGGCCAGTCTGATAGACTAGCAAGTGGACCTAGTAAGGCTGTAGACAAGATGTCTGCACAAACCAGCTGGCTTCCCCCTTAGAACACTTATTGGCATAAACTGTCTACACCTGCAATGCTGCCCAGCTGCCTCAAGGGTGTGCTGTTGGCCACAACAGGACCAGGCGAGAGTGAACGAGGCATCCAACGCTAAAGGGACATGTCACCCTTATGTAAAGTGGATGAGGTGGCACTTTATTGAGCATGGAAACTTCTTACCCATATGGTGTGATCAAACCTTAGTCATACACCCGGTTTTGGCTGGCAGCAGAATGAGGGACTTGCTAATTAAGGAAATACCTGACCCTGGGCATGTGGGCACTCAGCATTGAGAAGCCCAGGAGAGGTAACAGGGGTCAGACAGCAAAAGGAAGGGAACAGCGCTACTCTCAGAACGGCTGAAGAAATTGAGGGCTCCAATCTTGGAGGTACCAGGAGCTCGACATGAACTACAGCCTGTGGAGAACTGCAGAGCCAGTGATCCGGTCATGAGAAACAAGGGCAAGGCTTCAGCTGCTGGGTCACAATTGGACCAGACACTAGGTCTCATGACATAAGAGCCTGAGATGTGCCCACTTGGGAATAGAGTTGATTCCACTAGACTGGAATTACGTGGAACTCAGAGGGAGGTGCCACTGGGTGAACCCAGCCTCGAAGGTGAAATTTAGGTTGTCGGTGACTGTACAGGTTGGAAAGACAGAGGAGATATTTTAGATGTTGTATGCATTTTTACTAGGATGAATTTAGTCTGTTTAATGCAAGAAGAAGAAACTCTATGACAGCTTTTCCTACTGAATTTGTAATATGATATGAAGAAAGAAATATGCCCTTTTATTTTTACATTCATTTTATGGAGACCTTTCTGTCTGCATCAGCAACCCAGCACATAACATCCTCCTGGGGCACTGTTGGCGTTAACCTAGCGTATCTTCTAAGGTGAACATGTCTTCTCTTCCAATTAGGTTATAAGCCCCTTGAAGGTGGGAACTGGGCCTAATTCATCACTAAACCCTGTACAGAGCCTAGCAAAGTGCCAAATTCAAGCTGTTACTCAGTAAATGCTGATAGTTGATAATCATATAGCACTGATAAATACAATTAACTCAGCAAAGAAATCCCACTAGGATGCCTGACCTCAGGCTGATCTGTCCTCATCTTATGACTGAACATTTAATTTTTATAGAAGTACCTTTCTCTCAAAGGTATGAAAGAGTCATCATAGTTCCTAATTCCTATCAGGAGCCAAACACTTCTGAGTGAGAGAAGGGTGCTGAGAGGAAGGAGGTATGAAGGCTGCAGCCCACAGACACTGTGTCCTATTGGAAGTGATCATCTGGGTCAGAATTTAGAACTAAGAGCTTAAGAACAGTCATTAAAAACCATATTACTCCACGGGCACCTGGGTGGCTCAGTCAGCTAAGATTCTGACTCTCAGTTTTGGCTCAGGTCATGACCTCAGGATCCTGGGATCAAGCCCTGATTCAGGCTCCACACTCAATGGGAGTCTGTTTCTCTGCCTTTCTCTCCCTCTCCCTCAGCCCCTCTCCCATTCACACCTTTCTCTCACATGCGTGCTCTCTCTGTAAAATAAATAAATAAATCTTAAAAAAAAAACCAACATATTACTCCACCATTTACTACACAACAGACTGACAAAATTTAAGGATTGATAATGGCTAATGCTGGTAAAACCATAAAGCAATGGACTCATACACTACAGATAAGAGGTGAGAAGTGATATAACAACTTTGGAAAACCACTATTTCAACAAATAGGAAACAATCTAAATGTCCATTCACATATGACTAGATAAATATATTGTGGTATATTGACACAATGGAATAGAATACAGTGGTGAAAATAAATAAGCTAGAGCTACAGGCATCCACACGGATGAACCTCAAGAAAATATGCTGGGGGGGGGCGCCTGGGTGGCACAGCGGTTAAGCGTCTGCCTTCAGCTCAGGGTGTGATTCCGGCGTTATGGGATCGAGCCCCACATCAGGCTCCTCTGCTATGAGCCTGCTTCTTCCTCTCCCACTCCCCCTGCTTGTGTTCCCTCTCTCACTGGCTGTCTCTATCTCTGTCGAATAAATAAATAAAATCTTTAAAAAAAAAAAGAAAGAAAGAAAATATGCTGGGGGGAAAAACCACATTTATAATTCAAATCAAAAGAAGGATTCAATAAAATAGGAGGATATAAAATTGGCATTCAGAAATCAATAGCAGAGAGAAAATCCCATTCACAATGGTAACAACAAGATACAATATGTAGGAATAATCTTAGCAAGAGATATACAAAACTGCTATAAGGAAACTTTTTTAAACTAACACAAAACACAAAAGCCTTCTTGAATGAAGGGAAAATGTTCTTGGATGGGACAATTAATAGAATAAAGACATCAGTTCTCCCTAAGTTAATTTATAATTTTAATGATATGATACTAAAGTTCATAGGAAAAAATAAACCTTCATAACAGCCAGGAAAACACTGAGAAACAAAAGCCTCAAGGGAAAGTAAGCCCTACAAGACATTAAAAATACTACAATGCCTTCATAATTAAAATAGTGTAGCACTGGTATATGAATAGACACAGAAGTAGAGTAGACAAGAAAGTTCAGGTATAGATGCAGCTATATTTGGAAATTTTGTATATGATAAAGGTGGCCTCTAAAATCACTGAGGCAAAGAAAGACTTTTTGATAAATGTTGTGGGGACAACTGGCTAACAAAAAAGATAAAATTATATCCACACCCAACATCAAACACAAGAAAAAGTACCAAATGGATCAAAGATGTAAATATAAAAAATGAAACCATATTAGTACTAGAAGAAAATGTGGGTGAACTCCTTTACAACATGAGTATAGGGAGAGATTTTATTATGATGATTCAAAAATACAGATGCAGTAAAAGATTGATAAATATGACTATGTAAAATAAAAACATTTTGTACATGGAACACATTTTAGATTCAAAAATATAAATAGATTGAAAATAAAATGATGGGCAAAATATATCATGCAAACAACCACAAGAAAGTTGAAGTGACTATACTAATATTAGACAAAATAGACTTTAAACGAAGAATGTCACTAAAGATAAAGAGGGACATTTCATAATGATAAAAGTCAATGCATCAGGGAATATAACAATTATAAACACAGATGCACCTAATAACAGAGCACCAAAATACATAAAGAAAAACTGACAAATGAAGGTAGAAATAGACAATTCTACTATAGTATTTGAAGACTTCAATAGCCTACTTCCAATAATGGATAGAACAACTAGATAGAATATCAGCAAGGAAATGGAAGGCCTGAATAACACTATAAGCCAACTAACCTGACAGACAGCTTTAGAACACTCCACTCAACAACAGAAGATACATTCTTCTCAAGGGCACATGGCACATTCTTTAATATAGGCATATGCCAGGCCATAAAACAAAACTCAGTAAACATAAAAGGATAGAAATGATACAAAGTATGTTCTCCAATCACAATGAAATGAAATTAGAAATCAATAGCCCAAAAAATGGGGGGAAACTCATAAATATGTGTAAATTACACAAGACACTCTTAAATAACCAATTGGCTAAAGAATTTAAATGGGAAATCAGAAAATGCATTGAGATAAACAAAAATGGAAACACAAAATACTAAAACATGGGAAGCAGCAAGAGCAGTGCTGAGAGGGAAATATATAAAAGAAAAAAAATCTCAAGTCAATAACCTAAACTTCCACCTTAAGACTAGGGGGGAAAAAGAGCAAAGTAACCCTAAAACAAGAAGAAGGCAGGAAATAAGGAACATTACAGTGGAAATTAATGAAATAGAGAATAGAAAAATATAGAGAAAATCAATTAAACAAAAAGCAGCTCTTTGAAAAAGAACAAAATTGACAAATCTTTAGCTACACTGACCAAGAGGAAAAGAAAGAAGATTCAAATTACTAGAGCTAGACCTGAAAGAGGGGACATTACTATGACACAACAGAAATAAAAAGGATTATGAAGGAATACTATAAGCAATTGTAAACCAACAAATCAGAAAACTTGGATGAAATGAGAAAATTTCTAGAAAAACAGAAACTACTAGAACAGATGCAAGAAGAAATGGAGATCTGAAAATACCTGTAACAAGTAAAGAGACTGCATTAATAATCAGAAAATTACCCACGAAGAAAATCCCAGGCTGAGCTGGCTTCAACACTGACTTCTACCAAACATTTAAAGAATAATTAATCCTTTACAGTTCTTCACAAATTCTTCCAAAAACTATAAGAGGAGTGAGAACAATTTTCAGTTCACTTTATAAAACCAGTATTACCCTGATACCAAAACCACACTAAGACATAACAAGAAAAGCAACTACTCACCAATAACTTTTAGAACTATGCATGCAAAAATCGTCAACAAAATATTAGCAAACTGAATCTAGCAACATAACAGTCTCTGTGGGTTTGCTTATCTGTGGGTTTGCTTTCCATGGTTTCAGTTACCCTTGGCATGTCACAGTATGGAACCAGATGTTCTTCCTTCTGACATATTGCCAGAAGGTCAATAGCAGCCAAAACTACATTATAATGCCTACATCACTGACCTCATTTTATCTTCATCTCATCACATAGGCATTTTATCACCTCACATCATCACCAGAAGGATGAATACAGTACAATATTTTGACAGGGAAAGACCACATTCACATAACTCATAGTACAGTATATTGTTGTAATTGCTCTATTTTATTAATTTTATTAATATATATTGTTGTTAATCTTTTATTGTGCCTAATTTAAAAATTAAACTTAGAGTAGGTACTATGTGTATGTAAAAAACATAGTATATATAGGATTCAGCACTATCCACGGTTTCAGGCATCCAGTGGAGTCTTAGAACAAATTCACCACAGATAAGTGAGGATTACTATATAAAAAGAATTATACAACATGACCAAGTGAGAATTATAGCAGGAATTAAGGTTGATTCAGCATCTGAAAAGCAACTAAGTAATATATAAATAGACTAAAAAACAAAAATCACATGATCATCTCAATAGACACAGAACAAACTTTTGCTAAAATCCAACACAATTTCATGATTAAAAAAAAAACACTCAACAAACTAGAAGAAAACTTCTTTAACCTGATAAAGGGCATCTACAAAAAAATCCACAGTTAGCATCATAATTAATGGTGAAAGACTGGATGTTTTTCCCTAAGATCAAGAACAAATGAGGATGTCACCTCTCACCACTTCCATTCAACATCTGTACTGAAGTTCTAGCCAGGGCAAGGCAAGAAACAGGAACATAAGACATCCAGATTGGAAAGGAAGAAATAAAAACATCTCTATTCACAGGTGAGATGATCCTGTCTATGGAAAAGCTTAAGGAATCCACTAAAAAAAACTATTAGAACTAATGAACAAGTCCACCAAAGTTGCAGGATACAAGGTTAATAAACAAAAATCAATTGTATTTATATACACTTGGCAATGAACAATCTGAAAATAAAATTTAAAAAGCAATTCCATTCCCAATAACATCAAAAAGAATAAAATATTTAGATATAATTTTAACAAGTACAAAATTACACTGTGAAAACTTCAAAACACTGTTGAAAGAAACAGACCTAAATAAATGGAAAAACATCAATGTTTACGGGTTGGAAGACTTAATATTAAGAGAGTAATACTCCCAAACTGCTTTACAGATTCAACACAATGTCTAAGAATTCTATCTGACTTCTTTGTAGATATTGACAACCCAACTCTTCAATTCATACGGAATTGCAAGAGACACAGAATAACCAAAACAATCTTTTAAAAAGAATGAACCATGAGAGACTATGGACTCTGGGAAACAAACTGAGGGCTGCAGAGGGGAGGGGGGTGGGGGAATGGGATAGGCCGGTGATGGGTAGTAAGGAGGGCACGTATTGCATGGTGCACTGGGTGTTATACACAAGTAATGAATCATGGAACTTTACATCAAAAACTAGGGATGTACTGTATGGCGACTAACATAATATAATAAAAAAATACTATTAAATAAATAAATAAGAAGAATGAAGTAGGAAGACTCACACCTCCCAAATTCAAAATTTCCTACAAAGCAATGATAATCAAGACAGTGTGGTACTGGTACAAGGACAGACATACAGATCAACAGAATAGAACTGAGAGTTACAAATAAACCCAAACATCTATTGTCAGTTGATTTTCAAAAAAAGTGCCAAGACCATTCCAATCAGGAAAGACTAGTCTTTTCAACAAATGGTGTTGGGACATCTGGATAGCTACATACAAAAGAATGAAACTGGACCCTTACTTCACACCACACACACACACACACACAAATTAACTCAAAATGGGTGAATCAAAGAACTAACTGTAAGAGCTAAAACTATAAAACTCTTAGAAGAAAACACAGAAGTGAATTTCCATGACCCAGAACTCAGCATTCTTAGACATGATACCAAAAGCATGAGGAACAAAAGAAAAAATAGATAAACTGGACTTCAACAAAATTAAAAACTTTTATGCTTCAAAGGACACCCCCAAAAAGTGAAGAGACAACCCACAGAATGGAAGAAGAAAGAAAATATTTGCAAGCCACATATCTGATAAGAGACTTGTATCCAGAATATATAAAGTACTCTTACAACTTAATCATAAAAAGACAAGGAGCCCAATTTTTAAAAATAGTTAAAGGATCTGAATAGACATTTCCTCATGGAAAATATGCAAATGGAAGATATTCAAATATACACATCATTAGTCATCAGGTATATATATAGATCTCAAAACCACAATGAGATACTACTTCCCATCCACTATGATGTCTAGAACCAAAAAGTCAGGTGTTAGTAAATGTTGACAGCGAAACTGCAACCCTCATACGCTGCTGGTGGGAAGGTAAAATGGTGCTGCCGCTTTGGACAATGGGCTGTTTCTGGCAGTTTCTCAAATAATTAGAGTTACCACCCGACCAGGCAATTTCACTACTAAGTATACACCCGAGAGAAATGAAAAATATATCTACACCAAAAAATTGTACACAAATATTTGTAGCATCATTATTCGTAATAACCAAAAAGTAGAAAGCACCCAAACGTCCACCGACAGACAAATGGATAAACAAGATGTCCTGTGGAATACTCCTTGGCCATAAGACGGAAAAAGTACTGCCACGTGCTGCCCCTTGAACGAACACTGAGAACGTTATACTAAAGTGAAAGAAGCCAGACACAAAAGCCCACGTACTGTGAGCCCAATCACATGAGAGTCCAGAAGACAGAAATGGGTAGACAGTGAAAGTGGATTCGTGGGAGGCCTGGGCCCAAGTGGTAGGGAGTGGGGAGGGGAGCCAGTGGACTGAGAGCTAAATGACATGGGGTTTTCTGAGGCGATAAATATGCTTCAGCTTGAGGGGGGCACGTATGTGGGACCATACTAAAAGCCATTGAATTGTATGCTTTAAATGGGTGAGTTGTGTAGTGTGTGAGTCATACCATAGAAAAGCTGTTTTTAAACATTTAAAAAAATTTTTTTTTCAATTTGATGGGAAGCGAGATATTCACACAGTCCCCAAGTGTCACCTCATGAGACACTTATTAATTACAAAAAGGAAAACAGCAACTTGACACTGGAGGAAGCTGCAGAACCCACCTGAACCACGTGATCGGACAGCAGCACTGGCAGCACATCGTTTCCGATGTATTTTGGACAAAAACCGTGTACCCTAATCTACCCCCGAGGAAACATCAGACAAACCAGAACTCTTCGAAGGGGCAGCGGCCTAGCCTTTGAAAACATGTCACGCTCGAGAACGAAAGAAAACAGACTGAGGAACGGCTGCCGGTGAGGACCGACGGACACCTAAGGGCAGCCCATTGCTCCTGCGTCGAGTTCCAGACCAAAGCCCAAACCACATTTGTGGTTTCCTACAAAGCAATGATAATCAAGACAGTGTGGTACTGGTACAAGGACAGACATACAGATCAACAGAGTAGAATTGAGAGTTAGAAATAAACTGTGGGAGCATCAGTGGGACAACCGCTGGATTTCTAGAGGGTCTAAGGCTTGGCTGACAGTGTAGTAACAAGGCTGACTTCCTGATTTTGATCCTTGCACTGGGCTTCTGGAAAAGAATAGCCTTGGGCTTCAGAAATTCGCCCCTCAAGCATTTAGAGGTAAAGGAGTATCTCCAACTTATCTCGAGTGTTTCAGAAGAAAATCGTTACATATGTGCACAAGTTCATATCTGTGCGTATGAGTGTGTTCTGTGTGCGTGCGTGTCTGCACGTGTATACAGAGAGGCAATGGTTATGCACACGCACGAAAATGTTAACAGCGGCGGAATGTGGAGAATGATACACAAGGGACGTTTGTATTATTTTTTGCAACTTTTCAACATTTGGAAATTGTTTCAGATAAAATAATTTAATTTAAAAAGTGTTTGCAGTACATGCAGGGATTTATATGAAGTTTAAAAATGTGAAAGGAAATTACTCATTAGGAACACATATAGCGGAAGTTCAGAAACATTCACAACAGTGATCGGCTCCAGGGAAGACAGAGCCCAGAACAGACTAGCTGTGCTCTGTTTCTCAAGCTAATGCTAGTATGGGACTACGCATTCATTATTGCTGTATTTTTGTATATCTAAATATTGAATATTAATTTTTTTATTAAAAAAAACCTCTCCTCTCCCTTCATCCATCCAGCACTCCCTTCCTTGGGCAATGCAGGACTTCATACAGCAGCCAGTTCCCTCTTGCCCTTGGATGTATTTCAATAGCACTGAGAAATTCTCATCGCACAGGGGATGGATTCCCCGGAGAAAGAACCAGGGACAGAGAGCCTCACACACACCTTGTTCACCTTAGTGGAAAAGATGAAGTCTTACCAGACAGCAAGCAGCTGGATGCTTTTGCACAGGACTAAGCCAGCAGGGTCTGCTCCCTAAAATGCAGCTAACACCACACCATGCCTGGTCTGTGGTAGTAAAGGACATGGCATCTATCCCAGTCACAAATGGCCCTCTGGACCTGGAGGGCCCCGCTGACCACCACTGGCTTTCCTGACAGACAGGCTGGAGGAGGCTGGAGGAGGCCTGTCCAGGCAGGAAGGCTGCCATGGGCAGAGGCGGGAGGGCTGGCTGGAACCCAAGCCCCACAGCAGAGCTGAGGACAGGGCTCCACCTGCCCTCTGAGCAACATGTCAAGGGAAGAGCCTCGCAACAAGATGGAGACGGCCCCTACCACAAGCCATGCAGTCCTTGAGGCTCTCAAAGAGAGGAGGGGGAAAAGCTGATAGCAGCCTCTGTCTTCCCCAGAGAAACTTAGAGCAAAGATGAGGGAATGAGGAAATGTGTGGGTATGGGGGAAGGATTGCTCCAGACCGTGGCAACAGCAGTGCAGAGGGCGCTGAGCAGAAGCCTGCCTTTGGCCTCTTGCGGATCCCTGAAGCAGCAGCCAGCAGGAATGATGCAGAGACCACTGGGCTGTTGGGGTCCTGGTCGGCTGTGAGTTTGCTGTGTGATGCAGGGAACACTGGAGCCTTCCGAGCAAAGTGACAGGTTTCGGAAGACTCCTCAAGTGCGTGCAGCCACCACAGTCCAAGAGGGTAATGGGGGGACATGCTGGGTCAGCACCTGACTTTGCAAACGGGCTCCTCATTTTCCTCTTAGGGTGTTGCTCTCCATGAGAGTCAGGGTCAACTGTGGGTGCAGGGGCAAGATGCCTAGGGTACAAACCATCAGGAGGTGCTCCTCTTGGGGTCCCCAAACTCAGGGTCAGTACCTGAGAATCTCGGCCCTGCAAGTGTGCTGAGCAGGGGCCATTGGGGGTGGTTCCCATGCCTGAACACATCTACCTTTCATGCAATTCCTGGGCTTGAGGGCCAGCTCGATATTCTAGAACTTACTGAGAAGCTGGGCCTTGGCCTGCTATTCTTTGGAGCACTTTCTGTACCCTGAAAAGGGGCAGGGCCAGGGCCAGGAGTCAAAGACCCCTCTGCAGTCTTCTGGCTAAGTGACCTTGAGCAACATGTCAAACCTCTGGAATCTATCTCCTCATCTATGAAAATGGAGTAAAAAACACTCTGCTTGTTGAGAGAAGTAAAGGAGATTAAAGAAAAAAAGCACACACAGGGACTGCTACAGAGGGGTGGGTATCACGAGCATCCTCTGTCCCTTCCTATCTTCTTGTCTCCCAAGGACATCCCATGCTCTAGTTCTTTAAAAGACCAGCCACCTCTCAGGTCCCAAGGAGCAGGGAGCCTGCGGTTTCCCAGGAAATTATGCTGAATCTTGGTGTGATAAATGCCCACATCCAGTGGGACCAGACATATCCAGAATGCAGCCTGCATCACTGCAGAGCCTCTATCTGTCTTTCGGAAACCCCAAAATTCCTTCCTGTGTCCAGTTCTGGCCACAGCCATCCCCCATCCTGGAGCATGGACCCCTCCTTGCCTCGGCTAAGTCCAGCGAGCACTTCTGGACCCCACGTCTCACCTCCTTTCTGAGGCTGTGCTAGCGTCTACCAGCCCCAGAACCTCATGTCCCCGCATTTTGGCAAGCGTCCACGAGTGGCTCCTGCTTCTCAGATGGCTTCATGAGTTAATCTTCCCATGAATTTCATACTTCTGGAGTTCAAGAACCACATACATATTTGATTTTTTCTGTATTTCCAAGGCTTGTGGCACAGTGCCAGACTACCATTCGTGAATAATAGGTACTTGTGGACTTGGAGGTAATAAAATGTATATTCATTTAAATTTTTTAATTAGAAAAAATGACTAAAATTTGATAATGAAAGTTCTGCCTCGTGGACCAAATTTGAACTTTTTCTAGAAACACTTTTTTTTAATGGACTTTGCAGGGAACCAAGCAATTAATGCCTTTTCATTACAATTTAGGGCTGAAACTGGAATATTAACATTGCCATTCAGTGGAACGTGCATGAGATGCTGAAAGTCTCCTGGTGAATAATTCCTGGTTATAATGACATGCTATAGACTTAAATCTTACTCCTAGACATGAAAAAAGACAGTTAAATCAACTTTGTCCATTTAAATATCATTTCAAGATATCTAGAACCCATCTCTTTATTGCTCAACAACCCTTGGCAATTTCTTTTGCCCTCATTTATTTCTGGTTCCAAAGGGAATCCTGTCTGATTTATTGGAAATTAGTTCTTACAGCTAGTAAATGCCTTAAACTGTTTTCATATAAATCACTCCAGAATCTGCTAGTGCACTGAAGCCTGGTCAGAGTGCTTCCCTCCAGCCGCGCTAAGCACCAGCACCCCCTCTCGCCCGCCGACAGGCGTCCTTTACCACCATCACCCCGCCCCCAGGAAAGCTCCCCGGAGCAGGCAGATGAGTCTCTAAAGAAACTTAGGTTTTCTAAACACACATACACACACACACACACACACGCACGCACAGAGACACACACTCTTAATCAGATGCTCCTTCACCTCCTGTTTGCGGCCAATGATCGGCTACACTCGCACATTAACAAGCCGGCTTCCTCATGGGATCAGAGTCACCTCTAGACCAGGTACGGCGTGCCAACGGGCGTGAGCACACCGTGTGCAATGGCGGGATTCCCGGGGAGCCGAAGGCTTTACTGCACCTGTGCCCGTCAGCGTAGGTCGGACTCTGCTACAATAACAACGAAGGTTCATTTCCTGCTCACACCACCCAGCCATTCTGGCTCGGCGGGGGCTCGGCCACAGGCAGCGGGCACAGTCCTCACTCAGGGAAATGAGCTGGTGGAAGCTCAGCCCCGCGTCTTCAGATCTGTGCCTTGAAGTGACACATGTCATTTCTATTCACATTCACTGGCCAAAGAAAGTGGCCTGACTACCCTGGACATCAAAAGCTGGAAGGAAGGCGAAGCCCATCGTCTATGCGCAGAAGGTGGACAGTGCTGATGGTGATCTCGCTACCCGACCCTTCCCTCACGCGCGCTGGACACGGCAATCCTCCACCATCTGGTGTGTGTCACGTGTGTGTGTGTGTGTGTGTGTGTGTGTGTGTTCACCACAAAGCCAGGAACACTCTGCCTGGCCAGCAGGCATCTTCCTACTCGGGAAAGTCTGACACTTTGCCACATTGTAGCCCTTGAGATGCCTAATGCACTCTTTATCAGAATCAATCTTAAAAACAAATGGTTGTTATTTAGGTAACTACTAGGAATAGAAAGAGAGCTCTTCAAATTGACAAAGAAAGAGTGAGGGAGGGAGGCAGGCCTTGGAGGCATAAGTGGCAAATAAAAATCCCAAGATTCTAAGACTCTTCACGAAAGAGAAAAGCCAGACCTTCCTCACAGCCCAGGGACGCTTCACAAGAGCTCAGGGAGGGCGGGGGTCAGGCAGATGGAATACGGTGAGTCCTCCTTGCCTTCTCCCCTTTCAGTTTTCTGCAAATAAAGAGCTATTTTCAGAAGGACCCCTCCAAGCATCACTGTGACACAGCAGGGTGTAATGCTCACTACAATAACAAATGTATGTAAAAGATCATCTGTAGAAATCATTTTTAAGTTGAGATATCGTTCTAAGGCAAAAATGATCTATATGCTTAAAGACAGTGCTCATGTATCTTCTGGAGAAATGACAGGGCCTTATTTAATGATTTAAAGAACAGCACCATAAAAAAAATAATTCCATATATAAATATTTAAGTATGGTTTATTATATTCAATACCTGTCCAAATACATCCTCCGTCTAGATCTTTGCCAACTGCACTCAAAGCTAGTGAACTCCAAGAATACTAGAAGGTATCAGAAGCATCAGTTAGAAAACTCTGCCGCGTGTCTAGAAGACGGGGCTGTGCTTCAAGACCGACTGCCCAGAAAAGCAGTGGCTTCCACCAGCTCTTGAGGAGGAAAGGCGACTGCAGAGGGAGGGAATTTAGTAAAAGTATTTTTTATTCTTTTCCATGTCATACTTCTAAAGACCACATTTCAGGAGCTGAAAATACTTCCTATTATTAGGCACAAGTCTGTATTTAATATGTATCATCCACATTCCAGCCACAATATGCGTATGTATATGTACCCAATGCTCTTTCGTTCCTGGGCACCCTCTATCCATCGATGAGATCTGGTGCTATGGGCATGAAAGATTTTCAAGAAGACATAGGTTCCCGCTTGCTCTGTTGCTGTCTTCAAGGACCCCGTCAGTTCCTCATCAGATTGTGGCAATCACTAATGAAAATCTGACAGCAGGTGACAATGTCAAGCCAAGAGCCTCTTCTATAAAATCTACCTGAAAACCTGAAGGGAGTACCCAGAGAAAATAATTTTCAAAACCTCACTTTCTTTTCCCGCTGCATGCTTATAGGATTCTGGGCTCTGAGATGCTTCGGCTCTCTGTGCTCAGAGCAAGCTTCTGTCCCACTCTCCCTCAGGCGGGCTCCCACAGGTGGAACTCATGTCTCCAGGGTCCGTGTCCTTCACTTCCCCGCTGCTGTCCCTTCTCCTACCAGACTACCCCCTCCTGCAGCAGCTGGCGTTCCATGGAACTTCTCTACTATTATCAGAAGCGTCAACAGTTTTCAAGAAACAGATGCAACGGGGCTGCAGTAACCTACTTAAGTACCATAAATTCCAGAAGGCGCTTGGCTTTCATGGACGACGTGTGACTTGAAAAATGACGCACTCTTGAGAGAGCAGATGACTATTTTTAAAGGACTAGCAGGAGGTGCTGGACTCCTCAAGGAGCCCTGGCGCCTGTGGGGGTCTCTCGCTTCATAGGGAGCCCTGCCCCAGTGCCATGTGAACCCAAGCTCTCTGTGCATAATGAGATCAACGAGTGACTCAGCACAGAGCTCTTACAGCATGATTCAGGACCTCGCTCACATGCTTGTCCGACACGCCACCCACCCTCACGTTCTCAGCTCCTGCTCCCGCTGGGGAATCCGCATTCACTATCCACGCTGGGTTCAGATCCTAGCCCTGCCAGAGACTCAAGGCGTAGCTTTTGGCATGTCATGTAACGCCACTAAGGCTCGCTTCTTCCTTTTCGACAGGCATCATGAGCCTCAGCTGCAAGGTTAAGAGGCCATAATGCTCAGACTGCTCCGGCCACGCCCCTCAGGGAGCAGGCACTTAGGACTGGCTCTTTACCAGAGCTACTGCTGCTCTGGGGAAAGCCCCTCCTCAGTGGTTAGCATCAGCCATAAGCACTGACATTCCCTCTGAGCGGCCTGTGGCCTTGGGTTCTAGCTCTAACTTAATGATTCCCAAACAATGCAATCCCCAGCACTCCTTCCTACGATGACTGCATTTCCACCATCAGGCTGTCCGGCTTCAGCCCCTTCTCGCATTGGGATTTGCCCCAAAGTACTCACATGATCCTGGAGAAAATACAAAAGTTTCTGAAGGTGGCAGCCACTAGTGGTGAATAGTGATGCCATCTTAGCTGAAGGTCAAGTGCCAAAGCCCTCGGCCAGGGAAGACACCCACACAGCACAGAGTGAGCTTCCAGGGCTTGTCAAAGCTTAGACCCAAGGTGGGAAAAGATGCCGACGAAGGGGCTAGCTGCTAACGCTAGTCCAACATCACTGTGTGTCTTCTGTATCTGATCCTGAATGCGGACCAGAAGAACAAAAGAGCCAGGAGGTTAGTAACAAAGAAGACAGTGAATGCACACTGACGTGTGATTCTCCAAATAAGGAGCCTCAGACCTTTCTAACAGCTCGTAAGGAAAGATGGCACTATTCTCCCACCAGCCCTTGAAACACGCTGAAGGGACAGGACATTATGGGTATCAGCCCATTTCACAGATGGGGATGTCGAGGCACAGAGAAGCAGGAACATGTGTCCAGGGTGACACAGCAAGTTCCCAGGGTTCTCAGGAAGGAAGCCCAACTTCCTTGATGCCCAGCTATTCTGTACTGTCCTTCTCACGGCAGGAAGAGAATGTTCTTGGAGACATGATGCAGGGGCTAATGTTTCGCCAGGACGCTTATTCCTGGGGGTGGGAGCCAGCGGTGCAGAAACCATCAATGACAAAGTGTTTCCCCGCCATCCTTTGCATTTGTTACCCCCACTCTGTCCTCATCCCTCATGCCTTGCAGCTGTACCAGATGTGGAGAAAATTACATGTTCCCTGAAACTTAATGACCAAATTTAAAGCAATTTTAAACTAATCAGGGTTCTGTTAAGCTGATTTTATTAATTTAACAGTTTTAAGAGTTTAACAAAATGATGCACTTGGAAATCTTTGTTGCGGAAGCTGCTCATTTTGGTGCCATCCAAGAAATCGTCCCTCACAGAAAAGGATGACTTGTAAAATAACAAAATAATGCTTCTCAAAAAGGTACAGTCATTGCTGACATGGTACAGGACGGGATGCTACACCGGCCACCCAGGCCATTAGGAACAATTCGTCCATGGTGCTTATGCAGAGACAGACCAAGGACACACTCCTATCCAGAATTAGAGACTCCACTGTTAACCTATCAACTGGGGCGCCTGGGTGGCTCAGTCAGTTAAGCATTTGCCTTCGGCTCAGGTCATGATCTCAGGGTCCTGGGATTGGGCCCCATGTCGGGCTCCCTGATCAGAAGGGAGTCTGCTTCTCTTTCTGCCTCTGCTTCCCGCCCGCTCCCGCCCTGGCTTGTGCTCTCTTTCTCTCAAATAAATAAAATCTTTTAAAAAGATAAAAAAAATAAATAAAATAATCTATCAACTATCCGCTCACAATTAGGGTTCAGAACAAAGCTATGAGCTGCCCTACGTAGTAATTCTTTTTATTTAAAATAGGAACATAGGACTTTTCGTTTCTGATGGAGGCTGCTGACAAGTTCCTGACACCCTTCCCATGACCAAAGGCTCTTAAGAACAGAGCTGTGTTCAAATGAAGCCAAAGCAAAATGATAATAATAATAATAATAAAATTAAAAAATAATAAGTCAGATCCAAATGGTTCTTAAATCTTACGAGAACAATATGTGGCATCTTGTTACTTTCAAAGAAAAATGAGAAGTTAAAATCCAGATTTTTAAAAATTACCCACACACCTGTCTAGAAGGCAGTTATGTTGTCATTAAAGAATTATGTGCCACTCACTAGCTACATGACTTTGGGTGAGTGACTTCACCTCTCTGAGCTTCTTTGCTCAACTAGAAAGTGTGGACAACCTTCAACATGTGGCTAGTGAGGATAAATGAGTGAGTGCATGTAAATGCACTGAACAGAGCCTGGCTCAGCTAGCATGTGAGTAACATTGACCACCACTGATTGTGATGTCCGCATAGGATCACTGTGGGTGATATTCACGTCCTAAAATAGATGCAGTACCATGACTGATGGTTTGTGCTTCATGACTGGCACATCAGACGCACTGTATTTGGTTTTTTCCTTTCTTTCTATTTTTAAGTTACAGAAGTGATATATTCTTGGAAAGGAAGGGGAAGGGAAGGAAGGGAAGGAAGGGGGGGAAGGAAGGAAGGAAGGAAGGAAGGAAGGAAGGAAGGAAGGAAGGAAGGAAGGAAGGAAGGAAGGAAGGAAACTCAAACAATTGGAAGTATGACAAGTAAAATCTGAAACTCCCCTCCCCTAGCAATTTCAGTCTCATTGCCAGAAGTCATCATGGTCAACCACCTCACGCATACTTCCCCAGAACCTTCCACGTGTGTGTTTATAAAAGGTATATATATATTTACACTACCTGTCATTTATGTTATGGATAGGTATATAAGAATAATTTACATGACATATAATGCATCTTACATACATTATACACAATCATGTACACTTCCCCACAGAGCTCTGCACACATGTAGTTTCTCAAGTTATTCTCTGGCTTGGTTTCATCACTTAACAATGTGTCATAGACCTCATTCTACATCAGACTTGCAGACATAACTCATTCTTTTTCATTGCTGCGTAGCTATTCATGATCTGCATGTGGTGTAGATTATTTAACCTTTCCTTTACTAATGGTCGTTTAGGGTTTCTCCAGCATTTCCTTGTCAGAAACCATGCCACAAGGACTAGCCATTCATGTACAGACGAGCACAAGGCAAGCACAGTGAGGGGTAGTGGAGCCAAAGAAAGGACAGGAGTCAGGAACAGAGGGTGAACATCTGCTTTGCATATTCCTTGGTAATAAACATATAATGCTTGAAGTGTAATGGTTTGATACTACTTTACACCCACTCCGTTGGCTATTATTATTAAAACAGGAAAATAGTAAGTGGAAAAATTGGAACCCTTGGGCACTATTGGTAGGAACGTAACATGGTGCATCTGTTGTAGAAAACAATATGGTGGTTCCTCAAAATATTAAATGTAGAATTATCATATGATCCAGGAAATCCTCTTCTGGGCATCTAGCCCCCCAAAAAACTAAAAGCAGGCACGTGAAGAATTTTTTGCACACCCATGTTCAGAGCAGCATTATTCACAATAGCCAAGAGAGAGGAACAACCCAGATTTCCATAGACAGGTGAATGGGTAAGCAAAATGTGGTATGTGCACACAGTGGAGCATCAGCCTTAAAAAGGAAGGAAATTCTGGCACATGTTACAACATGGACAAACCTTGAAGGCATTATGTTAAGTGAAATAAGCCAGACACACAATGACAAATGCTATATGATCCCACTTATGGGGCACATAGAGTAGCCCAATTCATAGAGAGAAAAAAGAAGTAGAAGGGTGAGTGCCAGGGGCTGGGGAAGAGAATGACCCAGGAGTGTTTCATGGGGACAGAGTTTAATTTGGGGAAGAGGAAAAAGTTCTGTAGATGAATGTTGGTGATGGTTGCACAGTAACATGAATGTACTTACTGCCGCTGAATTATTCACCTGACAATGGTTAAGATGGCAATGTTATGTTATGCCCATTTTCTCACAATTTTTTAAAGAGGTAATGGTTTCTTTTAGGTGTGGTCCAAACATCAATGCATCAAAATGGTTGCTTCAAAAAAGCAGCTTCCGAAGAACTCTATGAAAAGAACTGCATTGAAAGGCCTGTGCCTGGTTAAGGTCTGGTCCTTGCCTTTGAGTGTGTCACACTAATGGGCTGCAGGAGCGGGGGCAGGTAAACAAACCATCAATGACCATGGAAATGGCAAAAACACTGCTGGTACAAGGTAGTGTGGGCTTTTCTAAAATCCAGAGGGCAGGTGACCGATGTTCCTCTTATTCTCTATAATTTTCTGTATGTTTAAAATATCTTATGATAACAATAAGAAATACATTTTTTAAAGTGGAAAGTGCCAGGAAACTCTGCCTCGGAAATCTAGATGCCTAGGTTCCCAGATGTTTCCATTTTATGATCCAGTTTTTAAAAATGTAACGGAGAGACAAATAGAGGACTGACAACTTTTTATTTTGCCAAGTAAGGACACTGAAAAAATTGCCATCTGCTTTCAATACTATTCATAAAAGAAGGCATATTTTATGTTAAAAAATGAGCTTGGATATAAAAGATTGTCCCTCCTGAGAAAGGGAGGCTGGCAACCCTTCCCAACATGATTGTTCAGACACCACATTGCCATAATTTCCTGCATTTCACCATAGACAAACATGGACTTCTCCAGAGGCTGGTACTAATCAGCGTTCCTGGATTTGCGACCCCCACCCTAGCCAACATTCCTTACCTGCAAACCCAGAGTCATTTCCAATGTCAGCTCCAATGCCACAAGTGCTCCTCCCATCCTGTGCTCCTCCCACCCTGTGCTCCAGCCTCTCCCAAACTGGCCCGAGCAGAGCTTCACCACCTGTCTTACGTTCTTCTCTCCCAGGAGAGCATCTCCATCCCTCCTCCCACACCCACTCGAATTAACTGCCCAGGGAGATTCCTGAACACACCCACCAGGGTGACTCCAGAATACACCCACCAGGGAGATTCCTGAATACACCCACCAGGGAGACTCCTGAATACACCCTCGACGGTGACTCTGAATACACCCACCAAGGAGATTCCTGAATACACCCATCGGGGAGACTCCTGAATACACCCACCAGGGAGACTCTAAATACATCCACCAGGGTGACTGAATACACCCATCAGGGAGACTTTCATTACACTCACCAAGGAGTCCCTAAATATACTCACCAGGGAGATGGCTGAGTATACACACCAGAGAGACTCTGAACAAACACCGGGCAGGGAGACTCCTGAGTACACCCACTAAGGAGACTCTGAATACACCCACCACGGAGACTCCTGAATACACCCATCAGGGAGAGTCCTGAATACACCCACCAGGGAGACTCTGAATACACCCACCAGAGAGACTCCTGAATACACCCCCCACGGTGACTCTGAATACACCCTCCACGGAGACTCCTGAATACACCCACCGGGGAGACTCCTGAATACACCCATCAGGGAGACTCCTGAATACACTCACCAGGGAGACTCCTGAATACACCCCCCACGGTGACTCTGAATACACCCACCAGGGAGACTCCTGAATATACCCACCAGGGAGACTCTGAATACACCCACCAGGGAGATTCCTGAATACAACCATTGGGGAGACTCCTGAATACACCCACCAGGGAGACTCTGAATACACCCACCAGGGAGACTCCTGCATACACCCACCAGGGAGACTCTGAATACACCCACCAGGGAGAGTCCTGAATACACCCCCCACGGTGACTCTGAATACACCCACCAGGGAGACTCTGAATACACCCACCAGGGAGACTCCTGAATATACCCACCAGGGAGACTCTGAATACACCCACCAGGGAGATTCCTGAATACAACCATTGGGGAGTCTCCTGAATACACACACCAGGGAGACTCTGACTACACCCACCAGGGAGACTCTGAATATACCCACCACGGTGACTCTGAACACCCACTAGAGAGAGTCCTGAATACACCCACCACAGAGACTCTGAATACACCCACCAGGGAGAGTCCTGAATACACCCACCAGGGAGACTCTGAATACACCCACCAGGGAGACTCCTGAATACACCCACCACGGAGACTCCTGAATACACCCACCAGGGAGACTCCTGAATACACCCGCCAGGGTGACTCTGAATACACCCACCAGCGAGACTCTAAATACATCCACCAGGGTGACTGAATACACCCATCAGGGAGACTTTCATTACATTCACCAAGGAGTCCCTAAATATACTCACCAGGGAGATGGCTGAGTATACACACCAGAGAGACTCTGAAAACACCCGGCAGGGAGACTCCTGAGTACACCCACTAAGGAGACTCTGAATTCACCCACCAGGAATAATCCCAAATTACACCCAACAGGGAGACTCTCAATATAGCCACCAGAAAATACGCACCAAGTTGTGTGCGTTTCTCCACTGTGCTGTTTTACATATTTCTTTCCTTCAAACTCAGTGTCCATTCCCCCAGGAGCTGGCTTCTTGCAAGAAATAGTGCCTGCTACCTCGTTTTTAATAATTGATGTTTATAGTGAATAAATTAAATAATGAATGACTTAACCTCATTCTAAACTAGGTCTATCTGGAAGCTAGCTCCCTAAAAATGATGGCTTAAGTAGGTACTACCAACTTGCAGTCACACACTGGGTGGGTATCAGAGCAGAGCCGTCAGTGAGGCTGCCATCCACCATCTGCCAACAACAAAAGAAGTCCCACCAGTCAGCTTTTGAGCAGCACTGCCATCAGGATAGTAAGAGCTAACACTCCCTCGGTGATTCTATGTCTGAGGGTTGGCAGTAAGCACTGTATATGTATTATCTCATTTAATTCTCCATCACTAACTACCAATACCTTTTTATAGATGTTTATTTTGAAACATTTTAATACTTACAGAAAATTTACAAAAATAAGACATCCTTGTATGTCCTTTACCCACATACCCCAAATGTCAACATATACCACATTTGCTTTCCTCTCCCTCTCTTTCTAGAAATACACACACACACACACACACACACACACACACACACACACACACGATTTCTGAATGGTAGGAGAATAAGGTGAAGCCACAGTGCCCCTTTACCGCTAAATACTTTATTGTGTATTTCCTAAAAATCAGAACATTAACATTGACACAAAACTATTATCTCATCTACAGACCTTCCAATGTCACCAGTTGTCCCATAATGTCCTATAGAGCAAAAGAAAAGAACAAAACCTCACCTGGTTCAGGATCCAGTCCAGCATCACACTAACATCTACTTTTATCTCCATTAGTCTTCTTTAATCTGGATCAGTTCCTCTAGGTATTTTCTCTCATGACCTTGACATTTTTGAGTGCTGTGCAATTATTTGCAGAAGTCCCTCAGTTGTGGTCTGTCTGCTGTTTCCTCAGGTTGTACATTTTCAGCAGGCAGACCACAGAAAGGGCTCTGTGTCCTCCCTAGTGCATCATATCCAGAGGCACAGGATGGCTACTGCCTCATTATTAGTGATGTTAACTTTGGCCACTTGAGTCAGGTAGGGTCTGCCATATTTCTCCATTGTAAAGTTAGAATTTTCCCTTTGAAATTAGTAAGAATTTTGTGGATATGTTGGGACTTCATAAATCCCTTCTACACTGTCAATTTACAATAAAGAAATACTTTTCTTTCTTCTCCACTTATCTATTTACATGAATTCCATGATAATTTGCTCAATTATCCCAGACTTGATCCCTGAGAGTCTGGCTCTTACATCCTTTTACCACATCTCCATCATTCTTTGAGCACTTCCTTACTCTCTGGTCCATCTTGTACTATCTTTGCCCCAGCCCTGGAAGTACCATCTCTCTGAAGATTTCTGGTGTCTTTTAGTGGAGAAGTTATTTAGAAAACCAGACCTGGGGGCTGGATTTGCTACTGAGTATCACTGCTTTTAGGCTCTCTCAGCTACACAGCTACACTGATAGACCCACCTATATTTTCACCTAGCTCTATGTATGTGTGTGATGTTCATACAGACACTCCAATTCCCGTCCAACACCACAGGACTAATCTAGCCACCCACCTTCCTATGTGAGTACTTTCCTTCACTGCTTTGGAGAAAACTGGCTCCCATTACTCCCAATAAATTTACATATTTCCTCTATCTTGAATATAAATAATTTCAGAGTTACTAATCCACACCCCTTCAAAAGCCAAACCTACCAATTAGAGTAACAATATACTTATTTACACTTATTTTTTGTTATTAGCCTCCGGGTGTTTGGTCAAATACGGAATCCAAAAGTCACCTGGGGAGTTTCCTCACCTCCAGTGTGGTTTATTATCCATGTGAAATATTGACACGTTTATAAATGTCAAAAGTATATAAAAATGTATCTCAGAGAATCTCACTCATCATCACTTCTGTCCCACTGCCATTCTCCTATCCTTACACCCCTGTGCCAACCACCTCCATAGGTAATCATCTCATTAGATTCTAGTTTACCCTTCCTATGATTCTTTTTTACTAAAACACACAGATGTGTGTATATTTTCTTGTCTTACCTTTATTATACAACAGTAGCACACTGAAAGTGTTCTTTTAATGGCTCTGTTTAGCTACATGTTTTATACTCACTATAGATGTACAGTCTGATGAGTTTTAATAAAAGTACATGGTGTGCAACTATCACCACCATCCAGTGTTATAACACTCTGTCACCCCCAGAAAGTACTCTTGTGTTCATCTGCATTCAATTCAAGCTCTCACCCCTCATAGAGACACTCTTCCATGCTTTGCTTTTGTTGCTTACCCCTATATCCTAGAAGTCCCCCATGCCAGTTCACAGAGACCTCCTTCTGTCTTTTGACAAGTGCACAGTCTCCACTGTATGTGCATACCAATGATTATTCAACCACTCCATCATGTTTGAACATTAAATTTCTGCCAATATTTTGCAATTACAAATAATTCTGGAATGAGTAATCTTGTCCATGAGTATTCTTGTACTTTTGGGATGTATCTTCAGGGTTAACCCTTAGAAGCAGGATGTCTAGGTCAAAATGTAAATGCAAGGGTAGTTGTGATAAATATTGCCAAATTTCCCTTTGACGGGGTTGTACCCATTTGCATTCCCACCAGTAATGTATGTGAGAGCCTGTTTCCCCACAGCTTTGCCAACAGATGTGTTGTTGAGCCAAACTGACAGGTGAAAAATGGTATCTTGGACTCCGCTCAATTTGCATTTCTCTGCTTGTAAGTGAGGATGAACATCTTGTCATACGTTTAAAGGCCACCTGAATTTCTTTTATGCAAATTATCTTTTCATTTCTTTTAATTCAATTTAAACTAAAACAACAGCAACCCCCCAAAACCCAGTTTGTCCATTTTTTCCTGCCCTCCCATGCCTGACCTCTGACAACCACCAATCAGCTCTCTGTATATATGAGTTATCTTTTTTTACATCTTCTGCTCATTTTTCTATCAGGTCCTCCTTTCCCCTAGTTTTAACAGCTCTTTATATATCAAAGATATTAACCCTTGGGGCAGTTGGGTGGCTCAGTCAGTTAAGCATCTGCCTTCAGCTCAGGTCATGATCTCAGGGTCCGAGGATCAAGCCCCATGTCACGCTCCCTGCTCAACAGAGGGTCTGCTTTTCCCTTTCCCTCTGCTGCTGCCTGTGCTCGCTCTCTCGCTCTCTCTCTCTCAAATAAACAAATAAAATCTTTAAAAATATATATATTAACCCTTCAGATCTGGTGTATGTTGCAAATATTTGCTCCCACTTTGTCATTTACATTTTGACTGTACTTATGATGCTTTGGTTTTGGTTTTTGCCCTGTCAAAAGTGTTCAGTTTCACATAATCAAATGTATCGATCTTTTCTTTTACTAAATCTAGAGTTTGATTTCCCTGCACCTTTCCCTACACCCATGTTATAGGGAAATTTGTGCAGGTTTTCCTGCAGTACTTTTATGATTTCATTTTTTATATTTAGGTCTCAGATCCCATTTGGAGTTTATTCTTGTGTACAGTATAAGAAATACAATTAATTTTCTCTTTTTCCAAGGGGCTAGCCAGCAGTCCCAGCACAGTGCACTGAAAACTTCATCTGCTCCCACAGTGTGAGATGCCACCTTTATCAATACTAAATTTCTAGATGCCGTTGGCTCTACTTCTGGGCTTTGCATTCAGTTCCACCACTATTTTGTCTGTTCACGCAACAATACCACACTAGTTTAATTATAGAGGCTTTCTAGTTCATTTTAATGTCTGTAGGGCTATTCCCCCAAGTAGCTTTTATTTTTCAAGATTTTCATGGTTATTGCATGTTTGCTTTTTCATATGAACTGGAATATAACTGTCTTAGCTCCGTAAAAAAGCTGATTGGTGTTTTCACTGGGATTGAGTCAAGTCATAAATTAACTTTGGAAAAACTGGCTTTTTTATGATGTTAAGTCATCTCATCCAATTCCAAGGGATGTCTTCCTATTTATTTAAAACTACTTTTGCATCTTTCAAAAGTGTTTTAGAGTTTTCCTGATACAGTCTTTGCCCATTTCTTGCTAAGTTTATTTCTAAGTATTTTATCTTCTCTGTTGCTATTATGTCCTCTAATTCATTCTTATTTATGTATAAGAAAGCTATTGATTTCTGTACATTAATTTTTTACCCTGCTACCAAAGTGATTTTATTGTTTCATTTACTTTTATCATTGACTCTCTAAGGCTTTCCCAGTATATTATCATATCATGTGCAAGTCAAGGTAATTTTAATTCTTCTTTTCTAATACTCATGGTGCTAATTTCTAATACCTCTAGTACAATTGTGGGATAGTAGTGGAGACATGGGCATCCTTGTCTTGATAATGATCTTTGTGGAAATGCCTCTAGTGTTTCCCCATCAAGTAAGATGCCAACTATAGAATTCACGCATCTAAATTATTTTATCATACTAAGAAGCATCCATCCATTCTTGTTTTCTTAACTGATATATAAGGCATGGGTGTTGAATTCTCTAAAAGGTTTTTCAGCATCTATGGGGGTAATCATATGATTTTTCCCCATAAGTGTATTATTATATTAATGGATTTCCTCACATTGAACCAACCTTGCATTCCTGAAAAAAAATTATTTGGTCATGGTGCATTGATCTCTTAAAGTTGTATTGGGTTCAGTTTATGAATACTTTGTTTAGCACTTTTGCTTTAATATTTATAAGTGATATTGTTCTATAATTTCATTTTTTGTGCGTTTTTAAAAATTTAGGTATCAATGTTCTACTTGCTTTCAAAAAAGAAATAAAATTTATTCCTTTATTTTCAATACCCTGCAACAACTCACAAAGCATGGAGAATATTTATTCTTTGGAAGTTTGGTAGGATTCCCCTGTGAAACCATGTAGGCCTGGTGCTTTTTTAGTGGAGTAGTTCCTGGGTGATTTTTTCTACATCTTTCACGGAAATTTGTTTATTTAAGCTTCTTGTAATGAATGGAGCTGATTTGAGTACTGTATTTTATCCAGGTTTTATTCTTATAGAAGTCTGCAAAATAGTTTCATAATGTATTTAATTTCTTCTATCTCAATGGTATGTCCCCCTTCTCAATTCTTATTTTATATATTTGTGTCCCCCCCCCCATTTTTTATTGTTACCAACCATTTTGTCTATTTTGTGAATATTTCAAACTAGGTTTTTTTGAGTTATTAGTTATATCTATTATTCCTCTGTTCTGTGCCTTATTTTCTTTCTTGTGCTTTCTTTTGGTTTACTTTGTGGTTCTTTTCCTAGCTTTTGAGCTGAGAATTGTTCATTTATTTTTTTTATTGATGAAAGTGTTTAGTGATATAAATTTTCATCTGATCTGAATGTAACCCATAAATTCTGCTAAGTAGTGTGTTCACTATCGTTATTTCTTTTTCATTTTCAATTTATTTGTTTTCCCCCTTTCATCCAAGAGTTGTTTAATAGAGTTTTTAAAACTTCTAGATGAAAGTGTCTTTGTGGTTCTGGTTTTTGTTAATATCCAGTTTTAGCACACTGTGATCAGAGTATTGTAATATTTCTACTTCATAGAGTGTACTGAAGTTTTCTTTGTAACCTAATATATGACACATTTTTGCAAATGTTACACTTAAGAAGAAAGTATAGTCTGTATTATGATGGCATAAACTTCTACATAAATTGCGTATTAATTATCTGCTTCATTAATTATGTTGTTACATTTTTGTCCACTTGATCTATATTGTGCTGAGTGTGGTTATGTTAAAATCTTCCATTATTAGCATGTTTCTATCTAAGTCTCCTTGTTTCTTTGTAGTTTCTGCATTATGAAGAGGATTTCTGTGTTACTTAGTGCATAGCTATTCAAAGCTGTTCTATAACCATTTTGAATTGTTATTAACCCTCTTTTCTCTGGGTGCATGAATTAAGCACTTGCTATGCACAAGGCAATATCCACGCCACCATTTATCCCTCCATGTACCTGGGAGCAGTGACTGCAGAGGGATGCAGAAATGCCTTGCCCTGGTTATGAAGATACCCTGGGGCTACTGCGCAGGTGTTCTTTGCTTGGGGCACCTTACCTTAATCATTCCTTAATTGTTCTAGAAAGAACTCTTGGGTCCTAGGCTATTCACACCTGTCTACTCCACCAGCATGCCGGAGAGCACTTCCACAGTCAGAGCCAAGCAACCTACTGCTCTGAAAATGGATGCTTCCAGTCCAGTTGTGTTTTTAAAAGATTAATACAACACAAACCAAGGAAATCTCCAAGGTTATGATTCTTGACACAGCACCATGATCTATTTAGCTGAATTATGGCAAGACTTCTTGTGAAGAAACTGAAAAGAGAGCTTCATCCTGCATGCTCCAAAACAACTGCAGGGAGCTCTCTGCATCCTGGCTATTCCACAGGACCCTTTCCCTTTTGCCTCTTTAGGGAACACCCTCCCTGCCCACTCAGGGGGCCAGCTCCCTTTGCAGAAGTGGCATAGCAGAGAGGCACCCTCTTTGAGCACAGAAAGCATTTTGGAACCAAAGCCAGCAGCCCTTGGCTAAGAGTCAAGTCAGGATGTAAATGCAAAGAGAGCCAGCTACTTCATTGATTAGCAGAGTACCAGACAGCCCCAAGTGAACCTGGGGTTAATCAGCAGGCTAGGGGAGGAGGTGTGGCTTAGCTCAATGCCATTAACATACGCTCCCTCCTTGCCCCAACACACAGTCAAAAATGTTATACAGAATTTGCCAGCCTAATTACAAATGCTGAGCTTTCATTTGGTAGGCAATTAATAGTCACTTGAATATAAATCAGGGCAGAGACACAAACAGAGGATAACTGTCCACAACCTTTTAAAAGAGCCTTTTAAAAATCTCCGCAGAGATACAGCCTACTGAGGGGCAGGGGTGGAGAGCAGATCTCTCCTGTCCACCCGCACTCTGTACCAGTTCTGCAGGCCTGGGCACAGAGACAGGGACAAAGCCACTGGAGAGAGAACAGACTCTTGTTCTTTTGAAGTGTTCAAGTCTTTTCCTCAGGTGGAGCATTACAGGAAGTGGGTTGATGTGGGAGGAGCCTCAGTATGGGGGAGGAGCCTCAGTGTGTGGGAGGAGCTGTGGTATGTGGGCGGGGCCTTTGTGGGGGGAGGGGTTTGCAAGTGTCGGGGGGCCTCGGTGTGCAGGAGGGGCCTCAATGTGTGGGCGGGGCCTCAGCATAGGGGAGAAGCTGTGGTGTGCGGGAAGGGCCTCAGTGGACGGAAGAGCTTCAGTATATGGGAGGGGCCTCGGTGTGTGGGTAGAGCCTAGGCTACTTCCTTGCCTGTCCCAGGTACTCCATTGTGTACCGCTGTTTTCCTCCTCTTCTTCCCGGGCATACTACAGAACAGTATTTCCCAGCCCTCTGCAGTGATGGACTCACGTGACTAACCTCTAGCCAACGGAAGACGCCATAAATGATGCATGCCACCTCCGGGCCTGGTCCGTCACAGTTTCCCGCATGCAGATTGTCCATCTTCACTTGCCCTCCAGCAGTGAGGTAGAGCTCAGCCTCGAACTTAATGGCGCCATGAGGTGGAAAGAGCCTAGGCCCCTGAATGACTGCGCACGGTGCAGTCCCCACCCCAACAACTGCGCTGGACTAGGACAGAGGTCCGCACATGCTGGCCTGCAAGCCAAATCCTGCCCACCACCTGTTTTGTAAATAATGTTTTATTGGGACATAGCATTTGTTGATATACTGTCGATGGCTGCTTTCACACTACAAAGGCAGAGAACTTATGGCCCACAAAGCTGAACATATTTACTACCTAGCCCTTTATAGAAAAATGTATCAGCCTCTGGACTAAGAAACAAACAATACATTTTTTATTACATGAAGCCCCTGAGATGTGAGGGTCACTACCGCAGTTAGCCTACCTGGATTCATTTATTAATATGAACTTTCTTTACAAAAAGTCTTGGAAAGAGTGGAAACTACTCGAATTAGTTAGTCCACCCAAGAGGGGCTGTGGGAATCTTACAGGAACTGTGATGGTAGAAGCTGACTGAGTAACCAGATCTGGGTTTCTAATACCATTTTCCAGGGGAAGGAAGCAGGGATCCACAGAGAAATGACTGATTCTAGGGCTGGGGAAGCAAGTATGCAAGAGGAGCTGGAGTCTGCCAGGAAACAAGGACGTACCAAGAAAAATCCTCAGTGATGGAGCTACGTCAGTGTGGACACAGGAGACCCTGGATGATGGCCCAAAGATAGAGTAATTTGAGCCACAGAATACAGTGGCCTGCATACTAAACATCCTAAACATAAACCAGAAGGAAGTACATTCATACGGACGTAGAGAATGACTGAACGGATGGACAAGCAAACAAAGAAGAGACTAATATCCTGTGAGGAAAAATTCCAAATAATTTAAGTGGATACTCCTCCCCGAAGGGGCAGAGCCTGATCCTTCAGAAGAAAGGGAGCCAGGGCCATAAGTGAGGGCTGCGTAGTGACTCTCCCCCGACAGGACAGTATGACAAAGGGGGCAAGAGACAAAGCAACTTGAAGCACAAACACCTGGCACACACCACCTCAGCCGTACCTTGGGGTCCCTCCCAAAACCCATCACCCAGGCTAACCATGAGGAAAATGTCTGACAAATCCCAGCTGAGGGACATTCAACAAAATACCTGACTAGTCCTCCTCAAAACAGTCAAGGTCATCAAAACCAAGGAGAATCTGAGGAACTGTCACAGCTAAGAGCCTAAGGAGACGTGACTACCCAATGCAACGTGGTGTCCCAGATGGGCTCACAGAGCAGGAAAGGACAGTCTTCTAGTTTTTTGACTATGGAACTCTGAATAAAGTATGAACTTCAATAGTAACGTATCAACATGAGTTCATCGATTGTAATGGATCCGCCATTCTAATGTAGGATGTTAAGGACAGGGAAGTGGAGGGGAGTACGCGATGACTCTCTCAATGAGCCCTACAACTTTTTGGTAAGTCTAAAACTGGGCTAAAGAGCAAAGTTTATTTTTTAGAAGTTCTCCTATGTCCTCCACAGCCATCAGTGTCACGCTCACTATGTGACCTGCATATTTCACTCAATCCTCAACAACAGGAAGGTGAGTATTTTTATAGAACGGGTTAGGAAGTGGTTCCCTCTGTTTCTCTCTTCGGACAAAGACTGTAACGAATTGGTATTATTTCTTGCTTACATGTTTGATAGAATTCAAACAGATAGTGGGCCCGTATGGACCTGGTGTTTTCTGTTTTGGAAGGTTATTAATTTTTTATTCAATTTCTTTAATAGCTATAGGCATATGCGGAGTGCCTACTTCTTCTCGTGTGAGTTTTATCAGATTGTGTCATTCGAGGATTTGGTTCATTTCATCCAGATTATCGAATTTGTGGTCATAAATTTGTTCATAATATTCCTGTATTATCCTTTTAATTCCATGGAATCAGCAGTGATGTCCCCTCTTTCTTTTCTGGTATTAGTAATCTGTGTCTTCTTTCTTTCTTTCTTAGCCTAGCTCAGGTCTATCAATTCCATTGATCTTTTCAAAGAACCAATTTTTTATTTCTTTGATTGTCTCTCTTGATTTCCTGTTTTCAATTTCAGGTGGGGATTTTTATGCTCTTCACCTGGACGGTGAGGAAACTGGGTGCAGGAGACGTCAAGGGAGACTCGAGGTGGCCTGGCCGATGCTACACTTCATACTGTTATCACTACACTATGCTGCCTCCCAGTTCATCCCTTCTCCCAAAGCTTTCTATTCAACATGACGTGCCAGGATCTGGTACCCAGAGCCGACCCCCAGGGAGGGGTTCTGGACAGTCAGCCTCAGGATCGGTTTGGCCCCATCCCTGACCCAGGCTGATGAGGAAAACGTGCACATGAGCTATTAAGTCAGAAGGGGCTGGCAGGGCTCAAAGGGCACTTGGACGCCAGTGTGCATCCGCCTTGACCCTGAGGCCGGAGGACACCAACTCTATGACCGTGCGGGCTCTCTGAGGCACTCTAGAGGAAGCACCCCATCTCCTGAAGCCACTTTAGCTCTTCCAGAGCCAAAAGCACCAGTCCCTCAGAAGAGGCCCCTCACATAGACTCTAGGCAAGGGGCAGGAGTTAGCAAGCACCCCCCACCCCGTCCCGCCCCAGGGCTTTTGCAGTTCCCGAGATCCCCTGGGCGACCCCAGGAGCATTCTTCTGTTATCACAGAACTCCAAATGCTCTGAGTTTGAGTTTTTCTTCCCTTTGGTTTTGCCCCCACACCTAGCCCCCTGCTCTGGCAGTGACGACCGCAGTGCCAGGCACATCTCCCTCTGAGAACCAGACTCTTAACTCCAGAGAACACACTGCTGGTCCCCGGAGGGGAGGTGGGGAGGCGAGGAAGGGTGAGATAGGGGATAGGGACTCGGAGAGCACTCGTCGTGATGAGCACCGGGTGATGTACAGGGTTGTGAAACCACTACACTGTACATCTGACACTAATATCACACTGCAGGTTAAGTGTACCGGAATTAAAATATTTTTAAAAAGAGAATCCTTGCTGCAAAAAAAAATCTCATCTTACAAAATGCAGCAAGGGTGGCTGACCACATTATAAAAGGATTTCATCATTTTCATGAGTCTGGAGATGTCCATTCCCACCCCAGGCCTGTGTCCAGAGAGGGGGAATGTGAGGGCAGAAGAGACAAAGGAGGGTATGCACACCCAAGGCCTGGAGGGCCCCGGAGCCACAGGAGCTGTGGGCCCCAGAGGGAGTGCAGCCCCCGCCCCAGAGAGAGGCCTTCCTGACCCAGCCCACGGTTTGCCTACAGATCATTAATTCCATAAAGAAGGGCGCAGAAAAGGGATACCAAAGTGTGGGAAAGAACTGACAAGATCAACAAAAAGGAAAATAATATATTTAGAAGTCAGAGTGTCTGTTGGCGAGAAAGAGTTCTCCCTGCCACCTGATTTTCTGGAACCATGACAGCACTGAGCAGAGCTTGCCTGTCTAGAACATGCAGTGGCCGAGGGGAACTTATTTGCTCCCCTCAGCTGGCTCTGGCCCAGAAGAGTGCAGTGGGAGACCCTAGCCGGAAACAGGCCTTTGTACCAAGACAGCATTCCAGCAATGTGTGGCTTGACTCACAGCCCGACTCAGGAGACGGCTGGTCGCCTGGTGCATCGCAGGGGCCTGCAGGCTGGTGTTTAGCAGTGGAGTTGCTTTTGCGAAAGAAGTCTCACCGGACAGAAGAGGAGCTCACTGAGTGACACTGAGGCAGGTCCAGGGCCGCCCCTCAACACACCTTGTCCCTGTGCAACACCAGCAGGGCTTGGGCGCCACCAAGGAGCCCACTGAGATGCACGGATTTAGTGGCAAGGGTGCTACTGGTTCTTCCACGTAGCAGCGTGAGCTTGACAAACTCACTTTACCTTGCCAGGCCTCAGTTTTTCATCTTTAAAATGGTCATATCCCTGACGCGGTGCTTCATACATATATATCCAGCAACTAGCATTTATTAAGCGCCTACTATGGGCCGGGCTCCCAAAATACCAGGAGGAACACAACTCAGGCAAGCAAATGCCACTACATGCAGGACAACGAGAGGTCAGAAAGCCAAAGCCCATAGGAGCCCACGGCATCAAGGGTCAAGGGGCAGCAGGGACCAGGGAGGGGAGATTCAGGGCAGTAGATGAGGATTCTGTGGTATGCGCGTGCACACGCACGCACAGGCGCACATGCACACGGCCCAGACCTGGATCCTAGCTGTGTGACTTCAGCCTCTGGACCAGCAGCAGTGCCTCCTCATAGGTCTGTGCAGAGGACAAAGGGAAACGGAGCCTAGGAGGGGGCTCTGCTGTAGCCTCATGGGCCTGAGAATGGCAGCCCCCCAGTGCACCCCACCTCGCACCCAGACGGGGAGCACCCACGTGTGTAGGTCCAGCTGGCCCCCCCCTGCCCCACCCCAGCATCCCAGCCATGGCCCTCCATGCACCCCATTTACTCAGCCTTCTAAGGGAAAGCACATTTTGGAAAGGCTGGGATTTCGCATTTTAATTCTGATTACGGCTTAATACGACACATAGACCATTTGGCGTGGTGCCTTTCTGCTGAACGTATGAACATTTTAATGGAATTGGGTTATCACGCACATGTGTGGCCAACTGTTCGAACAAGACGCTCTCTCTGGCTTTCTTGAGGATCCATGCAGTCAGGGGTGGGGGGACAGAAAATTGAGCAATAGCGGTTCTGGGACGGGGTGTTGATGCACGGAGAAAAACATTTCCATTATTTTACTGACATGCACCTAACGTCCCCATCACACACGCCGTGGCACTAACCTGTCACCAGCTCACAGCCAGATGTCAGTGACCCTGTCCATTGGTCTCCCCAGGGGGTCCGCAGGGACAAGGGCAACACCTGGACACGTGACCGGTGCCAACATCTAGGCAGCTGCTTCGTCACCCGGGCCGGAATGTCTGTCTCTTTCATGCTCTCCCCTGCCTCTCTCTTACACACACACACACACACACGCACACGCACACATGCACGCACGTACACACACATGCACATGCACACGTCAGGAAGCACCAACATCATTCATGGAATATTTTTCTAAATTTCAAATTTTCTAAATCATTGTTAAGTTACAGTATTTGAAACTCTTTCTAATTTTCTAAATTATTTTCAAAAATAATTTAGAAAAGCACCACATGCTAATCCTGGAGAGAGACAAGCTGAGGGCCCAGTGTGTCAGAGGAGAGCCGCAGGCCACTGACACAGGCCTGAGAGCAGCGCGCTCTCCTTCCCCCTACCCCTCCCCACCCCCGCCATGGCTCCTGTGCACAGCTCCACCCCAACCACTCCTGCCCTCCTCCCAGGGCTCTAAGGCTCTAAATCCTCCCAGTTCCCCGCAGGCAGGGAGACACTCCGCTAACAAAGCCATAGAATCATGGAACTTTACATCAAAAACCAGGGATGTACTGTATGGTGACTAACACAATATAATAAAAAAATATTATTATTAAAAAAACAAACAAACAAAAACAAAGCCATAGAGAACCAGCTTCCTTCTCCTTGGCCCCCACAGGAGCAGCTGGAAGCATCAGAACTGGGGTCCATAGTCTCTCATGGTTCATTCCCCCTTCTGTTTACCCCCCCTCCATGGACTCTGGGAAACAAACTGAGGGCTTCAGAGGGGAGGGGGGTGGGGGAATGGGATAGGCCGGTGATGGGTAGTAAGGAGGGCACGTATTGCATGGTGCACTGGGTGTTATACGCAATGAATCATGGAACTTTACATCAAAAACTTGGAATGTACTGTATGGTGACTAACATAACATAATAAAAAATTATTATAAAAAAAAAAAAGAACTGGGGTCCAGGGTCTGCTCCCCATTTCCCCGAAAAGCAGGTCTCTTGGTGTCCCCTCAGAAAGAGTGGCCCGAGCCTCAGGCCAGGTGCCCCTCGCGCTCCCAGGCTGGGAGGAAGAAATGTGCTCTCAGCCTCGTCTAGTGGCTTCTCCTCTGGAAAATTCCAGAGTCGCACACAGGGCTCTCTGGGTTACCTCTTCCCTCGCCCAAGGCACTTGTAAACACTGACTTTTTGAAAAAGGGCCTTGTGTATTTTTATGTACCCAAGATTTATGGAAATCATTAAGAAATTTGATTACAATTCCATTGTAGCTGTTTACTTGGAGAACAAACCTTTCTCGTGAACACTTCCGCACACTGACTAATGCACTGGAGTTTCTTTTTATTTTTAAGGCATAAATTTTCCTTGTTGACAGTGATTGTGTATAGTGGTTGCAGCTGGGGCTGTTTTTACTCAGTTTCTAATCCAGTAAGTTCTGCAGAAGAAGAGTACTACCGTTTTCACTACTCAATCCAGAGCAGCAACTTCCGGGGAGAGAGGGCCTGGGGAGTTTCTTCCCATGGCTCCTTGATGGGCCATTCTTCCTCAGGAGTGGGAGATGGGGAGCCAGGAAAAAGCAGAGTGACTCTCATGTCAACCGCCTAGAGAGTTTCACAGTCCCAACAACAGGAAAGGGACCCAGGGACAAGGCAGAGTGCCCGAATGTACCTTGGAGGGTGGGGGTAAGGGAACTTCAGTGACCACGGTGACCCACACTAAGGCTGAGTCCCTCTGGGTCCTGCTGGGTTTTGCAGGAAGGAACATCTACTCTTATCTTCCTCCCCACTCCCTCCCCACCAACCAAAGGATCACATGAACAAGTAGAGAGACTCCATTTTAGAATGTATTCTCTGCTGTCCTACACGGCATAAAGATGGAAGACGGGCCTGACATTAATCAAGAATCTATCACCAGGTACCTTCCATCATGCTGTAGGGACTTTGAGTCGCGGTTTTAGCCAGTGTGCCGAGGGTCACAGGGCTGGGAAGGGGAGGCACTGGGGTTCAGGCGCAGGCCCTCAGGAGGACACAGGGCAGCAAAGCGCTGCTCCTGCCACCTGTACGGATGGCACAAGCTGAAGCCAAGGAAGGGACAGCGTCCTAAAGCTGGGGATTCTGAGCCTTGCCCCTGAGCCCACACGCACACAGGCTGTCACCAGCCACATTTTGGCACAGGATGGATGGACAGAGCTGGCCTATCCTCCCCCAGGCACTGGGGAAGGAATCTAATTTTAGCTCACAGAGCCTGAAATTGCTGGTGCAGAAGAAGATCATTAAACACTTGGCTGTTCCCAACCTAGGGGATCACAGCCAGAGAGTCTGCAAAGACCCACGATGTAAGGAGCTGGGCTGATTACATCACCGTCCCTCAGATCTCACTGCCCAGGGCCCCAGGGACGCCAGCCACTCATGGGTGCTGTCCCAGGAAGCCAGTGTCCTTCCTGCTGCCGAGTACAAGTGTCCTGCCATCTCCCAGGGAGGGCCTGGAGAGAATGAAGCCACCGAGCTGACAAAGATGTAGCAGCCTGGTGAGACAGTTGTTCAAAGACCAAGGAGCGATCTCAAGGCTGGTTCCCCTGCACCAGAGGTGCACGCACAGAAATCCAGGCTCTTGTGTGCTCATTAACTCCCCTAATACTCTCAGAGGCCTCCGGTACTGAGCTCTGTGATAATTCAGTTCAGCGGCTTCCTCTTTCTACAGACCCCTCATGCTGCCGGCTGATGCTCCCCATACCCTTGCCCCCTAAAAGCTCTTCTGGATTAAGATGCAATCGAGATGAGTTCCACGTCCATTGGCTTCAACCTCAATCTCTCCCGCAACAGTGAAAAAACAAAATGTTGGGTGAGGAGGCAGAGTGAGAGGAAAGGTAAAAATACCAACCCAGAAGCCATCAGTGGATGGACGGATGACGAGAAGGCGGCACATCCGTACAACGGAATAGTCGGCAGCCGTAAAAAGGAGTGATGTTCTGATATTTGGTACAACCTGGACAACTTGAAAACCTGGTGCTGAGTGGAAGAAGCCAGACCCAAAGTCACACATTCTGTGATTCCACTTATACAAAATGCCCAAGGTAGGCAAGTCCATGGAGACAGAGATCAGATGAGTGTCCCCAGGCGCAAGAGAGAGAGGGAGTGGAAATGACTGGCTAATGGGCTTGGGGTTTTACTTTAGAGTGATGAAAATGTTTTAGAACTAGACACACGTGGTCGTACAATATTGGGAATGTGATAAATGCCACTGAGTTATAGTGAATGGTATTTAAAATGGTTAATTTTGTATTATGTGAATTTCATCTCAATAAAAAAAATGTTTAAGGGAAGGATTTGACTGGGGAAGAGGGGCCAATTCATAGGAAGGAGTTCCTAAGGGCAGAAATTATTTCAGTCCAATCAATACCTGTTGACCATTTATTCACTGTGGGCCGGTGTCCAACGTAGGGTATCACAGAGGACACAGGAGTTGAAACAATCATAATCGAGCACAGCTTGGAAGACAAAAAGTTCGCCCTTGATCAACGGGTGGAGAAAAGGGGTGGTTAAGGGCATTGTGAGGGAACAGCATGAGCAAAGGCACCTAGTCATGAATGCACGTGACCATGTTTCTAAATGCACACAATTGAACGTATTCGTAGCAGCTCACTGCGGCTGAAAATGATCGATGAGATTGCAACCTTCCTCGAACTGGTCACCGGACAAATGGGATGAGGAGCAAGCTGTATTTTCCTCTAGTTCCAGGAGAACGGGTTGAAAACAAATTTATCAAGAAGTGAAGTAGTCAATAAAGGAGCTTTGACAGAAGGACAAGGAGAAACTGACCAATCCACCATTATAAATCGGAGGCTTTTAGTTCTTTCTCAGTTCTTTGTAGATCAAATAAAAACAAGAATCATAAGGATAGAGAAAACGTGAACGGCAAAATTAACAAGCTTGACCCAAAAACATATTTAGAAAATACATGTTCCCTGCTGCATATTCAACGGAACCAATACTGGGTCTGAAAATTTTCAAAAGGACTAGCGTCATATAGATCCTGTTCTCCAAATAACAATTGATTATACTAGAAACCAAAAATTCAATTAGAAATCAGTAATGAAAAGATGCTAGAAATATCCCTCTATGTTTGGAAATTAAGAAGCCAGTTTTAAGCAACTCAAAAAGTAAAACATAATAAAATAGTTAGAACCGAATGATAAACAAAACACTACATATTAAAATGTCTGAGACACAGCTAAAACATATTTAGGGGGGAAGGTATACATTTGAACGCTCATATGAAAGAGAGGGAAGGCTAAGAATTAATGAGCTACGCTTCCAACCTAACACATTAGAAACAGGAAAGAAGAATACACTTAAAGAATGTAGAATGTAGGAAATAAATATAAGAAACATTAATAAAGTGGACGACATATATGAAATAGATATGAACAGCAAAGCAAAAAGTTGGTTCTTTGAAAAGAACAATCCCATTGACCAAATCCTGATGGAAAAGAACAATGGGATCAGGAGAAAAGAGCAGAACCAGGAAGCCTTAAAGATTGAAATGTTATTGGGAAGATATATGGCACTCTCCTGACAATCAATTGGAAACTTAAATGAAATGGACAAACTACAAGACAAAAAAAACTTACCAAAACTGCCTCAAGAAGATATAAACCCAAGTATTCTTGTAAACACAAATACAAAATGAAGCAGGAGAGAAAAACACAGGGCCAGATGGTTGCAGCATTTAAATGGTTCCCTACTCAGGTAACAAATAATTTCAAACTTACACAAATTTTTCCAAAGAATGATTATTCCATAGCCTCAAACTAACAGCCTTGACACCAAGCCTGACGAGGACATCATAAAAAAAGAATTGCAGAGGCCAATGCCAGTCATGACAGAAATGCAAAACTTCTAAATGAAATCTTAAAAAGCCAAATCCAGAAATGTATAAAAATGATACGTCATGAACAAGTTGGATTTATTCTAGGATTAGCTTAACATTATAAGGTAAATATAACTCATCGCATTAACAGATTATAGGAAAGAATTATATAATTGTTCTTAATAGCTGCATTCAAAGTGGCCAATAATATTTAATATCCATTTGTGATCAAAACTCTTAACAAACTAGAAATAGAAGAAAACTTTCTTGACCTAATAGTTTTGCAGCGTTACTTACAATAGCCAAGTTATGGAAGCAGCTCAATTGTCCATCAATAGATGAACGGATAAAGATGTGGTGTAGATATACAATGGCCATTTGCAACAACATGGATGGAGCTAGAGGGTATGATGCTAAGTGAAAGAAGTCAGAGAAAGACAAATACCATAGGACTTCGCTCATATATGGAATTTAGAAAACAAACGAGCAAAGGGAAAAAGAGAAAGAGAAAGGTAAACCAAGAACTCACAGTCTTAACTACAGAGGGAGGTGGGTGGGGGTGGGTGAGATAGGTGACGGGGATTAAAGAGCACTCTTATCGTGATGAGCACCGAGTCATGTACGGAATTGTTGAATCACTATATTGTGCACCTGAAACTAATATAACACTGTATGTTAACTATGCTGGAATTGAAATTAAAAACTTAATAGAAAAATAAAGAAAAGAAAAGGTAAACTACAGCAAACATCACTATTAACCATGAAATATTAGCAGACTTTCCTTTAGTATTAGACGTGAAGCGGGAGTTCCTATTATCACCATTTCTATTCAACACTGTACGAGAAGTCTTAATTCACACATTAATGCAAGAACAAGAAATAAAGCTGTAAGCTTTGGAAAGGAAGAAAGAACACTCAATATTCAGATGATGTTAAACAGAATCCAAAAGAATCTACCACAGGTATTAAGTTAGTAAGAGATTTTACCAGAGTGGCTGGATATACGAGCACCATGCCAAGAACATTACTCTTCTATAAACAACAAACAGAAATATAACTTAAAAGATACTATTTATAATTGCAATTAGAAATATAAAGTTCTTAAGAATAAATTGATGCATAAAATATAAAATTTTACAGAAATATAACAAAGACGGCCTACATATGTGGAGAGGTATACCCTATCCAAAGATAAAAGGCTCCTCCATACCCATCACCCATAAGGAGGGCACCTGTTACAACGAGCACTGGATATTATACGTAACTGATGAATCACTAAATTCTACACCTGAAACCAATTGTACCATATATGTTAACTAACTACAATGTAAATAAAAACTTAAGGAAAAAAAGCATAAAAGGCTCAATATCATGAAAAGGTCAATTCTTACCAAACCAAAAAACAGATTCACTATGATTCCCATCAAAATCTCCACAGGAATGTGATGATCTTGACAAGATTATCTCCCAACTCACGGGACAGCAAAGACTAAGAATAGGCAAGACACACAGAACACAGCCAGTGAGGACAACTTGATCTACTGCTTACCAAGACTCACTGCAAAGTCACAGTAAACTTCAAACTTCAACAACCCAGACGAGTGCCAGCGCAGGAATGACAAGCTGACCACTGCAATGGAACTCGGAGTCACACGTACCCGCTCGGGATTACTTGATACAAGAAAGAAGTCCTGTGTGGGACCTCAGGCTGGGCAGATCCGGGGAAAGGGTAAATTGCTCAGTAAACGGTATGGGGACAACTGGTTTTTAACACGGAAAAAAATAAGAATTTTCCTATGCAGAGTGAATTCCAGGTGGATAAAAACAGAAACATGAAAGCAAAAAACATAACAGCTTTAGAAAATAATATTTACGGTTTGGGATGGGAAAGATGTACTAAACGTAAAGAAAAAGCACGAACCAGAAAAAGTCAGGTTGATAAAACTGAACTATACCAAAATCGAGAACTTCTACCCAACAAGAGACATCACTGAGATTACCTTTCTTAAAAGTCTCAAAATGGAGAAGATATTCATAATATATAGGGCTGGTGAAGGATCAGTATCTAGAAAATATAAGGAATCCCTACAAATCAATCAGCAACTAGAAGACAATTCAGTAGGGAAAAAATGGGCAAAGGAAAAGGATGAGAAATTCACAGAAGAAGAAACACGTGAAGAAACAGCCTCACTGGTAGCAAGGAACTAGAAATCCAGACATGATGGGATGTCTCACAATCTTCGAGTTGGCAAAACTTTTACAGTCTGTAATGAGAATGTGGAAAAAACGGGAACTCTCACGTACTGGTAGCTGGGAGCGTAAGTCAGTGCCATCACTTTGGAGAGAAATTCGACAGTATCTGGTGAAGTTGAGGCTGTGTACACTCCAACAAGCAGTCCCAGTCGTAGGAATATAAGAAAATCTAAGTAAACACACACGCGCGCCTCAGAGAAACACGGCACATACGTGCCAGCGCAGCGGAACCCTACACAGCAGCTAGCGTAAGCGAACCAGGATTACGTGGGTATGCATGTGAGACGTATTATGTGATATAATGATATCTATGCATATCAGCAAGGATCGAGTTTAAAACAATGTAAGAAGATACCAGATGGTCTCATTTCTATAAAGTTTGAAAATCTACAGAACAATGCTGTGCATTATTAAGGAGTATGTATATATGTGATAAAAGTATAAGAAATACGTTGGAACGAAAATGCACAGGAGAATAAAACATAGCGAGCCTGAGGCGGGAGGGAGGGAAGTAGGATCAGGACGTGGATGTTATGCTTTCTATCTTCTCAAAAATATCAGATGAAATGGGGCAAAGGTTAAGATCTGACAAAGTTCGGTGGTGCATAAGCAGGCGTAATTGTATCATTTCTCTGTGTTTGTCTGTAGGTGTCATATTATGAAGTTTGAATAAAGATCTCCAACCACTCGTTTACATATCGACAGCTTTTGTCCATTCTAGGGACAATTTTAACCAATTTTAATTGACTTGACAAAATTCCATTTCATTTACTTTTTTAAAAATAGGTCTTTTTCTTAGTCGGTGATGTCTGCTCTATTACTGTCACACTTCCAATGCTTTTCAACTGCCTTGTATGTAAGCAGCTCTCCCAACACTTTTTCATGAAGTGACCGTTCCAAAAGGGACAAAGGGACAACCATTTTAATATAGGATGCTCCTGGAAAGGACAATACCGTTATCAATGTTTTTACCACTGAGATATCAAAGAAGGCAGAAATACTTGTCTGCCTCATTTCTCTGGGCATTCCAATCATCACAGGTATTGGTGGACACTTGGCCCTAAAGACACTCAGACACAATTAGATAAAGCTCTTCTCTTAGTTCGATTAATTATTCTTTATAAAAGTGAAATAAACCTCACAGGCCGAAAGGCTGCAAACACAAGCAACAAACCATTTTAATTTTCAAGCAATCTGTCCAGGTCCTCTTCTCGCGGGCTTCCAAAGGTGCAAATAGGATGAGTTCAGCACTTCCCATGGGGTCTGACCTCGAGCCCAGCTCAGCACATGGCGGGACGGGGCCAGCTCTGGGCACGGGACCCGGGACTCCGGCTGCTATGTGTGGCAGGCTCCAGAGCCTTGGAATTAATAAAGCACCAGGCAGAGTGAGGGATGGCAGCTCAAACACAGGCCATGCTGGCAGCCCGCCGCCTGCCCGTCAAACCCCCAGCACTTCTCTAGAATCCTCAGATGAAATAAATATTTGGCAAAGCACCGCTGGCAAAAATGACAATAAATCCAACTCAGTTCCCACCACAAACTGGCAAATTCCTTCAACAACCCAATCCAATCTGTCTGCCTCGACTTCCAAATAGCTAGTAATGGGGCCAGCTGGGGCCTGTGGGATCCTTGTAGTTCTCAGTCAATATCTTATGCCTTGTTATTTGCCAAAAAAAATAATCTGAGATAGAACGTAGGGCAGACTTGGCTCCGCCACGAGGGTCAGAACGAGGAAGGGCCCAAGAGATGGGGACAGGCAAGCCTCCAAGGTCACAGGCCCCTCTCCTGGGCCCTCAGCTGGTCGCTGCACCCACGCCGCAGCGGCCCAATGGGGGAGTCCCCAGCGGTCTCCGACTCAGTCCACAAACACTACTGAGCACAGACGAGGGGCTGGAAACTGGAGAAACAGCAGTGAATAATGAAGACTGGAAAACGGAATGCTCATTCTAAAGCGGGCACAGCTACACCGAAGGCGCCAATCTGTTTTCAGGTCAGGCCCCAGATGAAACCTGCTGTCCCCCAAGGGTGCTCTCTGAGTCCTCCCTGATGCCCACCCTTCACACCCCAAGCTCCACAGTGCTGAGGGGGGAAGCTGGTGCCTTCCTCATTCGCTATTACCAGCTCCAAGATATTTTTCCTGCTTCTTCCTCCTAAACCACAGTTCTTTAAAGCTGATGTTTCTACATCGTGCTGCCTGTCCTTTCCTTCTTATCTCTGCCATTACAGACCTCCTGGCCGTCCTGCACGCTCTGCTCTGATAATCCTGGATTGTTCTCTTCCCTCCAATCTAGCCTCTGCCACCATTCTGGTGACCCCGACATCCACGTGATGGTCCGTCCCTCCCCCAGGCCCCTCAGCTCCTCAGCCTCCTCCCCTCCACACCAACTCTGGCCTCCCACTCCTCCAGACACCAACCACGGCCCCGCTCTGAAATTGCCGTTGCAAACTTTCTTTCTCTGACCAGCATCTCCTATCCCTCTAGTTCTCCCAGGCAATGACTGACACCCAGTCATTCCCAGGTTAAGGAAGACTTCCAACCACACTGGTTGGTCATTCTCCATTGCTTCCTTCCGGCCTCACTGTTGTCCTCACCTGGGTTGTGGGCTCTGTTGTTATAGTACCTGCTGGACACCCTGACCACCTTGCCCCTCTCCCTGCACTGGACTGGCAAAAGAAGAAGAGGAGGAGGGGCAAGGAGGATGAGAGAGAGGATGAGAAGGAGGAGGAGGAGGAGAAGAGGAAGAAGAAGAGGAGGAGGAGGAAGAAAGGAGAGAGGAGAGGAAGGAAGAAACCTGTAAAGAAAGAAAGGGAAGAAGGAGGGAGGGAAGGAAGGGAAGAAGGGAAGGAAGGAGAGAAGGAGGGAAGGAAGGAGGGAAGGAGGGAGGAGAGAAAGGAGGGAAGGAGGGAGGGGAGGAAGTAGGGGAGGAGGGGAGGAGGGGAGGAGGAAAGGCGGGGAAGGAGGGAGGTGAGGAAGGAGGGAAGGAGAGGGAAAGGGGAAGTAGGAGGGAAGGAGGGAGGTTGGAGGAAAGGAAAGAAACAGCTATTGGAACTCCGCAGTCCTGTCATGTCCAGAAAACGCAGCATGCCCAGGAATGGTCCAGGCAGCTCTGCAGATGCGTCTCAGGTGAAATCCATGAACACACACCATCCTTCCCTTCCCTGAAAGCCCACTCGGCCACACTCAGAGGACTGCCACACGTCCTCACCCCTCAAACAGCCAACAGATGATGACGTGATCTTTACATTCCTCTGAAAACAGGAGTGCTGGGTCATGAACTGACCCCATGCTCCCTCCACAATCTGCTGTCCTGCCGAAGCACCACCTGCCCTCCCTGCCTTCCTTCCTGCCCAGTGCTCCTACCAGGGGCCACTGTCTCCCTGGGCTTGGGTCTGGCCCCTCTTGCCCTCAAGGACTTTTCCCTCCAATCATCCCCTCCCCTCTGCATTGTTAGAGTCCAGTCTAGATTCTCCAGTCTAGAGTCTAGCTAGTCTGCAGGCTGGAGAAGTTTCTCGGTTACAACGCACTGCCCTTTCTCTCCTTTACTCCCGTCACTTCAACATGTTCTCCATGCCACCAACACATGCACATATGTGTATGTGACCACATGTAATGGTCACTTCTCAGCCTTCAAACAACTATGACTTCCAGTAGCACGTGTCACCCCCTTCTTAAAACATGTCCCTTCTCTCTGTTTCCATGAAACCTCCCACGGTCTCCTGAGCTTCTCCCTCCCTCACCAGAGGTCATTTTCAGGCTCCTGTAGTGGAGTCTTCCCTTGTTAACCCCTCGATGCCGGAGCACCCCATCACTAACCCAAGCCCCACTTCACTCCCTCTGCGGGTAAACTAACGTTCTCGGACTTTAAATGGTACCTCTAAGCGGATGGTCCCAAATGTGCCTCTCCAGCTCCGCCCGGCGAGCTCGTGTATCTGCCGCCTTCTCCCCGTCTCTTCTCGGAATGGCCAGTAGGCATCTGACAATTTACGCTCAGGAGAGCACCTGGCTTACATCCCAGTCCCCCCTACCTCACCAGGTGGCCCAACCACCCACCCTCCAACCGTGGAAAGCCCTCCTGACTCTTCCCTCCCTCACGGCATATGCCGCCCCAGGAACTCTGCCAGTGACACCTCCAAGCTGCACCCTGACCTGTCCACCCGCCTCCATGTCCGGGGCAAAACCCCAGTGCAGAGGACCAGCGCGTGTTCCTGGGAGTCCTGCAGCGGCCTCCCGACAGGTCTTCCTGCTGCTACTCTTTCCCCCTCACCCATTCTCCACAGCAGGAGAGAACGGAAACTTTGAAACCTTTCAGACTAAATCTCGTGCAAAAATAAAATGGTGCAGCCGCTTTAGAAAACAGTCTGAGAGTTCCTCAAAAGATGGAACGTAGAGTTGCCACGTGACCCAGCGATTTCACTCCTACTTATGTGCCCAAGAGGACTGAAAATGTATGTCCACGGAAAAACCAGTACACACTCATTCACAGAAGCCCAAAGTAGAAGCAACCCAAACGTCCATCGGCTGATGATGGACCAGCACAGCGTGGCCCATCCGACAGTGGGATGTCATCCAGCCAAAGAGGAATGAGGTACAAACACCAGCTATAGCCTTAGCAATCTCGAGACCACGGTGCTAAGTGAAAGGGGCCGGTCACAAGAGACCACATGTTGTATCATTTTATTTATATGAGATGTGCAGAAATAGGCAAATCTATAGAGAGAGAAAGTACATTCATGATTATCTTGGGCTGGAGGGGTTGGGGGGGGAATGGGAGCGAATGCTCATGGGTACAAGGGTTTCTTTTTAGGGTAATGAACATTGATCATGGTTCTAAAATTGACTGTAGTGATAGTTGTACCACTCTGTGAACACACTAAAAATCACTGAATTGTACACTTCAAATGGGTGGATTATATTGTAAGTGAATTGTCGCAATAAAGTTGTTATATTTTTTAAAAACTGTATCAGATTGTATCACTCCCTTGATTAAAACCCTCCAATGGCTTCAACTGCACTAAAAATAAAATCCAAATTCCTTACTGTGACCTACAAGGGATGACTAATCTTCCCCCAGTGAGCCGCGGAGGCCTGATACCTTACACTCTCCCCGGGGCTCACCATGCCCCAGAAGCCTTGGTCTTCTTCCTATTCCTCAAACATATCCAGAAGCCTCCCCACCTTGAGGTCTTTTGACTTGTTTCTTCTGCCTGGGCTGTCCTTCCCTCTGATCTTCGCATGGTTGGTTTCTTCAACTCCTTCAGGTAAAAGCTCAAATGTCACCAGGGGTAGATTACTTGATGTTTCCAACATTGTACTGCATTACCTCGTTCTACCTTCTTCAATGCTATTATCAATATTGGAACCAAACATACCGGATGAATCATTGATTCACTTACTGTCTTCCCCCCAATAGATGTCAGCTCCGTGAGGTTAAGAGCCTTGCCTCTCTTCCTTGGCACTCCACCTCGGCGCCTGGATGGAGTAAGCACTCAGTGAGTAATTGTTGCATGAATGAGAAAAGAGATCAGAGGAGGCTTCCTAGGGCAAGTGGCAGCTAAGCTGAGTGCTGGAGGAGGGGAGGAGTCATCCAAGTGAACAAGGAGAGAAGGAGGGTCACAGGAAGAGAGTACAAGCTGGAAAAGCCTGCCAGGCAAGAGTGTACAGCAATTAGAGGACCTGAGAGACAGAAGGAATGGTGGGAGACGGGGCCACACGGCAGCCTGGGGCTGGACCAGACACCATCTGTGGATCTTGTGAAGGAGCAGCAGCAGGGAGGTCCTACTATGGTCTAAGTAGGGATTGATGTTGCCAAAATTGAAGTTCAGGAAGTTATTCTGGTCTCAGTAGAGAGAATGGATTGAAGGATGACAAGAGAGGGAACAGGGAGAAGATTAAGGCTTCTTCACGTCCAGGAAGGAGACGGTGGACACCGGGACTAGGACAGATACGGCAAGGACAGAGAAGAAGATCTCACCCCAGGTATCAGCAGGGGGAGCTGACACGAGTGACTGATGGATGTGGGAGCTGAGAGACAAGAGCTCAAGGATGGCACCGTACCCTGCAACAGAACTGGGGCACGTGCACATCCCAAGGCAGGGGAATGAGCATGGGGCATCCAGGTGGAGGTGTCCACAGTCCCATGGACCAACTAGTGTTCTGACAGCCAGGAGAGCTCTGGGCTAGGGATGAGGACTTCACTGTCATCACTGGAACCAAAGCCATAGATGCAGATGAAATTTCCCAAGGAAAGTTTTTTTGAGTAAGGAAAACAGAAAGTGTGGCCAAGTCTCGAGGGCCACCAACCCCTGAGGGATAGGCATAGAAACGGGAGCTCACAGAGATAAGAGAGAAGGCAGCGGGAGCTAGAAGGAAAGCCAGAGGGCATCTATCTGAAGAAATAAACGTAGTTCAGAGAGGGATCCAGAGAAATGAGGACTAAGAAACCAGGAGGTCATTGGTGGGAGCACTTTCAGGGGTTACAGGAAAGACACAGCCAATGAGGGATGACTTCAAGACTCTTGGGTGAGGTGCAGAAGTGGAGGGTGAGATTATATATAAATTTTATAGTGAGATATAGAAAGGAGGCATAATGGGCAAAGTTATTAAGAATAAAAGCTAACAGCTCATGTTTACTCAATCTGTGCAACGTGCCAGGCACCATTCTGAGCACTATGGGTATACTAATCTTTTAATCTTTAGGAAACAACACTATGAAGTTGGCACAGGAGGCAAGGCCATCCCCACATTTATCCAGGAGATGGAGGGAGCCAATGGTGGGGTGTAGAGCTCGGGGAGATGGAGCACAGATGGACCGCCCTCCCAGCTGTCCGAGGGGAGAGGCAGCCAGGAAGCTGGTAGTTGTGGGGCATGGCTACGATATTCTGGTTTCATGTCTTCTGTTTTGTTTTGTTTTACTTTTCTTAAAGTTTTTGTTTAAATTCCATTTAGTTCACATACAGTGTAATATTAGTTTCAGGTGTACAATATAGGGATACAACACTTCCATAGAACTGTGGAGGAAACAATCAACTAAACTAAAAGGCAACCTACAGACTGGGAAAAGATATTTGCAAATGACATTCTCCGATAAAGAGTTAGTATCCAAAATATATAAAGAATTTATAAAACTCAACACCCAAAAAAAACCCAAATAATCCAATTAAAATATGGGCAGAGAACCTGAATAGATATTTTTCCAAAGCAGACATCCAGATGGCCAACGGACACATGAAAAGATGCTCAACATCACTGATTATCAGGGAAATACAAATCAAAACTACAATGAGATATCACCTCAACCCTGCCAGAATGGCTAAAATCAACAACATAAGAAACAACAGGTGTTGGTGAAGATGCAGAGAAAGGGCAACCCTCTTGCACTGCTGGTGGGAATGCAAACTGGTGCAGCCACTTCGGAGAACAGTATGGAGGTTCCTCAAAATGTTAAAAGCAGAACTATCCTATGATCCAGCAACTGCACTAATAGGTATTTACCCAAAGGATACAAAAATACTAATTCATGTCTTCTGTTTTGGTTGAAGTAGGAAGTGAGATCATTTGCTGAGAGTGAAGAGGGAAGGTCATTGGATTTGAGGGCTGAGTTACCAGTTTGACTCCCAGCTGTACCACTTTTGTTTTTCTACTAATACTTAAAAATAAGCATACTGAGTATACTCATCACTTTGAATTTTTGCAACCAAATAAAGTCAGTTTGAAGAGACATTTTCCAAAATCATGGAAACATCACCTTTTACCCCATGCGGGATTCCTGCTATACAATGATAAAATAATCCTTTCCCCTGAATTCCCTCTTGGACCCAAACTATTTAAAGCCAATTTAAAACTGAACTCCCCTACCTCTAAGATCTCACCATTTCCTTTAAAAAAAAATTTCAGAGCCTTACAATTTTTTTTAAATCTTGCTATGTAATCCTTAATACATAAAAGGATATATGGTCTATATATGTAAATTATAAAACTTAAGTAAAAGACCCATTAACCCAGCCCCACCTCACCCCCAACTTAGAGACTAGAACATTCTACACAAAGCCACGGCGGGCATTTCTTTGAGCCCATTCTCTAAAGCCCAACCAGAAAGACAACTGCTATCCTGGTTTGTGCCTAAAATTCCCTTCATGTTTTTATCTGGTTTGACCAGCTATGTATGAATCCACGAAAGATATATTGTTTAGTTTCCCTCCGCCGTTTGATTATGAAAACTAAGATACAGAAAATCTGAAAGAAGTTCACAAAGAAAACACTCATTCTCAGCACCTAGATCCTACAATGAACTTTTTGCTATATTTGCTCCATCTTACAACCATCCATCTGGCCGTCCCTCTATGCATACACTAACCCGTTTTATTTTCTGATCCATTTCAAAATAAACTGCAGACATTACTACACTCCAGCAGGTATATCATTAGCTAGAGTTCAATATTTGTTTGCAGGTATTTTTTGTTTGGGTTTTTCTTTTTTCAGGTACTGTTTACAGAGCAAAATAAATGTGCGGCTCCCCAATGGATCACGAGATGAATGTTGATATCTTTGTAACCCAAACATCCTTCGAGGTTTAGGACATTGTTATGACCCAGAAAGTTCTCTCGTGTCCCTTCCCAGTAAAACTGTAGACACGATCACCCACAACAGAGGCAACCACCACTGTGAATTTTTTTCACCATGGATTAGTTTTGCCCAATCTACAGTTTCATGTAAATGACGCATAGATTTGCACTCTTCTGTGTCTGGCTTCTTTCACTCACCATGACGTCTTTGAGCTCCATCCGTGCTGCGGCACGCATCAGTACCTTGTTCCTTTTTACTGCCGGTACCATTTCTCTGTAGGACAGACCACTCTTCATCCATTCACCTGTTGGTAGATACCTGAGTTGCTTCCTGTTTTCCGTTATTATGAATAAAATTGCCAAGCACCTTCTTACACAAGTGTTTTTGTGAACGTATCTTTTCATTTCTCTTTGTAAATATCCAAGAGAGGAATTGTTGCATCATAGGGTAGATACATATTTAGTTTAGTTAATAAGGATACGCCTGATATTTTTCTAAAGTGGCTATTCCACTTTGTATCCCCACCAACAATATATGAGCTTCCTATTATTCTCCAAACTCACCCACTTTTGGTAACCTCAGGTTTTTTTTAACTGTTTACCAGTTGCTTGCGCAAGCGTGTTGTATATCTGTGGTTTTAATTTACATTCCCTGTACTATAAATTTCTGATAGTTAGACTTACCTTTCATGTCACCGAGAAAGGAACCTTCTATCCCTAACTTGCTAAAAGTTTTTATCACTAATTTGTGTTAATTTTTATGAAATACTTTTTTTATGCATAAGAATTCTTTCTGGCTCATGATTTTCTCAGAAACAAAGGAGGTGACGGAGATTTTTTTGCTTTATTTATTTTGTTTTATTTTTAAGGCATCTCTACACCCAACATGGGGCTTGAACTCACAACCCCGAGATCAAGAGTTGCATATTCTACTCACTGAGCCAGCCAGGCACCCCGAGAATTTTTGCTTTAAAAGCCTCTCTTAGAGTTCTTGCTGGTTCATTAGTCAATAGCAATAGTAAGAGAACTTAGTGAGTGGTGGTCATGGTTTCCTCAAGAAAGAATAATTCACACAATAAAGGTAGTCCTGTCTTTAAAGTGTTGCAAATATGACTTGGTCCAGGTAATCTGAAAATCGTGAATGTTCTGCTTGCCATGAAATTAAACACTGGCCATAAAACCATCCACAGGGTAACAGTTACGCTTGCTGCAGATACTTTGAAATCATCTTGGTCTTGGGATGAGAAAGCCCAATCGGGCTCCGCGAAGCTGGACGCAACTTGCGAAGAAGAGCTTACGCAATTTTGTATTCACTCTGGGGTCTGGTTCAGCCCCTTGCAAACAAGGCTCATGCCTTGTGCTATCTGTGGTTCAGCTGAATGCTCGGTGTGGGTCAAAAGGAGCTCATGCTGAAGGGAATTCAGCTCAGATGTCACGTCCTTATTGAGAAGCCCTCTGTGGCCCTCACAGGCCGGCTGGGTGCCTTCCTCTCCATTACCACATATGTATTTCTTCCTCCCTGCATTACCTTATACCCAGCCGGTTCTGTGTCCGTCTCCTCCACTAGACTGTGAGCTCTTTGAAGACAGAGACAATCTCTTATTTATCTTTGCACTTCCTTCCTGGCACAGAGCTAGACCTACAAGAGGTACTTAACACATGTGGAACTGAATGAACGCAGAAATGAATGGAAACGAGACCAGGGACATGTGTGGTCTGGAGCTGGCAACCCCAGGCTGTGACACGCCAACACTGACAAACAGGAATCTCAGGTGGGGGGTCACTCCCACGTGGAGGCCATGCATCTTCAGACTCCAGGAAAGTGTCCCCCTAAACTATATAAGTGGTGGATGCCCCCACTCCCTGCATTTCCACTGCTCTCTCCTACAAGGGGGTTAACAGTACCCCCCGAGCCCAACCTCACTCTGCATAAAGATGAAGCGAGCGTGTGTAGCTGGGAAGCAAGGGCTCACTTGCGGGCGGTTGCAATTCCCAGCACCCTTGCTAATCCTCTAGCCCAACAGCTCCAGGTATGGCTGGGGCCCCTGAGGCCCCCAGGAGGAACCATATAGGAAGCTAGTGACAGGACGGTGACAGGAGCTCAGGCCCACTGGCTCCTGGTTCCCTCGGTATCTGTTCCATGCCCCGGCACAACCCTCCTCAGTGCTTCACGAACCTCCAGCCTTCGCATGGCACAGGCACTGTCATTCATGAAATGCACCCCAGACCCAGAATCCCTCCCTCTCGCATGAATGATCCCCAAGCCAAGAGAAGAGGAAGAGGGTCACAGAGCCCAGAACCGAGAAGCCGCGGTGCCCTTATGCAGGAAGTCAGCTGGGGCTGGAGGCTGGGGGGCTCCAACTCCTCCCACCCACCAAAGACCTCATGTGAATGTTCACCATGAGGGAGGGAAGATGGGAGCGCTGGTCCCTCACCATCTCCAGCCCCGTCCCCTCCCTCCTGGTCCAAGACTTTCACCTTGCACCCTGTTTATCTCCTTTGGTTTGTGCGATTTCCTCAGAGGGTCACCTACAGTGGAGTGAGAGACAGGGCCTCACTCGCGGATGGGGGCTGATGGCCAGTCACTCCTTCTCTAACTCCCCCTAAAATAACGCGTGTGAATGGGACACTCGAGCTGGACGGAAGGTGTGTGCCCTTCAAACGGTGGCCTAAAATGCTTCCAATCCTACCTGTCATTCTCTCCCCTTCTACCAAGCGACAGAGGCCCTGGCTCCTGAGGCAGACATCCAGGTTTCCTCTACAACCAAGTTTCTTAAGAGCAGGGACTTTGTCTTTTTCATGAATACAAAATATTTCCATTAAAGCTCTACCTTTTTTTTTTTTCATTCCAAACACTGCAAGAGACAGAAGCAGTTTCGAGACATTCATTATGCATCTCTCACAGTGCCTCCCGCGGCAGAAGTCCGATAAACTCCGGCGATTCAGGATCGCCCATCCCGCCTAACTCGCTGCAGGTGTCTGTGAAATGACCTCGAGGCGCTTGCCGTTTCTGCCGCTGAGGCAGCATGCAGATCGTACAAACAAGATTTAGGTTCACAGCTGGTTTTCAGAACAGCTTAGAGTCAAAGATTCAAAATACAGAACACGGCGAATGGGCTCTTATCAAAATGTCAAAATCGATTTGGCCAGAAAACCTTGGCCTGCAACATCTGTGAGAGGCTGGGGGTGAGCGCCACTCCCTCCGGCCCGCGCAGAAATTAATCAGGGCAAACGAAACATGACAAAGCAGCGTGAGGCTCCCGTTCCTCCCAACCCACCTACCCTGTCTCCGCAGCGGGAGCTGGGCTCACGCTTTGCAGGCGGAAGGGACCAGAGAGGCCTCTGGGCAGGCAGAGGTGCCGCTGACCATGGAGCAGACAGAAGACCACCCAGGCATGGAGCACCCTGCCCCCGCTTCCCACCAGGAGCTTGGTCGCTCAGAGCAGGGACTCACACCACTGCCCTTGTCACCCTGCCCCTCTCCCGGCACCACCCAGATGTGGCCGTGGCACAGGAAGATGGAGGAAAGTGTCAACACCAAACACAAAAATCCAAACATGAGCCTCTGGACCCATCCACCCACTGGGTAGCATCACCTGTCAAAAATGAAAGCTAGAGCGGGAGCCTGAGCATGGGGCCTTCAACGTGTCTGTCTGCCCCTGGGTAGAAACCACACCTCCCCAGCATGCTTCCCTGGAGGCTGAGTCTAGACACGAGATGCTTTACGTGGAGGGAAGGGCTCTGAGCCACTCCAGGGAGGAAGGGGGGACACAAGGTTTTGCCACTGCTGGTCTTAGCAAAGAGCTCAGACTCCAAGGGCTCCAAGGGCTCCAAGGCCTCACCAGAAGATTCTGGCTGCTTTGATGGTGTAATTGACATCATCTCCTGCACAGCGTAGGCTCGTGTGGAGGTCAGAGCTAATTACTGATTCTAATTTTTTTTCACTTCAGACAAAATCATAACACTATTAAGATCTAATACATTTATGACTGTGATTCTCAACCGGGCAGTATTAAAACTTGTGAAAGTGACTTTGCAAATTACCAAACAGTCACCAAGCTAATGAAGCAGGACTTTTAAAGTGACTGAGAAATAATTCCTATATTATAAAGACAGCAATCTGTGAAGGGAGATTTGGTTTTAAAAAAACACATTATAACGTATAATGGAAAATGTTAATCTGTGGTGAATCCAATCAGAGCCAGTTGAAGAGAAAAGCATAAGGGAAAATACAAATGAAGTGTGTGTGCTTGTGAGCCCATGTGAAGAAGCCTTTCAGAAAGGAGGTTCCCACCAGGGCCTCCCGGTAGTCACTGGCACGGCACCAGTGACCTGTGATGTTCCTGGCTGGGAGACTCTCCCCAAAGCCAAGGAGGAAGGGGGGAAAGTCTGACAAGAAAGCCCTGGGGTCCCCATCAGCCCTGAGTCATGGACATGGCCAGGAATCGGCTACGACTCCATAGCTCTCTCTGTTTTGTGGGTTAGATGCTCTGGCAAGAAAGAAGGGCTCACATCTTAGAGGACAGTAACATCCAGAGATCTGGTTCCAAACAACAGAGAGCAGAGACATGGCCCGAGCCAAGAGGGGTGTCACCAGGGGATCCCCCACACTTGCGAGGTCCAGACAGCCTTACTGTAAGAGCTGCCCGCTGCCCGCTGGAAAGAGATGAGCAGAAAGAGAGCAGGCAGCCCCAGGCCTGCGTCGGTGCTACTGCTGAATGATGAGGCTGGGGTGCTCCCTTGCAGGAGAAGCTCTCTCAGTAATGGAAACACGTTAGAAGGTGCCTTGTCGAAGCACAGTACAGAAGAAAGCCAAGGAGACAGACGTGCCAGGCAACACCGGCCAAAAGGGAGAGAGGAGGCCCCTGTTTCTCGTTAGCATCTGACAGCAAGTACCGTGTGCTACTTAGTGAACCAGATCCTCCTTTATGCAGAAGTGTTTTTCTCATTCTTGGCCCAATGGTTTCAACGGTTGCTCCCCACAACAGATTTCAAATCCTATTATACAGTAAACATCTGTGGCATTAATTTTCACCCTATAAACAAATGCAGGCAGCTGAGGCAGATCATTTGATGAGTCAATCAATAAATGAACAGCACACAATGCCTGCTTGCTTTGCACGGGCAAAACGGAACAGTCCTTTCTAAGCCTGTCTGCAGCACCAGCCAGCAGTGATGATATCGGAAGGGAAACAAACTTTCCACTTGTATGTCTGACCAAGACCCAGGCATTTCCCTGGGAGCACCCAGAAGGAATGACCCCTACCCCAGGACCTGGGCTCTGCATCCTACCGTTTCGCACATGCCAAGATTCGGTCCCTAAAACACTAAGAATCCGTATCTTTGCAGCACTGCATAGAGCAGTGCTTCTGCTTCCCCAGGGATAGTGGGCGATGTCTGGGACATTTTCAATGGTCACAGCTGGGGCTGAGGGCGGGTGCTACTGGTGTCTGGTGGGCAGGGACCAAGGATGCTGCTAGACATCGTGCAGTGCACACGACGCCCCCACAGCAAAGACCATCCAAGCCGGACATCCACACACCACGGTTGAGAAGCTTGGGTACAGACTTTCGTACCTTCAAGGAAACATATCCCCCCTCCCCAATATGACACAGTCCCCCACAATGGAGGAAGCAGCCATGTTCCTTCGTTATGTGCTGGGGCTATATGACGTCCCCTTTGCATCCTCCAGTAGGACAAACATCTCTGTTCCTGCCCCATGAACCACACCCACCCAGTCCCAATGGGCATCATGTCCACCTATCTGTCTGGGCCAACCTGTGAAGCTAGCCTGGACTTCCCAGGCAAGACTGCAGTCAGCCACGGAGGAGGCGGGCGGCTGCCCGGGCCTAGGTGAGACCCCGCGCTCTGCCTGCACTTGCCTTTCTCCTCGTGAACCTTGGACAGTGCTCGGAGTCCGCGGTCCCTGATGCACTGCTGGGTGAGAACAGCCTGGCTGCTGGAGTCCAATGCCACCATTTCCTTGTTCAAGTGAATGTCTCGAATATCGGTTTCCCTGTGTGAGTCCTGGGCAATCCCTCTCCCAATGACGAAATGAACAATACGAAAGCTCACCCAGTGCCACGAGCCCCGGAGAACAGCAAAGGCAGGAAGGATGACCCTAATTCTGGGAACTGTGGTCAGGATTTGTACTGCCATCAAGGCTGCCTGCTCTTACTCTCTGTCTCCCCGCCTTCTCCCCCACGGACACTGTCAGCACCTCTGGCCTGGCTCTGACCCACTGGCCACCTGCCCAGCCACCACTTATTCTGGGAATTAGGCTGGATGTGTCCCTTCCCCCCAAAGCTCAGGGACAGCCATCCCTTGAGAACCAAGCCTGCAGTGCTTGTCACCCATTCAGTGTGTCTGAGGCCAGCTAGGAAATCTAACCTCATGTTCAAACCCAAACAAGAAATAACCCATGTTCCTGACACTCTGCCTTCATGGACATTAACTCATCTGATCCTCCAAACGGCCCTAGGAGATAGTTGTTATTATCCCGGGCTCAGAGAGGTTAAGCAACTGGCCCCAGATCACACAGAGGTGGAGTAACCAATCGATCACCCTGGGCTGAAGACGGTATCGCTATGACTGAGAGCTGGAGAAGGGAAAGCATTTCTCCGGCTACATTTGCTCGCAATCGAGGGGCAGAGAATGAGCAAATTCCCTTCAGTGCGAGCCTCCAGGCCTCGCAGCCCTGAGCTGATTGCCCCAGGAGCCTATTTTTAGGGTCAGACCCTTCAAGGTTCCAGCTTGTTGGCCACTTTCTGCTCTGCCAGGGAGCCCTTTTGCTGCTCAGAAACAAAGGCCAACATGCTCAGACATGAGCACTCTCTCCTCCAAGAGTGACTGCCCCTTCCGAGTCCAGAATGGAGGCACCTGGGACTCCCCGTTTCTGGCAGGGAAAGCTGACCCTCTCAACCCAGCTGTGGCTTGACCTTGCCCCACCGCAAGCTCCCAGGAGCCCCTGCCCCACCCCAGGCTCTGGGCAGCTGGTGGGGAGGGCATTGTGTGGAGGAACCAGGCCACCAGGAGAAGTGCTCAAGAGCACTGGCCACTTTCCTCCAGCCTATTCCTCGGAGATGTGCCCACAGGGCACGCATGTCCTCTGAACAAGGCAACGCATGCCCCGAACAAGGCAACAAACATTTCTGCGCCCTTCTCTGTACTCAGCACTGAGCAGACACCGAGGCCTGAGGACAAGCAGCCAAGCTCTGATCTCAGGGACCCACAGTCAAGCTGGGCAGAGACGCAAGTGACAAGACATCCCAACAGCAGGCTGGGCAAGAGAGGAATGCTGCCCACACTGGCGGGTCCGTGCTATGCAGGGACCGCCTTGTGACAGTCACACCCAGAGGCCCCTGTGACCCCTAGAGAAAGGAGGGATGAGCTAGTACCTGGTAAACAGCTGACATGCTAGGCTTCTGGACGTTCCGGGACTGAACGGGCAGGCTGGCTGCACACCCACTAAGTGGCCAAGCTGGGATTGGACCCGCTCCGCCCTCTGATCAGTAAAGATGTCTGGGAGAGAGTGCCGATGCCAGGCCTACAGGGGGTGAGTGGACAGCGCAGGGAACGTTCCTCATCAAAGAAGATACACAGATAGCGAGTAAGCCTATAAGAAGTTGCTCCACATCCTATGTCATCAGGGAAATGCAAATTAAAACAACAATGAGATATCACTACAGACCTATTAGAAGGGCCAAAATCCAGAACACTGCCAACACCAAATGCGGGGGGATGCGGAGCCACAGGGAGCCTCGTTCATTGCCGGTGGGGATGCAACATGGCGCAGCCACCTTGGAAGACAGGTTGGTGGTTTCTTATAGAACTAAACACGCTCTTACCATACGATACAGCAACCACATCCCTTGATATTTACTCAGAGGCGCTGAAAACGTATGTCCACACAAAAACTTGCACATGGATGTTTATAGCAGCTTTATTCATAACTGCCCAAACTTGGAAGCTCCCAAGACGTCCTTCAGTAGGTGAGTGGATAAACTATGATCCATCCAGACAATGGAGTATTATTCAGAGCCAAAAAGAAACGAGCTATCAAACCATACAAAGACACAGAAGAATCTTCAGTGCACATTTCTAAGTGAAAGAAGCCAATCTGAAAAGGCCACATACTGTATTTTTCCAATGCTGTGAGATTCTGGAAAAAGCAAAACTATGGAGATAGTAAAAGGACCGGTGGTTTCCAGGAGTGTGGGGTGGGGAGAGGGATGAACAGACGGAGCACAGAGGGACTTCAGGGCTGTGCGAATACTCTGCATGACACTATATGATGGATACCTGTCATTACACATTTGTCTGAACCCACAGCACGTCCAGAACCAAGAGTGACCCCAGCGTAAACTGTGGACTCTGGTGCTGATAAGGTGTCAACACAGGTTCAACCGATGTAACAAATGTCCGACCCTGGTAGGGAGGGATGTTGGCTATGGGGGAGGCTGTGCATAGTGGGGGAGGGGCGGAATACAGAAACTCCCTGGACCTTCCCCTCACATGTAACGTGAACCTAAAACTCCTCTAAAAAAGTAAAGTCTTAATTTTTAAAAAGGAGGGGAGAGAAGCAAGACTGACATCTGGCGGAAAAGAAGCCCTCGGTCCTCGCCAGAGGTCCCCATGCCCACCCTTTCCCCACCATCTGACTCCCTAAGCTGTCCCTCCGCCCAGCTGTGCCAGGGGGGACCCAGCCCTACGAGGGAGCACAGGTCTCTGAAGCCAGTGGTAGGCACCCAGGGCCCAGCTTGGAGCTGGCTCCAGGAGCCCTCAGATTGCTGTGGGTTTCCAGTGTGGAGGCAAAGGAATTCCACAGAGGTGAGTACGCGGCCAGGCAGCATTCACACAGCACGCTTCTCACCACCAATGAAATGGATATTCCTGGACAAGACTCCTGACGGAAAGAATTACTGCCTTTCTTAATTGGAAGATAACCTTCCTGCATGTTCTTATCTCTCCACTTCTTTCATACGTGTGCCTTTCCCCTACAGTATCGGTGAAAACTAACGTCTAATATTGTGAGGCCCTGGGCAATCCACGTAGCCCCGAGGGAGGCAGGCTTGGGAGCAGGTCCCAGGCTGCGGGGCCGGCCAAGCTCCTGCTGCATGGGCACAGAGGGCAGGATCGTGGGCCCATGGGCTACTTCTGCAATAACTAGCCGGCCAGTTCTCCTGGGGGCAGAGAGGAAGGAGCTGTCCTTACTGAGCACCCCCCAGAGGGAGATACTCAGCTGGGCCTTTAGAAACAGCTCATTTAAAGAAGATGACTCAGGGGCACCTGGGTGGCACAGTCAGTGAAGTGCCTGCCTTCAGCGAGGGTCCTGGTCCTGGGTCCTGGTATCAAGCCCCGAGTCGGGCTACCTGCTCAGCGGGGAGTCTGCTTCTCCCTCTACCCCTCCCCACACTCATACTCTCTTCCTGGTTCACTCTCTCTCAAATAAATATACAAAAATTAAAAAAAAGAAAGAAGAAAGAAAGAAAGAAAGAAAGAAAGAAAGAAAGAAAGAAAGAAAGAAAGAAAAAGAAAGGAAGGAAGAAAGAGAGAAAGAGAAAGAAAGACCCAATTAAAGCACGTGGCATGGCACCATGACGTAGTCAGTGCTCCATAAATGGAAGGGACAATCCCTGCACACACCAGTCCAAGGGGTACGTACTGTCTCTGCTGTGTAAACAGAAGGCCAACATTCAGGAAGACTAGGCCAACCAGCTCACAAACAGCGGAAGGGGATTGGAACCCAGGACTGTGCTAACCCAAAGCTCTTTCCTCTAGACTGCAAGCACCCCACCACACTCCAGTTTCCCTGAAAGGTAGGCTCTCCTTCTGCTCAATCAGCCACATCACATACCCCCAGCCAGGAAGCCACCAGCAAATGGCTGGCCGGACACAGATGTGGGGCTTGCGGGTGCCCACGGGACTGCCATCCCCTGGCCCCCAGGGGCTCACAGACTCCTGGATTAACATGGCCCCATGTTGGCGGCCCAGGCTTAGCTCCTGCCCCGACCCCAGGGTCACCAGACACTAAGCAGCAGACACTGTCCTATAACCCTGCCTTCCCTGGGAAGCTGTCCTGGGCCCATCACCCTCCTTCCAAGCCCACCGGCTTCACCAGCACTCCCCTCTCCAGCCCCATTGCCTCTCCAAGTTACAGGGCAGATCTGCTCCTCCTGTATTGAAAGCCCAATTTTCCCTGCAGTATTAAACAAATTCCTTCAAAGACAGAACCTCACAATGAATTAAACCCTTTTCTGAAGTCTTTAGTGGTTTCCATAAATACAATTGCTGAAAAAGCTGGCAGCCCACTAAAACCCTTATTTAAGGCAAGATGGAGAGGGACCTGGAGCCCCACATAAGCCACGGAGGAGCAGCAAAAAGGTGCCCTCCCTGGGGCGCCTGGGTGGCACAGCGGTTAAGCGCCTGCCTTCGGCTCAGGGCGTGATCCCGGCATTATGGGATCGAGCCCCACATCAGGCTCTTCCGCTATGAGCCTGCTTCTTCCTCTCCCACTCCCCCTGCTTGTGTTCCCTCTCTCGCTGGCTGTCTCTATCTCTGTCAAATAAATAAATAAAATCTTTAAAAAAAAAAAAAAAAAAAAGGTGCCCTCCCTGCCTGGCCAGGAAGGGGAAGGCAGAACAGCCCAGCGCTGGTCCCTGCGGAGAGGAGGCATCCCTGCCTCTTGGGGCTAATATGGATTTTTAGGAGACACAGCAAGAAGGGGCCCTGACAAAGGGCTGTCTTTGAAACTCATCCCCTGGAAGGCCTTAACCATGTCACGAACCCCCTCTTTCCTCCCATCACTTGGCCTCCAGAGCCCAGTGATACAAAAAAAGGAACACAACTCTGGGAGAAAGAATCCATCCAGGTTCAAGTCTAGCCACACAGCTCTGATCAGGTCCCCAACCGTCCCTCATCTCGCTCTCGTGAAAGGGGACGAATAAGCAAGGTCACAGCAAGGTCACGTCATGGTTTGTTGTGAGGTACAAAATGACCAGCTTCCAGCTGACAACTTACAGTTTTTCAAATTATAGGGAACATTCTTAATTGCTCTACTTTGAATCATAAGGTACTATTTGGAGAAGACACAGTAGCTAAGATGTCCATCGATACTGGTTTGGGATGCTTACAGAGGTCACTAGATGAACAGGTAAAAGGAGGCAAATAAATGTGACACAGTTTCAGTGATTGTTCTGAGTGGTCCGACTTCACAATTACAAGCTCTGTTGCCTTAGAAAGAGCTCTTGCAACAAGAGCGAGTTCTTACCATATGAAGACCACAGCAAACATGTACAAGGCAAATTTAAGAATCCTGCCTGATGTCATATATATTGGGCCTCATGGCCTGGTACTATGGACTAAATTGTCTACCCCCCCCCCCCAAATTCAAATCTCAAAGTCCCCAAACCTCCAGTGTGACTGTGTTTCGTGGTAGGGCTTTTAGGAGGTAACTAAGGTTAAGTGCAATCATAAAGTGGGGGTCCTAAATCCAATAGGACTGTGGCCTTCTAAGATCTCTCTCCTAAGGACGCAGCAAGAAGGCGCCATCTGTAAGCCAAGAAGAGAGTCCTCATCAGCACCCAACCCCACCAGTACCCCAGTCCTGGACCTCCAGCTCCCAAAGCCGTGAGGGCATAAATGTCCGTGGTTTGCACTGCCCAGTCCATGGAACTGTGTGGTGGCCCTTGAGCTGACTCAGACACATGGAGTACTATTTCCAGTGCAGCATTATTCCTGGCTTCAAAAAGTAGGGTACCTCTAACAGCAGAAGTACGTACCGCCTCTGCTGTGCACATGAGAAGGCTCACATTCAGGGAGATTCGGCAACATGCACATGAAGAGCTTGAATAAAAACTATTTCACAAAATGCAAGAATGGAAAAGCCACATTTCCACAAATAACTTAGTTTATATACATATGATTTTCTACACATCCATACAACTAAATTGGTAGAAGCAGCATAACTCGACATCTGAATTGCTTTATCTACATCCCTAGAAGTCACTATTTCAACTTGACCAAAAACACATTTTTTGTACTATTATTAGGAAAGAGGGTACTTGCCTTGCAATGGAGGTCAAGTGCAGTAAATGCTCCGTGAGGACTCCTCGGGAGAGGGTGAGAACACTGGGTGAACTGACACCCAGGGCATCTTGCTTCCTCTGGGAAAAGAGTCTCACTGTTGCCTGCAGATGTGGGCCATTGCCATAGAAAGGAGCTGACAGGTGGTTGCAGGAAAGGGTTCCCCCACGGCGCCAGTAGGAAATCCCACACCAACCAAAGTAATCAGACCGGAAAAGCCAGCTCCGTCCAGAGAAGCCAACTGTTCACACTCAGGAGGTGGATGAGGCGAGCAGAGGGTAATTCGTTCTCGCTCCGCGCACCTGAAGTGGCTGTGCACGATGTGGTCAACATTTGGAGGTGTCTCAAGGAAGGTTTTGGCTTCTCATGGAGACTAACACTTGAGGATGAGATTGATATTCAAAATACGCAATAGCGATTAGGATGGAGACCGACATCAAGCCCAGCGTCCAAGAGCTCGGCTCCCAGCAGCATCCCTCCCTGGAGCACATCTGGGGCATGGCCCATCTCACCTTGCCACTGACATTCCCCTCCCACCAGGCGGCTGTGGACACTCAGAGCCAACACCCAGGCCCTTCTCTGCACGGAAGCCTCCAGTTTCCCAGCTGCTCTGGCCTGGCCCTCCTCCCCGCAGCCCCTGGAGGGCCCAGCACATTGTCAGATCAGCAGCCCATCTTCCTTTCAGGCCACCTTGAGGGAGAGGGTGCTATATCCAGTCCTGCAACGTGGCTCTGACCTGGGAAAACTAAGACCAGGGCAGAAATGACACCGGATCAGAACCCACATGTGCGGCCTGACAGCACCTTGAACAAAGCTGGCTGAACTTTTGGGGTTAAGATTTTATTTATTTATTTGAGAGAGAGAGCGTGAGCACGAGCAGCAGGGAGGGGCAGAGGGAGAAGCAGACTCCCCACTGAGCAGGGAGCCCGATGCGGGATTCAATCCCAGGACCCCGGGATCATGACCTGAGCCGAAGGCAGACACTTCACGGACTGAGCCACCCAAGCACCCCTGAACCCTTTATTTTTCATGGAAGGCACCTGAGCCCCAGGGAGGGGATGTCACCTGCCCATGATCACAGAGCCACAGGCCATGCTGAGCCAGGCCTTCTTCCTGTCACTGTATCCTAAAGTCATCTGCTTCCTGACAAGGGCAGCCATATAGCACCTCAATGGAGATGGCAGCAAGCCTGAGGACAGCCACCAGGCAGCCTGATCACCACATCCCATCCTGACTGTCCCGTGGTTCTAACTAAAGGGAGACATGAGCCTGTCACCAACACCAGCTGGCCTTGTGTCCTCTCTGTCCTCCAGCAGTGGCTGCCCTAGCCCCAAACACAGCACCCTACATGAGGCTGGTCCACAACACTGAGTTAGGGTGTCCTCTCCCCACCCCGATCTGGGCCTCACTGGCTTCCTCCTTCCCAACCTCAGGTTCCACCTCTTCCAGGAAGCCTGTCTGTATCCGGAACCATCTGCTACACAGTCTGGCCCAGGTTGTGGATGATGCCCCCAGCACCTACCCCGGATTCATATGCGTGTGGGTTGTTTCCCAAACCAGTCACCTACAAGTCCAGGAGGAAGGGGGACACTGGCCTCTCCTGAGCCCCCAGAGCAAGTCACTCCAGACTGAGCTCAGAGCAGAATCCTTTTCTCCCACCTCCAATCCCCTCTTAGCAAATGTCCCGCATTTGTCCCCCTGGTGTCTAGACGGCTGCAGGGCCTAGACTTTTTCCAAGAGCATCACCACAACCACATTCCAGCACAAGGGAAGGAAACGTATGTCCTGCAACAGGGTGTGGATGATACTGGAGGCCCAGTACAATGTGAGAAAGCAGAGAGGCCACTGCAAACCGAAAGGCTCTTTATCATCCAGGGAGACACTCTATGGTCGGTCATTCCGCCTGCAGCCTGGGACGGTGGTGGCAGTCAGCAGGGCACAGCAGGGGTACCTGGGCAGCCATCCCAACAAAGTAACAGAGGGCTGCAAGGAACAGCCAGATCCTGCAGCTTCGCCTCAGTCCTTTCTGGTGCAGAGCAAGCTGGGATAAGGTGAAGCAGCCAAGCAATCAGAAGAATGGGGGGAGGGGCAGGGAAACCAACTCCACCCCAGCTCCCTGTGCATCTACTCGAGCACCTTCTCTGCTAGAAGCACCTGTTCTCTGTCCTGAAAACCTGGGACATTAAACAAGATGATCCCTCAGTACCCAGCCCTGTCTGATGGCTGACAGGCCTCCTGGGCCATGTAAGGCATTACTTGTTTCCCTTCCTTCTGCCTGTTGGCAGGTTCCAGAAGGATCCTAAAGAGGGCCTACCAGGATCTGATTATAATTAGAAGAATAAAATATTCATAATCTCAATAATAGCCAATATTTATTCAAGGCTTGCTGTGTGCCAGGCTCTATCATAGGTGTGTTATAAGATTGATCTCATTTAAAAAGTAACACTGAGTGTATTTACAGCTGTTAATTAGCTACCATCCAGAACCAGGCTTGGGGAGGATTCCAGCACCCAGTGTGCCCTTCTGTGTGTCCTTTTCTCTCTCCAAAGGCCATTACCTAGTACCGATATCCACTGTCCCTATGGTCTTCTGGGAAGGATCCGGGAGCTTCAGCCACATCAAGGGGTCAATGGCTGACGAGTAGCCACCTGTCCGCGGGTGGTCTGTATTTTAACAGAGAAGGAAGCATCTATGTAATTAACATCTCTGAAATTAAACACCTCTGAAATTAAAGGGATAACTTTTCACAGAAAAAAAAATCAGACATCAAAAAGTCATATGAAAGGCTTCTGGGGAGGAAGTTGAGCAAGGGGTCCTAGGAGGGACCCCGGCAGGCCACTCTGAGGGCAGACACCTGCTAAGGCTGCTCCCACCCTGGCCAGCTCAGGAAGAGCTGGGCAAGCATCTTCTCCCCACCTTTGGGAACTTCTGTTACTCTCTTCATTTCTGGAACTGCTACGAGAGGTTGGAAGGTTTGGTCAGCCAAAGTCCTCACAGCCTGGACCATCGCAGATACCTGAAGGCTACCCTTTGGCCTGGAGAGGGACTGAGCCCAGCTCAAGAGCCACAAAAATTAATATTTAACTGAAAAGTGATTTCCTGCGTAAACATCCCCAAAGGTTCACGGAACAGTCAGGCTACTTCATCTTCCGTTGGTAAATTTTAAGAAAGAGGTGAAAAGGTAGCAGAGAGTGGGGACGGTTCAACTTTAAGGTACATTTTTAATTAACAGAAACAGATCAGAGCTGCGATGCGGCATCATAAAGCAGATAATTTTACAGCTGGATGGTCTCCCTCTGATGTACTTGAAAACCATTTTCAAGCGACATAAAGTTTAACATACCGGTACATCTGCCTACCCACTAGATTCTACATGGAATTTAAAATTTAATTATATTAAAGCTTTGTTACAGTGCGCATTGCAAGCGCTAACCAAGTGGAACTTGGACAAAATCTTCACAGATAGCTTTTTTTTCTTTTAAACTCAGTTATGTAGAACCCAGAGTTTGACAAACAGTGGATGATGCCGTCCAAAGTATAGACCGCTTATATAACAAACTACCTGGGATCTGAATGTTTATTCTCCTGGGTCTAACTCCTGAGCTCATCTCCTCTTTGCTAAAGCAGAAAGGTAGCCAAAGGTATCAAGTTATCAAGTAGTCAGGGAGCTGAGGTTGACCCTGGTAAAGCCATGGAAGGATTTTTTTTTTTTTTTTTTTTTAGGCAGAGGTGGAGTAAGTTTTTCTGGAGAGTCTTTTTACTACTAGTTTTTGGTGCAAGTTAGAGAACTACTTTCCCGGGGAGGGGGGCAGGGTAAGTTGCCATATTAATCTATTAATCACGAGTTGGTTGCTTTCTGCAATTAAAAACACAACCGGTTCCAACCCGAGGAAACAATTCCATGCAAAGCTGGTTCTCGGTGAGACAAGGGCAAGGTCAGGCTGTGGGCCAGATAGCCCTGGTTTGAATCCTGCACCTGTCGCTAGGTAGCTGCGCATTCTGGAGCAAGCGACTTCTGGGCCTGTTCTACAAAACAGAAATAATAACAGTATCTAATTCATATAGACTGTTGAAAATTAAAGAAGACATGTATACAAAGCATTTAAGTGCAGTGCTCATAGGAGTAAGCACTCAATTAAGTGGCAACAGTAATTTTTACTGTTATTATAGTGAGTGTTTTTTTGTTTTTAAAAGTGCCAATGCTACCCCATGGCTGAGCAAGCCAGCAATTTCACCTGATGGACTGACGGAAGAATTAGCTCATGCCCCAGCCAGCACACCTGCAAGATCGGCGTTAGGAAGCATTCTCAGGTGTCTCTTAGGATAAAAATGGAAGAAAAGCTACTTTTTTGCATTTTCCACTTACCCATCCATTCATCCATCCAACAAGCATTTATTGAGCCCACAACTATGGAAGACATGGAACTACAGAAGATGCACGCTGCCTGGTCCCCAAGGACTCTGTAACCTAATGAATCAGAGCAGTAAGTAGCCACACTGCAGGCAGAAAGGAGTGAGCAGGAGACCAATGGGGAAAGGTGCCAGGAAGGTTGTGACATGGGCAGTGTGACACTCAATGCAGAGAATCAAGGCTTTCCAGGGAGGGGCTTTTGAACCATGATCTTAACAAGTGGAGCATGCCCCTGGAGGGAGGGAGGGAGCAAAACAGATCTCTAGGTATCAGACAGTCACAGAAGATCTCAAGGCATTAGCATAGAAAATTATCTTTGGTATGTTTTTAGGTGAAAAAAAAAAAGAGAGCTGTATAGTACAGAACAAGATACCATTTTTAAAAGTTCATGTGTGTGTGTGTGTGTGTGTCTATTATCTATACAGAGAAATGACATAAGCTGTCAACAGAGATGTACAACTGGGGACAGTGTGATGGGAAGAAATAGGAATGGGAGAAAAAGTGGAAGCGGTCATCTTTCACTTTTTATTATGCATTTCTGTACAGTTTGAATCTTTAAAATTAGCATAAATTTTTTATAATAGTTATTAATGATAAAAATGCACATTCAAATTTTAAGTGATTTTATTTCCTTTCAGTCATATTTAATTTCCAAAATTTAAATTAAAATTAAAGGAGGACATGGAATTTTTGTTTATCAATCGAGGACAGGGTTGAAATTTATTCATTCTAGAAAGATTTATCGAGTCCCTATGCCAAACTGGGCCCTTCTCTAGGCACCAGGGAGCAGAGCAGTGAACAAGGAGTCAGGATGCCTGCCCCTTGCATGCTCCGAGGGGCTACAGGCAGGGTACCAAATCCAGAACCAGGGAGTAGGACAGGAAGGAGAATGAGAGAAGGGATGAGGGTGCTGTTTTGCGTAGGGGGCTCAAGAGAAGGTGATGCTGGAGAGACACCTGGAAGAAGTGAGGGAGGGAGCTCTGAGGACATCTGGGGAGCAAGCATCCCAAGCAGAGGAAACAAAGAGCAGAAGCCCGGAGGCAGGAGCATGCATGGGGTAGCTAAGCACCGAGGCTGGGGCAGAGTGGGCAGGTAGGAAGTGAGGACCCAAAGGTAGCAAAAGCTGGGTCCAGCAGGACTTTGTAATCCTTGAGTAGTACAGGAGCTGCTGGGAGCTTCTGAGGAATGGGGGTGACATGAAAGAATGTGTTAGAAGGAAATCCTAAAAGAGGGCTCCAGTGCAGGATAAAGATGAGGGTGGTGTAGACTACAGGGAAAGGAGTGAGGGTTCTTTTTTTTTTTTTTTTTTTTTTTGAAAGAGAGAGTGAGTATACCAGCAGGGGGAGGGACAGAGAGAGAGGAAGAGAGAATCTCAAGTAGACTCTCCACTGAGTGTAGAGCCTAACATGGGGCTCGATCCCATGACCCTGAGATCATGACCTGGGTGGAAATCAAGGGCTGGATGCTTAACTGACTGAGCAATCCAGGAGCCCCAGGAAAGGAGCGAGGGCTCTGAAGAGTTCCATGGGTTCTGGATCTAGAGCCAACAGGATCATTGATGGATTAGATGAAGGAAGAGAAAGCAAAAGGGGTCCAGGATGACTCATTGGCATTAGGGCACATTGGAGTTGCCATTTTCTGAGATGGGAAGACTCGGGGCATGAGCATTTTAGGAGGCGAAATCGAGTCAGGGCTGGAATGATAAATTTGGGGTCATCAGCACGAGGATGATATGTAAAGCTGAGAGCCTGGAGGAGCACTTGGGTAGGGAACTGAGCACTGGAGCACCCCAGCATTCACGGATTGGGGAGACACTGAGAAGCTCGAAGGAGATGGAAAAGTTGCTGAAGGAGCACCCGGAGCAAGTGGTTTCTGGCTCAAGAGGTGAGCAGGTATGTCAAGTGCTACTCAGAGGCCAGCAAGCGGAGGACAGAGACTGGCCACTGGATGTGGCGTCCTTAACAAGAGGTTATCTGGAGGACAGTAGACAAAAGCTTGGTTGAGTATAAAAGAGCACGGGATGGTTCAGTTGGTTCAGTGTCCGACTCTTGATTTCAGCTCAGGTCCTGATCTCAGGGTCGTGAGACCCAGCCCCATGCAGGCTCCGCGCTCTCCCTCTCCCTCTGCCCCTCCCTGCTATCTATCTATCTATCTATCTATCTATCTATCTATCTATCTAATAAGAGCAGTGGAGGAGAGGAACTGGAAAGAACGCATGAGACAACAGTGCAAGCTGTTTTGCTGCAGGGGGAAGCTGAGAGATGGGGCAGCAGCTAGAGGAGGGACTTTTTTTTTTTAAGAGATGCTGTAGATTGGTTTTGGTGATAGGAATGATCTGACAGGGAGGAAAAAGCTCAGGATGAATGACAGAGAGGGAACAAGTGCAGGGACAATGCCCTCGAATGGGTAAGAAGCAATGGAATCCAGCACACGAGTAGGAGTGCAGACAGGCTGTCCTCAGGTGCAGGAGAGAAGGCTGGATGTAGACACAGGTAGACGGGCTGACAGGCACATGCAGAGACTCCGTTCTGATTTAGTCTGTTCTCCAGTGAAGTCAGAATAAAGACTGAAGCCCAAGCAGAGGTGCTGTTTAAGAGAGGAGAAGCTGACATAGCTTGGCACAGGTATGAACAGAGTTATGTACGTAATCTTTGGGGGGCACAAAGGTCATGGGGAGGGACTGTAGATATAAAATGACACAAGTTATCTCCGGTATGTATTCTTCTCCAGCCACACTGGGTGGCAGATGCAAGCCTTCAGAAGTCACACAGTTGGGTTCACCAGATGAGTACCAGGGAGGTGTGTAGGTCATGGCATAAGCAAGAAATAATCTCTTGTTAAATTAAGCCCCTGAGATGTCGAGGTTTGTTTGTAATAGCAAAGAGCACTCCTTACCGTGGCTAATACTTCTAGGTTTTGAAAGGATCACTACATGGATATCAAAATCACCAAGAATAATGACACGTGTGGTGTTGGAAAGAGACAGTAAACCAGGCGCTTCAGAATCTTCACGGAATGAAAGAGAGCAACTCAGGGAATTTGCGATCATCACAAGAAGGAAAGATGCCGGATGGTAGGACCATGGAAACACTGAAGGAGAGTTTGCAGGGAAGATGGGATGACAGTGGTCTGGGAATGAAAATGAGAAGCAAGGGAGATCAATTAGAAGTCAATCGGCTCCCCCCAGAATACTCTCAGCACTCTAAAATAGAAGGGAACTCCTCAACCTGACAAAAGGCATCTATATAAAACCTGCAGTTAAGACACTTACTGATAAAAGACTGAATACTTTCCCTGCCAATATCGAGAACGGGGCAGGGATTTCTGCCCCACATTTTATTTTCCAGCCATTGCAATAAGGTGAGAGAGAGAATTAAGGGTAAGCAGATTGAAGAAAAAAATAAAACTGGTTTTATTCACTGAAGAGAATGAGTGTTTAGGGAGACGATCCTATGGAATCAACTAAATAATAGAACGAATAGAACTAAAAAAATGAACCAATAAGTTTTCAGGATACAAAGGTGACGTGCTAAAAGCAATTGTACCTCCACATACTAGCATCAACGACAGAGTTGAAAAATTTTTTAAATTCCACTTATAATAGCATCAAAAATATTAAATACTGGGATGAATATGACCAAAAAACCTGTACAGTGAAAACTATAAAATACTGCAAAAAGAAATTAAAGAAAACATAAAGATGCCTCATGTTCATGGAAAGGAAAACGTGGTTATTATTAAGATGCCAATTCTCTCTAAATTTATCTGCACATTCAACGCAATCATAATCAAAATCCAAGCAGGCTTTTTGTAGAAACTGAAAAACTCATTCTAAAATGTATATGGAAATGAAAATTACGTAGAAAACCAAAATAATTTAGAAAATGAACAAAACTGGATTATTCACACTACCTGATTTAGAACATACCTTGTAAAGCTGTATTAATGAAGTGTGGTATCAGCACAAATACAGACATATAGAAAAACAGAACAGAACAGAAAATTTAGGAAAAGACCCACATGTACATGGTTAATTGATTTTCAGCAAAGGGGCCAAGGCAGTTCAACGAGAAAAGGATGATCATTTCAACAAGCAGTGTTGAAACTATCAGGTGCCCACAGAGGGGAAAAGAAAAGAACCCTTAACTGCATTTCACACCACATACAAAAGTAACTGGAAAATGTAAGACATAAAGTATAAAACTACTAGAAGAAAACATAGGGGAAAATCTTAATGATACTGGATTTGACAAAGATTTCTTAAATATGACAGAAAAGCAAGGCCATAAAAGAAACAGTCAACAAATTTGACTTCATCAAAATTTAAAACTTTGTATCTTCAAATGATCAATCCTGTTCTGAAAATAAAAAGGCAAGTCACAGGCAAAGTGAAAATATTTGTAAAACATATCCAACAAATAATTTGTTATCTACAATATACAAAGAACCCCTGCAATTCAGTAATAGGAACACAATATAATTTTAAATGGGCAAAACATTTGAATGGACACTTTATCAGAGAAGACACCTGGATGACCAATAGGCAGATGGCAAGGTGATCGACATCATCAGTCATTAGGGAGGCAACTCCACAGCTAACAGATTGGCTCCAGCACGTTTTACATAAATAAGCTGACCATCCCAAGGGTTGGCAAGGATGTGGAACAAATGGAACTCATACACTGCTCTTCCCCAACCCAAAGGTGACAGTGCACAGTACTCTTCCAAAGCAGTGAGCCCTGGAAAGACAGTAGACCCAGAGGAAAAGAACAGAAAATAACAACCTGGCTTAACTGTTCTCAGTAACCTTTCTCAGGAAGGCTCAAGTCCTGCCCTTATCTATACCATGGATCTGGCAGAGAGAACCCAGGCTTTCTAGAAGCCAGGCAGACCCAAATTCATGGCAAGCTCCGTCACATACTGGCTGTGGGAGGCCAGGCAAGTGATCTTATTTTGTTCATCTTTAAAAATGGGGCTAATCTGGGGCGCCTGCGTGGCTCAGTCTGTTAAGCATCTGCCTTCAGCTCAGGTCATGATCCCAGGGTCCTGGGATCAAGTCCCGCATCAGGCTCCCTGCTCAGCTGGGAGCCTGCTTCTCCTTCTCCCACTCCCCCTGCTTGTACTCTCTCTCTGTGTCAAATAAATAAATGAAACCTTTTTTAAAAAATGGGGCTAATCTTTCTATTTTGTAGGGCTGCTGTAGAAAAAGAAATAAAGTCCAAATTCCCTAATGTGGCTAAAAGGCCCACCATAATCTAGGATTTTATGCTCCCCTCTCTGGGCCCATGTCACATTGCACCCTCCCAGGAACACCTCTATCCACACTAACTTGTTTCAGTTCCTACTTCAGGGCCTTTGCACAGTTCCTACCACAGAGCCTTTGGGTTTGCCTACAGTGCTTTCCAACACAGTGTCTCATCCCTACTGTTCTTCAAGGTCTTAGTTAAATGTCACCTCATCAGGTGGCCTTCTCTGACTCCCCAATGTTGGGGGATTCCAAGACCACTCTGGTATGGTGATTGACTAGAAGGATTCACAGGACCCAACATATGGCATATTCACAACTAAGCTTCATTATAGCAAGAAGATGCAGAGCAAAATCGGCAAAGTGAAAGGTAAAAGGGGGTGAAGTCTGAGGGAAACCAGGTGCAAGCTTCCAAGGGTGCTCTCCCAGTGGAGTCCCACCCTTAATTCCACACTTAGACACATTCAATTACTCCAGCAACAGGTTGTGACAACACATCAAAGTATCATCTGCCGGGGAAGCTTATCAGAGTCTCAGCACCTGGGTTTATCCGTGGCTGGTGACATAGGCATCCTCTGCTTAACACACAGCAAAATTCCAGAATCCAAGAAGGAAACCAGGTGTTCAGCATGAACCACACTATTTGTATAAACAGTTCAGGCATGGTGAGCCACTCTTACCATTTAAGGTAAATTTTATGTCAGAACAGAGAACTGTTTCCCAGTCAAGTTCCCAGACACTAGCCAAGGACCAACACTGCAAGCAGGCCTTTCTGAGGATACCCGGTGGGCCCTCTAGGCTGGCTCTTTTTTGCACACCATCCCACACTAGGCTGAATCTCTGGACTGGTTTCCTTTGTAGCCTCTGTCACACCTGGACTTAATTGAGTCGTGTGTAAATCGTTTGTTCAATGTCTGTCTCCCCTTCTGGGCTGGAAGGCCCATAAGGGCAGGCATGGTGTGTGCTTGGCACAGAATTCCAATTTAATAAATATGTACTGAGGGGCGCCTGGGTGGCACAGCGGTTAAGCGTCTGCCTTCGGCTCAGGGCGTGATCCCGGCGTTATGGGATCGAGCCCCACATCAGGCTCTTCCGCTATGAGCCTGCTTCTTCCTCTCCCACTTCCCCTGCCTGTGTTCCCTCTCTCGCTGGCTGTCTCTCTCTCTGTCGAATAAATAAATAAAATCTTTTTAAAAAAATAAAAATAAATAAATATGTACTGAATGAATGAATGAATGAAGAATGAATGAACATAAAGAGTCTAGCACAGTGGCTGGCACATAATACCAGCACATGGTAGTTCTCTTCTGTTAAATGCTTGATTCTTGAGCCTCTGTGGGAGTCCTGGGGAGAGATCAGTAGCCACAAACAAAGAAAGTCAGACAAAAAGACAGGCTGGAAACTTTTAAGACACCATGGCCAGTCTCAACAAGAAGGGCAAAGGTGAGTTCAAGGAATATGAGCAAAACCCTGGGCACACAGGTTTTGCTTGGGATCTCAGATCCCAAGGGAACAGTTTCAAGCTCAACAAAAATGAAAAAACAACTTCCAAACTCTCTCCAGCCTTCCCTTCATCCCCAGAGCTGCAGGCACCCGGGAAAAGCTGAACAGTCTGGGAATTCCCTTGGGGTTCCCACATCTGCTGGCTCCTACACACTGGGCTTTCCAAGACCCCAGACTTCCCGGTGCTTCGAAAAATATCGGTCCTACAGGGCACAGAAGGAAAAGGTAGAGATGCCAAATATTTGTTGCAAGTTATGCATTGGTTGGGTCTTTGGCTATTAAAAGAAACAAATTTTTTAAAGCATACCACGTTCTAAGGATTACTCAATTATTTTAATACAGCAAGATACTGCATGATCAATATGAATCCTTGTATTTTTAATGTGAATCATTATTCAAAATATGCCACTGCCCAATCAATACAAAGTTAAAACTCATCAATATTTAAATTTTTCCAATTGACATCTTATTATCATTCTATCCAGGAAAGAGCTCAGCAGATCAAAAAATCCATTATTTAATCTTTTAAGTTTGCAGAGTTCAGAATTAAACACGACTCCATGTCATTACCTGCCTGAACAGAGGCCAGCAGCAGATCAAATTGGGGAGGGGTCAGGAGGAGTTACAGGGAAATCTGAACCAGGGCCCTCAGGCTGAGTTGGTCTCAAAACAGGAAGGCATTTGTCCAGTGTCTATGGACTGGCCAGACTTTGGGAGGGAAGGTGGAGAGGAAGAGCTGCCTGGAGCCTCTGCCATGTGACCTGGCTTTGAGCCAAAGCTGCAATCCCTTAGCTTGGGTGACATATGAGGCCTTCCAGGGTCTGTTCCCTCAACCTCCACCCCCCCCATCCCTATGTTTTGATCCTACTGAACCCCGTGCCCCCCAGTCACCCCAGTCTGGGTTTCTAGCCCTTATACCCTTCAATGCAGCTTCCCACCTGAAATGCCTCTCACCCTCCTCCCCTTCCCATTGGCCTGGCTAATTCTCTGCTCCTCCTTGAAATCTCAGCTTAGATGTCATTGACTCCAGGGAGGCATCTGGGATGGGCAAGTGGCCGCCATATATGCCACCATGGGACTCTATGCTGACCTTGAATACAGTATCTATCTGGCTATCTCTCAATCACTCTGAACATTTCTGTCACAGTAACAGATCTTATCCACTCTGGGCATCTGAAACATAGGAGGGGCTCGATCAGCATCAGATGGAAAAATGGATGGATGGATGGATGGATGGATGGATGGATGGATGGATGGGATGGGCAGATGGATGGACAAATGGTTAGCTCCCTGAGACCCAGCAGATCTCTTCATGTCCCTGCAGCTGACTTGGAGGAGAGTGACCGAGAAACGGGCAGCCGCTGCAGGTGGTCAGAGATTGACTCCCATATCTGGCTCAACCTTCTTGACAGGTGTGCTCCTCCATCTTAAGATGGTGTGGAAGCAGAGGATCAATAAATTTTTTGTTGTTTTTTCCTGGGGACTCTCCTCAGGGGAGCAGGTATGGCTTGGGATAAAGAATGGAAGAGAAAATGGGGACGTTCCACTCTGAAATCAAATATTCGGCCTGATAAGGAAACGTGGACTCAGAGCTCCCTGAGGGCTCACAGATAAGAGGACAGGGTGTGGACAGCACTCTGAGTAAATTTAAGGGCACCAGGAAAACCTGCCACACAAAATCTCCTCTCCTTTCACTTCTTGGTCCTCACTTCTCTGGGCTCCCACCAATAAAAAATCATTTCTTTAGAGCCTGAGGGTCTTTGTTCTCTAAGAGTTCACCACTAAATTGCACAAAACCTGGGAAGGCAGACACTAAATCTCCGACAGCAACTTCATTAATTCCGTACGTATCTACTAGGTCCTCTTTCACTGTCAGCTCTGGGCTTCACCATGGGGGTTCAAGAATGAGGCCTATGACCCAAAACTTCAAGAAATCTGCTTAGCACTCAGTGATGGCAAAGGTGGAAAACTCAGTCAATGAATCTATTGGGTAGCCCCCTCTGCAACATAAAGTACTGAATAGCAAGCACATCATCCCCAACTTCAAAGAGTTTACAGTCAAGTGAGGGGCAGGTCGAGAATAAATGTCTATCAAATGAATTACAGTTGCTGAGGTGCCATCTACCTGCCACATAAAACCACCTAATAAAGAAAGAGCAACTGAATGGCACTGCAGGGTGAAAAAGAAGAAACCGAAGGGGAGGGGCATTTGATCTGAGCCCAGAAGGATGAATAGAATGTTCTAGGTGGGGGACTTGCTTCAACCAGAGGAAGCATTACCTTGTACCTATAGCTGGAGGGAAGAATGCAGAAGACAACGAGGGTCTTGAAGGAGTGGATTCATTCCAAGAGGAGGAAAAAGAGCCCAGAAAGAGGCACAGGACCATGGAACCAAAGCAGCATGTTGCCAAGTGCAGACTCCAGACACAGTGCTCTGGGCTCTCCTGCTTAATGGAGTCACCCACTGGGGCCCAGCTAAGTAATGCAAAGAATGACAAAATATCCAACAGATGTCCAGTAAGGGGTCTCCAACTGGAGGCAAGCCAACAATTGTGAGGTGGGAGGCATATGCCCCAGAGGCGGCCTCATCTCTGACCAACACACCCCTGCAGACAAGAAGCCACAGGGGTGGCTGGGGCTGGGCATGTCCTCAGGGCTCGCCACCGAGTTCACCCTCTTAGGTTGACCCCATGAGATCCCTTCCCAGCAAAGCCCACAGCCACTCCCCTGGCTGCCTTTGGATTGGACACAACACCACAGACTTCTCCCACTGCAAGGCCAGGATTCCCACTGCACCACCAAAGGGACACAGCAGTGAATGGGCTGGACACAGTCTCTTTGCTTATGGGGAAGACATCCCCACAGGGGAGGCCGGCCAGGGAAGTGAGTTATAGAAGAGGATTCCAGATGCTATGGGAGTGATGGCAGGGCCCTCCAAACAAGGCAGGAGTCCATGGAAGGACCCCTAAGGAAGGAACCTGAGAAGTGATCAGGGATCAGCAGGGCAAAGATCCTGCCCAGGCTAGGTACCTAGGGTTTATCAAAAGCAAAGGGGAGGGCACGTGTTCCTGGGTGAAGGCAAGCAGCAGAGAAGAATTTGGTACAGCCAAGAAATAGAGAGGGAGCAGGTGTGGAGACAGCAGAGGGCACACAGCACACGTGGCATCTGTTGTGTGCTAAATTGTGTCCCCTAAAAGATACTGAAGTCCTAACCCCAGTGCCTGTGACTATGATTTTATTTGGAAACCAAGTCTTTGCAGATGATGACATTAAGATGACATCACTAGGGTGGACCCTAATCCAGGATGACCAGTGTCCTTATAAGAAGGGGAAATCTGGACACAGAGACAGACACTCTCAGAGGGAAGACCACGTGAAGACACAGGGTGAAGACAGCCATCTGCAAGTCAAGGAATGCCTGAGGGCACCAGAAGCTAGGCGAGAGGCATGGGATGGATTCTCCCTCACAGCCTCGGAAGGAGCCAGACCTCCTCCGGAGCTGTGAGCCCATGAATGTCTATTATTTAAGCCATTCAGCTGCAGTGCTTTGTTATGGCTGCCCTAGGAAACAGACAAGCCTCTAACCATCACACTGTGCTGGGGGGCCAGGCTGGGGCTGGGCTGCACGGGGCTTGCTGGCCGCATCAGGGGTCTTGAGTTCCATCCTGGGAAGAGCTGGCAGCCACACGGGTTTTGACAGAAAAGTGATATGGGCAGACTTGCACTTTTACACCCTGGCTTCTGTGGGGACAGTGGCTGGCGTGGGGTGAGGGTAAAAGGGAGACCAGCTAGGATAAGGGCAGGGGTAGGTGTGATGGAGGGTAGACAGGGAACTCGGGGATGGGGCCCAGCTCTGGCTTCAGTAACAGGGAAGGTGGTGGGGCTGAAGATGGGGGCAACCTTGGTCTCATTTTCAACATCAGCCTCTGAGCCATTCTCGAATAAAAGCCTCTGAGGGAGGAAATCCAAATCTTCTACCAGCCATTCACTCCAGACATCTTCCTGAGATCTGTCTTGGACAGAAACAAGTGGGAATTTTCTGCACCCCTCGTGAGGAAGGGAGTGGGGTCTCCATGAGGAGAGCTGGGGGGAGAGGAAGAAAGAGAAAGCCCCTCCCCTCTGCACCCCCTGGGCCACTCTGGAGCCCAGAACTCTCTCCATAGCCTTCCCTGAAACAGTCTCCTAGAGCTTCCCACTCTGCCAGCTGGCAGCCCCACGGGTCCTTCCCCTGGAGCAATCCTGAGGAGCCAGGTAAGTGCCTGACAAGCCAGAGGACCAGCCTTGTCCCCAAGGAGAAGGCAACATCAGGCAGGGAACCAAAGGACAAAAGTGGTGGTGCCCTAGATGGAGCCTGTCACCTCATCACATCCCCCTGGGCCTCAGGGATACTCAGCAACTCCCACAGACTGCCCTGGCATCCACCTCACCACTCCCCTCCCTCCACCATGGATCCTTGGCCAAGCCTGAGTGCCAACAACCAAATACAGGGAGTCTCCTGAGAAGGGCTTCCAGAATGAACATGCTGGCCCTCCTGTCTCGGCTGGGAATCCCCCCACCCCAGCCAGCAGAGTGGAAGAGCAAGATTGTGCCCACTTCTTCTTTCTAGCAGCCCTTTCAGGACCTTCTGGATCTAACAATCCAGTAACCCAGCAAGGCACTTCGGGGGATTCGGGGATCACCCAGCTATAAGGACATAACCACCAGTGCCCATGAATCAACAGTGAATTAATGGTCGATCATCATGGCTCTCATGTACATTTTCACCCAGGAACTATGCCCACGACCCTAGGAGTTTTGTAATTCATTCAACACTGACCATTTCTGTGGGGAATACAGTTGATCTCTGGTAACCAGAACATTCCATCAATGGGAACATCTAATTCTTGACAATGCTGGAGCTTTATTTAATCCACCTTATTCACCTACTATGTGTTGGAAGTCGTTGCCTATTTTTCATGTCTCTGTCCAGAATCTGCCAGGATGTCCTACTGGATCCCCAGTGGTCTCTTTACACATGTAGCTCAGCCTGCTTTTTTCCATTTAAACCCGCTCCCAGGCCAGCCCCGGGAGCAAAGCCAGAGTGTGTCAGTGGCACAGAAAGGCACACAGATCTTTGCTTCCCACCACACTCGATTCTCCAGTCACCATGACGGACTTGTCCTCTCTTGAAAGATTCTTTTCCTCAAACTGTGGACACCAGATCCTGAGGAGTTGTCTGGACGCTTGACACCCCTGGCAGAATCGCTGGCTTTTCTTAGCTGCCAAAAGCAAGACAGTGTCTACAAAACAACCCATGCCCTTGACATCTCTCCTGGAAACAGATTCACTCTTTGAAAGATAATTTTATGAAATGTGTAATATTGCATCTCATACATTAATCAAAAGTGTGGCTCTGAGATTTTAATTCTGTTCCTGATAGAAAACAATGGAAACTGTATCACCTGAGAGCAGACAGTTCAATTAAATCTCTGGACCCACATGGGTCATCTCCAAACTATCGCCAAGTTGGGTATTCTCTACTCCATAAGGGGGGCAGCAGGGCCTGTGCTGGGCTCTGGACTCTGTGGTGCACAGACTCTCCAATGTCCCCAGTCACCCCTGCCTCACCCTCCCCTTGAGTGTGAGGAGAAGGTGTGCTTTACTTCTAACCCATAGAACACAGCAAAGGTGATGGATGGAACATCACTTCTGTGGTTAACTTACATAAGGTCATAACCCCTGTCTTGCTAGAAGACTCTATCTCCTTCCTGGCTCTCATGCTTTGATGAAGCAAGTATTCATGTCAGAGGGGCCCAGTGTCAAGAAACTGAGGGCTTCTGCCCCAGAGCCTGAGGGAAATTGGTGTCAAACAACTGCATGAGCTTGGAAGCAGACCAGGGCCCAGCTGAGCCGCCATGTGAGACTGCAGCCCCAGCAGACACACGGCTGTGGCCATGTAAGAGACCCTGATGCAGAGGACTCAGCTAAATGGAGCCTAGACACCTGCCCCACAGAAACTGATGTGTGCCCTGTTAAGCCACCAAGTGTGTGGTAATTTGTTACGCAGCAACAGATAACTAACACGGAGTCAGACAGATCTGGGGGTTCCGGTCCTCATGTTTTTGTCATTTACTATCTGTGACCTCAGATAAGCACATTACTCAGTGTCTTCAAGCCTCAGTTCATTCATCTATAAAACGGTAATGAAAATCGTACCTATCTCAAAGGGTGGCTGTAAAGATGAAATGAGACAAAGCATCAAAAGGGTTTAGCCTTCTTTGCATCAGCTGTTCTCAACCAGCATTCCCTGAAGGAGGAAGCCCTGGTGCCCCCAGGCTTCCATGGATCGTAAGGAATTAACTTCCCACCTGTGCATCAGAATGGTACTAGCCAGTACCATCCGGGAAAGAATTGAGAAAAAGTCCCACACACCATTTTCTGTACAGGTGAAACCTCTCCTGGAACCGCAGGTAAGAAAGGCAGCCAGTACTCAGCAAATGGCACTTCATCTTCCATTACTGCTGTGTGTGCTATCCTACGCCCTCGCTCTCCCGGGGTGGAGCCTTGCAGTGCCTGCTCTAGGATCAGGGGGCCTCTACAGAGCCCCCTTCTTCCTGCTACAGAAACCACTGTCTACTCTAGCCACCGATTAGCCCAGAAGACAGATCTCAGGGTGAGGTAATGACAGCAGCATTTCTTGCCAATAACAAGCATGTTCTCCCACGTTCTGGGCTCAGGGGCTCATGGTGTTAACTCTCCAGGACCCGAATTTGACAGGATATAAATAAAAATAATGGTGCCTCCGTTAATTGCCATGCTTTCCCAAGGATTATGTAGGTTTGGAAAGGAGAGCCGGAGTGAGGAGGTTAGGGCTCTGGTGGTTTGTCTCTCGTGTTTAATGCTGTGGGTTCCTGCGTGTTTGCTTCGGAGTGGCTCTCCCAGTACCTCCCGCACTGGTCTTGGTCTGGGGCCCGGCTTGAGGTCCCAGACTACAGCCAGACCTAAAGGTGGGGTTTGGGAAGTGGGGCAGCTCTTGACTGATTTTGGGGGGGACACTGCACCAAAGGAATCATTTTCATAAAAATAGATCAAGTACTAGCTAGTCTTCGGAGAAAACAGAAAGCACTTAACCCTTTCATTTCCAAAATTTGAACTGACATCAGGGGTCCTTTAAGAGCTCTGTGAAGACTAGGAAAAGCAATTTCCTGCACTCCAGACCCCAGGCTATGTGTGAACTGCACAGGTATCTGGGAAATACAGAAGTTACTGGCTTAGCAAATTATTTCTCATTCCACACAAAGATAAACTCTGTTCGTTACACATGCCACTCTCTGCTCTTCAGCATAAAAACCAGCTTCTGAAGTCAGCTCATCTTCTAACAAATAGAGTTTGTTATACAAATGGGTCTGTATTCAGTGAGCCTAAATAGCAGGTTCTCCCTTACATTGGTTCTTCAGTCAAGGTCTCCCGCCTCCATCCCTGATGCACAGATGGTCCTGGTGCTGCCAGACCACATCCCCCACTTCTGCTGTTTCATGCGCATTCGCAGAAGCGGATAAAGTGCTATTTATCTAACACACGGCAACGCGCACTTTTCCACAATGGAAAATTTCAAACAATGTGTGAAAATACAGGCATAAACATCTGATTCCAAAAACCACCTTTTGATTAGAATCAAAAGCGTCGAAGCCCTAAGTGGGATGCCAAGAATTTGAAGTCTCATTCTGACCCATCCTACTCCTGAACTAGGAGGACCTGGTAGCCCCAGGACAGGAAGAACGGTGGAAAGATTCCAAAAATGAGTTCCAAGCAATCAGAGATGCTTGTATCCATCAGTGGAGACACCCACCGGCAGAGGAAGATTTGAGAGATGCCCTGGGGCCTGACTCACCTACGTGAGTCAGCCCGCCGTCCAGGCAAGAAGCACATAAAGCTTTTTTAAGCCAACACCTTGGCTGAAAATGCTGTTAAATTAATCAGCCAACTGCCTAATAGGACCCTCAGGGTCTGGGACACAGAACAGAGAAGTTTTGTAGGAATAATAAAGAGCCAGGAAAGCTCAAAGCTCCATGAGAGGAGGGCAGGCCCAGTAGGGGTGATGGGAAGCAGAAGGGTAGCACAAAGGGTCTGGGGAGCAGCCGATCGTGCAGAAGGGGGCAGCCAGGGGTTATAAACATGAGGAGGAGCTAGTTGCTGAGTGAAGATGATGAGGGCTGAGATATGCTGATTTTTACATATACTAAAAATGGCCCGTGCCTGAAGCCCATGGCCTGCCCAAGGCTGAAGGGTAGTAGGCAGTGTGCGCTGGTCATTCTGTGCCCACTCAGGAGAGCCAGCAGTTAGTTTTTCAGGGGGCTTTGAGCTGGGTGGGCTGTGAAGCCACCTGTACGCTGAAATCAGCACCAATGGAAATCTGCAGCTGCCACAGGTGAGCAACACCCCCACCCCCGTTATGGGTCACCCATCAGTACATTTACCACAGGTGGTAATCACGCTCTCGGAGGCTGTGCATTTCTTGATCCTTCGGTTGACTGTTTGTGTACCAGGAGTCAGTTATGTTTATTTCCAAGCCTGTTTGTGCCAGCTGTACTTTTCACTGTAATTATGTAAATAAATAAGGTATGGAATAACAAAACAAGAGAATAAAAAGAACGATGGTTGTTTCTGTGAAAAGTCGGTCAACTCAGAAGATGCAATGGAAGTAAGTTGCTTGAAGAATCTGTCAAGTTAGAGGGGACTGATTCAACTATAAAATATTGGTGGGGTGGTCAGAAAACTCTGGAAGGATTCTACACCCAGACTGCTTCACAAGCGTCCTTAAGTCTCCTCTTCACTTTGAAGAAGTATAAATTGGAAATGGTAGGCAAAGGATTACAAGGTGATCTGGGAAAGAAGATGGAATTCACCCACTAAGAGCAGGTCCCACTGGAGAGAACCAAAAACACCTTGGCCCCAAGTCAAAATACTGGTAAGTCAATACCTATCTTTTAAGCAATTTTTTTTTTAATTAACTGATTAATGACTCAACCCAGCTGGGTCAGGAGCCAAGCACCAGAAGTCATCTGCCAGAGATGACGGTTGAAGGTATGGGAGCAGAAGGCAAGGAGCAAAATATGGAGAGAAGAACCAGTAAATGAGACAGGGAAAGGGAACTCTGAAGCAGGAGCTACAACGGTGACTCCTGCCAACTTGCCGGGGCCACCACATGCCCAGATAAGTGGGTCAAACATTATTTTGAGTGTGTCTACAAGGATGTTTTGGGGTGAGATAACATTTCAAACAGGAGGCTGAGTAAAGCACATTGCTCTCCCTCGTGTGGATGGGCCTCATCCGATCCGTTGAAGGCCTGAATAGAACAAAAGGCTGAACCTTCAGCAAGTAGGGAAAACTCCCCTTGCCTGACTACCTTGACCTGGGACATTGGTCTTTTTCCTGCCTTCAGTCTGGAACTGAAACATCAGTTCTTTCTGGGTCTTAGTCCTGCTAGTCCACTCTCCTAGGTCTCCAGCTTGCCCACCAGAGGTCTTGGAACCCACTGGCCTCCATAGTCACGTGAGCCAACTCCTTATAATAAATCTCTACGCGCGCGCGCGTGCGCGCACGCACACACACACACACACACACACACACACTATTATTGGTTCTGTGTCTCTGGAGAGCCCTGACTGACACAGAGGGCAACTGAGACAGAGCAGAGAAGCCCTCCCTGGCTGCTATCCCTCTCCAGCTCTCCCCTCCCACCTCCTGCTCACCTTCATCACCACACTCTCCTGCCCCTCTGCCACTGTGGTCTGGGGATGTGCAGGCCGCACTAGACCTGAGATCTGAGGATTGATAAGAGCCTGATTCACAGCACTTGGCATGTGTCAGGTGCTCCACAGAACTGACTAGACTAGAGAGGACTTTGACAGATGGTCAATCAGTCCATGGGGTCAAATACTGCCAAGGTCAAGGGGAATGAGGACAGAGGAAAGGTCCTTGCACTAGGTATGTCGGTTGGTTACGGCCCTAGTGACGGAGGCTTTAAGGAGCAAGAATGAGCAGTGAATGCCAGAAACAGTGGCTCATGGACTGCGCGAAAGAAGGCCCATCCAGGGGCGCCTGGGTGGCACAGTGGTTAAGCGTCTGCCTTCGGCTCAGGGCGTGATCCCAGCGTTATGGGATCGAGCCCCACGTCAGGCTCCTCCGCTATGAGCCTGCTTCTTCCTCTCCCACTCCCCCTGCTTGTGTTCCCTCTCTCGCTGGCTGTCTCTATCTCTGTCAAATAAAGAAATAAAATCATTAAAAAAAAAAAAAAAAAGAAGGCCCATCCAGCTACAAGGCCAAGGGCGCATGTGGTTATGTCACCATCTTACCCTCCCACATAGTCTGACTAAAAGTATGGAGAGGTAGAAACTCCTACAGCAACATGACTTCCCTTTTGCCAGGCATTTGGATGCAAGAGGCACTCATTTCTTTCTGTCTGTTATATTTTTGAAGCATAAAATATATTGCTAAAGCGAGAGGATATCATTAAAGGTTAATTATGAGAAACTTAAAGGTTATTTTTGCATATCTCACCTCTTGGACAAAAGCTGCTTCCTCATTACCATGTTAGAATATAAATTAATCTGGAAAGCATTTAAAATGCCACCGACGCTTTAACTTTATTATGATGTGAGACACCATGAACACACATGTGCTGGAGGTCTGCCTGCAGCCCTCCTTTCTCTCGCCGTCCTCCTGATGCTCTGAAGCCATTCCTGCCCCCAAATTCTCTTCTCCACACCAAGGGAGTCAGGTCAGGGCCGTGCCAGAGGGAGCAAAGTCTGGCTCCTCTCTCTTCCAGGCAGCCCCACCCGGTTAAAGGCACCGCAGGGACACATTTGAGCATGAGGCCCGGGGCACACATGGGAACCCCAGCCAGAGCCCAGGCACTGGTGCTCAGCCCACGGCCAGCGCAATCCCCCAGCCCCAGAAGTCATCGCGTCCCGTGCCTCCTGTGGCTCCTACCCCATCCGTGGCTTCTGACAGAGAAGGATGGTTCCAGCCTTAATAAAGTTAGACTGAGTTTCACTGAATAATTTATTTGCACACACTGCATTTCAGACAGTTGCTGCTTCTCTTGCTGATGCTACACCTTCCTGGGGTGAAGTGGGAGTCAGTGGAAAAAGCAGGAGAGATGGGGCCAGTGCACCTGAAAGGGGGCCGTGAGTCTGCCGGGGAAGGCTCCACTGATGGGCAAACGCAGAAGGGTGAGGACAGCCAACCAAGCCCCACCCCAAAGCACCTCCCCCCCCATCAGCCCTGTGCAAGGAGGGGAGTCCTGGAAAGTGAAAGGAGTTACCAAGTAGCCCCCTGGGGTTAAGCACCGCATCTCCACTTCCCATGAGGGCAGCGGGTTGGAACCAGAGAACTGGCTCTCCCCCAGGAAACAGGGCTGCCAGGGGACAGCTCAGCTCCGTGGGACTGCTGCCCCTGCCCTTCATCGCTCAAGGGCAAGAGCAAACAGGAAACTGTTGGCCCCCAGAACGTGCTGCCATGAAGAGAGACAGAAATATGGAGGGGACAGGGGGCCCCAAAGCTTATCAAGAGCAGCCAACATCTGCTGGGTGGCTGAGGAGAGAAGGAGCTAGAACTGGAGGACAGAAGACTCAGTGTAAACCAGAAGATTCGGGTTAGTGTTCAGCTCTGCCACTTACCCACCACACAACCCTGCGTGAAGCGGGGACAGTAATGTCTGCCTCGGCTGGTTACTGTGAGGAGATGGCACAGCCAAACCCTTTGAGGGGTGTGAGAGAGAGAACCCCAAGGTGGACACTGTGAAGATTATTGACAAGTATCTCGAGAGAGACAAAGAAAAAGGCCAGTGCACCCGTGCTCTGAGGGACACACGACCCCATATCCTCCAAGTAAGAGAAGGTCTGAATGAAGCCAGACGTGCAAGGCAGGCGAAAGGAGGCAGCAACCCGCAGCTCTGGGCGGCAGGCCTGCAGCAAACGCACCAGCCCCAAGTCCTCCCCCCACCTGCCCCCACACGGGGTCCAGGGTGTGAGCTAACAAGATACAAACCCCCCAACAGAGAGATGCCCACACACTCAGACTGACACAGACACCTGTGACGGTCACAGTAACGGCCCCCGTCTGCAGCTGCCTTTCCACACATTATCCCGTCCACCCTGTGCAATTACCCCGGAGATGGGTCTGCATAAATAAGCCCATTTTACAGGACAGATAACTGGGCTCAGAGAGATGAAGCATTTTGTCTGCTGGTCATTAGCTGTCACACATCCAACACCGTTCTCTAATTCATAGATGGCAAAATTAAAATGGCCAGCTCTATCTCCAAAGCCCAGGCTCTTAAAATCACACTAGCCTGCCTGCTTAGGGGAGCTCTCAGGGGTTTTCTTCTCGATAGAAATTTCCAGAAAGCCAGGAAGAGTGGAGCCAGGGCAACGTGGATATGGGAGGCAGAACAAAGCTCCTCATAGATGTCCACGTCCTCATCCCTGGAACGTGTGACCACGTGGGGCGTGAGGCTATGTGGCAAGGAGAAGTTGAAGTTGCAGATGGAATTAAAATTGCTGGTTCACTGACCTTGACAGGGGGAGAATAGCCCAGATTATTTGGGTGGACCCTACGTAATCACAAGGATCCTTCAAAGTGGAAGAGGGAGGCAGAGAGGCCACCAGAGACAGGGTCAGTGTGCTGCCGCAAGGCTGGCCCTTGGAATGGAGGAAGGGGCAGTGAGCAGAGATGGGGGGGCCAAGGAAACAGACTCCCCTCTCGGGCCCCCAGAAGGAGCGCAGCCCTGTTGAACACCTCAGGTTTAGCCCAAGAGACCGTGTTCGCACGTCCGACCTAGAGCTGTACGATGATGAATGTGTTGTTTTAAGCCACAAGTTCGTGGTGATTTGCTCTGGAAGCAATAGGACACTAGTACAGTAGGAATGTGTGTGGGGACAGCAGTGACCCAAGAGTCCCTAAGGTGGGAGGGGCCCAGAGTCACTCACTTCCTGTTGGTGCGGGAAGAAGACCACCCCAAAGGGAGCATGGAGAGGCCCAAGGATCAGCACTGTCCCTCTGGGATCAGAAGACAAACCAGCCTCCTTGAAAAGGCAGGAATCCAACCCTTCTAAGAACACCCATTCATCTGCCCCAAGTGAGCAGCAGCTGTCGGTAAAAACAGCACTGGCCTCAAGGTTGCTGATTAAATATTACAACAAGAGGACCCACATGCCCCTGCAGCAGGGCTGAATAATTCATAGCGGGCTTATTTGAATGAAGCAGAAGGCAAGGAGCTGAACTGGGTCAGGCTGGCCCGGCCTGCTCAAGCAATGCAGCTATTAGGTCATTTTAAAACAAAAGGGGTGAGCTGTTGAAAGGATTAATTATTGGCTTCTCAGCTCTCCTGAGGCACAGTCCCTAAAAATCATTGCCAATCGATGGCTATTAAACTGCCTCGGAACATTCCAGCCCTTCAGGAAAAGAAACTTTAAAATAAGGGGGGGAGGGCCTGGAAATTCTAATGGGTTGGGATAAAGGGTTACAAGGCCCAGAAAATGTGCTCTGCTCCTTGTTAACAGAATGCCCCAGCAGCTACCGGAAGCAATGAATGGGTGGTAGCAAGATCTCAGAAGCAAATTATGCCAACACCTGGAGCCCAGGAGCATGTTCCAGGAAGGAACAGAATGCATCACTTGGAAGTCAGATAAATTGAATGCAGAAACACCTCGGGCCACCGTGAGCTCATTTCCAGAATGACCTGTGCTCCCTTTCCAGGCTGCCACAGGCAGGAGAATCACCGAGGCCAGATCTGCCACCACGAGGAACCAGACAGAAGCCCACCACACCAACGAAAAGGCCAGGTCAAGCCAACCCCACTCTGGGTTTCAGATCCCATGGCCCCTCAGCTGGTATGCCCCCTGCATCCCTTCACCTGGAGTCCAGGTGTTATATGAGAAGGGAGGACTGGGCAGCAGAGGGGCCACCCGAGGTCCCCAAACACTAAGCAGTCAGTTTTCATGTGCTGGCCAACAGGAGGACAGTCCAGCTGATCTACTGAAAATACTGCAACATCTTGATCAGTGGTCTGCAACGCCACACCACAGATGTCCTTTTACAGATCACTCAGCAACGGCAAATGGATGCCAACCCTCTAGCAGGGACCCTCCAAAACAAGAGCTGTGTAAAGAAGGCTTCTGAGGCTGAATCCAGCTCTCAAGAAAACGGAGTCATGATTAGTGATGCCTGCCCTGGGCATTGATGGGTCACACATATATGCCATCTCTGAATCCAACTCAGCCATTTTAAGGCGAAGGAAACTAAGTCCCAGAGAGGCAAAAGCGCTTTGCCCAAGGTCACACAGAAAGCGAGTGTCCATGCCACGTTTAGCCCCCCAGTCACACTCTGCCTTTCTTACCGGTCTCCATGTGAAACTTGACTGTGGTGGGTAGCATCTCAGTTAGTCCCTGGTGATCCCTGCCCCCTGGAATTCATGCCCTTCTGTGACACCCTCCTCCACTGTGAAATGGACCTAGTGGCACACCTCTAAGAAACAGAGTTCAACAAAAGTGACAGGATGTCATTTATGAGATCAGATTCCGAAGAGACTCTGGCTTTGGTCTTGCTCACCCTCCCATACTGTCTTGCTAACCTGCTCTGATTGATGAAGCAAGCTGACATTTTGGAGAGGCCCATGCAGCAAGGAACCAGGGTGACCTTGGCCAATGGCTGGTGAGGAATTGAGCCCCTGGCCCAAAGCCAATGAAAAATGGAATCCTCCAACAACCATATGCATGAGCTTGGAAGTGAGTCCTGCCTCACTCGAGTCTTCAGATGAGTCTGCAGCCCCAGCTGACACCCTGGCTGCCACCATATGAGACACCCAGAGGCAGAGGCTTCCAGCTTAGCTGTCCTGCATTTCTGACCCACAAAAATGATAAATATTTGTTATTTTAAGCCACCGAATTTTGAGGTAATTTGTACACAGTAATAGATAACTAACTTAGTGATCAATTAATATCTTTTACATGGATAACCAATGAGTTTGGGCTCTGAGTTTGGCCTCCTGTGTAACTTTGACTCTCCTGGCAACCACCTACCATCTAAAATACCCTTCTCTGCTGACTGTTAAGACATGAACTCCAATAATACTCTCTCCTCTCAGAAACTGGTTTATCCCAAAGATCATTGTTGGTAGTTGAGAATGACATGCGTCTTCAGACCATCATTCTGTGCAACTACAAAAACAGAAGCAAAGAACAATTGGTCTGTGTGTATACAGAGCCCAGGGCTTATGTGACTGCTCTTCTAAATGGATTCCTGGCAAGACAATCATAGTAAATACACCAACGCTGTGTCCTAAGAGCTAAGCATTCACTCGTTTACTCCTGACAACAACAGGCACTGTTGTAATTCCCATTACACGGATGAGGAAACTGAGGCATGGGGGGGGAGTAGTTAACTTCCTGCTAATAAGTGGCAGAACTGGGATTCAAATCCAGTCTGGCTCATGACCACCATGCACTTCAGCATGTAATTCTCTTCATTGACATCAGGGTTTCTCCACCTCAGCGCTACGGACATGTAGGGTTAGATAATTCTTTGAGGTGAGGAGCTATCCTGCACACTGCAGGACACCATAGGATGTTTACCAGTGTCAGCAGCCTCTACCAGTAGATGCCAGTAGCATGTCTACTCCCACTGTGACCACCAATATGTAACATATTTATGTCTCCGGGGATTGTCAAAAGTCTCGGGGGGATGCCCAAACTCTCCCCAGGGGACAAGCACTGCTCTCCAGTCTGGGAAGAAGTCGGCAGGATCCCAGTGTCCCAGCAGGGTGATCTTGCAAATGGTTCCACTCATGGTCCTGTGAGCGGCACAAGGGCCGAGGAGCAACAGAGGCCTTCGAATTAGACGGCCGGCTGTGAATCCCAGCTTGGGAAGGCCTTCTAACTGCCCTACACCTAGCTACACACTGGATGAAAGGGGCCCGTGGCAGTGTCCTCCAGGACAGCTCTTCAGCATCCTGAACAGCTTTGCCTCCTTATTCAGCCTCTGCCGGGCTCCCCACAGACTGAACACAAATGAAGACATCCCAGCGGCAGCCCTCCCCTCTGCGAAGCTATTCTTTCTGGGCTTTCATTCCATCCTAGTGCATTCCATGGCCTCTAGAGCCTTCTAATCACTTATGCCAAAGCCACCAATTAAGCTGCTGTATACGTGGTTTCAGGACGAGAAAAGTCCAAGTGTTGCCCTCCTGTCCCCCATCAGGGCACACCATCCCCTCCCCCAACCAAAGTTCATGGTTTTCTGATTGAAATTCACCCTTACAAATGTTGCTGTGCTGTTTTTCCCAATGAAATCAATTGAATCCAATTGATCTTGGCCCCGTTTTGCATTCCTCCTACAGCTCCGTGTGTGTGCGAGCGCATGCGTGCGTGCATACACACGTACACCAGGCTCTCCTGTGTGTGCTGTCTGGGAATTACTCTCCAGTTATCTCAGATATGCATGACTTGTCTCTCCAATTAGATTAGGGGCCATGTTTTCTACTGCCTTTGTAACCGCACAGTGCCTAGTACAAACCTATGCACACAGCGGGCACTCAATAAAGGCTTGCTGACGAGTGCTAGAGGTTATAGAATTGCTTTTCAACAACCCCTGTCCTCGCCCCGCCTGCCATCCGACATCCCCGATGAGACAGGCTGTCCCTGGTGGTTTCCACCCCATCTCCCCCGAGGCAGCACTTCAATCTGCACATTAGCGATAGGTTCTTGCCCTCCAGGTTAACAAGACCACTATCCCAAACCAGAAAGAACCCTGAAGCCTCCCTGAGTCACAACCAGGAAGTCGAGATATTAAGCCATCTGCCTGTTGGAAGCCACTTTCCAAGCCAATTAGGGCTAATCTTAGGACAGCGGGTTCATGAGATATAACATCAAATGCTCTCCTCCGAAATGAAGGCTTACGGTAGGATCAACTTCTCCAGAGCAAACAAGTTTTGCTGGAAAAAAATAACGAACACTTGGTGATGCAGAGAAAACTGCTCCGTCGGGTTATAAATACTCCCAAGTGCCCCACTATTCGGGGTGGTTAAAAAATTATTTTAAAGCACTAAGATGCTGAAGTTGACAAAAGCACGCCAATATGAGTCAGAGGGACCTGGGCTATGGTCTCAACGTCTGTGCCTAACTAAGCTGAGCAACCTTGAGTGGGTAACACAATCAGTTAGACTCGGTTGCCTCAGCCTTGAGCAGAGGGAAGTGGCTAGGCAGGAGAGGAAAGGACTCTGTTCTCTCCCTGTTCTCTCTCTCCCCCCATTCCCCGCTTCCCGCTTCCCCTTAACTCTGTTTTTCTGTCTCTCCCACCCCGTCCCTGCCTCAGTATGCCATGGGCACTCCCCACTTGGTAGGGCTGTTATAAGGCTTGAGATACCAAATTTGAAGGAGCTTTGCAAGTTATCAACAGCCTGGGGGTTACTGAGGAACCTTCAGTGCTGGTCTGTGGGTCGGGGCTTTACAGCAGTTTCAAGAATTAACATAAACCAGACCTCAAAGAAATCAGATAGCTAGAAAACACGAATAAAAACTGAAGCTATAGTTACCCCTTGGCTGAGAGCACTGCTGGACAGGAAGTCACAGAACATACCTCCTAGAACTCCATGGGAAAAGCCAGGTATTTTAAAATTGACTTTGAGATGCGTGCATTTACAATCTTTTTTACCAGAATGTACACCCTCATCACGTTAGGTCTGGGCTAATATTAAATTGTGTTGTAGCTCGAGAAAAAACAACAAACAGCTCAAAGCAACAGCCAGATGTGGCTGAGACCCCAGATCTGCCCTCTACGCACCCCCACTTCACCGTGCTCCTCTCCATGCTCACCAGGAACTGGAAACGCTGCAGGGGAAATCCCCAGCGGTCTCGTGGAATGTTCCTAAACTAACGGCAATGTTACATCTGTGAATTCAGACATTTATCCAGGTGATGAAGCCCTAACTTTCTGGCAGGGGGTAAACTCACTAAGCAATGACCTTAACTTAGTAAATTAATTCCAAAGCACAATTGTTTTCGATCTTCATTTGAAATCAGCCTTCGTTAATCTAGATTTAATGGCATATGAAATGGAAATTCCCTTAATAAAATAAGTTATGAATATTTATCATCCCATTTTACCTGAAAATTGAATAATTCATCAATTAACTTTACTATTAATTATTTAATGCAAAATTAACAAACTGCAAAACTCTGACGTATCCTTGCAGGCCCTCTGGCACTGGAGAAATGGCGGAACCATGGTAACTCCAGACAGAAGCTCACAGGACATAGGAGTGAAGGTTGGAAGTTTTCTACAGGAAGCGAGAACCAAATGACTTATCATAAAGTGAAGGGGATAGATTTTCTTCTCAGCTTGGAATTCTGTACCACAGCCAAAAAAGAACTCAAAGTTTGGCAATAGTTTCAAAAGATTTCTCCCATGCGTTCCCCCTGTCATCCGTCACTATCACACTGTCGTCAATATTTTTCTAACCCGTAGATAGGCCCGTGTGTGAAGCCATCGTGCCCAGCAAAGCGCCGGGGGACCACTGCCTCCCCTGGAGCCTCAGTCAGGACCCCAGTTTGAAGAGCAGCAAAGAAACTAAGGAGGAGCACAGAATGCAACGGGACCAAGGGACAGGCGGGCTGTGACAGCAGCCGGTGCGGAGCTATTGACATTCTAGGGGAATCAAAGCTTTCAGCTCAGAGCTGCTGAGCCCCCAGTTCACCCAGGGCGGCCGAGAGTTCTTCTGACTCTCAACTCGTAAGGCCAGATCATACCGTGTCTTCTGAGAGGACAGCAACTAACAAGATGTGGCAGCTTCGGTCTTTCCATCACTAGCATGGATACCTGCAGAGGCAAGTGAGAGCTCTGGGTTTCTCCGCGCTACCCTTCTTGTCCTTCCAGTTCATTCTCCACTTCCGGGGCAACCAGGATGAGGCTGTTCATCACACCTGATCATTCACCCGCCCTGCTCAAACCCTCCCCCAGGTGTCCCCGATGGGTCCACCATTATCCCCAAATCCTTGCCTGGTGTACGCAGCCCTCCCTCACCTCAGCCGCACCTGCTCCTCGAGCACCACCACTCAGCTCACCGCTCAGCTCAACCTTAATCACCTCCAGGGCAAGGACTTCCCATCCAGTCTCACGCTCCCCTCACGTCACCCCCCCAACACACACACGCACACTCACACACTAGCACACATGCACGGACACACACTCCCTCACACGCTTGCACACATGCACACAGATGCTCACACGTACACACCTGCACACTCACCCAATCAGCTGCCGGGTCTCTGCCCAAAGCTCAGCCTTTCAGGAAGGCAGCCCACCCGTCACTCCCTCCACCCCCCCGGAAGGGCAGCATCTCACTGCACTTGTCGCTTGTGGCCCTCCTCCAAAGTGCCATTATTCTACGTTACCTGTCTCACCACCACACCCCCAAAGCCCAGCACCACACCTGGCGCACAGTGGGCCATCAGAGCTATTCACTGAACCAGATGAGTGGAAGCAGACCGACAACGGCATGAGGGGACAATGTGGTGCTGTGCAGTTCAGGAGTAAAAGGGCTTGCGCATAATCCCATGGGCGAAGGCTGTGTGTCTTCCCCAACAGAGCCCCTTCAAGCCCCAGATCAGAGGAGGGGGGACAGCATCCCCCAAAGTTGGTGGGCCGGATTAATTACTGGCAGCCCAAAACAGTGGAGGCAGAAGAGCCACAGGTGTGCATGTGTGGGAAGACACGCGGGCTGTGCTGGACACACGCGTGCCCCGTCTCCTATGTCACTGCACGTAGTTTCCTTCTTTCCCTGATTTCACTGCCTTTCTCCACAGCTTTCCCCTGAAAACTGGCAGGGGTCTGACCTCCCCGACACCGCAGCCTGGCCGCCACCTGCCCCATGACACACACATCACATTCCACCACCGACGAAACGATCCTGTGCCTCAAGAGCCCCCACGAACACCCACTCCCACATTCCTACCAACCTCGTTGGGGCAGCGATGGGAATCGCAAAGCAGCCACCCAGAAGCCCTCTCGGTGAGGGCCGCACCCTTGGCTCAGGCAGAACTGGCTCCCCCACTCTTGCACGCTGCCCCCACCCTGAGCCTGGGTCCTCTCTCCCCCAGGGCCCCTCCAATGAAGCAGCTCACTCAACAGTGAGTTCTCTACCCGGGGAGGTCAGGGCAGCCACTATAGAAAAACATATTTCTTCTTTTAGGAGAAATAGTATTTCATCCCATCTTATTAAATCGTTGAATGAAAAGAAGGAAAATTTTCCCAGAAATATTGCTCTTACAAGACAGAACTGATGGACAGTGGGTGTGTGCGTGTGTACATGTGTGGGTGGGTGTTGTGCATCTGTGTATGTCATATACATATGTGTATAAGTGTGTGTGTGTTTCTGTAGGTGTGCACGTGCAAACATGTATATCTGCACATGCATATGTCTGCACCTGTCCGTGCATATGTATGCTCTGTGTGTGTATTACGTACATATGCAGATGCAGGTATGTCTGTGTGTGTGTCCACAAGTGTGCATGTGTGTATCACGTATGTGTGTGTGTACTTGTGTGGGTGCCTATAAACACACACATCACACAAAGCAAAAGCTCACATGGGAAGTGGGATATGCTGTAGAGCTGGAGAACCACGAAAGGTTTCCTTCCTTTGTTTTTGGTTATTTTCAAATTTTTTTAAAGCCCCATAATAAAGGACTGTGGGGAATCTAAGAACAGCAAAGACAGTAATAGCTCCTAACCAGACTGAGAACAGTGGGAGAACCTCCTGCCCAGAATACCCAGCTAATTTGGGAATTACTCATTACACAGAAGACATGAATTGCAAAGAATGGTCTCTCCCGAGAACATACCTTCCCACCTCGTAAAGCCGCTAGGCACGCGGGCGGCTCCCTTTCCCTGCAGCCAGCAACAATTTATTAGATCAGAATTGATCTGCAGGAAATACCACAGACACCAGCCCAGGCCCGTTATAGAAATACCAGACGATCCTAATTTTCCAAATCCAGGGACTGAAGACACCAAGAATGAACTGGCAGGAGCAGAAACAAAACAAGAGCGCGGGGAGTAGGCACTGATAAGGACCGTAAATGCCATCGGCATGTGTGAGCTCAAGGCCAGTGCTGTCTCATTCTCAGAAACAGTCCTCACTGCCAGGTCATCCGCAGAGAGACGCTGGCAGGAGCCCCCTGGGCAAGCAGTCTCCACAGGTGCCCCAGCACCTCAGCTTGCACCGCGGGGGCCCTGATGAGAGCACCCCACCACCCACAACCCAAGGAAGACACGTTCACAGCCACGCAGAGATAGAAGGCATTGAGGGGCATGGTCAGGTGACATGCATGGCATACCACATGGCCCCCCAGCAGCCCCCTGAGCGCCCAAAATTCTGCCCAGGGAGAGGCCACGACACAGCCCTTGTGCCAACACCAGGAAAGGCTCTAAACCAAGGGTGGTACACCGAAGAAGGTGAGACACGTGTCGGGGGTGTGGTGTCAGCACACCTTTGGGGCTGCATCCGTGTGCACAGGGGTGTACACATCTTGGCAATGGGATTTCCTGGGCCCTGAGTGGGTTGTGCATTTAGAAACCTCGAAACTACATTATGAGACTTTTCTCCCTGAAAAAGAGATAAAGAGAAAAATAGCAAGACAGTGAAACAGCGAGTCGGACTGAGTGTGAGCGTGAGCTGCAGACACGGGGCAGCCCCTGTGCAGCGCCAGCCACGGAAGAAGGAAAACAGGTGCAGGCCCACAAGGACAGGGCGACAGGAGCAGAGATGGCAGTGGGACAGAGATGTCAACACATTCTAGCTGAGTGGAAGAAACCCAAAGCCACGTGCCCCAACAGGACAGCGGGCACAGCAAGCCCACTTGCCCACAGAGCCCGGGAAGGCTGGCAAATTGCAAGAATCAGGTGCCCGAAAAGGCAGAGGTTTGAAATGTGGTGGGAGACAGGGAGAGGTTTCAGGTCTGTGCAGGGACCAGTCAGACGCTCCCAGGGCCCCACGTCCACCCCGAGCAGCCAGGCAGCCACCTGGCCTCTCTGCCCCTATCGGAGACACATTTATTCTCTGGAGAAAGAGACCCTGAAAGACTCCAGACTTGAAGACAGCAGAAAAGAGGCAGAAAACACAGATGTAAACTGGGGGAATTCACTAATTGATGGTGAAATTCCAACCCCCTTCCCTGCCTGGTTCCCAGACCACTGACAGCACCTTGGAGAACCCAGCAGGTGCCTCCAGACGTCAGCATCCAGAGATGCGATACTCAGAATCCCACAGCCCAGCCCTTCCCCCAGGTAAGGAAAACACAGCAGGTGGCAGAGGGAGAGAAATAAATCCTCATTAGGCATATGAGGAAGTCAAAAGATAACCGTCTAAACTTGACAAAGCAAGAAATAGCAGAATAACACATGGAGAAGTCTGGAGGTAAATCTCAGCACTGCAAGGAGAAGCGGTCGCTCCTGGGACACAGGCTTGAGCTGCGGGGCAGAGGTCTGCTGCTCCTTCTTACAAGCCTTTTAGGGCCATTTGACTTATTAAACTCTGTGCATGGATATTTTTGATAAAAATAAAACTAGCGAAAGGAGAAGCAGGAACCTGGAGTGGCCCCTTCCTAGCCCGGGGAGGCCAGAGACACAAAGGTCCCTTCCCTCTCTCGCCTCCAGGAAGGAAACCCAGGACATGCTGCCCTGCCTTCCGGAACCAGGAGGGACATGATGAAAGCTGGCCTGGCTGCTGGTGCCGTTTCAACAAGCTGCTAAGCACAGAGGAGCACACACTCCCCCCGTCCACCCACAGAGGGGACAGTGGCGAACACTTCCCAGGGGAACCAGGGTCGCAGGGACCCGGGCAACCCCCTTCCCACACACAGGGCGTCCGGGAGAGGTGGCCTCTGCCAGCTCCCCCTGCTTCGTCTCCTCTGCCCTCTGTGATTCTGGATAATGAACTGGAATCTGGGACAGACCCACTTCGATATGGAGGCTAGGGATTTCCCCACCACTGTCGAGACACCAGACACTTTATCAGGATTCAGGTCACAGCTAATTCCCTGCCTCACTGGGAAAGGTCTCAAAACCACAGGACCCTGAGACAGATGCCTTCCGGGAAGGTCCCGGGGCAGACGGGGCTGCTCATGAGGCCTCAGGCAGCAGACGCCACACCTGCGAGCCCCCTCGCACTGCACTGCTCTTTGCTTAATGATGATAGTTTGCACATCGTCAAGGATTCGCTCAATATATTAGGCAAATACTGAAATGGATGTAACATGACACATCATTATGTTAATTTGATAGCAGGTCCCCAATTCAGCATAACGCAAAGGTCGCCACATTGAAATGACTGCTGACCCAGTTTATTTTTTTCTCTGCAGCCACAAAGAACAAAGTCCTTGAAATCATGTAGGTATAAGGGCCAACCTCTCAAACTCCGTCCCCCAACAGAACCCCCTACTTGCACGCACACATGCGTACACACATACAGCCAATCCCTGGCCCCCCCACCCCGCTCTGCCCAACTGGACACAGAAAGAAGCCATTATGGGAATCTTTTTGTTAATCATCGTCAAACACAAGTAACATAACATTTACCATTTTTACCACTTTCAAGTGTGCAGTCCAGTGGCATTCAGTACATCCACACTGTGGCACACCTGTCACCACCATCCATTCCCAGAACTTTCTCCTGTTCCCAGATGGAAACACGCCCCATGAAACACTCACTCCCCATCCCCGTCCCCCAGCCCCTGGCTCCCACCCTTCTTCTCTCTGTCTCTGTGAGTCTGACTCCCCTAGGACCTCACAGAGTGGAGTCACATGGGATCTGTCCCCCTGTGACGGGCACACCCCAGGGAGCAAGGGTCTGCCAGCTGCAGCCATGCTGACGGAACCACGGGTGGGAACTTCACTGCTGTTTACTTCTGCAAGGTCTTGAATCACCCAAGCGGGATCCCCACGTGACTTGTGCAATTCTGTTGTGGTGTCTCAAGCAGCCTCCCTAGGAATAGGGGCTGTCCCACAGATCCGATGCCCTATGAGGGGTCAACAGGTCCCCGCCATGGGCCACTTACAGAGGGCCTGGCAAAAGCAGCGCCGCTGCACGGGGACCGGCCTAGGGCCCGATCAGGCTGGCTTTCCGTGGGGAGCCCGGTGCCCACCCCCTGGCCCCACTCTGCCAGCCTGCGCTACTGCAGACCGCTGCTCTGCCCAAGTCTGCACACCGCCCTGTGCCCCATCAAAGCTCCTCTGAACACTAGCCACTCAGAGACAAAAGAGACATTGTGACCCAAGGACAGGGTGCTCACCATGTCCCTGGGGAGGGAAGACTTCCATACTGATGGCAGCTAAACTGTCGAACAGCTGACGATACAGCGAATGTGGACTGCAGAAGCTGACAGCAAAGAGGGCTCACTACGGGTGGGTGCATTTGCAGGGGCTCCCAGAAAGAGCTGAGATTCGAAGGACAGGCAGACTGGGCTGGACATGGAGCATTCGAGATCTGAAGGCAAAAGTAGGGGACACAGAAGATGTGTCTGGAGAGCAGGAAGCAGCCCCCTAACTTGTAGTAGGTGCTCTGAGGTGGGAATCAAAGGGAACTACTGAAGAAGATGGCTCGAGGCAGAAGAGCGACCTTGAACGTCACACCAGAGTGGGACTTATCATATAGGAAATCTCCGAGGGCTCAAGGGGAACAATGATGCCACAAAGGAGCATTGCAAGACAGCTGGTGCAGGGAGGGGGTCCAGCCCAGAGAGGGAAACGCAACGGGAGCAGTTCCCCTAATCCAAGCGCGACATTAGTGGTACGGGCGACCTGGGGACCGAGTATGCGGACTGCAGTCCAGAACATGGGCAGAAGCACTGCCTAACTCCATTCAGGGGACAAGAGTCCTGAGGGTTGGGGGGGAGGACATGGTAAGAAAGAGGAGAGGGTGGAGGACTCGGTGGCCACCCTCCCGCCCAGCCACCACCAGGAGTGCAAGAAGCAATGGACAAGGGGGGTCCAGCGAAACGAGAGAAGGACAGTGGCGTGTCTCTGGGAGTCACAGGGGTCTTCTCGAAACTTGGGTCTCACTTTTCTTCTCTTTTCCTTCCAAACTCCCTCCCTACACTTGGCTGTTTTACTGCTGATTGACCAAGAAGCATTTAGTGCTCATTATAGGAAAATTCTATTACTAGACCTTTAGTGCTTCAGTGTTAGGTGCTATCTTTATAAATCTAATTAATTAATTAGATAATTAATAGCATCTTCCAGCCTCCTTCTAACCGGTGTACACGGGATTCCTAGGAAGGAAGTGCTTCCAATTCCATCTTGAGCTTTGCGTTTCCCCAGCTTCCAGGGAGGGCTGCACGTTTCCCAGGGGAGGAGCAATGCATTATTGGGATTGCTAAACTTTGCAGCCCACCCCCCTGGACCCTGCTACACTCTGCATTCTGCACTACAGGGGAGGCTAAGTCTGGTGCAGGGGGCAGCCCGGGAACGCACCTGACCAACGCGCCTGAGCCGTGCTCACCAACACAGGGAAGCTTTGCCTGGCGCCTGGCTCTCCCGGGTGCCTCAGAAATCTTGGAGATGGGAGGTGGGAGGGAATAGTGAAACTCCGTATTGGGCCTCCTTCGAACCTCACACCCGCACAGCGGGACAACATAAAATGATGCTAAGATGATAGGCTTTGCAGTAAGATAACCCCGGGCCCAAGTTCCAGGTCCAACATCCACTGTGCAATCTTGGGCAGGTCACATACCGTCTCTGTATCTCGCGGCCCGGCAGAGCTGTTAAAAGGATTTCAGAGCACACCCCCAGGTCAGTTAGCAGATCCTGGGGAGACACGTAAGACAGAAACAGAACAGAGCAAGCCCAGTCTCCTCCTCCATACACTCAGACATGTCTTCGGCCCCACTCTCCTTCATGGCACCAACGTGCCCCGAGTGCAGCGTGTCCAGCACTGTTCAGGCACCAGCACACCAGCACCTCGTGGTATTGTCACTCTGGAGGAGAAGAGGTCGGACCATGAGTAAATGAATTAGACAATAAATAGGTGAAATACATCGTGTGTCCGGTGGAGGCAAGTGCTCCAGAGAAACATAAAACAAGAAAAAAAAGAAAGGAGGTCTGGCTGCATGGGAGGGGTGTGGTTTTAAGTAGTGTGTTCAGGGAAGACCTCGCAGAGAGTGACACCAAATCAAGGCCAGAAGGAGGAGCTGGAAGAATAATCTAGACCGAGGGAGGAGGCTCTTAATTCCAAGACTCCAAATTCACCTGGTGGGATGGGGAGTGTGGAGTTCCCTAGGGCCTCCAAATGGTATTATTATAGTGCTGAGCACACAGCAAGTGCCAAATAAAGATGTCCTGAAGGGTGATTTTTCAAACTGCCATTTCCAGAAGGTCCCAGGTGCTGATAATACAATACGGGCTGTTTAAACATTCAACACTCAACCCTGTGACGGTCCCGCCGCCGAGGCCCCAACCCTGGGAGCCTCCTGGTAGCACACCTCATTACAAAACAGGTGAGCGGGGCTCCCGGGACCCTCTCTGTAATTAGGGCAGTATCCGAGCAAGGGCTATATTTATAACCCCAGCCATCAGCAAGCCACCGAGACAGGGAGTGGGTCCCTGTGCAGCTCCTATACCAACATCTATATGGGAACTGATTACAACAATTAATTTAATAGGGATTCCTCCACACAAACAATGTATCATTTTATTAGGAAACTCTATAAATGTCAGTGGTGCAATTCATTTTTATTAATTTTCTAAGATGAAATTAGCAGGGGCGGTGGTGGTGGCACGCCGAAGTTGCATTGCCTTCTCGTTCAGCGGAGTATTGGTGTCATTAATTCCTTAGTACCAGGAGGCCGGTTTGTATGAACTCAGCAGTTAACGGCACCAATTAATTTCAATACTAGGGATGGGGGGGGACCCAAACTCAACTCAACAACTAATTTAGGAAGGTCCTTGAACAACCACAGCAACTTTTCCTCCTCCTGGGACGAGAAGCTTTCAAGTGTAAACACGGAGTGGATATTATAATACTAATAGGAAACGTTCTGTCTTCACCCTCTGCCTTGAGGAAAGAAATCTATCTTTCCAAAGCCTGGAGAGATTCTGGCAGATGTCCCCTGAAGTTGCAGCCTCCAGTGGGCCCGGGGACCGTCCCTCGCAGACAAGAGGAATGGGGACATGCATCCCCACCGAGCCTCACAGCATGCAAAGAAAGCCAAACCACAAATACGGTCTCACTGGACCCTCAGAGTGGCCCAGTGAGGACAGGAGCATGGACTCCATTTCATACATGAAGAAGAACAGAGGGGCTTTTAATGAGGGGCTAAAAATGACTTTCCAAAACTCAAAAAGTGATTGAGGGACAGGGTCAGGCCTCAAACCCGGATTTGTCAAAATCTGATTCCCACCTCCCCTCTCAGCTGCACGCATGCCCCTTGTGCCTCGGGATGGGAAGCCTCCTGGCTCTATTTATGCTCCAGAAAGTCAAGTGAGTCAGGCATGACCGTGAGTGACATTCACTTCTCAACTGAAACCCAAACACTGAAGGCGGAAACACGAGGCAAAATCCCCGCTTGAAATGTGCCACTGATCTGCAGTCAGAGGGCGTTCTGAGGCACAGCACGTGTCTGCGTATCTGAAATCAGATGTCTGGCCCGGGACGCGTTCCAGAGAAGCTCCCTCTCCGGCTAAAGAGAAGCTCTTTCCTTCCACTTAGATTCAAGGAGTGTTTCGCTGAGGAGTGAAGGGCACACAGAGAAGCTGCAGGCTGCTCGAGAAGAGAGCACTGTTTGGAGTGGGGGAATAGTGCAGAGACAGAAGTCGGACAGACTTCTCTCCCCCAACCCCCCACAGAAAAACCAGGGCAGCGGTTCTCAGAGTGAGGTCCCAGACTGGCTGTGTGCCGTCACGTGGGCACCTGTTAGAAATAACAGGTGCCCAGGCCCCACACCAGGACCACTGAATCGGAGACTCTGGGGATGGGGTCCCAGCATGTGTATTTTAGCAAGCTGTCCAGCTGATCCTGGTGCCTGCTCAAGTTGGGGAATGTCTGCCCTGGAAGAAGACGCCCTCAGAAGAAAGGAGAGCTAAGTGTGTGAGGCTTTCCACAGCTGGGGACACGGCTGTGCTCACCAAACAGCAGCCTGAGCCACCATTTGCTCATCCACTCCACCCCCGCCCACGCTCCACAGAAGAAAGTCGTTCCTGGCCCCGTTCTTATTGGGCTTGGCCACAGGAATGGCTTTGGCTAATGGATTTGCGAGCCGGTGCGACATGGGGTGCCACGTCCCGCAGGGATCCTCATTACGCCTACACGGATTGCCTTAGGCTTTTACACCCCTGCCAGGCTCCATGACATACGTCCCAGACTGTGTGTGCTTTGTCAGCCCAGGTCCTAGAACAAAAAGACATGTGGAGCAGTCCTAAATCCAACCAAAGCCGCAGCGAACCCACAGACCCGAGAGCAGGGGGAAAAGGTCTGCTGTTCCAAGTCGCTAAGTTTGGAGATTGTTTCTCAGAAAGCATGATCCCAGCAGAAGCTGACTAATGCAAACCACTTGATTTTATAGCAAAGGAAATCACGGCCCCAGAAGGCTGAGGAGTTGAGAACATCCTACAGAGGGATTTGGGCTGAAGGGTAAAAAAAATCAGCAGCAACCTCTATCCGCACCTGTGGAGATGTGAATCTCAGAACTAACCTTTCTCCTCAATATTCTCCAACCTCCTCCAAAATGGACATTTTTGTCCTCATCTAAACGATGCTAGCCAGTAAAAACTGAAGCCTGTAGTTTAAAGTACCACCCAGAATGAGTAAACATTCTAGAGGATAAGACCCTCTCTCCTCCATGGCTCAGAAAGGGTAGAGGTCAAGGAACTGGCCAAGGGGGCAGAGGACACCCCCCCCCTTCCCCTGGTCTTAGTTAACGTACCTGGAGAATTTGGTGCTTCTGCCCCAAGGGAGACAGACTGAGCCTTCTGCCTCTGAAGCCACACCCACCGCCCCGTCACCGTGCGAGCTGCACACCGGCTGACCCGCGTCACACTGACGAGTGCCTGGCCCTGTCACCACTAATGGAAAGGTGGTGCCCATTGCTGGCCATGGATTTCCAAAGCACTAAACTGTAACATACCAAAAATAAAAACGGAGGGCAGGGGAGGAAAGAAGAGGCTACCTTTTAAATACACCCTAAGCCCCAACTTCACCGTTGTTCACACAGCACTATCATCTGTGCCACAGAACACAAGGAGGCAGCGTCTTCACCGATTCCGCAGCCCTGAGTCGTGAGGGAAGGGCCGGGACTGTAGTGGTCCCTGCACTCACCGCATAATAAACCGCAATCTTAGCCCCTGCTTCTGATTTGGAAGATCTTCTCACCACCACGAAAATTAACTCAACTTTCAGTTTGTAAAGCACGTTGAGATGAACTGGACAGTTCAGGAAGTCTCCCGTTTAAAGAGTGAGTTTCTAGAGAACACTGGTGGCAGGTGGGCACTTTCCCAGAATAGACCTCCCCTGATGTTCCCACCTGCCGAGGTTTTCAAAGCAGCCGGCTGGGGGACCCAGTGTCAAGCCATCCCATTAAAAGTCCCAATTCATGTAATGGCAGCTGGGCTGTATTTTAAGCTCTCTGATTGTGTTCACGGCCACGGTCTTAGGTCAACTAACGAGACCTCAGTGTCGCACGCTATCAAACGCAACATGGTATGTTCAACTTGCCCATGAACAAACTGGCCAAACCAGGTAATCAATGAAAATCAATCCATTTACCGTACACAGTTGAAAAGCTGCAAGATCTGGGACATTACCTTGTCTTAGGGGATGTGGTTAGCCATTCTTCGTGTTTCTCAAATGTTATTAAATAAGCTGCAATTTCCTGAAACAGAAGAATAAAAAAATAATAATAACAATTAGCTCACGTCGGCTCCTGAGAGGTCAGAAAGTTCTGTTGCTTCCCAGCGGCCACCTCCCTGGCGAGGCTGGACCCCCATCTCTGCTGGAAAATGCTAGACTTGGAGGGTGCTCCTATTTTGATTTTGCTAAGCCCCTTCCATTCAGCCTGCCGTACAATAATAATCAAAGCACTGGATTTCAAAAGCTGAGTTGGTGGCAAGGACAAAGCTATTTCTCTGTGGGAGGAAAACATCAGACACCATTTCAGATACTAAATGTCATTAATTTGAAGGAGGGACAAACACATGCCAACAACAGGTCTACACTCATGCAAGGTTGTCATTGGGAAGTTTCGTCTGTCTTCTTCTGAAGCCGGACTCATCTTTCATCATTGTCACAAGAGACGTCACATTCCCGCAGCTTGATTCCCACCCCCCTGCCCAAAATCACGCAAAGATTAAAAAGAAAAGATAAAGCCATATTCCAGAGCAAGAGAAAGAGAGAGGTTAACCTTTCCCTCTACTGATAACTTAATCTGTTGAGCGGCGCTTCAGAAAGAAGAGCAATGTCAGCAGAGTTTAAGGCAAAGATGGAGAAAATGTGGGCACCTGAAGGTAAATTAAATATTTATAAACACAACAACATCACTGCAGATAGAATTACTGATTTATTAATAATTTCCATAAAAAGCCAGTGGGTGACATCAACATAAGTCATTGCTCCAGCTCTGGGGCATGATATGGCCCATTACTTCCAGCTCCAAACAGATCTGCTAACATGAAATTGGCAGGGATTGGGAGTTCAGTGAAGGCTGGACTAGTACACATTTCCCTTGATCTTGGTGATGATACGACATGGCGCTGCTGCCCTTGACTATCAAAACATGCAGAGCAGGGGCTTCCTTCTCTACTCTCTGCAGCCGGGGTTCCCAGAGGGCTCGAGATGCAACAGCCCTCCCGCCCAGAGGCTCAAAGCCTTCCTCTGCAGTGAGCCCCCTCTGGGCCTGGACACGACGGAGCTGACACCTGTGACCAGAGATGCTAAACCTGCCCCTGACGGAAATGTGGAGACTCTCACCACAACCAGGTTAGCAGAATAGGTTAAAGTAGAGAACGCCACCCACAGCATGCAGCCTGAAGCCACAGGCTCAGGCGGAGACCAAGGTCTCATATCATCATGGACACCAGCCACTACCACCAGACAGCCAGTGACTGGTAACCCAGAGCCCACACCGCCTCATCCCGGAAGCCCGCATCTTTCACCAAGAACCTGCCATGTGGAATCCTGGGGCCAAAACAGAGCTGCCTCATTGCACAGGTTCCTGTCACTGATTGCAGCTAAAGAAATGGATCAACCAGCACCCTGTTCTCTCTCATCTCTGAGCCTCTTCTGTTCCACACTCTATTTGCCTTCCCTGAGGCCTCCCCGTCGACAGACACCCCCTCCTTTGGCTGGTTCTCCTAACTATCGTGGGCGGGGTCAGCTGCCCATCCTGCATGCTCCCATGGCACCGGACCATCCATTCCCTGTGATTTATCACTGTGCGTCCTAATTGCATGTCTACTTGGATAGCATCCCCCACTGGATCATGAGCTCCTTGAGGGCAGGGGATACGTCATCACTGATGTATCCCCAGGACCTAACAGCGTCCTGACAGGCTTCTGTAGAGGGGAAGGAAGGAGGGAGGGAGGGAGGGAGGTGGGAGGGAGGGAGGGAGGGAGAGTGGACGTAAGGGAAACGAATGCGCAGGTAGAAGAGAGTCCGTGTGTCTGTGTGCATGCGTTCTGGGGGTGCTGTGTGTTTGTATAGGTTTATTATTAGGTGAAGTAATAGCTTGAACGCAGCAAAACGCTTCGGTCCCTAACTAAACCCTTGCCAGTGCTCTAATGAGCTCACGCCACTGCAGCAAGGTGATGGAGCATCGCGGCTAAGTGAAGAGCACATGCTCTGGAAGCAAACAGACCTGGCTTGGGTGCTGGCTCTGCCGCTTGTTAGCTGTCTGATCTTGAGCACACTGCTTACCCTGTAGAAACCTCGGTTTTCTATGAAACTGAGACAGGACCACCTCGTGGGGCTCTTACACGGAGCAACAAGTCTTAATACGCTGACCGGCACATAGCAATGCCACCCGCCGCAGCCAGCGCTATGCTCATCATGAGACTGACCAGCACATAGCAATGCCCACCCCCCCGCCGCCAGCGCTATGCTCATCATGAGATCCACATGATGACAGCTGCCATCTGGAGGCCCCTGACGAGGAAGCAGGTACCAAAATGGTGCGGCTCAGAAGCTACCAGCACTTATCTCCGTAAGTTGCCTGGCTTCCAGCCGGACTGGGATGTCTGAGTCACCTGTCTACTCCGAGGCCCATGTTGCCCAGTCCACACAGCCCATGTCCCTGCTGCGGGTCTTGGTCTGCCTCATCATCAGACAGGCAGACCATGGGCCAGACCCCCTCCCAAAGCTAGGAAACATATCGGGAAAATGGACAGGCACATGCCAAAGAACGACACAGAATAACAGATGCTAACTAGTGTGGAGCAAAGTAAGGACCACTGAAATTCAGAGTAAGGAGAGTCAGCTGGGCCAGGAAAGGGGATGGCTTTGGGAGGAACAGAGACCTCATCATCTGTGTCATCATTACCATCATCACAACAGCTAACATTAGTAGAATGATGTCTAAGGCCAGGTACCGATCTAGGACTTTATGAGGGTTAATTTCAATCTTCATAGCAAACTGTGAAGCAGGAACCATGCCCATTTTATGGGTGGGAAAACTGAGACACAGAGCAGTTAGGTAGCTTGCCCGAGGTCACATGGCTAGTCTCTGTGGAACCAGAACCCAAACCAATGCGGAATGGTTCCAGAGCCTACACTCTCCACTACTGTTCTGAATTTATGATGTGCTCAGAAGGAGAAAAGGAAACCAGCATGTGGAGAGTCATGCTTTTTCCAGCACAGGTCTCCCCACTGACCTGGAGGCATTTCACTGCCCCACCACCCTTCAGGGGACCAAGGGAAGCCAGGCTGAGCACCCATCAGTGGGATTCTCTCTTTCCAGCAGGATCAAGTTCATTTTCACTCAGAAGCCCTCGTGTGATTCATGGGACCATCTACACTTCAGTGACAGGGAAAATACCTTATATTCAGAAACCTTTTACTTAAAATATCTTACAATGCGGAGAAAAACAACAGACTAAAAGAGAGAGAGTCAAACTGACGAAGGGAAAGAGGTTTGAAAAAAGAAAAAAAAAAAGATCTTCAGCCCAACTGTCTGGTCTTTCCCTCTTTCCCCAAAGCTCTACCAACCCAGGACTCCAAGGAAAGCAAATAGAAAGAGATCTGGTCTACCTCATTTTTACAGCGCAGGAAACTAAGGCACAGAGAAGGGAAGGGACTTACCCAAGGTCAGCATTTGTGGCTGACCCAAACTGGGAACCAGGGCTCCTGACTCACAGTGCATGCCTGATCTTGTTGGCTCTCAAACTCTAGTCTGGCCCAGGAAATTCATGGAATGCTCAAACAAGAGAGCTTGCCCCAGAGAAGTGAAAACACTCAAACAAAATCATGTACGCGAATGTTCGCAGCCGGACTATGTTCACAATCACCAAAAGGTGGAAGCACCCCAGCGTCCATCACAATACAGATGGAAACACAAAATGTGCTGAAGCCACATAGCAGAACGCGGTTCAGCCATAAAGAGGAGTAAAGGTCTGATCCACGGTGAACCTTGAACACATGCCGAGTGAAAGAAGCCAGAAAACAAGGCCGCATATTGTAGGATTCCATTGACACGAAATGCCCCAAACAGGCAAATCCATAGAGATGGAAGGTAGATTGGTGGTTTCCAGGGGCTGGGGGGAGGGGACAATGGGGAGTGACTGCTGATGGGTATGTGGTTTCCTTTTGGGGGGATAAAATTATCTGGAACTAAATCGTGGTGAAGGTTAACGCCAAATTGTGAATGTACTAAGTGCCACTAGTAATAAAAAAGAACAAGAAGAGAGGGTAGACATCCGCTGAGTGTGGCACCGGGGTACAGAAAATGCCAGCCCCCCTGCCTACAAGTTGGACCTGAACCCAAAGAGCTACACCCCATGCCCACAGGCCTCCCCCGGCTCCCTGGCTCTCCCTGGTATCTCTTTCTTCTTGGACCCTAAATACTGCAGCAATGCTGAGAAGAATGACCCAACTGTCAAGATGAAGGAATTCACTGCAGGGTCCAAAGCAAAGACTGTCCAGCTTGCAGATTTTAAATGTTCACTTTGTCCCTTGGACGTTCAAATAGAAAAACTGCCGTCAAGGTACGGTGTCTGTGTGTGGAGGGGCTCAGGGAACAACCTGTAGTAGGGTCCGACAGGCCTCTGTATCTGCTCGCCACCAGGTTCAGTCCCTGCAGACCAGGGAGGTGGGTGGGCCTCTCCCCAAAGCACTGACCCAGCCCCATCCAGGAGGGCAGAGGGGGCGAGACCAAGGGGCAGCAAGGCTCCACACTTAGTATCACTGCCTTGTTTCATGCTGTGTCGTGAATTGCCACCATCCAAAGGCATCACCACCTAACTGCCAGGTAAGGCTGGGCCTGTCTGCCCCCCAGATGATGGGGTCTGATGGAGGACTACAAAGCACTTTTTGGTGGTCAGCGGGCTGTGGTCATCCACAGTGGCTGCCCTGAGACTGGTTCTTTTTATCCCTTCCCACCTCAGCCCCTATGTGCTGATTCTGCCCATGTCACCTGCCTGGCCCTGTTCATAGCCCACCTCCTCCAGGGAGTCTTCCCAGCTGCCTCACTCTGTGAACTCTGGCTTCCATAACCTTCTCAGTAATGGCTGCACCACTCCTGGCCTCCCAGCACACAGTACCCGCTGTCGCTAGCATTTCTGTGCCTGCTGGTTCTCTCTCCTAGTTTGGCAATATCTGGGGAGGGTCTGAGTCTCTGAGTCTCAACACTGTAGAGCCCCAGACAATTCTGCATCTGGAGATGACAGCAGACCTAGTGAGGTGGAATGAAAGAATGCCCAGCTCTCTTTGAAAGGACACAAAAAGAGCCCCCGTCTGAGCCGAGTCCTGGTGCAGGCTGGGGCTTGGGCAGGTGAACAGACAGGGTGTGGTTGCCAGTAAGGCTCCGTGCCCTGCGCGCAGAGGTGTTACAGTCTGCTCAGTGCTCCACGTCCAAAACGCGGCACCCAGCCAGCCCGTCAGCACCAGAGCAGCCCTGTCCAGGAGAAACAGGACGTGGGCCACAAGCGCAAGTGAGCCACAGGCGTGATTTTCAAATTTCTAGAAGCTATGCTTGCAAAAAAGTAAAAACAAACAGGAGAGATTAATTTTAATTGCATATTTTGCTCATATATTTTCTATTTTAACCCAGTAGGTCCAAATGATTATGATTTCACTAATTTACAGAAAGCAGTCGTGAGCTATTTCCCATTCCTTTTTGTACTAAAGTTCTCAAAGCCCAGTGTGTCCTTTCCATCGCAGCCCATCTCAGTTTGGAACAACCACACTGCAAGCGCTCAACAGCCACATGCAGCTGCCACACTGGACACGCAGCCCTAGACACAGACATCAGAGGAATCTGCAAAAACAAGATGCCTTCTAAAGCCAAGCCCTCTGCATCCACGGGGCTGAGGGGAGCCCGGGTGTGAATGCAGATGCAGCCACAACAAACACTTCCCCTGGAGCGGGGCTCCTGCCCCACTGGTCCACCTCCGGTGCGAGGAGCTGCGTCCTGCCTCTGGTGTCAGGGGAGGGGGGCACGAAGCTGCACCTGTTTGGGAAAGGATGTGGGATTCTCAGAGGGGCTGAATTCACCCCCATCCCTCAGCCCAAGCTCGCTGTCACTTTCCATTCCCTCTCCAGAAGGAGCCTCCCGCTGCAAACACCCCATAGATTCATCCAGCCCCGAGAAACTGGCTTCCCCTTCAATAATTTCACCTGGAGCAGCCCTCAGAAAAAGGGCAGGAGTCCCTCCCAGGTATCCCTGGAACAGTCTATCTGCGATCTGTCTTCAAGGCATGGGTCCAATGTCAGGGAGAGAGTAGGGTCAGTCTCGAGGGGTCTTTAGTGCTTATTGGGACAAATTAAATAGACAAAAACAAAAAACTATATATAGATACATTTGTTTTTATACTCCTGAGCCCAAGTAATAAAAATATCTGGGGTCTACACAATCTCAGATATTTCACAGACTAAAAAAAATAAGTCTTCAGCCAAGGGATAATTTTTAAAGTTTGTTTTTTATGAGAGTTCTGCACAAGGGTTTTATCTGTAAGGGACCAAAGCTGGGGGTGGGGGGGAGGGGAAACCAGGACTCTCCTAGCAGCTGGCCCCAGCATCTGCTGGAGCCACAAAATGCAATTATATTACTCCCAAACGAGAAGTAAAAATATCTTGTTTCCAATACTCTTGGTTTTAAGACTCATACTTAATGTCCTCTGGGTATTTCAATGGTGCCAGATCTCTGTGTTATGTACTTTATTAGGGATGTGTGAATGTCATATTAATGACTTCTAACCAACATGTTTATAGTGGAAGCACATTTTCCCAGAACCCACCGCTCTCTGCACTTTACAAAAAATAATTGGCCTTAATTTAAATAAATAACCATTCCATAACCCTCTCCCAGGGGCATCTCTCACCTGCCGGGCACCCCATGCATAAAGCTAGTGGGTTTCCCCCTCCATAATATTTCGACCCTGGGTCCAACAGTGTGATGTCCCTTCTCTGTATGTCTCCATTCACTGATGTACTTCTCAAGCACCCAGCTGGCCAAGCCAGCACCCTCTACAGGATGCTCTGGGTCCCCACCCACAGATCAAAAACAGCACCCCAAATCATGCTTTCAAAATGACCAGCTCTTGTTGTCAACAACTAGAATACAGAATAATGGTTTCTTTCCTTTTTTTTTTTTTTATGAGTGGTAGCATAGTTCTATGCTGACAATTTATGAGAATGGTGGTGATTAAGATCTCAGGGATCCAAGGGCATCTGGAAGACTTTCTACAAAATGATAAAGTAGCAATTCAGGATAAATTCCTAACAGCCCAGACTTCTGCAATAAAGTCTGGCCCAGTTGGCTATCTTATTTAGATGTGGTAAAGTGTTGTCATGACCATCAAAGTGCCAATCCAAGCAGAAACAATGAACCGTCATAAAAATGTTCAGAGAGAGACTTGGTGAAGAAGCAAACCACCCAGTCTTTCATTCATTTCATTATCCACTCAATGGTTCAATCATTTGATGAATTATTGAGCACCTACTATACACCAGGCACTTTGCAAGGCCCTAATGATACAGACATGTGAGTAATGGTCCTGAGAAATACAGCTGGGAAGACAAACAGGGCTGCAGGATCCAGGGCTATTTGTCAACTACACAACAGATGATGACACCAAACTAGCAGCACAGATCATGTGTCTGTGCTGAGAAGAGAAGGGAAGGTTTAAACTGGGTCTTGAAGAGTGAGTAAGAGGTTGCCAGACTGACGAATGGTAAAGGCATGAGGGGAAGAAAACTGTAAGTGCAAAAGCAGGAAGGTGGGAGAAGCAAATGTGGTTGGGGAACTTTGAGCAATGGGAAGTAGGCAGAGTCTGCAGGGCACGGGGAATGACAGAACCCAAAGCTGCGAGGGCAGGCAGGCACCAGACTGGGGAGGAATTAAAATGACCAGTGGATGGAGCTTTACCCATTAGAGCCAGGGAAGTCACTGACAGCTCTCCTGTGGAGGGGAGATACAAGAAGAGCTGTGCTTGAGAAATAGCACTCTGATGGTGTGATGGTGGAGAGGGACAACAGCCCAGGAAGGACAGGATGGGATCCTGAACGACAATGTGGGAGTGGGAGAGTGGGAAAAAAACTGAATTTTTTCAAAAGTGAAGTAAACAGGCTTGAAAGCCAACTGGCCGGAACAAGGCAGTGAAGGCATCTTCAAAGCAAAGGAAGCCCGGGGTGCTGAATGTACCCACAGATGCGCTGGTTTGGTGCACACCATGTTTGTTCCCATTTGGTGTTTTTGCCAACGTTTCAGGATTGGGAGATGAGCATTTCCAACTTTTCTTGAAAAATAAGATCTGGCAACTCTGGACCCATGTTCCTGCAGAGCATCCACTGGATGGGGCTGAGAAGCTGCCGCTGTGGGTAGGCACGAGCTCTCAGATGGCCACCTTCCCCACCTGGCTGGCTTTCTTCCCTCACAACACCTACTTGGACCTTGTAGGCACATGACTTTTGGGCTCCCACTCTGATGTTTCTGGCATTGAAAACAAAGAGGATTATAAGACATAAACCATGCCGGTTATCCAGAAAGAAAATACATTTAGAGCAATAGATTTTAGAAGAGAGATATGTTAGGAGCACCTGGGTGGCTCCGCTGGTTGAGCATCTGACTCTTAGCTACAGCTCAGGTCATGATCTTAAGGTCGTGGGATTGAGGCCCACGTCAGGCTCCACACTCAGTGCAGAGTCGGCTTGAGATTCTCTCTCGCTCTCCCTCTGCCCCTCCTGCTCTATGCTCTCCTTCTTTCTCTTTCTCTCTCTCAAATAAATAAATAAATCTTAAAAAAAAAAAACAAGAAGAGAGTTATGTTAGCCAGAGCAGTCACTGCCCTCAATACAATAGTTGTCAATTAATCTGGACCTAAGATTGCCCCACCTTCTATTTCAATATTGTGTCAGTTGTCAATGATTATCTTTTAGCTCCAACTTCACCCTTATTTGTCCTGCTTTGTGACACTGATGATGGGCCCTGTAAATATTTCTCCTGGGCAGCCTAGCAAAATCCTACGCTTCATCAACAGAGAGCAACGAAGTCACCCTGCAAGATGATAGTGGCAAGAAGACGTCTCCTTTCTGGTTTCTGTGCTCTATCATTATTACTATCATCATCAATATTATTCAGAGCTCCAGCAACACCCCACAGCACACTCCCTCGCTAACAGGCTACACCTCTGATCCTCCCAATGCCCTCAAGCAACAATGAGCCACCTCTGCAGACCAACTGCAGCCCATACCCTTTGGCAGCCAGCATGTTCCTGTGTTGGCCAGGTGCTCTGAAAAAGTCCGAATTTCAGCCCGAGTCTAGTCCCTAGATTATTTATGGTCTACTCTTCCTCAACCTACGGGCAGTAGCTGCTCTTCCAGTGATACCTGGTACTTCTAGAACCCTCAGAATTCTCTTTATCCCTATTGGTAGTCAACTACCCTTTACTAATTAACAATTCTTTATACTAAATTTTCTCTGTTCAAATAACCAATACGGTTTCTGTGTCCTGACTGGACCCTAATAAGAATCAGCCACAGTCCTGAGGATAGTGGTAACCTCACTGCGGTGTCATCCTAGAAAACATACTAAAAAGCAGTGGGTAATGAAAAGACACCTAAAGGAGAAGGAGCATGTGTTGGGGGAAGTATCCAAGTTACCCCAGGGAGGATTCTGTATCAACTTTCCCAGATGCCAGTCACACAGTAAGTAGTTTGAAAGGCATTGGAACGATGTATACCCTTAATTTGTGAGATCCAATCTGCCGTTTTGGGGAGATAAAAAAGCATTTCTGGTAGAGTAGAAAAGTGTCACTCCATCTACCTCTGGCTTTGTGATTTCGGTCAAGTGACTTGACATTTCCTCACCTGAGCTATGGGATAAAACACTGTATTACATAGGGTAATATATGCAGATTGTAGGCACACAGTAGATCGCTGGGCTATAATGTTTTTAATCAGCTCTGTCGAGGTATAATTTACATACAATAAAAGGCAACTCATTTATGTATTTATTCATTCATTCATTTTGGTGGTAATTCCTTCTGATATTTTTCTATAGCAATGTACTTTATTTTTTTATTTTTTTAAGATTTTATTTATTTATTTGAGGGAGAGTACACACATGCATACAAGTCGGGGTGGGGGGGCAGAGGGCATTTCAAACCAACCCTGTGCTGAGCACAGAGCCCCAACACAGGGCTCAGTCTCACGACCCTGAGATCACGACCTGAGCCAAAATCATGAATTGGATGCCTAAGCTATTGAGCCACCCAGGCACCACAATGTACTTTATTTTTTTAATTGAATACAATGTTATATTAGTTTCAGGTGTATGACATAGCAATTCAACATTTATATACATTATGCAATGCTCACAATGGTAAGTATAGTTACCACCTGTCATCTGCAAAGTTATTATAGTATTATTGACTATATTCCCTACACTGTATGCTTCCTCCCTGTGACTTATTTCATAACTGGAAGTCTGTACCTCTTAATCCCCTTCACCTATTTTGTCCATCCCCTCCACACTTCTCCCCTCTGGCAACCATCAGTATGTTCTCTGTATTTGAGTATGTTTCTGATTTTTTGTTTGTTTGTTCATTGGTTTTGTTTTTTTAGATTCCATATGTAAGTGTAATCATACAGTATTTGTCTCTTTCTGACTTATTTCACCGAGCATAGTAACCTCTAGGTCTATCCATGTTGTTATAAATGGTAAGATTTCATTCTCTTTTAGGCTAAGTAATATTCCATTGTGTATATATATACCACTTCTTTTTCATTCATCTATTGATGGACACTTAGGTTGTTTCCATATCTTGACTATTATAAATAGTGCTGCGATAAACATATATCTTTTCTAATCAGTCTTTTCATTTTCCTCAGGTAAATACCCAGAAGTGGAATTGCTGGATCGTAGGGTACTTCTATTTTTAACTTTTTAAGGAACTTCCATACCACTTTCCACAATGGCTGCACCAATTTTCATCCCCACCAACAGTGCAGGAATGTTCTCTTCTCTCCACATCCTCGCCAACATTTGTTATTTCTTTTCTTTTTGAACTAGCCATTCTGACGGGTGTGAGGTGGTATCTCGTTGCAGTTTTGATTTGCAGTTCCCTGATGCTGAGTGATGTTGAGCACCATTCATTTGACTGTTGGCCACGGGTATGTTTTCTCTGAAAAAGTCTATTCGGGTTTTCTGCCCATTTCATGATCAGGCTGATTCTATTCATTTTAAATGTACAGTTCAATGAATGTTAACAAATATATTATGTATCTATCACCACATTTAAGATATAAAATGTTTCCAGCACCATGAAAATTTCCCTCATACCCCTTGTCAGTCAATCTCCATCATACCTCCAGCCTCAAGCACCCATTGATCTGCTTTCTCTCCTTGCAGATTATTTTTGTCTGCTCTAGAATTTTATGTAAATGAAACCATACAGTATGTATTCTTTTCGTGTCTGGCTTCTTTCATTTGAGATAATGTTTCTTAGATGGATTCATGCCGTTGTGTAGTAATCCATTCCCTTTTATTGCAAAGTATTATTTCATTGTAAAGATTTGTCACAATTTGTCTATTCATCCAAATGTTGTCAGATATTTGTGTTGTCCAGTTGTGAGCTGTTATGAATAAAAATTCATAAGGAATTAATATTCATTCACAAGTCTTTGGGTGGGCGTGTATTTTCATTTCTCTTTGGTAAAAACCTAGGGCGTGGAATCACTTGGTCATTTGGTAAGTATGTGTTTAACTTTACATGAAACTGCCAAACTGTTTTCCAAAGTGGTTGCACTGTTTTATTTCCATTAGGAATGTTTATGAATTAAAGTTGCTCCACATCCTTGTCAACACTTGGCACTATCACGCTTCTCTATTTCAGCCATTGTAGTGTGTACATAACTATCTCATTGCAGTTCAATTTGCTTTTCCCTAATAAAAAATGATATATAACATTTTTTTCATGTGCTTATTGACCATTTATATATTTTCTTTAATAAAGTCTGTTTTAATTTTTGCCCAATTTTTAGTAGGGTTGTCTTTTTATTGCTGAATTATAATAGTTCATTTTGTATTTTGGATATGAATCCTTCGTAACGTTTATACATGATGAGATTATGAGTGTTTTCTTCCCATCTCCGGCCTACTTTTTAATTATCTTAAAGATATATTTCAAAGAGCAGAAGTTTTGTTGTTGTTTGTTTTATGTTTTGAGAGAGAGAGAGCGCAAGGGGGTGGGCAGAGGGAGAGTGGGGAGAGAGAATCTTAAGCAGGCTCCACACCCAGCATGGAGCCTAACGTGGGGCTTGATCTCACAAACCTGAGACCATGACCTGACCCAAAATCAAGAGTCTGACACTCAACCAACTGAGCCACCCAGGCACCCCAAAGAGCAGAAGTTTTTAATTTTAGGTTAAATTCAATTTATCATTTTTTTTCTTTTCTTGCTTAATTAAATCTGTGTCGACTCCAAGTTCTCTGCTTTCTCTTGTGAATGTCTAGACTGTATTTAGTGTAATTATCAAATTGGTTGAGTTTAAATTTACAGTCATACTATTTGTTTTCTAATTGTTCTATTTGTTCTTTGTTCCCTTTTCCTCTTTTTTTTTCCCTTGGCCTTCTGTTGGAGTAACTGATTTTTTTTTATTTTTAGTATTCCATTTATCTCCACTACTGGCTTATTAGGTTTGCCTCTGTCTCATCTGTGGTTGCGCTAAGATTTACATTTTGCCTCTTTAACAGAATCTACCTTTAAATAATACTAGACCCATCGTGTGTATTGCAGACTTAAACAGTATACTTCCACTTTATCTCTTCTCTCATTCCTGGTATTGTCTATTGTCATATACTTTACTTCTAGATATGTTCTAGACCCCCAATGCAGTGATTTAAACAATTGATTATCTTTTAAAGAAATAAAAAAATGAAGGAAAATATCTTGTATTTACCTACACATTTACCATCTTTAGCACTCCTCATTGTTTTGTATAGCTCCAAGTTTTCATCTGGTGTCATCCTTCACACGAACCTCCTTTAACATTTTTATAGTACGGGTCTCCAAGCAACAAATTTTCTGATGTGTGTGTGTGCCTATTGGAAAACATCTTTACTTCACTTTCTTTTTTTTTTTTTTAAGGATAATTTCACTGAATATGGAATTCTCAGCTGACAGGTTTTTTTCTCTTCAGCACATAAGAGATTTTACTCCACTGTCTTCTGGCTTGCATGGTTTCTAATGTGAAATCTGCATAAATTCTTATCTTTGTCTCTTGTAATGTGTCTTCCCCCCCCCCACCCCCTGCCAACCCTGCCTCTGGTTGACTTTATCATTGATTTGAAGCAATTTGATTATGGTGTGCCTTGCTGTGGTTTTCTTTGTATTTATCTTGCTTGGGGTGTGTGGAGCTTCTCGGATCACTACGTTTATGATTTTCATCAAATTTGGAAAACTGTCAGCCATCATATCTTTAAATGAAGAGTGTTAGGCTTTGCTCTGGCAGGCATTTGAGTTACTTGTAGAATAACCTGATCCTCTTAAGACTTAATCTTTGTAAAGATGGGTCTACAGTACCTCTTACTCTAGAAATGTTTTGCCCTACTATTATTTTTTTTTCCTTCTGTACTACATGTCCCATTTGTCCAATCTGGTTGGTCAGAATTTGAATACCTCCCAGTCCTGTATTTCTGGGGACTTTTCACCTTACAGCCCTAGGTGCTTTTAGCCCAACCTTGGCAAATTTCAACAGTTCAATATCCAATAGATATTTCCAGAGGACCCAGGAAGATTTCTGGAGCACTTTCTCCACAAGGCTTTCTACTCTCTGACATTCTGCCTTCTGATATTCGCCCATCTCAATCTCCCCAAATTCTGATATCTGTCTCTTCAACTCAGCAAGATGACTGTACTCTGTTTGGGGTAATCTCCCTGAAACCAAACTTGAAATGCCTCCAAGCAGAATACCAAGTGGTTGTCAGACTCACAATATCCACTTGGGAACCAAAATCCTACCCTGACTATTGCATAACATCTGACAATATTATTCCACATGTTTTGTCCGGTTTTATATTGTTGATGGCAAGAGGACAAATCTGGTCCCAGTTATTCCATCATAGACAGCAGCAAAAGTCTTGCCATGAATTTTTAGATTTTTAGGTTTTTGTTTTATTCTTTGAGAGGTCAGCAAACTGATGAATAAAGAACATAGCCAGGGTTAAAACTTTGAGGGTACCATTGTTGCCTCAGAGAGAAGTTATTCTGAGGTCTATGGGGATCCAGGCTTTCTCCAATATCAAAAAGTGGGAGGAAGAGATAATGTCCAGGGACAAGTGAATACTGATTCTGCTTTAACAATACCCACCCTTCACGTCTACCCTTGGATGAAGATGTAGACTTGCTGATCTGACAGATTCAGTTCAAGAATCAGAGGAGCCTAAAAGAGCACAGATTGTTGTTATAAGTCCTTCCAGAATAGTGATATAAACCTGAATATAAAACAGAAGCAGTGTTGCAAGAATTTGGCTTCTTTTTCAACCTTGGCAGGATTCTATCTGCACAGAAAGTGTCACTGACAGTCACACACTGCCAACTCCCATTAAGAACTAGGGACAAGGGACAAGCCATGTAAAAATATCCTGCATCTGCTGGTCTTTGTGTACCCACCTCCCTTTAAGATAAATTCTGAATCCCTAGCTATGAAAATCAGAAATTCATATTAGGGTGTGTTTTTGTGTGTAGGTGTGTGTCTGTTCTCTTCTTACCAATAGATAAGCCCACCCACAATGATAAATCTACCTCTGCTCTAACATTAACCAATAGAGCCCTTTGGAAATGGGTCTCAAATCATTCAAAGAGGTCAGAAAAGGATTTGAAGGTAGCAACAATGGTTCTGGTGCCTATAGGGACAGCATAGTGGTGGGCATTTTGACTTCCTTTTGGCCCTTCCTGCCTCCAAGTAAAGCAGAGCCACTTAACTCTGAACAACTAAATTTCCTTGCAGAACAAACACTAACACTCATCCCAACCCCTCCCCCACCCCAAATCCAATAAAACTAATAAAAACAGAAGCAAGCCATCTTAAAATTAACACATCCAAGATACAAGCAGAAACCATTGATCAAAACCTCCTATCTTCCCTCACAGCCGACAGTTCCAGAGCAGCCCTAACACCCCATAATGGAATCCCATTATCTACAAAGGAAACTCGTTCCAGAAGAGAGCCACAAACAAAGAGAGAATCAAAGGAGGCAGGCAAAGGGGGAGACTCCAGCGCTTGCCTCTGCCCCCAGAGGAGGGGTACCACACTCAAGCTGAGAGAGCCATTAGAATTGCAGCAAGGAGGAGGTACTTGCCATAAGTTACAGAACTGAGAATGAAATTAAGGAAGAGTCCAGTGGGGAAGAAAGGCTTGAAAGCTTACTTCTTTCCATCTGTGCAAAAGCAAAACAAGCTCATTTCATGTAGGAAGAAAATTGAGTCAACAAATATCTGTCCTTAAATTCCAGAAGCGCCTGAATTTGGAAAATACAGGGATTTCAGCTAAAGTAGGGAGCAAGTAAGATTAATTAGCAAATGCCTCAAATCCTTAATTCACACTTCAAACAAACAAGTTAATTGTATAGCTAACAGAGTGTGACTTGATTATAGGCCACTGGTGGCCATTAATAGATGAAAGGTGTTTGGATTTCAATAGTGTTTGGATTTCATAACCCGCCTTCATAAAAGAAGTTAAGCTTAGTCACCACCTCCATTTGCTAACACCTGTGATCATGAATCCCACACGGCAAGCAAGCACCCCAGTTCTGAGCTTTTGGAATTGAAGAGTAAACAGGAGAAGAATTCATGAATTTTCTAGAGGTAATTGTTCTACTCTGCTTTGAAGAGCAGTTGAGTTTGGTCTCGGAAGACCTTAACATATGCATAAACACAGACTTCCTAGCTGACACACAACTCAAAAGGCCCACTGCTATGCTGTTTCAGCAGGAATCCCTTTGGGGGAGCAGAACAGGGCGAGGCTCCAATCTGCAGATAATACTGATCAATCGTGCAGATACCCTATTCCCAAAGACACAAACGTAGGTCCATATGAGGCCTTAATTAAAACTACAAATGGAAGATGCATCCAAAACCTGACCATTGATAGTCTGTATCAGTCTTCCCTTTGACGAGGTGGGCCCTACCCTCAGAATCTCAGGTTACTTTAAAAGGAAAAAAGAGATCTTCCTCTTCTCTTGTTTCTTGATAGTATCAAGGAGTAAGATGAATGATAAGGAGCCCACAAGCATCATATTGTGTCATATGAAGAACAGCATAGGCTGCAGGGCAGAAAACACAGCCAGTCAAATATATCTTTCTGAGAAGGGTGTGATGTGATGATGCATGTAATGTCAAAGCTTTTATTAAAAGGGAGCTTCCTTCTCAAAGGCTCACAATATGGCAATATCAATCGGAGGAGGACAGAATTGGCCTTTTTTCCTGGTCATATAAAAAAGAAAAGGATTCCAGTAAAGGGAGGCCTTTCCTGTCCAGTGTGGTAACAGTCTACGAAGAATTCCCAGTGTGTCTGCAGCCAGCTGCACCCCTCAAGGGAGCAGCCTTGATGCAATATTCTTATCTTTACTTGTTAGGCTCCATCAATTCCTTGGAAATCTGGGTCAGTCATTATGGGGGATAGAAACCATAGGAAAGACCTAGGACCTCACTTCAAAAAGCTTTTGATCTTGGAAGATTAGGCACCTAAACTAGAAAGTGGTGTGAGACTCTAAGACCAATAAGATCCAAAGTGGGCCATGGGAAGTCCAGGCCAAGTGGACAGAAGCTTATTGAGTCGCAGTAAGAAACCAACATGCCAGGGCAGGGGAGAGGGAGTAAGGGGCTGCTGTCCTTGGTCCTGAACCAACCAGGGCAGCAGTTTCTTACTGTGAGTCACAGCCCATGAACCCATTAGTGAGTCCTTAAATCAACCCAGGGTGGGAACTGATATTTCTTTGGAATGGAATGGAATGGAATGGAATGGAATGGAATGGAATGGAATGGAATGGAATGGAATGGAATGGAATGGAAGTAGAGTGGAATGGAATGGAAAATATCAGAGTACACCAAAGGTAGCATTGTTTCTTGAAATTCCTGTTCAGATATTTCATCACAGATTAATATATATGTGTGTGTTCTGGATCATGACATGAAATGTATTTCTGGATGTCAAGGACAAGTATTGGGACATCACTGCTCTAGGATACAGTTGTTTCTGTCCATCCTTGAACATGAAGACTCCAGTCCCCAGGAATTCTGATGGAAGTTGCAACTAAGAAGCAGTGGTAGAAGAGAATGCAGGATGAAAACAAGAGAAACAAATAAATAGAAAACCACAACTACTCAGAGATTGTAAGAGAATGGATGGGGAGATTTTTTTTTTTTTACATGAGTTACCCAAATTGCTGAGATTTGGTCCCTGCAAAGTTGAAGCAGGAGGCATGTTGCCCACCTCTACTCCCAACACTACAGGTGTTTCAAAAAGAAGGTAGCTGCATGACAAACTCAGGCAACACTGGCTGTTTTATTATCAGTTCTTTCATCCTTTGGTCCTCACATTCAATGAAGGGCTTTAACTCAGCCTTAAAGGCTCTACTGTAAACTAGGAATAATGACTGTACCTGTGTCAGAAGGTGGTGATGAGGATTACATGAGTTAATTTATGCCAAGTACTTCAAACAAAGCCTGGAACTCAGTAAATGCTATATAAGGGTTAACTACTATCATCACTTTACTTTGATACAAGTTGAGGTGGCAAACTCAAAGATTTCATATTACACAGCCATTAAAAACATGCATGAGAATTTAATGCTTAAAATACAATATTGAGGAGAAAAACTGAGAAAAAAAGCTGTGTAACAGTATACAATTTCAAATATGTTTTACACATATAAGCAGTATAACAATCTCAATTATGTTTTAAAAGAGTTCATAAAAATATTGGGAAAAAATCTCCTGAAACGTTAACCGCAGTTGGATTTGGGTGTGAGGCCTTAGATAAATTTCTCTTTTGTACATTTCCTTCAACTTTCCAGTTTTTTCTACAATTAGTACGTGTTTTTATAATCAGAAAAGAAAATACTTCAGAGACTCTAGCTCAAAGTCCAAATGGCTTTCATCTTGAAATGTGCCATTCTGCAAAGCAGGCAATAAAACAGAATATAGGAGTGAGCACGGCAACATGCCTCATTTGCATAGTCATGCAGATAAGCCAACCACTTAACAGGACTATGGTGCTTCTGACTTTCTGATCTTTCTATGCCACTTCACAGCTGCTGAAAATGTTGGGAATATACCCAAACTTCTGATTTACTTCCAACCCCAGGAGGGCAGAGTATCAGAGATTACTGAAACAACCCTGGATGCAGACACACCAGCTCAGGTCCTCCTGTCCACGCCTCAGCCACAGAAGCTGGACAACAGCACTGGCAAACATGCAGGAGCCCTACTATGTGCCAAGCACTGGGGGTTCAACAGCATCTCATTTTATCTTTCCCAACAGCTCTATGACACAAGTAATAGCATTGTCCCTTTTCACAGACAAGGAAGCTGAGAGTTTAAAAAAGCAGAATAGCCAAACTAAGGAAAGAGCCCAGATGTCCATCAACAGATGAATGGATAAAGAAGATGTGGTCTATATATACAACAGACTATTACTGAGCCATCAAAAAGAATGAAATCTTGTCATTTGCAACAACGTGGATGGAACTAGAGGGTATTATGCTAAGCGAAATAAGTCAATCAGAGAAAGACAATTATCATTTGATTTCTTCACTCATATGGAATTTAAGAAACAAAATAGATGATCATAGGGGAAGGGAAGGAAAAATAAAAGAAGATGAATACATATACAAACCATAAAAGAAGCTTAACTCTAGGAAACAAACTGAGGGTTGCTGGAGGCAAGGTGGGTGGGAGGGATGGGGTAACTAGGTGATGGGCATTAAGGAGGGCACATGATGTAATGAGCACTGGGTGTTATATACAACTGATAAATCACTGAATTCTACCTCTGAAACTAATAATATACTATATGTTAATTAACTGAATCCAAATAAAAAAAAAATTTAAGGTAATGTTACCATTCCATCCTATGCTCCCCCTCAGGGCAAACTCCTTCCAAAGAGTGTCCAAACTAGCTGCCTCAACTTCTCTCCTCTCACCCTTTCTTAGGCCCATTCCTATCACGTTTTTACCCCCACCATTCCATCAAGACAGTGCTAGTCACCATCACCAACAGCTTCCACACTGCTGAAGCCAGTGCTATTTCAGAGCCTTCATCTTGCTTGCCCTCTCATCTCCCTCCTTGTGGAAACACTACCTTCACTCAGCCTCTCAGACCCCCATCTCTTTCTCTCTTGGTCTTGCTTCTGTTTCTCTGACTGCTATTCTCAATATGGTTCACTCCTTCCTCCTCTCCTGCCCTCTAAACACTGGAATGCCCCAAAGTTCAGTCCTTGGGCCTCCTCTCCATCTCCCCCCACCTTGCCACCTCATGGAGACTCAGAGCTCCAAACATCATTTCTACACTGACTACCCTAATTTTCTACTTTCAGCCTGGACTTGTACCCTGAACTCCACTCATATATCCAGCTACCTATTAAATAACCATCTGCATACCTGCTAGGAATCTTATACTCCACATGCCTCACATGTGAATGCTTGAACACCCCTCACATACCCACACACAAAACCTCCTCTTCCTATAGCTCCCCCATCTCGGCAGATGATAACTCCACCCTTCCAGTGGCTCAAACAAAACACCTGAGAACCATCCTTGTCTCTTCTGCTCACAGATCATGAGCAAATCCTCTTCATTTTACCTTCAAAATATGTCCAAATCCCAACACTTCTCCCTCCTTTCTTGCTGCCCCCTTGGTTCCAGCTGCCAGCACGTCCCACCCAGACGACTGCAGTGGCCTCCCAGATGGTCTCCTGGTTTACGCCAGTGAGGGGCTTCCTTTAAGATGGTTCCCACCTCACTCAAAGTCAAAGTTGAGGTCCTCAGAGTAGTCTACCAGCCCTGCATGATCTGGCCCCACTCCCTCTCTGATCTATTCCCTGCACTCTGCTCCCTTGCTACTCAGTAGACAGACCAGCATGCTCCTGCCCCAGGGCCTTTGCATTTGCATTTCCATGAACCTAGAAGAGACCCCTCTCAGAATTCCACTTGGCTCATTTCCTCACTTCCTCTGGGTCTCAATCCAAATGTTTATCAGTAAGGCCTTCCCTAATCACCGTATAAATAGCAACATCCCCTTTTGTACTCTGTCCTCACCCTCATGATTTTTCCCCCATGGTATATATTCCCACCTGATATTCTGCAATACAGTATACATACTGCTATACTGTTTATACTATTTTTTTTAATTGTCCCTCTCTGTTCTTACTGCCACCCTCACTAAAATGCAGAGATTTTCTCCATTTTGATCACAGCCCCTAGAACACTACTTGACCCAGATTCAATAAATATTTATTGAATGAACAAGCAAACAAACAAATAAGCCTGTTCAAGGCCATCTGGCTAATAAATTCTGGTGGCAGGTTTCAGACCTAGACCTTGTGTCTCCAGAGCCCACACACATCCCATCTACATTCCCCTGCCTCTGGTTGCCAAGACATGTTGCCTGACAACCTCGCAAAGTCAGAAATATCCAACCAGTATGCAGCCAGGGAGGAAGTTGGTGTGAGCCCCCACATGGCTTATAGGACCAAATATTTGAAATGAGAGGTTTGCACTAGGAAATTCAGGACATATGATCATGACACTAATACCATGCATCACGTAATGCAGATTGGATGAGTTCAGCGTTGACAGAGTGGTGAGGGAGCTGATCTCCACACAGACCAGACTACACACAAAGCCCCAGCAAGCATGTAACAAGGATTTACCCTTGACCTCAAGAAAGCTCAGAAGACACAAGGCAGATGGGCCAGCACAAATCCATCTTTACTATCAGAGAGAAATAGCCCCAAACCCTGATCTACCAACAGAGCCACTAGCCTCTGCTTCATCCCTCAAAGACTGCATGGACAGTCAGCCCTATCCTCTCTGCTCATGTCCTGATGACCCCAGGCAGGAGGACACAGGGTATTTGCACCACATTATGCCCCAAATCCTTTGCTTTCATTGGTCCTAGGCATTTCCACTTTTAGCTTCTTTCACTTATTTTGTTTAAAAAGTCAATCTCTGCATGATCCAATAGGAGCCCGGAGACTAGATAAGATAGTGAGATTAATCTACAGCATCTGTGTTTAATGGTTAGATATTAATTGACCTTTTTAAAGTGTGTAAATCGGTCCGTTTTCAGTCTTTGTAGTCTGTTCATTCTCAGTAATAGAGGAGCAATTCTCATCAACAGCTCTATACTACGTATCACCTTGTAAAACTATAGTCCGCTTCTTTTTAAAAAATAAAATAGATTTATCATGATTTGAAATACAGAAAGTCATTAAAATAATAATTAAAAACACAACTACAAGCACAATAAAAGTTCCATGATAATAAACCACATTTTAATGTATACTAATTCTTCTAATGATTTACTCTCTACATCTTACAGGGTCAAATCAATGTCTGTACCCCCCAAAAAAAAGAAAAAAATTCAATTAAATTCTATTCACTGTATCTTTCAAGTGAGTCTATTGTTTGCTTTTGTTTCCTATCAGGCCATTTGTCAGTTGTTCTAGCCCAAGATTACAAATAGGAGGGACATGGCTCCATCAAGGTCAGGAGAAACACGTCCAAATCCTACCCAATCCACCTTCACCATCTCCTGCTCATTTGTCATTTGTGACCTTGCTCGAAGAGGGGAAGAGAAGGGGGAGGCACCATTCCACCCCATACTCCCGCACTAGCCCTGGGCCTGCGGGCTCTGGCTAACGTGCCCTCCCCTCTCACGCTCAGCCAGCAGAGCTACCTCCGTGCGGGAGCAGAAGCCACTTCTGCCAGAGGTGGCAGCCTGTGGCTCAGACTGGCCCTCGCTAAACTTTCTCTTGCCCAAACACACACACACACACACACACACACACACACACACACACACAGGCAAGCCTCCCCTTCTGACGTGCACCTTGCCTGGGTGCTCAGAGCCAAAGAAAGCACCTCTGCTCCCCAGTCCCTTGCACCAAGACTCACCGAGTCTTTACAATGCCTGAGTGATTTTTCTAGAATTAACACATACGGCGCACGCATGCACACACAGATGATTCTATGCCTAAGAACAATGGCCGGTACCGACAGTTTGATGAGATAGAAGGATGGAGCATGGAGGCTCCTGGGAGGACACTTCTGCCTGTCCCCTCCCTGCCACCAACAGAGATGGGCATTGCCCGTGATGTGCTGGAGTCAACGTGGAGACGGGGTCCTGGTCCAGGCCTAGGTCTGAGCTGACCACCTCCTTTGTTGTCACCACGAGGGCTCACTAGGTGTGACCTGCATATGAGATAAAGCCAGCTTCTCAAAAGGCATTTGCTGTGCAAAGCTCAAGGAGCATTAGCATGCAGAAAGGGAAATGCGACCCCAGAGGCTGACTCTAGAGCCACGGGGAGCCAGCAGTGACCACCAGCTCCAGAATCACACCTACTTTTCAAGTAAGGGAAAACACGTTACTGAATGAAAATTATTTACTTCAGGACCCAACATGAATTAATGAGGAAGCTGAAATAAGGCCAGAAGTGGTTATTTAATATCTGTTTCTTGTAAGTCTAGAAAGTCTAGTGAAACATACACATCTTCTTTCTGGAACCTTCCTGGCCGTGATGTCAGGAGAGCCTGTGGAGCCTTCTTGAGGTGCCCCCATGTGAGCTGCACTGATTTTGCTCTCTTCCTTTTCATTGACCCAAGAAAGAAGGGGTGCCTGCAGCCCCTGAGGCTGTCACATCCAGGAGCTGGCCATTCCAGGCACTTCCAGACCCCGCCTGCAGCAGAGCCGTCTTCCTCCAGAGACCAAAGGGCATATCCTACCAAGGAGCCGCCCTTCGACCCAAGGAGCAAGAGCATCAGAAGAGGATGAACAAGCAAGCCTGGGGGAGGCCAAGGAAGGGAGCAGGAAGTGGCAGAGGTTCTCATTAAGCAAGACAGCCTCATGCTGGTTCTAGGCTTTATAAGTCTCAGCTGCACAATGCTTTTTAAAATATAGGTGCAATTTGGGCCTGTGGTTAATACTGTTTAATTTTATTTTGCACTCTGTAATATTTTCCCAAGCTGGGCCTAGAGTACGTCTGGTGTCTCACTCAGCTCCAGACCTGGCTGGCCTGGCAAAGGCGCCCGGTCAGGCAGCTGTGTGCAAGTTCTTGGCCACCCCACTGCCCGTCCCTCTCCCCGCACGCCCCTCACATCCCTCAGCCACCCCACCACGCTGCCAGCCAGTCTCTGCCTGGCTGCTCCCCTTAGCCACTGACACAAGATCAGTCCTGCTGGCCGGTCCGTGGTCCGGGTCATTTGTTCATGCCTCCAACAGCTATCTATTGCCTCCTCACTCTGTGCTAGGCAGTCTGTGTCCAATTCTGCTTTAGAAAATATGATAACTGTGATCGCGGGGGAAGGAAGTGAACCTCCAAAAAAGAAATTGTGGAGTCTAATCCCAGTTCCACCACTTCCAAGCTAGGTGACCCTGGGCAAGACACTTCACATCTCAGAGTCTCTTTTCTGTCCTCAGGGGGTCTCTGGGAGGTCTGAGGTCTAGGGCAGATGAAGCAGGAGAGCGCTCTGCACGGCGCATGGCACGAGGCAGATGCTCGATAACTGACGATGCTCCTACGTGGTTAATGTTGACAGCCTTGGGGCGCCTGGGTGGCACAGCGGTTAAGCGTCTGCCTTCGGCTCAGGGCATGATCCCGGCATTATGGGATCGAGCCCCATGTCAGGCTCCTCCGCTATGAGCCTGCTTCTTTCTCTCCCACTCCCCCTGCTTGTGTTCCCTCTTTCGCTGGCTGTCTCTATCTCTGTCTAATAAATAAATAAAACCTTTAAAAAAAAATGTTGACAGCCTTCATCAGGTGCCTTTGGGTTAAGGGAACAACAGCCAGGAAAGAAAAAGGTTCCGTGAAATAAGAAGATGACACCCATAAGACAATGGGGGGCTAGCGGGCCCGCGAGGGCACTAGGTGTCTGAAGCCTGCCTTTCCTGCCTTACCGCTGTGCAGGGACCAGGCCAGCCGCCCCTCCTGCTGTCCCAGGGGCTCTCCAGCAAGAGAATGATGAGGGACAATGCAGAGGGTCCATCTTCCCTCTCCATAAAGACAGGACAATAACTCCACTCGGCTGAAACATCCCATAAATGCTAGTATGTAAAACGAAGAGGAGAACGTTCATGCCCAGCATGCTAAGAAATAAGAAAGAGACCGTCTCAGGGCAGTCCCCAGAGCGGCCGGGAGGGCCCCCTGTGATGGACAGGTGCCGGCAACTAATCAGGAGCTGGGGGGCTACATGGGGACCAGTGTTCTGTAGCCATGAATTTTTCTGAATCCCAATAAAGTGCCGTTTACTTTATTTGTCCAGATTATTTATAAATGGATTTTTCAATAAAAAACAGAGCTCAGGCTGCACGATGGGTTTTCCTTGGCACCTCCCTCGGGACACTTTCATCCCCACTGCTGCCAGCCTGGCCCAGTAGTACCTGCCTTGATCAGCTCATCCTCTCCCTTGGGCAACCAGTCAGCTTTCAATAACTTCTCAGAAGCCCACAGGTAGTCACTAAATTTAAAGTCCTGTCCTAAAAACTCAAATTCAACTTAATAAGCACTTACTGATAGTCTACTACACGCAGGACCCCAGGCGAGCCAGGCGCTGTGCTGGACAGCGGGGGTGGAAGACAGAAGCAAAGGTTTCCTTAAGCATCTGGCAAGTGAGAGAAGAAAGCACTTTTGCACAAAACTGAGTCCAAGACATGGAAAGGGTTAAAAGGAGGCAGGTGTTGACAGCACACGGATAGAGGAGCGAAGTGTTTTTATCAACAAGGACACTTCTGCTGCAAGAGTACAGAAAATCGAACCTAAGCCTTAAACAAGAAGGAAAATGTATTATCTCATGTCCCAAGAGGTCTGGAGGGATGGAGGACATCAATGACATCATCGGGAACCCATGTTTGCTCTTTTAGCTTGGACACCCTGACCTCGGGCTGCACCTGCGTGGCTCACCCACGTGGGAGCAGGACGGTCACGGCAGCTCCCTCCGGTCATCACATTCCCAAAGCCCAGAACCCCCTTGGAAGAGCTAGGAGATTTCTCCTGGTGCTCCTACACATCCCACTGGTGCTGAGTTACGGCGTGCCCCCAAACCAACCACTTGGCATGATGGGTGAGACTGATCCAGTTTTACTCCCCACGACCAGAGAGAGACCTGGCATCTCTCGAAGAATCTGGCACTGACACCTGCTAGCAAGAAAGAAGAGGGGCCTGCCATTGAGCAAACAATCAAAGAGCTGCCCCGCCTGGAGAAACTGGCCTTTTGCGTTAAGCTACCAAACTATACACACATAAGCAGGGGGCTTGTCTGTCTTGTTCTTTCTGTATCCTCTGCAGGTAGCACAGTGCCCAGCAGGCAGTGGACACTCCAATACTGGATAAATGAATGAATGAATGCTGGGATTAATCAAGGGACTGTCTGGAAATAGAATAGAGAAAATTCAAACCCCCAGTCAGGTCTCATGGAATCAGGACAGCAAACAGGACCACAGAGGTACAGGACACTGATGTGTTCCCCTAAACTCTGAACCGTGGCACTTCCCAGATGACAATTTAGTCCAGCAAGGAGGCAAAGCTTTCTTTCTCTTAATTTCACCTATGATTCAGGTGAAACGAGCCCCGGATGCCCTCCCTGAGACATCCCTAGGCTAACGTAGCCATTTGGGAAGGCAGCTGTCATGTGGCACAGATGTTGTTAGCATCAAGACTTCTGAAAGGGATGCAGCCTTTTATTCAAGGAGACAAATGTGCCTTTAGCTAGTTTGCTCTTTCTCTCACCAGGACTTCAGCTTCAACTTCCTGCACGCTGCGGTCTGATGCCAACTCTACCAAAACCAACCGGCTGGTGGGAAGCAGGTGAGTGACTGCATTTGTAGAGGCCACCGGTGCCGTGTACAAAAGGAAGCATGTCTATCTTGGAAGCGGTAAAGTCTGATCGACAGGCAACTAAGTCAAAGTGTTGTTCAGAGACCTGAAAAATCACCAGGGAGACCGGCCCCTAAGCACATCCCACCACATCTCAGGGCTCCCCTCTACTCCCGCCAGCCCCCCTCCCACCATGCCCCCTCTGTGATTGCAGGGTTCCAGTGGACCACAACCCTGGACCACAACGAGCCCCTTCCCATCCTGGGCCCTTTGCAATCGCAGTTCTCGTCGCATGACACGCACTTTTCCTGGCCCTTCCCAGGTCACCTCCCTCCCTTCCTTCCCATCCCAGCTCCCCAGGGCCTAGCCCTCATAGCACCCCCACACACACCTCTACTCTCTTCCACAGCACTTCTCGCCAAGGCTATGGCCTCAACTCTCTATTCACTGATGGCTATGGGCTGAATTGCATCCCCACCAAATTCCTCTTGAAGTCCTCACTGCCCATGTGAGATGCCTCCCTCGTGATGGGATTAGTGGCTTGATAAGAGGAAGCAAGAGAGAATGAGCCCGTGCTCTGGGCCATGCCAGGACATGGCGGGAAGGTGGCTGTCTGAAACCCAGGAAGCAGCTTCTCACCAAAACCCAAACTGGCGGCACCTTGGTCTGAGGCTTCCCAGCCTCCAGGACTGTGGGAAATCAGTGTCTTGTTTAAGCTGCCTCTTACACGGTATTTTGTCACTGCAGCCAAGCTGACTAACGCACTGATCTACTTTCCTCTCTCCCTCACTGGGATATAAACTGCAAGAGGCCAATGTCTCTGGCTCACTCACCATTATGTTTGCTCCCCATGCTAGCAGGATGCTGGACACACAGCAGGAGCCCAAGAGATATGATTGTTCCACTGGCCCCCAGTTTATATCCACAACTTGCTGTTTTCTTATGAGAAGAAAACATCTACTCCTTTAAATCTAAATGCAAATGCAAATTAGAGCCAGGATGTATTTCGGATCCAAAATAGCTTTAAAACCACAAAAAGGGAGGAGGGGGTCATGCAGCGATATTCCTTCAGAAGAAGTCTTTCACTGCAAAAGGGGGGAGGTTCCGTCTGTCCCTGCCTCCAGTCTGCAATGCAACTAAACCAGCCTCTCCTAAGCTATGTGCCACAGAACATTCTCTCCACAGATGTTCTCCCAAAATAAAGGGAAAGGGATGGGGGTGGGGGGTGGGGTGCGGTGGGAAGTTCCTTGTGGTCAAAGGAGTTAGTGAAAAGCTCCAGATAACCTCCCCCGGGGAGGCTGTGCCTCATCAATGCGTCTGAGAGGCCCTGCGGTACAGATGTCCTTGTAACTTTCCTTCTGCCAGCACTTCGAGCCCAGAACGGACCTGCTCTGGAGGTCTGAATCATGTCCCCAAAAAGATGTGCTCGAGTCCTAACCTGGTACCTGGGAACGTGGGCTTATTTGGAAATAGGGTCTTTGCAGATGGGATCAGGTTAAGGCAAGGTCGTCCCTGGAGTGGGGTGGGGTGGGCCCTACAGATGGGACAGCTGTTCTAACACGTCTGGCCACATGCAGACGGATGCTCAGGGTGGAGGCCACGGAGGCAAAGACCAGAGGGAGGCAGCTGCAGGCCCAGGAATGCCAAGAATCGACCACCTCCACTGGGAGTGAGGAAGAGGCGAGTCCCCGTCTGCGGGCCCTGCCGACACCTTGCTTTTGGCCTCCTAGCCTCTGGAACTGTGAGAGAATGAATGTCTGTCGCTATTGGCTGCCCGGTTTGTGGGACTGGTTCATGCGAAACACACACCTGCAACCCCTAGACCCCGCTCTTCGCACCTGGGCCACACGCTGCCCACCCCACGACCTGGACGCGAGCTCCACGGCAACGCTGCCACTGGGCCAGGAGCCTCCTGGCGAGGTCTTCCCTGGGCCTCCCACACACCCTCCCTTGCCTCTCAATGACAGTATCTCCCCTGGTCCCTAGGTGCTGGGACCTTATGAGCGCATCTGATAGATGGTTCTGTGTCGCTCACTCCACAACTTAGTCCTGCCTCATCTTCTCTTCCTTTCCTCACTCTTTGCACCAAAAATGTTTAACTGACTGTATTATATGTTTCTTTATGTTGGCCTTAAATATATAACCTATCACACAGCTATTTACTGAGCATCAGCTATGTCTCTGAAACCTAAACTCTTTCTAGAACAAGGTAGAATATTAAAATATGTACATTTTAAAAATGTAACGGGACAGTATAAATCATCACAATAAACCCTTTCTCGCCCATCCTCATGATGCTGGCACTGCCACATGGCATGCAAAGCCCTGGTTATCTGAATCGGGCTCTTCTTCTCCGCTCCTTCCGCCAGCCCCACCCTCTACCCAGCTACCATCGCCCGGCGCTGCGCCCACTCCAGCCCGCAGCCCCCCATCCAGCCTGCTGCTTCCGCCTCCACCTCCCCTGCTCTGTCACCACATTGCAAGGCCCACCATGCCATGTACTGCCTCAGAGCCTTTGCACGGCCTACATCCCCCATTTAGAAAGGCCTACCTCCTGCCCCGTCCAGTCTGTCTGCTCAACCTCTACTCAAAATCTGACCTAGCCTTCACCTCCTCCAAAATGCCTTTCCCAGCACCGAACCCTCAACCCAACCCCCTCCTATCGACATGTCCTTCACAGGGGTGACACCCCAAACATAAAATGGTCTGGCACAGACACCACTACTCAGAACGGACACAGGCCAGAGCAGCAGGGGCACCCAGGGAGCTTGGGGTGGCACCCTGTTCATCAACAGTCACAAAATTGTTTCGATAGGTTAACAGCCTGTGAGCACAGCAGCCAGCAGGCACAGCTGAACACATATTCCGGGTTGTGAGGGATCCACCTTGAGAATACACGTGAGCTTACGTGTCTGCCCTGCTCGGGACAGGACTGGCTTTTACCCAATTTCAGAGCTTTGGCACCTGACATCATCCCTGGCACAAAGGAGTTACTCAATTAATATTTGTTGAACTGAACCAAACTCTTTCAGGCAAAGACAAAATGGAAAGACTGGGGATTTTCCCAGACTGTCACATCGCCTTGTGAGCCAAATAAAACCCGTTCCTGGACAGTCTGTTTGCTCAGATGGCGAGTCTGTCAGATTTCACAGCTTCAGCGACCTCATGAAGCTCTGACCTGAAAATAAATTGAGAGGGAATAAAAAAAGAAGAAGGAAGAACAAGGGAAAACGATCTGCTCCTTCCGAGGCCGCTCTTCTGGCAAAAGCACGCTCCAGTCAGTTCCAAGAAACAAAAGGAAATCTTCCTTCTGTCAGAAAAACCGACATAAATCTCCAACAATTCTGCTTTTCTGGCAACACTTTATGTGCTCCTGGGAAATTGGAACCCAATTCTCGAACAATTTCAATGCAGAAGGCTTGTCTTGTATTATACAAGAGGCCACAAAACTTTCCACAGTCTGGAGAAAATGTATGCTGTTCCGGATGGAACATAAAATCAAGGGGTGTGAGGGTTTGGGGGCATAACCACTTCTGGTGCGCCCATGACCCACAGCTGGCTGCTTTACCCTGGCGGTCTCTAGACATGTGTGCCATAGTTAAACAGTGGTCAAAGAGACGCTGCCAGTGTGAAGTGGAAGGTCCCTGTTATGGGATGAATGGTACCCCCCAAATTCACATGTTGCAGTCCTAGCCCCCCAGAACCTCAGCATGGGACTGCATCTGGAGATGGGGCCTTTAAAAAGGTGGTTAAGGTAAAATGAGGTCGTATCAGTGGGCTCTGACCCAACAGGACTGGTGTCCTTATGAGAAGGGAGACGCACCAGGGAAGAGCACATGGAGGAAAGACGGTGTGAGGACACAGCGAGAGGCAGCCATCTCCCAGCCAAGGAGAGGCCTCAGGAGAAACGAGCCCCGTGACACCTGATCTTAGGCTCTCGATCTACCAGAAAATAAATGTCTGTGGTTTAAGCCACACAGTGTGTGGTAATTTGTTCTGGAAGCCCAAGAAGACTAACACATCCCCTTCGGAAGGGAACCCACCCATCTTAGGTTTTCCACTCACAAGAGTCCACCTCAGATGCGTGGGCACTGCAAGTTCTCCCGGAGGAGGTACACCAACAACGCTGGGGCCCCGGGCCCGGTCTGGGGGCAGGTGCACCGGCTGAGGGCCAGGGGCTTGGATTCCAGTCCTGCTTCTTGCGCTTATCTGCTCTGTTACCTGGGCCTCAGGCCACTCGTACCGAAAAGAAGGGCAATAATAGCCTCTGCTTCTCAGTGTTTGGGGGAGATTTAGACCCAGTCATATTGTTAAAGCACTAAGCATAGTGCCCAGAACAACAGGAAGCTCAATAAAGCCCGCTCATTACATTCTATTTTCAGTCCTCCTCAACGCACATGACTTCCACTCTGATCGCTTTAGGACTGGGAAGAAGCTCTCTTGAGAATAAAAAAGGAAGAAATGGGGTGACATTTGAGGAAGAGTGACCACAAGGGGACCAGGACGGTAACCAGACCAGAAGATTTCTTTAACTCTTCCAACTCCGCCAGGCTTGTCAGCATCACACCTTCCACCCCACCATCCACTTGACGGCGTCTTGAACCGAACCAGACTTGAGTCCTTGGGGTCAGTAAAGAAGCAGGGAGCTCACTGGAGCTCCTCCCCAGTCTGTCTGGAGAGAGAACTCTGCAGGGGCAGGGAACACCCTGAGATGGAGAGGGTGGTGGTAGGACATCCTCAGGAGGCCCAGGGGTGGACGCAGAGGAGAGCCCAGGAACAGACAGTGGTGCTGGATGCACAGGAATGTCAGGGAGGACCCAAGCGTGTACCTCCCTGGCCTATGAATTCATGCCCTGAGTCTAGAAGAACACAGCTTTCAGAGCCTACAGACATGGCCTGGAACACACAACAGGAAAGAGAGAGGTGGGGGTGGGGGGGGCGTGCATGTGCGCCCTATTCTCTACACTCGCTTTAGCCATGGGAAACTGTCTGACTTATCAGAAGTATTTTTTAGCTTCCATGGAGCCAGACGACATCTAAATTATGCTAGTTTAAGGAAAAGAGGGGATTTTCATAAGCCCTGGCCCCTATGTTCAGACCCTAGAACTTGGGTGACTCCATCCATCCAGACATCATCTCTGAAAAGGAGAACCCAGCTTCAGGGGGTTCCGCCCCCCGCAGGACACTGACACTCACAGAGGCACCCGTGCCCTCTCTACTGGCCCAGCATGGCTCACTCACCCTCCGCTTATTCATTCATCCCACAAACATCTGCTGGGCATCGCTCTGAGCGGAGGGACTATGTGAGCCTAGCCTTCTGGGCAGCAGTGCCATCTCCATAGTGATGAACTTTAGCTTCTGCCAGCCATGGAAGCAAGGGCTCCAGGTGAGGGCTCCCCAGGCAGGCCAGTGGCCCATGAATGGGGTGCCTGGATGTCTTCCTCCACTTTTCCCCACAAAAGATCAGTCCCGGAACAAAAATGAGAAACCCCAGCCACCCGGGGCCAAGGAATACATGCTGAACGTAAAATAAATCGGCAAGGCCAGAAACTCTCTCTCCCGGTCCCAGAGGCAAGAGGGCAGGAAGCGGCAGATCAGGGTCAGGGGGCATGTCATCTTGGCTGCTACAGAGCTATCATGGCACTGGGGAATCCAGAGGAAGAGCCCCAGGCAGGCAGAGCTGGGTGTCGGCAGGGCTACTTCCATCTGGTGAGAGAGGAAGGAGGGTGGGGACACTCCCCTGCCAGGGCCACCCCTCTGGGAAATATCAGCCAGGCTCGTGGACTTGCACCCTGGGTAATACCATCTCCACAATGCGGGTCAACTCTGAGAAAACCTGATCTTGCTGGAAGTGTCCCTCCCTGCCTCTGCAGTGGAAAGCAGCCCTTGCTCCTCCTAACCCTGCCACCAGCAAAGGCCTGCCCTGGCCGGGCCTCCAGGATCTGGGGTCCAGTGAAGCAGATCCTCCCACAGGCAGCCTTCCTCCTAGTCCTGGCTCTGAGAAGTCATTGGGTCTGATCCAGCTCACAGGGGAAGGCTTTACGGTCATGGTAGAGACCTCAATGCAGGACCCATGACAAACTGTGACTACACCTGGGCTGGGGGGCCCACCCCACCAAACCCTTATCTGTACTTCAATCGGGCTGTTATCAGAACCAACTGCCAAAATGGTTTCCAGAAAGGCCTCATGCAGGTGTAAACAAAACCACGGCTCTCGACACTTGACCTGGATGGGACTTCACCCTCATGGGTGAGATTAGTCCAGTGGCAGCTGGACACAATCCCAAGCACCTGAGGAGACTCCTGGAATCTTGGCCCCTTCTCTGGGAGGAGGGGAGACATAGCCTGAGCAGAGTGTGGTCTGAATGCAGCAAGAGCTGTCCTGCCGACCTGAGATCTGCCGAGTCTGCTGCATAGAGGTATCGTAAAATCCACTTTAAATCTATGTTTAAATACCTGTAAGGTTAGCCTTTTTAAATACTTTGTTCTGGCAGAGATATAAGCTCTTTCAAAGATCGATCGCCAGGACCCCTCCTGCTAAAGCAGCCAGTGCATGAGTCGGTTTACACGCGTTGCGGGATGCTAGGGAATTGGGGCAGGAGCCCCATGCCCACAGCTCCATTTCCCAGCTGAGAAACTCAAGGGCAAAATGGAGAGTGCCTTCATCTCTCGACAGGCAAACTTCCAAAAGGACCTCGAATTGCAAAGAGATGGAAAAGCGCCGGGAGCCCAGAGCCCGGACCCCATCTCGGGCCTGGTGGGAAAGAGGACTGAGCTTGAGGCTCCATCTCTCCACTTTCATCCCACGCTGGGCTCTCCATCCACCCAGAGAGGTGCCAGCCCAAGCCATGAGCGTGAGCAGGAGAAGGCGAGTCTCGGGAGCTGTACTGAGCACCACATGAGCCTGGGATGCCGGCCCAGGGGTGCCTAACACTGAGTTCTCCCTGTGGAACCTCCAAGAGGGACAGGACTAGCCATCTGGTCCCCACAGCTTTGGGAGGGAAGGACGCACACCTGCCTGTGTCCACTCCCCTGAAATAGCACAGGGCTCGGGTCTCCCAGGCCTCTCCTGGCATGGCAGGCCCCTCTCCTGAGCCATTCCCCTGTTCACACCGCCTTTTCAGCACCTGGCAGATGTTTCTCGGAGATCTGCCTCCCCCGTTCCCAGACTCTGTGCCCCTCTCTCGCGAGGGAGATCCCATCATACCCATCGCTGTGTCCCCAGCACCAATGACAGGGCCTGGATTTAAAAGGTGGTCAGTAAACATGGGCTAAACCCACCCAACTGCGAGTGATTATGTCTGGTGTTTGGCAGTATTTAGTGTGTGTGTGCGTGTGTATGTGTGTGTCTCTGTTTTAACAGAGTTTGGGGGGTTTTTTTATTTTAAAAAGTAAAAAGAGCTGGTAAAGTAATGACTGAAAATGCCTTTCAGATAGTCACATGCAGCTTAAGCAGACAGGTCAGATCGGGCGCCCCTCGCCCCCTGGCGGCAGTGTGTTCTAATTGCAGGCTCAGTTACTTGACAGCTTAAAAATAAATGATTGAAACCACAAATGTAGATATTCAAAAGTACCACGGTAACATCGAAAGAGGTCACCAAGCCATGCATGTCTGTGAAATGCCATTTCCTGGCTGGCTCCAGGTGAGGAGTGACCCTAAGGCCCCTGAGCCAACACCCCCCTGCCCCTGGTGGTCCCTGGACCCCAGGAACCAGCTCTGCATCTTGATATGTTACTGAAGCCTTTTAGGAGTAGCAGGAGATACAGAAACTTCAGAGGAGAAGAGAAACGGTGCTCCTTGGGCCAAGTGAGGTGCAGGGACAGGATCTAATTTGGAGAGCTCCCCCCCGCCCCCCCAGAAAGGCCCCTCAGACCAGAGGTTGCTCTCCACTGGGGTTGTTTAGCCCCAGCATCCTTCCAGTCGGGACTCACGGCAGAGACAGAAGAACACAGCCTCTGTGTCCTGAGTGGGCCCTGGCAGGTGAAGCCCTGGGGGGAACAGACTAAGCAAGTGGCCTGGGGTCTGCCAATGGGAGACACGGGGCCACCCACTGTGAAGTCACCACAGCCCCCAGATGAAGACGGAGCTACCCAGGACAGGGGCCACGGCACAGCAGGTGTCCATGGGGGGTGGTCACCATCTCCCACAGCACCCGAAACAAGGGCACAATGAATGTTCACTGTGTGGGTCGACGTTAGCAAACACCAGCGATCCTTGAACCGTGTGTTGTATATTAGAGTTCAGAGCCCCTTCTCGAGGGTTCTCTTGTGACTCATTTCAAGCTCAAGGAAGGGGGTGCTCAGGGACACTGAGTCCCACTGGAGCCACTGAGAGTCAGAGCAGAACCATCCCAGGGCTTTGAGGTGCTTTGTGCAGAGTTCTAATGCTGTTGTAAGGGGAAGTCTCTGGTTCTCAGTTCCAGGGCTTTGCCTGAAATAATAAGAGCTACCAGTGAACACTCCAACGTACGCGCTAGTCACACATTCTCCTCCAACCTCACACGACCCAGTGAGCTAGGTGCTCTCACTACCCCATTCTACAGATGAGAATACTGAAGTGGTAGTGCAGTCACTTGAGTTTAGGTCAGCCTGACCCAAAGGCCATGCTGTGGGCTACTCTGCTCGGGTTAGGATGGCGCCCTGCGAGCTGTCTACACAATGCCGTCACCATCGGCCCACATGGCCTGCACAGGGGCTGGGCCTGTTCCTGGGGTGAGCTTTCTGAGAGGCCTGGAAAAAAAGTTGGGACTGCCCCTCCCTCCCCCAACTGCAGGTCTGGCTCAGCCCATCTTCAAGTGGAGAGAAGTTGCCACTTGGCCCTCTTACTTGCTTCTGACAAATCCGGGGAAATGAAAGGGAAAGCAAGAAGTAGAAGATGAGTAAGTACGTGATGTTCCCCGGCCCCTAGATCATCCATCAGTCTTGCCAACAGACCTCAAACTCAGAGAACCCCAGGGAGGCAAGCTCTTTGTGGTAGGAACCAAGAGATGCGGACAGCGGCCTCCCTTCCCATCCTTCCTCCCGGGGGGGTGGATGGGGCTCATCTGGGAACTGTCTATGAATCAGCAGGAGAGCCCCTGGCTCCCTACATAAGCTTGGGGTGAGAACAGCAGGAAAGGAGGCAGTCCATGCATGAGCAGTGACTCACTCAGAGGTGGTGAGGGTGGACAGCTTGGGATGAGACCGTGAGCACAGGGGACCCCCCGGGGACTCACTGCAGCAAAGGCGGTGGGAGCACATGGGGGAATGTGGCCAGCGGGGAAGACATCTCCAAGGCCAGTGAGGACAGAGGCTTGCAGAGCCCACAGGAGGGGACCGTGCCAGATGCTGCACTGCTAAGAGCCTTCTCATCAGGAACACTCAGGGCTCCTGCCGGCAGTGTTCATTCATTCGTTCCACAAATGTGCACTGAGCTCCAACCACCTGTCAGACCCTGTTGTAGGTGCTGGGGACACAACAAAACAGAGAGAAATCCCCTTCTGCAGGAGTGAGAGGGAGCCACATAGATACTTAGGGGAGAGAGCATTTCAGGCAAGAACAGCCTGTGCAAAGGCCCTGGGGTGAGAAATGGTGAAGAGGCCTGGGTCTTTGAAGTGGACTGAGCAAGGGGAGAGGTGAGGGTGAGCTCAGAGGGACATGGATGGGAAGGTCCTTTTGTGCCTTATTGGTCACAGTAAAGACCCTGGTCTACCTCAAGTGACAGGGAGCCATGAGAGGGCTATGAGCAAGGAGGCATGTTCTACAAAGACCCCTCATGCGGCTGTGTCGAGAATCTACTAGAGGAAAGCAGGGGTAAAGCAGGGGTCCCACTACAGAAAAGCAGATGAGAGGCTGCTGCCATGTACTCTTGTGCCTAAACCTATAGTGGCAGTAAAGTCAGACGTAGCGAGCAGAGAACTCATCCTTCAAGAGGGTTTGATGTAACGGGAACAACACACAAATGGAGTCAGAGCTGGAGGTGGAAATGAGTCTAGAGGGTTTTTGTTAACAATGGGAGCATATGTGGATGCTGATAGGAAAGAACCAGGCAAGGAGGAGGCAAGGGAAGGAAAGGTGGGAGAAGACTCGGCCAGTGCAGGGGAGAAGAAGGAAGGGCAGCGCAACAGGGTCATGACAGTTCACAAGGGAAAATGTCCTCAGAGAAGAGCATGACCAGCCTGTGCTTCCAGCTGCCCCAGCAAGTCACTTGGTGCATCCCCATATGGTCCCTGGGCCACAACAGATGTGCTTGGTGGAGTCCAGGCTGCCTAATACCGAATCCCCTCCTGCCCTGTCCCTGCCCCACCCCTGGCCCCTAAGCCACCCCCGGGCTCAGTTCTGTCTGGCTCCCTGAGCCAGCCAAGCATGGAAGTAGCAGTGGCCATGAGGCTGGCCATTCTGAATGTCTCCTCTCCTCTCCTCTCCTCTCCTCTCCTCTCCTCTCTCCTCTCCTCTCCTCCCCTCCCCTCCCCTCCCCTCCCCTCTCCCCTCCCCTCCCCTCCTCTCCTCTCCTCTCCTTGGTGAGAGGGCAGGCAGGAGGGAGAGAGGCTGGAAGAGAGGGCAGGAGAGGCGAGGAGAGCATGTGGGAGGTGGCGGCAGTGTGAGGAGTGCAGCTGAAGTTGGTGGTGGTGAACTGAAGGTCCTGAGGTTCCCTTAGAGGCAGAGGGTGGGACGCGCACGGGGCAGGAGGGGATTTGGTATAAGGAGCCTGGGATTCCACCAAGCACGTCTGATGACATGACAGGCCCAGAAACCAGATGGGAGTGCACAATAATTGAGTGGAATCTGAGCTGAGTTAGGAGGAGCGTGAGGCCATGACAGAGGTGACCAGGATCCCTGGTTCCAGGAGAGCTGGCATGGCCGAGTGGGGGAGGGGGATGTTGAAAACACCAAAAGGAGATAGCAGGGAGGATGGGCAGGTCTGGAAGAGCATCTGAAACCTGAGATCATGACGGTGGAGGTTGGAGATACCAGATCCCAGCAATGGGCATGAGTCAGGGAGAAAGGTGGAGGAGGAGCCTTGGGGAGGGAGGAGGTCAGGGACCTGAGAAAGTGGACGTCACCATGTCATCATGGGCAGAGGATGTGAAAACATGGTAGAACAGGAGAGGCTTGGCACTGCCCAGTGGGGGGCGGAATGACCCAAGATGGCCCCATGGAGTGCTAGGGAGCAGGACCATCTGAGGACGAACTGGGGGAGGGACAGTGATCTGGAGGAGGCCCCGAAGACCGAAGGTGCATCTACTGCAGGACAAGGGTGAGAGCCAGAGGCCTCACGCAGGGAGAAGGGGAGCCCACACAGGGAGAAGGGGGAGCCGGCACTGGGGACGGGGTAGGGATGTACAGAGCTTGCAGGTTCCAAAGAGCACAGCAGAAAGCTCCAGGAGTCGGGGGAGTGGTGAGATGGGGTCAGAAAAGGGGGTGCATGGAGCTGTATGGGGATCAGAGTCTGGGAATAGAGGGCAATTTGGGAGCTCAGAGGAGCTACCAATTAGAATGAATATGGACCCAAGGGAGCAGCCTCTGGTTCAGGAATGTTCTGAGTTTGTCCCAGAAAACAGGGATTTTTCCCCAGGAAGGACATTCCATCAAAGGGCAAACAGCAGCTGAGTCTCCAAGCTCATCGCCAACCACTCTGAACCCCCATGCTGAGCACCTGAAGTGAGCCCACAGTTTGGAGTCCCAGATGTGGGAGGGCCAAACCCCAGCTGCACCCATCAGCCCCACACAGACAGAGGATTTAGTAGTAGGACCAGTTTGGAAGTGTCACCTGGGATGGGAGCTGTAGTGACAGTGGGTAATCTCCCTTCTCTCAGGGGCTGGAGGGTTACTGGGACACCCACAAGCCTGCATCATCACCGTCACCAAGAGCATGTGGACTTCTCCCCACCAGCCCACGGCATTCAGAATGAAGTTGGAGTTGCCCTTCTGAGTTCTGAGATTTTCAGCGCATAAGCAACCAGGGAGAAGAACTTTCAGACCCGAAGTGTGGTCTCGACCTCCCACCAAACCCTCCTATTGACACACTGGACACTGACATCATTCTTGGCGTCTCTGGTCGCCTCCGCCCAGCTCCTCGCCAGCCAAGACCAAAACAGAAAGGGCTGACTTGGGGGCCAGCCCTTGAGCACATGCAACCCAAATAACCCCTCCCCAAATGGGCAGCGTGGCCACCATGCCCTCGAGCTGAGGACAGACTCTGCTGGGATTCACTTCCAAAACTGCGCCACCTGCAGCTGCTTCCCCGGGGGCTCTTGCATCCAGCTCCCACAAACATGCCGCCATTCCTGTTTCTCTGTGTCCTTAGGGGAGCCCCGCCTCTCATCTCGTCTCACTCCGCAGGACTAGAAGCTCACAGAGCAAGGGTGTCTTTTGAGTGCAACCCCCAACCTCCATTGCACTCTCTCCTCCACCCACCCTGCCCACTGCTCCCCCCAAAATGCACTCTGCTACCGAGTTCCTCATATACAGAAATATGGCACAACATCGAACTTGTCTGCCTGGGTGCACAGAGTCAGGGGGACGTGCTTGCACTTTCCGTAGTCTGGGTTGCCCTGACAGACACCGTGGGGGTAGAGTTTGTGGAAGTCTGAAGTCTGTTCTCCCCCTCCCCCACACCCCATCCCCCTGACGGTGCTCTGTGCAGCCAAGGCCTGTTTGAGAGAGGGTCCATCTCTAAACCCACCACCCCACCAGGATCCAGAGGAGCAAAGAGCAGCAGGAGTGTGGACCCAGCCATACACGGGAGCCTAGAATCAGGTGTCTTCATCCTGCTCCCATCCTGCCCCCAGTGCTGCCTCTGGAGCATCTCGGGGTCCAGGTGGTTCATTCTTTATAGACTCCTCCCGCCCTATCTCCCCAGTCAGAGGAGACAGGGAGGCTCCAGTCCTACCCCATTCCTCCATGGCCATGGAGGCAGGGCGCTGGTCGGGAACAGCGGCCCCCAGCCCCTCCCAGTGGCCTAAGTCCCATCCCCTCTCTGATCTCAGGTCCCTCCACATTCCCCTCCCCCGTTCACCCAGCTCCAGTCTCCCCATCCCAGCTGCCCTTCATAACAGTCCCCTCAGGGACACTGCACCTGCTACTTCCTCAGTCCCCAGATGGCCACGTGGCTCCCTCCCTTCCCTCCTGAGGCTTTACCCAAACACGAAGGTAGCCTTCCTGACCGCCCTACTTCCTACTGCCCTCTCCCGTGCTCTGCACACCACCACCACCCCCATCCCTTCACTTCCTCTCAGGGCACACGTCACCCTCTGAGACATCACCAAGTTCCCCTACTCATCCTATTGACTACCTGAACCACTCTTCCTGCTCGAATATAAACTCCACGAAGGCAACGGTCTGTAACTCTTGTAACCACTGTATCCCTGCATCCAGGACAGTGCCTGAACCACTCTTCCTGCTCGAATATAAACTCCACGAAGGCAACGGTCTGTAACTCTTGTAACCACTGTATCCCTGCATCCAGGACAGCGCCTGAACCACTCTTCCTGCTCGAATATAAACTCCACGAAGGCAAAGGTCTGTAAGTCTTGTAACTGCTGTATCCCAGCATCCAGGACAGCGCCTGGACCACACTCAGCATCTAATGGACATTCACGAGGTAAGTAAACACTTCAAAACGCATCGCATACTGTTGGCTGTTAATTGTTTCTTTGAAAACAAGGGGCACAATGTAAAGGTGGAGTGTAACCACGAGTGTGCTGCGAGTTACTATATCCGCCAGAATTGGGGATCCCTGTGGAGGCGCTGAGGGGGGGGATGCCCCAGAGAGCAGCAGCAGCCATCCCGTCTGCTTCCTCTTTGGGTCTTCCTAATGAACCCTCTCAGCTCTAAGTTCACGGCCCACTGGCCATCCTGACAAGACAGCCTTCCCCTGCACGGCTCACGTTGATCCCATCTGGATCATCCGCTTAGGCCAAGACTCAAAACCAACTCAGGGAGCATGTGACCCCTGCACTTGAAATGTGCTGTGCCTACAGTCCAGAGAAGGGCTGATTTGAGTGTCAAGTAACCAATTGACATTCGATGACGGTCTCCTCGTGTACGATAACAGGGAGCTACGGGCTGAAATGAAGCCACGCGTTGCACGTTCCTGAGTCAGCTCGGGTCTAGGGAGATTTGGCCTCTCTGTAACTTTAATTTTAAGCTAATTCCTAAAGCTGGAGGAGATTTGCAACACTGGTTGGTGGATCATCTTAAAGTCTCGAAAGTCCTAGGAACAATTTTGAATGCATTTGGGGAAGGCCTTGTCACAAAGCTCAGCTTCAACTGGCCCACCCGCCTAGGAAGACACAGAGCCCCGTTCAAGCACCGCACCTGCCAACACCTGCAGGCTGTATATCCGAGTGTGATTCAAGCCATCCACCCAGCGACAAGTGCGCCTGCCCACTTCTGACTCCGGAGCAGCTGAGAGGCCGCTCAGAGGCGGGCACGGATGAGGGACCGCTGCTTCCCTTGCAGAGCTCAAAGGGGGCACGAACCCACCCGAGGCATGGAGAGAGTCCCTCCGGGCCAGGGCTGCGGGAACAGGGCCCCCCATGCCCCGTCTGCCCAGCCACACCGAAGCACACAGCAGACTCTCCCTTCCCCCAAGAAGACTCATTCTAGCAACTTAGTTTACTGATTCCATCAAATGTTAAACTTTTAATTGTATTTTCTTTTTCAGAACGACTCCCACTGTAACTATGTGGTTAGCGTCTGCTTCGCTCGTGATTACCTGGACCTTCCGAGTGCGGCGTTATTTTACCTCGGAGTGACTCTCTCTCTTCCCTTTCCCACACTCCCAAAGTTCTCCTTGTCATAATAATTAATAGGCTCTGTTCCCACAGTGATTGTATTATTATCTTAATAAAGCACAGCTCTGAGGGCCATCCAGCCAATGTCTTCATCCCCACGAGGCCGGGAAAACTCTACCTTCCCCCCCACGATAACCTCTCTGTGTCTCAGGCCCCAGACAGACCATACAGCTGTAACCAGCAGCCTTCCCTGCTCTTGGGGCAACTTGGCCTGCAAATCACCTGCTGGCCAACTAGGGAATTAACTGGAGGGCAGGGGTGAGTGAAGCTCTAAAATCTCTTCTTTGTCACTGAAAACCAGCAAAAGTCACATGTCAACACCAATTCCAGGGTCTATACAGCAGCTACCAGGTCACAAAAGCTCAGTTCCTGCGGCGGGTCCAACATGGGTGATGGCCCTCAAACACACCTCCTGCCCAGCTGGCTGACGCCTCGCTGCCGTCCCCACACGGACAGTGGGGAGCGTGCTTCATTGTCTAACCCTGGTAACCTGTGAGGGAGGGGGCGGGAGGGAGAAGCTCAGGGCACAGGAGAAATGGCACTGCAAAGTCCCAAGACGGGCAACCTCTCCAGGGACACAGGCCGGCTGTGCCACAACTGCCAGGGTCATGGAGCCTCAGGACACCTGGCAAGAGAAGAGAACGAAGGAAGGATGAGGGTGGAGAGCACAGAATGAGACAGGGGAATGGAGGAGAGTGGAGGAGGAGCATTCTGCTCTTGAGAGCCAGGGGCGCCATCCTGCAGTTCCCTTTTCCCCTTGTGCATCTGAAAAATGCTGGGTCCTGACTAAAGAGAGGGCTTGAATTTAACCTTTTCCTTCTCACTGAAAGGAGAAAATGAATCCTCTCGAACATATAGTCAGGATGCTCCAAGTTCTGCCACCATAACAATCAACCTTAGAATTTCAGTGATTTGTTTCTTGTTCATATCACACACACCCAATGCGTGCTTTGGGGGAGGGGACTCTGTGCCTTGTGGTCTCTCGGGGATCCAGGCTGATGAAGGCGCCCACTTATGTGAACCTCCGTGTTGCCAACTTGGGGGACGGGCACATAGCGAAGCACATACTAGCTCTTAAAGCTTCTGCCCAGAAGAGACACGAGTCACCGGCCAAAGCCGGTCTACCCATGACTTCAAAGAGAAGAGGTTACAGCAGTCCTACCATGAGCCCCCAGGCAGAAATGCAGATACCGATGGGCAGCTCCCCCCCCCCCACATCTCTCGCAGGCCAGTAGCTGTGATGGGCAAGGTCCCATGACAGTTGTGCATCTGCTTTTATAGTTCATCCATATGCCAAGCTGGAAAAAAAAAACATTGCTATGTGCATTTTTTACAGATGAAGAAACCAAGCCTCAAAGAAACTAAATATATTTACTGAGGTCACAGGTCTATTAAGTAAAAAGAGCAGTATTCAAAAACTGGTCCTGTGTGAATCCAAAACACACAGTCCTGCCCCATCCCACACTCTTTCTCAAATGGAATTAGTCACTCTCTCCTGTCTTCCACTGTCTCTCCCACTTAAACATGAATTCTTCAAGAGAAACACAATGCCTTCTCCATCTGGCCAGCAGGGTGCCAGGCATTCAAAACTGTCTGCAGAATGAACACATCAGTTCTGTGCCAGCGACGTGTGCGCGAAGCCTGTGCAGCTCCAGGATGCTGTGGCCCTTCCCCATGGGCACCAGGAGCTCCACCAGCTCCCCATGTTGGGAGCCACTCATGGAAAGCTCCTGCATGGCAGTCAGTAGCCTTGTAAGCGGATTCCTCATGCACCTGGGAGGCCGTGTGGGAGCTCTCAGGGGACTAGGGGTGGAGGATCTGCTGTCCTGGTCTGCTGCACCAGGGCATGCTCAGACCCTAACAAGCCAGCCAGAAAAATCTGGGATGCTGTAAACAATGCTCCCAAGTTCTTACCAGCGTGGGCTTCCCCACACTGGCTGCTGGCTTATTAAATAAAGTAAATTAGGTCTCAATTATTTGCTTACACACCAGGCAGGAAAAATGAAATTTTCAATTTAAAACTAATACTGCTATTTATATGCAGAAGCAGATCTGAAATTAGACTTTCTGTGTACTTCTGCCGAAAGAGGTCAGAGGCCAGAGATCCTCGTAAAGGGGTCTCCTCCCCATCAAGGCACCCCATTGGAAGAAGCCAAGCCTTTCAGAAAAGTCGGGCTCTGGGCACCTGGAAAGGCAGTTTGGGAAGGAACAGAAGCATGTAAGCCATTAATTTAATCTTGTCTTTTATTTTTTTCAGGTTTAAGTGCCATATCACTGCCAAACGCCCTGATGACATTGTCTTTCATACGGAAAAGTCTCAGTCAGGCACATTTGAGGGCTCTGAGTGTACATTTTCTAAGGGAAAGGGATTACTAGTAGCAGGTTGGGCTTCGGTAACCCCAAGCCCTTATCAGTCACACAATCCAAGAGCAGATCTTGGAGGACATCTTCAAAGAGACCCCTGAAATCCATTCACGTTGCTTTATTCAGGCTCCACGGGCATACAGTGCTCTAAAAGCCAGTTTCGTATCTTGAGCTGAAAGAACCAGGACTCAGGAACACCGGTCACATTCCTGTCTCCCCCCCTGAAGCCCTTTTCCCTCAGGGCATCTACAGGAAGCATGCAATGGTTCTAATGGAATAAAAATAATCTTTCAAATGCAGATATATTTAAAAGTTTAAAGAGTCCCAGGCTGGCCTGGGGGGCAACTTAATGACTAGTCAGACATACATGAAGGGGATTTCATGCAAGATGGAGACCAGCTGTTCTCTGTTTCAGCTGAGGGCAGAACGAGTGGGAAAGACGCTTCCAACTACAGCAGACGGGCGTCAGACAGGCAGGTGTGGCTGGTGACAGCCGGGGACCTTCCCAGGAGAGGCTGGCCACTGTCCCTGGAGGTAACATGGCAGAGTGGGTAGAGAGTGCAGGTTTCTGTGTTCTGCCACCTTCCAGCTGGATGACCTCACACAAGTTATCTTTTAAATGCTCTGAACTTCTGTTTTGCATCTAAAAAATGGGGATAGCATTAGTACTGGCTTCTTGGGGTTTTAGGAGGATTAAAGAGATAAGCGTATAAAACATTTGCTTGGCATCTGGCACAGAGTTAAAAACAGGAGAGATTCATCTGTGCAGAGTTTTGGGGTTTAAGCTATACTTCGCAAGGTCCCTTCATGCAGAAGTTAGGAACAATTGAAGAGATTTAGTCCCCGGGTTTATAATGACAGCTGCTTCCAGAGAACTCCAGAACCTGTCTCAAAAACCCTCACAGGTATGGTTTTTGGCTTTTGTTTTTAAGTCCAAATGGTGGGATGACATAGGGACAGGAGGTACCCGCTGACAGGAAGAGGAAAGAAGGGTGCAGTAAAGAGGAGGGAAGGGGGAGGGAGGAGACAAGGAGCAGCTGGGAGGGAAGATGCACCAGGTGGACCTAAGGGGGACAACACACAGGGACAAGTGTCCTCTCCAAAGCTAGCGAGGAGCCGATGCTCCAGAAGGTCACCCAGGGAGCCAAGGGAGGGCCAAGAACTTCCTGCCTCCAGCTCATTTAGGCTCTAAAGGGCAAGTCTTCAAGTTCGAGGAGCACTCTCCCCTTTCAGAGCCCGCCGCAACAGCTGTGCACTGGAGGCCCATCACCATTGGCTAATCATGCCTGTGCCTTTCCAGCTTCAGTTCCCTTTGGACCAGCTGAAGCCCACAACATTCGTGCTATCAGTCACACCGGAAGGCACACTGCCAAGAGCAGGGTCCCCAACAGCACTGCCCTGTCTCTCCAGGTCTCCCAGCCTCCCTAGCCAGTCAGGGAAGGACCCTGTGGCTAGTCAGTGAGCTTGGGTTCACAGGCCCAGATTTGCAGCCCCACCATTGATGCTGCCAGCTCGCCTGCTCTGCAGCCCTAGTGATTTTCTCTCTCTCTCTGTGTGTGTGTGTGTGTGTGTGTGGCACCTCCGCAGAAACATCCAGGGGAAATTACTGCTGAAGGCGGATGGCAGCAGCATGTCCTGTAGATCACTGCTCCTGACCTCCTCCACTGGCAGCCCAAACGGCCCTCCAGAGGACCCAGGTAATGCATTCACCTTCCCCAAGACCCATATATCCTCCAAATGTTCCCAGTGAGGAATGTGAGCACCTGCATCCAAAACCACCCTCTCCCCACGCTGCCTGGCTACTCGCAGAGAGCCGCGTGCATCTCTAATTTCACTGGGTTCAGGCAACTCAGGCATTTGGAGCTGAAAACGAAATGAGTGCATGAGAAACCTCACAAAACCTCCAGCCAGAGGACCCAAGTGTCTGCCAAATGTGGGCCACCCACCCTCCCACCTAAAGCTCTAAGGTTCTCCTGCCAGCCACCCACCAAAGACAAAAACCCCTTCTCTGGAACACACATTCAGATATTGCTGCCAACAAAGGCAGGAGTTTCTTACTTTCCACTGATAGCATCAACATGCAGAGAGGATGGCCAAAGAGGGCAGGGAGGGGAACACTACAATCTGCTGAGCAAGCGTTCAAGCCCCTCTTTGGGGTGTAGATGCTTCCACGTGGGTCCTCCCCAGTAAGGATGTTACTGTGGCTGACATTTATCAAGCACAGGTGTGAGCCAAGCACTGGGCTTTCTGCATCATCTCCTAACACAACAGCCCTAGGCGGACAGTACCGTAACTGACTCCATGTTACAGAGGGGGAAGTGCGCACATGTGCACTCACGCACGCACGTGAAGACACACGCTCAGAGAGCCTAACCCCAAGATGGCTGCAAGAAATGGCCTCCGAAGATGAAGGCCAGGGTGTGCGGTGGGCAGAACAGGAGGAGAGCCCTCCTACTGACTGCGGGCCCCTGATGCACACGACAGGCGCCTACCAGAGGCCTGCACCAGGGGCTGGGGAGCCGAGACTTCCCCAAGCAGCCACCTGCCCTGGTTCTGCCAGGCTTTGCAGTAGGGTAGACCAAGTGAGAGGAAAGCAGGGCTTCAGGTCCACACCCCAGAGCACACTGCAGCACCCCTAGGCCAGTTAGAAAACTGGGGGGATTTTGTTTGGTTTCATTGTATTTTTTTGAGCCAACTACCAACTTAAGACTCTCTGAAACACCTGCTTTCCACCTTATTACAGTGACCTCTGGTGGCCAAGAACCAGGCATTGCAGGCCCAAATTAGAATTAAATTGCTTAATTTCAAGTAACTCTAAGTAATAAATGCCTTGAGGTCCTTTAAGAGCTTCCAAGAAGAGCAGAAGAAAGGGAAGTGAGAGATGAGAACTGCCACCAGCCCCATTTAAGGTATGGGCTGGCCATCACCGGACCCTGGGTATAACCCAGAGCAAATGCAAAAGGCCTCTGAGCTCAATCGTGGGGACACATCTCAGTCTCTGTTCCCCTCCCCCACAGCAGGTGGCATCTCAATGCCAGGCTTAGAGGGCACAGGCTCAGGAAGGTTTTTTGGAAAAGTTTCAACCCTGCCAGGGGACCTGCTAGGAGCTCAGTGGGGAGGGAGCATTTCTAGAAGGCTTGTGATCTCAGTGCCGCCAGCCAGCCGTGCTCCAGCTGCCCTGGACCTCCTGCCAGCAGACAGAGACTGAGTCCATGGGGAAGGGAAACAGCACTTCCTTTCCCCACCAGAATCACAATCCCCAGAAGGTCTGCCAGGAAGAAGAAGGGGAACATGGCTTCTGACAAGGGGCCAGGGTAGCCCAGGTGAGGGGTGAGATGAGGCAGGGGGAGTCTTACATGGGAAAGGGAGCTGAGCAAGGTCCCCTGGGGGTAGAGTATGATGGGTATATGGAATACAGCCCTGCCCCCAGCTGCAAGCAGTAAAGCTTAGCCCAAGCTAAGAGTCTCTATCAACTACCCCCAAACCATCCCTGACAGATACTTTGCCATCCTAAAAACTCTTCAGAGGAAAGGACCCGACAACCTCAGAGTCATCCAACCTAGAAGCCTCTAGAAGCTTCCAGTTCAGAGCATCCGGAAGTTAATCTTTCCACATGTTATTTCAACCTCTCTTTTGGTCTATCCATGGCGTGTAGGCTTGGGCCAAATCCCCAAACACAAATCACAGATTCTCCCAAGGTCCCTGCATCAGCTTGGAGAGGCTGGGCCTCCATTCAGAACATGAAAACAGACTGGTCTGCTATCCTGGTATTCTTTGGAACTCAAAATGGATGCAGAATATCAATATTGTCTCAATTTTCCTTTATCTGCAAGGAGACGTCAGCAAACCTTTCTGCCAAGGATTGTACGAGGATCATTAAAAGGAAAATGTCCATGGTAATCGTGCCTTTATGCATATTTCTCCACTCCAATATTCTATAACATAATAATGTTTCACATTTCTACAGAACTGTCTTTTCAGCATGTTTTCGCATTATGCTTAATTTCGTAAGAGTTTCTCAGCCCCACATAACGACACAGTTCAATGCAAAATCAGATATAAATCTAGCTTAAGAGACTCTCAACAGGAATTTCATTTAAAACTGTAAATGTTAAAAGATTCTGGCTCTGATTTATGTTATGTTGTGTGTGTGTTTCAAAGAGAGAGCTTAGCCGGCCCTCCTGAACAACAGATGCACATGAACTCGCGGCCCCCGCACCCCCAGGCCTTCATGAGTCTAACCAGCCAGTCTCTAGTCAGCCAAAAAGGAAGCAGAGAAGAAAGCAGACAGGCCAACCTGTGGTCAGAGTACTAGCTCCCAATCCAACCAGGGCCATGCGCGTGAAATGGGCAGAGGGTATCCGAGATGCCATTACCCATGCTGGCTCGGGGGCAACTTTTAAGCAACAATGTTTCAGCTTTCTCTGGCCTCCCTACTCCTCCAAACACTGGGGCACCAGATTACGGCCCTCCGTGTCCCTGCTCCCACTTGTCTCTGTCTTTATAAAAAACACACAGAGATGGAAGGGAGAGGCAGAAAGTCATGGGTCCAGACTGTAATCTGCACTCTTCCTGGCTGTATCCCTGAGCCTCCACGGTGGACCCCAACACCTATCCACAAACACATCTGGGAGATGGGCAAACCGACCTGCTGCTGGCTAGCGTGAGACGGGCCAGGCTGATGCCTTCGGGAGCTGTGAACTGTGAATTCGTGACAGAATTAATGAATCTGGAGGAGGTATTCACATCCATTGTCTAAGCACATTTAAGACAATTTTAAATGCGGATTATTTACATACTGGGCTCTAATGACTCTGAGGCACCTATTACAGTCCGTCATGTAAAACCATATCCAGGCAATGTTATTGCAGCCTATCACACACATGCCGTGTTTAGACAACTTATAATACACAAATTATTTACATCGTGAAAACATCTCTGTGGCCCTGGCGTTATGCTATCAACAAGAGACAACACAGCAGCAGTAGATTAAATTGAAATATGCTGGCTGCTTCTGAAACTTGAAACTCTATTCCAAAATGCTAAAAGCCCAAAAATTCACAGTTAGCATTTTGGAACCCACCGTGTCTAAAATTTCACTTAAAAGGTGGAGCTATTGTGAGTTGCAACCCAAAAAAGAATAAGTCACCACTTTGCAATTGTAAAATCCATTTATTTAAAGAAGATTGAAGTATCCAAACCCTCTGATAGCACTTAACATATTGAAAAATATGCACTGCAAAGCTCTAAAAATTCCTGAATTCCTCCATAAAAAAAAATGTTTTTGCCACTTCTAGTGGATGCCACCCAACTCCAAGCAGGATCTGTAGGATACACGCCCCCAGGAAAAAAGCAATTGAAATGACTTGACTATATATCTTTCCAGGAAAGTAAATTATATATAGGTCTGTATTCACACCCCCCACTCCCCTATGGTTACCCATTTTTCCTCCCACATTCCACAGCCCACAGAAATGAAGAGAAAATTATCAAGTGGGTTTAAGCACTTGGATACCTAATTGCAACAAAGCTAAGAGCCTCATCTTTCTACCTTTTAGAACTTTGGTTTCAGTCTTTAAAGCGAGTCCCATTAGCCAAGGTGACACATGCCAATTAGTTTCATGCATTTCACAGAATAAAACGCCCCTTGAGATAAATCACCCCACATACCCACGTCTTCCACAAATCTCCATTTGTTTTTCAGTATTTCGTTAAAATCAGGCTCTCACGTGACAGTGCAGATGTTTACAGAAGTGCTATTGCTTTTAATTCAGAGACCTCACACGAAGGTATCAGGAAGGACCCCAGACTTAATTAAGGACAAAACAAGTGTCTCCAATTAGAAAAGTGTCCCATTTTTGTCCCTTCTGCTGCATGAAATGCACGGTTGTCTGAGTATGCTGGACCTTTACAACAGAAGCTTCCTATCACTATGGACGATGACGATGATGATGATGATGATGATGATGATGATGATGGAGGGGGAGGACGAGGAAGGGAGGAAGAAGGCGGAGGAGGAACCACAATGCCAAGCTCCAGCACTACATTAAATGTTCTAATTCAAACTTCGTAAGTCAAAGTACACCGTTCAGTAACGCCACTCCTAACAGATTACCACCACAACCGGTTTGTATGGCCCATGTAGACCCACATATAGAAACATCTTCGTTTATTACATAAATGGGTTCATATAATATCTGTATTATCATAAAACTAATTTTTCAAAAGAACTGTAAACAAGTAATGGACTCTAATCAATATATGCGTTCTGAAGTATTTGGGGGGAAATGTACTGATATCTGCGACTTTCTCTGAAATGAATCAAAATATTAAGCTGCTGGCTAGCTGCGTAGAGGAATATGTGATAAAGCAAGTAAAATAAAATGCTAATTGTGGAAGCTAATTGGTAAGCATTTGCAAATCTTTGTAAAATCTTTGTTGGTAAGATTGCAAAAATCTTTCAACTTTATTGTATCTTTAAAATTTGTAAACTGAGGGGCACCTGGGTGGTTCAATCGGTTAAGCATCTGCCTTCAGCCCAGGTCATGATCTCAGAGTCCTGGGATCAAGCCCCACGTCAGGCTCCCTGTTTAGCAGGGAGCCTGCTTCTCCCTCTTCCTTTGCCTCTCCCTGTTTGTGCACTTTCCCTCTCTCTCTCTCTCTCTCTCTCTCTCTGTCAAATAAGTAAAATCTTCGCAAAAACAATAAAATAAAATTTTCAAACTGAAATGGCAAAAAAATTAATAACATGGCACCTTATATGCAAGTAATGAATCATGGAACATTACATCAAAAACTAGGGATGTGCTGTATGGTGACTAACATAACATAATAAAAAATTATTATTAAAAAAAAAGAAATGGACATGATTGAATGCAGATAGAAAAAAATAAAAAAAATAAAAAATAAACAGAAGTGGGTTAACCATTTATCTAAGATTTTATACAGGGCATTCCAGCCCTGGGTGAAAGATTAAATCCAATGGCCTCTTAAGTTTAGATCGATTCTAAAATTCATGAAATTCCAAGCATTGCACATAGGAAGCAGAATTCCCTTAGACTCTTCCGCTGAGTAAAAACTGAGAGATACTACAGGTCCTACATGCCCCAAATCTCTCCTCTGCCTGAAATTCCACTTCACATCCACAGACATTAATAATGCTCAAAAAGTGGAAGGTACTGGGCAGAAAAAATTGTTCAAGGGGCATCTGGGTGGCACAGTTGGTTAAGCATCTGACTCTTGATTTCAGCTAAGGTCATGATCCCAGGGTCGTGAGATCAAGCCCCACGTCAGGTTCTGCACTCGGTGGGGAGTCTGCTTGAGGAGTCGCTCTCCCTCTCTGTCTGCCCCCTCCATATAAAGATATGCATACAGCTCTAACCACTTGCACCTCTAAGTACCTACCCTAAAGAAACTCCTACACCTTATACATATGTGCAAAGGGACAGACATAAGAATGTTCATTGCAGGTCTGTCTGTAATAATAAAAAAAGTAAAAGCAAAATGTAACAGTGAATCAGTTATCCTTAGAAGGGAATATCAAATAGCCATATATGTCATCATGGATAAATCTCAAAAACAGAATATTGAGTGAGAAAGACAATGTTGCAAAGAATTGCCGTATGCTTCCATTACATGTACTTTTTAAAGTTTATTTACTTTTTTTGGTAATCTCTACATCCAAGGTGGGACTTGAACTCACAACCCCAAGATCAAGAGCCACATGCTCTTACGAGTGAGCCAGTCAGGCGCCCCTATATGTATTTTAAAACTATACATGTGTGTACATGAAGAGAGAGAGAGACACTGAGAGACAAAAAGAGAAGGTATATGAGTATACATATATAGAAATGAAGTATAGAAATGAACATAGGGGGTGCCTGGGTGGCTCAGACAGTTAAATGTCTGACTTCAGCTCAGGTCATGATCTCAGGGTCCTGGAATTGAGCCCTGCATTGGGCTCCCTGCTCTACAGGGAGTCTGCTTCTCCCTCTCCCTTTGCCTCTCCCCGTTTGTGTGCTTTTTCTCTCTCTCTGTCAAATAAGTAAAATCTTTGCAAAAGCAATAAAATAAAATTTTCAAACTGAAATGGCAAAAAAATTAATAATATGGCACCAATCTCTTAACATGTTAATACATTCAAATCTCTTTATCCTTTTTTAAAATATTTTATTTATTTATTTATTTGAGAGAAAGAGAGAGTGTGTGTACACATGCAAGCTGGGGGAGGGGCAGAGGGGGAGGGAGAGGGAGAGAGAATCCCTGGCAGACTCCTTGCTGAGCGCGGAGCCCGACATAGGGCTCGATCTCACGACCCTGAGATCATGATCCCGAGATCATGACCTGAGCCAAAACCAAGAGTCAGACACCCAACCCACTGAGCCACCCGGGCGCCCTGCTCTTTACCCTTCTAACAGCTGCACTAGATTCCATTTCACGACTAACCAATCCCTCACTGACGGACACTTAGGTTACTTCGCAGTGCCAATGCCACAGCGAATATCCGTGTAAATATGTCTTTGAATACTTACAACAGCTTTCTTATAGGACAAATCCCTAAATGTGGAGCTGTTGACTCAAAGAGAATACAGTTTTACTTGGGCTAACACCTACTGCAGGTTTACTCTGTGCAGACACTGTGGTAAGCACTTTCCGCGGATTATCTCTTTTACTCACAACAACCTAATTAAGCACTATGTAGCCTCATTTCATAGTTTAGGAAACTGAGGTACAGAGATTAAATGACTTGCCCAAAGACTTACAGCCAGAAAGCGGCAGCCCGGCTCCAGAGCTGGTATTTTTACCATCATGCTTACAAATTACAGTCAAAAAGATCAAACCAATATATATTCCCACCCACAGTGTTTGAGAGTCACGACTTCTCTGGGCTGTGTTGTTCTCAAATTTATCTAAAACTTAAAGAAAACACTGTCCATACTTCCAGATGTCATGAAAACAGATGCGAAGACACAGAGAAAGTAGCACGAACCGGAAGAATGGGTTCGGCAGCGAACGAATGCCTTGTTAATTGGAGCAGAGGCACAGGGGAAGCTGTGACGTCCCACCTCCACGTGGGGTTGTCTCCAGCTAACGTAACCGCCTCTCTGTAGCACCTACCTTCTCTGGCTTCTGCAGGAACGTTGGCAGGTAAACATGCCCATAAAACTCTCAACCTTCTATTTTTAAACTCTATAAATCCTCAGACCATCTTCCCAGATGCATTAATATAATCGCAAGGATTCTGTCTCCGTTTTTCTTCATCAGACAGCTGCAAGTGGGAAAAACTACACAAGTATGTAGATCATCTCTTTCCATCATCTACTCAATTAATTCAAATCAATCTTCAGACAATGCTTGATGTGTCAGTGGGATATTATTATCAACAACCTCAAAAGTTTCTTTTGTTTTATCACCTAAAATACTATAAATGATCCCATTGCAAAATTGATCAAGAAGTCTTCCTATAGCAAGCTACAGTCCCAGCCCCAAACTTCCAAGGCCTCACTGAACAAAGCACAGCCTCGATGCAATTAGCTTCAAAGACAAGAAAGCTGCAGCCACTGGAAAGAGCCCTCTGCAAATAGCAGGGCATCAACCTGGCTGAATCTCACACACAACCAAATAGTAACAATAACTAATAATACCACTGCATTATTGTTGCTATAGCAACAAACACAATGTAATTGATCCTGCTGGCTCACTTAGTAGAAACATAACAAACTACAAAAAAAAAAAAAAGTGGTTTGGAAGAAGAGCTGAAGGAAACCTAGAAACAGAATAACTTCACATGAAAAGCCAATCATCTCGGACATTAGTAGATGGAGCAAAGCACAGACCTGAAACCCAAAAAGACCTGGATTCCAACTGTGACTTCACAACTAACTGAGTGACCTTGGATGAGTTACACATTTCAGAATGTGAGTGGTCTCATTAGGACAATAATCCCATTTCAAAGGTCATCATGAGGTTGAACGTGAAGCTTTGTCAAGTCCTGCAGTCCCTCGGTAAATGACAGCTGCTAACACCAGGATAATCCCATGGTGAGCTCACCAGCCAGTGCTCGCTGAGTCTTGTTCCCACGGAACTGGGAACCTACCATCTATTGATGCACCCTCTCTTTGTATATTTCTCAACATCAAGGTTGACAATGATGAACGTGAAGAATTTCAAACTTTCCCCAAACTACAGAATATCATAAAAACCTATCTGCCAACCAACCACATTTTCAAGTTTTCCTATCATGCTGGATTTCCTCAGGTTTATTTTTTGGAAATGAAACTAAAATTACAAGATCTCATTTTTTTATGGCTGAGTAATATTCCTGTGTGTGTGTGTGTCCCACATCTTCTTTATCTATTCATCTATTGATGAATGCTTGGGTTGCTTCCAAAAATTATTGGTTTTATTAAATGTCAATCTTTGGTTACATGTCTTTTCAGTATTGTGTGTGACAAAATGGAAGTATGCCTAAAGCACGTCTGCTGCCAACTGAAGTACATAAGACGGTTGTCTTGGAGAAAAACGTGTGCGATCGGTGCAAGCTGAACTAGCGACTTATCCATGAAACACCATTTCTACTGAAAGGATGACTGACAAATTACGGTTATTCAGACTTGGGTATTTGGCAACACTTCTCCTTCTGGCCAAGATGGAGTAGCATGGGCTGGATGTATCCTCGGCTCGGAACAACTAAAAGCTGGACAGCATATAGGAAACACCAGTTTTCTAGACAGTGGACGTCAGACAATGAAGGACAGTGATCCCAAAGAGATGGTAAATAAACAAAGTGAGACCTATGGCTGCCCTAGGAGCTTACAAGAGAAGGTCTATAGGCCATAGCACAGGAAGGGGACTCAGGCAGAGTCCAACAATCTCCCTGAGCTGGGGAGAAGGACTAGGAATCCAAGGAGGCCAAAGCAGGAGGAGGTCATAGGGCAGAATACCAGAGAAAGTCACAGAGAAAACTCCAGAGCTATACAGAGGTTCCCCCTCAAGTAGTCAGATAAATAGATTGGTGCACGTATGTAAGGAAACTATCTGAGGTCATATAATGAATCATCCAAAAGCATTAGCAAATGATCACGATCATCCACACTGGGCCTAGCAGGGCCTATTCCCACCAACCAGAGTGAAAAACTTCATAGGGCACAGGATAGAGTATTTAGTAGAATTTTACCTCAGTCATGGGCAAAAATTAGCCCTAGACTCAAAGCTGTTGTGGATCACCTAACAAAGCTCAAGAATATTTACAGAAATGAAAATGTATATACTACCCAACAAGGTGAAATTCATATGTCTGGAGCAAACAGAAATTTTCCGAGCATGTGAAGAAGCAAGAAAATATTACTCATAATGAAAAGAAAAATCAACCACAACCAAACCAAAAATTACACAATGAGAAAATTAGCAGGTAAGACTAAACACATTAAGAAGAGACATGGAGGGGCGCCTGGGTGGCTCGGTCGTTAAGCGTCTGCCTTCGGCCCAGGGCGTGATCCCAGAGTCCTGGGATCGAGTCCCACATCAGGCTTCTCTGCTGGGAGCCTGCTTCTTCCTCTCCCACTTCCCCTGCTTGTGTTCCCTCTCTCGCTGGCTGTCTCTATCTCTGTCGAATAAATAAATAAAATCTTTAAAAAAGAGAGAGAGACAGGGAGGGGCACTCGGTAGTTAGGCATCTGCCTTTGGCTCAAGTCATGATCTTGGGGTCCTGGGATTGAGCCCTGCATCAGGCTCCCTGCTCAGTGGAGAGTCTGCTTCTTCTTCTCCCCCTTTTGTACTCTCTCTCTCTCTCTCAAATAAATAAATTCTTAAAAAGAGAGAGAGAGAGAGAGAGAGACAGAAATTTTAAACAGAACCAACTAAAACTTCTAAGGAAAAAAACTGCAATGAAAACCTAAGATGAAATATAAGATTTAAAAAAAAAAAAAACCCACTGGATAGGAGTCACAAAAAATCAGATGTCTCCAAAGAAAATATTAGCAAACTTAAAGACATGGCAATAAAACCTACCCAAAATGAAAGACAGAGAGAGAGAAGGGGGGAAAAAATGAACAGATCATCAGTGACAACTTCAAGCAGTCTAATATGCATAATGGTCCCAAAGGAGAAAGGACAGAAGGAATTTTGAAAAAATGTGTCCCAAAAAATCAAAATTTAATAAAAATTATAAATCCACAGATCCAAGAAGTTTGATGAGCCTAAATAAATGAAATAAATAAATAAGAAAACTACACCAAGGCCCATAATAATCAACTTGCTTAAAACTAGTGACAACAAGAAAATCGTGAAAGCAGCCACAGAAAAAAGGACACATTGTGTAGAGAGACAGAAAGACATGGAGACCTTCAGATCTCTCACCAGAAACAAGACAAGCAAGCCAGAAGACATAGAGCAACTTCTATAAAGTTCTGAAAGGAAAAACTGTCAACCTAGAATTCTTTCCCCAGTGAAAAGATCTTTCAAAACAAAGACTTTTTTCAGAGCTACAAAAGCTGAAAGAATCCATGACCAGCAACATGCATGACATGAAATGTTAAGGGAAGTCATTCAGGCAGAAGGAAAAATGATACTGGATGGAAATCTGTATCTACAGAAGGAAATGAAGAGCACCAGAAGTGGTAAACATGTGGGTGAATATAAAGACCATTGGGGCCCCTGGGTGGTTCAGTCAGTTAAGTGTCCAATTCTTGGTTTCAGCTCAGGTCATGATCTCAGGGTCCTGGGATTAAGCCCCATGTTGGGCTCCATGCTCAGCAGAGAGTCTGCATGAGGATTCTCTCCCTGTGCCCCTCCCCCTTCTCACTCTCTCTCTCTCAAATAAATAAATCTTTTAAAAAGTATAGACTATTATATTACTTAAATATCTTTAAAAGACAATCAACCATTTAAACCAAAAATAATAATTATGAGGTTTATAACGTATCTAAAGTAAAATGTGTGAGAAGAATAAGAAAAGAATGGAAGGGAGAAATGGAACTATACTGTCGTAAGCTTCCTACTATACATGCCATGGTTCAAAATCACTTGAAAGTGCAGTGTGATAAATTAAGGACGTGTACTAAAAACTCTAAAACAACCACTGAAATAACAGAGTTACAGCTAACAAGCCAACAAAACAGATAAAACAGAATTTTTTTTAAAAAGCCTCTCAGTTAATCCCAAAGAAGGTAGAAAAAGAGAAAAGGGAAACAAACAGCAGATGGGAAAAAAATAGAAATCAAATGGAAACCCAACCATACTGATAATCACATTAAATATAAATAGGCTAAAACTTCCAATAAAAGACAGAGATTGTAAGATTGGACTTAAAAGTAAGATTCAACTATATGCTGTCTACAAGATGCTCACTTTAAATATGAAGGCAAAAAATAGACTGAAAATAAACAAATGGAAGGAGCTATACCATGCCAACACTAATCAGAAGAAATATGGAGTGGCGATATAAATATCACACAAAGTAGATTTCAGAACAAAAAAATACTACCAGAGGTAGAAAGGTTCATTTCATAATAATAAAGGAGTCATTTAATCAAAAGGACATCACAGTCATAAACGTTTAGGCACCTCTTCGTATGTCTGTTGGCCATTTGTATGTCTTCTTTGGAAAAATGTCTATTTAGGTCCTCAACCCATTTTTTTTTTAAATATTTTATTTATTTATGTGACAGAGAGACAGCCAGCGAGAGAGGGAACACAGCAGGGGAGAGGGAGAGGAAGAAGCAGGCTCCCAGCCGAGGAGCCCGATGTGGGACTCGATCCCGGAATGCCGGGATCACACCCTGAGCCGAAGGCAGACGCTTAACGACTGCGCCACCCAGACGCCCCCCTCAACCCATTTTTTAATTGAATTGTTTGGTGGGGAGGGGAGTTGGTGTTGAATCATATAAGTTCTTTATGTATTTTGGATATTAACCCCTGATTGGCTAGATCACTTGCAAACACATTGTGTGTCAACTATACTCAAATAGAAGCTTTTTAAATAAATAAAATTAAAACACCCAATAGCCATAAATAAATGTATGGATGGATGGATGTTTAGACACCAAACAAGAGATATTCAACATATATGAAGAAAAAAACTGATAGAAATACATGGAGAAATGGACCAATCCACAATTTTAGTTAGAGATTTCCACACTCCTCCCTTAGTTGGCAAAACAAGTAGACATAAAAACAGGATGTGGAAGACCTAAACAACACTATCAGCAATCTGACCTAGTTGACAGTTATAGAACATTCCAACTAACAACAGAACACACACTCCTTTCAAGTGCACACAGAACATTTACCAAGGTAGATCATGTTCTGGGCCATGCGATAGGTCTTGATAATTTTAAAAGAATTTAAAGAATTCAAGTCATACAAGTATGTTCTCTGACCACAATGGAATAAAATTAGAAATTAACAACAAATAAGCATTTGACAGATTTTTTTTAATGAACATAGTAAGACTGTCACTTCAATTGACCATACTTGCAGGCAATGACAAAATTGGGATTTTCAAGTAAAAATTAGAATTTGGGAAAACTTGCATTCATCACTGTGAACTTGACAGCTTGCAAAACTTAAAGACTTTTCTAATGACCTCCATAGTAATGCTATAGACAAAGGTAAAATTTTGGGGGCTGTACGATGAAATATGTTAACTTTTGGAAGATCTGCATTGCTCAGTAAACCAATATCTTCAAAATGACCAATGTGATTTTACAAACATACCTGGGTAAAACTTTTCAAAGATCTATGTTAAAAAAAATAGTCCCCCTCAAAAAAAAAAAAAAAAAAAAAAAGTACAGGCCAATGTAACGAAGTATAAAAGCAATTCATTGATAGAGTTTCAGATTCCACATTGCAATTAACCTCTAAAAAGTACCACCTGTCGAGTTTTGGTACAGTATCAAAGAAGAATATTCACAATTCTCTGAAAAGGCAATTAAAATACTTCTTTTTTTTTAATTATATATCTATATGAGGCCAAATTTCTTCATATATTTCAAATATTGTAATATATTGAAGGCAGAAGCAGATATGTGAATCCAATGGTCTTCCATGAAGCTAGACATTGAAGAAATTTGTAAAAATGTAAAACAATGTTACTCTATCACTAGATTTTGTATGGTGTTGGAAAATATAGTTACTTTTCATTAAATAATATGCATTTATATGAACGTGAAATTAGTATCTTACTGTTACTTTTAATGAGTAATACAGATTTTAATAAATTCTGTTTTATTTTCTTTTGTAAGATTATTCATTTATTTGAGAAAGAGAGAGCACATGAGCGGGGGGAGGAGCATGGGAGAGGGAGAAGCAGACGCCTCACTGAGCAGGGAGCCCAACATGGGGCTCGATCCCAGGACCTCAAGATCATGACCTGAGCCAAAGGAAGACACTTAACCGACTGAGCTACCCAGGCACCCCTCTGTTTTACTTTCTGTTGCAGTAAATATTATAGCTATCACCCAGAAGCAAAAGATCTTTGGGGTCCTCAATAACTTTTTAAGAGTGTGAAGAGCTCCTAAAACCAAAAAGTTCAAGAGCCACTGCTCTAGAGAAGTTGATTGCTCAGTCATAGGCTACACACAAAAAATGTTTCCAGATGTTTGCGAATTCACTGGGAGGTTCTAGGATAAGCAACAGACTGTTCAACACGGGCGACTACTGGAGCCCTTGATTTTACAGTAACAGTAATGCTGACCACAGTAGCAACAAAGGCTCCCATGTATTAAGCCCTACTATGTGCCAGTTGTTTTCTCAAACTAAATCCTTATTATGCAACAACTGCTGTGGAAAATGAACACCATTTACATACGATGGACAAAGAAACCGGGGTTCATAGAGGTTAAATTAGTTGCCCCAGAAGATGAAGGAGTCAGGTTTTGATCCAGACCTGATTCCAAACCAATAACACCTTCCACATTCAAATTGCTCTGAAACTGTGCGCTGACATGCTATCTTTGTACTCTGCTCTACTGTCCTCAGTATTTGCCTTACAACACGTCCCACAGCATTCACGTATTGTCTCTCTCTGCCCCATTAGAATGTAACTCCATGAGCTCAGCAGAGATTTCAGTCTGTCTTCCTGTATTCCAAGATCTATAGCAGTACCTTCGATATCGCAGCAGACAGCCAATAAATATTTGCTGAACGGGTGAATGAACCATCACGATAATAAACAATTCTGTAATCATGGTGCTTAGAGCTCCAACTGCACTGACATTTGTTTTAGTCCTCATCAATTTTTTACATAAAAAGTTCTATGGGGCTTAATTTATGCACACCATATATTCCTATAGTGGATAAGGGTGGGGATAAATCTCCCCATTTTACGGAAGGAGAAATCAAGCTCCAGACAGTTGTTTGCTCCAGGTCTTGAGGCTTCAGGAGAAGCTCCCTGGCTTCAGGTTACTGTTCCGTCCCCAGATCTTAAGACAGAGACCTTTCTTTAAGTTTTGGGGAAAGGTGGGTGGGGTGTGCATTCTCAGCTGGACCTACGAAGTAAGGGGGAAAATTGAGAGCTGGGCATTCAGTCTTTAATTTGTTTGGGGGTTCTTTCAAGGTATTAAAAATCCTAACTTCAGAACACTTTGAGGCCCAGGTCAGAAAGAACAAGAGTGCACATGTATTCAACCCCAACAACCCAAACCCTCACTGAGCACACAACAGGTACCCCACGATGCCCTGGAAAGAAAAGGGCAAGGAAACCACGGACCCCAAAACTGGGAGGGGGATGGGGAGGACACAAAACAATGAATGCCAACAGCAGAGTCCCTCTCTAAGCCCAACAGGGATGCCCATGGACAAGTACTGTCAGCAGACTGGAGTCAGGCATGGTGACCAAGGTTCAGGATGACCAGAGAAACACTGGGAGGAAGGACAACTTGCTGAGTAGAACTCAAGATTCCCGGACAGGAGCAAGAAGGAGGAGGTGTGAGAAATCAAACTGGAATTTCAGAGAGCAACCAGGAGTCCAGCTGGAGGGGCACCTGTGTCTAAGACAGCCTCTTGGGTTGGAAGAACCAAGGGGCTCGGTGTGGTTGGCAGTTCTCGCTGGTTCATGCTGTGAGGTCCACCCTGACCTCCAGCCCTACCGCCCAGAGACGCCCCTGCACAGGTATCAGTGCTCCAGTAAGACAACGCAATGTCTGATGGCCATGTCACTGCTGGCGGCTCCACATGACACACTTTTCCTCTCCAGCTTCGTTTCCGCCATAAACTTGGACCCAGAGAAGTGTCAGGAAGAAAAATGCTAAAGAGTATTTCTGGTTGACAGTAAATGCACACGTTGGCCTTACTACCGAAGGGAATAAATAAAAAGTCTCAGAGTCACCACATCTGCCACCAGAAACACCAGGCCGATGGAGTACACTGAAAATATAGGCCCAAGTGAGCACCACGATTTAAAGAACAGATAAGAAAATGTAACCTGGCATATATTGACCTCTAGGTCACTGAAATATATAAGGAAGCCTCAACTCCTCCCTTCCCCCAGGGCCAGTGGGCCTCCCAGGGGTGGTGCCCTTAGGCTTCAACCTTCATTGCTGGTTTTTAAATGCAGCGCATGTCTTGCTATTGATCCTCAAAGCAGCCTCTTAATGCTGATATTCATGATCTTATCATGAATCCCAGCAGCTAGTGAGTGGTATGTGTGTGTGTTTGTGTGTGTGTGTGTCCCCAAATACAAACAGGAAAGGTGGGGGATTTGGTTTGTTTTTCACTTTATCCCCAAGAGCTGGGAAGGAAAACGCTATGGCATTGACCCTTCAGCTGTTTTTTCCCCACCCCCTTCTCTAGGCACCAGAAGCTGGAAACTTCCCGAAACACCAACCTTCACCAACCACGCTCAAAGACCAAGACCAAGACCAAGGATCTACCCCAAGCCCAGCTCTGCCACCTCTCAAAGAAAGCCACCAGCACAAGGATAAGACCTATGGAAGTGGCCAAGGGAAGTCTATGCCAGAGAAGTGGACAGGCAGCTCTCGATCCCCATGCAAACCTTAATTCCTGGGTCAAAGGTTAGAGAAATGTCCCCCTCCCCTGTTACTGGAAACCACCCGTGAAGGTCCCTAAAACCTTTTGAAACTCATTTTATGGTTTTTGCTTATACCTGAATTCTGGCAAGAGGAGCCACAAGGCCTCGAACTGCTGTCCCTTCTTTATCCACCTCCTGCCCTCCAAAATCCAAAATCCATTCATCTGAATGACACATGGGCTGTGCCCCACACGCCTGCCTAAATATAAGGTAAGAGGAGCACGAATATGCCACCACCGACCACATCCTTCCAGTCCCTTGTTGTGATGACACATCTCCCTTCTGGGCTTTTGCCCATGTGGTCCCCTCCTCACCTGCCCTTGCTCAAATCTTACTGACTCCTTAGATTTGGCTCAGATACCTGCCCAGGAAGGCTTCCCAGCCCCAGCCCCCTCTTCCACCTCTGCTTCCACAGGAGGTAAGCAGTGGTCATCTGAGGTTTGATCAGATCGCTACCACTGCACCAATCTGGTTCACTGAAATCGTCTGTGGGTGTCTGCTCTTCCCGAAACTCCCCAGGAAGCACCTTGAAGGCAGAGGCAATGTCTTAATTATTTCAATGTCTCCCCAGCACTTAGCCCAGAGCCTGGCACAGAGACGCACTCAAATACCTGACCCATGCAGCTCTGCCCACCCTCCTCAACCACCCCCACTGCACTGAGAAGACGACCCCAGAAACAGGTGGCTGCATCCCACAGTTCCTTCCGACACCCTGCAGTCCTTTCGTTTAAGAGACCCCAGCTAGCGGCCTGTGCATGAGCAAGGTCTGAACGTCCCCTCCTCGCTGTAGCCCAACAGCATGGCCAGGACCCCCCAGGGCCTCCAAAGCCAGCTCTCAGGTCCTGCGGCATCCATTCCCACAGGGGAAAGTCATTGCATTCAGACCAGCTGCCGCGGCAATAGGTCAGGCTTCCAGAAGCCTTCCCCAGACGCTGATGAACGGCCAGGAGCGGCTCTTGCGCATCTCATTACGCACATAGCTGCAATGAAACCATCTTTGCTTTACAGTTTTGTGCAGGACATAAAAGTGGGAAATATCCCAGCCTTCAGAGGGAACAGGCTATGAATATGGAAGCAGACCCGGGTTATTAATCCAGCACCATTAGTCTTAGGGAGTCACCCTAGCACTGACCCCCTAGAAGGAAATTTCTCTTGCTGTCCATTTCTCATTGCAAATTATCCATATAGCCACCATACCTACCACCTGTGAATTATTTGATATTTTGGAGAGGAAAGTAAACAATATAAAAAATCAGCAGAACTTAGGGGATCTATAAATTCTTTGCAAGTTATTTTCAGAGTGAGGAAAGCTGATTCATATGGCACTTTACTTCCCGAGATTAATTTAGTTTGCTTTTTTTCCCCTTTATTAATAGGAGGTAAGCACCCTGGAAAGATCACATTTTCGTTCTCAGCAGCACCTGTCAAGGGGATCCCAGGCCCACAGCCCGTATTTGAAGGTTTATCCCCGAAAGGTATTCACAGAGCAGACACTGCGCTGGCAACACATCAGGTGAACAATACCTCACAGAGCCCCAGGAGCAGACGCGCAAGGACCCTTCTGCTGTTAAAGGGCAGCAGCCGCTGCTAGTACGGACTGACGGAGGCACATTTTCCCCTGTAATTTTCCTAGCAAGACGTATTAAAATACAGAAAGCAGCCCCTATCCTGCATTTTCCCCCTCTTGTTTTTATCCAAATTAGTGAGGTCTTACTGTGGCTGTTTTCCTGGGGGTTTTAAGACATCTCCTTATCTCTGGTGTTCACTATCCACACGTGAATCTGTGATTTTATTTATTCCGCTTGGGACCCCGAGTTCATTTTCAGTAGGAGGGCCTGTGTCTTTCTTTATTCCTTCAGCTATATTTCTCCAAGTACGCCTCCCTCTCATTCTGTCTTCTTCTGAGACCCCATTAAATGCACACTGGACCTCCTCACCCACAGCCGCCATCTGTACTCCCCTGCACCACGTCTGGACGGCCTCCTCAGGAGAGCATGGTATGCTTTGCTAACTCTTTCCACAGCCACATGTATAGGCTTTTGTTGGCCTCACCTATTAGGAGTTGATTTGAAGGGGGACTTCTTTTTTCTTTTTTTGGTCTCACATATTAGATATTTTTATTTCTCGAACAACTAATTGATTCTTTAAAAAAAAAAAAAAGAAAGAAAACTGTCCCGTTATCTCGTAGTCAAATCTCATGGATTTTATTTCTTATTTCGTCTCTTCAGACATTCTAACCATATTTGGTCTAATATCTGTCTCAGATTGCTCTGTTGTCTACGGTTCCTGCCACGTGAGTCCTCCTTTCATGGCATCTGTGGGTTCTCTCTTGTGGTAGGAGATTTTCTTGTCTGCCTTGTAACCCACGTCTCAGAGCTTATCTACATTGGGAGCCCCCAGCTTTCTTTCCACAGGAGTCCCGCGTGTGCCCTCTGCTGAGGACTTACCCGCAGGGGACAGTTTCACATTAACACCTGACGAAGCCCAAGGGTCTCACGAGGCCCAGACCAAACACTACATTAGGTTCTCACTCAGGGTTTCTGTCCTGCATGGACAAGGCAGGATTTGGCCTCACATCTACATACACAGTAGGCTTGGCATCCCTCTATCTGGTAGGAAACTCTTTCTATACCTAGGCTCGGGGGTGTACCATGCCCCTGTGCCGATGGACAGAAGCTTCCTAGTCTTGCTGACAGGACAGACACTTCTTGTTCCCAGTCTGGGGCAGGAGATCTAGCTCCACCTCCCCAGGACCTGGGAAAACCCCAGTAGAGCCATTCTGCATCAAGTCCAAATCTCCCCTTCATTTCTGACACCTGCCAACCTCCCCAATTCTCCTGAATCAGGCTATATTTTACTGCAATTGTATCGAACCCAACCTTTCTCTGAAACTAGAGTTAGAGGTGTGAGTCCCACAGGGGCATAGTCTGTGTCTTGATGGTAAGTCTGCTTCCCCCCATCCCAAGGGATTAAACTCTTACCTAATATTCACCAGGAACACGCTGAACCGTAGACATAGCTAGCCCTCCTTCAAATACCTCAGAAATGCAGCCAGCAAATACCATTCAATCCGAGAGAGAAAAGATAATGCCCCAAAAATGCCACCCAGCACTTGGGGCCCACTTGTATCTCTAGGATTTCAGAGGCTGCAAAGGCAAGTTTGCCTGGCTATTCCAAAAACTCAGAAACCAAGATCTGACCAAATCTGACTTTTTTAAAGAGAGGCTGTTTTATGTCACCCTAGACTGATTAGGGATGCCAAATCCAGATTAAAAGCCCACTCCTCATGTCCCCTTGCTGCATAACCAGCCACACAACACTGGCCCCACCCAATGCTCATCAGGGCGATCCTGGGCCCGTCCCATAGGCCTACGTCCACAGCCACCCAGCCAATGTCTGGGTAGAAGGGATAATAAGGCACCTGTCCCCCAGCACAGAGGGCACACTGCTGAGGATGCGGACATGGCAAAGAGAGGAAAAGAGAAGCAGACCATCTTCTTTTCAAACGCAAACCAAATCTCACGGGTAGGTGGCAGGCAATTTCCAACATCCTTTGGTAATTGTTCCAAGTGGCTTTTCGTCCCATCCCATGATTGGTGGTGGAGGAGAGGTCACACTCTGGAGACCTGAGTCTTTGCAATGGACCTGTGTGGCCTTGGGTGGGTCACTTCACTTTCCCTGAGTCTCTGGGGACAAACACAAGAGTTATTTCATAGGCTTAGCAGAAAGACTAAACTACCTGCCAAACACAAGAGTTGTTGATGCTGCTAGAGAACCCGAACCCCGGAAATAAATGGCCCCAGGCTGGGTCTTCGCCTCCCTCTAGTTTACAGGGAAACAGAACACAGTCTTTTCTAAAAGTCAAATATTCAAAAACATATCCTCACTGCTCTCCCACTCCAAATGAGCGAGTGCTTCAAAACCAGCTTGACTGAAGTAGAACTGACACACAGTAACTGCATAGACTTAAGGTGTGCAACTGATCAGTTCTGACACATGCCTACACCTATGAAACCATCACCAAATCAAGACGTGGACATATCCATCATCCCCAAGTCTCCCTCCTGCCCCTGATCACTCTGTCCCACAGGGAGGGTTAGATTACAATGAAAAACCTAATAAGAAAGGAGGAGAAAGAGAGGCAGAAAGGAAGGAAGAGAGAGAGAGAGAGAGAGACAGGGAAAGCAAGAAAGCAGGAGAACAGGTGTTTGATGGCCACGTGATGGCCGGGAGAGACAGAGGGAAAAACGGGAAAAGCATGTGCATGCAAGGAACAGAGAGACAAGAGAGAACCTGAGGACAGGAGTGCGCAGCTGTCCACTTCCCCTCTGGGAGCTGGAGGAGGCACCCACTGCTCCCAGGGGTGCAAGATGCCCGGCTCAAGTGCCGGGCTGCAGCTCCACAGGGACCCCGCACTGTCACGCCCCATTGCATGGCCCCATTTTTCACTGTCAAGACCCTGCTGCAGCACAATTCATCACGGCCACGTTCGGAAACTACCCCTGTAAACACGGAGTGATTCCACCTGGCAAGGGCTTGATTGCCGACACCATCTGGGCTGCGTCAGCCAAGACAGCTGGCATCTGGGCGTTCTGTGGGCTCACTCCTGAGACCCAAGCGCAGGGAAGGGTTAAGAGCAGCCACTGACCAGACCTGGGCATCCCACGCATCTGCAGGATGCAACTCCCATGGCCTGAGCCTAGGATCCTAGAGGCTGGTGCACGAACGGGGAAGGCCCCCTGGGCACAAAGGAGGAGACCCACCCAGCTGTGTGTGACAGCCTGCGAGAGCAAGCTTCAAGTTCAGGCCCGACAGGGGAGGACACCCTGGCTGCTGCCTGCTGTTTGGGCCTACCCCGCCTGCCCATGGCACTGTGTCTGGCCCTGGTCATCATGCTACTGCATGTCACGGCTCAAGGCCAAGCTCACCGTCTGCAGCCCCTACCACTGTGACAGATGCAGGGCGCACATCCCGGTGCCCTCGGAGGGTCCTAACCACTAAGCCTTGGGCTTCAGGTGATAGAAAATTATTTCTTCATCTACTTATCTATTGCCTATATACACTTTGGAATATACTCCTAAGCCCTAATCGGCTCCAAGTCATAGTCCTTCAGAACTCAGAGCAGAACCGCCTCCTGTAAGAGACAGAGCATCATTTTGCAGCTGATACTGCCATCCCGGCTCTCCTAGAGAAGCTGGCAGCCAGTCATATCAGCCCCCAAAGAGTCCCCTAAACGAGAAACCATCAACGCCTACCACTCTGGGGTTTGGGCCTAAACTGTTTCTGGAATCACAAGCCCCATGCTTGGGAAAGAGGAGGAAAGGGAGCCATTGATTTTCAAGACTGTTGCAAAACAGTGGAGTTAGGGAGGGTCCAGGGGAACAGAGCCAGCAGAGCGGGGGGGGGGGGGGGGGGCTGGCCGCAGGGGTGTGGACACAGAAGCAGTTTCTCCAGGATACAGCTTGGTTCCAGGGTCAAAGGCAAAGGGCCCACGGTGTTCTGCATCCTTGTGTTCTATCTTGATGGAAATGTTTACCGGGCCAGCCTACCGTCTGCCATTTATGTTGCTGATTTCTTGTTCTCTGATGATCCTACGGCATCTCTGACGGTGAGACACTGTCTCCTCTGGGAAGCTGAGGGGAGTCTGCCAAGAGGGGCTCCCTCTACAACTCTACTCCTCAGTTTGGGGCTTTGTCCCCCTTGCTCCCACACTGCCAGGAGCTGCCCTGATCCATGTGTCTCCTCACACACAGGGTAGCTTGTTGAATTCACACACAAAGCCTAATCCCATCCCCAACCCAAACTCACTCCTTTGGAAGGTCTTGCTAGCCAATAAGCTAGGCTGTTGTTCAGAAGGAAACATTCCCAAATGTCGCCAACTGGCTTTACAGAAACTGTCCAAGTTGACAGCAAGGGCTTGGACCAGGAAGACCCTTCCTTCGGGAGGCGTGCCCAATCCATCTCCGTCTTGAGGCAAGCCAACTCCTGAGAACCCCACTGGGTCCACGGGTTCCAGAGCAGGACTACATTGAAGCCACAGGAAATGTCAGTGGTTTGGAGCCTAATAGGACCTGGGCCTCCACCCGCTCCCGGACCAGACCCACCTCACCACCAGGGCACTAGAGGCGTGGAAGCATCTGCTCTCCCACCAGAGCCCTCTGCCAGGCCGCGGCCCACAGAGCCAGAGTGGGAGCAGACACTCTGATGCCAGGAGGGACAGTCTTTACCCATCCCCACTGCCCTCTCTTCTGGATCCCCAGGCTGCTTCTCTGATGCTGAGCACAGAAAGCAGAGCCAGTGCACGAGGTCAAGACAGAGAGCTGGCTTCTTTCAGGGTAAAATGATGCCAAAAGAGGCTAGAAGCTTTAATAGCTAGGCAGGGAAAGGATGGGCATTTAAAGCAAGAAATGACTCCAAAAATGGTTTTAACCCCAATGACAGGAAACAAATCTTCCCTCATGTGTACACGCTCTGCGATGACCATGGCTCCATGGCTGGAGGGAGGGCAGAGTCTACTATGTGTTATTGAGAACACACTGTTAGCTATCAAAAAGATATCTATTAACCAGCATTGTCCGCACAGAGTTTCCTTTTGCTAATCTCATGTAATTGGCAGTATAAATTTGTAGGGAAGGGAGAGTTAGAAGGATAGAGAATGTTTGTAAAATTGCCATGGAGTTTTCCAGATGGGGAGAAGACAGTCCTCCATGAATCTTGTCCCTACCTATTCTTTCTGGGATAAAGATAATAGTAAAATGCTATTCCCCCTCAGGGTAAGCCCACTGAGGGCAGAAAATGCCTGTACCCACCAGACCACAAGCACCCTTAACCATAGGCAGGCCCACGCCTCTCGTTGCCCTCAGCTGAGTCTTATCCACTGCCTCCATGACTTCTTTCATGTGAACCCCACTTGAGATCATTAAAAAGTTTGCTCAACGGAGCTGCTTTCTGACATCAGAGCAGAGGGATGGGTCTGAATCCCCAACTCCACCCACCACCTGTGAGCTGACAGGGCCCTTGAACCCCTCAGAGCCCAGGAGGACCAGACAGTGCTGAGTGCAGAGGCTTTGGGAACCACAGAGCGCAGAGCAAGGGAAAGGTGCTGACGTAGGAATCCTCAACAGAGGATTGCCCTGAGACTGCCAGGGATCAAGGCTGGGAGGAGAGGATTGCCCCAAGACTGCCAGGGATCGAGGCTGGGAGGAGCAAGCCCCGACTAAGAAGGACCCAGTTGTATCCAGTTCTACACCAGATCCCTTCTGGAGAAAAGCAACCCCTTCCTCTGCTCTTCTGCTGGGGGCAAAGTGAACAGGGCACGGAGGGCAGGCCCGGGTGGGCCCAGGGCCAAGCACGCTAGCCCACATTCCTGGGGCGCTCGGACATTCAGTGCTCAGGAGGCCCATCTGTAGGACACCAACCTGAGTCTAGCGATCCCAGAAAAGGAGGCAGAAGAAAAAAGAATGACCCATAGAAATTAAACGGGGCGATGATAACACAGAGCTACTCTTTTCCTGTCCTCTCTTCATTTAAAGAAAAAACACAAAGCCATCAGGCAGTATTTGCAAATCTTGCAAACATTACAACTCTCAAGGTCAAAGTGACACACAGTGGGCACCTAATAAATACTTGCCAGGTGAGCATATGCCGTAAGAAGCAAGGAATTCATATTTTACAATAAACGAAAGCCACTGCCTTGGAACACCCGCTTGCCTGTGTTGGGAGGCCCACACGAATGTGTGCACTGAGGTCACCCAATCACACAACCACGTGGTTTCAGAGCTTGAAACGCCTGCCTCAGCTTCATCATCTAACAGATGTGTTCAGAATAAAGAAACTAAAGACCAGAGAGGGGAAGCCACGTCAATAAGGTCACAGAGCTGGGACTGGCAGAGTCAGACCACAAGGCAGCCTCTCCACTTCTGGGCTGAACCCACTTCACTCTGTTGCTGCTCCTGCCTCCCCGAGAGGTTCAGAGAGCAAACCACGGAGCCTCGAGCTTGCTCAGGACCTTCCGGGAGCATGGCACTTCCCCTCTACGTGCGTGCCACTGAAGGCTATTGGCAGTGGGGCAGAAGAAGGGGAGGACACGCGGACCCCGTGACACAGCAGGGGATGCGTGCCAAGAAGAGACAGGAAGTGGGGGAACAGGTAGAAGTGAATCGCTGGTATAGTTCACCCTGATTTCTTTTCTTCCTGCTCACAGAACGCCGGGGGGGGGCGGGGGTTTAACTGCTTTCAATTCAGGAAACCGAAGGTTATGCTTAGCAGGGATTCGTTTAGGACAAAGGAAATGCCAAAGTTCTATAAGATCAATGTCACTCTTGTGTCACTGACCCTGTGGTCCTGCTCCAGCGACCCAGGACACGCACAAGAGAAGCTGAAGTTCACTAAGACAGGGCGCACGTAAAGCACCGTCGGAATGGATTTGTCCCGGCGACCAGGAGGAACCAGCCGCTGCCACGCACAGCTCGGATGGGTGTCAGAGGGACTAGCAGAGCGGAGACGCCAGCCTCAAGACGACCTTCTCGAGAAGACCAGACCACAGGGTCGGAGAGCAGCTCCTGGGGCAGCGCCAGGGAGGTTTTGGGTGATGGAGCTGCTCTGTACCCTGACTGTGGTGCTGGTTACAGGTGCTAAAGTTCATAGAAATGTACCCCCCCCAAAAAAAATTTTACAGTATGATCATTTTAAAAATACAATGTTTTAAATTGAAAAAAGTAACACTACATGCATTCCAAGGAGAGGCTGCAGCCCCATGGGAAGACATCTCATCAGACCCTGACGGCTGCCAGGATTGGGACCTGGGGAGCCATGGAACATTTCGGGCAGAGCACAAGCCAAGCGAAGGTGCCGAGGTGGGAATGGGGTGGCCCTGTCAGGTGGCGAGGAATGCAACGGGCGGGACGGGCGAGATGTCCTGGGAAATCCAGTTATTAGTGCATCGCGTTTAACTGCCTCCACTGCGTCCCAGGAAATGGTTATTGCGTCATGAGGAGAATGTAGCTCACGGGTACAGGAGCCGAGAGCCTCTCTGAAGATTAGAAATCTTGAGCATTCCAAGGTGCCAGTCCATCTAGCAACACCCAAGGCGGCACTACGAATGGAAACTTGCAAATTGCTGGCGTCTGTGCTAAGAGGGAATCCTATCCTATAACTTGCAGAATGTCTCAACTTGGAATAATAGGGTCAGAGGCGATCAGAGCCGGAAGGAAATTTACAGATCATTTAGCATGTGCTTGTTGGGTCAGGGAGCCTTCCAGAATCTGAGGAAAAAAGCTCCATCCTCTTTGTCCAAAAGAAGACACACAGAGACCTAATTATGCAAATGATTATCAGACATTCCTGAACTCCCTGACACTCACCCTGGGCACACCGGGTCCCTCAGACTGTCCACAAGTGCCAAATTAAGATGCCTAGACACGACCACGAAGGCCCAGGCTTCCCCAGCTCATGGGTGTCAGGTAGAACGTGTCATCTTCAGCACACCCGAGCTGGTCCAGTCCCACCTATACCAAGGGTCCTGGACATGGCACCCCACTGAAGACGGTTCCTTTTGGGAACGGAGTCAAATGTTGAGTGACAAGAAGTAATTCGAGGCTGGTGACAATGGACAGAGCTCACACACGGTCTTGCTGCACTCACATGGCAGCTGGGATGTCTCTACCTGCAGCTGGGTTGGGCCTTAGTTACAGAGGGGCCAGTCCCTGCAGTCACTCGCTCTTGTCACTGCAGCGTGTAATGGGGCGAGCTGGCGCAGGGAGCAAAGATGAGCTCCCATTTCTAGAGGGCGTGGAGCAAAGATGAGCTCCCATTTCTAGAGGGCGTGGAGCAAAGATGAGCTCCCATTTCTAGAGGGCGTGGAGCAAAGATGAGCTCCCATTTCTAGAGGGCGTGGAGCAAAGATGAGCTCCCATTTCTAGAGGGCGTGGAGCAAAGATGAGCTCCCATTTCTAGAGGGCGTGGAGCAAAGATGAGCTCCCATTTCTAGAGGGCGTGGAGCAAAGATGAGCTCCCATTTCTAGAGGGCGTGGGGCAAAGATGAGCTCCCATTTCTAGAGGGCGTGGGGCAAAGATGAGCTCCCATTTCTAGAGGGCGTGGGGCAAAGATCAGCTCCCATTTCTAGAGGGCGTGGGGCAAAGATGAGCTCCCATTTCTAGAGGGCGTGGAGCAAAGATGAGCTCCCATTTCTAGAGGGCGTGGAGCAAAGATGAGCTCCCATTTCTAGAGGGCGTGGAGCAAAGATGAGCTCCCATTTCTAGAGGGCGTGGGGCAAAGATGAGCTCCCATTTCTAGAGGGCGTGGGGCAAAGATGAGCTCCCATTTCTAGAGGGCGTGGGGCAAAGATGAGCTCCCATTTCTAGAGGGCGTGGGGCAAAGATGAGCTCCCATTTCTAGAGGGCATGGAGCAAAGATGAGCTCCCATTTCTAGAGGGCGTGGAGCAAAGATGAGCTCACATTTCTAGAGGGCGTGGAGCAAAGATGAGCTCACATTTCTAGAGGGCGTTGGGATTCCCAGGAAAAGGAGACTGTCTCCAGCTCGTTCACAGTTGACTCAATCTCCAGCCCCCTCAGGCCTCCTGGGCTATTTATAGCCTCACACCCAAAACACAAACTGTTGTTTGCAGCTTTTCCAAGGCCTCGCCCCAGGCTCCACTTGAATTCAGATTTCCGTCTGCGCCAACCAGGAGCAGGTCACAGGACTGCTTCCAGGTGGGGTTTCAAGAACAAGGGCTGGATGGGGCGCCTCAGGACATGCACACCTGGGAGCCAGACCTGGGCCTCACCTTCCCCATACAGACAGGGCCAAGGGGGCCAGCCATGGGTGCCTTCCTAGGGAACAGCCGCCCAGCAGGCCCTGTCCCCTCGGCAGGGCGGCCCCACCAGAACCTGCACAATGGGCAGGCTCCCCGCTCCCACGCGACGGGTCTATTTTAAGAGCTATATTTTTAGGATGAGCAAATGTGCCGGGTTTCTATGTTCCAAGGTCACGGCCTCGACTCCGGCGGCAGCTGCACTGCCAGGCCTCCTCGTGCTTGACTTTGGAGGTCGCTTTCAGCCGGCTTTTTGTGGTTTGGGTTTTAAATACAAGGAGTCTTGAGGAGGAGGACAGCGTTGTGAGGTGGTTTGGGCCTGGAAGAGTAGAGGCAAGACGTGAAGGAAAGTTCTGCCAGCTCCTGGAAGCTGAGGACTGCAACATCCCCGCCCTTCCCGCAAAGAACATACAAAGAACTAACAAACGGTGAGGGGCCCCAGCCACACTGACGAGGTGGCAAGTCAGGTAGATCCAAGTTCAACTCCTGATTCCATCCTGGGCACCTGTGTTACCTGCAGCCAGGTGTGGAACATGTCCGGGCCACACTGCTCACCTGCACACTGAGGTGAGGACAGCCAGGCCCACCTGGTGGGGTCGTTGTGCATGAGTTGGGGAAGCACTGAAACTATTTGGTCCTGGTGGCTTACTCAACAGCAGATGCCTCGGGGATCACTTTCTCACAGGGAAGCCCTCCCCTTGACCCTCTTCGCCATGCCACACCCAGGCTGTCCAAGCTATCTGGGATGTGGCCCTAGGTGGGGTGCTCCCTTCATCACGGCCACACCCTCAGCCAGGGCCTCCTGCCTACCACCTAACACCACCTCGGCCTCAAGTCTCTCCCTGGCCCCATCCATCTGCATGTTCCCATCCAGGTAAGAGTTCTAGAACGCAGATCAGAGCCTGCCACTCCTTTGCATGCTCAGAAGCCTTCCCCGTCTCCCCGTGCTCCCCAGGAGAAAACACTGACCTCTTAGGCCTCACAGGCAAACCAGGCTCACTCGAAACTTCCTCCAACTCAACAACAATAAACCAAATAACTCCACTCACAAATGGGCAAAGGACTCGAGGAGTGAATAGTTGTTTCCACAATGGAGACGTACAGATGGCCGACAAGCATATGAAAAGATGCTCAACATCACAGCCATTAGGGAAATGCAGGTCGAAACCACAACGACACCCCACTTCACAGGCAGTAGGGCCGCGGGGGTGATCAAAACAAACAACCAGAAAAGACCAAGGGCTGGTGAGGGTGTGGAGCAACCGGAAATCCTGTGCGTCGCTGGGGGGATGTAAAATGGCCCGCCTCTCTGGAAAACAGGATGACTCTTCCTTGAAAAATTAAACAGAATTACTGTATGACCCAGCAATCCCACTTCTGGGTATAAACCCAAAAGAACTGAAAGCGGGGACTCGAATCGATAGTCGTAGAACAACGCTCAGAACAGCATTACTCACAGAAGCCAAAAGGTGGAAAACCCTAAATAGTCCACAGATGAACAGATAAACCAAAGGCGGTCTATAGCCACAAAAAATATCATTCAGCCTTAAAAAGGAAGGAAACTCTGACACATGGCACAATATGTGTGAACCTTGAAGACATCATGCTCAGCAAAATGGGCCAGACAAAAAAAGACAAATATTATATGATTCCTCTTATACAAGGTACCTAGAAGAGACCAATTCATAGACACAGAGAGTCAAATAGCAGTTATTAGAGTCAAATAGCAGGGGGCCTGGTGAGTAGTGTTTAATGGGGACAGTTTCCATTTGGGGTAAGGAAGTTCTATGGAAGGATGGTGGTGGATGAACTTGGCACCACTGAACTGCACACTTAAAAATGGTTAAAACAGGGGTGCCTGAGTGGCCCAGTTGGTGAAGCGTCTGCCTTCACTGGGTCATGATCTCCGGGTCCTGGGATCAAGCCCCACATCAGGCTTCCTGCTTAGTGGGGGAGTCTGCTTTCCTCTCTCTCTCTCTCTCTCTCTCTCTCTCCCCACCCCGTGCCCCTCCCCAATGCTCGTTCTCTCTCTCTCTCAAATAAATAAAATCTTTTTTGAAAATGGTTAAAATAGTGGATTTAATATTATGTATATTTATCACATTTTCTTAAAAAAATAAAATAAAAAGACAACCTGATTCAAGGCGGCATTTCCAGTCTCACCTCAAGACTGGCCTCTCCAGGAACCACCAAAATGTCTGCTGGGTCCTGAAACACGCTCTGTGTTATCTTATCTCCACGCCTTTGCTCAGATGCTCCCGGTGCCAGATGGGGGAGAGGAAGGGCTTCCATTCATCAGCCCAGCAAATTCATTCAACTATTTATCAAGCACCTGGTCCGCATAAGCCAGTGTTCCAGGGGCTGGGGACACACGGAACAAAAAAGGGACGAGGGTCCCTGTGCTCATGGAATTTCCATTCTGACTCGGAGGAGGAAAATCAGCAGGGGCAGCAAGTAAACACGCATCAAGTGGTTTTCAGGGACAGTGCTGTGGAGAAAAGTGTGACGGGGACAGGGAGGGGCTGAAACTGTCCCGGTGGCTCCCTGGAGAGGGAACACTTAGGGAGGAACAGTCGAGCGTGGCTCACACAGCAAGAGCAGCTATTCCAAGTCAGGTCCAGCCCTTGCACGCACTGCCTCATGGAATGGGGCTGTACTTCCTCTTTCTGCACATAAGGAAACAGGGTCTCCTGTGAAGCAACTAAGAGAGAGTGGGAGCTGGCAATGCCAGAGGAGGGGAAGAGCCTTTCCAGAAGCCAAAGAAGGAAGGACGGCAAATGCAAACAGCCAGGCTGGGGGTGGGAAGAGCGAGCTGGGCAGGCCCGCTGGCGCCAAGGGCGGGACGGGGCAGCCGGAGGGTCCCCGGAAGGCCATGTCCTCTTACCCTCAGTGCTGTGGGAGCCACTGGAGGTTCTGAGCACCGAGTGGACTTCATCTTGGCCCAACCGTCCTGGCTGCGGGCGTGGGAAAGCAGGAAGACCAGGGCAGAGCAAGGGAGCAGGTGTGGGGGCTGCAGTAACACATGGGAGCTGGGGAGGCACCTGTTAAAGGTGGTGAGATGCCAGACGTTTCGAAGGTAGAGCCAACAGGGTGTGTTGATGGAAGGAGTATGTGGAGGCAGAAGTGGGGCGGCTCAAAGATCATCCTGAGGCTTTTGGGCTAAGACTGTGGGAAGATGGAGGTGGCAGGGAAGAGAGTCAGAAGCTCTGGTTTGGGGAGGAGCAAGAGCAGCTAGCAGGGTTTGGGCTGTTGACCCGTGGAGGCATCAGAGGAGCGGCTGGATGGGCGAGTTTGGGGTTCAGGAGGGAAGCCCAGGCCACAGACTCCTAGGTGGGCGTTATATTTAGAAGCATGCAGCTGGCTGTGAGTGGCAAACAGGGAATCCAAGGACAGAGCTGGAACGCAACAAAATTCAGAGCTGGGGCGGGGGGCGGGGGTGGCGATGAGAAGAGCCGGCAAAGGAAACTGGGAGAGAAGGAGCTCAGGCAAGAGGGAAGCCAGGCAAGGCCGTTGCGGGGAGGAGCCCAGCGCCGAGAGTGCGAGAGTGTGGCAGGGGCTCCGGACTGACAGTGGGGGGTGTGCAGGGGTGACAGTCCAGATGTGGCGGGCTGGAGGGGCATCCGCGGCCACGGAGGTACCAGCAATGCTCCTGGCGTGGGCAGCTGGAGGGCAGTGAGGTCAACAGAGGGGTGGTTTTCACTTTCTCCTTCACACTTTTCCAAACTTCCCAACTTTCTGTATATTGCTTTCCAAATTTTTTACTATGGCAAAATACACGTAACATACAATTACCATTTTGACCATTCGAGTGGCATTAAGTATGTTCACACTGCTCTGCAGCTATGACCACCATCTGTACCCAGAACTTTCTCATCTTCCTCAAATGAAACTCCGTCCCCACAAAACACTAATGCCCCATCGTCCCCCCTCCTCGGCGCCCCCGCACCCTCCCTTCTGCTTTCTGCCTTATGATTTTGGCTCTTCTCGGAACCTCACACACGTGGAATCATATGGTTTTTGTCTTTGGGACGGGCTTACCTCCCTTAGCATAATGTCCTTAAGGTTCACCCACAGGGTGGCAGGTGCTGGGAATTCCTTCCTTCCGAGGCCGAATGACATGCCACTGTGTGGAGAGACCACATTTGGCTGATCTGTGCATTCGTCCCCAGAAACGTGGGTTATTTCCCAGGTGACCGTGGTGATGTGAACAATGCTGCCGTGAACGTGGGTGCACGAGCAGCTCTTCAAGCCCCTGCATTCAGTTCTTTCGGGTACGTACCCAGGAGTGGAACTGAGGGATCAGATGGTAGTTCTATTTTTAATTTTTCGAGGAACAGTCCTACTGTTTTCCACAGCAGCTGCGCCATTTTACATTCCCACCAACAGCGCACAAGGGTTCCAATTTCTCCACATTGAGAGGGATATTTTTAAGATGGGAGAAATCATGGCATGTTTGTATGCTGATGGGAAGATCCAGGAAAGGGAGAGAAATAGATGCTTGGGAAGGCAGGGGAGCAGCACCAAGCACAGCAGCGGAGGACGGAGCCAGGGCCTCCCGGTAACCGCAGAGAAGGTCGTTCACGGGCACAGGTGCGGGAGCTGGCAGGTTTGGCAGGAGGAGCCTGAGGAAGTTTTCTGTTACGATCTCTGCTTAGCAAGGTCGTCAGCCAAGAGAGGGCAAGAGCAGTGCTGGGGGCTTGAGAGGGGGAGAAGGGAGCCTTGGAGAGTGAGAGGAGGGGCCGCGGGGCAGCGGCACAGAACCGTGGAGCCAGCGGGCCAGCGGCTCCCTCTCCGACCACCACAGCTATTGGCAAGAAGGCAAGAGTGTGACTTAACCAGGGTCAGAGTTTCCCAAGGGAGTGCAATGAAGTGAGAATGGGGCCAGAGTCAGGAGAATGACCGGTGACACTTGGGCCAGGAGGGAGTGAGCGAGGAAGGAGGACGAGGACAGGCACAGGCCCCCGGGCATCAGGGGTCTGCAGTCCCAGGGCCACTCTGGAGTGGGGGTGTGCAGCCTCCGGCGAGGACAAGGTCACAGACAGCATATATTAATGAGTATCTCCACCTGCCAGCCTCCGAGGGACAGGACCTCGAAGAGCTTACGGTCCAGTGGGGGAAGTGGACCAGACAGGAAAGGAACAAACAAATAAAAGAGCTACAAACTGCAATAAATGTCCTGAAGGAAGGAGGCTGGGGAGGGGCTTCTTTAAAGAGAGTGGCTGCGTGGTTCCCTGAGAAGGACACCTGAGTGACAGGTGTGCAGTCCTGAGGGAAGGCCCAGGTAGCTGCAGAACACAGAACCATGGGGAAGGGTCAGAGAAGGTACTGGGAAGCTGGGCAGGGGCCTGCAGGCCATGAGGGGAGCTCCAGAAGCTTATTCTAAAGGCAACCGGAGTATCTGAAGGGTTGACGGCAAAGTAACGAATTCAAGGTGGAACAGATAATCATGAGTTGACCACACTATTAGCAGGACCGGCCACAAAGTCTGTGGTGGCAGAAATCAGGAAGGGGCTCCCACCCTTGACAGTGGTGCCAAACCAGGTGGTGTCTGTATGGACAGCTGCTGGGATGTTTGGGGCTAGAATTTTTGCCCCAACAATCAGAATCAGACAACACCTGCGCCTGGACCCAGAGGTCCATGTGACAAACAAGCCCAGCCACTGACCAGGCCACACGCGCCACCCAAAGCTCTGTCCACCACTTGCTCCACCCAGAGGGTTTGGCTGAAATGAAAGATAAGGTGATTGGGAGGCCGAGTGCAAGAAACTGTTAGCAACAAATCCTACCGCTCGGAAATGCGTTGAAAGGAAGGCTGGTGGGTGCGGGGCCGGGGAACACACAGCAACAGCTAACACATAGGGAGCATCTGTTCCATGCCAGGTCTCTGGTCTCTTGGGCCCAGTATAATTTTCCATTTTAGAGACAGTGAAGCGGGGACTCACACCACTTAACAGCAAGCAGGAGAGCCGAGATGTGAACTTGGGTCTTTCCGACTCCAAAGTCCACTTGCCAAACAGCTAAGCTAACGAACTCAGGAGACAGGCAGGCTGTTTTCAGAAAAGGTCTCCTGGCCCCCTCAGGGCTGACCCAAACTGGGAGTGTCCAGACGCGGCTCCCGGAGGAGGCGGTACCTGAGCCCAGGGCCCATGGTAGTCAAGCAAAGCAGAGCAGGGGCAACGTGCAGGCAAGAGCTGACATGCCTGAGCTCTGGACGCAAAATAAGGAGCACAGGCCAGGGGGCCTGACGCAGGCCCTAATTCTCACCCTCCCTGATGGCTTCTGCAGCCCTATCTTCTCTCTTCTCTGGGCCTCAGCTTTCCCAGGATCCAGAGAGCCCTCCCAGGGGCGACGTCCTGAGCCAACAGCTCGTGGTTATAGCCGAGGACATCTGCCCTGGGGACAAAGCCAGAGAAAGCAGAAGGCTCCGATCTCACCCTCTCGCCCGGCGCTTGAACCCGCCGCCCTGGGTGAAAAGCCGAACCAAACCCACAGCCTACCCTACTGATGGGTGGCCTCTGTTTTGGGCTCTAGGCAAGCTCATGAGCTCAGCCTGGATCGGGGGTCCTGGCTCTGTGTGGCCCGGGGGGACAGATGCAGCGGACAGGCTCACCCCCTAGCTTCCTGGAACTGCCAGTTCCCGTGCCACAACCACAGTGTGAAGCTCGCCCCTTTCGGAAGCTGCAGCAAATCATCTCCAGGGGCCACCACAGCACAGGTGGCCCGCAGCAAAATGTGCCTGGCAGCCTGGCCAATGCAGATGGCAGGGAAAGTGAAATGCAGAGGTGGAAAGCACTCAGTAAGCCCCTCAGCCCCTCAGCACAGAGGGGGCAGGCAGGGGTTTTCCTCAGGCCACTCAGCGGACCCTGGTCTTGGAACCAAACAGCCCCCAAGAGGACTTGGACCCCGGTTTCCTTCCTGCCCTTACAGGAAAGAACTGGGCAAGGAAAGGCAGCCATCCTAATCCCAGCCCCAACACTGAGGCTGAATGAGCCCCAGAAGTCCAGGTACGAGCCCACAGTGTACTGAGAAGCACAGATATGCCCTCCCTAGCCCCAAGTTCCTCAGAGGGCAGAGGGCAGAGGTCACAGCTCACTCCAGGCCCTACACACAGGGCTGTGCATCCAAACCCCAGGGGCAAGGCCCCCAAACCTGCTTCACCACCCAGGTAAGCCTGTTACGGCCAGCTGGTACCTCGGCAGAAACGCGGAGCTCACGGACCCCAGGGAAAGGGAAGGGCAGATTTCAGTTGACCAGTCTGTCCCCTGCTTGCTTTTCTCTCTTCCTTTCTCCCTCTCCCTCTCCCTCTCCTCCACCTTCTCCCCAGGCCTCTCCCCCACCCCCTCCTTTCCCTCTCCCCTCACCCCCATGTGCACATTTGAAAGCTCTGGCCTGTCCCTGCAGACAGACCAGCCTGCCCCAAAGAGGCCACCAGAGCTTCCTTGCTCCTGATGGTCAGCCCCCTAGCCCCCCAGAATTCCTGTTCCCTCTGGGCCCCTGGCTCTGTCCCAAAGCTGCCTGGGCTCTGAGGACGAGGAAGGGACACAGGAAAGTTCCCTCAGCCAGTCCTGGCCAAGCCCCCTCCCTTGGGCTGGGAACAGGCCCAGGGCTAAAGGAGATGGGGGTAAAGCAGGAAAAAAGGGAAAAGGAATGGGAAAGAGTGAAGCCAGCCCAGAAAAAAAGGCAATAGAAACTGAGCGGCCTGGAGAGTCCCCTGGAGCTCTGGGCCCTGCCCAGAGACCCAAGTGCCCCGGACACAGAATTCAGAGGGCCACCCCACCTGTGCTGCACTCTGCAGGCTGGAACTGTATCCAGCGATCACCATGGCCCCATTGTGGATGGGGAGGCTGAGACTTGGTCAGGAATGTGACTGACCTCAAGCAAGGTCACGCAGCTAAAAGTAACCCTCCGGCTTCCTCGTTCCTCTGCCACCCACGAACTGTCACCACTGGGAAAAAGGCAGAAGCACGTGAAGGGGCCACGCCCCTGGGCTCCCTTGCCAGGGGCCAGTGGATGAGAGCCCCTGCTGACCCACGGGGAGGGGCAGAAAGTGCCAGAGCCTCCCAAGGGTGTCTCACCTTGGGAGACAGGAAGGTTGGCAGGAGGCCAGAAGCATCTGTTTCCCTTGGTTTTTTTCTCCAGCACGAAACCATAACATTTATCCTTAGGTCACTTAAAGCATACAGATCAGGTTAAATATTTCATTCACTAAATAGCTCAGATAGTTATGGATTCTACCATTACAGAGCAGAGAGTTAATTCTACCTAATAATATGAAATAATCTTCTTAAATGAATATTTTAGTTTGCATTTATTAGCAATCCAATTTCTTTAGAGCCACTCACGAGGGGTCCCGATGTCTTAGGAAATTTAAACAGTGGAGACTTGAAGCCATCAACTTGGAAAAGTCCTACCAATCTGGCACAGGTACGGGGTGAGAATGTGCTCCCCGGGTCGGTCAGGGTCCTCTGCGGAGGTGCTCGAGGCCCAGCCCCCAGACCCGGCTCCTCCCTTCTCCAAGAAGCTTCCGGGCAACACTAGCACATCTCCTGCCCCACACAGAGCCAAGCTCCTGGCTGGCCTGTCCAGCTTCTCCCACCTGGTAGCCTGCTCACGTCGATGAAAACAAGGAACCAACAAGCCACACCGCTCTGATGCGCCACGTGCTGTGCGCGCAGCCCTGCGTCTGCCTCTGTCCCCGTGACACTCCCGTCACCATCAGGCGCACAGAGGTGGGAACCTCTGCTGACGGCCACTGCTCAGCGTTCTCTGCCTCCTCTCCTTCTGCACACACGGTTCCTCTGCCTCACTCGCCCCACACTCGTACGCCCACGTGTGCTTCTAGGAGAATCTCACGGGAGTAAATATGAGGCCCCAGACAGGAATTCAGGTTCCTTAAGAGGTTGGCTCCCTTTCCACTTCCCTCTACCCCTGCAGAGTGCCCCAGACAGCACTGGCCACAAAATCAAGCCCCCACCGCACCCCACCATTCCAAATCCCACTGCCTAATGGAGGCAGGGCTGCGGGGCTTCCCTTTCAAGTCTCTCCCATCTTGCTCCTAAATTGGGAGGGCGCCCACCCCAGGCCTGCCTTCTGTCGCTCCAGGCGCCTGCCCGCACTCAGGCCTGTGTATGCTAATTGTGCAAGATGCTGTTTTCCAGCTCTTACAAACTCTAGGTGTTTTCTAAGTGAATTCAATTCACAATCATTAAGTACTTATCCTGTGCAAAAAGACCTTGGGGGTGGATAGCAAATGGAATGAGCCACGGGTCTGTCTCCCTTCACGGAGTTTGTAACCATGGAAGGAGGGTCCGTGGATGATCACAGAGCACTGTAGGGCAGGTGGGATCGCTGCTGTAAGGGGCAGAATGCTGGCGTCCCCAAGAGGCAGGCCTTCGAGAAGAGGCCTCACTCAACAGCAGGCAGAGGAGCCTGGGCAGCAGGACCGCGTGAAGCAGCCGGAGGTCTGGAGGAGGGGGTGGGAGGAGGCGGGCTGGAGCTCAACACCGGAAGGTAAACTGAGACCTTTAGGACCATGGAGGGAGTCCTAAGCAGTCTGAACTATTTCCAGTGGGAAGTGGGAATACCCTTGGGAGGCTAGAGACAAGGGGAGGCCCCAGGAGTGATGTTCCGTCTTCCCAACTAGACGGGAAGCTGCATCAGCTCGGCCAGCAGGTTCTGGCACTGGCTGTGGCCACTCAGGGGTCCCCATTTGGGACCCTCATTTCTCGAGTCCTCTTCTGTTAGGCCTCAAACTGGAATAAGTATGGAAGCGCTCAACATGTCTAAGCCTGTCACCTGCTGTCACCTGCTGTCACCTGCCCTAAGCACAGGGCCTCTAACCTACTGGAACAGTGTGGGCCTTTCTCCTGAGTCATGCCCCTCGAGTAACATCCCATGTGATCAGCTCCTTGAAGGGTTTAGTGACAGAGTAGCCCTCATCTCAGAGTTGGTCTTTTCCCTCCAAACAAATAATCAGGCACCCCAGTAGCAGCTTTCCCTCCTATCCCTGACTACCAGGCACTTGTAGCTAAATGTGAAGCCTATTACAACAATGTTATGAATATGGGTTTTTTAATTTTTTACTTCTATCTGGCAGCCTTGTTGGAAAAGCAAATTTTATTATAAGCCATCACAAATCCTTCCTGGAAGTGAACAGGATATAAACCAAAGTAAGGATCTTCCTTGACTTACAACAGGGTTACAGCCTAATAAACCCATGATACATTTGAAAATACTGTCAGTTGAAAATGCATTTAATACACCTAAACTACTGATCATCATGGCTTAGCCTGGCCTCCCTTAAAGGTGCTCCAAACACCTACACCAGCCTACAGTTGGGCAGAATCACCTGTAGTGATTCAGAAACACGCAGCCTATGTTATAACAGCGCTGACTATCCCGTGTAACACACTGAATGCTCTGCTGAAAGCACCGAGCAGTCACTGCCAGCGTGTGGGTCCCTCACCCTTGTGGTCACTGGGGCTAGCTGCTGCCACCCGGAAGCATAACGAGAGAGGATTGCAAGGCGTATCGCTAGCCCAGGAAGAGATCAAAATTCAATCTTAAAAAAAAAAAATTACAAATAAAAATAAAAAAGGAAAAGGGGCACCTGGCTGGCTTAGTCAGTAGAGCATGTGACTCTTAATCTCAGGGTCATGAATCTGAGCCTTGCATTGGGCATGGAGCCTACTTAAAATTTCAAAAAGTAAATAAAAAATAAAAAAAGAAGAAAAAATTTCAAACTTCAAAGTACAGTTTCTACTGAATGTGTATCACTTTCGTACTGTCGTCAAGTCGAATCCTTAGAAGTCAAACCACTGGAAGTCGGAGACCGACTGTAAATAAATAAGTCCTCCAACCAGGGGAGAAAGAAAAAACTAAAAATTACACAGTGTTTCCAATGTTTGATTTCATAAAGAGGCTAAAGGAGAAATCATGGAACATGTGTGGGAGATGAAGGAAAGATAAATCTTGGACTCAGCTGGGGATAGACTCCCGCCCTTGGCAGTGGAGGTGAGCTCAGGCATGTCAGGTGCAGACAGTCCTCTGTGACAGGTGACGGGAACTCAGCCACAGCAGGTGCCCAGCACTGGTGACAGCCCAGGGGATACCTCATCTAGCTCAGCACTTTGGAGGAGGCCACCACCATCTCATCCCCCTTGACTACATTCCTAAGCTTGCCTTTAGGGATGGGTCAGTTTCTATATCATTTTCCTTATAATCACTAACCCAATTTCCTATGCCTGGCCTCAGGGTAATTCTGAAAGGAGTAGAGGGTTTTGTTGTTTTGTCCATCAGATAAACAATAGAAGTAATAAAGCCTGCCACCTTCCATTCAACAGAATTTCTAAAACTGATACTACACTCTGGTAAAATACTATCCTGTCTTTTCTTTCTCCTTCCTACTTTTCTGTAACTTTTGGAATTTTCTGTAATAAGCATATGTTAGTCTATAACCAAGAAAAGTAAACTCCATTCTTAAAAATCTCTTTGCTCACCAGCTCTTACCACCCAGGGTTTTAAGAACAGAGTTAGGAGAATCAGAATACATCCCATTGCTCAAGACAAGACTAGATTTAAATCTGGGGAGTTCCCAAGCCCTAATACCATGGCCTGGTCTAAGAAGCAATTCCCAGTGCTCCTCCAAGTCTAGCTAAGCCCAAAACATGGCACTGGCATGGCCCCCCACTCCCCATCTCTCCCAGTGCTGCTGGCCAACTGGCCACTCTTCCTCTCCATCTCCCTGGCCTCCCTGAGCTCTTTCTCCATCACATCCCCTGCCGTTGTCCATCCCACACCATCTCCTACTCAGCCAGCTCCTAGAGCTGCTACTCGTGGGGAGTGCCCCTCCAGACCCAGTGCTCTGGTTGCATAGATTCTGTGAATGGTCTTGTGCGTTTGCGTGCTTAGCCCACCTAGGTGGGCTCATAGTACGTGGCATACACAGGACTCATGGTAGCCCTCACTGGAAACATCTTTTCTCCTTTCTTTCCTGCGTGATGCTGTCAGGCTTAGACTTCTCAGGCTACTACAACAAAATACCATTGACTAAGGGGCTTAAACAACAGAAATTAATTTGCTCACAGTTCTGGACACTGGAGAATTCAAGCTCAAGGTTCAGCAGGTTTCAGGGTTTGGTGGAGCTCTCTTTCTGACTTGCAGGTGGCTGCTTCTCTCTGTGTCCGCACATGGTGAAAGAGTAAACTCCAGCCCCTTACCCTTCCTAGAAGTCCCCATTGTGCAGGCTCTACCCTCAGCACCCCACTTAACCCCAGTCACCTCCCAAAGGCCCAGCTCCTAATACACTGGCAATTAGGACTTCAACATGTGAATTGGGGGGACACAATTCAGTCCACATCAGGGTCTCCTCCTTCTGTTTTGAGTTCTCTGCCTGCAGGAAGTTGCCCTGGCCCTCCTAGACTGAGTTAGTCCCCTCCCCGTCACCTGAACCTCCTGTATACCACTCTTTGTCATTATGGGTATATTGCTCAGGCCTTCCCTCACACTCAGAAGATATGATCCATGAAGGCAAAGACAAGAGACCCATCTTGCCAATCAGTGTACCCCAGCACCTGGCACAGATCCTTACTGTGTTCATAAAATGTTTCTTCAGGGCCACTTGGGTGGTTCGGCCAGTTAAGTGTTGGACTTCAGCTCAGGTCATGGTCTCAGGGTCCTGGGATCAAATCCTACGTCGGGCTCCCCGGTCAGCAGGGAGTCTGCTTCTCCCTCCCCCTCTCCCTTTGCCCCTCCCCCTGCTCATACTCACTATCTCTCTCAAATAAATAAATAAAATCTTTTTAAAAAGAAAAGAAAATATTTGTTCAAAGGGAGAAGAAAGGAGAAAAGGGGAGAAAGAAGATGGGTTGATTGGTCATTTTTCCCAGATAACTGAACCTGGACCCCCAAAGGCTCCAAGGAGCCCCCACCCTCTTCATTTTGCCAGGAGCCTTCAAATGGGCACTTAGCATCGGTCAGGTTTTGGCAAATAGAGTACCTGTAACAGTCTGGAAAACCGGCCTGAATATAACCTCGCCTGGATAGGACCTAAAAACCTGGCTCCAAGGTTGGCATCTAACAATTTCTCAGGTAAGAAAAAATAGACATGGCAATGGTTATTATCGGTCCATGTAGGTGAAGGGGGGACAGGTGCTCATGACATTCTTCTTGCAATTTCTATATAGGTCTAAACTTCTCAAACTCAAAAAACTGAAAAAACAGGCAAAACTAAATTATAGGGTTAGAAGTCAGGATGGTGGTTGTTTTTGAAGATGGGGTAGTGAGGGGAGCAGGCTGCTGAGGCACTGGCATGTTCCATTCTTGAAACAGATGGTTTTCACATTTCCACTGATCTGCACAGTTTTGTTTGGGACGCTTTTTTGTATATATGATTAACGTCACAATAGAAAGACTTAAAAGAAAATTTTAAAGCAAACAAATACATTTCTGAAGGCTCTGTGGGATCATAAGCACATTCTAGCACTAGGATGGGACCCCCTGAGCTTTGTTCTGCTGACCGGCCAAGCCCCCAGGTCCAATTCCAGAAGTCCGTGCAGGGCAGCTCCCTCTCCTTCCCCATCCAAGCTCTCCCAGCTGCCTCACATGGAAGTCCAAATACAATTGATGCTAGACCCCTCTTTTTGAAGAAAACAACAGACTCGGCCTCTCTGCTCCTTGGCAATTATTCTCTCTTCAAATAGACAATTTTTCACCATTAACTGGATGACGGGACTTTAGTTTATAAGGTGATCCATCTAGAAAATAATGTAGTGTCCACCATAATTCCCATTTCCTAAGCATGTTGGGCTATTTTTTATTTCAGGAAAAGCTAGGGAAATCATTTTCTGTAACTGGATGTGTTCTTGTGCTCAGATTATCTCAAAACAGCTTACATTTTAAAGTGGGAGCATCCCTTGGAGAGGCATAGCACAGCCTGGCCCCTTTGGGGAGTTAATTTTCAAAATAAAAATAATAACGATGAATAATATCTTCTTGGACAGGCAATGACAGGCTTTGCCTCACCTCTCTCAACCACTATTACCTCCCAGGGCATAAAGGAGACACTTTTGTAAAACTGGAGATTCTCCATTATTCTCCTCCTCAACCTGTGGTGAGATGGGCTTGTTCTCACTGGTGTATGAAAATTATTACTCTTTCTAATGGAAACAATAACTTCTGAACAAAGTACCTGTGTGGCCTCCCCTGGCCGCCAACCTACCTGCATGAGTGATTACTTAAAATCAAAGAACCTTAGAAGATGCCCCTCGATTTGGTTTTGCTGCCTGAACTGCAATAATGAAGGCCCAAAGCCCCTCTACTAGGCACAGACAAGATCTGAGAGTCTGTCAAAGTCCTCCCCCAAGACTCAAGTCCGGTTCCACTTGTTTCATCATGGACCACCCCCAACCAGCTATTGAGGCCCCAGATATTAATCCCAATGCAGTTCCCCTCGACCCCCGCTCTCACTCCAGCACCAAACATGCTTCTGGACATTACTCTATGCTGACAGAACAAAATCAAAGCATGTGAACTCACTGTAATACTAATCTTTGCAAAATGTAATTAGAACAGCAAACCTATTCTGAAGTCAAGTTCAAAAGATGTGGTGGTAGCAGGTTTCACTGTTCTAAATATTCCTGCCCCTCTCCCCTTTAGTTAGACCAATGGTTTCTAAGCAGAGCACTCCCCATCCCCCCACCCCCGCCAACGACCCAAGGGGTATTTGACAATGTCTAGAAACATTGTTTGATCATCACAGCGGAAGGTGAGTGCTACGGTCACCTAGCGGGTAGAGGCCAGGGACGCTGCTAAACGTCCTACCACGTGCAGGACAGCCCCCCACAGCAAAGAACTCTCCAGCCCCCAGTGTCAAGAATGTGAAGGTTGAGAAGCACCGAGTTAGGCAGATCACTGGCCATTTACCATGGTCCTTACCATGTGCCTTCCAGAAGTTGCTGTGACTTGAGTGCTCCATGCTCTGTGATAAAATGCTGGGGACTGTGGGTTTGGGGAGCACTCAGAAAGCAGCTGGGAGCAGCGGGAGCCGGTCCAGTACCATCAGTTTGAGTCATGGCAAACCATCACATGTTCCTTGGTGACAGGACAAGGGTTCTGCATGCCTCAATGTCCCTGGGTTTCAGCAAGGCCACCAGCAAAGGCCCTCATGTTATCCTTCAAAATGAAGCCATACAAGCTAGACAGTAGTACAGGTGGGCAAATTCATCACTGACTGAATAACCAAACTTGCGGAGTCTACAATAATAGATCCCAGTCACTCCCGGGGGGAGGCCTCCAATAGTGTGCCACGGGATTTGCCCTGGGCCCTATCACATGGGACATTTCTATCAATGGCTTCAATAAAGTCTTAGAAAGGGCTTATGACATCCCATGAATAACAGCTTTGAGAAGGATGCTGATATTCTGGTGGGCTGAGCACAATTCAAACAGACCTCAATGGATTTTCAATAGAATAAGGCAGGCACGCCACAATAACAGGGGACCTTAGACATCTTTATGGCTTTTAAAGCACTTTCACGCCGGGCTGCTTCACTGGATCATGACCATCAGATCACCAGTCCATAGTGTGGGCGGGTCTCCTGAGCCCCAGCCCAGCTCCTTTCTATTCCGTATCTTGCTGAGGGGTTGAACCTGCACCTATGTTCAAAGCCTCTCCCGGCTAGAGTCCAGGACCAGGGAAAGAGTCCGTTGGAAAAGGGTTTTAGCTGAGCAAACTTGAAAGGTGTTCATTCGGCTGCATTCATGCAAGGAAATGTCAAGGAAAGGAAAGTAGCAGTGCCATTACTCTCTGCTCTGATCAGCAGCCATGCTGTGGTTTAGTGCTGGATTGGTGACCACATTTACAAGCAGCACTGAAAACTAGCTCTCACTCAGTGGAGGATAATTAAGACGGAGAAGACTATCACCATCAAGCCCTTTGAAGAAGATGGAAAGAATGGGGAACATATGCTTGCTAGAGGCACCCCAGGGTGCCCACCACGCTGCTCTTCAACAGCAGAGGGGCCGTCACAGACAAGATGAATGCAAGGTCTTCTCCATGGTTTTAGAGAACAGAAGCAGGAATAATGAATATTGAGGGGGAATAATCTAAGTCTGACAGACATGAGAACTTCCTAACTACTCATACCACTCAGAAATGGCAGGCAGGTCACCATGCCAAATCGAAGCTCTCCACCTTTGAAAGTGTTCAAGCTCAGCTTGGAGCTAAGAGAAGGGGTCCAGAGTAGGGTTACTAACTCCGTCATCTGTACATTCAGCAAACACACACTGAGAGCACTGTCCCAGGCACTGGGGGAGACAGCAGTGAACAAAAGACAAAATCCCATTCTTGTGGGGTTGAGAGTCTGTGGTTACAGGGTGGTGGGCAGTGCCACAGAGACATGAGGCTTTCAAGATAACTAAGAACTTCCAGTCACTTTTTTTTGCCAACACTATTCCTCTAATATTCGGGACCTTAAAACTTAAAGAAATTACAAATGTAACAACAAATAACTGAACAAGTGTGCAGGTAAAAGAAAGTATGGGAGCTTTCCAATGGGTATGGGATCTGGATCCCTGAAATGGGTCATTAGTGAGTCAAATATAAGATCATCTGAAATCAATGAAATCTGTCACCTCCAAAGCCCCTTCCTGCCCAAAGACACTGGAATTCTATAAAAACATGTCTGTGGCTTCCCACACACTCTTTTTTTGAAACAAGCCTCACCACTTCACAACAGAGCAGAGAACTAGGAGTCTTTGGCAGCCCATGAGGCAAAAGAAGGAACGGGAATGGGGGAAGTTAACAGGTAAAGGTGGGAAAGAGAAGCAATGAATTTGAAAGTAAACTCATGTAGTAAACAGGTCAGACACACCCAAGGTCACAGCCAAGAGAAGCCACATAACCCAGAACCTCAGGTCCCAATGGACAGAGGCCCCAAGGAAAGGGCCTGCAGGCACCTGCCCAGCCCTCTGCTCTCTAGTAGGACTGTGACCCCCCAGGCCCACCTGCTCTGGGTCACTCCCCACAAGAGATGCTCCTCAAGTCTTCAATGTTCCTCCTCTTCAACTGCCCCCCAAGCAAGCCATGTGAAGCCAACCCTCTGCCCAGTGACCTTCAGAGCAAAGCACTTTCAAAGACAAGAAGCTCACAAGAAGTGAGCTGACACAGGTTGCTGGCTCCCCATGCTTCGGAGATGCCCCTGAACAAGAAGCAGAAACTGAGAAGTTCTCAGGAAGAGAAAGATGCAGAGTCCCATGCAGGGATTTGCAGGACTGGGAAGTGGGAGAGGCGCCTGCTCCATGGTGAGCAGGGCTGCAAGGAAACTTCCCAGTGGCCCATGTCTCTACTCCATCTTGCCCTGGATGGTCATTTCCCGCCCTGTCCCTAGAGGAAGAGCAGCCAAAGGGCAAAAACACCAGCCCCTCACCTAGTACCACTGTGGTGACAGAACCTGGCCAAGATGAGAAGTCTGTGACAAGCAGAACGGGTCTTGGGGTGGCCCCTAAACACTCCACCTCATAAGCAAGGGGTCTGTGGCAAAGGATGGCAGCTCTCAGAAAAGAGGCTGACCAGGGCGCAAGCAGAGGGCACCTCAAATCAGGGACTGGTCAAGCCCAGACTAACATCCAAGTTCTCCACCCCTGCCCCTGCCCATTCTCCAAAACTCTCCAGGAAAAGCCCAAGTGTGGGCCTGGGCACAACCTTTCTGCCAGGTGCTTATCACCATCAAGGCAGCTGTAGCTCCCAGGGAAAAATAACGAGACTTGGCAGAAGAGCAGCCACCCTAGGAGAAAGCGGTAGACACCCCATATCTGTCCATAAAGCAGAATTAATGGACAAAACACAAGAATCCAAATAAATATCCTCAAAGAAATAAGGAAAGGTAATTGGGAATATAAAGTAGGAACAGGCAGTTGTAAAGAAGACCCAACTGGAAACACTGGGTATGAAACACATTAAATTTTTGTTTAATGGGGACAGAGTTTCCGCTTGGGAAGATGAGGAAGGTCTGGAGATGGATGGATGGTGGTGATGGTTGCATAGTAATCTGAATGTATTTAAGGCCAATGAACAGTCCATTTAAAAAGGGTTAAAATAATAAATTATATATTAAGTATATTTTACCACAATAAAAACATACAGAAATAAATGAATAAATGAATATTGAAATAATACCATAAATGTAAAGACCTTAGCACTGTTTCTGGAACAACGAAGATGTCCAATAAAAGGTAGCTCTCACAAAATAATCATCATCATCATCATCATCATCATCATCATCGAAATAAAGAATACAGTGTAGGGATACCAGGATGGCTCAGTTGGCTAAGCGCCTGCATTCGGCTCAGGTCATGATCCCAGGGTCCTGGGATCAAGTCCTACATTGGGCTCCCTGCTCAGTGGGGAGGCTGCTTCTCCCTCTGCCTGTTACTTCCCCTGCTTGTGCTCTCTCTCTCTGACAAATAAGTAAATAAAATCTTTAAAAAAAAAAAAAGATAAAAAAAGAATACGGTGTAATCATTGGTTCACTTAGCAAATATTTACTGACCATCCACTCCATGCCAGGCACTGCACTGGATGCTGGGGAAACATGAGAGCACAAAGCAAACCAAAAGGTGCTCCTTCCTGGCCCTTACATTTGGCCGGAGAGACAGAAAATAAGTAAGATAAAGAAATAAAATGCAGTGTAAAGTAAGTGGTGGTAGGTGGAGAGGATGGGAGTGGATTCTGAACAAGATGGTGAGGATGGGTATCACTGGGAAGGGGCCCTAGGAGTCGGAGCTCCTCTGGCAACTGCCAATAAGGAGCAGACAGTGGGGGCAAGGGCACATGAGATGCATGGGAGAAACGGGGGTGGGGCCAAGAATGTACACCTCCCTCTTGACTCAAATGAGGGGATAAAGGTGGTCAGAGGTTCAAGGTTATCATATTCTTTTCCTAAAATAAAACATTCAACATGTAGCTGAAGAATAATTTTGTGAACTGGAAGACCACGTCGGGAAATGTTCCTGGGAAGCACCAAGAAAGGATACAAAGCTGGGAAATATTTTTTAGATAAATAAGTGAAAGGAAATATGGCGAACAGAAGTAGACCTGCCAACACCCATATTCTAGGAGCCTCAGAAGGACAGAGACAGACATAAATGGAGGGGGAAACTAATAAAGAACTAATAACCAAGAATCTCCCCAAATTAAAGAGAGATGAGATGTAAACACCTCACACTGAAGATACACAGAGCGCCAAAGGATAGAGAAGAGAGATAGAGGAATAGTAGCTGCTTCTGAAAGGCACAATAACTCAAGAAGATATAATGATCACGAGAAGATACACACCTAAGAATCTGGCCTCAAAAAAAAAAAAAATGCAGACTAACAACTGCCAGAGCCACAAAAGGAAAGAAATAAATCAAGAGATTTGGTTGGAGGTTTTAACACGCCCCTCTCAGAAATTGATGGCTCAGATACACAAAAAGCAAAATAAAAAGATAAAGAGATTTATTAAGGTTGAACTAATAAATATATGGAGAACTCACTGAATAGAGAATACACGTCCTTTTTGAGCACACATAGATCATTCACAAAAATTAAACATGCACTAGGCCGTAAAGGAAGATTTAGTAAAGGCCAAAGAATCAACACCATACAAACTGTGTTTGAGACTGTAACATAATAAAATTTTAAAATAATAACAAAAGGATTGATTGCAAATCCAAATATCTGGGAACTAAGAAACATTGTATTGATCCTTGTTAAAGGAAAAATCATAGGGGAAATTTAAAATACTTGGAACACCTAGTAAAATCACAGTATGTCAAATTTTATGGGATACAAGGAATTCCACTTCCAATAATGGAGGAGTAGCTCATACTGGACCAACCCCCCACATTTAAAATATATATATTTTTAATCTGAAGACACAAGAGAGAGACCAAAATCAGGTAGAAAGGGAGAGATTTGGACACCTGGAAGAAGATGATGGCACTGAGTAAGCTTCTGAGCATTTTTGTTTTTTATAGATTTTGCCTAAGGCAGAGCCCTGTCAATGTCATGGAGCAGCTAATATTCAGATAGAAACCTGCAGATTTATTACTGGTTGTAGAATCAGAGGACAGAGTGAAGGGGACCACAGTAGCTGGAAAATGAAGAAGGAAATCCCAGAAAGGAGAAAACTACAAAGCAAGAGTTCCAAATTTGGTGTATAAATTCTGCCCAAATGTCTGGCTGGTCCCGGAATTACATGTGCATGGAGCTGACTCTTAGCAGCCCACTAATACTGTAAGACCTGGGCAGAGATTTCTGCTGCTGCCCAATGCAGCAGAGTTGGTTTAGAGTCTGAATTTGGCAACGTGTGCTAAAACAAAAGCTCACTGTTATTCAGAAAAACATAGCAGAATCTGCAGTCCCTCCAACATACCATCCACAAGATCCAGAATATAATTCCAAATTACAAAAAAAGACAAGCAGGAAAATGGGACCCAGACTCAAGAGAAAAGGTAATCGGTGGGGTGGGGACTAACTCTCAGATGACAAAAGTTTGTATTAAGCAATTCTTTTTATTCTGATGCTTTGACATCTTGGGGCCTTGTGACATTGGGAGAAACTGCCCCTCCTAGGGCTAGCTCACTCCTAGACAGAGACAACAACTTTGACAAGGAGCACACCTTTCATATGCAAGCCAACCTGAAGCCCATATCCCAATCATCTCTTGTTGGGCTCTCACAAGCCTCTTCTATACAGACCACAATCCCCATGCCCAATCACCCCAGCCCCAGCTACCAGACAACTAGGGACAGCCCCTACACCCCAGAGCCCACTGAAATTATCCAAACTAGCTAATCCTATCCCTGTGTGCCCTGCCTTGCCTTGTCCTGCTCTCAAAAACCACAATAAAAGTTCTTGTCTACATTTTCTCCTCATTCCCTCTGCCTCCTAAACAGCCCTGTGCTTCCCTGTTTGGCCCACTATGGCATGCTGTGTGCCTTCCTCTTGAGAACTATAAGTGACAAATTATATTTTCAATAGCAGTCATCCTCCAATTTGTTCATCTCACCATACCAGAATAATAGTAAGACCTACATTTTAAGACACTATTGAAATTAGAAGACAAAGATTGTAAAGGAGCTATTTGTGCTCAAGTGAGGAAAGGAAAATACATTTGCAATGAAGAAACAAATGGGTTAACTCAGTAGAAAGGTAAAAACTACAAAAAAAAAAAGAGCCAAATGAAATTTCTGTAACTGAAAAATAAAATATCAAAATGTATTCACTGAAAAAAAAATGTATTCACTGAATTGGAGATAACAGAAGAAAGAGTTAGTGAACCCGAAAACTGGATAATTTCCATTTACTTATCTCACTAATTCTCAACTGGAGATGATTTTTGCCCCCCAAGGAACATTTAGAAATGTGTGGAGATATTTTTGGTTGTCACAAATGGGAGGCTATGCCACTGGCATCTAGTGGTGGTGGTGAGGGATGCTGCTAAATGTCCTACAATGCAGAGGGAACCCTTCCCACAGGCAACAGATAATGATCTGGCCCAAAATGTCAGTCATTCTGGGGTGATAAATCCTGTTCTATCTGAAAAACAAATTTTTTTGAAAAAGTGAATAAGCATCAGTATTTGGTGGGAAAATAATGCAAGGTCAAATATACATATAATTGGAGTCCGAGGAGAAAAAGAGACTATGAAAAGGGCAGAAAAAAAATATTTGAAGAAATAATACACAACATTTTCCCAAATATTGAAAAATGTAGATTTTCATATTCAAGAAGCTCAGCAAACCCCATACAAAATAAACAAAACATAGTCAAAAATACCTAGGCACATCACAGTCGAAGTGAGTAACACTAAAAATTAAGAAAAATCCTGAAGGCAGCCAGATACAAACAACACATTACATAAAGGAGGTAAATAAATAAATGCTGAAAAACTCCTTATCAAAAGCAATAGACCAGAAGAGAGGAGAACATCAACGTTAATATGCTAAAAAGAAAAACTGTCAGCCAAGAATTCTATACACAATGAAAAGATCCACCAATAATGAAGGCAAATAAAGGCATATTGAGAAAAATAAAATATAAGAAAATTCATCACCAGAAAGTATTCTCTATGAAAAAAAGCTAAATGAGTTTCTTCAGGCTGAAAGGAAGTGATACAAACGGTAACTCTCATTTCAGAAAGGAATGAAGATCCTCAGAAATGTGGATGACTATAAAAAGATATCATTTTATTCTCTAATTTTCCTAAGTTACATATGACTGTTCGAAACAAAAAGAAAAAATGCATTATAGAGGCTTATACAGCATGCGTAGATATAACGCATATAACCAGTATAGCATGAAGAAGTAGAAGTACATTAAACTACATAATTGCAAGATTCTTATAACTTACATGAAGCAGTACAAATACTAACTGTAAGTAGACAATAAAAAGTTCAGAATATATATTATATTCCCTAGTGCAACCACCAAAAAACGTAAAACATGTAAAAAGAGCAAAGCTAAAAAGCCAATAGAGACATTAAAATGAAATTCTTTTAAAATATTTAATTAACCCAAAGAGCAATAAAAAAACAGTGAAAAAAATCAAATATCAACATGGTAGGCATAAATCCAACCATATTCATAATTACATTAAACATAACTAGACTAAATCCACCAATTAAAAAGCAGAGATTGTCAGAATGGACTAAAAATCAAGACAGTTGTGTATGTTGTCTATAAGAAGCATACTTTAAATATAAAGTGAAAGAAAGAAATACATGAATAAAGAAATATCATGTAAACCATCAGCATAAGAAAGTTGAAGTGGGTATTGTAAAGTAGTCTTTGAGATAAAGAGTGTTACCAAAAATAGAAACATTCCATAATGATAAGTGGGGTAATTAATCTGGGAGACACTACAATCATAAATATGAATATGTTCAATAACAGGGCTTAAAAAACAAGAAGCAAAACTGGCAGAAAGAAAGAAACTAATAAATTTCTTATCTTAATTGGAGATTTTAACAATAGTGTCCAAAAACCATAAAATACCTAGGAATAAATTTAACAAATTATGTATAAAAACCTCTACACTAAAAGCCATAAAACATAACAGAGGGAAAATTAAAGAAGACCTAAATGAAGAGATATTCCATGTTTGTGGATTGGAAGATTCAATATTTTAAAGATGGCAATTGTCTCCAAATTGATCCATATCTTTAACACCATTCCACTTACAATACCTGAAGTTTTTTTTTTTTTTTTTTTTTTTGGTAGAGATTGACAAGCTGATTCTACAATTTAAATGGAAAATGCAAAGCAAGCAGAAGAGCCAAAGCTATTTTGAAAAAGAATACTTTTGGAGGACTGGCACAAAAGCAGACACATAGATCAGTGGAACGGAGGAGAGAACCCAGAAATGGACCCTCAACTCTATGGTCAACTAATCTTCAACAAAGCAGGAAAGAATATTCAACGGAAAAAAGACAGTCTCTTCAACAAATGGTGTTGGGGAAAATGGACAGCCACGTGCAGAAGAATACAACTGGGCTGCTTTCTTACACCATACACAAAAATAAACTCAAAATGGATGAAAGACCTAAATGTGAGACAGGAATCCATCAAAATCCTAGAGGAGAACACAGGCAGCAACCTCTTTGACCTCGGCCACAGCAACTTCTTGCTAGACACAACTCCAAAGGCAAGAGAAACAAAAGCAAAAATGAACTATTGGGATTTCATCAAGGTAAAAAGCTTTAGGAACAACAAAGGAAACAGTCAACAAAACGAAAAGGCAACCTATGGAGTGGGAGAAGATATTTGCAAATGTCTTTGCAGACAAAGGGCTAGTATCCAGAATCTACAAATAACTTATCAAACTCAACATTCAAAAACCAAAAAATTCCAATCAAGAAATGGACAGAAGACATGAGCAGACATTTCTCCAAAGAAGACATACAAATGACCAACAGACACATGAAAAATGCTCAACATCACTCAGCATCAGGGAAATACAAATCAAAAACACAACGACATACCACCTTATTCCAGTCAGAATGGCTAAAATTAACAAGTCAGGAAACAACAGATGTTGGCGAGGATGTACAGAAAGGGGAACACTGCTGCACTGTTGGTGGGAATGCAAGCTGGTATAGCCACCCTGGAACACAGTATGGATGTCCCTCAAAAAGTTAAAAATAGAGCTAAGACCCAAGAATTGCACTAATAGGTATGTATCCAAAGGATACAAACATACTGACTCAAAGGGGCACATGCACCCCAGTGTTTATAGCAACAATGTCCACAATAGCCGAACTATGGAAAGAGCCCAGATGTCCACGACAGGTGAATGGATAAAGAAGATGTGGTATGGATGGAAAAGATAGATAGATAGATAGATAGATAGATAGATAGATAGATAGATAGATAGATAGATAGATAGATATAGATATAGAGATATAGAGCTATAATGGAATATTACTCAGCCATCGAAAAGAATGAAATCTTGGCATTTGCAACAACATGGATGGAACTAGAGGGTATTCTGCTAAGTGAAATAAGTTCAGAGAAACATAAATAACGTATGACTACACTCATATGTGGAATTTAAGAAACAAAACAGATGAACATAGGGGAAGGAAAAGAAAAATACAATAAAATGAAAATTGAGAGGGAGGCAAACCATAAAAGACTCCGAATTCTAGGAAATAAACCAAGGGTTGCTGGAGGGGAGGTGGGTAGAAGGAAGGGATAACTGGGTGATGGGCACTAAGGAGGGCACTTGATGTAATGAGCACTACGTATTCTATGCAACTGGTGAATCACTAAATTCTACCTCTGAAACTAATTTAAAAAATAGAATTTTTAAAAAGCTACAGCAATCAAGACAGTGAGGTGCTAACATAGGAGAGACAGATTAGATCCATTCTTATATGGCGAATTAATTTTAGGCAAAGGTACCAAAGCAATCCAATGAGGGAAGGAAAGTCTTTTTAACAATGGTGCTGACACAACAGGACATCATTGTGGAAATTAGTAAGTATTATCTCCTGCCTTACACCATACACAAAAATTAATTTAAGATGGAAAGCAGACCTACATTTAAAAGCTAAAACTATAAAGCTTCCAGAAGGAAACAGGAGAATATCTTCATGACAAGGTGGTAGCCAAAGGCTACTTAGGACAGGAAGAGCAATAACCATAGAAGGGGAAAAAGTCATAAATTAAACTTCAGCAAAATTTAAAACTTCTGCTCCCAAAAAGATGCCATTGTAAAAATGAACCAGCAGGCTATGCCCTAGGAGAAAATATTTTCAAAACATATAGCTGGGAAGGACTTGTATTCAGACTACACAAAGTACTTCTCGGAGCCAATAATAAAAAGGAAATCCAAATTTTTTAATGGGGAAAAGGCTAGAACAGACATTTCATCAGGGAAGATACATGAATGATCAATAAGCACATGAAAAAATACCATTAGTCATCAGGGAAATGTAAATTAAAACCACAGGAAAATCCACTACATACCCACTAGAGTGGCTAAAATTAAAAAGACTGACAACATTAAATGTTGGTGAGTATGTGAAGAAACTGGAATCATCATACATTGTTGGCAGAAATGTGAAATGGTGTGATCACTTTAGGAAAAAAATCTGTCTGTTTCTCTTAAGAGACAAAAATAGCACCCAACAATTCTCTCCTAGGCATTTATTCCAGAGATATAAAAACACACATCCCCAAAAAAGATTTGTACAAAATATTCACAGGAATTTTATTCATAACAGCCAAAAACTGGAAACACACCAGATGTCCATTAACAAATGGATAAACAAACTTGGGTACATTCATACAATAGAACACTGCTCATCAATAGAAAGGGAAAAAAACCACTGATACTTGCAACAACAGATGAATCTCAAAACACAACAAGGGAAGGAAGCCTTACCCAAAAGAGTACATATTATATGAATTCATTTATGGGAAGTTCTACAACCGGCAGGAACAATCTATGGTGAGAAAAATCCCAACAGTGGTGGCCAGTGGGAGGGGTGCGTTGACTAAAAGGAGGCAAAAAGGAACATTGTGGGGTGACTACAATGTCTGTATCTTAATAGGAATTTGGATTACGTGGGTGTGCGCATTTGTCAAAACTTAGCACATGGTACTCTTAAAATTGTGCATTTCACATATATAAATTTTCCCTTAAAAAGTAAGTAAACAATATGCATTCTGCAATATGCAATTTACTATGAAAGTCACCAAAAACTAAGATGGACTGATGAATAGGCACATGAATTTGGATACGTGATCCAGCAAATATAGCAAAATGTCCAAGAGGCAGAGATGAGGATGTTAGCTACAATTGTTAGAACTTTTCCTTTTGCTTGAAATTTTTCCTAACACAGCATTGGGGAAAAAGCAAAACAATTGTGAGATACAGTGTAAGCAGTATTTAAGGGGAATTTTATCATTAGAATGCATTTAACAGCAAACAAGAAAGATTAAGAATAAATGCACTAAGCATTTGTGCTAAACACCGTTGGTAGCCGACCAATATCCGTTCTCCCCTTCTTCCTAAATAGCACGGCCTGATTTTACCAGAGGCAGGAAAGTGAGGAGCAAAAAGATGACTGCTCCCAGCGTTCCCTGCAGAGAGAGGTGGCCAATGAGATGTTACCAGAAGTGGTGGGGTAGGACTTCCAGGAAAGCTGGTTGCAGGGAGCCCACAGAGAGCTGGCCGGCCCTCTCCGTTCACTTCCTGCCTGGAGTCCAGGACCCCTACCGCGGCTGTCTCCACCCTCCTCTGCCTCCAGGCAGCTCTGTTCCCCCGTGTTCCTCAAGACCAGGGCCGGCCACCAAACGATGACAAAACACGTTTTTTAAATGTTTAAACCTCTTTGCAAATAAATGACGTGGACGTCCAGAGTCCCAAGCAGATGGTTCTGCTCTCAGAGGAAAGCCCACAGTGGCACCAGAGTGGCCCCCCCCGGGGCCCGGGGCCAGTGTGATGCTCTTTTTAAAGCCAGAGGGCACCCACCGAAATGAAGAGGTTTACAGCCTCACTTAGGAGCAATAACAGTGCAGATACCTTGAACCACGGGTTCTCATAAATCTTGTTTGGGGAGAAAACCTTTCAATTCCCAGTGGAAATATGCAAAACAGCCTCCACACTGTAAATCTTGCTTTTCAGTTCTAAGGAGATAAGCTGGACCTATTAACCTCCCGTGTTATTTTCAACTTCATTATTTGAGCTGACACGACAAGAGAGCAGTGACGGCTCTTTCTGGCAGAGTGCATGTAAATCGCTTTCTCAAAGGAAATTACTTCTCCGGCCTGAATGTTATTAATCTAAATTCTCCGTTAGTCAAATTGTTGCCCATAATAAATATGGAACAGGTTCCGATACTCATCGAGTGTGGCACTCCTGGCGGATGCCACGTCCACTCCTAGCCCCTGCCACGGAAGCGGCTCCCCTGCACCCGGCCCTGACTGCGGGAGGTGGGAAGATGGTGGTCTTGGGCTCCATCCCTCTGTCCCTCTGTCCCTCTGCCCCTCTCACCTTAGCCAGGGAAGCAGCTTCTGGCCCAGTGGAACACTCCTGACAGCCTCCCACACTGAGATAACATCTTTCAAGGAAAACTACCAGGATGAGGTTTGAGTCCCCGCCTAGGATGGGCAGAGCCTCTCAGCTAAGTGCTTCAAAGACCAGGTCTCCCCGATCCCTCGGGCAGCCAGCCAGATTATTCACGGGCTGACACCAGGGTTGTGGGTTAAACTCTTCATAAGACCATTTAAGTCGCATTTTGCTCAGCACCAAGGTCTTTGAAAACCATGCTGTTCTCTGAATCTGGAGTGGGGGGATAGAGTCGGCTCACTTGCCTATGGCCCATACCCTACCAGAGAACTCTCATGTAAAGATACTCCTTTCCTACAAGGCCACCTTAAAGATGGAGAATGCTGGCTGCCACAAAGCAGGAGTGGAGGAATACAAAAAGCTTTTTTCAGTTTCTACTGGGGTTTTTTCCAGGGTAATTACAAGAAGTTGAGGATCCATTCGGGGACTTGTAGTTCATTAAATGAATTTCCATCTGTGTATCCACCACCTAAGAAGCAGTGCTTGGTACAATACTCGGGTTTTTATTGTATATAAGTCAGATTGTTAATTTGCAACATGCAGCACTGAAAGGATCATTTCAGTAGCGCCTGATTATGCAAAATGAGGCTGAGTTTTCATTACGTTTGGCTCCTGTGCTCCTTAACACTTGATGGGGTGCCAGGATGCAGGATGGAGCCCCGTTCAAGAAAGGACACCCAGCACCAGCTTGCAGAGCACCCCGGCCCTTCTCCCCGCAGGGCCTCCAAGCCCCTGGCCAGTACTCAGTCCCACCTCCCCCGGACTGCACAGCCCAGGACGGCCGCTAGGAGAGCCCTGACAGGGAACTGGAGCTTGTGAGCGATTAGCTTCCAGATTCCAAGCATGTCTTGGGCCTATTGATTTTAGTTAAGGGATAATGTTCCCAGGGAAGAGGAATGGGAGGCAGAGCAGCCCCTGCTGATGGTGCAGTGCTGGAGTCAGACTGAGCCGGCTGAGCCCACCGAGTTACGGGGGAGGTCAAAGCTTACAGAAGCCAGCTCCTGCGGCAGATGATGCTCACCCAGGGACCACGAGGCTGGGGTGGGCGCCACGTGGCACAGGCTGAGCATGAGAGGAAAGGAAAGAGTGACAGGGAAGAGGGGCACCTGGATTCCTGGCACCCAGGGCAAGGTGGCCCTTTTTCATAATGACCTAGAGGATTTGGTCCTGTGCACCCTGCATTGCACCAACAGTAATGAATATCTGTAGGTTACCAAAGGAGAGAAAGGAAGAGTGAGGAGTTTTATAGACAGATGGCCTTGTGTCCACAGCTTGTTTGTTCTGATAGGACCTATGTTCTTCCAGCTAAATCAGCTGAAGGCCAGGTCACCTGCCTGAATCGTCTCTGGGTCCGCAATCTGGGTTGCACATTAGAACCATCTAGGGAGCCTGAGCCCCTCCCCAGATCATTTAAAATGAAGGCTCTGAGGATGGGCCCTGGGACCAGTAGTTTTCTAAAATTCCCCCAGGGGATGATAACGTGCAGACCAAGAATGTCTGGGTCAGATCATCTCTGAAAAGTTTATCAAAATACTCACCCCAAGAGACACACAAAAGAACACTGGAGGGAATTGACCCTAGGGGTCTCAGATGCCATTACGGGCCCAATCAAATTGCAAAATCTGCCCAAGAGCCAGTTTACAAAGATTGGCACCGCAGACACCAAAGGGCTTGTGTCCCAAAAGAAAGCAGCAGGGGTATTTCCATGGGAAGCTGGGCTGCAAACTCTGCCCCAGTGCTCTGACAGCTGCGAGCTGTTCTCTTTGCATTAATTCTCATCCCTAGCATTCTTCCAACCCACTTGGGGCCAGGTACCAACAATGCACCAGGAACCACGTTCCCGGGACCACTGTACCTACGGACTCTTCCAGGAAGCCTCCCGATTCATGGGGTGACCACAGACAGCCCTTCTCAGCATGCCCCCGCACCCACTCTCGGTTTATATGGTCCCACGGAGGATTGTTGGTGAATGACCTAGGAACACTATCCCTTCCTCCACATTCTCTCTCCTTAGATCATAAACACCCCCCAGGGCAGGCATGGTGGTATCCACGTCCTTCGTAAACACTCAGCCTCTCCCAGGACTAGACTGTGCACCCTGACCCTGACCAAAGGGTCCACTTCCCTCTCACTGGGATCTGCTCTGCCCAGTGAGCCCTCCTTGCACTCCCTGTCACACCTTGGCCTGTGTCCTCTGCCTCTGCTGGGGACAGAAGGCCACTCTACTCCCCTTGCTAAGAGGACATCTACACTTCCCATCGCCCATCCCCTTATGCTGAAAGCACACCCCACCTGGCGACTCAAGCACCTGAGCAGAGCTTCTCTACTGAGAGGTGATCTGTGGCCGTGAAGCCCGTTCCCCTCAGACCCTCCACCCTCAGACAGCCACCCGCACGTGCTTCCAGGCGGGATGCAGAGAAAGTCCCAGCAGGGCTGTTCCCAGGCCCAACCCCTTCGGAGTGTGAAAGTGCAAGCCTGTGTTTCCAGAATGTTCTCCCATCCCTGAAGGAAACACGTCAGCCCAGGAAGGGTTAATCCTCCCGCAGTCAGAGGTTAGAAGATGAAGCTTCTGCCCATACACAGAGGTGCAGAGAGCACCCGGAGCATGATAAATCTGAGCGTGCAGAAGGCCTCTCTCCTCATTTGTTAGTCAGCGATGTGTGAAAATGTTAATGAAGGGAGTTATAATCTATGAGAATTTCACTATTAAAATGTAGTTCACGTCTGAAGGCTTCTGCTTACACGCAGCCCACTGTACATCAATCCTTCGCGCGCACTGCTAATAATAGACGTAATTGCCTCGCTCTGTCTAGCCACCTTCACCCTGGCAAGTCTAAGATTTGCTACAACTGTTATTGTAGAAATTATTTTCATGCTATTAACTTTGAGTTTTATTATATGTGTTCTTAAAAGAAAATAAATGCAGAGAGATTGTAAGTGTATATAGGGCCCCCGATGAAAGTATTTTTAAAAATATAACATAATGACAGGAAGCACTGAAGTAGGGTGATATAATGGTCCCTTCCCTTATTGAAACCTAAATTAGACTCTGCATCGCAAAAGTGCATAAAGAGGTTTCCTTCTTTTCACGGAGAAAATTTCTAGTCTGAAATGGCAGCACACTGCCTCTTGCAGAACTAGATGAGGGAGAAGAGCCGGGCTCATCTGAAGAGCCCAGGCGCTGGCTGCTTCTTGTTCCATGGTGGGTGTCTGATGTAGCCCAGGAGCATCTCACTTGGGAAAACCTGTGAAACTTTTCCGGGGGCGGGGGGGGCACTACAGCTATGGCTACCATCCGCTCCCCAAAACCAGGCGAGCCTCGCAGGGCTGATCTCAGCTCCGCAGGTGAGCCCCGCTGCCCTGTACTCATAGCTCCAGATGGGCAGGTTTTCCGGGCTTGCAGCTGAGCGGAGAGCCTTACAATCAGCACAGGCTTCTAGGCCTCGGACCTAACAAGCATAGGACCAGACAGGCATCAAATGGGATATAAGAACGTTTGCCAAAACTGGAAACAAGATCCACAGGGTAGGCTAAGGAAAACTGGTGTGGCAGATACAACAATCCCTTTCTCTGGGAAGTACCCGCACACACACATCCAAGGGTGTGCCCCGGCAGTCCAAATGTGTGACCCCGGTCCCCCCAGCAGATGACTCTAGATTGTCTTCCCCAGGAATCTGGGATTGGATTCAAGGGCGTGCCAGTCACCTCTTCATGTGGCTGACCTGATAACATGTAAACTCAGGACTCAGGGTACCAGTGTCCCGCCACACGGACTGAGAACAGAACCAAGCCAGTTGCCAAGAGAAAACAATGCAATGTGCAGAGGGGTGCAAGCTGGAGAGAGAGTCTGGATGGCTTTCCCATTCCCTGTTCCAGTTTCTACCTGAGCCTGCTTCTCCCTGTGAGACATTCCTATACCCTCACAATAAGTTCCCTTTTTTCTCAACCTGCTTTGGCTTTTTTCTGTACTTGTGACAAAAGAGTCAGAATATAGTTGGTTAATATAGGATGGGCCTAGGGACATTTTGGGATTCTTAGCTTAATTTTCATGGAATGCCCCAAAAGGAGTCCATATTCCTATCCATGCACGTATCCATCCAACCATCTATCCATTCACCCATCCCTCTATCCAACCATTCACCCATCTACCCATCCATCCACCCATCCATCCATCCACCCATCCATCCATCCACCCATCCACCCATCCAACCACCCATCCATCCATCCACCCATCCATCCATCCACCCATCCATCCATCCACCCATCCACCCATCCAACCACCCATCCACCCATTCATCCATCCATCCATCCACCCATTCATCCATCCACCCATCCACCCATCCAACCACCCATTCATCTATCCGTCCAATAGATCTATGTATTGAATGCCCACCATATGGCAGGCACTGGGCTAAAGGATTGAACAAATAAGTTATGGAAACTGCCTCCATGAAGCTTTGTAGAGAAGACAAATGTGAAATAAAACAAAACACTAAAGTAAATACACAAAGACAAGCTGTGATAAATATTATGAAGGAAAAGCATATAGTGTGATGACAGATAGTGACAGAGGTGCCTGGTAGGTTTGGAGGGTTGAGACGTAAGCTGAGACTTAGTAAGAGTTAGCAGAGGAGGTGGGGAGAATAGAGAGAGTGGGTGCCTGAGGTCTTGGAACTTAAAGGCAGCCAGTATAGCTGGAATGTGGTGGAAGGAAGGGTGGGACAAGGCTGGGGGTGGGGGGTCACACAGGCCCTAAAATCTAGTCCTTTCTGAGAACTCACAACTATTTTTCAAAAGACACGGCATCAATAAGAAGAGTTTCCAGGAATGCAGTTTTCCCCACACACACTCTGGGTTTCTTCCTGGAATTCCCACTCGCACCACCTGCCTCAAGGGACAGTGAGATGGGATAAAGACAGCAAATAGGGCCCACCACATTCTGTAAGCCCTAGGAGTTGTTCCCAAACCCCAAGAACCATCTAGAAAAGTATAAACAGGGCAACTCAGAGGCTCCCCCACCCAGAAAGGACTTCAAGGTCACATAGTCCAAAATCCCCACCTCTATCCCACAGCCCCATCTCATGGGAGGGTGACAAGAAGCCTGAAAGCAGGATCAGTCATCTCCAATGGCCTGCTTCCCACCAAGTCCCAAGTCAGGCAGGCAAATCTGTGCAGACCAGGATCAAAAGCCTGGAGCCACTCTCTGGGTGACGACCTCCCTAGGGACAGGGAGCTGGTGACGGGGTGATGCTGGCTGCAACTCTGAGGAAGGACACTAGCTCATGGGAGCTTGGGACACAGAGGGAGCAAAGAAGGGGCTCTCGAGTATGAGATGAGGCAAGAAATACTCCCCTCGAGGTCTGTGCTACACACCCATGTTGGGGGCCTGACGCAGACACCCACTCTGCCTCTCCTTCTGCCCTCTACAAACACAGACAAATGCAGAGCCACGTCTCCGGGACCTACTCTCATTTTCCAGGCTGCCGGGCTTCTCAGATGCCGGCGGCCCACATGGAAGAAGAAACATCCTGGAAACAGCCCCAGAGCTCTGCCCAGAAGACTGTGCCCACCCCGCCACCCCACACAGCTCCTGGAGGCCTCTGTCAGGTCATTCCCAGCCGTCCCGGATGCTGGGGGGCGGGTGGGGTGGGCGGGGTCCCTGTGGGGCTCCCGGTCTGACTGGTGGAGAAGCAGCGCATGCTGTAGGGAGAAAAGCTCCAGGCTGAGGGGCGAGACGTGGGCTTCTCACAACCGTGGAACCACAGAAAAGGCTTCAGCGTTCAGAAACGTACAAAAGTGTTTACTATGTAATAAGAAGTGAAAATGTAAAGTACAAAACTGTACAGAGGAAGAATCCAGCTCTATAAAAATACACAGACAAAAGTCTCGACGTGGGTTCTGTGGGGAATCTAAAATACAAGCAAGCAAGCTCACTGCCACAGAGAGCAGACTGGTGCCTGCCCCAGGTCGGGGGTGAGGGGTGGGCAAAACGGGTGAAGGGTGTCGCAGGGCACGAACTTCCAGCTATGAAATAAATGTCACCGGGTGACGTCATGTATAGCGTGGCAACTCTAGTGAATGGTACTATAGGGCCTATCGGAAAATTGCTAAGAGATCTTAAAAGTTCTCATCACAAGACGACTTCGCAGCTCTGTAGGGTGACAGACGTTAACCAGACTTACTGTGGTGATCGTTTTGCACTACGTGCTAGTATCAAATCGTTACGTTGTACACTTGAAGCTAACATAATGTTACATATCGACTCTATCTTCACAAAATAAGCTTTTTTAAAGTCTAGCAATCAGTAAAGTTGGGAGCAATGGCCATCTCCTCCCAAAGGGTACCTTTGTGAACCTTTCAACTTACCCTCAAGGAGCATGTGTCGCTACTAGAGGCGGCCATGTTCTTTCTTAGAAATTCTCAAATCCAAAAGACTCAGGAATTCCAGTTTTCTTCTTAAATTTGGCACCATGTAGCGGCAAGCCTTAATCTGAACTGACACAGTTTCTAGTCTTTGTTTACCCCACTTAGTGTGAATATTCATGTGTTTTGCCGCAGAAATATCAATGTGTTTGCTTATAGGGTGTTGTTCCAAAGCCGCTGAGGCTGTGCCAGCATATACACTGTATTTCTTGTCCGAAACCCAGAGGATTCCTATTTCTGCAAACAACTGACTTGGAGGCTCTCGGAGAGGGGAACGGAAATTTGAAACGCATAGCAAAGGAAGCCCAAGCTTCCAGGCGGAGTCTTCTTCCATTACTGACTTGCTGTGTGATCTTAGGGGAGTCACATCCCTCTGTGGCCTCAGCTTCTGGATTTGCAGAATCCAGAATGAAGTCAGAAGATCCAAACCCTCTCCTGGGTCTGCCTTTCTACACACTCCTGAGTCCTGGTGCCACTGCAATTTAACAGGTTCCTAAATGGGACCCATCCCCTCAGCCTCCCTAATGGCAGACTGAAAGGCAACTGGCCATCAGGGAAGAGAGCGCCTGCCCTGGATCCCACAGTGAACTTGCAGGCCCCTCACGGGTAAGCCTGAAGCACCACTAGCTGGTGAGCCAAGGGACTCCCCTTCTCCAGCGAAGTCTCCTGTCAAAGGGACAGGGGATGGGGTTCCCACCAAGGGTGCTCCTCTGGAAGAAAAGCCCAAGGGAGTAAAGTCCCAGTGGTGGGATTTTAAGGACTTGAATGACAGAAGGACAGGTGGGGGGAGGGTGTTCCTTTATGTCCCACAATTTAAAGCACTACGACACCCCCTTCTTCGCATGCGCTTAGGGGACCCTTCCCACAGCTGTGCTGGGCAAGGCGAGCACAGCGGGTGTGCACAGGACAGAGAAAGTGCCCCACACTCAGGGGTCCTCTCCCCCAAATTATACCACCATCGCCATCACCGCTTTGTGATTTTTAATTTTCTTCTAATTTTAGGATTGGAGCTGCGTTCTAAGAACCCCTCTAAGTGTTTTAGGGAGATGGTAATGGTCCTACACTAAAATAATTCAACCAACACTATAATTTTAGTGCCACCATCAAAATGAAATAATGGCTGTTTACTCTGTTACACCTTTCAAATGACCTTCATTTGAATACAAATTGTGGCTTGAAATTCTAAAAGCTGCTCCCGTTCCAGAAGGCTGCAAAATGCAGGAACTCTGTGATGGCTCCTCTTCCTGAGCCTCCTCCCCAGGACCGGCAGTTTAAATGGATCTCTTTCTCTGGAGCTGCTGGAAACCCATTTAGCGTCTCCATGCAGAATGGAATGGCCCTGCCCTCGCAAAGCAGGCTGGGAGCTGGGGAGGTGGCCCGGAGTGCAGAGCAGGTGGGAAGATGTTACCTGGGAAGCACAGCCCTGCTGGGCCTGGGGCGTGGTGGGGAAGGCAGGGAGGTTTCCAGAAACCTCCTCAGAGGAGACAGATGCCGCCCTGCCCCTTCATCCATCCGTCAGCATCCTAGCTCATCTCCTGTTTATCCCTGCACGGCCTTCCACACACCCTCCTCCAGTCCCACCAGACCACTGGGTCCTGAACCGTGCCCCATGCTTTCAGACTCCCACCCCATCAGGTGGAAGTGGGATCGAGTGTCCCAGGCCAATTCCTGCTAGTGCATTTAATGCACCAGTTCAACAAGCGTCTCCAGAAAGGTGGAGCAGTGGAGACACATGGGCAGGTTATACATGTGAGTGTGTCCTCACTGTGCACGTCAGAGACACTCCCAAAATCAGGGGTGGGTCCTACTTGACTTTGTATCCCAAATGCCCAGCCCTCAATTAGTGTTTGTTGAACTGCAAGCTCATTTCTAGAAGTGAGTAGAGTGAGGGGTAGAGTCTATCCAGGCTAAAACGCACTGTACTTCCTTCTGTTCACACCTAAATGAAAACTTTTGTAGATATGTGATTTAGGGTAAGCTCTTAATTTCTCTAAGTCTTAATAAAGTAGTAATTAGAATAAAATCTGCCCTGTGGGTTGTTGTAAAGACCAACATCAGAAGCTTCCCCCAGCGCTTGGTGCTTAGGACATACCATATTCAGATGTTGTGTTGATACTTGCCTGGCTGCCTTGTTCCCTGATGTTCTCTGCAGGTTGCTGGTGCCAACCTAGGGCCAGACCCACACTACTTCTCTCCCATCCAGTGCCCCTGCTCCTGCTACTTGCCTGGCTTGGATCTGGAATATTCCCTTCTCTCCTCTCTGCCTGCGTATGGCTCACCCATCCTTCGGGGAGAGCTTGGCTCCTGATTCACAGATGTGCTCCCTGTACCGAGGGCCTGACTCTCAGACGGATCTGCCCTCTCAAAGGCAATCTCCTTAAAAGAGGAACCTCTGTCTCTCAGGTCCTCCCCCCAGAGCCCTCCAGCCAACTGAACCCTGTACCTGACATCATTCCAAAAGGTGGGGCACACGTAGAGACTCACCTCTCCCCTTCTCATCAGTCACCACACAATTCATGCCCCAGGCTCCAGCACCCCAGGCCAGAAATGCAGATCTCCCTCTGAGGTCCCTTACACGCATTCATAAGGTCCCCAGAACCTTGCCTGCTCATGTGTCTCTTTCCATTCCCTGGATCTGACGGTCCTTGCCTCCTACGAAGAAACCCAAGAAAGCCTCCATGCTTCTCTCTGCCTCCAGACATCCATTTCATCTGACCCTGTTGTCGGACTGAGCTTCTCAAAACTCCCATTTGATTAGGTCAAGCTCCTGCTCCTACAGCTTCAGTTCAGGCGTCCCGGGCCCTAACGTGAGCTGCAGTCCAGATGCTCCAATCTGTATCCACACCAGGGAATATCATTCAGCAACACCGTAAGGAAGCCCTACGCAGGCTACAACGTGGACCAACCCTGGAAACACTGTGCTGAGTGGAGGAAGCTAGCACAAAATGCCACATGTTGTAGGACTCCACTTAAGTGAGATGTTCGGAATTGCCAGCGGCTTTGGGAAGACAGGTAAGGTGTGTAGGTTCCTTCCTGGAGGATGAAAATGGTCTGAAGGTGCTGTAGTGATGCGTGCACAACTCTGCAAATACACTAAAAACAGCTGAGTTTGGGTGAACTGTACCCTATATGAATCACATCTCAATGAAGCTGGTTTTATGCTCCAATCAGGCCTCCCTTTTTACCCACCACAGCACCCCACCAGCCTAAACCGGTGTTTGTCATTCCATTCAGCCTAACCAAAGAATGCCCACCCTTCCAGGTCCACCTCCTCGAATTCCTATAGCATTCATTCATGCATGCGTGCATTCAACAAATGACACCCAGGCACTTCCAGGCATTCAGGGGCAAACACAGCCTGATGAAAAACAACGAACAATAACAGCAAACAGACAAGCAAGCCGAAGGATGATTACAGGGTAGTAATGCAAATCATACCACTCTCTTGCTCCTTAGTTTTTGTACTAAACTTTTCAGGTTTGACTCTTACTCCTCTGGAAAAGACCCCAAGCGCCCCCAAGGGCAGGGACAATGTTCTGTACTTCTCAGAGGTGACACGGTATGTGGTAGGTGGAGTGAGTGCTGGAGTTGGCTTTGGAAGGCCTGGGACTGCTTATGGTTCCATCGACTGTGTGACTCTGCACCTCAGTCCCCTAGGGTCTCCTAAGGTCCCTTAGAAAACAGTGATGGCGCCTCCTGCACAGGAAAAGCCGTGTGCAGCAGGGGGATTTATTGAGAATTTAGTATCAGTGGGATAATCCGTTGAAAAATTAACTTTTGTCTTGTAGGCTCTTCAGAAATTAAAGAAAGGTATTTTCCCCTTCTCCCAGGAAGATGGTAAGCCTTTTATTTACTCCAACACATACTTGGTATTTGTTGAATGAATGGATGATTTTTTTTAAATTATTACTTACCCCCACAGGGAAGTAAATAACTATCTTATGTTTCAGGGCTGGAAGAGATTGTTTGGCTCCCTGGGGAATATTCCTGGACAGAGATCTCTGTATATCCAAAGTCTCTGAGCTGACTCCTGAGATGGGAGAGAGCTAGAGGCTATTCCAGAGCAGGCCTGATCCCAGGGGTATTGGCTCTTCCATGGTCTGAGGAGAACATGGGTGGAGGGTCTCAGGGTCTGGGGATCTGATCTTGATTGGACACAACAACTCTGAGTTTGTAGGACTTCAGAGGAAGGGGGGATGTTTGCAAAGACCAGATGCCTAACCAAGGCTCACAGTGGCCCTGCCTGGCCAAGCTGGGACCACCCAACCCCCAGGGGCCTCTGCTTTCTTCTGCTGGTGTCTGCAGACCTGGGCAAGCCATGGCAGCCATACACAGGGGGCTCTTCTGGACTCTCATACAGCCCCAGAGAGGGGAGCCCAGAGAACTCCAGATTTGGGACCAACTTCTAATAGAATGTTCAAGAAAAAAGGCTGTGAACAGAAGATAGTAGATACCCTATTATCAATGAATGAGCAAGAGACTCGCTACTCTTACAGCACTACTGGAACAAAAGGTAAGACACTCAATAATGATGTACTGATTAATGACAATGAAATCTTAAAAGATTAGGACGATCCTGAAGATAGCCTATGGCTGGGAGCCCTGTAGGTGGGGGTCCCAGGGACGCATCATTTCAGTTGCCAGGACTTAGGCAGATGGCTATGAGAGAAACTTTTCCAAAAACACATGCGTTACAGACAGCAAATGGTGGGGCTCTAAACTCAGGAGAGATTGACGAAGAAAAATATTCCGATTTGATGTGGCTCAGAGATCAGCCCCAGTCCTGCTTCAAGTAACCCTGCAAAACACAGCACTTCTTTGCCAAACTTCCGCCGTCTGTGACCAGTTCCAAAGTGCCAAGAAACCACAGTCCTGACGCCTAGAGGATTCTCCAAGACATCCAGCCCCCTGAGAGGAGGCTTCCTTACGGCCTCCACCTTGGGAGCCTCCTGCCCTCCAGAGCCCCGCAAGACGTCTGCTGGCATGGAGTTCAGAGCAGACAGGAGGACATCAGACAAGCTTCCCCTTCCATCTCCCCTGCCAGCGACCAACTCCCCTGCTCACAGAAAGCTTTCACTCTGGAACAAGGAGCAACACGGCGACTATTTCTATCACTTTCTCAGCTTGTTTAAGAAAAACTGCTTACCTGCAACTGCTGGCCACCATGCTGTGGGCCACCCCATTTAGGGTTTATTTGACATTAAATCTCCAAGCCAGAGACCCTCCAGTCGGTCTGCATAAAGCAGAATTATTGGTCCAAGTGTTTTTAAAAATAGATGCAACTCCAGACCCCAAGAAACTGAAGAGATATTATGGGAATACACAACTGTATTGTTTTGTTACTATATGAAAAATTGGATTCTCAGCTCCTGTGTTCCCCTCCTGCTACCTTGCTCCTCCTTCTCCTGGTTCCCCACGTGAGATGCTTGCAGCTCCTGGCATCGAGAACAATATATATTACAAATGAGCTCCCTGTCAGAACAGCCCAAACCAAGCTGCAGGGTCCTGAGCTGCTCTGTGTGCTGTGCCAGGGGCCCGATTAGCTCCAGCCTCCATCTTTCTTCAGACCAGAATGCCACTCTAGGCCAACTTTTAAATAATGAGAACCCCACAAAAATCGACCACAGCTTCAAGTTGGATTTGGGGACATTTCACCCCAGGACTCCCAAGCAAGACCAAGAGCAGCTCATTTCGGCTCTGAGATTTGGAGATGTGAGCGGTCCTTCCCCAGCCAGATGTCCTGGATGTGGCAGGCAGCATCTCCAGCTTAGGCCCCCCCCACCAGCCGCAGGAGAAGTAAGAGAAAGGAGATCCTTATCCACTCCAATGGCACAGGAACGGCCAACACCCACGAGCAGTTGCCACAGTCCAGATGTGGCTGAGTGTTTGAGGCCACAATAGCCCTGTAAGCTAGGTGTAGTCGGCAAGGGAGGAAACCAAATAGGTTAAGAAATGTGGCCAACGTCAAGAACAAAATAGGTTCTGGCTGTGTGTGGATACAGATAATGAAATCTACCCTGCCCCCCCCACTTCCCTCTAATTTCAACTCCTGCTATAGACTCAATGTTTGTGTCCCCCTAAATTCACATGTTGAAATCCTAACCCCCTCGTGTGATTGTTATTAGGAGGTGGGGCATTTGGGAGTGATCATGAGGGCAGTGCCCCAGAGAGTGACTTTCCAGCCTTTAGGACAGTGAGAAATAAACGTCTGTTGTTTATAAGCCATTCAGTCAATGGTACTTTGCTATAGAAGTCCAGATGGACTGAGGCAGATCCTTTAATCAAGATTTTCCTGGCCAATCGCCAGCCCCTAAGACAGCTGGGTAGGACTTCCCTCTTCCCCTGGACAGCATTTTCCTTAGAATATAAACTCGATGAAGGCAGGGCTCACCTGGTTAGCCACCTGAATTCCAAAAAGGGCAGTCTGGCACACAGCGGGCCCTCAGTGGAATTGGATGGAATGAATAATGGTTCATTGCAGATGCTGGTGCAAGAAAGTGCTTACTAACCACGGACTAGTGCTCCAAATGCAGGAAAAGTAAAAATTCAAACCCTTGTCAAACATCAAATCAATATTAATTTACTCAAGGGCATGAGTAAATGTCTTAAACAAGGCTTTTTTATCCTTATTAAAGACAAATGACCAGGTGTGTCACTAAGAGTACACATAGGATTTTCTTTTAAGTTGCTTATTATACTTTTCTGCAACTTACAGAAGCTTACAGTCTTTAGCCATTCTAGAAACCAAAGTCCCTCCCCTCCAGAGCAACAGAGCAGTTACCTGCTTCTCTGCATAGGATCCTGCCTTACCAAACCTTCTCCAGGCGGATGCTCCTTGTTGGGGGGTACAGAGAAGGCACAGGAGACATCCAGCCAAGTGCTCCTACTGGAGCCCTCAGTGTGCACCTCCTGCTTTTCTCCCTCCCAACAATGTCAGGCACAAAGCAGCATCTAAGCTCTCTGAGGAGCTCCACCCTTATGCTCACCCCACCAAGATGACCCACCTCCTGTTCTCGGCCTGTCCAGGACATACAAAGGGGTCCCCTGGAAAGAACAGCCAGCAGCTCCACCAGGAAGCTGAGGGGCAGCAGGTCGCGAGCCAACACTAATGACAGAGTACGTGGAGTCACACCTGGCTGCCACTGGGTGACCCTGGAGCCAGCGCGGACTAGCCCGCCTATTTCTCCAACACAGCCCTGTCCTCTCCTTTCTTTTCTTTCTTCTTCAAAGAGCAGGAAATCCATGCCCGTCACTTACCTGATAATGATGGAAAATGGTCACGGGTGTTTTTATCCTGGCCACAGACACCATTACCCTGCACCAAATCAGCTCTAATGCAACAAAGATGTAAAAGTTATTAAACACCTTTTAATAAAAGGCCTGCCTGTGGATCTCTTCATCAGCTACAAATCTACCCGGAAGGTGCTTTTGCCGCTGCGCACGCAGTTTAAGAGACAGACCGTAAGATTCGTACGTAGTAAGGGCGGAAGGAGAGGAAGCGCCACCCACCCACCGCCGGGGCGCTTACAAACTCTTTGGGATATTACAATTTCAAGTTTTCTGTTTTCTGTTTACTTGTAATCCTAACTAAAGTTGCAGCAGAAAGACGCGGATACAATTGCACATTCTGCAATGTGATTACCTTTTTATAAGCACAGTGCCGCTAAGACAAAATTCCAACACCGAGCACGAGGGGCGTTGCTATGAATACTCCCACTCCCAGACAGCCACGTGTAATTACTCACAAAGTGAGGAGGATGAGGAAAGACAGGAGACCCACGACGTGCTTTTCTTCTTCAGGAACTTCATGTGCTCTCGCTCTATTAATTACTTTCAAGGTTTCAAGGTTTCCGTCTCTGCTTCATGCTCCTTGACAGTCCTAGGACCAGCGAGCCAGCCGTGGGGTGACGGGCCCACTCTGGAAAGCCAAGGGGCTTCCGGGACCTTGCGGGAACAGCAGGCAGGGCTGCAAGAGGCACCCGTGGCCTCTCTACCGACCACACCTGGTCCCTGCGCGGCCCCGCCCAGTTTCACTCTCTAGATGCTGCTCGCGCCTTACTCCATCCAATGCATGTGGAGGATGCGTGGTGTATCAGGCGGAAAAGCAGGGTGTGGAACCCACATGCATTAAGATTATAAATACATTAAATATTTGCATATGTGCCAAAGAAGGCACGGAAGACGTACACTGAAACGATGGTGGTAGCCATCTGGGCACGGCAGAATAGCAGGAAGATTTTTCCTTACATGTTCCTAAATTTCTGGAAGATTATTATAGATTATAATAATACAAATAAATAAGTTCATAATACAAAATAATCTTGCAGAGATGGAGCACAAACCAGCGGTTATCTGGGGTCCGAGACAGTGAGTGGGAGGGTGGGCACAAAGAAGGGGAGTGGGAGAGCTTCGTGGTGGGGGGTCTGTTCTGGATCTTGCTGTGGGGCAGGTGCCATGAATTTATACATGTGACATGAAGTGACCAGACAGATATGCACGTTGTATCAACGCCAGGTTCCTGGTTGCGACCTGGTGCTACAGCAGGCCAAGATGCAGCCCCCGGGGGAGCTGGGCGAAAGGTACTTGGGCCTCTCTGTGCCATCTTGGCAACTTCCTGTAATTTTATCATGATTTCAAAATAGAAAGTTTAAAATAGATCTAACTATGGTCCACATCCAATGAGAAGAAATGCAGACGAAGCTGAAACTGTGGGACGACACTGGTTTTTAAGGTCAATAAACACCCATCCAACCTTTGCGTCCTGAACAGAAAGACCAAGAACACACACTTTCTTGTTGTATTCAGCCCCCAAAAAACTCCAAGGAAAGTCACCATATTATGGATGAGGGTGCTGAGGCAGAAAAAGTGCACAGAGCTAGGACCAGCTCCTCCGTCCGCAGTCTGCCTTCAAAAGCTTGTCTCAGGTTAAGCCCAGCACATCAGTTGGCCTCAGCACAGCTGCGAAGCAGGTGTCATTATCCTTGTCTTCAGGTGAGGAGCCTAGCCGGGTTATGTCAGTGGCAGCACAGCAACTGGGGTCCAGAACTCTGGCTGCCAGACCCAGTGCCTCCCCCATCTGGCCACCTCACTTCTGCAGCACCCCGACCCCCGTCCGGCTCCAGTGAGGTCACATGCATCTGGCCACCGCCTCCACAGACCATGAACACCACCTCCTTCTTGCCTAGACTCCAAGTTCAGGCCCGTCACCCTCATCCTGTTCAAAAGCTGCCTAACTGAGCATGGCACAGGTGAATGGGACGGTGCACTCAGCAGTGGATGAGGCCACTAGCTTAGCCTTCACTGCAAATGCTCAGGGTGGCCAAGCAAGGACCTCCTGTCCCCACCCCCATGTATCTCAGCTGCCATTCTCGTCCCCTTTGATCCATTCACCAACATGCAGCCGGGAGTTCTCTAAGGCAAAACAGGGGCCCTCTGTAGTGGCTCCTCACATTCAAGATAAAACCCAATTTCTTTACATATCTCCCAACTTGGCTAGATGGACAAGGCCCTTGAAGACTGAACTTGGCTTACCTCTGCAGCCCACCTCACCACACCTCTCCCTGACTTGCTCCATCCTGTGGCCCCACTCATACCCTGCATTTTCTCCCCAAAGCCACTGCACACTCTGTTCCCTCTGCCTCACATGCTCTTCCCTGCACCTCACCTCCACTCTCTATCCAGCCACCTCCCCTTGCCAGGGTATCTCCAACTCATCCTCAGATCTAAACTGAGATAGCACTTCGTCCAAGACTTTTCCCTGACCCACCAGGACTGGATATCATGCCCTAAACAGGTGCTCCAGTTACCCCCATGCTTCTAACACACACATTGATCACATTCCTATCACTGCCAGTTTGCTTGTCTCTCTACCCCAGCAGACCATCAGCTGCAAGACGGCAAGGACCATATGCACTGCCCAGCACATCATCTGGCATGCAATAGGTATGTAGTAAATACTTGTCAAATTAATGAATTTCAGACAAAGAAGCTGATATGACTTCCCAAGGCCACATTCATGAATGTGAGCTGGGACAGGAACTAAAGCAGCAGCTATGATTTTTCCAACTTAACCAAGGGGAGAGAAGGCCAAGGGCAATCCCTCAGCTAATCTGGTCCAAGCACAGACAGAAGCAGGGGGTAAGCTCAGGAGGGTTCAGCATCCAGGAAAACATGTCCAGAGCCACTTGAGAGCAGTTTGCTCAGCACACAAATGGGGTAATGGGCTGCTCCTGAGGGTGCCATCTGGGACAGGGTGAGCCAAGGGAATTCTTGGATTCCATGATTCAGGAGATGGGGGTGGTCTCAGCAGCAAAGTGAACACGCTGCCCAATGCCTCAGGCTCAGTTTGGCAATTCGTCGATGTTCTTCGAGTTAATGCATTATTATGAGTTTGCATATTTATAATGTGCCCTCTAGTTATTAACGGTGATATAATGCCAACTGAGAAAACCAAGAGACCTCAGAAATATTTACATAGCAGCATAATTAAGACTCAGAGCTGAGTCACTGAGGAATCCTACTGATTTTCTGGGAGAGGAAAAAAATAGGATGTTCTGTCTTCACACCCTGCCCTAAGACCCTCCCTAAATCTGGGCCAGGCAGAAGCCCACTGTGCCTCCCTTGGAATCACCCTCTGCCATCAGCAGAAGACACCATCTCCGAAACGCATAATGCCGCCCCTCCTCCGCAGACTCAGACCAGACCTTCAAATTGGTGGTTACCCCATGTAGCACCCCTAGAGTTTGTGGGGAGGAGGGGCCAAGGCAGGAACATGCCCCCATTCCACACCTCCAATCCAGGCTGCTCCACAGCCCTCTCCACACTGATGTCCCTCCTCGAAGAGGCCAAGGGTCCCCTTTGATTCAGAAAGAAGAGCAGCAAAGTGCCCCCAGGACCCCAACATCAGTTCTGGGTCAGAGGAAACTGACCTCCTGCTGAGTGAGCCTCAACCAGGCCAGATGGCAAAGAATCAGCTCTCTCTTTTCAAAAGGACCCACCACCCAGCATCTCCTGGCACCCTCTGCTTCTTCCTCCATCCAGAACTCCACCTTCCATCAGGAAAACTCAAGTTTGTTCCAACGGGCTCAACCAGGATTTTTCCATGTATCTTTTAAAATGAAAAAGGAAAGAGATTTCATACAAGGGGGAAATCAGCTGATGAAAACCAACAAAATGTGCTCCGTGCATACAATGGGATGTTACGGGGCCTCAAGAAGGAGCGATGCCCTGACACGCACTACAGCGTGGGTGAACCCTGAACACAGGATGTCGAGCAAGTGGAACCAGACGTGTATGATTCCATAGACGTGAAGTGTCCAGAGGAGGCAAATCCACAGAGACAGAAGGTGGGGTACTGGTCTTCTGGTGCAGGAAGGGGTAGGGGACTGGGGTGATGGCTAAGGAATCAGGGGTTTCTTTTGGGGGTGAGGAAAATCTTCTACAATTAACTGTGGTGATAGTGGCACAATTTTGTGAATACGCTAAAAGCCATTGAACTGTGTATTTTCAATGAGTGAATTGTACGGTATGTGAATTAAATCTCGATTTTTTTTTTTTTTTAAGAGCGTTTGAGAGAAATTCCTATGTCTCCTGGAATGGGGCCTGAATCCTAGAATGGCAGTCTCCCCAAGATCAGCCTCCAACAGGCGCCCAGGCCAAGTGTGATCCTGCAAAGCCCCTCCAGAGCCACCCACTCCCACCATCACTCCAAAAGTTCTAGCTTGCTCTTGACCCAGGGAGCTGCTGCGCCAAGTCCCAGAAAGATCCCAAGACTGAAAATCTACATTCCACAGGACACAACAAGCAGTAACTAATGCCAGACACGCGGCATCGAGCTTGCAATAAATGTCATCCTGTTTGGCTTCTGAAAGGGTCTCTGATATGCAGTTAATGCCGCATTCAGGCTCCATCCCGCCTCCATCACGGGCGATATGCAAATGCGGCTTTTGTCACAACCGGCACTAACTCTAATAACTCCCAAAGTGAAAATGTTCCCATAAAAACCACCATAAAAAGTCCCTTATTTTATTGCCAGCTAAGTTTTCTTTACTTGTTGTCAGGACTTTCTCCTCACTGTTGATTAGCTAACAGGCGGCACGTCATTTTTTTTCCTTTAGAGAAACCCGGGCACACAATCACCACCCTGTCCCTTCCCTCCATCTGGAGCACGCCTTGCTTCAGCTGCCACCACTACCCAGCCCCCTCTGAGCTAAAGGGGCTTATAAACCACATTTACCTTCCCCAACGGGCAGCTGAAATGCATTACCTTTGGTCTGCTGGTTGCACTCCTTGCTCAAGTGGGAATATAAAAATCAGCCTTATTTATAACAACAGAACACCTCTGTTCCCTGGATTAGACATGGCTTTGTGCCATACACACGCACATGTGCACACGCACACACACATGGCACACACGTGCATGAACGTACACCCATGCGAGGACATATAAACACACACAGACACGAAGTACATGTGGGCATGAGCACAGGGGCACTCACGCGCACACACACACACATACAGAGACCCACACACGTCATGCTGCTTTTCCCAAAGTAGGATACATCACTTTCATCCCACAAGGAAGGGCACAGCCAGGCCCTCCTAACTAGACCCTGCCTCTCTGTGCCGTGGTGGTGAAGCCTGCCTCTCTTTGGGCCCAGCACCGTGCACCCAGGTCAGACAGGACTGGGCAGGTCTCCAAAACAAGACCCTCCCTCTCTGTGTGAGAACACAAATAAATCTCCACTTGCCACTTTGAGATCCTTGGAAGAGGCCTCAAACCTTCAAAAGAAGACAACTCTTTCCCAGCTGACCCGGCCTCCCCTCCCTGAGTCCCTACAAAGATGACATGATGGAAGACAGTCCCCTGCTTTTGGCCACAAAGGCCCACAGGCCTACAACTGACTCATTTCTGCAGAAACCTTCTAATCCTCCTTCCAGAAAATTCCTGATGGCATCCACAAGCAAGACACACTAGCTGTTTCCACCAAGAGGCCTCTCGGAGAGAAGAATCTAGACACCCCTCCATGTACTGCACAGGAACCAAAGTAAACCAATGTCTGCAAAGGTTTTTTACAAAAACCGTAAGGATGCTGAACTCTACAAAACAGACTGAGGGTTGCTGGAGGGGAGAGGGGTAGGAAGAGATAATTGGGTGATGGGCATTAAGGAGGGCACGTGATGTGATGAGCACTGGGTGTTCTATGTAACTGATGAACCACTAAATTCTACCCCAGTAATTAATAATACAGTATATGTTACCTAAATTGAACGTGAATAAAGAATTAAGAAAAAATATAGAAGGGGAGGAGTGAATCAGTCACCTTTCTATTTATGACCATTTGCCTTTGGGAACAGCAAGGTGAGAAAAGGTAGCCTCCTTCGTGTACAATGTCTATGTGGACCCACTGAGTGGCCACTGCCAAGAGTCCACAAACCCCAACATGGGAGGAAAGCAGTCACGATCACCACGTTTTCTGCCCAAGCAACAAAGACCTAAGCCTCAGATGAAATGTGAGTCCAGCACACACCCACTGGTGACCGACAGGGTACAAGTCACTACCTCCCTTCCCCAAAAGGGCCTGCCAGCGCCTCGGGCCCCTACACCCGGCTGGGGTCCGCAGCACCCCTCAACCAGGTGGGGGGGGGGGGGTCGTGAACCCCGCGGGCAGGTGGAGCCCAGTTCAGCGCCCTCTCACCTCCTTCTCCTCCTGGCAGCTCAGATTCCTTTACTTGGGGTTTTAAAGGTCATGTTCTCCGTCAGCGGAAACATTCTACATGATACTTCTGAGGCAGAGGCTCCTTTCAGAGGCATTTAATCCAAGAACAGGCACCCTCTGAAGAAAAGGGTTTATAGGTCACCGCTCAGACGGCCATATAAATCACCGGGCCTCCTGCAAGCGTGGTGAGGACGGGGGGCGGAGAGGAGCGGGTGGGAGGGGCGGGACCCGGCTTGGACCAGAGGGGCCATGGGAGGATGGCAGGACCTTACCGAAGAGGAGGGGAGGGGCGACAGCAGGAGGGGTGGGGCAAAGAGGGAGGGCGGGGCCCGGCCGGGAGCGACCCGGCAAAAGGGGAGAAGGGCGGGACCACACAGGCTGGGAGGGGCCGGGCGCCCCCTGTGCCGGCTCCTGGGCCTGGGACGCTGGCGGGACGCTCACAGCCAGGCCCACCATTCGTCAGGGCGAGCTGACCTTGACCTAGCGAAGTGAGGCGGCCTCAGAAGAGGGTTTTGGGAGGGGCTGTCAGGCAGAGAGTGGGGGAGACGGTGGTACCTGTTTGTGTCTGAGCAGGGACCCTGTGCCCCACACAGAGCAGACAGACGCTCTGAGCGTGTTTGTGTAATGAATACATAAAGGCGCCTGGAAGAGGCGTGGAGGCCATGAGAGCTGCAGGCGCTGATGCTCCGTATGGCGGATGCTCCCTACAGCAGACGCTGCAGAGAAACTGCCCCGTGCGCCCGGGGCACGTCTGGGGGAGACGCGTTAGTGGGGCAATGGAGACGGCCGGCTGAGGCTGAGGACTTGGGTCTGACAAAACGAGGCAAGATGATTCCCATCCCGGAAGACTGTGGACTGGCTGCCTGGCGCGACTCACAGCCACCTGCTCTCCCACCGCCGGAAAAGGGGGCCCCCACCTTGCCTTGAACCAGGGCAACAACCTGCAGCAACCTTGAGAAAGTTCCCCTCTGTCTGCGCAGTTCTCCCGGGACACCCAGCCAGACCCTACTTCCCCTGTTCTAGGGTCTGGTGCCATCCCCGTGAGAGAGACAGTCTTAACCCCAGTTTATGCCCATTTCCAAACCTCCAAGCTGGGCTGGCCTGTGATATTTGTGTCCCTTGGAGCCCCACAATGAATGGGCTTGGATCAATTCAATCAATCCCCTCAAAATGTTAAAAACCTGAGAAAGGTCACTGCCAGTGAATATTCCTTTCAGGAAGAATCATCTAACCCACCCCACCCCCAACTCCAGGAATATGTCTCAAGGAAACAGGACGGTGAGCCTTGGGCCCTCATGCTCCTCAGCCTCCATGACCACAGGGGGTGGCCCCCAGACCGCTGAAGGCACATGAAGAGCAGGAACTCACAGCAGCAGACAGGCGGCTTCTGGCAAAGGTCCGGTAGACCTTCTCACCCACCCAACACCCATCCACAGTCAGTCTTAACAGCCCCCTAGTTTTGTTTGGGTCTTCTCCCTCTTCACCACACAGTCAGGAATCTGCGGGTGGCGCGAGGGAGGGGGGACTTGACAGGAAGACTGAAGATGAGGGAGCGCATCCCCACAAGCCTACCCTTCAGCTCCTGCTGCATAGGTCCTGGCTCCCCAGAGCTCTTCAGCCAGTGTATCCATTCTGCAAGCTACAGGAGAATCCACTTTTGCTTAATTTAGCTACAGTTGGTTTCTGTGGCTTACAACAAAGGAGCCTTAACTGCATCGCAGCCCAAACACTTTTTCCAAACCTCCCTAAACTCAGACGAGTTTAAAAAAAAAGAAATGTGAAACAAGAATTAATTCCAGAGATTCCCTAGCAAGAATCACTGCTCAGAATCGTAATGGACTTATCGGTAAGACTGCTTTAAGCAGCTGTGTCCACCTCAGACTACCTGGGATTGAAAAGCCCAGCTCTACCACTCGCCAGCTGCACCATATGAAGAAGTTACAAAACCTCTCTGGGCCTGTTTCCTCACCTGTAAAATGGAGATAACAGAGCTGATTTCCTGGGGCTGTCATGAAGACTAAGTAAATTCATCTATGTAAAGGGCTCAGGGCAGGACCTGCGTGTCATAAGGGCTCTGTCACTATCCGTTGAATTAAACCAAATTCAATCACCTAACAGTCCGTCATTTACTCACTCATCATATATTGAGCGCCCATTGCATGCACAGCACTGCCCCAGGTGCAAGGACACAAAGGCAGAGTGGCAGGGGACCTGCCCTCGAGAAGTCGCTGTCAGCGGGAGAGGGAGACTTGTAAACACATAAATCCGAGCCCGATGTGATAAGACTATTCTGAAGGTATCCACAAAGTGCTGTGGGAACACAGAGGAGGGGTGATTAATTTTGCTTCAGGGGTTGGGGGAGTCTTTGCAGAGGAGGTGACATTTGAGCTGGACTTTGAAAGACGAGCTCTCCACAGAACTAAATCTGGACCCAGTGCCAAGAGAGTCAGCCTCAGAAATCAATCCAGCCACCGCGGGAGGGGCAGTCCGCCGCAGGCTGACTTCCCACAGGCTCCCTTCCCCAGGACAAGGACAGACGGGACCTCAGCTCCCCCAGGCTGTGAGAGCCCACACTCTCCCTGCAGGCTGGGCCAGGCCTCTGTGTACAAACTGCTGTCTTTTCCCACAATCCAGCTGTCTGCTCACCTCCAGGTAAGAGCTCTCTGCTCCAGGCAAACTCCCCCAGTCTCCACCTCTTGAATGCAGCTTGCATTTTCTTCCTCCAAGAATGAAAATCATCATGATTGCTTTTAAATTACATCCTACTTTTTCAGAATGCTTTACAGATTTCAAGAGAAAAGAAATACAGAATATCTGTCAAGGTCAGGGCTTTAAAAACTACCCAGTGACCTTGGGCTTGTTATTTAATTTCTCAGGCCTCAGTTGCCACATCTGTACAATGGAGTAACAGGGTTGCCGTGGGGATGAAATGGTACATGGATGTGAAGTTTTCAGAATAATATCCAGGCAACAGTGGGCACAATGGAGAGGGTTACTAAGGTAAAGTGCATGATGACCTTCGTACCTGGTATGCGAGATGCTCTTGGTAAACATTAGCTGCTTTTATTAACTATATTCCCTCTCCTGGCACCTGACTTTTCTGTGACTTGTCTCCCAAGCCAGATTGTGACCTTCTGGAAGTCTAGGCCACATCTCACTGGTGCTTAGACTGCCAACGGTCTGGTTCTCAGAGCCCTGGGCCCACTCTGAGCAAGTGGCTTCATGCAGGCCGGGGTCAGACAGGTGAGCAGTGGTGTCCGATGCTCCCCCACCACTTCCTGCAGACCCCGCCGTCACAATGCCCCACCACTACCACCAGCCCCAGCCCTCCAGCCCTCCCCTGTACGCACGCTCATCTTTCCTCAGCACTATTTGAACTGCCTATTTGAAGAGGTCACCCTCTTCTCCCAGAGCACACTGTGTACAAATCCGTAATTTCCCCTGGATATCTATATAATTTTTTTCAACACAGACTGAACCGAGGATGAACATGTTTTCGGGACTCTCTGTAGAACTGCTGATGTTATTTTCCAATTGTTGGCAGCAAGGACTCCGCCAAAATACTCAAGGTCAAGAGACCAGCATGGTTCTAGGCAATCTGTACCTCTTAAAACAGTGACAAATATGTTATTTAATTTTAATGAGCTTTTTTGCATCTCAAATCTAATTACAGCATTATCAAGTACTGCTTTGAACTGCAGGTGGCTTCTCATTACGTGTGCAAAGCCTGCCACGAACATTTTTCGTGAATACTAATAACTGCTTAATTTTACTATCCGCTTAAAAAAAATAAAAACTTCCAGCAACTTATAAGGCTGGGCTTTATAAAGCATCTGTGGAGGGTGAGCCACACAGCAACACGGCTTAATTAAAAAAAATAAATACTGTATGTGGCCACCCTCGAGGATGACAGCTCAGGAAGCTGCAGAGGCGCAGTGGACTGGGGCAGGGAGGAGATGCGCTCCGTGCGCTTCTCGGAGGCTCTGTTTTATTGCAGGCTTATTGCATCACATTCAAATTTCCCAATTTGCTTGCAGTTCAGAGAGAACGGTTCCGTCAACAGATTTTCTGGGTGACGGACTTCAGTAATAGGCCTGGAGCTGGAGGTCCCTGAGGACACGCTCCAGAAATCTGTTGTGCGGACAGGTCCGGGGAGATGCCTGCAAATCATCACGAAAGCTATCCGAGAGGGAGTCCAGCTGCCTCCTGGCTGCCATGGGAGAGGGTGGAGGCAGCCCACCGTTCCGGGCTATGCGTGGTAGGCTTTGCGGTCCCAGGATGGAGAAAGTTATCGTGCCCCAGCCAATGGGTCTGTGCCATGTCTGGGCTTTGTGTGTCATCCATTTATTTTGAAAATTGTTAACGCTAACTTCCTCTTTAAAGGCCAGTTTCCTGATTTGCACCTTCTCCAGGGAGGTGGTCTGGGAAGGGAAGATTGTTGCTGACCGCCCCCCCAATTTTTTATTTTCATTCAGGAAGATGCCAATAGTCTGCGACGCTGTGGGGCACGTCTCCTGGGTTTTGTTCACACACGTCCACACTGTCTCTGACTAGGAGTTCCTGGAAACTGCAAGTCCCATCAGCAGTGTCTTACTGTGGCTTGTCACCTGCACCAACAGGCCATGCCATTGACCCAGCCATGTTTCTTTCTCTTATTTCCTGGAGGACCAGCTCAGCAATCGTTCCTCAAGTCCGAGCCCTGCCTGTGCCTGGCTCAGAGGTTACAGAGGCCAAACCAGCCCACAGCCCTGCTCTCCACCTGCCTCTGGTCGAGCAAATCCCATCCCCCTGAAGATGCCCATGTCCTAATCCTCAGAACCTATGAATATGTTATGTCACATGACAAGGGGCAAGTAGGATTGAGGTGCCGGGAAGGTTGCTAATGAGCTGATCCCAAGAAGGAAAGATTATCCGGGTGTGCTCGGTATAATCCACACGAGTCCTTCAGAATGGAAGAGAAAGAAGGCAGAAGAGCAGGTCAGAACTGTGATGTGAGAAGGACTCCACCCGCCATTGCTGGCCTTGATCATGGGGGGGGGGGGGGCAGGCCAGGAATCTAGTTGGCCCCTTGAAGCTGCCCTGCCCACACCTTGACTTTAGTCCATTGAGACCACGTCACACTTCTGACTTCAGAGCTGTAAGACAATATATCCATGTTATTTGAAGCCACAGTCATCTGTTTTGGCGGCGACAGGCAGTGAGCACAGTACTGAGAGCTGGTCTGCAGAAGGGCAGCAGGGCTCCTGGGAAAGCATCACCCTGTCAGGCTGCCAGCAGGGATGGGGGGAAGGGGGAGGACAAAAACACACTTAACAACCTACCTACCAGTCTTCGTCCTTCTTCTGAGACTTGTGGTACATGAAGTTTTCTTCCAGAGAGCAAGTTGGCTGCAAGCTTCCATCACCCCCACTGAACTGCAGAGTCCTGCCTGGGATTTCCTCTTTCCGTGCATTGAGCTTAAGAGTGGCAGATCATGGGGGCCTGGGTGGTGCAGTCCTAACAGGCTTAACAGCCGCCGACTCTTGGATTTCTGCCCAGGTCATGATCTCAGGTCGTGAGACTGAGCCCTGAGTCAGGCTCCGCACTCTGCATGGCGTCTGCTGGAGATTCTCTCTCTCCCTCTCCTTCTGTCCCTCCTCCCCTCAAATAAATAAATAATTCTTAAAAAAAAAAAAAAAAAAAAAAAGAATGGCAGACAGCGCTGGCCCACCCAGGAAGGATGGCAGAAGCTCCCCTGGGCCCCGCCAAGGCCACGCGCACTGGGGTACATCCACCCGGCCCCTGGCGCACGACCTCCGCCTGGACCCCAAGAAGGCCCCGCCTCAGGCAGGACAGGATCCCTGATGTCAGCTTGTCAGATGGCTGCTCTGGCTGCTCTGCCACCACGTCCCTGACGACAGAGGGAGTTAATGGGCCAACACTGGGCCCTTTGTTTTTATAAGAGAACAAGTGGTTCATGACAAAGAACAAAGTTTCCTTCTTTACGAGGCCATCCTTGGTGCTCCCTCACCAAGCCCATTAAAGCCTAGTTAGCTCGCGCGTAGCACTGCCACACAGGTACCGCTGCCACCGACAAGTTCATTTAGGAGGATTTATGGCCTGATTGTGCAGCTGTTGCCTTCTGAGTCAGTTTTAAGAGATTGTTACACAAGCAGTGTCATAATTTAGTCATGTTTTCATCTCACAACTGTACTGTAATTACTGCTGTTAACAGCAAATGGTAAACAGGAGCGTGAGGAGGGCCAGCCAAAGGGAGCGCTAAAACACTGTGGACCCAGGAAGGCAGAGGGACGGACGACACCTGGGACCCGGCACCGCTCCCCAGGAAGCCCACACCAACCCGGCAGGCCCTCAGGCTGACCTCGGTGTACACCTGAGTAAGCACCTGGCCGAGGTGAGGGGCGGAGTTCTGCCTGCTCCCCAATTCCTACCAGGGTCTGGGGCACTGTTGGGGCTGCCAGACGCAGAATGCAGCAGGACCCAGGATGGTTCTGAACTTGGGGAGTGGGGAGCTCCAGGCAATGTGCCTGGAACAGTGGATGCTCAAGCCACATGAGCTGTGGGTCCCCAAATGAGACCCTGCCGCAGCACCTTCTCAAGCAGAAAATGCTGCCGCGAAGGAGCTGGGCGGGGCTGGGGGGGGACCACAGAAGCGGCGCTGAACCTCGCTTCCCCTGATGCGTGGCTTCCCTCCTGGCTGTTGTCTGCAGGATTATTTATTTGCACAGAAAGACCCACTGGAGCAAATCTCTCTGAGTGCTTTGAGTCTTCTCCCACTGGCCACAGGGAGGATGGCGGTCAGATCCCACAGCCCTGGCAGCCAAGCTCCACCCAATCCAAACTGCTTCTTCCCCACAGGCAGCAAAATGGGGAGCCTCAGGCCCCAACCGGAGCACGGAAGGGTCTCCATGAACCACGATCCAGACGTGGTACAAGGTTAGAGACACAGATGGGGTCCAGGCAGGGTCCTTGGAGAAATCAGTTCCCACTCCACAACCACAGCAATAATCATGTCATCCTGAGGGCCACTCCCACAGCAGCATCAGCCCACGGTGCCCTGACTCTCCCCAGTGTAGAGAGAAGCTAACTCAGCTGGGGCCAGGTCTCCACCCAGATCTAACCAACCCCAAAGCCCTGGCTCCATCTTACATGTCATCTGGAACTGGCCTGGGGCTGTCAACAAGCCGCAGCTTCTCTCCCCAACCCCATGTCTGCCTCTGAACCAGGGCAGCCCCCTAGCATGTTAAGAGACACGTGCCTGTGACCCCGGGTCAGAGGCATGGAGGTGACAGAAGAGGTAGGAAGAGATGCAGCAGGTGCAGTGTCTGGTGTCTTCTAGCCTTTGGGGAGGTCCCATGGGCCTTCCCCCCGCAGCCACAGCCCTGCGCACCCTGCCTCCCACCCCAGCTCACTCAGAGCCACTGGCCATGATTAGTGGAAGCTGATTAGGGAAAGGTCGGATGCTCTGCAGAATCCGGTGGCTAACGAGGCTGGAAGACTCATTTCCAGATTTCTGGAGCTGCAGAGAAAAATGGAAGGTCTGGAGACAATCAATAAACACGAAGCCCTTCTAACAAAGGAGAATAAGGACCATGAAGTAAAGAGGCATCAAAAGAATGACCAGGAAAGCAGGTGCAGACTGAGAAAGGGCAGGGTCAGAGCACAGCAGCCTGCCCCTGCAGCCCACCCCAGCCAAGGAACAGCCCTGCCCCAGGCAAATAGAGAGAGCGAGGAGGTGGCAGAGTCCCAGCCCCATGTGCTCAAGAATAGGCACCCACTGGTGCTGTTCCAACTCCCAGCTGCTTGGGGGGCCCTGCTGAACTTTTTAACAGGCTCACGTTCCTTAGGGGCTTGGCCATGGAGCTGGGCTGCTGAGCTCAGAGCCTCTCTCCTGTGTGGCACTGGACAAGTGACATGATGTCTCTCTTTCTCATGGTCTCATTGTAGAGTACCCATGACTGGGCTGCTCTGTACCAGACACAAGCCGGGCACAAAGTGACCATGCCAGAAACAGGAACTCTCCTTCCTATCCTGCAAAGCAAAACTCAGACCTCAGGACCCTACAAAATACCTGTTGCAAGATACTTGTTTGGGGGGTTCAAGAAATGACCTGGGAGATCCACTTTGGATAATGAAATGTTGGGACTTGTGGGACAGAGCTGTGGTTGATGAGATTACAGAGAGGAGTCAAGGGTCTGAGGACAAATAACACTGGAGTTTCCCCCACCCACACCATACCTTGGACGTGAGTAGGAGGCTCCTTCAACACAGCTCTGGGCACTGAGCAAATGCCCTCCAATCCCACAATCTTCTGGGGTCTGGGACCAAGCCGGCGCCAATCTCTGCACACAGCGCCCAGCACTTCTGCAGACAGCCATCACCCCTGGCCGGCTTAGGCACTGGTCCGTCATCAAACTGACATTTAAAAAGCGGCAACATGGGACCAGCTCTCCCCGGCTAGCTGACAAAAGCAAAGCCAACTTTCCAGAAAATGGACAAGTACAGAACAGTGTGTGTGGCTGACTCTGGAGGTCAGGGTTCAAGCAACGTCAGCATCATTGGCTGGGGAGGAGCCTGAGCCTCGCGCCTCAAGGACTCAACCACCCGAGTCTTGACCTCAGGTCAGTGAGGGCGTGCGTTGGCCCTGAAATCCAGAACCTCCTCAAACCGGAGGACTGGGGCTTCTCCCCCAGAAGCCAGCCCCTACCTTCATGGACTTTCACATTGGCACTGGGTTTTTATGCCGGTATAATGCTCAGCCATTTTATGTGGAATTATGCACTGTGTATACCAAAAAGCTCATAAAAAAAAAAATGAATGAACATTGTTTTTAAAAGGCCCTTAAAAGGCTATAAAGTGCAGTGACTTTCATACCCTTGGGTTTTTTCCATCTTGTATTAGAGTTCCTCAATCAAAGCAGACTCTGGGCATAAGGAGGTGACAAGGAGGTAAGGAAAGTGGATTCCAAGGTCAGGGAGACGGGAAATTCTGGAGCAAGCTGGCTCCCTGTGGGCACCAGGGGGCCCGCATTTAGGTCCTAAGCCCGTCCTCCATGAGGCGGTCAGCCCTGAGCCAGCAAGGCTGCGTCGCTGGGTGGGATCTGGTTCTCAGGCCTGGGGGTCTGCGAAGCCACAGCTTTGGAGTATGATGGTGACAGTGTCCCCCTCAAGGCTGAGAGCGGCTTGCCTGAGGGCGGGCCCGCGGTGTGGGACCAGGGACTGAGAACACAGTAACATGACCCAGACATCTGAGGTCACTGTGGCCAACTTCCCCAGGTTGGACCCTGGCCCTGCCTTATCCTTCCAGTCTCTGCACAGCGCATAAGGGTCTGCGACAGGCCTGGCGAAGGGAGAATTCTCTTGACAGTTTCTAGAATCTTTCACCCTCTCAGACAGGGCCAGAGTCCACAAAGGAAATCTGTGCTGAATTCCTCAAAGCTAAAACAGCAACATAGAGAAAAACTATGGGAACCACACGAGGGGCTATCAGGCAAACATTAAAAATCATGTTTGCAAAGAATATTTAATGACCAGGGGACAAGCTCATGATATGTTGTTAAATGAACACGTAAGCTACCAAAACTACGATCCCAGCTTTATGAAACAAAACAAACACATGTCTAGACAGCAGGGGGCTGGAAGGAAACAGACCACAATGCCAACAGTTGTGACCTCTGGGAGGTGAGGTCTGGGGTAACCCCCCCTTTTCCTCCAAATTCTTTTCTGTATTTTCAAAGTTCCCTGCAAAGATTTATTATTTTTATAATGGGGATTGATTATGGTAAAATAAATTAAATATTTAAATAATATTCCTTCCCAAAGAAAACACACCATTTTATCCCATTTGATGCCAGAAACACCTCAACGGCCTGATGTTATGATTTCCTCTTCTATACAGCTGTCCCCACAGACAGAAGGCACCAGAGGGTGCACACAGCAGTGGGGTTCTGCTGGACAGAGGCTGGACAAGTGGTTCAAGAGAGCAGCAAGGTGCTGCAGGGGCAGGGGGAGGCGGAAGCCAGCCCAGACACAGGTTATAAAAACAGCACTTCACCGCCATGGGCACCCACAGTGTGTGAGGTACCCTCACCCTGGACCCTCCCAGGCTGACCGCAGGGGAGGAGGCCTTTCCCAGGACAGGGCGAGGCTCTCTGCCCCAGCCACAGGATAGAAGGACAGGGCTGCATGAGGGCTCTGGAGAGCTGCAGCCTGACTGGAAAGGAGGGAGAGCAGTCCCCTCCATAGCTCCCAGCCCCTGAAGGCCAGGAGGACACTAAGGTCCCCCAAGTGCCTACACCAGCCTGGGGTTTTGCACAGATTATCTCTTTTGGTCTTCCTAATAGTCCCATGAGGTAAAGATGCCTCTTATGACACCCATTTCACAGACCAGAGAACTGTGATCTTTTTCCTTCAACTCGATTCTGCTGCGTCCAGTGTGTGCTAGGCCCACACCAGAGATTTCCATGCATATCCACTGAATCCTCACAATCCCTCCACGAGGTAGGAAATAGGTCCCAAATTTTAGAGATGAGAAAGCCAAGGCTCAGAGAGGTTAAGTGACTCACCTAAAGGCACACAGCTAGTAAGACGAACAAAGCTAGCATTCAGTAATGGAAGGAGGGACTGATAAATGGATGGGGCCCATCTGACCCAGGTCCCAGCCCCCAGCCCTGCAGCCTCCCCTGCAGGCAGCTGTCACGCTCCTGTCTTCACCATGTCTCCCGAGCCCTTCCACGGCTTGACCCCACAGAAAAGTGAGAACGAGCCCATTTCCTTCCTCTGGGACTTGTCCTTGGGCCCCATCAGGATTCCAGACCCCAAATCAGAAGGGTGTCTGCAACTCCCAGCCCACAGCCATAAGGAAAAACAAGGTGAAGATGATTCTCTAGCCTCTTCCTTCTGTTCCAGGCCCCTGGTTGAAGCCTCTCCCTCAGCAGAGGCATTGCAGATCCCTGCAGGAGGGTCAGCACAGGCCTTGGGGACTCCACGGGATACCCCTGCTTGCTGCACAGCCCCATGACAGGAGACCCCCCCCCACCACCCAGAAGAGCTCTTGTCCCACTGCTCCTCTACTGTGATTACTCCTTGGACCCACTCTCCCCCTGACAGCATGTGGCAGGAGTGCCTCTCTGTCCCACCCTGGTTGGAGGGGGGCGCAGGGGCCACGGAACTAGTTCTGTCTGGTTGTGAGCTTCCAGGTAGCGCGTCACTTCTGGCTGGAACATTTAGTTACCAGGTGAAGACCCAAGGCTCTTGCTTTCCCGCTTGCATAGTGACCAACATGCTTGAAAGGGGGGCTCCATCAGCCAGGTTCCTGAGTGGCCCCAATGAGCCTAGACCCTGCCCACCTAGTGAGCCTCAGGCAGGAGTGGCAAGTTACCTGTTGCTGTTCCAAGTCACTGAGACTTGGGGCCACTATTCCCACAGGCTATTCTGAAATGCACTTTGGAGGAAGCCTGGCTCGGAAGACACTGGGTTCCTTTTTCACGAAAGTCCCAAAGCTTTCAGCCTTGGAATACAAGGGAATACCTCACCAGCTATAATTTAAATGTATAACATAGAACACCCCATCAAGATAGGAGGCTGCCAACATGTCACAGGAGCTGACAACCTCCACAGGTCCCAGGCTCCTCTTCACAATTAGGCTTATGTGCAAAAGGGTAGTATGGGAGGTAGTTTGGGAGAAGGTGATGACCTTCCTACCCTTCCTCACTGCCTCCTCCCCAGGCTCTCCCAGCCAACACCGTCTCCCGCCCCTGGGCAGACGGCGCCCCTGCTCAGCATCCAAGAGGCAACGGCTGGGGGCTGAGCTGAGACCAGCCAGTGGAAAGTCCAAGGATGCATCCATTTTGGGGCTGGAGTCAGGCCCACGTGGATTCCAGTCCCGCTCTGCCATGCTGTTGCTGTGCGGTCTCAGCTGAGTAACCTTTCGTGTCAAGTGAGAGGAGAGCACCAGGCCTCCTGAGGCTGGTTGTGAGGACGATGAGATGCCTGGTGTACCGTTGGCCATCAACATGTGTCACTGCCCTTCCCTCTGTCACTTACTTATTGTGTGTCCTTGTGGATAACTCCAAAATCCAGTGCCTTCTTTTGAAAAATGAGCTTAGACTAAGTGAGCTCTAAAATGAAAAAATTGAGGATGAAAAATACTAAACCATATGCTAAAGGTCATACAGCAAGTGAGTTGCCGGGGGCCTGACTCCAACATCCAGGCTCTACCTACCCCGACGGCAGGGTCTGAGGGGTGGGCTTCCTGGCCAGCAGCACCTCCCCGAGCTACAGCACTTGTCAGCTTTGGTGACTCTGTCCCCCCTTCGGGGAGTTTTGTGATCTGGGAGTAAAATGTCGGCTCTTGGAATAAAATGGGAAAGGAAAGTCACAACAAAGCAGCCTCCTCTTCCCAGAATTCTCGCCCACAGCACCTTCCACGAGGTCTGAACAAAGGGGACCACCCTGCACGTACCTGTCCCCACGGCATCTGGCTCTGCTCTGAGCATCCACACGGGATCACCTGTGATGTCAGCAGAAGACGCTGCAGTGCCACGTGGGACCTGGCCCCAGCCCTGCCTGCCGGAAACATGGAGAGCCCAACGGTTCACAGATCCCCACAACACCCTAACCCCCTCCCCCCGGGGAACATCCAGGTGTGGGGCTGAAATGGGAATGATTTAACCCATTTCAGTTAATCATCAGTTCCAAAGATAAAGTCGGAGAGTGGATTAGTCACAGGGACTGGATTAGTCAGACTTCTCTCAGAAAAAGCAGGAGTTTGTGTGAACAGGTCTCTGCTTTTCCTCCAAGATTATCTAGCCTCTCTTGACAGTAGCTAAACCAAAGGGGGTGGGGGCGGAGGGGGAGGTGCCACAGCAAAGGGCCACGTCTCCGGGAGCGACAAAATCTGGCAAGGCTGGTCTTTTGGGGATCGTGCTTTTTCCATGTTTGTTTCCCTTTAATGAATTTCCTTAATCATCTCAGGTCTCCTGGTGCAGGGACAGCAGGTATAATTTCTGGGGTCAAACGCCTGGGTTTGAGGGGAGATCCTGCCATTTATGAGCTGTGTGCATGGAACCACTTACTTAGCCCCTGTAACCATCAATTTTCAGAGCAATAGCAAGGGGATAGTGATATTGAGTGAGGATTAAATAAAACAGAAGGGGGAATGAACCATGAGAGACTATGGACTCTGGGAAACAAACTGAGGGCTTCAGATGAGGGCTTCAGAGGGGAGGGGGTGGGGGAATGGGATAGGCTGGTGATGGGTAGTAAGGAGGGCACGTATTGCATGGTGCACTGGGTGTTATACGCAAGTAATGAATCATGGAACTTTACGTCAGAAACTAGGGATGTACTGTATGGTGACTAAAATAATATAATAAAAAATATTATTAAAAATAAGTAAATAAGTAAACAGAACATTGTATGTGAAGTGCTCGGCAGAGTGTCTGGCATCTAGAAGATGTTCAATCCACATGACATCCCACCCCTTCCCTACCATGCCAACATTTCCCAGAGGCCAGGCAAGTCACTTGAGCCTTCTAAGTACAGCTCCTCATCAGTAAAATGGGAGAACACTAAGATTCATCCCTCTCATACCAGGGCTGCTAGAGGATAAAGTGAGATACTGGAAGAGGAAGACTTCAGTAGAATGTGCAAATGTTACAGCTTCCATGTTGCTGACTTGCCTATGCCTATACGGGGCATCCAGCACACAGACAGGCACTTAGTCCTGCCCCTCAGACTTCCAGACTTACTATCAAACCCTCTGAATGTCATCAAGCAGGTTGTCCTTGGTCTGTCTCCAAGTGCCCACCATACATAGAGATGGTACAACTAGAGGAAAAAGGACTCTAACAAGTAAACTATCGGCAGCAGTTCTGAGCTGGCCCCACAACTCTATCACTTGCCAGCTATGTAACCTCAATTTACTTCATCTCTCTAAAGCTTCAGTTTGCTTAACTGACGAACGGGAATAAACACTATAATTACTATACTAGAATGATGTGAACATTAATTAAAATTCATTTAATCCTAGGCACCTGGGTGGCTCAGTCAGCTGAGAGTCTGACTCTTGATTTTGGCTCAGGTCATGATCTTAGGGTCATGGGATTGCTCCGAGTTCAACACAGAGTCTGCTTGTCCCTCTCCCTCTGCCCCTCCCCCTGCTTGCATGTGCTCTCACTCTCTCTCTCTCTCTCTCAAATAAATAAATAAAATATTTTTAAAATAAAATAAAATTCACTTATTCCTTCCATTCAACCTTGTACTTGAGGTTCTAGCCAGAGAAATTAGTAAGAAAATAAAATAAAAGGCATCCAGATTGGAAAATAAGAAGTAAAACTATCTCTATTTGCAAATGAGATGATCATCTATAAGAAAATCCTAAGGAATCCACACACAGAAAAAAAGCTATTAGAACTAATAAACAAGTTCGGCAAGGTTGCTGGATACAAGATCAGTATACGAAAATTAATTTGTTTCCATACGCTTACAAAGAACAAGTCCAAAAATGAAATTTTAAAAAATTCCATTTGTAATAGCATCAGAAAGAATAAAATACTTAGGAATAATTTTAACAAAAGTAGTGCAAAACTTATACTCTGAAATCTTAGAACACTGTTGAAAGAAACTAAAGAAGATCTAAATAAAAAGAAAGACATCCATGCTCATGGATCAAAAGACTTAACAGTGTTAAGAAGACAATATTCCCCCAAACTGATCTACAAATTCAACACAATCTGTATCAAAATTCCAACTGGCTTCTTTGCAGAAATTGACAAGCCGATCCTAAAATTCATATGGTATAAATACAAAGGATCCAGAATAGCTAAGACAATCTTGAAAAAGAATAAAGTTGGAAGTCTCATACTTTCCAATTTGGAAATTTACTACAAAGCTATAGTAAGCAAGACAGTGTGGTCCTGGCATAAAGATATATATACAGATCAATGGAATAGAACAAAGAGTGCAGAAACAAACCCTCTCATTTATGGTCAATTGACTTTCAACAAGGATGCCAAGACCATTCAATGGGGAAAGAATAGTCTTTTCAACAAATAATGCTGGGACAACTGGCTATCCACCAAAGAAGTTGGACTCCTACCTCACACCATATACAAAAATAACTCAAAATGGATCAAAGACCTGAATGTAATAAAGGAGAAATAAGTTAATTTAAAAATGGGCAAAGGATCTGAATAGACATGTCTCCAAAAAAAAGATAACCAAATGTAAGATATACAGATATGCAAATGGAAGATGCTCAAAATCATTGGTCACCAGGGAAATGCAAATCAAAAACACAGTGAGATACCACCTCACACCCAATAGGATGGCTAGAATCAAAAAGAAAGATAACACTGGAGAGGCTGTGGAAAAACTGGAATTCTCATATACAGCTGGCAGGAATGTGCAGCCACTTTGGAAAACAATCTGGCAGGTCCCCAGACGGTTAAAAACAGAGGTGCCACATGATCCAGCAATTCCACTCCTAACTATATACCCAAGAGAAATGAAAACATATGTCCACACAAAAAAAGACTGTGCATGAATGGTCACAGCAGCATTATTCATAATAGTCAAAAAGTGGAAACAACCCAAATGCCCATCAACTGATGAATAGATAAACAAAATATGATATATCCATGCGATGGAATACTATCCAGCAGTAGGAAGGAATGAAGCACTAATACACGCCACAACATGGTTGAACCCTGCAAACATTATGCTCAGGGAAAGAAGCCAGTCACAGAAGACCATATGATATATGACTCCATTTATATGAAATGTCCAGAATAGCATAATCTATACAGATAGAACATAGGGCCGGGGGGATCGGGGAGTGACAGCTAAAGGGTTTCTTTGGAGGGTAATGAAAGTGTCCCAACACTCGTGCTGACGGCTGCACAACTCTGTGGATATGCTAAACCTACAGAGCCATGTACTTTAATGGGTGAGTTGTGTGCCATATGAATTATATCACAATAAAGCTGTTACCAGAAAAAGAAAATCATGTATTCATTCAACAAGTATTTATTGAGTACCTATGATGTACCAAGCACTGTTCTAGGTGCTCAGGAAACTTCAGTGAATGAAACAGAAAAGATCTCTGCCCCCTGAGAGTAGGAGACAGATAATAAACATAATAAAAAAGTGACTTACGTAGCATGGTAGAGGGTGATAAATGCTATCTTATACAGGCCAGGAGGATTTGAAGGAGAGAGGAGGGGGGTATGACACAACATGAGTAGGGTGATCAGGGCGGGTGTCTCATTGGAACAAAGATTTGAGGGAGATGACAGGAAGCCAAGAAGCTCTCAGGGAAGAGTGTCCCAGACAGGGCGCACAGAGGGAACAGCATGTGCCTGGGCCACAAGGCAGGAGTGAGCCCATGGGTCTGAGGAAGAAAGGAGAGTTCAGTGTGGCTGCAGGGCAGCGCACAGTTGAGGACGGGGTACAAGAGGCAGGCTGGACAGGTCCTCATGTGCCATGGTCTGGGCATGGGCCTCTCAGCAAGAACTGGAAGGCCACGGTTGAGCAGAGGGCTGTCATGGTCTCTCTTGTGTTAGAAGAATCGCTCTATCTCTGTACACCCATGTTCACAGAACATTATTCACGACAGCCAAGCAGCGGGAGCAACCCGAGTCTCTGCCGATGGGTAAACAAAGTGTGGTAGACCCATACAACAGAATGTTATTTAGGCTTAAAAAGGAAGGAAATGCTGAGCCCTGCTACCACATGGCTGCACGTGGAGGATACTATTATGCTCGGTGATAGAAGCCGGTCACAAAAACACAAATGCTGTACGATTTTACTTATTTGACAAATCGAGAGCAGTCAAATTCAGAGACAGGAAGTAGCATCGTGGGTGCCAGGGGCTGCGGGAGGGGAAAGGGACTTAGTGTGTAATGGGTGCAGACCTTCAGTTCTGCAAGTCGAAAACATTCTGCAGATGGACGCCGGGGATGGTTGCCCAGCAATGTGAACACACTTAATGCCACTGAACTGTACACTTAAAACTGTAATGTGAAACTGTAATGCGAAAAAATGTGAAACCGTAATTTTCACATTACACGTATTTTACCAAAATTTTTAAAAATTAGAAGAAAAGAAAAGAAAAGAAAAGAAAAGAAAAGAAAAGGAAAGGAAAGGAAAGGAAAGGAAAGGAAAGAAAGACTCACTCTGGCTGCCACGTTGAGATGAGTCTGAAGGAATGCACAAGTGGGAAATGGGGCTGGAGGCCATTAGCAGCATCCATACCTATTTCTGGCACAGCACAGATCCCATTTCCCTGCCCTCTGGAGGTAGGTGTCACCAGCGTTTGATGTCCCCTAGCCTCTTCCCCTCCGCCTCGGGAGCAGCAACGTTTCAGAGTATGGTGGCCCAGAGGGAGTCAGCGGGAAAGAAGGGGACCGGAGCTGAGCCCTGAGGCCTCCAGAGGAGACGGAGAAGCAGCTGTCACCAAGGTGAGAGGAAACCTGCTAACCAGACAGACTATTCCAGGGAGAAGGGAGGAATCAGCTGTGTCCAACGCTCTGGTGGGTCAGGTGACATGAGGACGAACCACTGCATCAGCCACGGGCAGGTCACTGTGCCCTTGACAAGGAGTAACACCTGCAGAGCGGTCAGCACATTGCCCAGCACATTGAGGGCCTCCACAGAAATTACCAGGTGGGAGGGCTGGGCCCCCCTGCGTTAACATGCTCAGTCCGCCACGAGGCACCATCTCGGGCCCTGCCAGCGAGGAGCAGGCTGCCCAGGTGTGTACTGGCAGCATCTCTGGAGGGGTCTGGCCCGTTGGTATGACTCTGGGTCAGGGCGTGCCCAAGACCACCCAGCTGAAGGCCACGTCCCAGCACACAAAGACGCTGCCCACTGCAGCCCCACGCCAGGTGGGCACACTGGCATCACTGGCAAAGAAGGGCAGCCGCTGGGCCTCCGGGGACGGTGTGGCCTGAAGGTTGCTCTCTGCCTTCTGAGCTCACTCCCTTCTCTGCTGGTTCCATGAAAAGCCCAGGGTTTTAACTCTGAGGTTTATCCACCAGCCAAATGAAGAGGAATATTTTATAAAATTGTAATACTGCATGAAATTGCAAAGTACATATATAAGGCTAATGTCACTGTAATATTAAAATACTAAATTCATTTATATACTTTTTATTTAAATTGCTGGGGCAACTTGCCAGAATTGATTAAAAATTCTGAACAGGGTGTATTGTATGGGCCAATTATGAAACAGGGTGTAAGCACTGTGAACAGCACTGTAATATGCAGAAGGCCATTTGTAAAATGAGTGTCTTTAAAAAAAAAAAAAAACAGGTGAACAGAGAATCGGGGCAGAGAGGCAGGCTTTCGTGCAGCTGAAAAGTCACACGCTGAACCATGTAGATGAGGCCCCCCAGGAGGGCAGCACGACCCACCCACACCCCGTGGCCAATTTGGCTTCTGCCCTCTGTCATTCACATGCTTCCCACTTTTTCAGGCTCTTTGGTGGCATGAATTTATCATGACACAAGCCTCTCATCTCTCCTTCCGGAGTCTTGGGAAAGAGCCCTGCTCATGCCTGGAGTGGCCACACCTGACTTCTGGTCTACCGCAGGCACCACCTGGCTGGGGACGGTTACTGAGATGTGTGACCCACCCATACTGCCTCCACCCACCCGGAGGTCACCCGCAGACCTCTCTGAGCGTCTGACCACTGCTTTCAGATGGGGCTCAGTCGGTCTGCAGGACAGCCCAGAAGTGCCGGGCCACTAACACCCTAGGAGTGACTGTCAGCCTGTGAGACACGGGAGCTAGTGGATCAATGCCCTACTTTGTCATCCCCCTCCTGGAACCGCTCTGCGCTGTGCTCCCACATCTCTGGGCCCATGATGCCAACCACTCACTGCCACCTCACCTTCCAAAAGGCACCAATTTGGTGCCTCAGGGTCAGCTTCTGGGGGAGCCACATGAGGGCACCAAGTCCCTGCACTCTCCAGGTCATGGCTTCCCCACTATGGAGTGGACACCAGCATGTGACCCCTGAGGGACTGGGGTCAGGGAAGAGCTGCTAGAAAGCTGGGCACATGTGCCCTCCAGGAGGGCCTGGGGGCTGCTGGGCATCTTTCTCGTGGGGACACCATAGTCTCCCAAAGGCGTCCTGCAGCTTCACACACAGCAGTGCCCAGTACCCATGAACAACTGAAGCTGGCTTGGGAGGGGCTGCTGGGAGTCCCCATATAGTTGTGAGACACCTCCCGGGAGGAGGTACCCAGAGAGGCAGCGGCAGATGGAGGCAGGAGAGGGTTCTGGAATTTTCCTTGGCCTGTACTTACTGGCCCTGTGGGCCGCGACATAGGAAAATAAGACAGACCACACCCACCTATCAGGATGCCCCGCAGGCACCACGGGCAGGCGGGGGTGATGACTGACAACGGGACAAAGCCCACAGTGACACTTCCAGAGTGGACACCTACTGTGCCCTTCTCTGTCCTCCCTCCAGGATTCAAGGCATATCATCAAAGCCCTGATTTCCATTGCCTCTGGAGACCTTGGATTGTTACTCATTTTGGACCCTTGGCTCCCCAGAAAGCCCAACCTTTCTTTATACTGAGTGATCCACAACCCCTAGCCCAGCACAGCCCCAAGCAGGCCTCCATCCCCCCTGGCTGGACTGCCGAAGGTCCCACACAGACACGAGTGAAGACAGGATGCTTGGCACCAGCCATGTGGCTGAGGTGGGGTTATTCCCTGCCCTTGAGGAGCACACAGTTTAGGGGAGGAGACGGTTATCCATCCATCCATCCATCCATCCATCCATCCATCCAATAAATATTTGTTGCATGCCTGCTACATGCTATGTGCTATTCTGGTTGCCAGAAACACTGGGATGAGCAGATAAACTCCCTGATCTCCTGAAGTTCACGTGGGAGTGAGGAGACAAGTACTAAGAAAAACCCTCAGAGAGCAAGTGAGGGCCAAGGTCTGAAAAGAAAACCTTGTGATGTGATAGAATGACCGGGGTTACCTTGGTCTGGGCAGGTAAGGAAGGCTTCCCTGAGCGGAGGCTTGAGTGGCAAGAAGGCCCTGTATGGTGTGTCCAGTGACAGAGAATCAGAGAGTCCCGGACAGCAGAGGGCCAGGAGGGAAGGACTTGGGGCAGGGACTGGGGCTGAGAGGGGCCAGGTGCTGGCCCAGGTCGGGGGCTAACTCCACATTCCGTGCATGGGGTAGCGCTGGGTCCCGAGCCCAGCCTGTGAGCGGTGCTGTTGGCTCCGACACCCATCCACACAGCACCATGGTGATTCCCTTCCACTGGAAAACGACCGTGTTTATTTTCCCTTCTACATTCTGGACTACGGCCATATGATCATTACAAAACGCACAACCCATAATGTGTTCTAAACTGTCTGCATACTCTGTGGTTTTGGAATAATACATAAAATGCTTAATAAAAATTAATGTGGAAAGAAGAGTCATCAGCCTCACTTGGAAATGAAATCGGTATTAATTTCTTTGCCCATGGTTACCCTGATAAGCTAGTCACGACGTGTCTCATCTCCTCGACCTTTGATACAACCCACACGGGAGACGCCTGCTCCTCTGGCAGTAACCTCAAGTTCTGATGGCCTGGGGTCTGCTAATGACACGCGTGAACATGGCGGACAGCCACCACAGCTCCCGGCACGCAGGAGACACACAACAACTGTTGCTGAAAGCCATTCGCTCCGAGACTCAGAGCAGGCAGGCCCCAGGGTCGTGGAGAGCCAGGGTGAGCCCCGGGCCCCTGCTGTGAGTGTGGGGCTTCGGCAGCAGAGGGGGGCCAGCACGTGGCCGCACCCTGTCATGTGTCCACGCAGCTCAGCCGCAGATATGAAGTCACAAACCCAGTCAGCCTGCACTATAGTCAAGCATCAAATCTAGAGCCCTGCTGGGCCACTGGGTGCCAGACGAGGGCATGAAGGACCAGAAATACAAAGGTCAGGGCTGCACTGCTTGTGAGGGCTGGTGGGTGACCGCTTAGGAGACCTGGGAGGACAGCATGGTTGAGTGTCTGTGCCCAAGGCCCGCCAGCGAGCCCTCCAAGGGCCCCGTCCCCATCTCCCTCCAGCAGCCGAGGCCCCAGGCTGCCAGGACAGAGCAGAGGCTGTGGCTCCCCTAAGGCACCCCAACGCCGGCTGGGACTCTGCCCTGGGACCCCACAGCACCTCCTCTGGTTCCGCACGCAGCTCTGGCTCCTCTCAGGGACCCTGGTTCCTGGAGCTGAGAGACCGTTGGCTACTGGGGAAAAGGAATCCCTAAATGTTAGTCTTCAAACTCAAGACTGCTGACATCCTCAAACTGTTTTCTTGACAAGAGCGGAGCTGGCTTTCTCGTTCTTTCCTTTGCCCTACAAAATCAAATATATACATTACACATATTCTATTTGTCATGTATGTATTTACATTTCCTGACTGAAAAGGTATACTTGAGCTCCAGGGCCTGGCTTCAGGTCCCAGCTCTGTCACCTACCTGAACCTCAGTTTCCTCATCTGCAAACTGGGCAGAATAATATCTGCCCCGCGGGATTGGAGAGGACGAATGCAAGACTTAGCCAGGGGTCTCATGCGTGATACGTGGTGACATGATGACGAATTTGGCAACACCATCATGGTGGCCTTGGTGGTGCTGGTGAGGACGGACTCCTCTCTCTGGCTTCCAGGCAAAATCTTGCACGAGAGCTCTGCGCACCACCCCAATCCATAAGCCAGAGCTCTCCTTCCTCCCCCCAGCCCCAGGTCCTGCAGGCTCAGCAGAGGCAATCTTGCATCCTTATTCATCAAAGAGAAGGTCAGAGGAAATGAGCCCCTCCCTGTGCCAGCTCACATTCACAGAAACCTCATCCCCTCCCACCCCATCCACAGGCATCCGCCTCCGGCCATCGGCAGCACGAGGCACCTTCGGAAACACTCGGCATCATCTCTCCCTATATCCCAACTAAGCCAGTTATTGTGTTTTACTTTCAGTGGAAATTCCATCACTTTGTACTAAATCCCACCGTATACAAAACATCGAGTGGCTTCTACTGATAAGAAGAGATACAGCAGGAAAATTGCCACGTTAGATACTGCCTATTATCTGGACTCTCTGTTGAAAACTGCATCATCTTAGGCGCAGGCTAATGACACACACTCCCAGCAGCCACGGCAGACTCCCCATGGCCTTCACTCCACGAAAGCCAATGCTCTCCACGGAGTCAGAGTGCTGTGGCTCTGTCCAGGGTTTTGCTTTCCAGAAGGTTTCAGTGCAAGACAAGCAGGAGGGCAGTTCTATGGGGTCACTCTCTAGGCTCGGGCTCATCACCCCAAGCGGCTAGACCTCTCACAGCCACGGTCCACAAGAACACAGGGGCTTCCATCCCAGGCCTCCCGCCCTCTGAGGTCCTGAGCCCACTCCCTTGGGTCTGTGGGGTCCCCATCTGGTGACAGAGGAAGGCCCAGCCAGGGGCTCTCGAGCTCTCTAGGGCTCCTCCTCTCTGACATGCAACGGACGGTGACTTCCATGCCAACAGCAGAAACGTGAGCACCCGCCATCAGGTGGCACTTTACGGTCCAGGAAGGAAAATCATTCATTTCGGCTCGGAAAGGCCATGGAAAAGTTTACTTCTTGCAAATGTTTTCTTAACAAAAGCCAAATCCCAAAGCTAATATGATGTGGGGCGGATTAGACAATTAAAGCAAGCACACGGAATACAAATCTGCATTTGTTCAGCTGGGTCTACAGAAGATCGCCATTCCCTTCCTCCCACAAGTCAATTTACTCAGAGAGAGCAGCCTTCGCTCCAGATAAGCACATTGACTTTAAAATAAAGTGTGTGCCAACAGCTGCAGCCCTGCGACTGGAGCAGGCAGAGATGTAGCATGGAATGATAATTAAATATATTTTCATCATCCGTCATTTTTTTGCTGCAGGTGCCAGGGTAATAAATCTGGACTCGCCTCTTTTGTCAGCTGGCAGTGAACACATTTGAACGTGAAATCTCCCGGGAGGAATTAAGAGTCACTTGGCCTTGTAAAGGAGAAAGGGTTTTGCTTCCAAACTGCCAAGTGGGGAGCTCACAGCTGATTGGTTTCATAATACTTTATTATTTGACAATATATATGCCTCGGGTTATATTTCAGAGTACCACACCTACGGGATAACCAGTGCTCCGGGAGATTTGTCATCAAATTCTAGAATAAAAACTTATTTGGGGAGATTTTCACCACTATTTCTTTTTATGAATCCCAAATTTAATGTATTATTGACTAGGTATATTCCCATATTTTAAAACTTTTCCTCCGTTCTTTAAATTCCCCAAGAGCATTCCCCCTACCCCCCACCCCTGTAACCCACTGCAGGGAAATCCGTTGCCTTTGCTGCCTGTCATCTGAGTTAAGTGCTTTCGATTGGCCTAAGGAGTTTGGTTGACTTTTTATTTTGACAGTTTAACAGCTCCTTCTCCCCAGGGGCAGCCTCCAGTGAGCAGTCCTCAGAAAAGCCCACTGAAATGGCACATCAGAGCTTCTGCAGAGCCTCTCCTTCCTCTCCAACAACACATCGCCTGCAAAATACCTTCACTGAAAAGCAGGTCTGGGAGAAGCCAGGGCACCTGCCCTGGGGCCTCGGACAGCTCCTGCCAGCCACAAACCAGGCCTGGAAGGAAGTGAGGGACTCCACAGCACACACTAACAGGAGCACACAGAGATACATGACCAGCCCGGGCAGGGCCACAATTAGCGAGTCTTCTTCTCTTTCCTTCTCAAAGGAATGTTCTGGAAAGGAAAGCCCTGCCCAGTGTCCACTAGCAGGGCCACCTGAACATGCATTCACACCTGTAGAACCTCAAACGCCAACGCTGAAGGCAGATGACAGGGTCAGATTAAAGAAGAGACCCACTTGTACTATCCCAAAGGAATGGCAGTTTCCTTGTCAAGCCTTGACCCAGGACCACGAGCAATGGGAACTTCCACAAGCATGTTTGAACTGGTCAGCTCTGTATTCCTCAGCAGGGACCTGGGCTCAGCCAAAAAAAAATCAAATCCTGACCCCTATGGTCAATGCAAATTGTCTCCAATTATAAATATGAATATCCTCTCTTACTGACTATGGGTGCCTTCCCATCCAGCCACTCATTTGACCCTGCAGCTGCCGGTGTGGGGCACTGCCAGGTGACAACTCCAGAATCAAGGACCCACAGAGAATACAATCTGAGGCTCGATCCTAATCACAATCCCAGCAGGCTTTGTTTCAGAAACTGGCAAGCCAATTCTAAAATCCATATGGGAAAGCAAAGGACCTAGAGTATCCGAAACGATCTGAAAGAGAAGAATGAAGTTGGAGAGCTAATTCTATTTTGATTCAAAGGGCTTCAAGACTTGCTATAAAGCTGCAGTAGTCGAGACAGTGTGCACTGGCATAGAGGTAGATAACCAGATCAACAAAATAGAAGGGTCCGGAAACAGACCCTCACATATACAGACAAATGATTTTTACAAAGCAGCAAAAGGCAATTCGGTGAAGAAAGGGAGAGGCTTTTCAACAAATAGTGATGGAATAACCAGCCATCTACATGCAACAAAAATTAAAGTGGACCTCACTCCATACCTCACACCATATATAAAAATTAACTTAAAATACGTTATATACCTAAGTTTAAAACCTATAATACTTTGAGAAGAAAACGTAAGAGAAAATATTTATGACCCTGGGTTAGGCAGAGACATGACACCAAAAGCACCATCTTTAAAAGCAAAAATATCAATAAACTGCACTTCATCAAAATTAACTTCAGTTCCTCAAAAGACACTGCTAAGAGAATGAACAGAGAGCCCCAGACTGGAAGAAAATCTTTGTAAAACATTTGTCTGCTAAAGAACATACATAAAGAACTCTCAAAACTCAATAATAAGAACACAAATAACCCAATTTTTTTTTAAGTGGACAAAAGATTTGAACAGACATTTCACCAGGAAGATACAAGGGGTGGCCCATAAGTACATGAATGTCATTAGTTATTAGCAAAATGCAAATTAAAACCACAACGAGATGTGACCACATACCTAGCAGAATGGCTAAAATTAAAATGAATGACCCCACGAAGCACTGGGGAGGGTGAGGAGGGCGGGGAACTCTTGGACCCTGCCGGTGGGAAGGTACAATGATGCTACCACTCTGAAAAGCGGGTTAGCGTTTTCATGTGATCTGCCCATTCCACTCTTAGGTATTTACTCAAGAGAAAAGAAAGCATATGTCCTTACAGAGACCTGTACACAAATGTTCCTAGCAGCTTTGTAATAATCAAAAACCAGAAACCACCCAAGTGTCCATCAACAAGTGAACGGACAAACTGTCTCAGATCCACACAGTGGAACACTACTCAGCAATAAAAAGAAGTGAATACATGCAATGTGGATGAGTCACAAAATAATCGTGCAGAGTGAAAGAAGGCAGATCAAAAAAAGAGTACAGACTGTACGATTCCAATTACAGAAAACTCCAGAAAATGCAAACTAACTACAGCAATGGAAAGCAGAACAGGGGTTGCCTGGGGGCGGTAGGCAGGGTGGGCCAGAGCGAGGGATTATAGAGGAGCTCAAGGACACTTCTGGAGTGGGGGCTGGACCCGTTCACTCTCTTGAGTTAGCAATGGCGATGCTGAAACCCACCAGGTTGTACGTTTTAAATATGTACAGTCTAGCGTATGTCAATTATGCCTCAGTGACGCTGCTTTTAGACAGAGATGAGAATGTGCCCGGGGCCCCTCAGGCTGTGTGAAGAGGCTCAGGGATGTGCAGGTGCCATGAGCCCGGGAGAGAAAAGAAAACACATCAACAGAAGGAACAGTGATTTGCCCGTGACTAGTGGTGAAAAAGCTTGCGTTAGAATTCAAAACATCCCGTCTCGTTCATTCAGTCAGTAAATGGGTGTTCGGAGCCCTGAGGACACAGAGAAAGATATGGTTACTCTCCTGAAAGAAATTAGGACAAGAACACTGACTGTTCTCTATCTTGGCCATAAATACGCACCCCCACCTGCAGGTGCGCAGGGTGAGCACACGGCCAGGCTCCCAGCTGACTGCGCTTCGGCAAATTACATAAATGCTTTGTGCCTCAGTTTCTTCAACTGTAACAGGATAGTAGTATTCTCCACCTCATAGAGTTGTTATGATTTAACCAAATAACATCGTCTTAGATTCTTAGAAGGATGCCTGGCACTCAGATGTAAGCACTCAGTCAGTGTGAGCCACATTTTGCACTATAATTATCTCTGCTTTTATCACTAAACTATCTGTAGAGACATACACCATGATATAAAGAGGTCTCCAGGGGCTGAGATAAATGACTGACTCTATCTGCTTTTCTATATTTCCTTACTTTTCCTCATTGCTCCTCTATCACTTCTAAAACTGAAAGTTTTAAGTAAATACAAATCCACCAATGAACAAATGAGCTACAACACCGTATTTACTGGGCTCACTTCCAAGGCAAGTTCCCCATGGGTGCTGAGCTCACACCCTCTCCCCTTCCTCAGATGTCTTAGAAGCCCTCCGACAGAGCCCAGATCTAAACTTTCACCTGCAGCAGATTCATATGCTGGAGGTGTGGCTACAGGTTTCTCCTCACCCCGCATTTTTTTGCAGCCTGTAACTCTGACCCGACTGAGGGCGGCTACACCTGGGGGAAGGGCTGCTATGTGGGACAGAGAACCCAAGAATCGAAGCCATGACTTTTGAGTTTTAGAAGCCACGACCTGGACGTATACAGAGGAGGTGCAGGGGACGCCCCAACAGCAGAAGCCTCTTCCTGCCTATTGCCAAGCTGTAGGGAGAGTGGGGGCCGGACATGAGGGGCACGGATCCCATCCCCTCTCCGCCCTGGTGATGGGTGATGTGAGAACCCCACAGAGGCTCACGCTCCCAGCAGGAGTCTCATTCCTCAAGGGGAGTTGGTAGCATTCACCCTGCGCCCCCAAAAACAGAGATGGCTGGTGGGGGCACAGGGGCAGCCGAAGGGCTCCTCACCCACCCAAGAGGGGTGTGAAAGCAGCTGAAAAGGACCTGGCCCTAAAGAGGCCTTGCATGGGGTCAGAGGGGCAGAGCAGTGACTCGTATGGGGCGCCAGCCAGGGACCTGAGGAAGTGGCAGCACTGAGGACCAGACCCCTCACCTCCACACCCTCCTCACCCACCTATAGGCCCAGTAATGGATTAAGGGAAGCTTTAAATTGATTTAGAAACCCTAGAACTAAATGAGATTATGTTCTTGTGGCCTGGTGGAATGAAGGATTGAAATAGAAATTAAATTCAGTTATCGAAAGGGAGAGAGAGCGAGCTGTGTGTCGCAGGCCCCTGAGTTGTGGCCCGAGCTTGGCCCTGCTACACACTTGTACATGGTCACTGCCAGTTCCGCAGACGAAAGCAAAGCGAGTGCACAGTGAGGATCGCAGTCCACCAGGCCCCACGCACGGAAGGGAGGGAGAGCTGCATCCTGTCCTGGGGAGCTCACCGCCCACCCGGGAGACAGGTGTGCGGACAGATGACAACAAGGTTGCAGGTTACTGGGAGCAGGCGGAGGCGAGGCCCGTCCTGCACAGCTTCTGGGGAGAAGCTTCTGTCCAGGCAGAATCTGGAAGTGTCCAGGGATCGACAAGAGCAACGAAGCAAGTGCAAAGACAACTGAAGTCTAAAAGGGGTTTCAACTTAGCGAAGGACACACATGCCACGAGAGCTATACGAGAATGGCGGTGGAGGGTCACTAAGTTCCATGGAGGGTGAAAGTGGTGTTCCCCAAGTGCTCACTGATGGATTTATGTCTTTTGTGAGGGTTTTCCTTTTTTTAAATTATTTATTTGAGAGAAAGAGAGCGCCTGGGCACAAACACATGCACGCGAGCCAGGGGAGGGACAGAGGAAGAGACTCTCAAGCAGACTCCCCACTGAGCAGGGAGGCAACATGGGGCTCGATCTCATGACCCTGAGATCATACCTGTGCTGAAATCAAGAGTCAGACGTTTAACTGACGGAGCCACCCAAGTGCCCTTTCATGAGGGTTTTCACCCATCCTCCATGAGATGAGAAAAGGGACAATGTAGCACGTTTTCAATAAAGCTAAATTGATTCCAGTTAAAGAACTGTCCTTTATTCTGAGACTGTATCCTTCCAACTTTTCTTTTATGAAATGTTAATGATACATGGTTGCTAGACTTTTTCTGTCTTTCTCGGCAAAATTAAGAGTTGGTAAACCTATAAGTCTCTCCCATTAAAAAACAAAAAACAAACAAACAAACAAACAAAAAACCCTGTATTGCCCTGTGAAAACATTCACTCAGCAGGATGTGTCTGCTGGGTGCCCGTGATGGGCCAGGCCTGGGGCCAGGTACAGAAAAAACAACAGTGAACAACACAGACGCAGATGTAGACATGGTCTCCACCTGGATGAAGCTCATGTTCAAAAGGCTGTGAAGAGTAAGCCGTGGGGCTGGGGTTTTCTTGAGACAGGGTCCTCGCAGATGACCTCTTTGAGAAGTGACATGTGAAATGAGACCTGGAAAATGAACTGGGGCCAGCCATGGGAGTGGCTGAAGACAGAGGGTCCCAGGTGGGGGGGGGGTGGCAAGTGCAAAGGTCCTGAGGTGAGATCTTAAATGGACAGAGGGCCAGTGAGGAAGAGACAGTGCAGAGGCACACAGCTAGAACCGCAGGTAAAGGCCTGTCTGGGAACAAGGCAGCCAGAGGCATCTTCCCAGGGCAGACAGAGGTAATAAACTCTTCTTTGGAGAGGGTTCAGATGGAAGCAAAGGTAAAAAGGAGGTCTGTGTGAGGGCCGGAACAGAAGAAGCCAAGGCCCTGGAGTGAAGCACCTGTTTAATAAGACACAGCCCTGCCCACCTGGGTTTATGATTGGTCTGTACCTAAGACACAGGTCCCTGCTGAACAGGAAGGGACAGAACATCAGGTTCCTGCTCTGATACTTGCAGGTGGGCACTGCATCTTAAAAGCCTTTTTAGACTCCCTATCCTGTAAGTCCAGTGGTTTGGGAAGCTCCCTGCCCACTGAAGCAACAGCTTTCAGTACTTTAGGCTGAGACCACGTATCCACCAAACAACAAAGAATATTCTCAGCTCTGAATGGCAAATGTGATTTTCATGAGTGTCAGCAGCATGGCCACAGATCGGAAAGCAGTTTATCGAGAGGGAGGGTTTTCTTGATTCATATCCTGGAGGATTCGGATCATCAAGTTCTTCCATGAGTATGGAGAAGATGCCCTTCCATCCCCACCCCTGCTCCACAGCTGATGCTCCCGGGAGGAGAACAGGAGGCAGAGGGAGCAAGAGTGTGGCACCCACCCTGGCCTGTCCTGAGAGACGAGGGAGGGGAGGAGACAGAGGAAGAAGGTGGGACATGAGATCCTCGTCCTCTCTCCCACACCACCCCAGACAGGTACGTAGGATTCTGAGAGCCTGAGGCCTAATGATCTGCATCCTGGAAATGAAGAGGAAGTCACAGGCTCTAGGAACATGGTTCCCAAACTGTGCACCGAGGCACCCTGGGGAACCTCAGTAAACACCTAGGAGACCAGCAGAAAATCTTCAGTTATTGAGCAATACTAAGTATCCGTCAGATACTGTTGGAACTACTAGCTTGGGGTAGTTTACAGTTCCACCAGCAGATCATCCTACATCCCTTTTGAGCAAGCCATGTCATTGCAGAGCTGGGTTTTCAGTGCTTGCAGAGATAAGTAAGAGCCTTGCAAAAATCAGTATGTTATGGGGGTGGTGGTGCCCAATATGATTCTAGGACTTGAAAAGTTGTCTGCTGACCGATGGGCACACACATTCCATTAGTAAGTAACTTGGTTATTTAAGAAAGAAATAAAATATTATGAGTATTATATTTTCAAGCCACTATTAAGTTGTTAGGACACAGATATTTATTAAGGTATTTGGATCTAACTACTTAATAAACAGAACTGTGAGGTATTTCTTGCAGCCTAGGGATACACTGAGGCACTTGGGAGGCCAAGAACCAAGAAAGTTTGGGAACTTCTGCTCCGGGGGGATCTTGGCCCAAGGCCCCTCCCAACACAGAGCAGGCAGATGGACAATAATGAGTAATCATTGCCAGCAAACATGCCAGGTGCTGTCCTAAGGGACTGACTTGGTGTGAAGCCTAGACCACTGCTTGGCATAGTGAGTGAGTGATCAGCCAGTGGGGAGTGTCATCACTATCATATTATTACAACTTTTATTATCAACATGACAGCAGTTGGAGGTGAGGGCACAGAGGGAAGGGAAGGTCCCCACAACTATTAAGCTAGTGAGGGGAACAGCACCTACAGCGTGCCTCTTACCCCACACACGGTCCCCAGGGGGACCAACTGGCAGAGGGCAGCTTAATGCCTTGTTGAGAGGACTCAGAAAGGCTGAGGCCTATGATGGTCAAGATGGAAAGTCCTCTTGGGAGAAGATAAAGATGGAACCAGGCTCCACCTACAAGGACTCCTCCCCCAAAGTCCAGACGGGGCCATTGCTCCTGGGGCATCAACAGTGCAGCTCTCTGCAGAAGGGACCCTCACCCTCAGCTACCACCAAGTCCCAAGGACATACCCCTCGCCGTACCCCTCTATGGAGGGGGCCTCTGAGGGGCACTCAGAAAGACTGAACATGAACCCAACATAGCCAGGCAGAGACAGAGTAACAGAAGGGGCTGGAGCAAGCCACTGGACTAAACTTGCCAGAGTGGAGCAAATCCCACACCCTAGTCCTCCTCTCTCACCAGCAAGCTCAGGCCACCTGGAAAGAAGCTACATGCTCTCTGCACAGAGGCACATGGGAGTGACCTTGTAACTCCATGACACAGTGGGCAAGGCATCAGAGGTGAGGGATGCAGGAGAAAGTGAGCGGTGGGCTGAGCCAGCAGGACCAAGCAGCCCCGTGCATGGCCTGGTTCCACGGTAGAAACAAGGAGCAGGTTCCAAAATAGTTTCCCCAGGTTCCCACGCTCCAGGAGCCCACCTTCCCTTCGACCCGCAGCCACCAAGGCCCAGCACGGCCTGGGGCTGACGTCCGCAGGTATAGTGCAGTCCCCCCACCCTACCCAACAAAGCTAGACTGTGTTACATGAAGAAAATGCTCAGAGAAATCAGACCAAGAGGCAAACTTAGGCTGCCAGAGTTCATCAAAATCACTATTTGCAAGATTTTTATCTGCCCTACTCGAATCGTTTCAATTCCAAAGTGCTAGATTCCCCGGTATAGTAATAGAAAGGGTATTCATAGGCACTCCAGCTTCCAATAAGATGTAAAAACTTAGCTCACATTTTTTAAAGTTTATAAATAGCCTCAGAAAAGAAGTTGGAACACGCTTCTTAGTAAATACAGCTGACCCATTTTCCTCATTCTTCACCAGGAATAAAGCGACTGTTACCACGGAAAGTACAGAAGAGTCTAAATATATATTCCCTCCTCACAGGCACCCAGATCAGAAACACAGAGTCGACACCCAGGCACTGAAGGAGGGAGAAGCCAGGCCAAGGAGGGGCAGCCCCCGGCTACCTTCCCACATTTGAGAGGGCCAGGGTGGCGGGGGGTGGGGGACCCCGTGGAGCCCCGAGTCCCAGCTCTGGAAGGAGGCAAGCCCTGACTCCAGGCTCTGCAGCCCACTGCTCACTGCCCGAGAGCCATTTAGCTTAGCCAGGCTTTCCCAGACCTGCCCCCTTCCAGGCAGCTGGCTTGTTCTCCAGCACCTCGTGTGTTTCTACTGCCTATCCCCCCAGGGAGAAGGGAAGCTCTCTCTGGGCCCAGTATTTACAGCCAGTCCCCGGAACAGTGCCTGGCACATGATAAATAAACATTGATCCAATGAATGGATTCGTGTCTGTGTGGCCAGGCCTGACTTAGCTTGTGTTCAGAGCACTCTGTTCCTGATTACGGGTGGGCTTCTCCTTCATTTGGAAGGTTGCAGACCAGTCTGTCTGATGACCATGGAGGGAGTCCTTGCTTCTGATTAATTTTATACCTAGGGAACTCTTTGTACCTGCCCTCCCTTTTGCCAGAGATATGGTATAAAACAATTATCCACCAAACCCAGCAGGTCTGGCTGACTCAACTTTCTGGGCAGTCCGCGGGGAAGGTAAGAGTGTCTGTCCACTGCTCTGTCCCGAGGATTGAGAGGTGTGGTTGGCACATGACAGGTGCTCAATCACTATCCACGAGTGGGCACCCCCAACAGAGCCACTGATGGGCATCTGGCCAGCTTCCTAAGGACCGTCAGATGTGGTCATGCTTCACGCAGGGCTGGTAGCGGATCTACTGCCCTAGAAGAACTGTTCTCAGAGGGGCAGTAGGGAGGGCAGAAATGTAAAGCCTCCCCGCTTGATTTTTCCAAGGAACCACAGGAAACACAGAAGGGGCCAGCTCTGGAGGGCCCCCTAGGGATGGGGCTTGTCACCCTGAGGGAACCAGAAATTTCCCTCAGACATTTCATAGCATCCAAGTCTCCAGACTACCCCACAAGGAGGGAGGCACAAAGGGCAGACACAGCTAGTGGGGCGGAGGTGAGGGACACTCAAAGAGGCTCTACAGAGAAGATGGGAGGCCAGAGGAGGAGAGAAGGTCGCTGGCAGCCGGGAAGCCCGAGTCAGCATGGAGGCAGGATGCAGGGCCGGACCCAAGGGGAGGCACCTGGTTTCAAGTCACCAGGAAGCCAATAAATGGCAGGTACTCCCACTCTTCACCTTGCCCCAGCTGACACTAAACACACCCCAGCTGGCCGGCTCACCACCACCGGAAGCAACCCACGTAGTCAGCCACTTCTTGCATACGAGACATGTCCCTGGCTGGCTGAAACCTATTTCCCTGCCCCATTTCACACATCGGACCTTGAACAGTCCAGGCCTTGTGACAAGAGACCAGCGAGGGCTGCCAGCACCATGCTGGGGACTGGGCCATGTACCGGGTGAGGATGGTCCATTAGTCCTCCTCACCATCCTGGGACCTTTACATCAAACCTCCGGAAACAGAGGAAGCTCCGGAGCACCTCTGAGAACCAAAAGCCGGCCAGCCCACCAGCTCACACCAAGCAGAGCCCCTCCTATGCTCTGGTCCTGACGGGGCAACACAGGGACACTCCCAATCTGACCATGGACATTGAGGAGCACAGGTTTGTACCTGCCCCGCCTCTGCACACCACTGGACCCCCACATACCAACCGAGTGCCTTGCACGTAGCAGGTGCTCAACCAGGGCTAAAGGCTGCCCTCCCAGAGTGAGCAGGTGCTTGGGATTCTGTGAGTTCACTCCAGATTCCTGAAGTCTCTATTCTTTTACAGGTTATTCCTCTAGGTTGACTTCATCATCTTGGTTATGACCATAAAAGAGCTTAATTGATACTTAGTTGGTGGAATCCACCTTACTAGGAAATTTATTACTCCAGAGAAGTGCAAGCAGGGACCAACAAGCAGAGCCCGCCACCCATCACCAGAGAGCCACCTACTTTATCCTCCACCTGACTTGTTCCTGAAACACATATGGAGGGGAGGGGACTCCCAAGATCTCAGTGCCCCAGATTAAAACCTGGTTTTCCAGGGAGCTTGGGAGTCATGCAGTGCTTTTAAAATATGTCTGGAAAACCCTTAGATTCCTCCCATCAGAAAGTCAAGTCTAAGTGTCCACTCCTTGAATAATGGCACATGGAAGGGACACTGTGCTTCCATAGTCCAGCTGGTTCTCTCAGGACACGCACCTCTGGGCCCATGTGCAGGCTGGCTGTCTGGAAGCTGCCACGGAGACCATGCGGGGTGGGGGGGGTGATGCCCAAGTAGCCCCCACTGGTCTAGCAGTCCGCATCTTTCCAAAGACAGGAATGGCACCAGACCCCAAGCGAGAGCCACCTGGCCACGCCCAGCTAGCCTGCAGACCCAGGAGAGGCGATAACGAATGAGTTTGCTAAGTCTGTGGTAATTTGTTATGGAACCAGAAATAGCTGGAATGATACACAGACCTTGCTGGCTGTGGGGCCCTGGCCAGGCCTCTCCCCTCCTTTCGTTCATCTGAAATGAGGGAATTGGGGACCAGAAACAGATTTTTGTCAGCCCTTAAAAAAAAGAGAGATAAAAGAGAAAAAAACAAAAACAGGTACAGTGGAACAAATTCCTCCTAAAGCCAAATTTATGCCATTTAAAGAAATATTCTTTGTCCTGAAATTACTTTCCTCTTATAATGTTGGTGTTAAAATATTCTTCCTTTTACAAATGAGGATATAGTAGCTGGTGATTGGCTTTTAATGGCCTCACTTGGTCAAATTAAAAAGTTTTTAAAATATGACCAGTCTGTGACATCCAACGTCAGGGAACCCACCCAGTTAGATGGGCTCAGATCACTTCTACATCTGATAGGCCGATTTATGGAATTCCCTACAGAAAGGAGGCAGCTACCTCTTCTCCCACCAGATACACGCTACGAAGCCCTGGCTTATCAGCTCAGACACCTGGCTCTGCTTTCACGCGGCTCGTCGGTCATGTGATGGCTCCTAACAGGTTCCAGCAAACCATTCCACCACAGGCAGCGGCCTCCAGGCTCCCGCCCGCCTGCCCTGCTTCCGGGGGCCACTCCCCCTGCTGAGCCCTACCAGGCTCCAGGGCCACCGAGTGGGTGGAGAGCCTGAGGCTCACACAGAAACAATTCCTCCAAACCGCAGCACGAGGCGCCGGGCTTTGGGGCCGAGCACCTCCTCCAGCAGCATCTGGCCTGTCCGAGGCAGGGCGGCTCGCCACAGACAGAAACACAACAAACCTCCAGAAAAAGGTGTCAGCAGATCTGCACTTTCCAAAAACAGAGTGTTTTCAGGTCACGGAACAGAAAGACGCCAGCCAAAAAACGCTGTGGACTTCATTTCTAAAATGGGGAGGTGGCCTGAAATGTTTCGCTCTCTGGTTTCTGGCTTGCTGGGCCTCACCCGGCCTCCTGCAGCCTGCGGTGCCCTGGAGCCACCATACCTCTCGGGGAGGCCACCGCAGCTGCAAGGCCGGCCCAGGCTCGTGGCCTTGTCTCCTCTGCAGCAAGCGGTCTGAGGCCACAGAGGAGGAGGGGACAGATCCCTGCAGCTCAGGGACCCCACCTGCGATAACACAGTGGGGTCCCTAACCTTGAGCGTGTCTGACTCACCCCACTGTCCGCCAAGGGGCACCCAGGAGCCCGGCCTCGACCCTCTGCCCAGCCTGTGTGTGCACACGGAGGTGGGTGCAATGCCCCTGGGCCGCCTCCGGAGAGGCTGCAGGCAGGACCGGCTAGTGTTGATTATTTCCCGATGCCAGATAAATACCGTTTTGAAGCCACAGTATTTCTCGAGCACAAACAGTACAGTAAAGCCCAGACATTTATATGCAATTGGGAGACATTTATCCTGTGACAACATTCTATTCCAATGACTTTTCTATTACCGCCAATGATTAATGATGTAAATTCTGTCACTTGGGATGATGGATGCAGGGCAGCTGAGGGGCCTTTGCATAGATTACCCAAACCCCGGCTTCCCATTGGCTCCCAGGACAAATGTGGTCTGTGCTTCAGTCAAGCATAAATGTAAAGTTCTCTTAGATTAAAAAAATATTATTCTTCCTCGGTACTCTCCAGTAGCAGCTCAGGATTGGGTGGAAGCTTTCTCCTTCTGGAACGTGTTTGTGCTCTTCAACGTCAGGGCTGCTGAGCATAATGGCGTAACTTTGCAAACAGGAGCCGGCAAGGCCTTCACCACTGGGTGCCACAGCAGGAAAGTTGGAACCAGGAGAGCAAGGCCCAAGGCCTCAGGCATCCAGGGCCCCACCCAGCCTAGGTCCCAGGCATACGGGCCTCCCTCCCTCTCTGCTTTGCATGCTGGTCCACTGACCTGCACTATCTTCCTCAGCCCCCCATGGTCTCCACCGGCTAGGAATTGCCATTGTTCTGCACACAGAGGACGTGCAAATGTTCCTGATCCTGCTTGTGGTCCTGCCTGTATCCTCCCCTTAAATGCTGTGCCTTCTGGGGCTCTCCAAGGCTCTCTTCTCTCTCACTCTACTCCCTGGGGGGTTTCCATCTACCTCCAGGGCTTCAGCTGCTGATGGCTCCCAAACCTGTGTGTTCCAGGCCCATCTCGGTTCTGAGTTTCATGCTCCTAGATCCTACTGCACACGGGGGCCTCCTGGGGGCCCCGACTGCAGTTTCCCATACTCCCCTGGGTCCCGCATGGCAGAATACAGTCTCTTCCAGCCCAGCTGTCCAACACAGAAACCCTGGAGCTACCCTGCACTCCTGTCTGGACCACCCTCCATCTCTGATTACGACCAACTCCTACAGATTCCTTTCCTTAACCTCTGGACCTGTCACTCAGCTCTACTGCCCCAGTTTGGCCCAACTGTCACCTAGACTAGTAACACCAAGTTCGCGGTCTCTAAACAGCTCTCCGTGCATCCATCCCAGCCTTCCCCTCCAAGCAACAGAACTCTTGTCAGCCGCCCCTCTCCTGGGCCCTCCAGAGCCTTCCTAGGCGCGTGATACAAACGCTCCACTCCCGCTGACTGGGCTCTGTACCACCTGGCACCTGCAGACAGCTCCAGCCACATCCTGGCCACACCTCACCCTCGCTCCCCAAGCTGCACACTTTCTCCGCTTCCTGCAGTTTCTGGACATGCCATGCTCTCTGGACACCACATCTTCACAGGGCAGTTCCCCTGACTAGAACAATCTTCTTTGTCCCCAATCCCCTTCAGCTGGCTAACTCATCCTCCAGGTGCCAGCCTTAATGTCACTTGCTCAGAGAAATTTCCCTGACCCACCCCGGGCCCCCCAGACCACACAGTCTCTGCTGTGGGCTCTGGGAGGAGCCTGTGATTCAGTCCTCCCACCTCTTGACACACCTCTCCCTTCCCCACAGGGTGAGCGTAGGGCCCACTTGGCCTTGGGTCACCACGGGGGCCCTAGCACCTCCCAGAGCGTTGGCACAGAGTAAGGGTCCGTCACACAGCTGCTCAGTGGCTGCACTTCTCTGTACACCCAGGTTCTTCCCATCCCTCCCGAGAATGCAAACTCCTTGAAGCCCAGAACTGTGCCACGTTCATCTCTAGACCCCTGGGGAGCCTGCGCGGTCTCACCACAGAGCAGGTGTTCAGAACAGGTTATGGAGAAACTAGGAAAGAAGAAAGGAAGAAAACTCATAAAAGCACAGGGAACCCAGAAAACCAGTGGCCTCATTCATAAGGCAAAGTCTTAAAAGTTTAAAGAAGGAGAGAGAATTGATGTGAAGCGTGCAGCCAACATGCGGGCCTGTAAATCAAGCTGTTGTCAAAGCCACGGGGAGAGCGGCCCCGCTTCCCTGCAGACGCCGAAGCAGCTGTAATTCAGGGGCGGGGCGGGCCTTACAGGAACTCGGTGCTGCTCGCGGGTCTGGATTCCTGGCACTCCTAACTCAATTTGGCCATCTCTCTCAGCGTCCTTTCTTGGAAAATGGATGGGCTCTCCACTCTGTGAGGCCTGGGAAAGGCCCGGGCTCTGTGCTGACAGCCGGGGGAACCGGATGCAGTCCAGCCAGGAGGATCCCCCCTCCACCCCGGGGGCAAGGAGAAGCGCAGAGGAAGAACACAGACACTGCATACCCTGGCTCCCTTCCTGACCTCTCCAAGGCATCTGGGCCTGGGGCAGGAAAGTGTTTTTAGGGCGTAGCCAGAGGACTCCGGGGCTCTACTGCCCATGTGCAATGTGCAGGACCTACAGCCAAAGACTCGGTACACACAGACGGGGTACCAGTCCTGTGCTGGAGGCTGGGAACGACAGCCTGACGGTGGGATCAGACTCTTGGTGGTAGGGTGGAGGGCCTGGGAAAAGTCACTGGGGCCACACCCCTGCCTCCAGGCCCCAGGCTTGGTCAGCAGCTGGGCTGACTGCTCCCCTTCTTAGCAATCATGAACATCACTGACTCCATGTTCCTTCCCAAATCTATGGCTCCACCCCTGCCAAGGAGCTGGAGGCCAGAGCCCAGCTGCTGCCTCTCACATGATTCCCCATGTTGGCCCGCACGTGCACCTCTTCCTGCTGCCCCCGCTCTGCCTCCACCCCAGGGACCTTCCTCCAGCAAGCCTCTCCTTCTAGACCGCTTCTCTGACCCCTCCATTTCCTTGCAGACGGCACTGGTCTCTCCCATCTTGAAAAGTAATGTTTACTTGGCTCTACCAAAACTCTTCCCACTGGGTTGCTCTTCTTCCTCTTCCTGTGAAACTTCCCGAACTATAGCCCCATTCAGGAGGCTGGGCAGGGAAGGAGTTCAACCCAAGAGGACAGGACAGAGAAATTATGAAATGCAGAAATTCAGAGATCTTATAAAATTGCTACATTTTTTGGCTGAGTGAATGCACATACCCCACTATAAAAATTATTTTCCAAGTTTGGCTTTTAGGTTCCTGGAGTGTTAGGAGTAAAACATCTAATTTTTGAAATCTTCATAAGTATATGCATTTTTTTTTATAAAACTACTTAAATGAATCCACTTTTGCCTGACAAAGTAGAGAAATCCAAAGCTCTGGGATTTTAAAAGCTTCCATTAAAGCAGCTTTTCTTTTTTCAAAAAATAATGAATTGAAAACGAAATCAGAAGGCTTCATTAAGCCCAGGGCCAACGAGAGGCCGCCAGGATGGAGCCCCTGACAAGCCCAGGAAGCTCGTCCAGGGGTACATCTCCTGCTTCTCTTATTTCTGCAGCAGCACCAGCCAAAGGCATGCTTTCGAATCGTACAGAATTAGAATAACGCTGTGTTTTTTCAGGCAGTACAGTATGTCTTCATTGGTACTCCAGCAGGCTCATAAATTAAGATAAAAAGCTGGTGAGGTGGAGACAAGAATGTGTTCCTGGGGAGGGGAGAGAGCACGGAGCAGCACCCCAGACTCTGTGGCTGCTGACACCGCCCTGGATAACAACATGAGCTCCCCGTTTCCTCAGACCCGCTGAGCTAAAAGCCCCAACTTTTCAAGCCAGGTCTAGGTTGGCTGCATCTTGAATCAAGAAAGGTCTGTGGCCCAACCATACAGCACACGTGCCACCACTTCCCCCAGGGTTGGCCTGGGACCAGAACCTGAGAAGGGGCAGACAGTGCCCAGACAGCCAGGCCACTAGTCAGAGGCCACGATAAATGGCCACGGGCAGCCACTAGCTGGGGCGTTCTGTAGCTGTGTGTGACTTCTCTTCACCTTAACTCACACGCATACCCATTCATCCGTGAGCTTATGTAATACCTGTGTATTCATCATTCTCCTAACACCAGAGGTACACAATGAAAAGGTCAGAGTGGGCCCTGCCCTACTGCAACCTATATTCAACTGGGGGAGGCAGGCATCAAACCGAACCCCTCAGAAATAATCAGTTGTGATTACACTTGGAACCCCAAAGGCAGTATGAGACCACGTGAGCAGAGGCCCTCACCCTAGTGCAGCCTCTCTGGCCCCTCTCAGAATGCTGACAAGCCCCACACTTTTCATGTGACCCCATATCCAACCTCACCTGCTCCTGAGCCCACATTCTCCCCCACTAGGCAGGCCTCCATCCCTCTCTCTCAAACATCCAGCTCCACCTTCAGAACCCAGGTCCATTCATGTCCTTTGAGAGCCCCTTGCTCCTCTCCTCTCCCCTCCCCCTTCTCTCCTCCACAGTCTCTGCCCCTGAGTGCACAGCCTGGCACAGCACAGAGATGCTCGGCCATGAAGCAACCTGAACACATTCAGGAAGAGAAGAGTGCAAAATCCAGTACAAAGGAACAGTTTGTTGATGGAAGCTTCCAGAAAAAAAGCCCATCTGGGTCTAGGGTGGAAGAAGCTGAGGTTTGGGAGGGGGGCGGGGGGAAGCAGGGGTCAGGGCTGGGCCAAGAGTTCCTGGGGGTCAAGTAGAATGCCTCCCTTGCTCTGACAGGGCTCTTGCGGGGAGGGCATCCCAGTGCAGCTGGAGGAATGGGGAACCACAAAGGCAGGTCTCCCCGCAGGCCCCTCCGCGGAGTGCTGAGCAACCTGACAGACCTGTGTCCAGCATGTGGAAGTCACAGGAGTACAGGTGCGAAAGGGGGACTGAGAGCCACGTGAGCCGGCTAAGTCAACCTTCCCAGGCATCCAGGCCAGGGCTCCTGGGGCCAAGCAGTGGCAGCCAGAGCAAAGATGCAGGCACAGATCTGGAGCACAGTGGGAGAAACTAGTCCCTGAACTCCCACCCTTTCCTCAGTGACCTTTGTCTTCTGGAGTGTTCACACAGGAGAGGAAGGTCCTCTCTGCGCTTGGTCCTTTTATAGAGGGCAACTGAGGCACAGACAGTGTGACTCACTCCAGAGCACAGCACATGGAAGGCAGCCTGGGGAGGCCAGGTCTGTAGGTGGGACAGGAGGTGCTGGGGAAGGCAACACAGCAGAGCGGCTCTGAGCCCAGGCACTGGCATTCTCGGCATGTGGGCTGGGTTCAAATCCTGCCTCTATGATTTACCAAGGCTGCGCCTTTGGACAGGCCACATACCCTCCCTAAGCCCAAGCTTCCTTCCCTGCAAAGCGGGAACAGAAACACCTCCCCAGCTGCCCAACTGGGGGCGGGGGGTGCGAGTTGGGAGGATTCTGTGACACATTCATGACGACGGGCAGCAGGCCTGGTTCCAGAGCAGCTATGACAGCCTATCCCCTACAAACTGGGGTCAGATCTTCTGTTGAAAAAGAGGCAGAGATGGGGGATATGGGAATTGGGAGAACGTGTCAGCCTGGGGGACAAGTTACTGGTAGAACCGACCCAAAGAACCCTCCCCAGGTACACCACACACACACCCGCAGAGGGAGAGCCTCGGCCCAGCCACAGAGCCACCAAATGTACAGTATGAACTTCTCTCCTATGGCAGCAGAAATACCAAGGTCATTTTGAAGAGTACTAAGAAATGTTAATTCCCTGGGGCTCTTTATGTGAAGATGACTAAAGTCAAGAGGATAGAGTGGCCCCCGGGAGACAGACAGGAAGAGAGACACACTTTAATATTTCATTAGTGTCCCATTAGCAAGACAACACACATTTTCACACTTGGTGACTTCTTGGGAATAACTTCTCATTCAGAAACAAACAGGGGACACTGCTGCTCCTTACCCCGCTGGCCTGCTAAGCGTCCCGAGGCAGCCAGTCAGAAAGGACTTGACCTTCAGGACTATGGCTCCCTGAGCCAATGAACTCAAGAGTGCAAGACTTCCTGGGTGCCTCCTACAAAACCTGCTAATCCGGGATCGAGAGTGAAGCTGCCGAGCCGAAGGAGGCAAACCTTTCTTATGCTTCGTAAGCCACGCTCACACTGCTCACCTGTCCAGGCCTGGCACAGTACAGCCCCCCACCAACCAGGGCATTCTAAAATCTGGGCCATCAACAGTGGAAGGCAGGGAAGGGGAGGGGAGGGAGAAGGGATCTGGAAAGACAAGGGATGGGGTGTCCTTAGCTATCATTGTGCAAATCGTTGTCACATTCATTTGCTCAACAAATATGTACCAGGCTCCCAGTGTATGCCAGGAATGAGCCTGATGCTCGCCTCAGGCAGGGAGCATGCAGACCTCAAACAAGGAAGCAGAGAGAAATAATGAAGTCGTGGATTTACGTTTATGACAGACCCAGGAGGCAAGACCCCTGTTCCCACTTTTCAGATGGAAACTCTCAGGGAAGTTAACTGCCCTCAGCAGCTCAGGGCCACGGACTCAGCTGCCTCTTCCTACGGCTGGAGGCAGGGGCATGGCACAGGGAGGGGCCTGGCCGCCCCTCTGTTGGCCGACCTTCCAGAGTATTTGGAGATGACAGTACATGGGCGCAGACACCGTTGCAGGGGCTTTGTTTTCCGGCTTCTAGACTTGTCACTGATGTCTCATTCTCTGGATGGACAATAATTGCCAAAAGGCAGGAGGACTGGCACAGAAAGTCAAGGAAATGACAACAGGCAGTGTCCTCTCCAGCTCAAATGGGCCGCCTTTGTAGAAGTGGCCTCCCAGGCTCCTTCACTCCCTCCCAGGACCGCCTCCCAGAGCCAGTCCGCAGGTCCTGGTCCTGAGGAAAAGTCAGCCTCTACATCCGAGGAGCAGAGGGCATGTGGCCTCTAGGGACACCCTCCCCAATCCCTCTCCTTTGGTCTATTAATTTAAAGCAAAGGAAGCTGGCCAGGAGTGGTAGGCACAGGGGATGTCTGAGAGGATGTAATTAATGCAGCTGCTCCAAACGGAAGGTAACGCCTTGTCTCCTCATTAGCAGATGTACAGCAATTTAGGACGACATCCTGGAGGACAGCAATGGGGACACACAGCCCCCTTCAGGTCCATGCCTCACCCGCCACTTCAATTTCCTCACTGTGGGGCAATTACAAAGTGCCCCCAGCAGAACCTTCTGAGCTGCTGGAAGCCGGCAATGGGGCTCTGGTTCTGGAAAGGCTGGCGGCCCCGGGGGCCAGGCCCCGAGCACCCTCGGATTCAGCAACCACCGGTTCCCACACAGAGACCTATTAGGTGACGGGAGAACACACCTCCATCTTTTCAGTATCCCCTCATTCAATATTCAGCATGGGTTCCTGACCCTGTTTGCTGCGCTCTGTAAACACAGAAGGTACAAGATGGGCCTGTGAGAAGCTGAAGACCTTCCCAAATCGTGACATGTTGGAGGGACATGGGCATGCAGAGAGCTGTTTTCAACAAGCACACATCAAGTCGTATTAATTTTCCCTTCAAACAACAAGACCAGCGTTTAAAAAAAAAAAAAAAAAAAAAAGGCTGGCTTTTTCTTGCAAACCTCAGATGTTGCAGAAACATTTCTGTAGAGAGGGTTAACCCTGCGAAGAGATGCTCCGGCCTGGCTCAAAAGAGACACAAAGAGGTTCTGGGCCACCCGGGTGACTAGCTGTGCAGAAGCGGGAAGCTGGAAGATAGCCAGGGGAAAAGAAGGGGAAAAAGTTGCCATATTGGAGATTGTGGCTCTTCTTTCCTACCCAGAGGTTACCTACGGAAAGTCCGTGGCAGCTTTGGAATCATCTGGGCTGTGAACTTAATTATGATCCAGCAGGAGGAACACAAAGTGCCCCTTCAATCACTTCGCAGCCACCTGGGCCTTCCATCAGGTAACACTGCCTTCCCGTGTTCACACCCAGGACCTCATCGATGCACGGATAAAGCCAAAAGCCAACATGGGGCAGCGCAGAGTCCGTGATGGCACACTGTGAGAAAGGCCACTGATCTGGGGACTGGTCAAGGCTGGCTGCGGCAGAGCTCAACACAGGCTGGGCAGCCCTCGAGGCCAGCAGCTGAGGAAGACGCAGGAAATCTTCCCTGGCCTTAGGTTAACACCAGCCTCTCACAGAGCTGAGTCTGAAAAATGGGACCTGGGAAGTTCACTTAGGCGTGGTTTTGACAAGTCTTTTTGTGCACATGGATCAAGTTTACCTGGTCATACTCAGAGATGAGCCCAAGGCGGCCTCTGAGTGTACCCAGGCCTCAGCTGGTAGAGTGGCCTCCTATGGCCCACTCCACCCACTGCACTTAGTTCTACATTGCAAACTGTCAGGACCCCAGCTTTTTAGACGACTAGAGCCTTCTACACCCCACACGCTCTCTCCCTCTCCCACACATGTACACCTCGGCCAGGTAGAGCTCCACCCCTCAGACATGTCAACTGGGGCAAGGGTCTGCTCTAGGATCCACCTCAGGGCGGAGACCCTCTTCTCCTGAGAACTACACCCCTGCCGCAGAGGCCTCAAGACCAGCAGCCCTGGGGTGGGCCTTTTCTGGCTATGAATTTCTAGATGATGCCTGTTCCCAACCTGCCCCAAGGGGCCAGAGCATTTCTTTGTGCATCATTTTAGGGAGTGCCCAAGAATGAAACGACTATGATTTTGCTTAGAAAGAACAGCTATAGGTTTTTTCCCAAATGCAGCTGGAATGGGGAGGCAAAACTGACCTTTCACGTGTATTTCGAATTAATTCAGACATACACTATCCAAATATAGAACATTAGGTGACTTGACTTCGAGTGCCCTTTCCTCTAAATTATTAAAATTCTCAAGGATTCTCCAGTCTGTGTCTAATATTTCAAATGACCAAAGCAGACAAATAAATAGAGTTCTCTTTTAAGGCAAAGAAATCTTTGTTTTCCTGAAGAGTAAAAAAGAACGTGGCAAGTCGGCCTGCTTAATCCTACCTGCCTCCATTGAAAAGGTGGGATAAGGACTAGGATATAAAGTGACCAGGATGCTTGTGGTTATTATACTTTACCATGTTATTCTTTGATTCAATGCCTTTTAATTAAGTTTAAATTGATTGAGTAGTCCCAGAAATGATTTCTCAATGCTAACATGTGATTCTGAGAATGTCGGAATCTGGCTGAATTACTATTGCACGCCTACCTGTCAGTGACAACTCCCGTGAAATACTGCACAGTCAGGAGCCGGGCAAGGACTGTCCCCCTGAGCAAGGTGGGGAGGGCAAAGCACAGGGCATTTCAGCATATATTCCCAGCTAGCTGTGCAGTTTGGTCTCACAATTCTGGACCCCCAGTGCCTCATGAACAGTATTTTGTGGCAAAGCTGAATCAAAGCATTTTTTTTTTAAATTTTATGTCCACCTTCCGATTCTCCACCCCAACAAAATAAAGCGAATGAGGACTATGGTTCACAACTATGAACTCTGACTGCCAAACGTGGAGAAGGGGACAGGGCCACTGTCCTGAGAGGCTTGGATTTATGGAGGAGAATCAGGAGGTGAGCGAGTTGCCAAATCGCTGACACAGAAACCTTTTCTTCAGAAAAGCACACTTAACTTTGACTTTCAATATGCTTCTTGAATACTCTAGCTTAGCATCTGCAGTGAGCAGCGAACAGTGTCTCCTGTGCCAGGATACAGATAAGCTGTGGGTAGAAGGCCTGGCTGGGGAGTGCGACACAGAGGCCTAGCCATCAGCCTGTGTGCTACCCAGGGCGGCAGGGCGGCACTCAGCGCCAGGCTCAGGAGGCCAGGGGCCACGGTAACAGTTGACAGCAAAAGCCCCTTCTTCCTGTCACAAGGGAGACGGAGGATACACAGATAAGAAGATGCTACACAGCAGGGAGCTGAAGCACCTCGCAGGAAGCCAGCAGGCAGAGGGGTCAGGGAGTGCTCGTCGGATAAGGTGGCGACGGAAGTCACCGGAGGGGCTCGTCTGAGCACAGCTGAGAGCGAAACGTAGAGAGAACTGTCTGGGGTTCCAGGGAGAAGGGCAGTAAGTACACAGGCACTGGGAATGGGGGAGCTGTGAGCCAGACCACCCGAAGCCTGGAGGTCATGGGTGGCCTCTGGATTTTACCCAAAGTGTGATGGGATCCGAGCAGAAGGGCTGGCTGCTCAGCCCGTCACCAGGAACTCTGTCTCTGAGAAGCCAGGACCACAACCTCGCACATGCGCCCAGGGGCAGTCCTGGGCTGACCGAGGGCACTCCCAGCTCCCTGTGCCCAGGCAGAAGGTGGCTGTGGCCCCTGGGACAACCACCTGTACTCCCCTGTTGGGCTGGCCTGGTACCAGCTGCTAGACTCACAGAGCCTTCGGTGTCTCACCAGGAAGGGACTGTCAACCCAGGAAACAGTGCAAGTTCACTGTACAGCAGGGGACATGAGACCCAGGAGGCGCCCAGGCTTACACAGGTCCCACAGCAGCTGTTTGGAAGAAACCCAGGACCCCTCAGCTGCGTGCATTTGAAGCTCACCCTGCAGCACGCCCGGCTCAGGCGGCGCTCCTGGCCTAAGCTGCCCAGACTTACTCTTGCCCGTTAAAATCTCCACACACCTCCCAGAAACACGGGCTGTGGCAAGGTATGAGGGGGCCGCCAGGGAGGACAGCAGCTGAGGCTGCAGGTCAGTCTGCCATGCCTCCTTACAGCGAGAGTTCCGAGAGGTCAGGGCCCGTGTCCCTTTATCTGTCCCAGAGCCCAGATGTCTGGCGACTCAGCAAACAGTGACTGTTGACGAGGCTGCCCAGGCTCCAGGACATCCTCTAACTCTTACCATTTCACCAACTCAAGGACACAGTGGAAACCACACACCGGATTTTGAAAAAGCAAACAAACTGAAAAGCAATTAGAACAGACAAATCACAAATATTTAAATACTGAGGCCTGAAATTGATGTCTGTCTTGAAGATGGATCTCCATTTCCTCTTCAGACCCAGGGGGCCCTGCTGGAGCACAGCAAGGCTGTGTCACAGGCACAGACGGCCCCGCGGCCGCCTCTCGGGCGGGTCACGACCGCTCCTCCTCAGGTGCCCACGGCGGCACAGGCAGCAGGGTTTCAAACTTCACTAAAATTAGTATTTGGATTTGCCGAAGAAACTTGCACTGGCCCTGGGCAAATAATAACTGTATGAGAATATTTCATATAGCACCTTCCTCTTCCACTCCCTCTAGGGAAAAGACTGCCGCGCTCAAAAATGAGGGGGAGGGAAAATTGAATAAAAAACATATTCAAATAACAGCCACAGAGCGGGAATGGGAGGCACAGATTTCTGAGCCAACTTCCAAACTCGTGCTGCTCTGATTTGCCTTTGAAACAATCTCACTTTGCCTTCTGTTGCTTAAACAGTAATTATTAAAGGCATCAATTAAAAATGCCCAACTCTGCCGTCCCCGTGGCCGCCGTCCCTGGCACACCTCCCGCCCCGCCTGCAGCACCTGCCGCCACCCTTGTTTTCTGTGTCAGTGGGGTAGCAGCAGTCCACAATAAAGCCTCTTCTCTGGGTCCACAGGCCACTTTATTTAAGGTCAGGAGCGGGATTGCCGCCCACCCACAGCCCTGCCAGGAGTGGGAAGAAGGAGCAGGCCTGACGCGAGCCTTTTCTATCTGGAATTAGCATGAGCAGCCCAGACACAACCACGTATTCGCACATATTCGGCACGGCAGACACAGTCCTCTCTGGTAGGAGGCCGGCATCTTTATCTCCTGTAGAAAGCCGCTAGGCGGTGGGTTTCTCCCCACCCTTCTTCCCACCCCTCCCCAGGAACCGGAGAACACTGGGAGAATCAGACCACCAGAACCATTTGGACAGGACATGAAAGAGGAAATCCCTCTTCTTGGCACCAACACTGGACCGCTTCCAGATCACAGACTGGTCCCTCCCGGCTTGTCTGAAGAAATTGTGGGCAATTTCCGCTCACACTCCCAAGCAGGCAACGGATTCGTTTGGCCAGAGTGTCAACATTCAGCTCTGCCTCCCCGGGGCATGTGGAGGAGCAGAGAGAGTGTGTGGGAGCACAGAGGCAGGGCAGGGATGCAAAGGCTATCTGGTCCCGGAACACACACGAGAGATCCGCGAATGATCCCCAATATGTACAGAGACACACATCCACAAATTATTAAGAAAATATGTGAAGTGCCACACAAACCCAGAAAAGGGAACAAGTCATTCTGCCAGGCGACGAGGACGATACAGAGAGGAGGGGAAATTTAACTGAAACTTACAGGTGTTCCCATCACCCAGGTGCAGAAGGGACAGGTGCTGCACGGACAGAGGGTTTCACTGTCATCCTAAGGAGTTGAGGCTTTAACCGGCAGAGTAGGGGTAACCGCCTTCAGATGAAGGCAGAAGTGGGTCGTAGGAAAAAGAAGAACAAGCAGGGAGACCCAGGAATAGTCTAGGGGTCGTGAGGGCCCACACTGGGGCAGTGGCTGGGAGAGACGGAGAAGACAAGCAGAACCTGTGGATCGCCGATCGGACTCCAGAGCTGTGAGCCTGGGCTGGCGGTCTCAGGGGATACTCTGGAACAGACAGAAGATCAGCTGGAGGGAAAACGGTAAGTCTGGCTTGGGACACAGTGAGTTTCAAGAGTTCAGTATGCAACATGAAACAAAGATATCAGACTCGGGCGAGGGGTAGGGCCTAAAGATCCAGATGTGGTGCTGTGGGTGTAGAAGGGGAAATTTAAGCCATCGGATAATGGAACACAGGCCAGAATTCTTTCACAGGAGAAAAGAGGGCCAGGGACACAAATCTGAGGCACTACAATCTCAAAAGATGGCCAGGAGAAAGGCGGGGTCTGTGCAGCAAAGCAGGAGAGGGAACTGTGACCCCAAGCCGAGGGAGAGAAAGATTTTTTTTTTCCCCAAGAAAAAACAGGAAAGTCAACATTAACAAACGGTACACAGAAGCTAGGAAGGAGGAGGGCCGAAACTGGGCCACAGGATTTAGTAATAAGCATTCTCAGTGAATCCTAACAGGAGAAGTTTCTATTGCATGGGATGCGGATGTCGATGCCCGACCTTTGTGGTTGAGGAGAGGACAGGAAGGGAAACGCAGAGATGAAGCAGTTGCAAGAAAGGTTTGAGAGAAACTTCACACAAAATGAGAATAACAGCACATTTGTGAGCAGAGAAGACAGAGTAATACAGAGAAGATATCTAGAGAGTTTTGACTCGAAGAAGAGCACAAACTGCAGATAATTTGGGAATCGTCAACAGACTGGTGATGGTAGAAACCATGCCCACGGACGGCACTACCCACGGAAAGTGCAGTGAGAAAAGAAAGACCAAAGCAAGAGCCCTGATGTTTAAAGAGAGCTGGAGCAAGAGGCTCTTTTTCAATCCCTCGTGCCACCCATCCAGCTCCGTCCATAGGGCTCAATTTCAGCCACATCAGCTTCCAGAAGGGGTTGCCCCTATGAGTAAGGTACATGGGAGTCTTCAAGCTCTCCACAGCACCGATCCCACACATGGTGAGCCGGTCAATAGAGGCAAATCCGATAGGACACAGAGCCAAAACACACGGGGTTACTTACCTGTCCCTTCGACATTCTGAGGCCGTGGGCCATGTCAAGCCATGCGATCAGAAGCTGAGCCTTTCCTCCTGCCCCAGTGGGATACTGTACAATGTCAACAACATGCACCACACAGAAACCTGGGTTCATGCAAAATGCACGTAATGATGACCCAACAGAATAAATGGCTTAAAAAAAAAAGGATTCAAGAAAATGTCTATAAAAGTGAGTTAAGATAATTTTATTAAGGTGTAATTAACATACAACAGAATGTACGGACCTGAATCTGTTTGATGTTTTAACAATGACGTATGCCCACACAATCACAACCTAAAATGGGATTTAGTGCACCTCCATCACCCTAAGTTTCTTCGCTCTCTTTCCAGTTACTTCCCCCACCCTCTGTCCTCAAGAACCACTTTCCATCACCATAGATGGGTTTCAAAAGTATGTACTTCTTTTGTTTTCGAGATCCATCCATATAGTTGTATCAATAGTTCATTCTTTTTATTGCTTGGTGGAATTCCATTGTGATAACAATTTGTTCATCCATTTTTCAGATGATGGATATGTGGGCTGTTTCCAGTTTGGGGCTTTATATAAATATTCTTGTGCAAGTCCTTGTGTGGACATATACAGGAGCACCCCCTTATCCGCAGGAGATTCCTTCCAAGACCCCCAGGGGATGCCTGAAACCATGGATAGCACTGAACTCTATATATACTATGTTTTTTTCCTATACATACATACCTGCAATAAAGTTTAACTTATAAATCAGACACAGTAAGAGATTAACAACAACAGCTAATAAAATACAACAATTATGACAAAAGACCGTAACGAAAATTAGGTGACTCTGGTCTTTCTCTCTCTTTCTCTCATTGTACTGTACTCACCCTTCCTCCTGGGTTGATGTGAGATGATGAAATGCCTGCGTGATGAGATGAAGGAGGTGACTAATGACCCTCTGCCACTCCGTCAGAGGGAGGGTCACCTGCCCCTGTTAACTGAAAGCACAGAAAGCAAATCTCGAGGAATGGAGGACTGCATATTCTCATTTCTCCAAGGTAAACAGGGAGAGTAGGACTGCTGGATCATAATGTAGATGCTCGATTTCACACAAACTACCAAGCAGGCACTCAAAGCAGCTGGGTCACATGACACACGCCAGCAGCAACAACACGGCACCCAAGGCCTTTGATTTTACCTGCCTGAGGAGGGGCGGTGTCGAGCACCTTTCCACATGTGAACTGGCCTGTCATATGCTTTCTCTGGTGAAGTACCTGTTCAGGTGCCCAGGTCTCCATATCCGGACAGACATGTATAGCTGTGCAACCAGAAGCATAATAAAGGTACAGAAAGTTCCCTAGTACCCATCTGTAGTGCACTCACCTCCACCTCCAACGCCAGACCACGGATCTGTTCCCTTCCCGTGTAGTATTACCTCTTCCACAATGTTCTTAAGTGGCATCAGGCAGTCTGCAGCCTTCTGAGCCTTTTCACTAAGCACAACGCGCGTGAGATTCATCCGTGGTCTAGCAAGTTTGCCTCTCTTCGCTGCCAAGTAGTGTTCCACTGAGCTGAGTCACTCGACAGTGGAATGACACCGAGTTTTCTGCTCTGGGAAGTCATGAATAAAGCCATGGCTCACACACCAGTTTTTGTATGAACACAGCCTCTCATTCTCACGTAAATACCTACAAGTGGAACTGCAGGGCCATATTTTAAGTACAGATTTAATATTTTTTTAAAGTGCAGGTTTATAGAAAACTCAAATTTCTTTCCAAAATGGCTGTACCATTCTGCATTCCCACCAGCAAGGTATGAGTGGTAGTACCAAGGTTTTTGTTTTGAGGACGTTCTGATAGGTAAGTGCTAGTCTCTCCCTGTAGTTTCTACTTCATTTCTCTGGTAACTAATGACCCGAATGTCTTTCATGTGCTCAGCTGCCATCTGTAGATCTTAACATGCCTATTCAATTTTTCTCTTCCCCATTTTTAAGTTGGCCATTTTAATAACTCACGTTACTGAGTTTTAAAGAGTTCGTATATTCGGGGTGCAAGTTCTTTAATAGACATATGCTGTGCCTACATTTCCTACCAGTCTGTGCCCTATAGTTTCATTGTCTTCTCAGTATCTTTGAAAGATCAGAATTTTTAAACTTTTGATGAGTACAAAATCCATTTTTCTCTCTTATGGATTGCGCTTTTGGTATCTAAGAAATCTCTGCTTATTCCAAGGTCACATAAACTTTCTCCTGTGTTTTCTTTCTAAAAGTTTAATAAAAGTTTTAGACTCTAAACTTAGATCTATGATCCATTTTGAGTTAATTTTTCTATATGGTACAGAGTACGGGTCGAGGTTCGTGTCATTTGCATAGGATGTCCAACTGTTCCATTATCATTTGTTTAAAAGACCATCCTTTCTCCACTGAATTGCCTTGTGCCCTTGTCAGAAATCAACTAGCCCATGGATGTGTGGGTCCATTTCTGGCCTCTTCATTCTGCCCCACTGATCTATGTGTCTATCCTTTGGCAGAACCACACTAGGTTGACTACTGTAGCTTATAAGAAGTCCTAAAAATCAGGCAATGAAATCTTCTAGTTTTTTTCTTTTCAAAATGGATATGGTTTTCCCGGGTCCTTTGCATTTCCATATAAACTACAACCAGCTTGTCTAAACTCTGACTAGGATGGCACTGAATTCCTAAATCAATTTAGGGGAAACAGACATCTTAACAATATTGAGTCTTTCAATCTACAGCCTCACCCTCCGCTTGTGCTGGACGTCACCTCTCTCAGCAACGCATTCGTCTTCAGGGCAGAAGTCGTACACACATTCTTAGCTTTTGTACTGGATGTTTCTAAAGCTAATGCTCTACTGATAAGTAATCAGATGACACTGGTTTTCTGATTTCACCTTTGCTAATATACGGAAATACAACTGACTTTGTATCTTGTATCTCGTTGAACTCACATATTCTTAGAGGTAGAATATATAGATATTATTCCACAGGATCTTTCATAATCATGTTGTTTGCAAATAAAAGTTAAATTCTGGAGCTCGGTTTATTTGACTGTCTGAAACTCCAAAAGATAGCTTTTCAATGACTAGAAAAGTGTCCAAACTTTGGTAGGGGGTGGGGAGGAAATCCCTGGGAAAAAATCACTTTAATCGCACAAGTTGAGATAGCAACGTTTCCACCTCAGAGTTTTATTTCCTTTTCTTACAAGGGGTGGCGGCAGGCTGTATCACGGTGTGGCGATGGGATGCCATCATCAGGAAACCGTGGCGGCTGTGCTGGGCATGGTTTCCCTCCCCACGCCCCTCCTCCTGCATGGCGCCAGGGCCGGCGAGAGCCTCAAGGAGCCAGCGTGCCCGGGAGTGAAGCAGACGTTCTCGTGCATCTCCACCCTCTGCGATCCAGAGAGTCACCATAAATGTCTGCCGGTATGATCTCCCTCGGCCTGGTAAACAAACTTGGGATTCCACATGTGACTTCTCAAAGAGCTCTCAATTACATCTTCTAAAGAGCTTCAGGAAGTGGGGCTGTCAATAGCATTTTTCCCACCGCACAAGAGGCACATGAAAAGGTCTCAATTACAGGAGACTGACGGTCCAACAATCCCAAATACACGGCAGCGCTTGAAATGTAAACACCAAAGCCCCTTGTTTAACAGGGAGGCCGCACCCAGTTCACCAGGTTTATGGCTCAATTACTGAAGTGCACAGAAACAAGGAACACATCACCTGATGAAAGTCTTGATGGGGGCTTGGGTTTAAGATGTATTTCTGCCACCTTCTGATTTTTCTCCATTCTGTAACCTTATACAGTTTGACTAAGGTCCTCAGTCACATCGGTGGTATCGACTGCTAGGATCTGTTTGAAGCTCATTACTGCCTCCATCACAAAAGTCAAGTAATAATTTTCACACTAGTGTTTCTGGCCAGTGGTTTCAGACACGACTTCTTTATTATGAGGCAGTGAAACTATATACAAGTATGCGTTTGTGTGTATTACACATATATAATTTTTTAACGGAGAAATAACTCCAGAGCACTCTGCTGCCATTCTATCAAATGCAAGGCAAGTGATTGCTGAGTTCCCAATTATGTTCAACCTTAAATCACACTGTTTGGTCTGGTTGTATATCCAGCCCTACAGGGAGTTGTGCGAAGGCATATATTTGGCAAGCTTTCAAACCACGGCTACAAAACATGTGCTGAAGAAAAGGATTCAAAATATTAAGAAAGCAGTCGTTTATTTTAGAAAGCCTGCTCACGTGAGACAATAAGCTGCCTCCCAGAATAGGCTCCATCCATCAGGAAAACACTACAACCCAGCACACACTGGCTGGAGCCTGCCTCTCAGCAATCACGCCGCATGATTATTATTTATCATCCGTGGTGCATCTCAGATGGGCAAGCAGGCTGCGCACATTTCCACGGAGACAGCAGCGCTGCCGGGGGCAGCAAACCGTCCCCCACCCTGAAGAAGCACTCGAGGTACAGATGACCTCACGGACCCTACAGGAAGGACTGCCTGGTCTGTCCTACAGATCCACACGAAAGCACGCTGCAGGCATCCGGGCTCATGGAGGGGATGGAAGGAAGGAGAACCTTGGTGCTCCGTATAGATCATCCACTTCACCATTAGAAAGATAATAGTTCAAACAAAGCAAACCAGGGGATCCACGTCAACCAGGCACCTGTTTGGAGGTCTGCTATGTGCTGAGAGGGCGGGAAGCCGGTCTAGGAATCAGGCACGCTGAGCCAGCTAAGCTTGGCCAGCTGAAGCGAAAAGGAGATTCCCCTTGAGATGAGAGTCGGGAAAATCCCTTTCCAGAGTCTTTCCTGAACTCTTCCCTGGAAACTGTGTGTACCATCCTGAGGGGCCAACTCACAAGCCAAAGCTAATGCCATGCAGGAGAACTGCTCCCCACTGCTGGCGCATTTTCTCCCTGTCGAAGGGGCTTTCACTTGTCGCCTGAAGGGCAGAATCTTTAAGCCTCATCATCACTACAAGCTGAGGAATGGGCAAAAGATGGGTCTTATAGAGTATACACAGTAATTCATTTTCTCTAAGTCAGGACACCCTGAAATTTAACAAATATTTAAGTTTCTCAACTAACTTGAAATATTTAATGAGTCAAACACAGTCTCAAGACAAGGAATGTAAAACCCCACTGCAGCGGCTGAACCGCTGGAATCTCAGCTTTCCTAAGGCAACAACTTTGGATTTGTGGGGCTCTTCAGATACCACTAACCACAGCATCCGCAGTGAAGAGGAAAGTTACGGACGGCTGGTTAGCCAGAAATTTCTGCAAATATCTTCGCCACAAAAGGAAAAGACCAGAAAAAGAAAACCAAGCAATTTACAGGCAGGAAATCATTTTGGCTTTTTTAAGGCTGGAAAAGGAGATGGGAACAATAGTAAATGGGCGCTTGTCCCTTGCTTACACACAGTGCCAGTAAAATGCAACCAGGATGTCCTTTCAGAGGGGCAACCTCACTTCAGGCTGGACCAGTGTGCCCTGGTTTGTGCTCAAGCAATCACACAGTAACTACCATAGACACTGTGCGTGTCCACCACACATCAAGCATGCCTGCTAATCACTCGCGCAGGAAGTCACTGCTCTTGCTCTTCAAATACTTACCAGCCAGGAGTGTATGGGAGTCTGTTTCGAATATTTAGTTGACCAAACCAGCACCTTAACTTCAAAAGCAACCAACCAAAAGGACCAAATCAGAAAAGATACACAATTCAGGGGTATGCACTAGACAGCTTCTCACAGCATCTGTTAGAGAGGAAAATGGCTCCCAGGAAAGACGGAGTTTCCAATAACTAGGAAACCAATGACTGATAACGTCCTCCAAGCTCTTCTCTCTGCCCCCAGCCAGCCCTACACACACCCCAGGTCACCAGCTCAGTTATCAGGGGAAATGACCTACAGTTGCCCACTTCTTACACACAAGACCTCCCATAAGCTGCTTGGAACCAATTTTCCAGCCCTATCTAGCCACCCCCACTGCACACGTCTCTGGCTCCGGCCGGCCAGACCCTCTCTTGACTCTTGCCTGTCTTCATCTTGCTTGTTCCCTCCAGCTTGAGCCTGTTCTCTAGCCAGGCAAGTGGGGGGCCAGGCAATCAAGACACCATGCCATGGGTGGCACGAGGCTCCAGTCACACACGAGAAAAGGGCAGGGGGGATTCTCTTAAATCCAGTCTAATGAACTGGTGATCAATCAAAAGCAATGCAAATGCTCCAGCTCAAGGACTCTGTCCCTAGGTGTCGGTTCTAAGAAGCTCCGTTTCACTATAAAATAACTGAGAAGTTGGTGTTTTTAGTGAAACAACCCAACACCGTAACAACGTCCTGATAAAGATAGCAGCAAGAATGGAAGGTTGTACAGTGGAACTTCTGCTGAGCAGACAGGTCTCCTGAGTTCTACAACCCAGTCCCTAAACCAGCATATTTGAGACCAAAGTAAATGCCCTGACGGACAGCTTGCAGTGGCATATCATATTTGAGATGGCCGTGAGTTGGAAATGTGATCCTCTTCTTTCCTTAAGAAAGTTGAACACGAAGGGTTCAATTCACTTCCAAACATCCTCATCAACTTCCCAGCTATCTATAGCTTCACCACATTTTCCTCCTAAAAATTTGGGATGTAGCCAAGAGGAGAACCAGAGAAGCTCAAAGCTACTCACCAAAGTTTCGACTTCTGCAAATACTGGTATCTTTAGGAGAATAGTCCCCTAGCCCCAGAAAGAATGTGGAACATAGAAAGTGTACCCATCACTGTCATAAGAAAGATGCCACAGGGGCAATCACAGAAAATGAGGTCTAGCTCTCAAGCTGGGTGTGGGTGAGTTCGAATTCATTCTCTAGCAAGGTAAGGCACCACCCCAGCAAGGAGGCAAAACCCCCACTGCTGAGCTCCCACTGAACCAAGAGCACTGGGAATACTGACCTTTCATCTCACTCAGGGAGCCATGAGAGCAAGGTCCCCGACTCTCGTGGGACATGGGCTGAACCATGTCCACAGCCATTCATTGACCCCAAATGTCAACTTTCAATGCCAAAAGGCAAGGTTTAGAGTGGTGTTTCCCAAACAGCTCCAGAAACCACCTGGAGACGACAAGAACTTCAGGACCGTCCGTCTGGGTGCCCAGTTCCACCAGGTCAGCCCCCTCCTTGGACGTGAGTGCTGTCCAGGACTCCTCTTCTGCATTCATCTAATCAGTGGCAACCTGTACACTTACAGGAACCTGTAGCTGCTGAGAATACAACTGAGGAGACAGACTAGGTCCCTGCCCTAAAAGAGCTCACGTTCTAGAGGGCTGGGGAGGAGAGCAGAGAAAGGCAAAGGAATACAAGAGACAATTTCAGACAGTATAAATGCTACCAAAACACGCCACATGACAGAGTGACGGAGGACTACGCTAGCGTGGGCTGTCTGGGAAGGGCCTCCCTGAGATGACATTTGAGGTGAGACCTGAGTGGCACGAAGAAGCTGGCACACAAACACAGAGTGGGGGGGACAGTACCCCATGGGGAGAAAACTGCAGAGGAGAAGCACACGACCGGGTGTGTTCCAACTGTGGGAAGGGTCGATGCGCCCAGAGGAAGAGCACACGGTACAGCCTGAGAGCTGTCGCAGGGACCAGGCCACACAGGCCAAGTGCACTCCAAATGGGTAGAAAGTCACTGCAGAGTTTTGAAGCAAGCTAGTGACCTCACCCAGGTTATATTCTTCATAAATCACACTGGTCCCTGTACAGGGAGCCAGACTGGCAACAGGAGTCCAGATAGGAAGAGGGGTCAGACGTCCAGGCAAAGAAAACGAGGACAGCCCGGACTCGGGAGGCACCAGCAGAGATGCACACAGCGGGGCACATGTGAGAAGGAAAAAGGGACTTACAGGTGGGTCCCACTTGTGGCAGGGGACAAAAGGCAGAATCAAGGACATACCTGAGCTTCCGGCTGGAGGTACTGACTGCTCAGTCTGGACGAGGAGACACTAGTCTTTATTTTCACAAACATCCTCCCAGGCTGTTTTTACCAACACTGAACTTCAACCTCACCAGACACCATTGAACCACGGACAGAGAATGCCCTACCCGCTCCAAAACTGAAAAGCGAATTTAGGAACTAATACCTACAATCCTGCTTCCAAATGAAAGGTTTGTGAGCTCGGCCTAGGGGACAGCTTGCAAGCATCTCCAAGCAGCTGCCTGAGCTACCTGCCTGCTCCCACGACATCACATCACCCTCCCTCCGGAAAGGTTTCCTTCCCCTGGCTTTGCAAAGGCCCTCCGCATGAAGCAGCTGCTCACAGAGCTTTTCAGCTTTACCAGACTTTTTAAAACAGATACTTTTTCTACCCTGCGTTTGTCACCATGTAAAATGTTGTGCTAGTTAGCAGTAATTATGTAAATGCAAGCAGCCATTTCTAGTTTTAAAAGGGAACCCCATTTAGCATTCTCACGTCCTGAAATGTTTAAAATAGCTAGTCCAGTGATGTTTTCACTTTATTCAAACTGTTTGTGTGGATTTAAATACAGGTTCAGCAGAAACCAAAGCAAGTCAAACATTTACTTTCTATTAAACATCTAAATCAGAAGATTAAAAACCTATTTTACATTTAACAGAAAGAAGCCGTCACATCAGCAGAGCAGCAATGGCTTCACCGTATTTACTGCCAAGCGTGGCTGATGTTCGAGAGGCAATCAATTTAGGAAGGGAGGGATGGATTTCTTTAAACTCTTCAAAAGGGGACAAATACATTTGAGCAAATCTTTTAATTATAGTATCTTCCAAAGAACCTACAAAAAGCCTTTATTCCTTCCAAACTTAATGCGTTGTAAAGGCAACTCTTGCTCCTTAATGCCACATGAAATATGCAGCATAGCATAATTAAATGTTATTCCATGCTATTTTTATAGGGTTCACAGAAATAGAGGGTGGCATCACCTCTGAAACAAACTTCCAGCAACTTTGCATTCACCGTGAATGGTTGGTTTTCAAAACTGAACTTAGAATGCAAAACCTATTCCAAAAGTCTGTTTCAGTCCAGGACAGATGGGCAGGTATTAAAAAGATAGGCTCATTCATATGTCACAACCAACCTTCAAATAAACAATTGCCCCAGTTCTCCGCTTGCTTCACTGTGCTTGCCACCAGGCGCCTCTGGGCACGGATCTTAATTTTCAACATGCAAATACTGGAGCCTGTCTTATTTTTCAGTGTGAATCTATCTGGTGGGGAAAGAAAACAGAATGGAAAAAGACAAGGAAAAAAGTGCCCGTAGCTGAAAGAAATTTATAATTTGAATGAATATTTGGATAACTGGATGTTTTGTGGGGAGCAGGCTTGAGGTTTTTGGTCATTATTGTAAATTACACAACTAAAGTCTTACTCTTCTTTCCAGTCAATGTCAGAAAACCCCAAGTGAACACAAAACACCCCCTTCTCAGACTGACGACTCAGGTTACAGACCCACCACTCCGAGAGGGAAGCGGTCACCATCTTGGGCAACCCACAGCCAAGTCCGCCAGCCAGAGGAAGCCCAGCAGCCCCTAGTCTAACCTCCTCGGGGTCCATCCCACAGCACTCCCCCTGATGGGACACGGCCTGTCATGACACGCAACTTCCCCACGACATGTCCGTGAAGCTAAAACTTCATTCTGAATTCTGCCCACATCAGCAGGGCTGATCTCAGACGGCTGGTTACCCAGCCGGACAGCACCATCTGTTTTACAACTTCCTAAAAGGCACAACCTGAAGAGGATAATCAAAGCCACAGCGAAGATTCCTCCCAGGTGACATCCGGAGCTGCTGCAAGGGAGCAGCACACCCACCCTCGCTAGAGGCCATGAGGGAAGCCACCAGGGATCCACCCTGGCTGTGGCTCCAGAATTCTGAGGGGCCAGGCAGGAACCAGGCAAGCACTTGGACATTTTGTCAGCTTAAGAAAAAAAAGAAAAAAGATGGTTCTTTAATGAGACTCTTAGAACTTGAAAAGATTAAAACATATCTTAATTCTTCCACTTGGCTTTGTAGCTTGGTCTATGTTACTGATTAAAAAAACAAAAGAAAATCACCCACCAAACTCACCCAAGTGGGCAGTGAGACTTAACCGTCTGGGCATGAGTGCCACCACAGGCAGCAGCACATGGCTTCCTCTGAACTCACCTTTTCAGACAGGTTAAGTGAGATGCTGTGAGAAATGGAGACCTAACCACAAAACAAACAAACGATGACAAAATTAAATTTTATACCACAAAAATAGATATGAGAATTTATATAAAAGCACCTTATTTGCAAAAAAAAAAAAAAAATTTTTTTTTTCCTTAGGAGACTCATTTCTGTTTTCTGATTTTGTGTAAGTAAGATGTTCTGCTGGCTTTTCAAGAACCTGGTCCATTTATCACTTTTTCGAACTACATCATTTTCTGACTCAAATATCTCTGTGGTTCGTAAAAATAAAAAAATAAATAAAAAGTCCTACGTGTCTCCAGTGCCAAGGTTCCCTACAGCACAATACACAGCCCAAAGATCACACACAGGACACCGCCTCAAAGTAGGCTGCAGGCACACCCGGGCACAGACCTCGACTTTCCCTGACGGCCCAGGATGGTGAGATTCTGTTAAATCAAGCCTATAGTGCTGATCTGATAATATTCAGGAAGGATCTGCGTTGAAACAAAATATATAAATTGTCAATCAGGTATCAAAAAATGTGCATATTAGAAGCACAAATATGATCACTGGGATGGCACTTAGCCAACATAAAAGAGAGAAAACAGCATTTTCAAAGCCACATTATTACAGGAGTGCTGGAGGAGGCCTGGGTGAGAAGTGTTCAGTCGTGTGTAGAGTGGCTCTAATGAACTCGGCCTCCATCAGTCACCCCCTGGCCTCCGTTACTTCATCCAGGTACACGAAAGGGGAGTGACAAAGTTCTCCCTACCTATCTCTCAGGGTTAAGAAACCAAATGAGATGTTGTCTGAAATCATTTTCTTAGATTATAAAGGTAGATACAATGTGAGCTGCTACTGTTTTTTTATACACTAATTACAGACTATATATTAAAACTAGCTGGTGGGCTTTTGATTAGGAAGCTATGTCAGTTCTTTTTGTATTTCCAAATGTAAGAAATGTTTTTGGGGTTTGGGGGAGGGGGGTTGGAATATGCACATTTCTACCCTGACTTAAACTGTGGCGGTGTGAGATGTGGCCGGGGTGCCAATGTGCCTCGGTAACACGCTGACGCCAACCGCCTGCCTCATCTCCCCTATGGGTGCACAGCTCATTAACTTCTTCAACGGGGAAACTGTTTAGGTGTTAAGATCCTGGAAAATCAAAGACTACTCTATTGTCAAGTGGTCACAGACACGGACCAAGGTAAAAACAGAAGGATGATCTGGAAGCAAATGGCACATCTTCAGCAAAATTCAGGTATTTAGGCAAATATTTCAGCCTTAGCCAAGTGCTAAATTGGCACTTTAAGCCAAATGTGATCAAAGATCACAGGGATTATACATGAAAAGTATAAGGAAACCTGGTCATATCAAAGTGAGGCTTGCAGGAGAAACTAGGTAAGGGGACTGTGCAAACTCTGTACCACCTTTGCAACGTGGCTGTAAATATAACATTATTCAAGATTAAGACTTCATTTTAAAGGAGGGAGGAACTTGCTTTGGGGAAGAGAAGGAAAGAAACACGTATGTAATAGCAATCTGCACAAAGCTTACAACTCTCTCACACACGAGCTCATTTCCACCACACAACTGTCTCCTGACGTAGGTTCGAAGCAGCAACAGCCAGATCGCACAGCTAAAGAAACTCATAAAAGACATAGCGACTTCCCAGGGTCCCACAGCTTTTCAGAGGTGGGAATGAGATGCTGTTTCTGGCCTGCCTGACCCCAAAGCCCCAAGAGTAAGCGAGTCTGGCCAAAGGACCCAGGCTTTGGGAAAGGTGGGGCCTGCCCTGCAGGGAAGATCTAAATGTACCACAATGCCCACCTACTTCCAATCCACTGGGTAGGTTTGTCTCAAGTGGCACCACTGAGTCACCCAAAGGCCATCAATCCAAGAAGTGAGTGGTCCCCTCTTCAAAAGGCAAATTAAGAGATGCATCTAAAAATGGATGTCCTGATCCCCCTTCGAAAATCTTAACGTTGGTATACCTTCCTCCAGTAAATTCACCTGAAAATCCTCTCACCCGGAAATTCATCCTAGCCCACACTGCTAAAGAAGTCTCCCCATAAGGCTGTTACTAGTCACCTCCAGGGCCATGGCTTAATGGACGAGCGCACTGACGAGCACCCAACACATGAAAAATAAACTACAGATGGGCATAAATCAACCACTGCAGACCTTTTCAAAATCCACCAAAAAGAAAAGCTCTCAGAAAAGAACCAATTACAAGAAGACTCCTCCTCAGAAGAGTTTCCTTTAGAAGGCTCAACGGGTCAGTCCCTCTCTGCCTGATGTCCTCTGTGTGCCACCAGAGGGCACTAACTCATGTAATCACTCTTGAAAAACTTCTGTCACATTTTAAACTGCAGGAATGTTGAATGAAAACTAGATTTCAAATCAATGAAGCGCTAGGTACGTAATTCTGACAACGGCTTTAAGCATCTGTTGGTCATAAATCTCAACTGAATTCCAGAAAACTTAGAAGTACACAAACACAGCAACAGGGCATGCTAAAAAAAAAAAAAAAAAAAATTAAAAAAAAGTAAGTCAATCGAATCTTCGGATTTTTTAAAATAATGTATTTCAAAATACAACTAAGAGTTACATATTTGCTCCCGCATCTCTTGGCTCTAGGCCTATCATCTGGGTAACCTGTCCAAGGATCTCATACATGGCACACATAAGGGCCCAAAGAAAAACGTTTCAGGATCTTCCTCGCTCTGAAAGCCACTCCTGACTGAGTTAAGGTGGACATTCACCACATTAAATTACAGTTCAGTTTATGATGCATGATTAAGACATGATTTAGTCTTTTGTACTAAAATCCGTGTAAGAGATAAAGGGCACACATTTCCTAGTGCTCACTACGCCCTGGGTTGCTATTCTGAGCACATTACACTTATTTAATACTCACAACATCCCTCGGAGAGGCTGTAAAATTCTATTTTAGTAAAAAGTTCAACCTTGCATTTCTTGAGCGCAATCAAGAATTTTTCTTTACATTTGTATCCTCCACTGATGATTTATTTGCCCACAAAACCATAAATGCAGATGTGTGAGTTCTGCCTCATTAACCAGCTTCTGCAATTATTTCTTCACCCCAGAAAATTCACACTTCTTATACGTTCATGGGAGGATAAGATTACATAATCAAAATAGTTCAGTGGTGAGTTTAATGAAAAATGCATTATGCCCTGAAAGGTTTTTTTGTTTTGCTTTGTGGTACATAAAAACCTGCTCTTTGCTTTTCACACTTTATTTAAAAGGAAGTGAAACATACTACTGATTTCATCAGAAATGTTGGGTACCTCACTACATGACATAAACTTCAAGCTCAACTGGGCCTTTGGTTTTCCCGGTTTTAGGTGATTCTTTCAGTGTGCAATGAATAACTGAAGTTCACAATGAAAGGAACACAATCTGACAAATGCAGTACACTATTCCTGAGAAGCTGAAGTTCTTTCACCAGTTTGGCTCAACTTAGTGCCCCGAATAAACTCACCTTGAGATAACAGCCTACATCAAAGGATACAGTTTCCCTGGGTTTTGACCTTTGTATTAAAAACAAACAAACCAATCCTCCTTGAAGGTTCTCAAGAACATGTGGGTACTGTGGCCGACACCAGCACGAAAGGAATAAAGAGGGAGCAGCTGCAATGTGTATTCTAGAACAGAAGCACTTCCGTTAGTTCCATTAGAATAACTGCCTCTGTGTCTTTGTTAATGCCCCTTTGACCTAGGAAATATTCTGGTTTATCTTGTTTTCTTGATGCCAAAATCTATTTTTTTTTAATTATTAAGAAAAGTCAAAAAAATATCTACTTTCTACCTATTTTTATTTTTCATTGCTTCTTTCTAGACTCTCACTAGATGCCTTGATATTAAAATAAAGGAGTTTGTTTTATTGCTTTGCTTTCCTGGGCTTCTCGGGTATTGAGTTTTTACAAGTGGAGGGTTTGTGGCAACCCTGTGCCAAGCATGTCTATTGGTGCTATTTTTCCAACAGCATTTGCTCACTTTGTGTCTCTGGGTCACATTTTGGTCATTCTCGCAGTATTTTAAGCTTTTTCATTATTATTATATTTTTAAGGTGATCTGTGATCAGATGTTGCTGCTGTCATTATTCTGGGATGCCACACACCACATCCGTGTAAGATGGCAAACTTTACTGATCAGTGTCGGGTGTGTCCTACTGCTCCACTGACCAGCTGTTCCCCTGTCTCTCTCCTCCTCAGGCCTCCCTGGTCCCCGAGACACCACAATATTGAAATCGGGCCAGCTAACAACCCTACGATGGCCTCTAAGTGTTCAGGTGAAAGGCAGAGCCCATGTCTCTCACTTTAAATCAAAAGCTAGAAACGATTCAGCTCAGGGAGGAAAGCATGTTGAAAACCGAGACAGGCTGAAAGCGAGGCCTCTCCTGCCAAACAGCCAAGTTGTGCCTGCAAAGGAAGAGCTCTTGAAGGAAATTAGAAGTGCTACTCCAGTGAACATAGGGGTAAGAAAGCAAAACAGCCTTCGTGCTGAAATGGGAAAAGTTCTAGTGGTCTAGACAGAAGAGCAGACCAGCCCCAGCATTCCCTTCAGCCAAAGCGTCATCCAGAGCGAGGCCCTCACTCTCCAGTTCCTGAAGGCTGAGAGAGGGACGGAGCTGCACTAGAAAGGTCTGAGGCCAGCGCAGGTGGGTTCATGAGGTTTAAGGGAAGCCGTGCTCATCACAGGAGCGCACGAGGGGAAGCAGCAAGTGCTGACACGGGAGCGGCGGCAAGCTCTCCAGAAGATCTAGCTCAGAGGATTCCCGACGGCACCGACACGAAACAACAGATTTTCCACGGACACGAAACACCTGCTGCTGGAAGGCTTACCTCGCTTTTCCACAGCTGGAGAGGAGAAGTCAGCCCCCGGCTTCCAACTTCCAAGGACAGGCTGCCTCTCCTGTTGGGGCCAATGCTCATTTGCCATGGTGCGAATTTTCGAACTACGCTAAAGAACTGGCTACATTTACTCTGCCTGTGCTCTACGAATGGAACAGCAAAGCCTGGTGACAGCACATCTGTTTACAACATGGTTTGCTGAGTATCTTAAGCCCGCTGTTGAGGCCTACTGCTCAGGAAAATAGATCCCTTCCAAAATAGTACTGTTCACTGACAATGCCTATGGTGACCCAAGAGCTCTGACGGAGATGTGCGAGGAGACTAATGCATGCTAACACAACATCCATCCTGCAGCTCATGGATCAAGGAGTCATTTCAACTTCCAAGGCTTACTATTCAAGAAATACATTTCATAAGGGGATAGCTGCCCTAGATACGAATTCCTCCGATGGATCTGGACAAAGTAAAGTGAAAACCTCTGGGAAGGATTCACCATCTAGATGCCATTAAAAACATTCATGATTCATGGAAAGAGGTCAAAATATCAACACGAACAGGAGTTTGGAAGAAATGCACTCCCACCCTCATGGATGACTTTGAGGTGTTCGAGACTTCAGTGCAGGAAGGAACTGCAGGTATGGTGGAAATAGCAAGAGAACTAGAATTAGAAGTGGAGCCTGAAGATGGGACCAAATCCCTGCAATCTCATGATAAAACTTGAACAGATGAGGACTTGTTTCTTATGGACGAACCTCTTAAAGAGAGAATCTGCTCCTGGTGGAGACTACTGAAATGACAACAAAGGATTCAGAATATTACATAAACTTAGTTGATAAAGCAGTGGGAGCATTCGAGGGGACAGAGTCCAATTTTGGAAAAAGTTCTACTATGGGGAAAATGCTATCAAACAGCATCGCGTGCTAGAGAAATTTGTGAAAGGAGGAGTTGATCTATGCAGCAAACTTCATTGTTGTCTTGTTGTAAAAAATCACAGCCACCCCAACCTTCAGCACCCACCACCCTGAGCAGTCTGCAGCCACTGCATATAGATAAGACCCTCCACCAGCAAAAAGGTCACGACTCATTGAAAACTCAGATGATGGTTAGCATTTTTCAGCAATATTTTTTAAGATATGTACATTTTTTTAGACATAATGCTATTAACACATTTAATAGAGCAAAAAATAGTGTAAACTTAACTTTCATGTGCACCGGAAACAAAAACATTCATCTGACTCACTTTATTGTGATACTCGCTTTCTTGCAGTGGTCTGGAACCAAAACTGCAAGCTCTCCAAGGTACACCTTATTCCAGAGACAGGACTCCTGTCTCTCCTACATCTGTTTCCTCTGCTTCTTCATCAGGAGGCATGGCTACCAGAACAGAGCGTAAATTTGTAATTCAATATTCTAAAGCCCTGATTTGCTCCGGCAATTCAAAAACACCCCATGCTGCTCATTTCAATCATAACAAAATTTTTATATTTACCCCCAAGTTTCACTGTTTTATCATTTTAAAAAGTTATCTATAAAAGGCAAATTAAAAGCAAACATTCAGAAAGGACACCACATCAGGTGACCCATTTATGCACTCACAGCATTTATTCAGACTCTCCCCACACAGTGAAGACAGGAACAGCACAGAGGCCCTGCCCTCGTGGGGCTTCCATTCCTGTAGGACAAAGACAGCCACCAATACATGACCCTACCACCACTCTGGAGATGAGTGCTCTTAGGAAAAGAGAAGCTTGCAAAGGGGACGGAGAGTGGCATCTGGGCACGAGGACAATCGCCGAGACCTCCGTGACCAGGTGGCACGTGGGCAGAGACCTGCTCTCCCACAGCCAGGTCAGACTGTGGATCTCTCGCGTAACAACTGTGGGTAAGGCAAGAGTGGGGCACTTTCATCTACTTTATTTTCAGTAACATTCAGTTCAAATTAATTTTGGATCTTAAGTGCAAGCACTTCACTAACAGAATTATCTTGGAGCCAGACATGGGGCTGCAGGATGGCAAGATCCCCCTACGAGTTCTGCCAGCTCTGAGTCCAATGTGCCAGCCCTCGCGGCTCCAGCTCTGTGGGTCCCTCTTCTTGCTGCGCCCATGAACAAGTGTGTGGTGAGAGCCTGAAATAAATAAGTGTAAAATGGGTCAAGACCATCGCTTCTATTTCTGTTTTTAACTGAAGAAAATGTGCCCCATTTCCAGAGGCAGAGAGGAGGAGACATCTGAATAAAGACAAACTACGGTTTGTATAAACACACACATGCCTGCACATGTGTATGTAGACGTATAAATGTACCAGACACACTACTCACATATATATATCCACACAGATGACTCACTTCCCTACGGTAACTCAGCCTTTTTACAATCATTACAGTGTAACTTTTACTGGTTGCAAGATGTATCTTTAAGAGGCCACAAGAGTTTTTTAAGGGATCGAATTAAAAATTAAGGGTTCAAAGATGATCAAGGTTCAGATTCAATTAACACTAATTTTAGGAGAATTTTCTACTGACTATGCATATTCAGTAGACTACTTAAGTTTTTGTTTTCTTTTTTCTACCACGGCATCCCCAAGGAGTCATTATGTACAATCAGCTCTCTAATTCAGATTAGCGTGTCTAAGTACATATTGATGCAACAGGACACAATGCTTCGAGAGGCTCCCCTGCTGGACACCATTAGGTGAAGCACGGGCCTGAGAAGGCGGACTGCTCAAACTGAATCCCCAGCACCGCCACTCGTCCCTTCAAGCAGCTTCACAGGTTAGAGGAATGCAGTATTTCAAAGGAACACTGAATGAGTAGGACTAACATTTCCTTCATTAGGTAAGATCCTAAGAAGCTACAGGTGACTTCCACAGTGGCCCTTGAACCACCAAACGCACACTGACGCGGAAGGAAGCCGCAGAAGGTCTGTTCTTTCTGATCTGTCTCACTTACCTCCCCTTGCTTAGATGCTAAGAGGGGAAGAGCCATTTTAAAGTGAGTGATTTTGGGTAAAATACTGAACACCATGCTAATGAATCTTTGAGGGGAAGCTGGAAGCTGGGTGCAGAGGGAGGACGCTAATTTGTTTTTCTACTATGGGAATGATTTCCAACCAAACCTCAAATTGATGCAACAGAAGCATGACTAGTGAACTTCCGTGGAACCAGATACTTATGAAAGAACCATCACATTCAAGCATGTGTCCAATGCAGAGAGGCAGCTCAGTTTCACAAGCCTCGAGGATGGTGCTAAAAAGGACACATCATAGAAAGAAAAGAGCTGTGGGCTTCTTACAAAGGAAGTCCTCACATGTATGATCTATTCCCCTAGCTGTTACTCAATTAAATAATTAGTTAAGACACCAGAACAACAAACTGAAGATTTCAAGGCGATCAATGGTAAATTACATTTTTTAAATATAAAATGTGACTGTCTCTGTGGAATCAGACAGCAGCTTCTGACTTGTTTTCTGCATATTTGCTTTCTGCCACCCAAATTTTAAGAACTACATAAACGAAAAGAGTATTTATTCTCTTCCCCCAAAACAACTAAGTTTACCTTTTTGGCTTGAAGGTGCGTTACCCCACCATCCCTTCCCCTTTTACCCAGCCACATTCATTCACTAACAGCCATGCACACATGCTGGGCTGGCCTCTAGGGAAAGAGAAATCAGTAAGGTCTAGCACCTGCCCTGAGGAGCTCATGGTTTAGGGGACTAAAAACACCAATAAAGAGACAAATTACAATATGCTATGGCAAGGGTCCTCAGAGGAACACGGAAAGCAGTGCCCATTAAAAGCGAGCCAGTAGGACAGGCTGTGCAGAAAGGGCACATGGAGAAGTGACATCCGGGCTGGCCTCCAGAAAGAGACTGTCTGCCAGGCACAAAACCAGGAAGGGGCGGGAGCAGAGGAGGAGGCCAGGGCTGGGAGAGCGTGTGGGGGAGGTTGTATCTGTCCGTGAACACCTCCACTTGCATGCAGAGATGGGCGTTCTGAGTTAATGAATGCTTTATTAATAAAGGCAAATCCAGATGCCAACCCAGAGAAGCATTCAGAGAGCTGGCTTGCACACAGGTTCTAGGACAAGGGAGGGCAAGGAAAGGCTTGCCCACTACCGAACAAGCATCTGCTTTGGTGAGGGTTACGCCTGCCAGGGTGGATCAAGTTTCAGTGTCAGCAGTAAATTTCTGAAGGAATAAAGTACAAGTTTAAATGTTATGCTCTGGATTTTTTTGAGGCAAGAATTATACCAAGAGCATGGTAGTGACCCAGATCTAAATAAAAAACAATGAACAAATGTCAAAGCACTCACTTCCCTAGTCTTCTAGACACACTGACCTTCACTTTCAAAGAAACTAGAATTGTGTGTGGACCACATTAAGTAATCATGCTAACAATGCTTTTAAAAAGCTAATGCTTTGGTTCTCTTATATAACATGTGTTATCATTTACAAGTGGCATGGTAAACTAGCTCTTCTTTTGTTGGAATAAATTCCAGTCCATTCGTCATAAAGATTTATGTGTGAAGGAGTGACTTTAAAAGCAAACCAGCATTTAGTGGAGACAAAAACCTCAAAACAAACTGCAATAAAGCCATCAACGTTCTTTAAATTTCTTGCTTAATTTCCAGTTCTTAGCGTTCACCCACTTATCTATTAGATAAACATTTTAATTAGAATAAAGAGAGTTTAAGAAAACTTATGTAGTGAGCACGTTTCCTTATTACTAAATTGTGTCTACTGAGTCTTCTTTCACACGAGCACGCTGGTGCCAGAAGGACATTGTATTTACAGAGGGTGCACAGCTAGTGACCAGTAAATGCTGTGACACCCTCATGGAACTACTTAAGTCCGGACGTTAACAAGACAAACTACCTAGACCCCACATCCTCGTGACATTAGTTCATACGAAATGAACAAGCAATTATTCCTTCAAAACAGAGGTCATCCAAGAACACAAGGTTCACAAATCCATGGCTCAAAACAGACTCTTCCTAAATATTGGAGCTGGTAGGATTTTTGAGGACTTTCTTTTTTTTTTTGGTTAATCTTAATAATCTTAATATAACAGGAAACTAAAGAGAAGCTAAAATAATTTAAACTTGATAAAGGTACAGAAGGGGAGTATCCATGCATCTTTTTCCCTGGGGCTCATTATCTGTATGGAAAGTAGCAAGACCATGTGAGTGGCCTGAGGCGTTCCTGTTTATCCTCTCAAAACAGTTTAATTTTCCTGGCCTACAAGGCTAAAAACAGCTTCTGACCTCATCATCAATTTTTATTAATCTTTAAAGACACACTGTGGATCCAAACCAAATATATAAATTTATCTATGTAAGTTGTTATACACACACACACGTAACAGAGCAAGCGTGCACATGCCATATATATATATACATATATATATACACACATACATATAAATCTTCTACACAGTAAAAGGCTGACCATGCCTGCCCTTTCAAAAGCATCAGATGAGGACAGGCAGGTTTTGCATGCTGCTGCTTCTACCACATGGGACAGCCTCGAAGCTACTAAACGCTGACTTCTGTAGGGATTCAAACACATTTAGGATGAAGTATAACTAACATTTGAGGTATGTGAGGATTATGCCAAAATAAAGATAGAATCTAAAGATACAACAAAATAAACATAAGAATCTAAAGGGTATTTTTTTCCTGGGGGTGGGGTGTGTGTGGCTGTAATGAGCTGCCCACATGGAGTTAGTATTTTCATTAGTGAGTCAATGAAAAGCCTTGTGGATGAAAATAAAAACATGCCAAGTGAAAAGCTGCCATTTTTGGAAGATCTTGTCAAAATTATGGCCTTGTGTTCTGATACTTCACTGTGATTCAGAAATCTTGTCCCAAATCCATCATTCCAAGGAGGTACCACCACCTGGGTTTTAAATGAGGCAAGAGCAATCCCTCATAACCTCACGGATGCTTTGAGAAGTAGGACAGGATCAGGGTCAGGAAATGCTCCTTGGCAGGTAGAAGGTTAGAGCAGCAGCCACTGAGGCACAGATCCTACCAAGAGCCACAGCATGCCCCTTCTGCCTCTCCAACCCTGTTACTCTCATCAGGAGTCATAAGTGGTTTCAGATCCATGCAGACAATCCTTCCTAAACACTGGCCTGTTCCTTGACCCACTCCTCTCTAATACCCTTGAACCATACTTCCACGAGCATCCCCAACCTGTCCAAGATGGCAGCCATGAGCCACATGTGGATACTGAGCACCTGAACTTGTGTCTGGTCTGAATTAAGATATGCTGAAAGTATAAAACCCATATTGGATTTCAAAGACTTAGTACAAAATAAATGTAAAATATCTCAATAATTTTTATATTGATTGCATGTTCACATATTTTAGATATATTGAGCTAATAGATCATTAAAATTAATTTCATTTGTTTCTTTTTACTTCTTTAAAACATGGCTTCTAAAACATTCAAAATGACACATGTGGCTCACATTACATTTCTATTGGACAGCACTATCCTAGGCCTTGATGTTAACTACAACTGCATTCCTTCGATATCAAATACAAGCATCCCTCTCTTTGACTATCCCTACTCCAACCATTCCTTTTTTTTTTTTTAAGAGACAAGTTGGGTGGTCAGAGGGAGAAGGGAGAGAGAATCCGAAGCTGGCTCCACACCCAGAGCAGAGCCCAACTCAGGGCTCTATCCCAAGACACTGAGATCATGACCTGAGATGAAATCAAGAGTCAAGAGTTGGACGCTTAACTGACTGAGCCACCCAGGCACCATTCCTGATCCTATTCCTTCAATCCCCCTGTTGCCATGGCCTCTCACTGCCCTCATCTTCCTTGTGCTTCCCTTTTGCTGCCCATCTGTCTTAGAGTATATGATCCTTCATCACACCAACGCTCAGCTCCCTTGCCCCTTCCCCCGCCAGCATTCCCAGGGCAAAATCCCAATCCCAGGTTAAACCCTACTCTGCCCCCTCACAGCCTACATTTGGGCAGCAGAAAGCAGAACTCTTCAAAAGCACCAACTCTGCTTCCTGTCCTCCCATTTCTGCTTGAACCAGCTGGGATAGGGTTTTTGTCCTCACCACTTCACTCATCCAGCTCATATCAAAGTCACCATTGACCTCCATGCTGCCAGGTCCACAGTCAATTCTCAGTCTGCATCTTACTTGACCTTTAGCAGCATTTGACACAGAAGACCACTCTCTCTGCTTTGAAACACATTCTTCCAAGAGACCTTGCTCTCCTGGCTTTCCTTCTCTGGTTGTTCCTTCCCATTCTCCTTTGCTTTCTTCTCCTCCTTCCTCTTAACACCACAGCATTCCATGTTTGAACACCTCTCCCTATCCAAATCCCCCTTAAGGATCCCATGCATCCCAGAGCAAGTAAGAACCTTCTAAATGCTGAAAACACTAAGAAGTCTGGCTTGAGCCTAGGCCTCTCCTCTAGATTACAATTCATATATGTGACTGCCTAGTCAACACCTCCACTTGGCATGTTAGAGTTAACACGTCCAAAACACAACTCTTGCTTTCTCCTCACCCTTTCATCCCAACCTGCGGCTCCCACGGGCTTCCCAATCTCAGCAAAGAGAAGCTGCATTCTCCCAGCTGCTCAGTGCAAAAACATTGGCATCCACCCCAACTCCTTGTATTTGCACACAACCTGTCAGCTCTTCCTCTGAAACACATCCAGCATCTGACCGTTTCTCACCACCCTGGTCCAGGCCACCACCAGCCCTCGCGACAGTCTACTCACTAGTCTTCTTACTTCCATCCCTACGGCCCTAAACCTAAGGGATCAGCGAACTTCTTAAAGGGCCAGATAGTAAATATTTTCGGCTCTGTGGGCCAGATGGTCTCTGTCGCAACCACTCAACTTGGCTGTTGCAGCTCAAAAGCAGACTCAGACAATATGCAAACGAATGATTGTGGCTCTATTCCAGTGAAACTAGAACTTAAATGGACACTGAAATTTGAATTACGCATAATTTTCATGTACCACAAATTATTATTCATCTTATTTTTTTCAACCATTTAGAAATACAAAAAACATCTCAGTTTGCTGGCTGCACAAAAACAGGTGGCTGGCTGGATTGGGCCTTCAGGGGATGGTCTGCCAACCCCTGCCCTAAACCGTTCTCTGCACTGCATTCAGGGTGATCCCTTAAATCATGGTGTCTTTCTGCTCAACAATTCTCGGGTGGCTTCCTTTCTCGTTCACTAAAATCAGAAGACCTCACCATGCCCCGTCAGACCCCGTGGGACATAGCCCCTGATACCTCATCCTACTGTTCTCACCAAACCCACTCAGAGCAGCCACACTGGCCTCCTCGCTATTCTCCTTTCTTCTCTTCTGCTACTGCCAAACCCACATGCACCCACCTGGGGGCCTTTGCTTCTGCTTTCCCTCTGCTTGGAATACTCTCACTCCAGATACTACCTGGATCACTGTGTCACTTCCTTCAAATCACTGTACCAGACACCTGCTCAAGTCACACTTTCTCAAACAGCACACACCTGCACACCCCCGGGCCAACATCCAGGAACCCTCCCAACGGTTCACTTAGCTTCACTGCTCCTCATCACACTTAGTAGCATCAACGTTTCTGTGTTGGTGGAGAAATAAACAGATTAGGCTGTTGTTTAAAAGAGAAAATCGCATGGTGTGAAGAGCATGCACCCGGAGGCAGGTCACCGGGGTTGGAAGACCAGCAGCACGTCCTGCTGTGTGACACTGAGCACTTAACTGCTACCTCTCTGTACCTTGGTGTCCTCGCCTGCAAAACGAGGACAACAAGAGCACCTGCTTCCTCCCTGCTCTGAGGACTAACTAGTGAATAAATGTTGTCACATATAATCACTCAATTACTGTTACTTGTTTTTTGTTTGTTTATTGGCTGTGACCCCTCCCCACCCAACCAGAAAATAAGCTTTTTGAGGGGAATGGCCTTCTTTTGTTTACTGCTTTATTCCTGGTAACTAGGACAGTGCCTGCTACTAGGCATTCAATAAATATTGAACCAATGAGTAAGTGTTCAAATTTAAGTCATTTGAGGGTAGACAACACTCCACCGCCCACTCCATCAGCACCTAGGTATCAGGGAGAACGAAAGTTCTCTCCAAACCCACCACAGAATAAGAAATTAAAAACCTCCTTTTCCAGGTGGGTTTGTTTGCTGATGGTTCCTTCTCCCTGTGGAGAAGCAACAATCTGCTCCCCTGAAGGGAGGCGCTCCTGTTGCACTCTGAGCAACAACGCATCACCTCCTAGGAAACCTCCCACAACCGAACGCCGTGCTACGTGTGTTGAGGGTTACATGCTCAGGTCTCTCACCAGATGAGAGAAGAAGCAGACCTCAGAGCCAGTCAGGTTCAAATTATGCACATAAAATGGCAACTCACTACCTAGGAGCACTTCTCTATGGGTCTGACAATATTTCCTGGACACAAACACCGAAGCCCACTTATTCAAAGTAGCTTACAGTGAACTGGCTTCTTCCGAAAACAAACAGTACCTCCCCAAGTAACTGACCTCTTCCCCAAGCAAAAAGATGATAAAAACATTTCTCTCTACCCATCGTACACATGCGTCACTCATAGTGCATCACAGGTTCGTGAATTTGGCATTTCTGCTGGGAGGGATGGAGTTCTGATCTACAGACGGCATGACGATGAGTTAAAGTACTTCTGGGTTCTATCACTTTGTGCCATCATCTTTAATGTGGAGATACCTACGTACGTCCCAGTGTGGCACGGGCTTTTTCTGATGAGAGCCCTACTTTCTTCAAAAATAAACAGGGATAAGGTCACCTACCATTAAGCAAAGTAGAAAACCACTCTCCTAATCCTCTAAGATGTTTCACTGTGAAATAGAAAATGAACATCTTCAACGCTGGTTCCACCAAGCAGAAAACAAATGAGTGAGACGTTAAGTGATAAAAACATGCCTACATCAACGGGCATCTAGCTGAGCTACTGCCCACCGGCAGTGCAGTGAGGCCAGAAAACCGTGAGCACGGATGAGTAAACGATTACGAGTAAGGGTAAGAAACTGGGGACTAAGGAGTGGATGCATCCCAAGAGGTCAAGGTGAACTGGCACGGACCTCCCAACGCCTCTTCTCTGCACTGCTCAGGCCTCCTGCTAAGAGTGCCATGACCTGAACGAGTTCACGGGGCTCCCTGGGCGGAGGTTGTTCTAAGTGGTAAGACCTAAGTTTTTTTCTGCTACCCCTGTGGTTGTTTTTTTTAAATTCTACACTTGGTTGGTCATTAAGGTCACTGTGACATCAACAGCACAGAAGACCTGAATGAGCCAAGCAGGCACACACCCCGTATCTCAATACTGCACTGCATACAGTGGCAAAACCCGGAAAATCAGGATGACAGCACTCTAATACTGTATTTAGCTGATGATCCTAAATAACACTTTGTCAGCTTTTGTGATCTAGCACAAAACCACACGCCTTGTGATATACCAGCTGGGCTGTGGTAATGCCCTTGACTGGAGACTTAAAAGCTTTGGTTGGGACATAACTTTGATGTATCATATTTCCATTTCAAACTGCAGTGATTATCCCTGGATTTGACATCACAAAAAGTACCACCAAAATTAGATTATGGCTAGTTAATAAGAGTCCCCCCTCCCCTCTGGTGCCATCCACGAGTGAGGCTAGTCTCCTCTTTGCTTCTGTGCAAGATCGAAAAGCCATGGCTGTTTGGTTTACAGGATGCAGGCATAAGAACCATCTGCCTGGTCTGGTGTTTCTTTAATTAAAACTTTAATTACAGACATATCTCTGCACAGATACGTGCAGTCTATCAGCTCCTGTTCTTAATTACCTGTGCTAATGAGAACAGAAAGAGCGAGTGTTTGCTGAGCGTCTACTACGCGCAAAGCTCCTCTGCACCAGATGCTGTAACAGGTCCGCGAGCAGGCAAAACCACGGCGAACAGCCAGGCCCGAGCTCCAACCCTCCCTACCAGTCCTCCTCGCCACCGTAACGAGAGCAGCAGAACAATCACCCAGGTCTCTCCTTGGAAAAATGAAGGGCGAAGAGGGGTAAACCACTCGAAAGGACCAGCACGAGAGAGAGGGAAAGGACTGGATGATCAAACCCGAATAACCCAAGTTCTGAGGTAGGCACGTGTGCTCTTTGTCATCGTGCGGGGTATCTGTGTCCCCAGGTGAAGATGTACACTTGAAGTGGAAAGTCTGGTCTAAATCCTAGGACTCTGAAGCATGTCACACAGTCCATGGTAACCAGGGCCACAGTTTCCCAGGGAAACAAGCAGCACAAACGAGAAGGAACAGGAGAGGTTTCCCGTGATCCCCTGACTGTGCAGCTATACGGTTGCCGCAGCTCCTCCTCTAACTCCCTCTCTGGCTAGAGCCGACTGCCGCTGAAGACGGCAAAACCCTCTCCTCATTCCTGGAGCCGGTTTCCCGGTGTCCACAACGCCCGAGGAAGGGCTAACCTCCGTCAGCATGGCTCCTGCAGAGGCCAGATGGGGGCCGTGAGGAGGCCCCTGGGTCACCCCCAAAGCACTCTGCTGCGGAAGCTGTTCACGGGAGGGGGCACCAACGCAGAAGGGCTGGATGCTTTCCTACCGTCTCTCGAGACAGACAGTGAGTGGCACACACGCACAGGTGTTCCAGCATCTGCTCTGCTCCCCTCGTCAGTGTGACGAAGGGGGAAGCACCCGAGCAGCACGTCCGGACCCGCGGAGCACCCTGAGGAAGGGCCTGCCCTCTCAGGAGCAAAGTGAGGGGTCCAACCAAGACGGCCTCACAGTCCAGCTCTAAAAACTGTACAGCAAACACACTAAAAGCCTGATACCAGTGCCTCGAGAACGGTCAAGTCCATCCTACTGTCCCACATTCCGCCCTATTCAACGAATCACCAATGAAAGCTGACAGGCTAATGAGGGGTAATGCCTACTCCTCCAAAAGATCGATATGAAGACAAATTAAGAAATGTCGATGTGAACACCTACTTCGTGCTAGGCCTCCTGGAGTATTTCAAGTGCTCTGGGGTCCAAGGATAGACACACCCAGAGGGATCTGGCCCACGGATGCAGACAAAGAAAAAGAGGAAGGATGGGAGAAAGATGAGTTGGGAGCTAGAGGAAAGAAGGCGGGGGGAGGGGGGGAGCATACAAGATGGGAAAAAAAAAAGAAGTGAGAGAGGAAGAAGGTGGAGCCCCCTAACTATACTCAGTTCCGTGACTAACTTCAAACCTGGTTTTGGGGATGGTCAGGTGCCCACTTCCAGAGGACTATATTCTATGGAGTGGATGGCTGGGATTTTTCCCACAGAAGGGGTACTGATTATAGGTGGCTGAATTACTAAAATGGCCCACTAAGGCCCATTTAACTTACAGTGTAGCTAACTACAGAATTAATAGCACTGGCCCATGTTCTGGAAGCACAGGTCTATATGTGCACCAATTATTTACATTTTCTTCTGTTTATAACATAAACTTCCTGTATTTCTGAACCTACTGATTCTACCAGAATGGCCAGATCAGAGCCATTCTGATGACGTGGCCAGAGCGCCATATTTCAAAGCTGTACAGTGACCCTGGGTGTGCAGTCAAGATGGAGCCTTCCCGGCAGTAGTGGCAGCAGGTCACTGGAGACCTTATTAAGTCAGGACTGCTAATGGTTAAGGGACCATAATGCACACAGCTGAGTCCCCTGCAACCGAACGGCAAAACAATTTCCTATCAGGGGTCCAGCCACGTTTGCCAGTAAAATAAGGATGCAGGTGCCAGGAGAAGGACAGCACCTGGACTTAGGTCCCAGTTCCATTATTTCCTAGGAGTATGACCCTATGAGGGCTGATTTAACCACCTGATCATCAGTGTTCTCAGGTGCAAAACAGGGTGAACACACCACTCACCTCGTAGATAAATTTAGATAATTAAAATGTATAGAAAGCACCTGGAAAACTGTGTGACCCCCCCCCCCCCCACAACGGCGACTTCCTTCCACTTCTTCAACTTAGGAGGAAGCACTGAAGCCTCATACAGTTTTCTGACTCCTTGGGAGCCAGCGGAGCAGTGAGAGATGGGGTGTCTCTCCCATGGGTCTCTTCCTGTATCTCCACAGCGAAAAACCACTAACATGAAAGCGTTCAGTGCTCTTACTCATCTAAGCTTTTCTTCCTAAAAGGTTAGGAGCCCAGATTTACCTTTACACACCTGAACTTGCATCTGCCTCAGACGCACCCATGACCCTCTTGAGCAGGGGGCTATTCTTATCAGCTCCATTTTAAAGAGAAGGAAACTGAGGCACAGAGAGGTCAAACCACTTGCAAGGGGCCAAAGTGGGAGGTGGCCCTGCACCCCAGGCGACCTGGTTGCAGAGCCCATGCTCCTGGCCATTCACCACAGACTTCACTACAACTGCCTCTCAGTGTGACAGTCACAGCTGCCAACAGTACAGCCACAGGACGAAGTTTAATTTCAAAAGCACCTTCCTTCTGGGTTCCCACTGGGTCCAGCATTCAGTGTTTCATTTATCCTGCCAACAACCCTAAAAAGTAAGTAGGAGACATAACAATAGTCTACATTTTATATAGGATAAAACTGAAGCCGAATCTGTGAAATGTTTTATAAACTCTTATATTTTTAAACTGAACTGATTTCCGTGTTTTTAATCACATCAACATGTAAGTCTTTTGAAGTCTTTCTATTCCAGTTCTTTAGTTTTGTAGAACTACCTTAAGAGATCCAAATGGCACATCCAGATACCCTGTTAGTTAAAAGCAGGTTTTTCTGACGCCCAGACTAGAGTTTTCTCTGAATCATGCTTACAAAACCTACATCCATGTGGCTTACAACTTACCAGAATCCCTACATATGAACCAAATAAACAACGGTTCTTGAAAGTTAAGTAATAAATATGTCCATACACTAACTCTCTTAGAAAAATTAAGTTAGCTTAAAATGCACTAAGCAGGGGCGCCTGGGTGACACAGCGGTTAAGCGTCTGCCTTCGGCTCAGGGCGTGATCCTGGCGTTCCGGGATCGAGCCCCACATCAGGCTCCTCTGCTGGGAGCCTGCTTCTTCCTCTCCCACTCCTGCTTGTGTTCCCTCTCTCGCTGGCTGTCTCTATCTCTGTCGAATAAATAAATAAAATCTTTAAAAAAATAAAAAATAAAAAAATAAAAAATAAAATGCACTAAGCAGAACACTTTAAAGAAAACCTAAGTGACCTAATTGCAAAATAAAATAGCACAATAAAAACATTTCTCTAGTGCACCTATTTATGTCTCTTCAGCGCCTGCTGGACTTAGGAATAAAGTAGCTGACTATCTCTAGAAGCCATGGGAGCCTACGGGGAAGATGTCAAGAGGCCCTGATTCTGTCAGTCAACAGGGAGCCTGTGACTCTCTGGGGGCCATCAGCCCGCCCCCCTCAGGCACTGGGTGGCTACACGGTGCTTCCGCAAGAGGAGGGGAGCACACTCTGTGCGCTATTCCTTCGGGGCGGGGAGGATAACACCATCGGAGGAACACATCATGGGTGGGATCTGGAAAATACTCCTACACAACTCTGAAGCATTCTCATTTAAACAAAACAAAAAAAAAAAACCTTAAAATTCAAGGCAACAATAAGTGGCTCGTAACTATTGGGACATTCATTCCATGTACTTTCTGGCTTTGTAATCATAGGATCTGTATTTCTCAGCTCTTGGTATTTTGCAATTCTGTGAAAAGATAGCCAAGGTCAAAGGCAGTTTTCCAGGTAAGTACAACAGACAAAAACAAGCTAGTAAGCCTGAAGACGTGTTCACGAGAGTTCCAATCTCCACTGAACAGCTCACTACAACTAATTTTAATTTGTGGTTCTAATGAATGACATAAACTTTTATAGGTATCAACAAAGCTCAGAGAGGACTTAAATCCATTTCAGTGCTCATTTAGCAGCTTCAGCTGTGTGCAATTAAAGCATCAGCATTAAATGTTAGAGAATAAAATAATGAGACGCTTAAAAAATAATCTGCGCTTCAGCAGGCCACGCTAAGAAATTCCCACAACTTTTTTTTAAGGAACATGATTTCTTAGAAATATCCTGCCAGTTCAAAGAACTAACTCAAGTTTGATTTTTGTTTTCAGACTCTGGTTTGTTTTGCTTTTGAATAAGAATTTTCTGAAAAGCAGAATACAATTAAAAATGTCTAAACAACAGTCACAAAATAGCACATGTCATAAAGCAATCAGGTATGCAGACCACTGCAGCTGACTCCCCAGGCTTCAGCAGAGACAAAAGCACATTTCTGACCATGTTAAAAATGTTGCTTGTTATTAACTTATGCCTCAAATAAAGAAATAAATATTAAAGGAGGGGAAAGGTACTTTCTGGGGAAGAGACGACTTTCTTATCTTCTAGTCCATACATGGAATTAAGGGGCTCAACTCTCTGTCCCAATAATACTTGAGAATATAAAATGTAATCTGAGGTTGTAGAACGTGGCAGCTAAGACTGCTAAACTCAAGTTGCCACTATTTCTGAAAGAAAGAGGAGGTAATCTGCACAGGAAGGGGTGCGTGCTGAGAGGGAGGGGGTATGTGTGGAAGGAGGTGGTGGTGGCTGGCTGCTGTGCGTGAGAGTTACGTGTCATCAGCAAGGTAATCTAGCTGTTGCAAAACATGAATAGAAAAGGAGATCTACTGTATGGGGAAATGCACTCGCTAAACTTAAATTTTAAAAGGATGAAAACACAGATTACACTTTATTTTAAAAACTGAAATGAATTTTAATACAGAAAATGAAGACAGCATTTTGCAAATTTATCGCTCAAAGGGGTATCTCTATTTAAGGAAATCAGCGTGTTACACTTTGAGAGATGAAATGTTACAGCTTGTACACCAAAATTAAAAAATGAAATTAAATTAAAAAATGAAATGGTTACCAAGGTAATGCAGGTCAGGGGATCAAAGGTGAAGGGTCACACATTATTAAAAAGAAATCCAAAAGGACGGCTGCATCATGATCTCTGCAAAACAAAGGAGCTCTAGTAAGTAAAACTAGTATCTCTGAGAATTTAAAATCAAGTTCTTGAAAAGAAGACTCCCCTGTAATTGAACACAAGTCATTTCTGATTCCGTGTAGAGCCATTTTTATTTAGGTACAAAACCAAATTTCAATTACCTGTTACCAAAAAATTTTTGTAAAAGTTTAACCACACAATTACATTAAAACCCAAAATATCTCCAATTATAAGTGGCTGAGAAGTACTGACATTTCCACTGGACCCCACACCCTGTTTTCTGGAAATGACAGTGTTTGATAAGTTGCCAATATATCAGAAATCTAATTTGGTCACAGTGTGGTGAGTTTTTTCCTCTCCTCAAGGAATGAGTTCCAAAATTGAGTTTTTGCAAATTTGTTTCATTTGAAGTAGCTGCATAAAATTTCCATTATTGGAACATTTAGTATAACAATGTTCTAGAAGACAGCGATAAAGTGATACATGATCAAATAAACTGTGTAACTCTATCTATTAAGATCTGTTCTCACATTCAACTCTCACTGCACAGAGGGGAGAAAAGACATTTTAAGCAAAATAACTTGCAGTTCTACTGGAATTACACAGAATTAATAGAAGCTTGACAAGAGGAATCTCTGACAATGAAAAGTATCTGAAAGGTTAGGCTTCAATTTCTAGTTATTATTTACTCATCTTCCTCATTAACAAATTAGAATAGTTTGCTTTAAAAAAGACAAAAAGAGCTAAGGTTTTGTTTTGCAACACAAAGCTGCCATCTAAATCATGACAAACATACTTAACTTTGCAGCAACAGCAAGCGTAACAATTAACAGTTACAGCAAATTAATTTCCATATTCCTTTCACTACTAAAGGAAGTGAACACAATCGTGATACAGTAATCTTTAGTCTGCTCTCTAAAACCAAACTGGAGCAGGCTACATTCCCTGATTTCAGGACCCACAAGTCTCCAGCACTTACTGGACCGCAGGCTCTAAGGGGCAGTGCAAATGAGGGCTCAAGGGTTGAGAGGGTAAATGGGAACATAACTGGCACCACGGGGAGCAAAACAGGACCTGATTTAAGTACCATCCTTCTTCCAGGCCCCTAGTTGTGTTCCATCCCACAGTATCCAACATCAGAGTTTACCTTGTTAAAATCAAATTCCAAAAATACTTATATATTAAAATATAGACAACTGCCCAAAAGGAGTTTATTAAAAGGAACAACATATTCTTTCTGATGGCTTAGAGCAATCAATAAATAAACAAACTCTATAAACGTCAGATTTCTGTTCCCCCGATTAGGTTTTGTTAAAAATAACTTGCAGAGCTTCATGCACCAGATACAAGTGTGTTTGTTAGTGCCTTAAGGCCACGGTTCTAAAAACATGATTTCTTTTTTTAAGTTCCACAGCTACTGAAAAGTAAACTAGCATTTCATTTCTCTGGAATGCTCATCTCACGTAAAGTCTGTCACATACGTATTTGTTGCTGGGAGGCATGCAAGCAATTGGGAGCACTACAGCAGGAATCGATAGCCCATCAAAAAAAGGCGCATGTGGCTTCAGGAGCACCGGTGCCCACACCGCTCCCGCCGGTCTGCAGGAGGAGGCAAGGAGCCAGCATACCGGTAGTCAAGTTTTGTTTCACTAAAAGATTTTCTATTAAAATAAGGAAAAGGGTATCAACTCAGATCTAAGTATCTACACGTACCCCTTCATTACCAAAACACATGTACTTACTAGATAATTTCTTCCTAAAACAAGAGGATAGAGCACCTATAGAGGCTTTTTCTAAAGTCTTCTAAATCACTTCTAAAATTCACCAACTCACAAAAATATGTTAGCCCAAATGCCGTACCAGTTTAACCCCTGCCAAAAGCTGCAGAGACACCAACCCATTCCAACATGACAGCAGCCCAAGCAGTAAGGAATCGCTCTCACTACAACCAAGCAAATTCCCACAGGATTCCATGGAAACGATAATAATCTAAGTAAAAAACACAAACAAACAGAACTCTCCCCAAGTCCTGACAAACAAGTGGCTCGAGTAATTGTGCCAACAAATAACACTGTAGGTGATTCAAGAAAATCTACGAATAATTTTGCTATCTGGGGTGGAGGAAAGTAAAGGCCAGCAGGAATTAGTACGTCCCTAATATTCGAGGGTCCTGGAATATAATTTAATGCCTAAGAGGAGGGCTCGGGGACAGGGGAAACCTAGGGAGAACTTCAACCATGAGTTTTCGCCAGAGCCCTTTCACTGATACAGGCATTTGGAACATACATACGTTTTCCCACAGAAACAATATGGCAACTGCCTACTTAACCTGAAATCTGTTGAAGCGATAGGTTGGCTCTGAATTCTAGAAGCTATGGGACCCGCTTAGCTTTTTATTTATTTTTTTTTTCCCAAAGGACTGACCCAAGCTGAAACTTGATGTATACAAAAGATTTTCCTAGCTCCCATCCTGGGCCCCAGATGGAGTGGCTCAGAAACCAAATTACCATATTCAGGTCTCCTCCAGGAGCCCCGTTTTCTTCCCTGAGTCCAGGCACTGGTTGACTACATATGGACTGAATTTATACATACCAGTGCTCGCAAAGACTAAGGAGGCTTCTTCAACCCAAAACATATCCCTCGCTGTTAGAACTGGCATTTTTACATCAACGGGCACAGAAGCTCATCTACTGCAAGATAGTCCCCTGTCAAAATGATGACCAGTCACTGAATTAAACAAGAAATGATCAAAAATCCTACTAACCCCCCAGAACTTGGGGCATAACTAACAAGCATGCTATCCTCGATCTAAACTGGAGAACTATGCTGCCGTAGTGCAGACTGATCAAATCACGGAAATACTCAACCAAGCTTCACTGTCACGAGACCATCATGTCATCAGAGTTCCAATGAAGAACGCTTTTCCAGGGAAATCCTCACCCACAGTAAGCTCTCAATGTCATGTCTGGATCACTTTTTATAAGGACGTTTTCCAACACACTCAATTTGTATTCCAGGTTAGTTTGTTTTTGTTTTTTGCCAAGGACCTGCCAGCATTTATAAGCACAGAGAATTGGTTCATTTCTCAACTAAACAGACACAGGACAAAGAACATCATTTCTAATGAGGTTAAATCATGACACAAATGCTGCCATGTTTACCTCAAGCATATTACTTACAAAACAAAATACATGCGAGAACCAAAAAGAAATGAAAAATAAACAGCTGAGAAAACTCAGAGAGTCAGAAAGCTAGGAGACAGCCGGAAATGAACATTACAACAGAACCCTATCGATCCCACCACTTCTTTACCAAACGTCCAGTAACTCAACAATCTGACGCTCCACAGAAACCAGCCTCAGCAAGTGTATTCAGAGGTGGGAAACAGGAACGTCCAGACAGGAGTTCATACAGTGAGAGGCCAAAAACAGTTTGTTTGCCTACAAATATAAATAAATAAATCACCACTATGTCATTCAATAAAACAGACGAGAATAAAATGCACTTGAGCTAAGTATATCCTTCAGTTAAGTGGGGATTTATTCCTATTACCCTTTTATGACAGAATTTGTTAGAAATACCATCTACTGAAAACCTAAAATAAAAGCATTTGGTCCTCCGTGCCCCTCCAACAACCGTCACCACCTCTATCATTTCTTCAACCTTTCTAGAAATACATCTCTGCCAAGCTTCTCAAAGATAGTCTGTTCTAAGATACATGTCTTTTTCTCAAAACTTTCCATCAATGACAGAGCAACTTACAGTTACAATCATCACATTACTTCCACTAGTCTTCAGAAAGAAAACAAAAGCTAAAAACTACAGGTTAAATACCTTCCTACCTATGATTTTATCCTCAACAATATCATTTTTTTGGCCTAACAGCTTCAAAGATTCCACAAAAGGATCAAGAGAGTGGGAGGAAGGGACAGCAGAGAGCCCCCAGGAACTTTTCAGAGTGATGAACACGTTCCTTACGGCAGAGGGGGGCTGGCCGTGCGGCGTGTGCGTGTGAACACTTAGCACCATACACTCTAAGTGCCGTTTGTTACATGCCAATTATACCTCAAAAAGCCACTTCAGAATGAGGGGGCACACAAGACAGAGACTCTGCCCTCCCCTGCACCCTCTGAGCCACGTGGCCAGGCTGCAGTCCCCATGCAGAGAAAGCGGAGAATCACGGGGGAGTGACGGAGAGCCGCTCTTGCTGAGCCACTGAACCCCAACTCCAGAACCACGTTTTCTAAATAGAAAATCAGGGCACTGTGACGTAGTTTCTCTGAGACTACAGAATCAGCTTTAGACAACATACTCCTGGCTTTGCAAATGATATGTAAATTCACCAAATATTTTCACTTTTTTTTTTCATCAGATTTTAAACTTATATTATGTCAACCTGTCGTAGCCAAGACCCATTCCTTTTCGGTACTATCCCACTAGGGGAAAAGAATAACACAACATATGCCAAATTGCCCCAAAATACAAATTTACAAAAAATAAAACAAAAGGAGAACAGATCCGTCCACTGTATATTTTGCTTGTGTATTTATGTGCATGCCCATGCTTTTTAACTGCTCTGTGGCTTCCTGCACGAAGTCAGGATCATCATCACCTTTCCCATCTCTTCTCAAACTTCAGTTGAATAAGAAAGTATCCCCTACGTAAACCGAGTCATTGTAAAAACTGTTTCCCCCTACGTAAACCGAGTCATTGTAAAAACTGTTTCCCAAGTCCTGCCACTAGGAGACTAGGAGACGACGACTGAGCATATCAAAAGAGGAACTGAGGCCTGCAGTTTTGGTAAAACCACCAGGTGAGTATGACCAACCGTAAGAGTCACAATCCTCACTGTAAGAAAAAGTGCCCAGGTAGGTTCAACCCCACCTTCCAGTCCCCACACACACACCCTGCCTCCCACAGGCACGGAGTCACAGATGTCAGAGTTGCCAACAAATTCCAGCTGATAACAGCTTAAAGCAGTTCTCCCTCCCAAAACTATTAACATTTTTAAAATGCCAATTGATCCCGAAAAAATCTTTAAAACCCAAAAGACTGAAGCTGCACTGGAAGGTCGGTGGCTTCACAAGACACAGGGAGTCCTTCCTGGGCTCTGAAATCAGGTCACGCAGTTCTGGCTTCCAGTAACAGTTCTACCACTTACGACTTCCATGACCTTGGACAAATTATTTAATTTTTTAACGGATTCTCACTCTCTTCATTTATAACATGAAGATAACGACAGCCCTACTTCATAGGGCTGCTGTGAGAATTTATGACAATAAGTAGTATCAATTGCTTAGCATAGTGCTTAGAACCTAAAAAGCAATCAACATTAGCTGTGTGACTGCAATGATTATGATACCGATCATCTTATATTCTTTTTCTTACCTTATTCTTTCCAAGACTTACAAGAGGGATAACGCTATCCCTATGTTTGCAGGCGGGTAAAGGTTAAGTTCAAGACATAAATCTTAAAAATGGCAGAGCTGGAATTCAAATTACATCTGTCCAGATCTGCCCCATTCCATGACTTAGTACCCGAGGGAACAGAGGCCCCAAAAGTATCACACGGGCCCTGTGCGGGACTCTGCACTGCAGCTCTCAACACACGTTTGGAGGATGAGGCAACGAATGAATAGGTAGGTCCTTGAGGTGAATACACACTTCTTGATCCACTGCTGTACCCATCACAGGACCTTATACAATGCATTTACAAGAATACAGGTAGGGTTTAAAGCAGTGGAATGACAGAATTAAATTCAAAACCTTATTTACATATTTGCATGCTTAAAACAAGGAAGATAAACTGGTTCCCATTCTGCAGTTCTACCTACTATTTTAAATAAAAGACAAATTCATTTACTCAATAAATATTTATTGAGCATGAAATTCTGGGGCAAGCTCCGTGTGAGAGATGCCCGGGGCACACAGCGAAAGGCAGTGAGTCCTCACCAGTGAGTAAGGATTCCCACACAGCACCCTGAGCACAGAGGGAAGGTGGAGTGCAAGATCCTGTGGAAACCCATGCAGAGGTACCCGCTCGGCTCACAAGGGGGCCTGCAAGTTCTCCCTAAGAAAATACCACACAGCTGCGATCTGAAGGACAACGAGGTGGCCTGCGACCATCTTCCAGGCAGAGGAAGCGACACGTAAAAGGCAAAGTGGCAGGAAGCACCAGAGTGTGTGGGAGGGAGTCAGGGAGAAGAAGGGGAGAGGGGCTTGTCCAGGGGCTGGAGGGTGACAGACGTAAGATCCTACAGGCCTCGCAGACCATGCTGAGAAGCTGAGACAGTATCTTAAGTACAACAGGAAAACAACCAAAGGATTGAGGAAAGGGGTACTGTAACCCAAGTGCTTTTAAAAGACCACTCTGGCACTTGGGTGGAGACTGGTGGGGAGGGTACAAGCAGGGACAGGAGCCAGGAGGTCCCTCAAAGCAGTCTCGGCACAGGTAATGTGGCTCAGACAGCAGTGGCGGCTGTAGAGAGTGATTTGGACAGAAAGGAAGCTTATTTGCAAACAGAACCAGTAGGTCTGGATTCAATGTGGAGTAAAAGAAGGAGGGGTCAAAATGGCCTCTGATGGGAAAAAAAATAGTAACTTTACAGTGGAGAAACCTGATCAATACCACCTCAGCCTGGTGATCAAGGTTAAGGTCATCGGCGAGCAGTCATGCTGACAGCAGGCACCCTTGATGTGATATAATGAGGATGGCAGCACACCTCTGGGGTCTTCCTTCCCAAAACCCACAACCCCGGCCTAGTGATGAGAAAAACAGCAGACAAACCCAACTGAAGGACATCATACAAAATACCTGATCTGTCAGGTGAACAAAAACAAGGAAAGTCAGAAACTGTCACAGTCCAGTGGAGCCTATGGAGACCCAATGAGTAAATTTAATGTGGCATCCTGGGTGGGGTCCTGGAATAGAAAAGGACTTTAGGGGAAAACCAAGATAACCTGAATCGAGGGTGGAATTTAGTTTATAATAATGAATCAGTTGGTTGTTTGGTTGGGAAAGCGTACCAAAGTAATCTTAATAGGGGAAACGGGGGGGGGGGGGGGGAAGCATACCAAAGTAATCTTAATAGGGGAAACGGGGTGGGGGGCGGAGTGGGAAAGCGTACCAAAGTAATCTTAATAGGGGAAACGGGGTGGGGAGGGGAAGCGTACCAAAGTAATCTTAATAGGGGAAACGGGGTGGGGGGGGGAAGCGTACCAAAGTAATCTTAATAGGGGAAACGGGGGGGGGGGAGGGAAAAGCGTACCAAAGTAATCTTAATAGGGGAAACGGGGGGGGGGCAGGGGGGGAAGCGTACCAAAGTAATCTTAATAGGGGAAATGGGGGGGGGGGAGCGTACCAAAGTAATCTTAATAGGGGAAACGGGGGGGGGCGGGGAGGGAAAGCGTACCAAAGTAATCTTAATAGGGGAAACGGGGGGGGGGGGGGAAGCGTACCAAAGTAATCTTAATAGGGGAAACGGGGTGGGGGGCGGAGTGGGAAAGCGTACCAAAGTAATCTTAATAGGGGAAACGGGGGGGGGGGGGGGAAGCGTACCAAAGTAATCTTAATAGGGGGAAACGGGGGGGGGGGAGCGTACCAAAGTAATCTTAATAGGGGAAACGGGGGGGGGGGGAAGCGTACCAAAGTAATCTTAATAGGGGAAACGGGGGGGGGGGGGAAGCGTACCAAAGTAATCTTAATAGGGGAAACGGGGGGGGCGGGGAGGGAAAAGCGTACCAAAGTAATCTTAATAGGGGAAACGGGGGGGGGGGGCGGGGAGGGAAAAGCGTACCAAAGTAATCTTAATAGGGGAAACGGGGGGGGGGGGCGGGGGGGGGAAAGCGTACCAAAGTAATCTTAATAGGGGAAACGGGGGGGGGCGGGGGGGAAAGCGTACCAAAGTAATCTTAATAGGGGAAACGCGGGGGGGGGGGGCGGGGAGGGAAAAGCGTACCAAAGTAATCTTAATAGGGGAAACGGGGTGGGGGGGCGGGGAGGTACTGAAAAACTCTCTTAATCTTGTAACTTTTCTGTAAATCTAAACCTATTCGGATTGTAGAGGTTTATTTTAAACTGACCCCCAGGCCTGACTTGAGCACCTGGGAGATGCCCTTTACTGAGACAGGAGAGACTAGAGGAAGACAATCAGTTCTATTTCAGATGCTAAGCAGAAGCCTGTCAGACCCTCCAGCAGAGATGTCAGGTAGCAGTTCTGGTGTGGAGCTCCACAGAGAGCACTGAGCTCAGAAAACAAACTTAGGAGCCTGGACGGGCTGAGACTGTGGAACTGGGCTGGGGGGAGGGGTGGGGTCGGTCACTGCGAGAAAGAGTGGAAATCAAGAAGTAAAGGCCCTCAGATTCCCAGAAATATCTACATTTAACAGTCACACAGGAAGGACTAGTTTCAAACCCTGAGGAAATTCCACCTTTAGATGCCGGGTAGAGATTGAGAAGGAAGAACCAGCAGTGGGGAAAAAAAACAGGGGCATACACCATCCCAGACACCAAGGGAAAAGGCATGGTCAACTTGCTTGACTGCATCTGAGAAACCAAATCAAGTCCTGAAAAATGTTCCTTATATTAAACAACTTTGAGGTCACTGGTGATCTAAGAAAGAAGTTTCAGCAGAATAACGGAAGCTAAATTCAGATTGCCAGTATCTAAAGAAGAGGCAAAAATGGGGGGAGAAGACAAGTCTTCTAAGAAGTCTGGCTCTCAGGTTTGTACACCCATGTTCACAGCAACATGAGTCCCAACACCCAAAGGTGGAAGCCAGACAGGTGTCCATCAACAGACGGATGGACAAAGTGTGGTGTATACATAATGGAACATCATTCAGCCTGTAAAAAGGAAGGACATTCTGATACATGCTACAACATGGATGACCCTTGAGAACGTTACAATAAATGAAAAAAGCCAGTCACAAAAAGACAAATACTGCATGATTCCACTCATATGAGGAACTTGGAGCAGTCAAATTCAGAGACAAAGGTAGAACAGAGGCTGTCAGGGACTGATGGGGAGGAGAGAATGGGAGTGAGTGTTTAATGGGAACAGAGTTTCAGTTTTGCAAGAGGAAAGAGTTCAGGAGATGGGATGGTGGTGACAGTTACACAACAATGTGAATGTACTTAAAGCCAAAGAACTGTATACTTAAAAATGGCTAAGATGATAAAATTTATGTTATGCATATTTACAATTCTTTTTTTTTTAAAGAAGAAGTCTGGCTCTCAGAATGCCAAATCTATATGAAGCTGTAATGGCCTACAGTGAAAACTGCCTGAAGCTGGAGTACCTTAACCCAGGTCAGTACTTCCTGACGACACAAGGCACATCACGTGCGGGCTACAGATGCTGAGCCCCTCGTGCTCTGCAAGGAGCCTGGGACACCCAGACCCCTGCCCAGCGGGCTCTGACCTCAAGAGAACTCACCCACTAACCCAGCACACCCCAGAAATACTTCTATTTTGATGTGTGCCAAGATGGGAGGATAGGTGGAGCACAACAGCTAGAGAAATGAAGGATAGAGATTATTTCAATTCTATTTTCAGTGACAAGAAGTTGCTTTATTTTCTTCATCAACCCACAACATTTGCTGCCAAAAAAAAAAAAAAAAAAAAAGATTGTGACCTCAGCTTACAGAAACTGGTATCAGATCATTCAGAGAAGCCAATGAAGTCACACTCCATTTTTTGAAAGATCTTTAAGACTAGAATAAGAGCAATAATTTTCACGATGAGTGTGTTAAGGAAAGAACACACTATGTGGGACTTATGAAGACATACTCAATAGATCAACGAAGAGAGGCCATCAAGATAAAGAACCATGTGTTAATTGAAATTTAGCACAAGGTAATCAGGCAACATTTCAAACCAGTATGAAAGGATCAATGATTCAATAATTAGCATGTATTGGGAGGGGGATGAAATTAGAGCTCGGTATATGTCACCCTGCCCATTTATAATAAGCGTTTATCTGTATTAAACATCTCAGGATAAAAATATGTAACAGATAAAATCTAGAGAGAATACTGAATAACTGGGGTGGGGAGACTGTCCCAGGCATGCTATCCAGGCCAGAAAGATTCAAAGTCTGAATGCATGACCTACAGGACTGCTTATGATGTATTTAACAAGTTAAGAAAATTAAGAATGAAATACAGGTGACTAGCCAGGGAAAATTATACACACACTTGTTTACAGAAAAACACACAGAAATCAGAAGGAAAAGATGAAGAATATATTTAAAAAAAAAAAAGGGTAGGGACGCCTGGGTGGCTCAGTCGTTAAGCGTCTGCCTTCGGCTCAGGGCGTGATCCCTGCGGTCTGGGATCGAGCCCCACATCAGGCTCCTCCGCTGGGAGCCTGCTTCTTCCTCTCCCACTCCCCCTGCTTGTGTTCCCTCTCTCGCTGGCTGTCTCTCTCTGTTAAATAAATAAAATCCTTAAAAAAAGAAGAAAAAAAGGGTAGAAGAATGACCAGACAAGTAAGAAAAGTAACACAAGCAGCCAAAACATGCCAAATCTTAGGAATATGCAAAGAAATGCAAATTACCAGAGACACCATTTTTCACTTGAGACATTTTAAAAAACCTAGTGTTGGTTAGGGTTTGGGGAAATGGACACTCTCAGCTACTGAGAATACAAACTGGCACAACCTTTCTAGAGGGCACATGACAAATGTTTCCACTCTTAGATGAGCAACTGCACAGTAGGCCTCTCTCCTATGGAAATAACTGGAGAAGAGTGCAAAAATACAGGAACAAGAATGTTAAGTGCATCACTGATTACATGAGCAAAATGCTGAGACAATCCATTAAGGACTGGTTTAAAATTTTTACAAAACATCCCTGCTCTGCAGTTATGCATGGCCACACCCATGCATTCGTGTGGGAAACGACCACAACAGACAGTGGTGTGGGGAGAAGAATGGTCAGGCAAGAGGCATGTGTGATTCCTTCGGGGGGGGGGGGGTACTCACACAGAGACTTATAAACATGTAAACATGCATCTATACATACACATGCACACACACTACATGTAAACACATGATTTACATAGGCATTTTTAAAGTCCAGAGAAGGATATAAATCAAATTGTTGAGAATGGTTATCTCCTAGAGCATACAATTTCAAGAAAAAGTTTCAATTTTTAATCTCTACATGCCTTTGTTGTTAGTATGCTTCCAATGACCATTCATTATTTTTATAATAAAATATATGTCTGCATACTTTTTAAAAAATATTTTATTTCGAGAGACAGAGAGAGAATGCAAGCAGGAGGAGGGGCAGAGGGGGAGAGAGAATCTTAAGCAGGCTCCATGTAGGACTCAATCTCACAACCCCGAGATCATGACCCAAGTCAGACGCTGAACCGAATGAGCCACCCAGGCACCCTGTCTGTATACTTTTATAATAGAAATACAATAAAGTGATTCCTACGGGACGGGTAGACTACCTATGGCAAAAAGGATGTAGGCGACTCAGTGTGCTCCCCCATTACCTCACTCACAGATGAAGTCCTTCAAATATAAGCCAGCTTCCAATGGTCTTAAAACATCTGTATCAAAGTCTTTTCAACACAGGAATGCCCTATACTCATCAGTCAGAAGCTCTATCTTCCTGAGCTATGACGTTATATATGGCACTGGAATCCTCAAACAGAAAGCATAAGACTCGGCAAATAAAGGGCAATCTTCGTGCGTACCTGAATTAGAAGAAGGAGTTATGGTCCGTCAATATGATTTCAAGCAAAGAAAAAGATCATCGTGAGGCTAAACTTAGCAAACGCTACATGAAAACTCACTGAGGATCCATCCAATTAATGGATCAGAAGAATAACTGCAAGGAGTGTAACTTTAAACTCAAACACTGCTAAACTGTTGAACTACTCTAGCTAAAGTGGTTTAACTGGCATAAAAACACACCCCACACATGCCCATACCCACCCTGCCAGCACCACCACCTTAAGGCAGTATAATGCAGCAAGACAGGTGGTAAAAGAATTTCAATATATAAATCAATATATAATACCAGTTTGATTTTAAAATTACTAAAACTAGTCCCCTTTTAATTAGGTAATACCCCAGAGGATAAGTAGATCTGTAAATTAATACTAATACAACTGAGAAACATACAGTGGACAAAACTAATGCCATGAAACAACATTAACTCAAAGAATTCAAAATATAATTGAACAATCAAATCCTTTAAAAGCAAATATAATTTAGAGTAGTCCCCCCTTATCTGTGAGGAATATGTCCCAAGACCCCCAGTGGATGCCTGAACCACAGTTAGTACCAAACCCTGTATACGGTATATATTCTTCCTATATATACATACCTGCAATAAGGCTAAATTTATAAATGAAGAGATTAACAATAATTTAATAACAGAACAATTATAACAATATACTGTAATAAGTTATGTGAATGTGGCCTTTCTCTCAAAATATCTCATTGTCCTGCACTCAGCCTTCTTCCTGTGATGACGTGAGAGGATGAAACGCCTCCATGAGGACGTACAGTGACGTGAATGGCACAGGCACTGTGACAGAGTGTTTGGCTACTACTGACCTTCTGACAATATGTCAGGAGGAGGATCATCTGCATTTGACGGTGTTTAAGTGATACCATGAAAAGCAAACCACAGTTAAGAGGTGACTACTATAGGGGCGCCTGGGTGGCACAGCGGTTAAGCATCTGCCTTCGGCTCAGGGCGTGATCCCGGCGTTATGGGATCGAGCCCCACATCAGGCTCTTCCGCTATGAGCCTGCTTCTTCCTCTCCCACTCACCCTGCTTGTGTTCCCTCTCTCGCTGGCTGTCTCTATCTCTGTCAAATAAATAAAATCTTTAAAATAAAAAAAAAAAGGGGTGACTACTATAATCTGAATCGGGGGTTATCAGTAATAATATCCCTACAATATGCACACCTTCCCTACAATATACCTTCATCCATGACTAATCTCATTTTGGTCTCTCAACGCGAGATAACAGGAAATATTTATTAGTCTCTGGCTCCATGCATGGCACAGAGCTCCCAAAACCCTCACAATTTTCCTAAGTGATAAGATTTTCTTTTTTTTCCCATAGTTGGTATTCAACCCTATCCAGGACACAGGGCTCCTAAACCCCTTGTACATCCCTAAGTGATAAGAGCAGTTGAGACATCTTCACATGGGCTCCTGGATGGCTACTGAAAGGTGGCGGGTCACCAGAAAAACCAAGCCACGATTAGAAGCTTGGATCTTTCAGCCACACCCCATCCTCCAGAGAAGGGAGAGGGGCTGGAAATGGTGTTAACAACTGATCATAAAGAAGCCGCCATAAAACCACAACAGTACAAGGTTCAGAGAGCTTCCAGGTTGGCAAACATATCCACACAGGGAGGGTGATATACCCCACCCCCCCAGGGACAGAGGCTCCTGCACTCGAGACCTCTCAGACCTTGGCCTATGTATCTCTTATCTGGCTGTCCACCTGTATCCTTTATCATATCCTTTAATAAACTGGTAAACCTAAGTGTTTTCCTGAGTTCTGTGAGCACTCTAGCAAATTAAATGAACCTCAGCTTTACAGCCCATCAGAAGCACAGGGATCTAAAGCAGGGTGGGAGCAGTCTTGTAGGACTGAGCCCTTACCCTGTGGTATCCGAAGTAATTTCCAGATGCACGGTGTCAGAACTGAACTAAATTGTAGGACACCCAGCTGGTGCTGGGGAGAACAGCTTGGTGGGGGAACACCCCCCAACATCTGGTGTCAGAAGTGCTGCTGAGTATGGCAGCAATGTGAGCATTAGGGAGACAGGGGCGAACTGAGTTTTCCCACAACTCATTCCATCCCATCCCTGGGATCCTGCGTCATTCATCATTCATAAAACATTTATTAAGCACCTACTATGTGCCGGGCACCACTCCAGCCTCCGGGGATAGAGCAGCGCGTCAACGACAATCTCTGCCCTGGTGTATCTTGCGTTCTAGGGGCCTCAGATGCACCCGCCGCTTGAAACTACCTCCCACGGCCCGTCCGGCCTCAGCTCCTGCAGCTCCGTGAGTAGGTTCTATTTTTCTCTCTACAATACATTGAGCACCTTATTTTGTTTATTTCCAGTCTCATCCTTTAGAATGTAAGCTCCCTGAAGACAGAGACCTTTTTTCTTTCATGTATTCCAAGAGTGCAGAATACCGCCTCGCATGAGACACTCAAATATTTGCTGGACTAATGACTGCCTTCTCCTCTCTCTATGGTCTCTCCCTCCCAAGAGAAGTCACTCACATTCCCCACCTATAAAACAGAACACAAAGCTGCCTGCTCTACACCCCACCGCAGCCTCCGCTTCACAGCCAAGCTTCCTTCAAGCTGCAGAATGGTGCAGCTGCACTTCTACCGCGCTCCACCTCACTGCGCCCCAGGCCACTCCCTGCTTCTCCTCCCACTGCTTCAGATGTGCCAACACTCTTCTTCCCTCTTGTCTAGGACCTCCTCTCTGATCGCTGAACTCATCAAGCTAACTCCTCCTCACCCTCATGTCTCATGTCATGAAAATATCACTCCGTAAAAAAACCTTTCCCCGCTTCCAGTCTAAGTTAGACCCAACAGACCCTCCTCTCTTGTAGCAGCCTATGTTTCTGCTTCCTTACCCTTTATTTGACTTTGTAAATACAATACCTACTCTTATGACTATCTGCTTAATGGCTGTTTCCCTTCAAAGGCAAAAGGTGTCCAGATCACCAGTATAGATACAGATACAGATATAGATACACAGATATAGCTATAGCTATCGATATCGATTTTGATATCGATATAGATATAGATAGATATAGATATATCCATCTCCAGGGATTAGAGCAGTGCCTGATGAAGGCGCTCCACTGCCTGACAGAATGGCTGGCTATCCAACTAGACTATAAACCCTACAAAAGCAAGTTCAATGTCTATTTTGTCCACTCAAGTATCTGATAACAAACACATTTCTATATCTGGCATAGACAGAATGTTTAACAACACGTATTAAACAAATGGTGATGAATACAAACAAGGGGAGACACCATAATCTTATATGCTAAAGAAAAAAAAAACCACTGGCACCATCTTGGCATCTTAATCTCTACAGCCTTCTGAATACTTTCCCTTAAGTGTCCAGCTCCTTCAACACAGGTGGCTTCTCCAGCACGTACCTCCTGCAGCACATGCAGTTCCCCAGCACCCACCCAGCACCCACCCAGCTCCTGCAGTGCAGGCAGCATCACCTGGCAGCCAGCAGCTTCCCCCAGTACCACCCCCTTGGGGGATTTTAGAGCAGGGTACCTCCTGTAAGACAGTTTTCCTATGATATACTAGACAGCAACTTCTGCCAAGTTCCAGAGAGCAGATTTCCACAAGCTCCACCAGCACAACACCAGCAGCCACGTTTCTGCCTTGCGGTAAGACACCAGGTCTCAATTCTGGGGGTAGGGGACCTTTTCCTTGGGGGCTCTCTCTTAGGCCTAGAGGCAGCAGCTGCTCTGCATAACTGCTACTCTTTTTTTTTTTTTTTAAGATTTTATTTATTTATTTGACAGAGATAGACAGCCAGCGAGAGAGGGAACACAAGCAGGGGGAGTGGGAGAGGAAAAAGCAGGCTCATAGCGGAGGAGCCTGATGTGGGGCTCGATCCCATAACGCCGGGATCACGCCCTGAGCCGAAGGCAGATGCTTAACCGCTGTGCCACCCAGGCGCCCCTGCATAACTGCTACTCTTATCTTCTTTTTTTTACTAGCCAATCTCTCATTACTTCAATTCCCTGTTACAGTTAAAAATTCTACATTTTAAATTTTTCTTTCAATTTACTGCTTAGCTTCTCTTTCCTGATTGGATCCAGCCTGATACAGATTTGGAATTAATTTCTATGTTTGTAAGGTACCGGGTCACATTTCTTTACTTTTCTCTTCCACATGGGTATCTAATTAACCAAACACCATTCACTGAAAAGACTGCCCTTTCTCTACTATTCAGCAGTGCCTCCTGTGCAATCAATCGAGTGTCCAGATCAGAAACGGTCTGTGTCTGGACTAGTTTGGTCAATTGGTCTACTTATCTAAACAGCGCTCTTCATTACTACAGCTTGATAATAAGTCTTGCTATCCAGTACAGTAAGCCTGCTCAGTTTGTTGTTCTTCGAAATTATTCTGGCTATTCCTTGCTTTTTACATTTCCATATACACTTTAATATCAGTCTGTCAAGTTCCACAAAAAAGAAAAAAAATCTGCTGACATTTTCACTGCTATTATAGTGAATGCATAGATGAATTTGAGAAGAATCAACATCTTATAATATTGAGTCTTCCAATCCATGAACATGGTATATCTATTTAGATCTTTAACTTTTCTCAATATTTATTGTTTTCTGTATAGATGTCTTATATTTCTTTAGATTAATTCTGAAAAAAATGTTACTGCAATGAGATTTTTATTACATTTTCTGTTAGTTGCTGATATGTAAAATTGCGATGTGTCCCACATTACTTTAAATCTTGCAACCTTATTTATTAATCATAATTAACTTACAAGGAAATTTTTTGGATTTTCCTCATATATAATCATGTCATCTACAAAATCAGTTTTATTCTTTACTTTCTGATTTTTGTACTCTTTATTTTTCTTGTCTTATTAAACTAAGTAGGACCTCTAGTAAAATAATGATGAGAAATGGTAACAGCAAAAACAACTTATTTCTTCTCCAGTCTCAGAAGGAAATTCTTCAGCATTTCATCATTAAACATGATGTTTGCCATAGGACTTCTCTAAGTAGTATCTATCAAACTAAGGACTGTTAGTTACTATTTAGTCATAACGTGTCATGGGATTGCATTTTAAATGGATAATTTTTGTGTCTGTTGACATTATCACATTACTTTTCTGCTTTATCTTATTAACTTAGTGACTTATATTAATTTTTCAAATAGTAAGTCTATCTTTATAAGTCTGATTTCAACCTTTTGAAATTTGTCCAAGAATTATTTTGGGGATCAATCTTATGACCCTGAGATCATGACCTGAGCCAAATCAAGAGTTAGATGCTTAACTGACTGAGCCACCCAGGCACCCCTATTGGTCTTCTGGAATGTAGTACATAATTTTTCTCTAGCTCCTTTTAAGATTTTCTTGTTATCTTTGGTTTTAAGCAATCTTATGTTTCAATGAGATTTTATTTGCATTTATCTATCTAGCTTAGGGTCTACAGTATTTCTTGAATCTGTGATCTGATGCTTTTGTCTGTTATAGACAATTCTCACCCATTATCTCTCCAAATACTGCTTCTGCACCATTCTTCCTTCCTCTCCTACTGGGATGTCAATTACACACTCATTAAACAATTTCACTGAACCTCACTCACATCATACTTACACTCTTTTACGTATTCCCCATCCATTTTTCTCCACATTTCTCATTGCTCTGAATATTTATTTTCAAATTATTACTACTACCAATCTGTTAAACCCATTGATTAAGATCTTAATTTCAATTCAGTTATAATCCTTCAATCTAGAATTTATATTTGGTTCTTTTTTCTTTTTTTAAAGTTCCAGTTCACTGATTCTTAATTTTGTCTTTTATTTCTTTAAACATATTACATACAACACCATTTTCTAAAACTTAATTATCTGGATCCCTGTGGATCCACTTCCATAGTCTGTTGTTTCTTTTGGTTTCACAGTCAAATTGTCTTAAATTCTCATCTGCTGGATGAGTGCCAGTCATTATAAATAAATGCAGAAATAATCATGTTATCTTCTTCCAGAAAGGATTTACATTTATTTCTGTCAAGATCATCTTGATCCTATCAAAAATTGAGAGTATTTGAAGTTGTACTTCAGCACTTCCGAGAGACTACTATTCCTAGAATACAGGCCTTTGGGAACTCTGCTCAAAGCCTAAGAAGTTTTCCAGGGTCCCTCCTCCCTGATCTACATGTATCAAATTATAATATCTGCCCCTCACCTCCAATCCCTTGAGTCCATCAAAATCTCTATTTGGCTTTCCAGTTTCTTGCTTGCCTGCCTCTTCTGGAATTAGCAGATTCCTCTATAACATAAGTAGGTTCAAATCTGATCTCATATCTATGAGCTTCCCTCCTCCCACAGATCTTGGGCCTCACAAATCTTCACCATCTTCTAGCTCCCCATTACCTTCAACATAAATTTTGGTTTATCCAGCTTTTCTACTTGTAAGAAAGAGGGCCCAACCACTTAGTCTACCATTAAGAAAAATTTTCCCCACTCCCATATTTTCCTCTTGCTCATTCTCCTTACTACTCTATCCTCCCTTGGCTTCTGTGATTTTCCTAGTTCTCTTCCTCTCCAACTATTCCTTCTGAGTCTCCCTCATAAGCTCAATTTCCTTCCTATTCTCTCTTCCTATTCATCTAAGGATGCTCTCTTACTTTCCAGAGAGGATGGGGGAAATGAGTTCATTTCTCGAACCTGCCTCTTTTCTCATTCTCCCTAACTCTCCTTGCAAAAGGTCACCTATAAGGTCAGTTTCCTCAAGATCTCTCTTGAGCACCCAAATCTATATCCAACTGCCTTCTAGGATCTCTGTCTAGGTGTTTCACAGGTGCTTTAAATTCGACTATACAAATATTAAGTTCAGTGTCTTCAAACTTGCTCTTCTTTCCATATTCCATTATCTACAATATCACTATCATTCAAGCCAGAGTCTCAGTAATTTCTCCTCTCCTTTGTCATCACATCTTAGAGGTCATGGTAAATCCTACTGATTCTAGATCTCAGGCCAGATCCTTCTCTACTTCCACTGCCTAGAAACAGGTCTTAATTATCTCTGGTATGGATTCCTCCCCAGATTTCCAGCCTCTAAACTGCCCACAGAGTGACTGTATAAAATGAAAGTATGATCATTTTACCTTTCTGATTAAAATCTTTCCACTGATCCCTATTACTTATGAGATAAAAATATAAACCCAGCATGGCATATAAAGCTTTCTGTGAGCTGGCTGCTGCCTGTCTCTCTAACCTTAATTCAACCATCTCTTTCCTTAAACCCTATGCCAGCCATTCCTATTACCCAAGGAAATCACTCCTTCTTCTACTCCTTTACACAATCAGTTCCTTCTCCCTGGAAAGTTTTCTTGCTGATTCTCTTTGCCTAACAAACTCTTAATCATCTTCAAAATACAGCTTGAGTGTCATTTTTTTATACAACAGCCACCATTTACAGACCTCAAATTTATCCTGTACATACACACTTCATAATTTCATTATATCCTTGATTACCATATTGCAATTATTTTTTATGTATGTCTTCTGACATGACCGTGACCACCTTTTCCTCCCTTCCAAATGGCTAGGCTTATCTCAGGGCTCGGGGCACATAGCAGACACTGAAAATGACTACTGAACAAACATATTAACAGACAAAATGCTTAATTAACTGGCTTATAAAAATTATCAAAAATGTATTTCTTAGGGCACCTGGGTGGCTCAGTCAGTTAAGCATCTGACTTCAGTTCAGGTCATGATATTGGGGTCCTGGGATGGAGCCCCACGTCTGGCTCCCCGCTTAGCCCCTCTGCCCCTCCCCCTGCTTGTGCACTCTCCCTCTCTCTCTCTCAAATAAATAAAATCTTTTTTAATGTATTTCTTTTTCTAATATATTTTTTTAAAGTAATCTCTACACCTAACATGGGGCTCAAACTCATACTCGGGAGATCAAGAGTCACATGCTCCCCTGCCTGAGCCAGCCAGGTGCCCCAAAAATATATTTCTTAATGGAAAACTATAAAGAATGACATCTGACTCAAAATAAAACCCTAAGAATCTCATTATGTAACAAATGTACCTCTGAAGTTTTGCAATAGTCCAGGGGCACTCTAAGTAACAATAATGAGGCTTTATATTATAAATTTAACCCCTGTAGAAATAATGGTATGGGGGCGCCTGTTAGTTAAGGAGTTAAACTGTCTCACTCAAATACCTTGCTACTTATGTTCTACACCAAAAGAACGTAAAGCTAAAAGTCTCTGTAACTACAGCAAAAATTTTTCTAGCCTTTGCATACAAAAAGTACAAGATAATCTTTGTTTTCAACTTCTGTAAAAACCTTCGTACCCATTTCCTGACTATGGTACGACTACAGCCCCAGGCAGGAAAGCTGCAGAACTTCCTTCATTTGGGCAACTGCTTCCTCATTACAAAGAGGATAAAAAGAGCCACAGCAAGCAATCAAATAAAAAGTGGCTCCATGTAAATGAAGAGTGGATAAGGGCATTTTCCACTAAGTTTCAGATGATGAGAGTGTTTTGATTTCTCAGATTATCAAAACAGGTTTGTTACAAATGCTTTAATGAATCTGTATAATCTACTTTTAAGTGCAAAGAAATCTTGGTTGAAATTTTAAAATCAAATATATACAGTAAAATGTTAGGAATATCCTATTAACCTATTTTCAGAACTACTCACGGGCACGTCAGGAGCTCTTGGAGGCCTTGTTACCCACAGTTCCGCTCACCACCCCTGCTGCCCTAAGAAAAACACCTCGCGGTAACACAGACACAGATGGAGAAGCAGCAACTACTACCCTGAAACTTCCAGATCCCAAGATGGAACACTGAAATAATCCACGTTAACATCTTCTAATCATTAAAAAGCTAGAAATCGCAGACTAGAGCACACTGTGCCCCCATAACATGATAAACCACACTGACGCACCACTTCCCGCACGGGGCTGTGAATTCACGGCTACTGTGTGTGTAGGCTGCCATATGCCATCTGCAGAAGACTGTGCAGTCATAGAGCAAACGCAGTGGAGCCCTCGCCCATAGCAAGGAAAGAGTTCCTAATACTACCACTGAGAGCTAACCAATATCCTAATTTTTGAACTCATCATTTCCTTGCTTTTTTGGGGGGTTTTCAACCTACGGCAGTCTGTTTAAACGCCAACTTTACAGAGATATCATGCACATACAATAGAGAGTATTTTAGGATAGTCACAAGGTTGTGCAAACACCACTGTGGCCATTTTTACCTCAATCAGTTTGGTCAAGCTGGACTTTCCCAGGATCCCTTCCCTGAGTCTGCCCAAGATTTAAAAGGTGGAAGCAGAAGAGCCTCTGCTCTCAGAAGGTGGTGACAGACAGAAACAGGAGCCAGAAGGTTCCAGCTTGTCCACATGTTTCCTCTTCCAACACTAGCTTTATTCCCCAACTGCTAGCCCTGACAACCAAGAGAAGACACCTTCCCCCTTAACGGCCAGCCCCCCTCCAGGCCGCACCTACCACTAGATGCTAGGCAGCAGACCTATGAAAGCAGCAGCCTGGGGCAGCGGCATGGCTGTCGGTTAAGCATGCCGGTTAAGCGTCCAACTCGGGTTTTGGCTCAGGTCATCAACCCACGATCTTGGGATCGAGCCCCACCTAGGGCTCACTCAGCACACAGTCTGATCGAGAGTCTCTCCCCCCACCCCCCGCTCTACAACTCCCTCCACTCGTGCATACTCTAAAATAAATAAATCAATCTTAAAAAAAATAAAAAGAGAGGGAGGGGAAGGGAAGGGAGGAAAAAGAAAGCAGCAGCCTGGCAGAGGTGACAGCTTTTCCTGCCTGGCTTCCCAGAACTTCACTGGCTGCCAGGCCACCCCCAATAGAGCTTTAGGATGTGATTTCTGATGCTTCTCTAACCCTCTAATTCTTCCACTGGACTCTTGTTTCCAGCTTCTCCCACAGTTGCATACAGTCTATTCTTAAATAAATCCCTTATTTCGTAACACTCATAGCTCTGCTGTCCTGACTGATACCCACTAGCTACTTGTTTTCCCTAATGAGAGCTGAGCATTGACTCCTTCTAAACTTTACAAAAATAGAATCAAACACTGCATTTCAAGATTCTTCCATGCCATTACATGTTGCTGTATCTTGCTCATTTCTCACTGCTCTTTAATAATCTATTTTACGTTATATGCCATTTCAATGAACTTTTTATTGAAATATTATTTACAAACAGAAAAAAAGCACAAATCACAAGTATATTTTTGTGTGTCCATGTACGCGTATCACACTCACAATCAAAAACTAGAACATGACCGGCACCCCAGAAGCCCTGCTAACAGACCCTCCCCTACCCTCCAAAGGTGCCTACTCCTGACATCCAACCTGTGGTTAATTTTCCTGCTTCTGAGCTGTTTTGAACTTGTATCCAGAATCACACGATATATAAATTTGAGAGTCTGATTTCTTTCACACCACAGTATGTGAGTTATTCATTTCCTGAATATAGCATAAGTTCATTCATTTTCATTGCTGCACAATTTTACATTATATGAATATAACACAATTAATTTTTCCATTCTGTTGTTGGTGAGCATTTGGGCTATTTCTGGTTTTGGGGAATCTGGAATCACACTCCTGAGAATGTTCTTGTATGTGTATCTTTGGTATACATAGGCACAGGTTTCTGTTGGGAATATACATGAGCAATGGAACCCCTGAGACACGTGGTGTGCACATCTTCCACTCTGATAGGTAATTCTAGTTTTCCAGCACTGATATAAATGCCCTTCAGCAGTGTTTGAGAGCTCCCACTGCTCTGTGCCTTGCCAGCACTTGATGCTTTTTTCATTTAGTCATCTGGGTACATAATAGCATGGTGCCGAGGTTTTAGTTTACTATTCCCTGATGACTGATGAGGACCTATGTATACTGACCATCTGTGAAGTGCCTTTCAAGTTTCTGGCCCATTTTCTATTGGGTTTGCCTCTCTTTTCTTCGTGATTTTCGGGACTTCTCAAAATGTTCTAATTATAAGCCTCTGTTGGCCAATCCTACTGTATGGCCTGACTTTTCATTCACTTAATGGTGCCTTTTGATAAACAGAAGTTCTTTCAATATAATCCAACATATCAACCTTTTATTTTACATAAAGTTAGTGCTTTTTGTGTTTTATTTAGTATTTATTTAAACTTTAAATATGGGCAAATGAAGTAAAGTTTTATAATGTATTATGTTACGTGTTGTAACTGTTAACTCACAGAATCCTCCAAACCATCTGAAAAAGTAAGTAGGATCAGGAAGCCTGGGTGGCGCACTCTTGATTTCACCTCAGGTCATGATCTCAGGATCATGAGATCGAGCCCCACATTGGGCTCCAGGCTGGTGTAGAGCCTGCTTAAGATTCTTTCTCCCCCTCTCCCTCTACCCCTCCCTGTTTGTGCACACGCATTCTCCCTCTCTCTAAAAAAGAAAAATAAATTAACTAAAAATAAAGTAAGTAAAATAAAATAATAAATTTTTTAAAAAGTAAGTAGGATTATCCTGGAGGCACACAGTGCTAGAGGTGCACTGAGCAGAAGAGGAGACTGCCAGATCCAGCAGGCTCTTATAATAACCTCAGCACTGTGTAATAAACAACCCCTACTAAGAATGCTCTTCAAACCACACCTAATCCCGACATAAACAGAGCATACACCCACATCACATTCACTCACACAGAGAACACACACGCGTACATCACATGTGTAACATTTGCCCACGTACAGGGTAGATACATATAAATAACAACCACATACACAGAACATATACACATAAACCTAGGACATTTACCCACATTAATAGAACAGGCATGCACATATAACATTTACCTACATACACAGAACAAGCACATATACATATAACATCTACCCACAGAGAACACACCCATATATATAACATTACCCACATGCACAAAACATACATACACATATATAACAAACATGTAACATTTACTCACATACACATAACATTTCCAGCCCACATTTCAAAGATTAAAGAAGTCAAAAACCAATGAAGTCAGCCTGACTGAAGACTAAATTGTGTTTCCAATGCAATTTCATGAAAGGAAAAAAAGATAGAGGGCTAAACCATTAACACTAGCATCAATTCACAGAGAACCACAAGCAGAGAATTTAGTGGTACAGATGAATAATTCAAAAAAATCAAACAGTAAGAAAACTGAAAATTAATGAGTGGGTTTGAAGGAAAACAACTATTTTGGTAAAAGAAAGCAAAGTGAGATTAATCTTCATTACATATTTGTGAAGTATTTTTAAAGCCATTCTAAGTTTGTTGTCATTGTGAGCTTATGTCAGTGTCAGAGAGGAGGAGTACGTGAAGGAAATTTGGAAGTGTACAACAAGGATGGCTGTAATTATTCTCAATAAGACTGCTCTCAATGGAACAATTATGAGAGACCCTCAGTAGCCAACACCTACTCTGAGAACTCCCTACGTAAGGTTTGAGCTAACCTCTTGAGCTTTTTTTTCCCAGATCCTTCCCTGACTAAGCCAACAACATCAGTTTTCTAACAACTGAAGTTTCTCAGAAACTAAACATCTTGTAAAATATCTTGTCTTTCCAAACTGGATGGCCACTTCATCAGGAATGCTCACTGTCGCAGTGTTTGGGATTAGACAGGAAATGGAACGAACAATGAAGAGCCCTATGGTATGGACAAAGAACAGTAGCTAACGGATGGAGATGGACTGCGGGAAGAAAAGAAGACAGAAAATTTGTTACAAACAGCTGCTTCATCGAATTAGGTTAAAATATTCAGAAAGGAAAAGGATAAAGAAGGTAACAGGGAAAACAGAAATAGATAACCTCTGCCCAGACACCAAACTCTGAGTGCTATCCACCACTTGAGTCTTAGTCCAAATTCGGAAGTGTCAGCTGGTTCCAATGATCTGTGCTCTAATAATGTAACTGTACATTTCATAAAGCCCACTGGACTATTACAAATGTTCCCCTCCAGATTTCCTTTTGCTTACTTTTAACCACAGTCTGTTTAATTATAATGAAGGCTTCTTCTGAAAGCAGTCAACGGTAGAGTTGAGGTGGTGATTCTCAACCCTGGCTGCACTTAGAATCTCCCAGGGAGCTTTTAAAAATCCTGAGCCTGGGGCTCACCCCAGAGACCTCAATTTAATTGGTCGGGGGTGGGACCTAGGCCTGATATATTTAAAAGCTGTCCAGACGATTTTAACATTCAGCTAAGGGTGAGAACCACCAACATGAAGAGCGCTGGGAGCTCTAAGAGCAGGGACTGGTTTCTCTAAGCTCCTCCAGGAGGACATTTTTACCATTCTGTACAACAGAATCAGAGAAGACCCACACATACTACTCACCATGACACTCAAAGAATACTCCCACTTGTTTCTAAATACCTTAAAGGGTTAGCACCAACCCCATGTGAAAGCCACTGATCCAGACAATGAACAGATCTGGTCTGCACTAACTTGGTCTCCACCCCTCTGGGCATCAGCTTCCTGAGCCACCGTTCTGGTCTGTCATGCTCTAACCTTGCTTCTGACACCCCAAGAGCCCAGGCCTCACTGTGACAGCCGCCTCTGGAGGAAGCCAGAAGCCCAAGCAGGCAGAGTATAGCCCTGCTCCCCAGCTTCAGCCAGGGCATCTCTACTTTCATCTGTTTTACAGATTTAGGTTCTCCATAAGTTTATATTTGAAAAAAGACGGTTCAGCTGCTTAAAGAAATTTTTCAGCTGCTTAAAGAAATTTTTTTAAGTCTGAAAACTGGCAGACCTTCCAGTTCAAAAGTACTTGTGTTCAACTGAGAAACATAGGGCTCCAAACTGCAAGCTCCTATCTTACTCCTCCTGCATCTAAGCCCAACACAACCCCAACACTCAGCACAGAGTAGGGATTTTGTAAATGACTGGCCAGTGGGCAGGAGGAGTAAGAAGGAGCCTGAGAAAGTGACTTTCTCTCCTCCGTTTCCATCTACCACTTGGACAACTCCTCACGGCCATCTCTGACACTGCGGATTTGCTAAGAGGTAGACTCAGCTCCTGTATGTCATGTGTGGCTTGGCACATGCTGACCACAGGGCATTCTGTCTGTGAGGAGGGCCTCTGGAGAGGCATGTGGAAATTTTGTTTCTTCTTTTAAGGATACAAGTGTAGATGCCTGGGGTGGAGGGTGAGGTGGGAGGGAGCTGACCAGCTCTAAAACGCTGGCTCCCACCATCCTGGCCTCCACTGTAAACGCCCTCCCCTTGAGTGTGGGAAGGAGGACCCACCTGTGGACCTGAGAGTTGCTTCTAACCAACAGAACACAACCACATGATGGGGTCGGTGACTACACATGTGATTACATCGCTTATGACTGCAGCATTAGGACTCTCTCTCCCTTCCTGGCTTTAAGCCAAGCAGCCACAGTTAGGAAGGCACAAGTAACCAGCAAAAAACTGAGGCCCACAGTCCAACAGCTCACCAGAAACTGAATGCCGCCAACCCCATTAGCTGGGAAGAGGATCCTTCCATAATCAAGCCCTGGGATGAGAATCCTGGCCGACACCCTGAATGCAGCCTCAGGAGAAATTAGAGCAGAGGGCCCAGCTAGGCCTTGCCTGGACACTGGACCCACAAAAACTGTAAGACAGGAAACGTACGGTGTTTAAAGGCACTCAGCATATGGTAATATGGTCATGCAGCAATAGATTACAGTGTGCAACAAAGGACACAAACAGCACATTCCATGGTCCTGTGGGTGGGAAGAGCAAGGCACAACTGAAGCTGGAAGAACATGGCTGAAGCTCAACCAATGTGGGGATGAGGGCCTGAGGTGAGACAGGAGAAGGAGGGCAGCCAGGCTGAGCAGAGAGCGTCGACCATCTGTTTAAATTTATACCCACAAAACAGTGGAAAGCACTTGAGGAATGTAAAGCTGGGGAAAAACATGATTTGATTCACATTTCACTACTTTAAGAAGGTAACTCTGACTGCTGTGGGGGAATGAACTAGAGCAGGTCCAAAGCAGAGGCAAGGGAGTGACATGGGAGGCTCCTGTGGGTGTCCAGGGGAGCAGCGGTGATCGTGGCCCTGGGACAGAAGGGTCACAGTGAAGACAGAACCGGGTTCATGAACTTGGATGAGACAAGAACTATATCCTTATTTCACTAAACTCCAACAGAAATGCAGTATTTTGTTTAACTGTGAGTATAGGCAACAAACCTCAGCAACACGGGCAGTACCTGTGACTTGTAAAATCTCAGATGTCTTTCATCCCAATTACTGATGCCGTGACAGGAAGTATCATCTGTGTTTTTCATTTCTTCAAATTTATGGTAGTTACAGACCCACCACTAGATCTTGTTATTTAAGAACATTTAAGGAGTATATATGTTGTCATATCACAAATCAGATCCGTGTTTTAGTAAGATTTTGGTAACTATTTCAATACAATTGGTTTCCTTTGTAATCCCATAAATGGTTTTTTAAGACATAATTCCAAGAAGGTATCCACAGGCTTCTTCACTCCACTGCAAAAAAAGCCCAAGAAAGCCCTGGGCAGGGGACACGGAGAGATGTGGTACAGTCTGGTGTTGCATTTGATCTTGGGGGTGGGAGAAAGGGACAGTAAGGATTACTGCAGGAGCACCAGTTAGGGAAAGATCCAGAGTTCAATTGTGGACGAGCTGCCTGAGGTGCCCATTAGCATCTGAGGAAGTGTCTAAGGAAAAGTCGGGGCCTGTAACTGGGGATATACAGATGTATCGTGAGCTCTGTGGGTAGATGAGAATACCTCAAGACACTGTGTGGTGTGAACAGAGACCCCGAGGGCAGAGCCTGGGGGAACCTGACCCTTGAAAGGCTGGATGAGAAGAAAGATGGGCATGGGGTACCGAGAGGCAGCGGCCCAAGAGGAAGGAGTGCCCAAAAGACACACGATCACAAAGTGTCTGGGGAAGGAAGGGCTGTGAAGAGGCTGCAGAATATTTGCTGGGTTTGGCAACTTGTATGATGCTGGAAAAGACGGACAGTTTCACTGGAGCAGGGGAAGAGGAATTGCAAGAGGAACTGGAAGTGAAAACACACAGGAAATTTCTAATGCTGAGGAATTAAAAATGGGGCTATTGATGGAAAGGGAAGCTGGATTTTGTGGACATTAAACTGGACAAGCTGACAGAAATGCAGGGACCGGAATGCAGGAGAATGCAGGATGACTGCCAGACTGAAGTCCTTGAGAAGGGGGAGGGCTGGCGTCCAGAGCTCCTGTGACCAGACTGGCCTTTGACAGAGGTTAGGAAGACTCGGTTTGGTGGTGGGAAAATCTGGAGTAAAGAGGCTCAGCAGCGGAGAGCCAGAGGTGATGGTGACGGTAAAGGGGGTGGTCTGGCAGAAAACATGCAGAAAGTATGAAGTGGTCATGGAGTCAGAACAGGCTTAGTGGGTGGAGAATCCTAGAGAACCGTGGGTGATGCTAAGTGCTCACTTGGTGACCAAGAACTGACAAAGACAGAAGTCTGACTCTTTATTCCGTTTTTCTCCAGCAACACTAAGCTGCTTGGGTGCAGGCACACAGAGGCCAGGAGATGGGTAGGGTTCACTGGGAACAGGGATTTATCCAGTTGGGTGTGACAGGAGGAGAGAAGGGCAGGAAAGTTGAGGACATTTGTAAGAGAGTGATTACATACTGTGGACTCTGGAATTTAACCTGGATGAGAAAAAAAGGGAAAAGAGGGCAGCCGTGGATGAGGTTCAGGGAGGGCCTCTCCAAGGAAGGGTGTTAGTAGCACTTAGGTCATCCCCTAGGGAAGTGAGGACGGGGAGCTCTGCCAACAGGAAACGCTGGCCCACTCCAAGAGGTGGCCGAATGATGAGGTTTAAGAGAGGGCCCACCAGCTGGTTAGAGCACCCAAGAGCCCCAGAAGAGTGGCCCATACAAACTCAGCGCCTTGCCTCCTGGAGATGACAGCTTTGGATGTACCTATTAGTTGAGATGGGTCCTCTAGAATGCAAGCTCCACAGGGCAGGGAACTGTTTGGTTCATGCCTATTTTGCCCAGAGCCTACTGTTCAAGAAGTACTCTGAGTATGAATGTTATTAAAACACAAAAAAGCGGGGGGGGGGGACGGAGGCAGGAAAGGACTGAGCTCTGTGCTGCAGGTAGGACGTACTGGGGCACTGGGGCCCGACCACTGGGGCCCGACCACTGCGGGTCCATGAGGAATAAAAGGCAGATGTTCTACATGGACTTCAGAGGTCTGGCCAACAGGGTGGTGGGGTGGGGACCCTGCCGTAGCTGCTGACAAACATCCTGTCCACTGACCCAGGGGCATGCAGACAAATCATCAGTACGTTCTGCTTGATTGTAAATTACCGTATTAATTCCTTTTTCAGGTGTCTCCAACTCTATAAACCTCTCTTGGTCTCACTCCAGGTCCTTGGCTCAGGTAACCCACACCAGCCGACGCCAGACTCAACCCCTTCCTTAGAGGTCTTCCCTGAACCTCTGCACCAAAGAGGGCTCCCACTTCACTCTCTTAGAGCTGTGCTCTGCGCTACCCTTATAAACCGAGCCATAATTCCCCTTCTTTCACAGCAAAACTCTCTTCAAAAATCACTAACACTTGCAGCCCCCACATCCTCACCCATTTGCCCTTCTCCCCACTCCAGTGGGGCCTCTGTGCCCACCACACCACTGAAACCACCCATCAGGGTTACTAAGAGCCTCCAGGTGCTCTAATCAATGGTGACTTCATCCTCATTTTACTTGACTTCTCAGTAACCTCTGACTATACCCTCTAGGAAGATCAGTGGCTCCCCAAAGATAGCCACATCCTAATGCCCAGAACCTGGGAATATGTTGTGTTACACGGCAAAGTTGCAGGGAGATTTAAGAATTAAGGTTGCTAGGGGCGCCTGGGTGGCATAGCGGTTGGGCGTCTGCCTTCGGCTCAGGGCGTGATCCCGGCGATCTGGGATCGAGCCCCACATCAGGCTCTTCCGCTATGAGCCTGCTTCTTCCTCTCCCACTCCCCCTGCTTGTGTTCCCTCTCTCGCTGGTTGTCTCTATCTCTGTCGAATAAATAAATAAAATCTTAAAAAAAAAAAAAAAAAGAATTAAGGTTGCTAATCAGAGGAGCTTAAAATAGTGAGATTATCCTGAATTACCCGATGGAACCAATGTAATCATAAGAGTCCCTAAAACTGGAAGCAGACAAGAGAGGTCAGAGTTCAAGAGAAGGGTGTGGCAATGGAGGCGGGGTCAGAGACAGGCTGTGCTGCCAGCTCGGAATACGGAGGAAGGGGCCACAGCCAAGGAATGTGAGCAGCCCTCTAGAAGGGAGCCCAGGCAAGGAAACACTCTTCTCTAGCACCTCCAGCACGGAGCATAGCCTTGCCCACACCTTGATTTTAGCCCACTGAGACCAGGGTCAGATGTCTAACCTACAGAACTCTTCAGATAATAAATCCGCGCTGTGTTAAGCTGCCAAGTCTGTGGTCATTTGTTACAGCAGCAAAAAGAAAACTGATACACCTTCCTTGAAACACATTCTTCTCCGGGCTTCCATCTCACACTTGCGTGGTTTACCACTACTCCCTGGCTCTGCTGCCTTCTCCTGCTCCACTCAGGGCTTATCTCATCCCTTCTCCTAAGTATCTTTTGCCCCCAGGGTGATCTCATCTAGTCTAATAGCTCTCCAATTTATATCTCCAGACAGGACCTCTCTCAGACTCCCAGACAGCTGCCTACTCCATGCTGCCGCTTCAGTGTCTAACAGACATCGCAAAATCAATACCCCAAAGAACACTCTTGATCCACCCCCACCCTCCCTTCCCTCAGTCTTCTGGGTCTCCGTATGAGCACCAGCACCAAGGTCGTGCCTGAGGCCACAAACTAGGAATCATTCTTGACTTCTCCTTTCTCCTACTTCTATGTCCGGTCCCACGAGCCCTAACACCTCCACCTCCAAAATACACCCCACTTTTCAGCCTCACTCTTACCACGATCGCCAGTTATTGCAACAGCCCCCTCGCCGGTCTCTCTACTTCCCCTGTTGGCCACAGAGTGGCCAGAGAAAGACTTTGAAAATAAAAAATCCATATAATATGTCACTCACTTCCTGGGAGCTTATCCTCCAATGACTGTAACTCTTAAAATAAAATTCCAAATCTTTATGACTACCAGACACTTCGAGAGCTAGTCATTACCCACCCAGCCTATATCTCAACCTTCTAGATGTCCTCTTTGCTCCAGCCAGAATGTCTTTTTTATTGTTCCTCAAACCAAATGCATTCCTGCTCAGGGCCTTTGTACTCGGCTATTCCCTCCGCCTAAAATGTTCTTCCCCTAGATCCTCAAGCAGCTAGCCCTCTTTCATCATTCAGATTTCAGGTCAAAAGTTACTTCCTAAGGAAGTCAAACCACCTGACCAAACCTCAGACTCATACCTCAGTATTCTGTTCTATTTTCTTCTTAGCACTCTCTGAAATTCTTGTCTCCTTATTTACGTAGGTATTGTCTTTCCTTCTAAACTATCAACTCCATGAGAACAGAAACTTAACTGTCTGGTATCCTTACCATCCTCGACCCGTGCCTGGCACATATTAGGCCCTCAAAAATATTGCTAAGCATAACTGATAGCATGAAATACAATGGAATAGTAATATGCAGTCAATAAACATGATGCTATGGATCACTGTCCAAAAAGCCCTAAGACAGGGGCGCCTGGGTGGCGCATCAGTTGAGCGTCTGCCTTCGGCTCAGGGCGTGATCCCGGCGTTATGGGATCGAGCCCCGCATCGGGCTCCTCCGCTGTGAGCCTGCTTCTTCCTCTCCCACTCCCCCTGCCTGTGTTCCCTCTCTCGCTGGCTGTCTCTATCTCTGTCGAATATATAAATAAAATCTTTAAAAAAAAAAAAAAAAAGCCCTAAGATGTATACAACCTATTAAGAAAAAAACAGATTACAAAACTACATGCACAATAAACCTACTCTGAGTTAATAAATAAAATGTACGGCCACATCAGCACAGAAAAATGTCTGAAGAGACTTCTATCAAAAAGTCAACTATTTCTATCTGACAGTAGACTTTGGGGTGATTTGGCTACCTTCCTACCCGTGCCGTACTGTGTGAATTAACGGCAGGGGGTGGCAGTGGGAGGGCCCTCCCTCTCCCCGGTTTCATTTCCCACATGGCAAGAGCTCCTCCACAAAGGGTAGTCTTGGCTTCCCGCCTCATCCTCCCTCCCGCCCTGGACAGGTGTGACGTACTTATCTGCCTTTTAAGTTTGAGATAAGGACTGAGTGGGTTTGCCTAAAACCTTCCCTCCATGGATTTGGGAACGATTTGAGTGCACACGTGGGGAGTACATATTCTCCTCTTCTCCACATCACAACTTTTCAGGGGTAGCTCCCATGGATCGGTTTGTCACTACCAGTGACTATTACTCCCCAGGCTATAGAATTCAGAGACAAAGTTATTAGCAGCACACGTGAGTAGCAAACCTAAACTGTGTCCATTAGTCACTAAACAGTCACTAAGTGCCAGGCACTATTTCAAACTCTTCGGATCCATCAGTAAACAGAACAGATGAAGATGCCTGTCCACCTAGACCTCACAGCCCAGCAGGAGCACCCAGACCATATACAATAAAAAGAAGTGACTTATACAGTAAATTAGATGATGTTGCATTAGATGATGTTACATGCTAATTCTAAAACACATCTTGCCATCCTCATTTATGAAATAAAAAATACATAATCACCCCACAGCAGGCTCTCTGAACTGCTACAGGAATGGACTGTTAAAAATTACTGGAAAATGCATACATATAAAAATTCTGATTAATAACGATTAAAGCATCTAACAAAACTGATTCTTAAATAGAACAATTAGAGTTAGGAAGCTGAAATGTTGTTCAACAGTACAAAAATAAAATCAAATCCTAGCATGCACATTAACAGCTGTCTTCTGATGCCAGGAAAGGGGTGTCTGTTACTACATGGTTTAAAGACAGGAAAAATGGGAAATGACTCTACTCTGACCTCAATTTTATAGATCCTGCTTAATTTCAAGCTATTTTAATGTATCCTTTCTCAGAAATGGGAAGCAAATAGCATTGTCCCTTTCTCTCAAATCTTTCTTAACTTTTAAAAAGGTAAACATATTTAAGTGTTTTCTCCCCTTCTCTTTCTGAAAAAGAAGCTTTTGTAGCCCTTTCTATAAATAAGATCCCCGCTTCCAACAGGATAGCCTTCTTCTTGGCTAGCTTCTCTGAACAGGCCCTGTCTCCTACCCAGAACATGAAGAGGGTGTGGCCTTTCCCACTTGTCCTTGACCTTCTGTGCTGGGACTTTCCCCCTTCCCTAAAGTGCTACCCACCCTTTCTTTAAAAGGGAACTACTTCAGGCTTGAGTTACACATGGAATGATCATCCCTCAGAGAAATTTTCAAAAGGCTTTTGGTCACGGAAGACCCACCAGTACCAGGCACTGTTTTAAGCTCTTCAGATCCATCAGTAAACAGAGCAGATGTTTGCTCTGCCGATGTTAGGCCTTTTAAAAAATCAGAACTAATAAGCAATCATAGAAAAGTCTATCACTTTCCTGTATACCAGTAATAAACAAGTGGAATTTGAATTTTTAAAACACAATATTAACACCCCCAAAAATGAAATAACTAGGCATAAATCTAACAAAGTACACAATCTACATGAGAAAAACTACAAAACTCTGATGAATGAAATCAAAGAATGATGTAAACAAATGGAGAGATAGTCCACGTTCACAGATAGGGAGACTTAATATTGTCAAGATGTCAGTTCTTCTCAACTTAAATCTATAGATTCAATGTAATCCCAACCTAAATCCCAGCAAGTTATTTTGTGGATAGCAACAAAATGATTCTAAAATTTACACTGAGAGGCAAAAGACCCAGAATAGCCAAGTCAATACTGAATGACAAGAACAGAGTCAGAGGAATGGCACTACCCAACTTCAAGACTTACTATAAAACTACAGTAATCAAGACAGTGTGGTATAGTGGAAAGAGACAAATAAATCAATGGAAAAGAACAGAAAGCCCAGAAACAGACCCACATCAACATTCAACTCATCTTTGACAAAGGAGCAAAGGCAAAACAATGGAGCAAAGACAGTTTTTTCAACAAATGGTATTGGAACAACTGGACGTCCAGAGGCAAAAAAAAGAAAAGAATCTAAATCTACATCCTTCACAAAAATCAAGTAGAAATGGATCCAGACCTAAATATAAAATGTGAAACTATAGGGGCGCCTGGGTGGCACAGCGGTTAAGCATCTGCCTTCGGCTCAGGGCGTGATCCCGGCGTTATGGGATCGAGCCCCACATCAGGCTCCTCTGCTATGAGCCTGCTTCTTCCTCTCCCACTCCCCCTGCTTGTGTTCCTTCTCTCGCTGGCTGTCTCTCTCTGTCGAATACATAAATAAAATCTTAAAAAAAAAAAAAATGTGAAACTATAAAACCCCTGGAAGATAACACAGGAGAAAACCTAGCTGGCCTTGGGTGTAGCGTTACTACACCAAAGGCAGGATCCATGAAAGAAATAACTGATAAGCTGGACTTAATAAAAATTAAAAATCTCTGCCTTGTGAAAGACAAAGTCAAGAGAATGACTGGGAGAAAATACCTGCAAAAATGCATCTCATAAAGGATTGTTGTCCAGAGCACACAGAGAACTCTTGACATTCAGCAATAAGAAGGCAAACAGATGAAATGGGCCAAAGACTTTAACAGACCAAAGAAGAGGTACAGATGGCAAATGAGCATGTGAAAAGAGGCTCCATACATCTATCCTCAGGGAAATTAAAACAACAATGAGATAACCACTACACATCTATTAGAAGGGCCAACATCCAGAACACCAACGCCACCAGATGCTGGGAGGACGTGGAGCGACAGGGACTCTCACTGTTGCTGGAGGGAATACCAACAGTACAGCCACTTTGGAAGACAGTTTGACAGTTTCTTATTAAACTAATCATACTCTTACCATAGAATCCAGCAATCTCACTCCTGATTATTTACTTAAAGGAGCTGAAAACCTATGTCCACACAAAATCCTGCACACAGATGTTTGTACCAGCTTTATTCATAATTGCCAAAACTTGGAAGCAACCAAAATGTCCTTCCGTAGATGAAGAGACAAACCATGGTCCATCCAGACAATGGAGTATTACTCATCACTACAAAGAAATGAGCTACCAAGCCATGAAAAGACATCTTAACACCAAGAGTGAACCATAATGTAAACTAGGGACTCTGTGTGATGATGATGCGTCAACGTAGGTTCATCAGTTGTAACAAAGGTACCAGTCTGGTGGGGGCATTGGTAGTCAGGGAGGCTATGCATGTTTGGGGGTAGGGGTTGTATGGAAACTCTCTGTACCTTCTTCTCAATTTGCTATGAACCTGAAACTGCTCTAAACAAACAAACAAAAAAAAAATTAAACCTTAATTTTAAAAAAAAGTAAACAGAAAAAGTAGAATGGAGAGCCTGGATTCAAGTGCTCCTGCTGCAGCATCTCTGGAGGCCAACCCTCTCCGTCACATGCTCCCTCTGATAGGCATAAGAGGCCCTACTGTCTAGCCCAGGTCAAGCTACTTTTCAGCTTCCTATTCTCTTGGACATGGAACCTTCTCTTTTCTCCCATAAACTCCTTTGGAATCACAGAAAAGTGAACTCAAGGCAAAATGAAGCTTGCCTCAGAATTCCACCACAGCTGCCCCACACTGTGCGCGCACACGTGTGCGCGCGCACACACACCCACCTCTGCTCAGTCCTGTCCAATTCCTCAGCTCCTCCTACTTTCCTCCTTTCTCCCCAAATGTAAACAACAGGTTCTGTAAGTTTTACATTTATTTCAACTCTACACCCTTCACCAGACCAGAGAACACACAAGCAGGGAAGCATACAAGAAAGCCTCATGAAATCCACACATCCTGCCCATAATACTCTCCCTTACAGAGAAAACACTCTCCCAAACACAAATTTATCTTCATCACACCCACCCCAGCCCATCTGTGGTTTCTCAGCCATCAAGAAAGGACTCCTTTGTATGTTTTTTTCTTTTTCATTTTTTCCAGTTTTCTAAAAGCATTAAAATTGGAAAACTTACATTGTATTTTAGGAACTTCTCTCAAAATCTTCAACAGAACTTCATAATCACCAAGATAACAGAATTTATCATTAGAAACATTTGGAAGGTAGTATTAAAAAGACCAGAAGTGGGAAGATAGGTATGTAGGTAAGTAGGCAGGCTATGACATTCAGCTTTAGGGTTCTGCTGTCTTCAGTTATTTGGGCCAAACAGAGATGGAAAAGAAAGGGGGAGTGGAGATGATTCTTCATGCTACCTCTTCAAAACAAGGTCACAAAAATTAGAATATGCCTCCACATACCCCTACTGCCACCCATACTTTAAAAGGGCTTCCTATTCAACGAGACATTTAACCAATACTTGAGATAAATACCAAAAAACTAACTGCATTCTCTTACTTCTAGGTATATCAGAATAAGACTCTAGAAAGCTCCACTGTACCCCACGTAGCCAAAGTACACCAAAATATACCTGAATGGTATAAGGGTAGCAGAGCTAAGACTAAAGTCAAGTGAAGTTAGTTAGAATACACTTCCAGGGGCCTGAGAGTCTTCATCTAGGTAAGTTTCAATAGGAACTTATTAAAAATACACATTTTGGGGCCCCACACAGGACCTACTAGGGCAGAAACTCTGGGGGTGGAGCTCAGCAATCCGTGTTTTAACAAGCCTTCCAAGTGATTCTGATGCCTGCTCAGCTTGAAAACCAGTAAGCTAAAAGGAATGCCCACCAGGGGCGCCTGGGTGGCTCAGTCGGTTAGGCATCTGCCTTCGGCTCAGGTCAGGATCCCAGGGTCCTGGGATTGAGTCCCGCATCAGGCTCCCTGCTCAGTGGTGAGCCTGCTTCTCTCTCTCCTGCTCCCCCTGCTTGTGCTCTCTCTCTCAAATAAATCAATAAGTAAATAAGAATGCCCAGAGCTCAGCTTCTCCTTAGTCACAGCCACAGGGTCTCCCACCATTACTAGAAAGAGCAGGATAGTTTATCCCCACGTAACCCACTGATGGGAGTTCGCACAGTATAGAGTTTCAGTTTTCAACTGAAAACTCTCCTCAAACCCTCTTCTTCCCTCAGAAAATGAGGCCCCAACTCGATACTCACTTGTACTTGTTTGAAAACAATCTCAGGACACAGCACTCTGTTAAGACCTAGACAAAAACACATCTATTCTAATTTCAGTTCCAATGCCACAAATGTATAGAAACTTGGAGGAGACACCAAATAAGAACCTTGAGCCCCCTAAAAAAAGGCTGGCCACCCCTTGAGGGTGCTGACTCCACCAAGTCCAGAGACATGGAAAACCCGAGCTGTTGGGGTGATGAAAATGTTCCAGAATTAATGGTGGTGATGGCTGCACAACTGTATGTAGAATATACTAAAAAACACTGAATCACAGACTTTAAAAATAAAAATAAGGGACGATTAACAGCAAAAAATAAACACACACCCCAGGTGGACCCAAGCCTGCCCTGAATGTCCTACACTCCCTAACAACTCTGAAAGCAACAGTGATTTAGCCTCCAAAACTGGAGAACGGGGCTTACAACAGATCTCTAAAGGTCACTCAGCACAATCAAAGCAGACTCGGCCGAGGCCAGGCAGGTGGCTTACCTAGCACTCAGCAGACTGGTGGCAGAGCCAAGACTAGGTAGAACCGGTTCCTGACTGCCAACCATGTATCCCTTCCAAGATCTCAGTGGTCCTTGAGTTCACTATGAAACTCTTCACTTCACATCTTAATTTATAACCTGAAAAAATAAAACCTATAACCAATTTTTCTAACACAGACATCCACTACTCAAGTCTGTGATCTATGATTATAATCGCCTGGGTACCTGTTTAAGTTGTTCTCGGACCAATGAGAAAATCCAGAAGTGAACTTCAGACTAAAACATGTATTTGTACCAAGGCCTAACCACAGACTTCTAGAAATGATTCTATACAGTTCAGTGCGGAGAGGGGTGGGATCACTGCAGGGCACATGATAGTGTCATGTGCCAATTTCAAAAGACCCTGCCTGATAACAGTCATAATTACATTCGTATCACAAGAGACAATTTGGTTTTAGCAAAACATCATCCATCGCATTTAACTAATGTTAATATAAATTTTATTAGTTTTCTAGTCTTTTTTATGTAACATATATACATTTGAGTTTTATATCTGCATAAGAACTCCAAAAGCTCAGAAATTTATACTGAGTTTTTTGTATTTTTACACATTTCATTCATTCAACAAGTATTTGTTGAACACTGACTATGGGCCAAGCATTCTTCTAAGTGCTACATTCTGAAGTAATATCATATAATGAAAACCACTAGGGTCAAAACTAGTGAGGCAGGTCCACAGTTCCTTTAAAAAATTTTTCCTTTAGTATCTCATTCAAGCGTTATGAACATTACTCTACTCTCTGCAGGTAAGATCTGCTTCTCCTGACGTTCCTCAGAGCTAAACCCGCTTGTCTCGACCTCTCCTCACCTGCCTTCCCCCACAGATACAGAAAGACATCCGCCCCAGCATTTCAATACATCCAATCCGCCTCTGCTACCGCCAACGCTAAGCCGATACAGGTCGTCTGATAACCAGATGCGCGCTCATTTGGACCTCATACTACTGACCTCATACTACTAAGTGAAACAGAGGAACTACAGTTAACCCACCTGCTACAAAATTATCAGATTTAATTTCAAATTTGGTACCATATACTGTACTCGAAAATCAAATGGGGTCCCTCTTAAAGCTTGGCTTTCTGTGAACTGTTCGTATCTGCACTTTTCCTACTTGTGATTGAACCAGGAGAGCCCTGCCTGCACTCCAAGAATAACCTGGGACCATTCAAACCATTACCACCGCCCAAAGCTACACAAAACAAAGGCCAACGTCAGGGTTAACTAACCCTCCCAGTCACCAAGGCCAAATACCTCACTCAACTTCATAGCTTGCTTGGTGGAAGTCTGAAGAGTGCTAAATGATCCCCCCAAAACGTGGGTCTGTCTTTCAAAAAGATTATGTATATATATACACACACACAAACACACACTAGAAAAACCAATCACTGAAAAAAATTACAGCCCTTAAAACTATGGCTCTATCAGGTATACCAAGAGAAAAATTACAAACACAAAAAACACTCAAGAATATATGCCTACACAAAAAAATGACTAAAGAAATTTTGAAAAGGTAGTTTCTTAATTAAAACAACTGAAATGAAATATAATTTAAGAAACCTCATAGTCTTAACGTCCCTTTTTCTTACTTGAATATAAAAAATTGAAGGAAAAAGAAAAGTATTCAGGATTTAAAAAGGCAATTCTCTCCCTATAAAAAGCATTACACTTAGGGTTTTTTTCTGCAGGTTCTTTGGCATGACTTAGACTGTACCAGTGGAGAGCTATATGCTCTCTACGAAGACATTTTTACCATTAAAAAAGATGCATTTAATATGAAAATCTCTGAAGCTATCACCAACTGAAAAACCTTTGATGCAACTTTCCTTAAGATCAGTACAAACTAGAATTCTATTTTGTTTACTTCCTCTAAAGAAACTTTGTATTAGAGGAAAAAAAAAAGAGCATTAATAGTTCAAAAATAGTAGCACACAAAAGTGATTTGAACGTTTAAGCAGAACATTTTCATTATAAAAGGTTTGTTGGTGTGGCATTAGTTCGGCTTTGGAAGAATGCCATCTGAAATCCAGATCCAGCGACTGGGGGAATGCAATAGTTGTATTTTAAGTCAAACAGCTAATTAATGACTAAACAAAAGAATTTCAGTCTGGACAACATACATGGAGTACTAATATGTGTAATTATGCACTTTCTGTGCAATCAGAGAGTTGCATTAGCATAATTTTTTCTGGCTCTGGGCCTTAAAAATATTAACTTAAAATGCAGAAACCTTATAACAGTTCACCTAATGAAGAGGTGAATGCCAAACTGATTATGGAATAAGAGCTGGTTCTTCCACAATTTTGCTCTGTTTAACACATTCTTTCTCTCCAGCCCTGGACAGAAAATCAAGCCTAACCCTCAAATTACGCACAGGTTCAAAATTTCTACGTTTAATATATTTTTCATTATCCAGTGCCTACATATTAATATTCATTAAGAATCAAAACTACTCGCCTAAGAAATGAGTGCTACCTTTTTGTTGTTGTTAAGTAGGCTCCACACCCAGCATGGGGCTCAACGCGGGGGCTTGAACTCACAACCCTGAGATCAAGACCTAAGCCGAGCTCAAGAGTCAGATGCTTAACCAACTGAGCCACCCCAGTGCCCTGAAATGAGTGCTTTTAAAAAAAACTTCATGCAAAAATATATTAAGTTTATGTATAATACTTGAAGATGTAAACAAATAAAGATGCCAAACAACTCTATAAAACAAAAGGATTAGAAGTCAGTAAACAGTTGTGAGATCTTGAGAAAGTCTACTTGAAATTATTCTTTGGGACAGAACTGGAGAGAATGGGCTCTGAAATCAGGCTGCAAGGTTAGACTCCCAAGTCCACCACTCTTGGGCACATCACTTAACATCTCTGTGGCTCAGATCTCGTTGATACCATAAGAATAATCACATAATCCGCCTCATAGGATGAATTCCAGGAGTAAATGTGATTATTCGCATCAAGGACCCACCAGTGCCTCACACACAGTAGATGCTCAGTCAATGTGGGCTGCCATAATCTGCCACCATCATCATCACCCCTCCTTTATCACCTGCAAGAACATGGGCGAAGGCTGTGTGTGGCTGAGAAAGCATAATCCAAACTGATTTGTTTCTAGACACAACATTTATTTTGCAATTGCAAATAACATTCAGGAAGGGCAAGAGATTTTACCTACTCCAATGCATTAAAAAAGGTTCCAGGAGCTTAGCCGGGCCCTAAGACCTCCTTATCTTCTAGTAGTCTTCCTTTTTAGTGACTTTCAGCTTCACCAAATATTTGCGTATGAACCCACAATACTAATCCTATGTTAACTCTTTTTAATCCAAAATTAAATGACAGAATGGATTTGCCAAGTACACTAATGTGGTTAAGAGTTATGGGTCTTTGATTAAAAGCCAAGGCAACATTACAACAGAATGAACGTTCCTAAGAATTAGTAAGCAACATACAAGAAATTAAGCTCAAAGAGCGACAGGCCCTAATAAGTATGCCATCTTGACCAAATGAGTTAACCACTTTTTACCACTACACCCTCATCAGTAAAAGGAAATATGGCATATCTTGTAACATTATTATAAGGCTCAGTGTTATAATTATAAACAGTGCCCAGCCACCAGCAAAAACAGGGCCTCGATAAATGGCAACATCTGAATGGGCACAATCTCACTCTCCCTCTCTCAACAAAGACACAGTACAAAACCTAGATTTTCTCAAATCATCACAAATATTACAACACAGGTCTCAAAAAAGGAATTTCTCAAAAGTGTGGAGGAGTCACATTATACTCAGAAGTTGAATTGTACCCACCCAACAGAGAGCAAGCATGGGAGACAGAGACACCTCGGACAGGCAACTCCGGCCACCAGGCTGCTCCGCAAACATATGCTGCATAGAGTGACACGGAAAACGGGAATCAGGTGTGCTGTCCACTGCTCTCCCTCCCTCATGCCTCTCCCAGTGACAGCGCCTTGTCCCCGGGAAGGGGAATCTAAACCAGTTTTTGAACAATACTGCTCCTAAATACAAGCCAAATACTTCCTGTGGCCCTCCACCAAAACACAGCAATCTACTGCAAGCCCAGCGGGAAACGGGCCCTTACTAATGGCAGTATGACTAAACTTCACTTCATGAGCAATTCAAGAGACCTCGGACCTCACAGGCAACTCTGACTAAGCATGACTCCACCGTATTTAGGACTGAGAGCCCCAGTGAGAGACAAGCCCACGGAAGGCCGCTTCCCTCAGGTTCAGTGTCAGCGTGCAGGACGGTGGGCTGAAGCAAGCGAGAAAATGCCAACACCAGCTAGATCAAAGAAGGAAGTGCTTTAACAGGAGTACTGACTGTTTTGTTCCTGTTATCCAAGCCAGTTTTAAAAAAATAAAAAGGTTACCATCACCACGTAACACTCTGCAGAATTAAGGACCCCTAAGTCTTCAGCTGTCACTCCAAGATTCCCCTATTTTTCCTAAAGCCAAAAATAAACAAGAAAGAAAGCCAGTGTCCTCTACATTGAAATGAAATATGGGCCAACTTTTAAATTCAGTTCTCTCGTAAGAGTTTTTGTCAGTGTTGAGCTGACAAATTACTGAGTGAACAACGGGTCACGAGGGAAAAGGGTGTGAGCCTTGGCCCCTGCCAGCTGAGCCACCTGTCCTGCCTCCAAACACCCCTTGGGAACACACTTTGTTCACTGGCGTTTTCAGCAGTAGTGGTAGCTTGCACAAAACAACCCACGTGTCTCAGAGCCCCCAGTTTTATGTTTCACCAGTCAGAGAGGGGGCCGCAGTCTCCTCTCTGGACAGGAACTTTCGCAACACTGTGACCTAAATCAGCGGTCTCCAAGGAGCTCTGTGGGCCAGGGTCCTAGAAGAAAGTACAGAACAGCTCCATATTTTCCTTTTAATCTCATCCTCTATAAAAAATCTTTATTAGGTGCTTTATAATGTACCTGAACTACAAGTAAAGGGGAACATGTCAACACCAGAGATAAATACGTAAAAGGTGAAGTCCTATACAAGGATCTGAACACTCTACCAACTAAGCTTCAGATACTGTGACTCCAGCTTCAGAAGACCCTAAAGACCACGAATTTTAATTAAGCGCTTGCTGGCTTCAAATATAATTTCAAGTCGTAATTAAAAATAAATTGCCAATTTCACATAAAACATAATATTGAAAAAAATATATACCGATTATGTGTTTTGTTTCATTTTTACATAAACTGGAGCTAATATATAATAGTAAGGGAGCAGATCCATGTTTCAGGGACTACTAAGAAACATATTGAGTTTTTAAATAATTCATGACCTAGTTATGACCTACTGAATGGCTCCCAAATCATACTATTTTGCTGACAGAGTAATGATCTATGATTAAAACTAATTTTCAGCATATTTACTTTGTTTTCATGTTTAAAATAGTTAATCAATAACTGATTAAAACAACAGGCCTCTAAACTAGCTAATGTTTGTTGAGGTAAAAGTATTCTGTCTAAGGGGGAAATATAATATATGCAAATAATCAAAATATACATACCTTAGAAGAAATGTAAAATCAGTTGAGACAAGGTATCAAAGCTATGAGGGTCTACTGAGTATTTAAATCTATCAACTAGGATTAAGCAGACCAACTTTCACCCATATAACCTCTTAAAACTCAAAACAAAGGCACTATAAGTCAAGAAGTTAGAACAAAATAATCTTAAAAAGATAATGGTAAAGTAGTCAGCACTACTGTCTTCCTGTGTCTTCTAACAAAACTGAGGGCCCAACACAGAGCAGGAGGTTGTATTAACTTAACTTGGAAGTGAACATTGAGCCAGCCACACAAATGGACTTAGCCCAACTTTGGAAAGCCAGTAATCACAGCCATCTGAACTAAAGGAATAAAATTCCCAGATCAATGGACACATACCCAGTTCTCATCGCCACACTAAATGGGTATTACCCTACACGGAAATATTCAGATTTCAAAATTAAAAAGATGACAAAGCAATCCACCCTTAATATTAAGACTCCCAGACTAAGACTTACCAAAAACAAGAAACGTCATCCAAGAAGATACTTTTATTGATTCTACTTTACCAATCTTCTAATTGGATGCCAAATACACAATCTACCATACAGCCTCTGTTCCTAATATAAAAACTCCTATCATTAAGGTAAACTCATCAAATTCTCCATGCAAACTCTTTTCACCACAAAGGACTGACAGCTGTTTTGCTAATAAGAAGCCTGTCCTTCCCAATGCTACAGAAACTTCACACTGTCAAGACACTGCATGTTCTGTGGAACACTGGGGCTGTCTCTTTATTAATTCATGACAACATAAGAACTAGTGTTTAGCTGAGATGCAGGCAGAGTTAACCACCAAATGCAAGACGCCAAAATGCAAGAGAACACAAGTATGATAACTCATGCTACCTTAGTAAGTCAGCGTGCATATTTTATATTTTTCAACGCAAGCCAAGCCGATTAGAGATAGTTCAAGAAACATGTTGGTTTCTGTTAAACCCAGATTAAATATTCTTCTCATTTACAATCCCCTAGTTCAGTATTTTGATTTTAAAACTAATAGAAAGTAGTATACTATGCCAAATGACCTAACAACTTTGCCCTTAAAATAATTATACCCCTAAAAATAGAAATTTATCTACCTCATTAGTGTTCCAACGGTGCCTCTCTTTGGGTAAACTTGAACATTTCGGCAGACATTCAAGCAGCTTTTTCGGTAAAAAGATTTTTACATGACTACTATTGCTGTTCCCATGATCATCTATAAAGAAGAAAACAATAGATTCAGAGAAAATAATAGAGGAAAATCTCCTTTTAAGTATACTGGCAAGCTAAGAAACGGCAGCTTAGTTTGGTCACTGTGAGACCAAGAGCACCATTCCTCTGGTTAACGATGCTCATTTACACACTGATCAGAGAGGTGGCAGCAGGAATCTGGTCAAGAGGCTCTAAAATAAGATGGAGCTTTTGCTCCACGACAAGTGAGCGAGCAGGAAATATCCCAGCAGCTGCCCCTAAGCAGGACATTACTTTTAAAGGTTCTCCCACCAGGTTTCCATGAAGTACATCCAAATTGCAAAAGGATTTAATCTCACGAAACCCAGAAATCTTCTATTAACCAGTTGAAAAGTTTTAAGTTTTTTAAGGAAGAGGAATTATAATAAAATATGACTATTTTATTTATGAACTAATACTACTTCATCCCCAAGAATACAAATAAGACTTATCCTTTCAAAGGCAAATTATAGATCTTATAAATATAAGGAATTTAAACCTGCAACTAGCAACCTAGGTAAATACAGAGGCTGGTCCTTCTAGCCTAAATCTAAAAACATATCATTTTAATTAACTTGATTTACATATACATATCTATTTAATTAATGTCTTTCATCAAAATGTAACTCTTCTAAACTAGTGAGAGAAAAGTTCATTACTTTCAGACAAGATGGTATGTCTGACTACCTGATAATCAGTCTCCCAGATACTTTCTAGAAGAGAACATTTCCTTTATGTATTATTTCATTCATTCATTCATTCATTTACAGATCATTTCTTGTTTCATTCCGATAACAAAGTCCCTCTGCCTGGCTCAAAATTTCTTGCCAGTTTTGGCACATTTAGGTCAAAGTTTTGAATCACCCAGTCCAATTTTTTTTTAATGTTAAATGGAAGCCCCAATATCCAAAGAGTGCAATACATAATCAGGTACTAGGAGCAACACACTAAAATCCTAAAGACTGAATTTGCTCCAGAAAATCATAGTTAAAATAACTTATTCTGGTATCAAAAGGTACAATAAAAACACTGAACTCCAAATCAAGAATCCAAGATTCTGACCCAGTTCTGCTACTTTCTAACTGTGTGACCTTGGGTAAGTTACTTAATATTCTCAGTTTTCTAAATCAAGGAGAATTAAGTAATCTCCAATTCTCCTCCAGGCATAAATCCCTATGAAATTTACTGCCATTCAATAAATTAAATGTCTTACAATTAAAGAACCCTACACAGGCATACAGGAATTAGTTAATAATATTAAAAGTGAAATACAACAATATATCTTTCCAGCCATTTACTGCAATTTTGCTTAGCACAGCCTATTTTTTAAGCATGTGAAAAACATAAGAATAAAAAATTTTCTACAATCACGACAAAATCTTCTCCAAACATTTTTCATCTGATTAACACATTTCTTCTCAAGGAAAAGACCTTAACAGAAAAATATTGGGCACAGAAATAAGTCTGGAAAAATTTACTACATAATATGGAAATATTTTAAAGGGAGGAACTTAAGAGAATTGTAGCATACTAAATCTTTTTTGGTCCATGAACTACACAACCAATTGAATTAGAATGCCCAATCCTCTATTTCTGTAAGCAGTACTAAAACTTGAAAAACTTAAAAACTGACTGCTTTTAAGAATCCAAAATTTTAATAGCAAAATAAAATTAAACTTCTTAAAAATCTTGCTATGAAACCAGAAAACAAAGTGTTCAACTAAGAGAATGTTCATAGAAAGTTCTGTATTAATCACCCTCTATAAAACCGGTGTAATACTACGTGCTTATGCATGCTCCCTGCACTGCATCCTCCCAAGGGAGGCACCATGGGCCATAAAACTTTATAAAGCGCAGAATACCAAATCACATGAGCCAATACCTCCCTTCTCTCTTCCCCTAAAGAGGTGTTATTCTCATTTTTTTTTAATCTCCCATGATGTGTACAATTCTGTAAGTAGAGGTAAAATTCTAAAATCTATACTCAATTCAAAGAGTCACCGTTTACAGGATACCTTTTATGAAAACAGTATTACACTAGGTGCTCAATCAATAGGCTTACTCTGAACTGTATATGACTAGTCATACCTCCAAGAAAACTATTAAAGTATAATTTTCAACAATAATGAACAGAAGATTAAACCCCAGCTTCTATTTTTATGTTTGTGATCACAACCTGATGTTAATTATCTGTTCTTTTAAGCCTCCTTGAGGGACCCAGCTGTCCTGTGGCTATAAAACACAGGTGTGTGTGTGTGTGTGTGTGTGTGTGTGTGTGTGTGTGTCCCTACATATATGTACACATGTGTACACACACCTAGACATGTGTGTTCCCACGTGTGTATACATATGTGTACAGACACACACGTGTGTACGTGCACATGTGTATGCACGCACGTGGAGCGAGAGAAAGAGATACTCTTCTCAACAGCACAACTAACTGCCACAGAAAAGGCTTCTGTCTTCCACTCTGATACCAAATCAGGCAGCGGTGAATCGGCCCAAAGGCTTTCAAAGAGGAAAAGGAGAATGGCTGTGTAAGCACTGTCTCAATCACGATTCCAAATATAGCACTTTATGGGGATGTGCAGCCATGGGTTCAAAAGGAAGAGGAGTATGACAGGCCAATGAGTTCCCCTTAATCAGTTTTTAAACTGTGCTATTTCCAGAATTTTAGGTTCATGCTGAATATAAATTGGATGTTTTTTAGAAACATAACAATGGGTAAATTTTCCCAATGTGCATTATGAAGATGGCAATTTTAATACTGGGAAAAGAATATTAGGAGCTCAAACAGGCAGAATCTTAAAACTCCTATTTTCAAATTTCAGTTTTCCAGTTACAGTGTGATGGGAGAGCAACTCTGCTTTTCACACTGGAAAAGAACTGCTCACATGGCCAGACTGTACAAAACTCTGTTTTTTAATTAAAAGCTGCTTTTTAATGTTTTTGGAATAACTATAAATGATACAATAATTAGATAAATTCCTGTGCCAGTTTTTAAATGTTTGTCTCAGTACTAAGACTATTAATAGTATCTGGAGTTAACAGTGAAAGTAAGGTATATACCGGTTTTAACTGCATCTCAGCATTTAATTCAAATAGTTAAACTTTGACATTGCATCATGGAAGTGTCAACAAAAGACAGTAAAACATTTCATTATCATTATCTGGCAAAATATGCGTGTATGATATATGACTTTGCAAAATAGTTTTCTAACCTACTTCACAATAAAAATAACTAGTGAAACTCTTGAAATTGACAGATGATGTGCTTGGCTGACAGCTATAATTCTAGAGAATGAACCATCCTTTCCAGACAACCTTCAAATATTTCCCAAACAATAATTTTAGAGGCATAGTACAATTTAACTAAAAAATATGCAAAAAATGCTCATTCACTTAATTAGGCAAAAAGTAGAATTATTTTCATGTTTTAGTTCAAAAAACTGAAACTAACATTACCAAATCCTTTATTTAAATTTTAAAAGATATATTTAAACTCTCTCCTTGGAACACACTATTGACTCCTGTAAGGGAAGTCATAACTATATTAACTCTAACCTGGAAATTATAACATCCATTTTATTTTGATTCATAATTAATTAAAATTAAATATTTTTGGTTCCATGAATAATTATGAACACTGTTATTCAATCAAGTCGATTATGATTAATCTCTCAACCTCTAGACCAAACTGTTCAAAGTAAGTTGGTGTAACAGTGTATCCAACTGCTAAATCTTATTGGGAATATATTTGATCAACAACTTGGAATAGTAAAATTAAAAGGAAGCTCTACAATTTTTCTGTTCAGCTCTAATTATTATGTGCTTAGATTTAATTAGTAGAATAGGAACTGATTCAGGGAAACATAAGCACATATTATTATATTCAAGTCAGCACAGCGCTCACAGCAGCAAATACCGCCGTCACTAACCTAAGACCTTCAAATCACTATGCACCCAAAATAAATATTAATTAAGCAACAATGTGCTTAATTATGTGCCAAGCATCGGTATGATATCTCTCTAAAAGAAATTCTCCAAAATGAGTTACTCAATTGTAATTATCCAAAAGACTTTTGAAGTTGAAGAAAACAAAAAATTATAGTTTTGGGTTTTTTTTTTTTCATAGAAAACAACTAGTTTTGCTATTTAACGACCCCTTTCCTCTCTCTCCTTAAGAGTGTATGATCATCAAAACTCATCCTGTCTTTTTTTAGGTAGCCCAGGTTTACCCTCTCCCTGTCAATCACACCACAAAATCTCTGGTCCGGGTTTAGGTCAACTCCTAACTTAGGTTCAATAAACTTCTCACTATTTATCTGCATTTACATTTTTAATGTAAAAATATGCGAGCAGAGGCAGATAAAGTGGGAGCACAGAAGCTGTACAATCGATTGCTTCAATTTGGGTTCTGGGGCATCCTCTCCTGCTTCATTCCATTCAATTTCAATTTGAGCCGCATGTGATCAAGTAAACTTATTTTCTACTATTTATTAGGAAGTAAACATTTGTAGGACTCTACATCAGGCATCCAGAAAGGATTTTACATTGCGTTCTCTCATTTAATTTTCACAATTACCCATCAGGGCATAATTACCCCCATTTTACAGATGAAGAACCTGAGGTTCAGATTAACTTGCCCAGGAGCCGCAGCTAGTGACTCAAATGGGATTCAATTGTGACCTGTGGCTTTTCCCACAATACCACACGGCTCCTACTCGAAGTCACGGGAATTGGATACTAGAATTATACAACTGTTGTATTAGTATCTAACATTTGCAGAGTGCTTTGAATTTCCCATGTGATTAAACCCTTTGCCTTTTTGAACCCTCACAGAAACTTTACAAAGGGAGTATTATTTTGCTACCCCCGGAAGGATTAAGTAACTCATCTAAGATCACACAGCAAGTTAAAGGCAGAACCCAGGTCCCCTGAGGCATGGTCACAGGCTATGTCCACTGCGCTACCATGATGGAATTACTCTTACTGCCAAGCCCACCCCTTCCTGTAAGTTAAAAGCTTTTCGAATCCTACCTTCTAGAGGTGGCACGGTGTTGAGAACACAGTAGGTGCTAGTTCCGCAGAATACACTTTGGGAAACGCTCTAAGGAAACAGAAAATAAAATGTAAAACTAATCTTTGAAAAAGATATATACTGGCTCTTCTGTGATATTCCTGCCAAAGATGCAAAACCTGAATCTAATCGTGAGGAAACATCAGACAAATCCAAATTGAGGAACATTCCACAAAATGACGGGCCTGTAATCTTTGAGAGTGTCAAGGTCATGAGAGTCAAAAAGGACTGAGAACTGTTCTGTATCAAAGGAGTCTGAAGAAACAAGACAGTGTGCCCCAGGGTCCTGACTGGACCTTTCTCTACAAAGGTTGCCGCAGGGTCACCCAGCACAGCTGCAGGAGCATCTGAGGATCAAGGGGTAGAAATGTCTCAGTGTTAATTTCCTGATTTTGATCACTATGTAGTGGTTACAGAGGAGAATGCTCTCATCTCTGGTTTGCAGGAAATAGGTAAGCAAGTATGTGGGGATGATGAAACACACCAGCAACTTACTCTCACAGGGTTCAGGGGGGAAAGAGCTAGGAGAGGGGGGAAGAGCTCTTCCTACCACACCTGCAATTTTTCTGAAGATTCAAGAGTGTTTCAAAATATATGTGTGTTAAAAAAAAAAAAAAAAGATACATGCTGGTGAACACATATTATGTGTATAATTTTTTTAATAGGGACCATATGTGCTGTACATACAGGAAGTGTTTGCTAAGAACCAATGCCGTATTCATTTTGCAGTTTAGTCAGGATTCAACAACATTACTAACCATTTCCCAACAGTGGGCCCAAGCCCCAACTCATTCCAAAGGACTTAATGAGTGCTAACTAACAGTACGGCAGGTACAGTAAGCCAGGAGGAAGTTGGAAGACCAGGTCTCTACTCTCAGGCTGCTTCATGTAAATAAAATCAAACTTTTCATGTAAAAAAAAAAAACAAAAAACTACACAATAGTAACTTTAAAAAAAGGAAAACAATTTCTGTGAGTCTTGCCAGGCGATTATTTTGGTCCTAAAAATATCCTTCTTCAGTTTCAGTATTAAAAAATTTTTAGATTATTCATCCTGCATTATAAACCACTTATGTATATACTTAGAAAACCAAGGACAGTTTAGAAGTTCAATAATCACCCTTAACATTTTATATTTAAAATATGAAAAGCTCAGTTCTCTCACTAGCTATCCTTGGAAAAGTAAATTAACCTCTCTATATATGATCTCATCAAAAAGGGTAGTGATAGTACCTCTCCCATCTCACGGGTTGTTGGGAGAATTACAAGGGATGATGTGTACAAAGTGCTTTAAATTCAAAACTACAACACGAATATGAAGTGCTATTGTTTCTGTGCTTAGTAAAAATAATCTTTAACAATGTTAACATTTTCTAAGTACCAAGGATTGCCTGAATTTTTTGTGCCAAAGAGTATTGAAATCTGACTAAACTTGACCTCTCTGAATCTTCAATTTTCCTCTCCTTATATCCATGACCAAATGCTTCACCACAGACTAGGTCTTTCTCCACAATGTGACTGCTAGCTACGAGGATAACCATCAGCTCCCTAATTATTTACTGCTTCTGGAAAATTCTTGTTCAAGGGTTTTTAATGTCTCTTCCTCTGTTTGATTTAATCAACAGTGGTGCCTACTGACTAGCAACCTGTGGTAACATCTGAGCCTAAGAACTCTCCCTATAAACTATGGACTAAGCTCAAAATTCATGTATCCTTTGGAAAATCAACATTCATCTCTTCCAGTGAGTAGCTGATGTAGAGCCAACAGCAGTCTGACTTCGAGTAACATCTGCAAGAACCGCCAGCAACAGCCTTCTAACCACAGAATGCAACATCTCATCTCAATGTCATTTCGTAATTGAAACTTGAAATTCTATGATGTTAAAAAGAATGTGCTACATTCAAGGCTTAACATTTTCTGGCTTCCTATTACCCAGAAAAGATAGTATAAGTTTACCACTTAACAAGACATCTTAACAACGATCTTAACATCAAAAGATTTAAAAATGACTAATGTACAGCGGGACACACTGATGAATGGCTTCATAAAAAAGGACTTTTACACCTAACTTCAACGTTCGACAATAGGTAAATGAGCAGTAAAACATACCAAATAACAAATCAGAAGAATTAAATGCTAAAAAAAAGAAAAAGTAACAGAAATATCACGAACAATCAACCATGACTTCTCTTCAACACTGGCATAATAAAGTCTTAATAGTTAACCAGAAAAGAAACTCAAATAAACTGAGAGTGAAATCAAGTCATTCCACCCTCAAAAACACCAGGTTCTCAAGGGAAAGAAGCTAAAACCCAACAAAACTTCCATGAGAAATGGCTACCTTACATTGCAGACCCACAGGCCAGACTCTGGGATAGGCCTCTCATTCCGAGGACCCTCAGATGATCTGTTCACGATACCAAGCCAGAGGTGGCTCTGGGATGGAGGAACACCAGTCTGAAGGTCTATGGAGTGGAGCCTCTATCCCAGTCCCACTAACTGCTAAGGTCTGAAGCAAACAGCTGGCCTTTCTGTCCCCAGGACAACACTCTAAGTGCAAGTTCAAGGGCAGACAGATCTGGGTCCATGTCCGCCCTCAGCTGCACATCTCCATGCTGCCCTCCCTGGCTGACTCTTCAGCTCAACTGCCCTTCAGGAGCCTTCCAAGACAGGTCATCCTGCTAGTGAGATCTGAGCGGCCTGCATTTCCCTCTGTATCACAACTCCTTCTGTCTGTTCTACAAATATTAAAGGAGTACCTAATATGTGCCAGACACTGGTCTAGGAGCTGGGACCTAGCAGGGAACAAGACAGACAAAGGTCCTACCCTTTAGTACGTGCCAGTGGGGGAAGCAGGTGGTAATCGGGGTAAATGCCATGGATATAAAATGGGTGATGCATGATGGTGAGAAATCAGGTAGGGAAAACACCATTTCTGAACGTGTATTCATGCGTGGAGTAAAAGGCCTCCCTGACTGAAGCATCAAGAAAGCTGGCTTATCTCATCAACCAGACAAGTGGCTCTCAGCTTGACTGCATGTCAGTCATCCAGGGAGATTTTCTGAATGTTGATGCCCCGGCTGCAATCCTGACCAGGTAAGTCAGAATGTGTGGGGCTGGGACCCAGGCATCGGTATTTTTGAAAAGTTCCCAAATGATCCCAAGATGTATCCAAAGACGGGGACCAATAAAATGAACAGCTGTGTGACTCTGGGCCACTCCCTACTTAACCAGTTTCCTTGAGAGTAAAATGGGGCGTCGACCGTCAACAGAGCATCTGCAACCCTAATGTGCATGCGGGTCACCTGAGGGCCTCGTTAAAATGCAGGTTCTGCTTCACAGGTCTGAGTGTGGCCCTGCCCTGTGCCTCTAAGAGGCCCCCAGGTGATGCCCATGCCATGATTCAGGGCCATAACCCTGAGTATCAGGAACTAGACGGTTTTCTAAAAGATCAGGAATTCATGTAAAAAAAGATCCTTCCAATCGTAACATTCCTCCATAATTCTATGAATTCCTAACAGACTAAAAAAAGTACATCTGACTGTTAACACAAACTATAATACAAAACTATACCAGAAAATCCAAACAAGATAATTAAAAGAAACTACAGGGATGGTTCCTCAATTAATATAGTGTCCAGCGTCTCTAGAAGTACCCAAGAAGGGAGAAGCAGAAGCTCTATAAAATACACTCCCTGCCTCCAAAAACTACTCTACCAAGTTGCAGACAATACTAAAAAAAAATGTAATGAAGAAACAATACATGATTTATTAAAGGCTAAAAGGAGCAGATGGCAGCAGTACAGAACTCAGTAACTATCTGTGTACCAAGCCCAAACTCTGGAGGCACCGGACTCCCTTCAGAGAACCTAGGTCAGGGTGTGACACATAGTTTTGGAATGCTGCTGGAATAAATGAAACAAAATGCTACATAATAAGAAGCGATGACAGGCTTTTGAATAGAGAAGCTGCATGATGAAAACTGTATTTACAGTTCTTCGAAATAAGGACTCTGAATGTTTAAGTCTCCACAGAGTCCCTTTAAAGCCAACTGAGGCCCACACAGCTCATTAAATCAAAGACAGAGAGAGGCCACACTGAAACGCAATAAACCACTTGTATCAATTAGAAATGATACATTAAAAAACTTTTGCCACATATTTCATCTATGACTTAAACTGATTCTTGAAATTCGCTGGTCATTTCATACAACATGACATATAGCAGAGTCAGAAATTCTTAGCACCTTGACTAAACTCGCTAGTGTTGCCTAGCGTTCTAGGCATTATGCCTAGATCAGTTAGGGAGGCTACTCAGAGCAAACTGTATCATGGTTCAAACACTATAAATATTTACTTCTTGATGGTGTAAAGCCCAAAACAGGTGCTCATGATCAGTAGAGGGCTCCCCTCCAAGCAGCGGCTCTGGCGCCCGGCACCCTACTAGGTCACTAGGCTCTTCTTTCTCAGCCAGCAGAGAGGGCAAGGGGGGGGACACACGGGACTATGCCTGGAGGGTTTTCCGGGCCAGGCCTGGAAGTGGCACACTTCCCTGCTCTCACTCCATTGGCTAACATTTGGCCACAAAGCCACACCTAATTGCAAGAGAGGCTGGGAAATGTGGTCTGGCTACATGCCCAGGAAGAAGAGATGGATTTCTTGATCAGCTAGCAGTCTCTTGCACAATGCCATTTGTGTGTGTGTGTGTGTGTGTGTGTGTGTGTGTGTGTGTGTTTCTAATTACAGAAGAATCACTCCTTTCAGAAATGTCTTCTGTTAACCTACAACTCCACCTTTAATCCCTAAGGCTATTCAGCAGCTAAAACCAATCTACTAGCTTTTCTTCTCTGATAAATATTTTTCTAACATACTCAAAATAAGACTATCTCAAGGGCATCCTTAAAGGGATGTCTGGCTTTTGGTCCTGGTATCTCCAGTACTTAATACTTAATGTCTGGCACACAACGGAAGCTCAAATGATGGTGAATTCCCAGATGAATGACATTCCGAGAAGTTCACGGAAAGGAAAACGAGTGGCCCCATGTCTTATCGTCGTGATGGTGGGATTTACGGCAGCTACCAGCCTTTCTACGACCCTCTCTCCCTCCCCTAACGCTGCCCTGAATTGCCACCCATCTTCTGGTCCCCTAACAATCAAGCAGTAAGACAAAAGCTACTTTAGACCCACCAAGAAGAACTAAGGGGTAAAAATACTCAACAGTGTTCACAGACACCAAGAGAGCCAATACTAAAACATTTCTGGCGAGAGCACAGAACTGCCAAACAAAAAGGAACATGAGGTCTGGCAAAGGCCCTGCTCTGGAGACACTCCATAAAATCGGGCTAATGATCTCTGAGACTGTACCCCTAAACACAAGTAACTTTATCCTTTTTCTGAACCACAAAAGGTTAGTGGGGGGAAACTTAGGTGGTACAGTACAAAAATATTTTGTGCTCACATATTACCCCTTTTCAAGAAGTTCAAAATATATCATAGGTGCTACTATAATAACCCTTACAACATTCCTATGGGACAGAGACAAAATTAAAGTATGTACTCAAGTTAAAAGGAAAACCGTCTGATAGGTGGCTGACTCCCTCCTACCAGGGCTGGCTCAATAAAAAAGTGAAGTAGTAACCTCTAAGGTAATTGGGGCACAAACCATTTTAGGCTCTCAAATTGAGTTCAACACCTAGAATTGAGTTCAAAAGCAAACAACTAGCTAAAACAGACCACAAAACAGCTGAAGTTCTAAGAAGCTTACACAGGAACTAATACTACAATATATCAAGCCTGATTTATGACCTGAGAAATCACATTAATTGATTCGCAATTACCAGAGATTCATGTAAAGCGTACTTAAAGTGATTTCAGAATGAAAAAAAAAAATTATTCTTTCTAGATATGAATCACAGTATCATTAGAATTTTCATAAATTTAATTTGGCTAGGAAGCCAGTATACTCAATATTCTGAAAATAATCAAAGAGCACTTATTAAATGTCCACATTTGTACAGATTCTAGTAGAACATACTCAGAAAAAAACTAGATGAAATTTAAAATTACACTGCTTTAGCAGCACTTATCATTACTAGCACTAATGACAACAATTTTTTTAACTTCTCAAAGATAGAGCACTATAAAATATCAACAAAATCAGCCCAATAAACAAGGCATTCTATTTGATATTACATACAAGTAACAAGCATTTCCGTATATAAAATCCTATTTTGGCCCCAGCAGGTAGCAGAGCAGACATGATGCCTATTCTAGAAAAGGAGACGCCACAGCATGGTTACAGACATTTGCCAAGGCCACTGGCTAGAAAGGAGCAGAGCAAGAACCAGGAGCAGGTCTTCCCACACACTCCTGAGCTATCTCCACAAGAACCAAGGCTCTCTCCCTAAAGATGCAGTAATGCTTCTCCACAAGGAAACAGTGCAGAAGTTTGGGCAGAAAAGTACACAAGGCACTCTGACAGAAAAGCTAAAGCAAATGTAGACACCGAGGGATTATCCAAGAATATCAAGTACATAAGCTGGGAGTTCAGGGTCCCAAAGGAAAGACTAACGAGGGAAGGCACCGCAATATCACACGTGCCTAGATGTTGATCTGGTGGAAAGATTTTCTGGGCTCCTCAAATATTTTTTAGTCCACGAACTACAGACCACCCATCAACATCACCACTTGCTACTGCCCAAAAACTAAAACCTCATCAAAACTCAAGGGGAGAATGACACTGTTTCTCATAACAGAGCAATGAAGCGTACGCCAAGAAAATGGCAGCCTCACTCCCCCGAATGGAACTCGGGCTATGTGGGAACCTCACCTAATCCGCACACAGCCAGAGCTAGGAAGGAAGCCAAGACACACTCTGAGGCCAAAAGAGATTTTTACAAAGTCCAAGCACAAAAGCTCCCACACCTCACTGTGAGAAGGGCTCTCTGATCCGTATTCCTAGCTTGATTACTATTAAACTACTCACAGTTCTAATAAGCTTAATTATCAGGTTGCCAAGACCGGAGAAGATCAGAAACAACAAATGAGAAGGGTCTGAAAAGACAGCTAGAAACTGACAGATCAGTAGAAGCAAAAAGAGTGACGAGGGACAGCAAGGACAGATTTTTCACAAACAATAAAAACTGGATACAAGGGCTTGAAAGGTACAGCAGTTTGGGGTCATTTATCACAAAAGCAAACACTACTCAAAAGGCCCTAAAAATAGCACAGTATTAAATAAAGCCTAGTTCAATAACTTAGGTACAACATAATGAAGCCATGTTAACAAGTAAAATGTATATTAAAGTCCATACAGCCTACTGAACCTGGGGTTGGGGGAAGAAAGCACAGCTTAATACTTTTATTTGCATACCACTTTACATTCAATAAAATACTTCCATATGAATTACCTCGTTTGGTCCTCCTCACTAACATGCTAAGGCAAACAAGGCAGATATCTCCACTGACCAAGAATTTACTGGTAAATTATTCAACTTTAGCAAGGCAGAAGGGTTTATCGATGGCAATTACAATACAGTCTGTTAATCTGTTTAACAGGAAAGAGCATTTCAAGAGGCACCTACCCACTTTGTTAAGGGATGAAGAGAGAGGATAGGGAAGGTCTCCTGAGAAATGTCACCAAAAATTTTATCTGAACCTTCACCTGGACCTTCATCCCCAAAGCTTCCCTCTCTAAAACTTCCCATCCTGCCATCTGCATCCTACAGGGCCTCTTCCTGAAGAACAGTCCTATGCCTTCTAGTGCCATCGTCCCTCCCTACTGTGGTGGACAAATTCTATGGTGGACCCTCCATGACCCCATCTCTTGATGACATTTAACATACATCCTGTGTAACCCCTACCCTGGAATGTGCAATGGACCTGGTGACTTGCTCCAGCCCCACAGGTCAGCGCACAGGTGACAAGATATCACTTCCGTGATCAGGTGATACAGACTGTCCCTTCCGTCTTGCTAGCAGACTCGCTCCCTCGCTGGCTCTGAGAAGCAAGCTGCCATGCTGGAGAAGCCCATGTGGCTGGGAATGGAGGCCCTCAGTCTAACCACCCAAGAAGTGAATCCTTCAAACTGTGTGAACTTGGAATTCCAAGTATCCTCTCCCGATTGAGCCTTCAAATGAGACCACAACCCTGGCCAAACCCCTTGGCTGCAGGCTTGTGAAGCCCTGAAGCAGCAGAACTCACAGAGCCCTAACTGAACTCCTGACCCACAGGATCAGATAATAAGGGTGTCCTGTTCTACGCCACTAAGTACGTGGCAACTGCTAGAGCAACAATAGATAATGTGTACATCCATGGCCCACCAGGACCCAGCGACCTCTCTTTTCAGCTTAGACTTCGTGTGTCATGTCACTCTCATGTTCACCAGCACTCCGCATTTACCACCACAACCCTTGAAGGGACTATCTGCCCTCACACCATCTCTTTCTCATTCTTTCAACTCGCCACCAAAGTGACAAAATCAATAGCTTTTTCTCAGTCTTCTTTCTGCCCAAACTCTCTACAGCATCACAACCGATAACCTCCTTCCAACCCTCTGCATTTATACTCTTCTTATTCTATTACCTCTGACCATTCTTTCTCAGTGGCCACTGGTCCTCTCCCCTTCGGTGACACATTTCTGTTCCCACATCCCTTCTTCTCCCACGACAATTTCACTCACTACTATGTCTTCCAATTCTTCTGAACTGATTCATTCATTCTTTCAACCAAATGGCATTGCTCCAGGCAGAGAGATCTAACAACAAGCAAGACAAACCAGCTCTCTACTTTCATGAAGCTTATGTGCTCTACCAGAGACTGTGCCGGCATATCTCTACTTGCCACTCCAAGTCTACTCACCTGCCCTGTGCCAAGGAGGCTACTCCATCACCAGGGCCCCCTTGCCCTCTGAGAGTTCAATGAAGAAAAAAAACACAGTGACAGGAATGACTTCCCCGAAACTTTGACCTACATTTGAAATGTCATATTGTATAGGTATTGCATCTAACAGATTACTGATACATTTGTATCCAGTCTCCCAAAACACATCTTCCTGGGTTGCCTATCTTGGTTAGTGACCTTCCCTAACCTCAGCTGTGGAGGCCCAAAAGCTGAAAGTCACTTTCACCTATTCTCATCTCTCAAGGCCCAAAAGACTGTGTGTCTCACACAGACAACTTAGTCACACTCAACTCCTTTCTGCAACCCACTGCTACAGACACTCTTGCCAGAAGCTACTTTCTCCCAACGCCAGCCCTTCCTCTTCGTTCATTCACTCATTCAACCAACAGACATTTACTAAGCCCAACCTAGGTGCCAGGTACTCAAGTCCCCGACTAAAGATGTACGCCTAGTGGAGGGAGAAAGAGAAATAAAGAAACAACTCCAATGCAAACTCAAATGTGCTTAAACATAAAAAAACATAGAGTCTGTGGATGCACACAGGAAGGGCAAACAATCCAATCTAAAAAGAGAGGGATGGTCAACGAGGCTTCTTGGACAAGTCTCACTGAAGGTGAAATCCAGAGGAAAGTCGGTAGAGCAGAGCACATGTTTGAATACGTGTGCATGTGTTCTGGAGGAAGGTACACCTTCTAAGTCAAGGCAGCGGCAATGTACAAAGGCCAACACCAAGAGAAAACATGGTGCCCCCACCAATCAAAATCTACAAAAATGTCACATGGCTGGAGAGTGGAAAGGATGCTGGAGAGGTAAGCAGGAGGCCCTTCTTAGCACCTTAAAGGAGAATTGACTTTATCCAGTCAATCCCACTCTTCTGCTAAAGGAAAAAAACAAACAAAACAAAGCTCTAAAAGCCTCTCCCAGAGCATATACAAAATAAAATCCAGACTCCTCAGCCTGACTTTCCAAGCCCCTACAACCTGAACCCTACCTACTTGTCCAGGCTCACCAACCCACATGCACCCACAATTCCAGCCACCCCCTGTACTCTCCTGGCTCTATGCCTTTGTTCCATTCCCTCTGCCTGGAATTTCTCCTCCAACTACCATGTTTGCCTATCAGTGATGCCAGGTCAAATTCTACCTCCTTCAATAAGTCTTCCCAGTTCCCCCCAGTGCCTGATGACAGCATTCTTTATGACCTGCCTTGAATCAGTGACATCAATATCTGCTGCTCTGCAGACCAGAGGCTTCTGTATGAACTGAAGTGAATCCCAATTCCAAAGACTAGGAAAAACGTTCAGGAAAATATTCATTTTACCAGTACTGCATTCCTAAGTAACCAACCATGGAAAATGACCAAAAAAAATAAGTATTTTTGGATTCTGTAAATACAATCAATCAAAAGCCTAAATTTAAGTTTTCATATAAGAATCTCTAAATAAAAACGGTTATTCACTGCCTCATAAGATTAACAAACATTACATAAATAAGCTCAAAAAGGTTAAGCTACTTGTGCAAAGTCACAGGGCACTTAAGGGGCAGAGTCAAGTCTCCACATACTCTTTTTCAAAAGCTATAAAAAGCCAGAATATAACCAGAGCATCCCCACACATCTCACTAACCAGCTCATCCGATTACCAGAAACTTATTTTCCTCATTCTTCCCTCAATTAATTCCCATTTTCCTTCAGAGCTCAGCTCAAGAAGCCTCCCCCAATCCCGTGGGTCAGTCAAATCCCTTTATGAGACACTTGCCTTTACAGCACAGAGCTCTTCATGGCACAGGGCACCTTTACTGTCAGTTTCCCAGTCAGGTCCATGAAGACAGAGGCTGTGTCTGTCCTCTGTGCCTGGTGCTTTATTATTACTTGTCGAGTAAATGAACTGACTTAGGAGTATTTATAATAACTGACGGTCACATGGCCCCCACAGGACTGTGAGACCCTAAACTCTCTTCTGACACACCTGACAGTAACAATTATATAAATTTTAATGTTACAATCTTACTGTAACATGCTCTAACTCTTGGATAACTAAATATTCATATGTGGAATCTGTTAATTCTCTATTAATCATAACAAGTGTTAACCAGAATACCACATTTTTTTTCAAAACATGCAAGGTACCAGCAAACTTTCACACCAAAAGAACACATACACAAGCCAAACAACAGGCTATACGAATAGCAAGTTGCTCTTCTGAAACCTGAAAAGTCCAATTCTGGCCTGACAGTGAATTACATGTTTCCACCAAGGCAGCCTACCATATTAATAAGTTAAAACAATATTCTTTTTAAGGTAAGATGCTTGGCTGCTTGAGTTACCAGTAGTTCCCAAAGCAAACAGCAGATCAGGATTCATAAAAAGGATTTGAACTCCCCAAGCTGATCCACAGATTTAACATAATCCCTATTGATATCAAAACTGCCTTTTCTGTAGAAACTGACAAGCCAATCCTAATATTCATATGGAAATTCAAGAGACCCAGAATGGCCAAAACAATCATTAAAGAGAAGAACATGGCTGGAGGACAGACACTCCCCAATTTCAAAATCTAACTACAAACTTAACTGTAACTTAACCAGTAATCAAGACAGTGTGGTACTGGCATAAGGATGGACATACATATCAATGGATCAGAATCGAGACTCCCAAATTAAATCCACACGCTCAGGGCAAATTGGTTTTTGACAAGAATGCTAAGAAACTTCAGGGGGGGAAAGTACAGTCTTTTCAACAAATGGGGCTGGGACAACCGGATATCCGCAAAAGAATGAAGTTGGAATCCTACCTAACCTCACAAAATCACAAAAATTAACTCAAAAATGAATCAGAGACCTAAATACAAGAGGTAAAACTATAATCCTCTTACAAGAAAACACAGGTCTAAATCTTCATGACCTTGGGTTAGACAATAATTTCTTACTTACGACACCAAAAGCCCAAGCAACAAAAGAAAAACCAGATCAACTAAACTTGAAACTTAAAAAAATTTTTTTTAAAGATTTTATTTATTTGACAGAGAGAGACAGACAGCGAGAGAGGGAACACAAGCAGGGGGAGTGGGAGAGGAAGAAGCAGGCTCCTGGTGGACCAGGGAGCCTGATGCGGGGCTCGATTCCAGGACCCTGGGATCACGCCCTGAGCCGAAGGCAGACGCTTAACAAATGAGCCACCCAGGTGCCCCTGAAACTTAAAACTTTTGTGCTTCAAAGGGCACTATCACAAAAGTGAAAAAACAATCCACAGAATGGGAGAAAATATCAGCACATCACACATCTGGTAAGGGGCTGACATACCAGAATATACTAAGAACAGCTACACCCCAACAGCCAAACAACAAACAAAATTCATAAATGGATAGAGGACTTGAACAGACATGTCTCCAAAGCAGACATACGAAGGCCAGTGAGCACATGAAAAGATGCTTAAATCATTAGTCATTAGGGAAATGCAAATCAAAACCACGATAAGATACAACTTCACATCTACAAGTACGCCTCTAATCAAAAACGATAGATAACAGCAAGTGTTAGCAACGATGTGAAGAAACTGGAACCTTCAAACATCGCTGGCGGGAATGTAATATGGTGCAGCCACTTTGGAAGACAGTCTGGCAGTTCCTGAAAAAGTTAAACACAGAGTTACCTCATGACCCAGCAATTCCACTCCGGGTATATACCCAAGGAAACTGAAAACATATGTCTTCGCAAAAACACAAATGTTCATAGTGGAATTATTCGCAATAGGCAAAAAGGAGCTCAAACGCCCACCAACTGAATAAACAAAATGTAGTGTAACTATACAGTACCGTATTATTCCCCCATAAAAGGAATGGAGTATTCATATATACTACAACACAGACAAACCTTGAAACCACAATGCTTTGGGAAAGAAGCCAGTCATAAAAGGCCACGCATTGTAGGATTCCATTTATATGAAATGTCCAAAAAAGGCACATCCATAAAGACAGGGAATAGATTAATGATGGCCTAGAACTGGGAGGAGGGAGGAATGGACAGTGGCTACTAACAGGTAGAGGTTTCTTTGTGGAATGGTGAAGATGTTCTAGAATTAGATAGTGGTGACAGTTGGACAACAGTGTAATTATAATAAAAACCACTGAATTGTATATTTTAAAGGGTGAATTCTGAATTTAATCATATATGAATTACATCTCGATAAAGGCGTTATTAAGAAAAGGAAGCAAATCCCTTCAACTACTAAAAACTACTTTGATGGTTATGTTTCTTTAAAACATATACTTCTGGGTGCCTGGGTGGCTCAGTCCGTTAAGAATCCGACTTCGATCTCAGCTCAGGTCTTGATCTCAGGGTCATGACACTGAGCCCAACATCAGGCTCCACCCTGGCCATGAAGCCGACTAAACCAATCAATCAATCATTATATACATTACTCTCTTGTTAAGCAGAACATATCAAGTACTGCTTTTCTCAATGTACTCAAGGGTCATCGCTCTGAAACGGCAATCACTAAGCAGCTGCATCTGCAGAGCACTCAATGGCGCGCAGACTACTGGCCCTTTACAGCCTTCCACCTGCCACCATGAGAAATCAAAAAAGAACCAGCTATGAGAGGGCCGATGGATACAGCAAGGAAAAGCCAAACAAGTGTGCATCCAGGTGACCACACACACGTAAACAGAGGTTGTTTTCTGTTTTCTTTCCCAACACTGCCCCTTCTGAGGTAGCATCTCCCTTACTTACTAAGGATGCATGTCTCCAACCTGTTGAGTTTGATGGTCCACAGCAAAGAGTCCTGTGGGGGCCATGTGACCATCAGTTATTGTTAATACTCTTAAGTCAATTCATTTACTTGACAAGTAATAATAAAGTACCAGGCACAGAGGACAGACACAGCCTCTGTCTTCATGGACCTTGTTGGGACCTGACTTTATGCCAGTACCACACCCAAGTATCTGACCTGTGGAAAACCTCAGATGACACAGACATCCCCAAGGTGCCTTATTCTACCTGAGAACCACACAGGGCAAAGACGGCACAGACCATCTCATTCCAGTGCATCCTGCCTGCTTCACCAACGTTCAAAGCACAAGCCTTGGGACAGTTACCACACGTGTGGCTGACTTATTTCGCACACACCTAGGCTGCCTGGCTGAGGACACTTGGCCTCCTACCTGCAGCTACAGTGAACATTTCTTCTTCAAAGAGTTTCCTCCCCATAGCAACCAAACGTAAGAAGTCCATTTTGGAGTCAATATTCTTTCTTTTTACACTAATGGAGACAGAGTTTGAGATGCCAGGACCCCATGCTACAGAACCCTCTCACACAATTCCCTCTGGCCCCTCTAAGCAGTCAGGAGGCCCACAGACCCTAACCAACCCTCCTTCACAGTTGACTAGACCAGGATGAACACCTGCCCTATGGAAACAAAGCAACTGGCTGAGAGGAATCAATCCAATTCTCCATCTTGAATATTCTAAATACAAACCTTGGGGACTGGAGCCCAATGATGGTGAACACTGGGACCAGAGTGAGGACATACAGGAGCCATGCCTGGGGCCACGACAGGCTAGGGGGCAGAGCAAGGAAGCTACGTGGAAGCAGAGAAATCTCGTCTGCAAGGAGAAACACAGGGAACAGCAGAGCTGGGAGCTCTGGCATCCCAGAAGAGACCCCAGCTCACCCCACAGGGTCTCCAGAGGAAAAGCCTACTACCTCAGAGTCTCCAGGCGCAGTTCCCGAACTGTCTAGCAGCACTTCAGTTTCTGTCCTGGGAGGCTGAGAGTGCTTCTAGCTCTTCTTACACAAAAACCACCTTCACTGAACCTAACTTGAATGGCTTGTGTTCCTTGCCATCAAAACTGCTCTAAAGTAGGGCCTGTCACCCTCCGTGACAGCAAGTGTCCTAGCATCCACTTTCTTGTAGAAATGAACCTCCGGACCTGATTACCATCATTTATTAATTGTGTGTGTCTGTGTGAGAGAGAGATTCTGACACATTATTTAAGGCACAATGTCCCACCTTGGGATAACGAAAATATTGTCAAATATGTACTGTGAGGACCTTATAGCTACTTTTCTCATTAGGTTTTGAACCCATTTGGAATGTGTGGTGTGTGTGTGTGTGGGTGCGCGCGCACGCGTTTGGTAAAATATACATAACATAAAGTTTACCAATTAACCTTCTTAGAGTATACCATTTAGTGCCATTAAGTACATTCACATTGTCGCACACCATCGCCATTCACCAATGTTTATTTTTAAAAAGCATTCTGAAAATCATGACCTTTCCATTCTTACTAAACAAATGATTTCTGTTTATGCTCCTTCACGAAATGATAGGGGCAAAGAACCTCACGGAGGTGGTACTGAGGCAGGCCGGTGAAGAAGGGAGCCGAGAACATCCATAAGCGCTTGGTGCAGCACCAGAGCAGCTAACTCCAAACACGGCCACAGAGGCTGGAGACTAAAAATCCCTGGAGAGGACAGATAACAACTGTCAAGAATACTAAGCCAGTTAGAAAGGTTGCCACTATCACCAGATTTGCATCAGAGACACCCGGACAGGCAGCAATGGGTCACATGTAGAATAATCAGATTCAGTGGAGAAAGACTGATATTCTCTGCCTCCCAGGATGCCTGGAATAAATCTCTGGGCCTTGAATTTGGTCAAGTAATCATGATCAATTTCTGGAGGACCCCTAGGAACATAAACAAGTACTTCAAAAATGTTGAGTGCCCACTCACCACCTTCTGCTTGTTATAGCTTTCTTTTTAAGCTCAATGGCCTCTATCAATAAAATTAAATCAAGAAGAAACCTCCAGGCAAATGATCCAACCAGCACATTTCCTAACGGCAGAGACAGGAAGGATAAGGCAGAGAAAGTTGACAAGAACACCAGAACTGTAACTTGCCCCTCAGTACCTTTAAATATGAAAAAAACTTCTAAAATACAAATGATGTTCAACGCCTCTCAAAATGCCAGGCCTATAGCATATGGAGGAATATGACGAAGAGAAGATCCTATGTGATCGATTTTAGTGGACTCACCAAAGCTCCCCAATCCACAAGCTTCTTTCTGGTTTTTTTTTGTTTTTTATAATAATACTTTTTATTATATTATGTTAGTCACCATACAGTACATCCCTAGTTTTTGATGTAAAATTCCGTGATTACTTGCGTATAACACCCAGTGCACCATGCAATATGTGCCCTCCTTAATACCCATCACCAGCCTATCCCATTCCCCCACACACCTCCCCTCTGAAGCCCTCAGTTTGTTTCCCAGAGTCCATAGTCTCTCATGGTTCATTCCCCCTTGTTTACCCCCCCTTTCTTCTTCCCTTTCTTCTCCTACCGATCTTCCTACTTCTTATGTTCCATAAATGAGTGAAACCATATGATAATTGTCTTTCTCTGCTTGACTTATTTCGCTTAGCATTATCTCCTCCAGCCCCGTCCATGTTGCAGCAAATGTTGAGAAATCGTTCTTTTTGATGGCTGAGTAATATTCCATTGTATATATATATGGACCACATCTTCGTAATCCAGTCATCTGCTGAAGGGCATCTCGGCTCCTTCCACGATTTAGCTATTGTGGACAATGCTACTATGAACATTGGAGTGCATATGGCCCTTCTCTTCACTACGTCTGTATCTTTGGGGTAAAAACCCAGTAGTGCAATTGCTGGATCATAGGGTAGCTCAATTTTTAACTTTTTAAGGGACAGCTACATGCAAAAGAATGAAACTTGACCACTCTCTCACACCATACACAAAGATAAACTCCAAATGGATGAAAGACCTCGATGTGAGACAGGAATCCATCAAAATCCTAGAGGAGAACATAGGCAGCAACCTCTCTGACATCGGCCACGGCAACTTTTTTCATGACACATCTCCAAAGGCAAGAGTAACAAAAGAAAAAATGAACTTGTGGGACTTCATCAAGATAAAAAGCTTCTGCACAGCCAAGGAAACAGTCAAAAAAACTAAGAGGCAGCCCACGGAATGGGAGAAGATATTTGCAAATGACACTACAGATAAAAGACTGGTATCCAAGATCTACAAAGAACTTCTCAAACTCCACACACAAGAAACAAATAAACAAATCAAAAAATGGGCAGAAGATATGAACAGACACTTTTCCAATGAAGACACAAATGGCTAACAGACACATGAAAAAATGTTCAAAATCATTAGCCATCAGGGAAATTCAAATCAAAATCACATGAGATACCACCTTACACCAGTTAGAATGGCAAAAATTGACAAGGCAGGAAACAACAAATATTGGAGAGGATGTGGAGAAAGGGGATCCCTCCTACATTGTTGGTGGGAATGCAAGTTGGTACGGCCACTTTGGAAAACAGTGTGGAGGTCTCTGGGTTGTTTGTTTGTTTGTTTGTTTTAAGATTTTTCTTATTTATTTATTTATTTGAGAGAAAGAGAGAGAGCATGAGCAGTGGGGAGATGCAGAGGGAGTGGGACAAGCAGACTCCACGCTGAGCACAGAGCCTGACGTGGGTCTCAATCTCATGATCTAAGCCAATATCAAGAGTAGGATGCTCAACTGACTGAGCCACCCAGGCGCCCCTCCATGAGTTTCTTAATAGGAAGACTCATGGTTCACTGAATTACTGGGAATCTACACATTTCATAAAAGTTTTATCAACTAACTCCAGAAAACACAACTAAATGAATATAAATAAGACTACCTTAAACATAAAAAGTCTGAGGTTAGCAGATCTGTAATCATATGATATGTAAGTCTATTTCTCCAAAACTGTGAACTCTCATCCACATTAGAATAAAGAGCTAAATGTGTCCTAGGGAACAACCAAGCAGAATGAACATTTTTGTGCTGTGCATCCTTAACAACTTTAATAATTTTTTACATTTTTTAAAGTAAACATTCATGACAGGTGTTAGACCTAAAAAATCAAACCCTCTACATACGCCAGGAGGAAGGCACTTCCGTGACTATAGTTCTAATTCCTCCTACACAGCTTGAGCCAACAATATTAATTCTTGACCTGGAACAAGTACCTCAAAAAGAAAAGACACAGTTACACAGAAGAGAACGGCTGCATACCAGCAAAGAAGCCACAAAGCAAATTCCATACATCCAACTTCACTGTCTATCATCCTAAGTCAGGACGGGAAGGAACTTTAGAGGTCATCACTAGGACAACCCTGTACCCAACACTTGAATTATCTCAAAATTATTATCAACTCAGTATACAAGACCTCAAGTCTAGGGAAAGCAGGATGAGAAGCTGTGCCAGAACCAAGAGTGATGGAGTAGAATCTGGTAAGAAGAGAAGGTCGTGGGGGCCAAGGGAAGAGGCTTCTAGCACGTGGCCTACGTAAGTGGCATCAAGAACAGCAGAAAATACACCTCTGGCTGGAGTCCCTGGTCCTACTTAACCAGGTTCCTGGCTATGAAAGAGAAGAGCAGGAGCTGGGGGCCACAGTGGGCCTGGCACTAAAAGCCATGTGGGATTCCTAAGCCTTTCTGACCAGAGGACTTACCTAGCACTATTTGGTTCAGGGCATGACAAAACTGGGGTAATGCTGACAGCACAGCAAGTCTTCCCCATGTTCTGAAGTCTGATATCAAAACGCGTAACTTTTCATCAATCCTGCAGTAGAACACAGCGTTGAAAATTAGGGAATGTTTGCAGAGACCCTCTACCATGAGATATTATTTTCTTTAATAGTATTTACAATTAGATTCCTTCACAGAAATTATATTTAAACAATTTTAAAATGTCTTAGTTCTCAGAGAAAATTATAAACATTCAGTCATCTTCAAATGCTTATTCACATCTACTTGCTCTTACTTCTTTTCTTAGACAAAGGACAAAGCTCAGTGAGAGACCACATATCTCTGTTTTCCTATCAGCCACCTCGGCGCAACCTAAAGGAACACAAAGCCATCCAGGATGGGAGGAGACGGTATCTCTCAGTTGCCATGAGGTTTAAAAAGTCATCTCAGGAGCAACATTAGGTATCAATCAAAATGGCTGCAGTTCAAATCATCTACTCCAACCATAAATTGTAACTGAGCTAAAATGATTTCTAAATATAACACACTCTATTTCCAAATGTTTCTTGGCAATTAAATATGTAGAAAGTCAACAAACCCCCAAGAAAGCAGAGAAAATGAACTTTTTGAAAGCTCACCATTCATCAACTACAGGAGGCTTGGAAGATGCCACATGCCGGAGGCTCAGCCTCAAACTCGGCCCTGCAGAGGAAAACTCCAAATAAGATTTCTTCAAGAACTGCTCTCACGCAGTACTAAATTACAAGCAGTGGCCTCCCTGCAGGAGCACCAGGAGCCCACAGCCACAGGGAGTACCTGGAGTGTGCTGCACCTCCTGGAGGGAGAGGAGACCTACTGAGACAGCCCGGCTAGCACGCCAGTTACAGACGAACAACTGCAGACTGCTGAAAATCTAAGGCTCAAGCAGCAAAGTTACCGAAAATGCTTCAAGAACAACGCAATGCCCTCCCCACCCCACCCCACTCCCAAAAAAGTCCAAATGCATTCCAAAAGCAATTTGAGTGGAACATAATTTAATGTCCAGGCCTCACCTCTCTGAAATAAAGCAGCTCCTCCAATTTAGTCAAATTACCACCGAAATGCTACTTTATAACAAAGGAACTGCAGCAGAGTGCTCTGAACTTCATGGGAGAACAAAAATGTAGTGTCAATATGCTCACAACACGGCTCAATCCACAAAATCATGAGGTAATTAAACTGACTGTTTTTAGGTTTCAATCTGTTTCGCCAGAAACCCTGTCCAAACTACACTGACGCAAATCGGCTTGAGCAACTTCAGCTCTATCAAAACAACCCCCTATCTTATCTTTTGTTTTACCTTTTATCGCTGATTTGTGGGCTGACTAATGGTAAACTGATTTGTGCATGTGCCAGAAGTCAGTTCAGGAATACAAAACGAGAAAAGAGTTAGACGAGCAAATTCATGAATGAAAATGCTGACGTCATAGTTCAGCTCTCAGCAGAGCTCAGGGGAGTCTGTGAAGAAACTGTGTACCTTTTGGGATGTTAAACCACCAGTCATTTAGGAAAAGAGATAAAATAGAAAAAGCCCTTGCTCAGGGCAGGGAGAGTGAAAAACAGAAAGAGAAAAAGCTCTATTAACCTTTTTCCCTAGACCAAAAAGCAAAAATGCCCAATATGTATGCCACAAACAAGCATAACTTCTAAACCATGGAACTGCTTCATGGTCTTCTTAAAAGTGATATTTTGTAAAAATATGGCTAGCGGGTCTCTAAATAAGTAGAATACAGTCTCAGCCCCACCTTAAATCTTCTTCCATCACATTCAAAAAAAGAGCACATGATAATAGCTTTAGTTCTCCACTGAAAATTACCTGGCACTGCCATACCACACCTAATTTTAAGCAATTCTGAATATAATGGGGTGGGACTCAATGACCTCAGGCAAGCTACTAGAATTTTTATGTGCGAGGGGAAAAAACGCTTTTATCTAATGATGTAATATAAACTAATAAAAAAAGACATTATAAAAATTTGATTTACTTAGAACTATTAAAAAAGTGCCTATTGGTGTGGATTGTTCACATTTTTCATCTCTTGGCAAGGCTGAAAATACAACCAGTAATACAAACTTCTGTAAAGTTTAGACACGATTTCCTAAAATCCTTTTACTAAGGACACTTAAGTCACTGATTCCTAGATGCCTAACACTTCCCAAGAAATTTAAGATTATTACATTCTTAGAAAATAAGCGACCCCCAGATCCTTGGTAACCTTTCCAAAGCACAGCACGACAAGGAGAGCCTCTCTTCCTTACCATTCACATGGCTTAAAATAGCCACTCACCCAAAATGGGATTTTTTTTTAATTTAAGCAATAAACATTTTTGCCAATAAACATTTTAAAAAGAAGATCTTATTAAGTTAAAATGCAGACATACCGGTTTTATCTATAAATCTAAAATGTTAAAAGAGATCATCTTACATTTCCACCACAAATATCTTTGATAGAACATCACTACCCCCTTGTGGATTTGCAATAAAAAAATCCTTATCTTTTATGTTCACTTTTTAAATTATTTCATTCTAAACTTCCATTAAAGTTCACATTTTCTTCACTAAGAAGGGTTATTTTATTCTGATTACTTTTTAAAAAAAGAGAAAAAACACCTAACATTTTAAAATAATCAATGCCATCAGCCTCTTTATCTTCTAAGCACCTCCATGTTGGAGAGTGTTCTTCAGACAATAGCTGTGTGTGCCAATTTCAACATGGTACCCACGCCAACATTCCATTTTTCCTTAGAATATCTGAATTTACACTTCCGATCATCACTTCAGATTATCTTCAATGATAAATGCGTAATTTCTTCACTAGTGCATCGTTCTTCTATTTGATAATTTTACACTTTAGACCAATTTCTTTTTATCGCTTCCAAATGGTTTGATATTCAAGTACCCCAGAAAACCAATGGGGCACGTACATCCTCAGAAATACTTTTCAAACAAGGATTAAAAACCAAATCTAAGTTTCAAAAAGATTAATTCTTGATTGTATTACCACACTTTCAGAAATGCTTCCTGGCACTCTAAATCAACCCCAATGAAGGAAAAAAAAAAAAAAAAAAAGATAACACCTGTTTTTCCAAAGCTAGAAAGAAAGGCTTTGTTTTTCTCATTTTGTTTTTAGTTGCAGGAGTACCTCCAGTTGTATCTGCGGATCATTCTAACAAAACACACAGATACGTCGTAAACGCATACTGTAAAAAAGATTAAATAAACTTAAACATCTGGTTTATCACGTGTTACAGACACCAGACTTCGCTTGAAGTATAAATCATCTCCACAATAATGTACCGGCTACAAAGAGCAAGTCTAACTAGTCCCACTGCCATTACTGGGAGTTAGCTCCCCATTTGCTCACAGACATGGTATACAAAAGTAGGGACACAATAACTTACTATTATTATGAGAAGTAAACCCCGGTTTTCATTCCAATGGTTAAGTGAAAATAAAGGAAAAACAATTCACTTTGCAAGTGTTTTTAAGTAACTAAATACACAATCTTACCTCGTGGTGACAGATAAGAAAAAACGAAAGACACACTGTGTGGTCTGCTGCTAAATGACTGAATGCTATGTGTTCCAAAGGCTTTCACAGGTCCGCCCCACTGAATACTGTTAAGTACCAATTAAGCAACATGTCCAAAGCTAGTGGCTCAACTGTACAGCAGGCGCAGTCAGAGCTGGCTTTTTTGGGATTGTGTTATGATTGTTGTTTGGGGATTTTTTTTTATTTTTATTTTTTTGAGAGAAGGTAGGGGGAAGATATTTCAGATGACACTAGAAGTAAAATTAGTGGTGAGAGTAAGGCCACTTAATTAGTCTCCAAGCAGTAATGTGTTTCAAACCATAAAGAACTCAGATCCAAACATTTCTTTCAAGGCATGTCACTCTGTACACTTGGAACTACAGGCCCACGCTGCAGAGAGCGGACTGAGGAACACGGCCCCAGACCAGTACATCTCCCTCGCAGTCACTTTCTGGGAAGTCTCAGGCGGAGATATGCTATGTGACTTGAAAGGCCTGGCTAAATCTGAAAAAAAAAATGACATAAAATGTGACTGCACTTTTTCCAAATGAGTAAAGGACTCATGTATAAGGAAACATGCGACTCTATTAAAAATGAACAAAATACTGGGGTAAATGTAGAAGAACCTTTTAAAAAACACCTCTGGCCATTCCATCTATGACAGTCCATCAGTTGAAAGTAAATAAACAATCTTCTAAAAAAAAAAAGAGAGAGAGAGTGGAAGGGAAGTAACATGGCTGACACTTGGCCTCTCTTTGCAATGGGGTACATAGTATTTCCTTTTTAATCCAGGGTAATGAGCTAAAAAATGCTCAGGAAGCATTACCAATCTTTACACAAGGAGGCCCATGACCTTCTACAAGCAATGGCGCTCAAAGCAGAAAGATGCAATACAACCTTAGAAATACACAGCCAGCATACTGATGGGGGAAAAAAAACCCCTTTTACTTTGTCCCTCCACATAAAAAAATCAGGGACTGCTGTCTATTGTCAATATATAGAGAGAAACACTGTCCTTACCAACACATGACAAATATCATGGGATGGAAGACCATCACATTTGACAGAATGGCAACACATCTTAATGACAGGACTGATAGGCACTACATCCAAGGATGGTGCAAAATACAGGGACCGGATAATGTCTGGTCGACCTCTATCCTGAACCTGATCAGGTGTGCAAAACAAAACAAAAAAGGAAGAAGAACAAGAGGAAGAAGAAGAGAGTGAAAGACAGGTTACACACTATAACCTGGAAAAGAGAGTGAATGAGCATGCAACCCTATTCATGTTATACGGACAAAGAAGTAGAGCACAAGAATACTTCCTACTCTCACACTCAAACACACCAAAGACTTCAGCTAGTATGACAGTAACATTAGAAGACCCCTACCTCCTTGTGAATGAAGGTCCCAAATGAAGTAGTATACTTGCTGACTCTGCCCAAAGAAATTTACAATTATCAAGCCAAGAAGGAAGCTGGCTAAATGCAGCAAAAACAAATTTCCAAAATCCTAAATGAGGAGTCCCAGATGCCAGAAGGACATGGTGCTTCACCCTGGGATCCTATCCACTTACAATTACTACTATCACCCCTGGTCTTATGGCTTAAACCTCATTTCATCCCTCTATCCTTAGGGAGAGAGAAGTGACACTGCCTCTTACTACAAGACAAAAGGAATGGTGAGCACACTCCTTTAGTAAAGACAGACTAAATACAGTAGATCTACAAATACTTTTTTTATAATAATGACAAGGGCAATAAGGAAACTTCTTCATATGGGAAAGGGAGGTAGGACTTAGGTCACCTAGAACATCAAAAACAGGCAGGATAAGAGATTCTAGAAGATAAAGAACATTTTAGAAAATGATCTGTTATAATGGATACACACATCACCTGTCACCACAAAAAATCTTCAAATATTCACATGAATAAAGGCCACTGCCAAACCACATACTATAACAACCCTAAACAAGAGTTCTTTTTTTTTTTTTTTTTTTTAAGATTTTATTTATTTGACAGAGAGAGACACAGCGAGAGAGGGAACACAATTGGGGGAGTAGGAAAGGGAGAAGCAGGCTTCCCACTGAGCAGGGAGCCCGACTCAGGGCTCGATCCCAGAACCTTGGGATCATGACCTGAGCTGAAGGCAGACGCTTAACGACTGAACCACCCAGGCGCCCCTAAACAAGAGTTCTTAAGCGTGAAATACTAGAAGAACTGGTTTCTACAGACATTGTGGAAGGGAAATCTGATTTAATACAGAATGAAAAAAAGTGCATTTCAGGTTAATTTTTTATTACTATTGTCATCATTCTGAATACCAAATCTACAACCAAAAATAATCAGAGATTATTTACCTCAAAAAAAAAAAAAGATACAAATAAAAGTACTATTAAAGAAAGTATAAAGTATTAAAGAAAGTATAAAGTATTAGAGCCACATAATAAACAAAAGCATAGTAATTTAAACCAGATATCTAGCCTAAGAATGGTCACCACAATTAGGCACAAAGTTAGATATAACACTTCTTGGCGGCAAAAATGTAACAGGATCTCATACGGTTCTTACTATCTGAGGATATGAAACATACCAGTTCATCATATGAGTAAATTATTTTTCTACCCCTTCCTTCTATAAAGGATGCATTTGATATTATGTTCTACACAATACCTAGTATGTTCTATACAATACCTGGTATGCTTCTGTTCAAATGTTAAACAAGCATTCCAACCAACCATGTATCTAAGTGACCTAAAAGTTAAGCCCTTCCATTTAAAAAGAAGATTGACCTTACTTTTTTCTACATACACCCTACACACAGTCTGAGGGAAAGCTGTTAAATGCCTCTCACTCTGCCTTCCACCCTCTCTAACACCCCCAATCCTGCAGGGAGGGGATAAGAGTTCAGATAGCACACCATTCAAGTAAATTTTTGTAAGATTACAAGCCAAACAATTAAAATTCAGAAAAGAATTCCTTAAAAGAATATATAGAAAGACAAGTACAAGAAACACTGGAATGTCATTCATACTAAGAGATTTCAAGTACAGTCATATAACCATCACAGAGCTCTACACATAATAGAAGCTCAGTGAATGTCTCCAGAATGAGCGCGCCCAGTGATGGGATACGGATCCCAAAACAGCTTCCCTCCAGAAGGACAAATTCAAAGGTCCCACAAAGGAGGCAACAGACACAACTATGAGGAGAAAGAAAGAACATGAGAATCACTTTCTATTCCTTTTGCATAAGGAAATCAAGAAATAGTACAACTGCACACAGCGAGGTACTTCCCTGAACCTTAGGAAGTGGGAAATGAAGAATGGCCCACAGGAGTGATTAAAAAAAATTAAAAAAAAAAAAAAAAAGTTAAACCACAAGATGGGCTACCTCAAAAGCAGTAAGAAAAATTATAATCCCACCAGGCACACAGGCTACATCCGACATAAACAGAGAACTAAAATAACGTCACCTGACACTAAAGGATAGTCTACTTTAAAGGCAAAGCCTAAACACTAAAGAAATGGAAAAACATGGGCAAGCAGGATATATAAATATGTCTCAAAGAACAAGCAAGAGCAATCCTACTCTTTTGGAAAGGAAAATCCAACCAGTCTGACCTTGAGTAGAGGTGGCTATGTACATGTCAACACCTGGAATCCACTGAGTTTATCGGTAAGATAGAGAAACCCAACATTTAACAGCAGGATAAGTCAAGTCTTCAAGAAGACAAGGGAAGAAGAGCTGTCCCGTGAGTCACCCAACCTTGTCCAAAAAACTGGAGGTAAGGACTGAGCGGGAGGAGAGAGTGACGTTCTAACAAAAAGATGTAAGAAAGAAAAGTCCTTAAGAGAATCCATCTCGCAGGCCTAACTTCGAGAGACCACCATGTGCCGCACGAGTAAGAGGGAAAAGCTGATTTCCAATAATCTATGGGGAGGGTGACACAGAAAGCACAGCCATATTAAACTCAAAGAAAAGAGCCCAACTTTACACACTAACCATAGTGTGTTCCTCTAACCCTTACCATTTTCCTTCCATTGCCCATTGTACAGAGCACCCCGATTAGCAGAGGAGACCCAGAAAGTCAGTCAGTGGTAGGTAGAAGGACAGGAAAGGATCCACCACCGGAAGTGAGATGGGAACGCTCACTCTCCTGCGAACACCCTAACATCTACAGCAGGTACTCAACTCTCGTTTTCCAAAGGTCATTAATACCACACCCTAAAAATATACAATTCCATCAAGCTGAGTATAGATCCAGACAGAATAAAAACAGTATAAAAACTTAAAAAAAAAAAAAGGGAAATTGAGGTTAACAGCGCTACTTTGGGGCAGTGGGTTTTACGTCCACTGGATAACTCCGTTATTACCTGAAGGGCAAAATCTCGAAGTCAAAGCCTAATGCTGACCAATGCTCCAGTTCACCCTGCCTCCCTTAGTTGGTACTCCAGGTGGACAGAGACTCCTTGCTCAAAAAATGCTTAATGGTCCAAATGCTGAGTCTGACAGAGGATGAGGCTCCACGCTAAGCCTGTCAAAAAGTAAGACTTTGCTGCTGAGTGACAGCAGCCAGCAGCCACTGCAAACTCAGTGAGGGAAGGGACTGGGGCCCCAGAGGAGGCTCCATCATGGCCCTGACCCAGAGTCAAATCTGCAAACTGTGATACTCAGGACAAACCTGGACAACAGTCCCTCCCACCCCTTGATGAAGTGTCACAGGCCTTCCCAAAGGTACCTTTTCCTACTGCGCACAACCTCTCTCAATTATTTAAATGGCCAAAATAAAACAGCGACATATTTATGGCTGTTCATTCCTAGTTCTGTCACAGAAACACATATTCTCACCCCCTCCTATTGATGCCCCAAATACATGAAACCTCTTTCCCCTACCCAGCAGAAAAGAGATCAAGATGAGAACTTTTCACCCTATGAAGAATCAAGCAGAGAATACTGCCCCTAAATTCAGAATGCCTAAGTTTTGGTGTGCATCGGCAAGACTCTACACTTCATGTATTCGGGGACTTGCTGAACGTTCCAGATGTCATTCTGCTTATTCAGTACAGTACAAATGACAAATGAAAGAGTGGTAAGAACTGGCCATTTATCAATGAGTTTTCTGATTCTTCTAAGCCTGAAGAGTTACCAACAACAGTAATATATATTCATACTTGTACATGTCAAGGTCCCCACATACACGCAGAATGCAGAGCTAGCCATGTAACCCTTCCGACTTACGGTGTACATGTGACAGATGTGACTTTGTCTTTTAACGCATACCTACATGTGTATATATACAAACAAATGCATGGCATCGTGTTTTTCACCAAAAGAGAACAAAAGCAGCAAATAAATAGAAAGCATCCAAATTTCCCCTTCACCAGAAAGCTATATGATCCAAAAAAAAAAAAAAAAAAGGTTCAGATCCCATGAGAGACAACACGAGGCCAAAGGAAGGTTCTAGTACAACAAGCACACTAGCAACCCCTTCCCGAATGGCATGTGGGCGACATGAGTGTCTACACTCCCTTTTCTAGATGGAAAGGCATATGGCTTCTTCTTACCCAGCCAACATGAATACAATTTAAGAAAATCAGAAAAAGTCAAGGTAACAGGCTCACTAAATATGGCTGACTGGGAAACAGAAGCCATAAGGAGGATATGGGTTCTCTTAAAAAAGAAATGGGAAGTTTATTTCCAGGGAAGGTTCAAAAACTCTTGAATGTAGGATGTACAAAGTCAGGTTCTTACTGCACAGAAGACAGTGATGGGAACACCAAAAAACAAGGGCACAAGACCATGTTCTTGGTGGGGTAGTGTCAACTGGTGAATGCTGCCCCTACCTCAGAGGCAAAAGGGAAATGGAAGCAAAAACAGACCCTTGTTTTCCTCAGACACTGAGGAGTAATCACCGTAGACGCCTCTTACTCAAGTACTAGGCACAATGGAAGCCCTGCCCTACATCTGATGGGGGACCCCCATCCTCACCCAGACAAGAAACTCTGAGGAGTGAGAACATGTTAGGGGAGATAGCCAAATGGGGAAAGGGGCACTGGAATGTCCAGTTTCTCCCCTAAGAAAAAGAGGGCAACTCAAAGGGTATTCAGGAAATGAGCTCACCCTAACCCAGGAAAGTGTGCAGAGAGTATGCAAAATCTGTAAGAAGTATCTGCTTTCCTATTTAGAAATGACTTCAGAGCTGCACAGGCCCCCACTACCCTCTGGATGAGGGAAGAAGAACATGGGGAGCCCAAGTCCCCTTGTCCTGGCTAAAGGGTCAATAGATGGTGTGCAGAAGCCCCAAAAGATTCCACAGAAGATGAGAGGTTGAGACAGACCCCTCTGCCAAAGAAGGATCAGGGTCACAGAAGGTAAAGGGCAAGGGAGTATGGAGATCCTCACTTGCCATAGAAACGGAGACCCCACCCTCCTGGCTGCGAGGGGTGCAAGGGCAGGAGTAGGATGGGAACGACTGCCAGGGGCGGGGATGCTGCGCAGGCCCCCTTCCCAGGAAGGGAAGGGGGAGGGGTCACACGAGGCCCTTCTGCCCGGGGACGCTCCGCAGGAGGGGGTCCCCCTGGCGGGGAGAAGAACGGGGACCCCCGCCGGCTCTGGGAGGCGCCCACGGGGCTCCAGGGTGATGCTGGACGGAGTCCGCCTGGCCCTGCCGCCCAAGAGCCACCGGCGGCGGGGCTGAGCGCCGACCGTGCCCCCGACGGGGACCGGCCCGGGGCAGCGGGGCGCGGGGCCGGAGGGGGCCTGAGGCGGATAAACTTTCCGCCCCGCGGCCCCCACCGGGCCCGGCGCGAGGGGCGGGGGCCGCACCACGGGCCCGGGAGCGGCGGGGATGCCCGGTCCGGGTGGGGGAGGCGCCGGCCCTCCCTCCGCCGGCTCCTCCTCCTCGCTGGGCCCGGCCCCCGCCCGCCGGCCCCCCGCCCCTCCGGCCCCAGCCCGCCCCCGGGTGGGGGTGTGCGGCGCCGCGCTCCGCCGCCCGGCGAGTCACCTCAGGACCCGGCCGCGCTCCGCCCCCCCACCCGCCGCCCCCTCCCCGGCCCGGGGCGCCCGCCCGCCGCCGCCGCCGCGCCCCCGCGCTCCCGCCCGGCGCCGCCGATGCCCGGGATGTCCGGCGGGGCCGGGTCCCGCCGCCCGCCGCGCCGCCCCCGGCCCCTCACGCGCCGGCTCTTACCTTCCGGCTTGTTTTCGGCAGCCATTTCCCCTCCGCGCGCCACATCCTCCTCCTCCTCGCGACCGGGACCCCGAGCGCGCGCCTCGTACCGCCGCCGCCGCCGGCCCAGCCACCCCGCCGCCGCCGCGCACCCGCCCTGGCCCCGCCCCGCGGCCCACGCACTGCGCCCGTTGGGCCGGGAGGCTGCCACTCATAGTGCCCGCCACCAATCGCCCCGCACCAGGGGTCTCACTACTCTCCGGGAGGAGCGTCCTATCCGCCCGGCCCATTGGCTGGTCACCACCCAACGGAATGAAAAGATTGGTCAAGAATCAACGCCCCCTCCCCACCCACTCCCAGGAAAGCCCGCCTTCCAGACCTAAACAAAGCTTCCCAGTGGCCAGAGCCGGGAAGAACTGCCCAGTTAGGACCGAGCCGACACGGAATATTTCCTCGAGGCCGGGACGTGGAGCTTTGATTGGGCGTTACTACAGTGTTTCCCAGGCCGTCCAGACCAATCAAAGGGGGTTCCCGGAACTCGGGAGCGGCGAAGGGAAGCCCCGCCCCCGAGCGTGACCGTCAGGAGGAAGGCGCTCGCTCATTGGCGCGCTGGGGCTTTTCCCGCGTGCTCCCGGGGCTGAAGGACGTTCCCGGGGAAGCCGCTGCCGGCGCGTGGGGTCCCGGTGGCAGTGGAGGACGCGGCGGGATCTCCGGAATCCCGCGGCCTGCTGCTGCCCGGCGACAGCGGGGCCCAGGGCTTGGGGCGGAGGTCGGCAGGGCGCCGCACTCGGAGCCGGCCGGCCCGGGAGTCCGGGCGTCGCTGCCGGCCGTGGGGGAGGGGCGCGTCTCTCCAGGCCCCGCCCCTTCCCCCCTCCCCAGGGCCCCGGCGCCCCGCCCCGCCCCCCCTCCCCCCGGGCGCCCGCGCCGCCGCGGCCCCTAGCGCGGGTGCCCGGCCAGTCTGTGCCCGCCGATGCCTGCCTTCCGCTGCCCGCCTCCGGTGTGCTCCGTTGTCCCCTTTTCTAGCGGCTTAAAATACTGAAACTTTATTTTGGTCACGTTGGCCATGTGACCCACAGAGCCGATGACTCATAAGTGCCTGTCCCAGGATGAGGCCGCCGAAGGGAATCTTGGAGGAGCGCTGAACCGCGGCGCGCCCGCCCGGAGGGCGAGGCAAGCCAAGTTTCCTTCCCTCCTGGGCGCACGGTCCTGTCTCTTCCAGCGCCCGCCGCACTCGCGCTGCGCGCGGGGTGGGAGGCCAGCCTAGAAGCAGGTCAGCAGCCTCCTGGGGGGACGGACGCACCGCGGCGGCCGCTCTGGAAGTCCGAGTCCACCCGGAGCACCGGCGCTCACTGCACGGAGCAGCCCGGAGCCACGCGAGGTGGCAGGGAGGAAGATGCCCCCTGCCAGAGAAATTCAGCACTGGTGCACGTGGGCAGGTGATACCGGAAACAAAGGAGAGGGCAGAAACCTCCAAGTTGGGGCGGGGGGTGGGGAGGGAGAAAAGTTGAAGGAGAAGCAGAACTCCAACCCCTCTATGTGCATCTTGTATGGTTTGCGGTGGGAACATTTCATTTCTCAGATGTTATCCTTTTTTCCCTTGCTACCGTTGAAGACAACTAGCAGAATCAGCGAAAGGTCCCGGTTCGATAATTTTGGCATTAAGATTTGAATGTCAAAGTGAATTCTGTGCCAGTCCTAACAACATGCGTTCTTTTTCTGTGTTCACAAGTAAAAATCTCTTAAGTTTTCCAGAAATAAAAATGTCCAAGAAGAATGTTTGTATTAGACACTCGTTCTTCAACAAACTAATTTTATGAGCCTCAAAAAATGCAAAATTTTGACAACTAGGGTACAATATTTTATCGATTGGCATTCTTAATAGTACCTATGTTGACAATTTGAGTAGTGAAACATTCCTGAAAGTGCTTGTGGCATTGGAAATTAGTATAACCCTTTTAAAAAGCAATTTTACTGTACGTATTACAAGCCATAAAAACCGTCTGCATCTTTTGACCCAGTAATCTTACTTCTGGGAATCTATTCTAAGGAAATAACACTAAATGCCAAAAAAGTTGTATGTGTGAAGGTATTCTTTACAGGATCACTGTATTTATTACAACAACAATTTGGAAGCATCCTGAACATGTTAATGTTGAATATTTAGTAAGTACATTGTGTTGGATCCATGGGATGGAACACTATGGTAGTCACAGACATCAGAAAGAAAAACTTACCCTTTGGTAGGTGAGGGGAAAAAATTATTCGAAATTATGGTGTTCATTTATTATGTATGATGTGGTCCTAGTTCTAAAAAACTGCATTTTGTAAAATGACAGATACAAAATACACCCAAGAAATAACATTTGGGAGATGGGGAGTGTTTTTTTCTTACTGTCTCTTATTTTCTATAATGTAGTCATAACGATACAGCTTTTAAAATTAAAACATGTATTTAAATTAAAACGTGCTTTTATCCGGTGCCTAATGGAGGCCAGACAGTGTGTTAGGTCCTGAGGATATAAAAGTGAATAAAGTTGAGTGTCCCCTTCCACCGGGCTCACAGCCTAGCAGGGGTTGACAAACATCAACCACAGCAGGTCGCAGGTCAAGGTGAAGTGGGGACACAGAAGTCACGAATGTCACCAGAACTTCAGAGAAGCAGGACTGTCACAGTGGAAAGCACCTATGGGAAGCGTCTTAGACTGAGACGGAAATGGCAGTTCTCAAAGTGCAGCCTGGAAACCTGGGGAGGTGAGGGGGTCCTCAAGACTCTCTGGTTCTACACGGTCAAAACCATCTTCCTAATAATACTATGTCAGTGTGTCATGCATGTACAGTGAAGTTTTCCGGAGGCCATGTAATGTATGACATCAAATCAGACTGAGAGCAGGAGAAGATAGGAGCATCTAGCCGTCTTCTATTAAGGGAGGTGTTAAAGAGATGTGCAAAACTGTAAAACAATGCCGCTCTCATCACTTTCTTGTTTTGGAAAATTCAGTTTTTATTTTAAAAATATGTAAATAGTATATTATTTTTAAATGAACTCACAAATATTTTTTAAATTTCTATATAGTACATAAGCTATAAATAAACATATCACGGGTGCCTTGGTGGTGAGGTCAGTTAAGGTCCGACTCTAGGTTTCGGTCAGGTCCTGGTCTCAGGGTTGTGAAATCCAGCCCCTCCTGGGGCTATGTGCTCAGTGCTGAGTCTGCCTAAGATTCTCTCTCTCTCTCCCCCTGTACCTCTGCCTTCACCCCACTTGTGCTCTCTCTAAAATAAATCAATAGGGGCGCCTGGGTGGCTCATTCGTTAAGCGTCTGCCGTCGGCTCAGGTCATGATCCCAGGGGCCGGGATGGAGCCCCGCATCGGGTTCCCTGCTCAGCGGGAGGCCTGCTTCTTCCTCTCCCACTCCCCCTGCTTGTGTTCCCTCTCTGGCTGTATCTCTCTCTGTCAAATAAATGAAATATTTATAAAAAATTAATAAATCTTTAATAAAAATAAATAAACATATCACAAATAAAAGTTCTTTGGTGGGGGGAGGTGCCTGGGTGGCTCAGTCGGTTATGCGTCCGTCTTTGGCTCAGATCATGATCTCAGGGTCCTGGGATGGAGCCCTGTGTCTGGCTCTCTGATCAGCAGGGAGTCTGCTTCTCCATCTGTGCTCTCCCTCTCTCTCTCTCTCAAATAAATAAATAAAATCTTTTTTAAAAAAATAAAAGTTCTTTGGGGTCCTTAATAATTTTTAAGAGTTCGTAAAGGGGTCCTGAAATGAATGGGTTTGAGAACTGCTGATCCAGAGGATTAGATGTGGGGGGTGGGGGGTGGCTCGTTGGCTGGCTGGTGTCTTGGTCAGTTCAAGCTGTTCTAACAAGGTTCCAGCAACTGGGTGGCTTGTAACAACAGAAATTTATTTCCCACAGTTTAGAAGTCTGAGATCATGGTACCTGCTCCCGATGCAGAAAGCAGAGGTGAAGCAAGTCCTCTCTTGACTCCGAAAAGGGCACTAATCCCATCACAGGGCCCCATCTTCACAATTTCATCCAATTGTCATCTCCCCATGGCCGCACCTCCTATTACCATCACATAGGGGGTAAGTCTCCAACATACAAATTTGGGGAGGGGGACAGAAGTATTCAATCCATAACAACTGGTGTTTGTCTTTGTTTGGGAGGCTTCCAAGAGGTGGGCATTTATGGTCTGGGAAGCATCCACTTAGAAACTGGCTAAATGAGCCCATTTAGAAAGGGGAGGAGTCAGAAAATTTCCTGGACACCCCACCCTCTGAATCCTTGCCCGTTTGGGCCTCAATATTCTTCAAGGAAAGAGTGTTACTGTGGAGGGACAGATGAAGATAGGTAAATCATGGGAATATTAAATTGTTACTTTTTCACCTCAAAAATAATTGTAAGAGAGTATTCTTTCCTGGTCAGCATTCTGAAGTAATTAAAGTGATTGTTTATCTTTACAGGTAATGAAGATAAGAGTGCTAGGACTTCGTTCCTTAAACCAGAAGTTACTGGAACTCCATGTTACTGAGTTGACAGAGAAAAGCGTGCACTGAACCCCCTTCATTGGCTTAAAGACTCCTGCTCACTCTTTCCCAACACAGGACAAGGAACAAAGGAGTTCTTCCGCCTGTGCCTTGTTAAAGGCTGCATTGTTAAAAGTAATACTATCCAAAAGTTCTACTTCCAAAAATTTCTCCTCTTGCTTTTTGCTTTAAATGTTGTTTGTTTTTTTTTTATTTCGAGATGACTAGATTTTCATGCAGTTGCAAGAAATAATACAGGCGATCCCATATCCCCCTTGCCTTTATAAGATAAAACATAATGAAAACTCGTGAGCTTTGTTACAACAAACCTTCCCCTATATACCCTGTTTTTCCAATCCTACAAACCCCCATCTTTCCTCCTCTCTGCACCCCACCTGCCTCGGTACACAGCATCTCAGCCCTTGTCATATCCAGGGTATACTCTCAGAGAGCAAGAGCACAGACTTGTCAGAAAGTCTACACATAAGGAGATCTTTGGACCTTGTAGAGCTGAATTTCAGCTCATTGGAAATGTAATTCAAACATAAAAGTCCTGCTTCGTGGACCAGGAATCTGTTGAAATTTTGAACATTTTCTCAATCTTAGTGTTCTGTATTTCCTTTACTGAAGTACAGCCAAGTCAGAAGGAACGGGGGGATGTCTAAGGACAAACCACACCACTTCCTTCTGGTGGGTTTGCTCTCCTTTTAGTATTAGAACCCAGAACAGAACATTATCCTTGTGGTAGGGATTTCAAGAGATGTTGTTTAAACAATAGTTGTAATAGTAAAACCTTTCTACATCGCCCAGCTATTACATAACACAGACCTGAGGGCATCTGCTCTCCACGGACCCTCCTTGGATTTAAAGCTAAATGTCTTTGATAGGATGTATCTCATCTCCGAGCCCTACTTAAAAAGTTAATCCAGTTTTCTCTGGACTTTCCCTTTAAAACTAAAGTCTTGGGGTGCCTGGCTGGTTCAGTCCATAGAGTATGTGACTCTTGATCTTAGGGTTGTAGGTTCAAGCCCCACATTGGGTATAGAGATTACTTAAAAATAAAATCTTAAAGTTAATTAATTAATCAAAACTAAAGTCTCTTCCTCCCCTCATGAGCCTTCTGGTATGACAGCCTAATCATTTTTTTAATTGAATGTGAACCCGGAACCAAAGAAATGGCTTCTTTTTTTAAAGAGGGGGAGAAAAGATTAAAGAAATGGGTTTTGCTGGTTCAGAAGGGCACGTATGCAAAGTGAGGTAAAACTTCTGAAGCTAACAGATTTAGGAGACCAGGACACTGCCTCTGCTTCCTGGGACCCCAAGAGACATTAGTAGGGCCCCCAAACTCTCTGGAGAGCAAGGACTTGTGGGCAGCAGTCTGATCGGAGGGAGGGGGCGAAAGCACTTAGCATCTGCCCTGCGAGCCCCGGGCTTGCACAGTCATCCTCTGTTTAGGTGGTGCCAGGAGGCGAATGCAAATGGTAGGGTTGCTCCTCACTGCGGCCCCCACCGAAGGCTGGCGAGAGCATCTGCAGGGCTCCTAAGTTTTGTTTTATTTGTTTTCTTATCTGCCTCAGCATTTTCCGATGCCATCTATTTTGACTCTCAGTCTTCCAAGGAAACTTTATTTAGTCGTTGAAGGTAAAATGACCTGTCAAAACATCTGAAGGAGAAAGCTGCTGATGTAGGTATCAGTGGTATCATTTCTAATGGGCACCCAGGAGCACCCGAGAAACATCAGCCCTCTGCTGTCCCCTGGAGCTCATAAACGCAGCGTGGCCCATAGCATTTAACTGCCATTAAATTCTCCCTGTTTCAAAAGAAGTGAGCAATGTATTTTTAAGTATTAAGCTGCAGGATATTACACAGCCATTAAAAAGATGGGGGTATATGCTATGTGAGTTTCTCCAGCTGAACTGTTGAACGGGAACAAAGTAAGTCACGATGTATACTCCTCTCTTATATACAGAGATCTAACATCTGTTGCACATACAGATATCCCTGCACATACAGAAAACGTTTCTGGAAAGATAACAAGAAACCTATAGTTTCCTTTGAGGGTAAAGCAGAAAAAAGAAATAAAGCTTACTCTTCATTTGAAATGGTTTAAGTCTTTTGTACCATGTGCATTCACCCAGCAAATATTTATCGGGTGCCTACGAGGTACCAGGCACTGGTTCTTAGTGTGGAGGTACAGCAGAGAACAAACCAGAAAAATGCCCACCTTCGTGGAGCTGGCATGGAAGTAGGAGAGACAGATGATAAAGAAATAAATGATCTAAGGTTAGAGAATGATAAATGCCTGAAGAAAAATAAAGTCGGATAAGAGGGTGGGGAGTCGAGGGTGCTATTTTAGATAGGGCAGGGTCTCTGAAGCCTGAAGGAAGTGAGAGTGAGCCGCGCAGTTTGAGTGGGGTGGAAGAACATTCTAGGAAGAGGAAACAGAAGGTGCAAAAGCCCTGAGGCAAATGCATACTTGCTGTGTTGGAGGAACTGCATTGAGGCCATTCGGGAAGAGGGGGAAGTGAATCCAAAGAGGGTTCTAAGGCCAGAACCCATAGGACTCTGAATGCATGGTGAAATCTTTGGATTTTATTCCCAAGGTCCTAGAAAGTCGATGGAGGGTATTGAGCTGGGAGTATATCTCAGTGGTGTTTTTAAAACATCACTGGAACATGAGGTGGAGAATAGACAGCAAGAGGATAAGAGAGGGAGCCCAGAGGCTCGTCAGGAGATGATGGCAGTCAGAATTCGACGGTGGTGCAAACAAGGTATATTCGGTTCCTGTGGCTGCTGTCACCTCAGTGATTTTGAAACAAAAGAAACTTATTCTCTCACAATTCTGCAGGCCAAAAGTCCGAAATCTGTTTCATTGGGCCAAAATTAAGGCGTTGGCAGGGCCGAGCTCCCTGTGGAGGCTCCAGGGAAAATCCATTCCTTGCCTCTTCCAGCTTCCAGGGGCTGCCGGCATTGGCCGGTGGCCACATCTCTCCGATCTTCCAGGCCAGCATCTTCAAAACTCTCTCTGCAACATCTTCACATTGTTCTCGTGTGTGTGTGTGTGTGTGTGTGTGTGTGTGTGTGTGTGTAAGAGACAGACAGACAGGCAGGCAGAGAGACAGAGAATCTCCCCCTGCCTCTCTTTTATGAGGACATGTATGATGGCATTTAGAGACCACCCACATAATCCAGGACCGTCTCACCCGTGTCAAGATTCTTTTTTTTTTAAAGATATTATTTATTTATTCGACAGAGAGAGAGCCAGCAAGACAGGGAACACAAGCAGGGGGAGTGGGAGAGGAAGAAGCAGGCTCCTAGCAGAGGAGCCTGATGTGGGGCTCGATCCCAGAACGCCAGGATCACGCCCTCAGCCGAAGGCAGACGCTTAACCACTGTGCCACCCAGGTGCCCCAAGATTCTTAACTTAATCACGTTGGCAAAGACCCTTTTCCCCAATAAGGCAACATTTACAGGTTCCAGGGATTATGACCTGATATCTTTGGCAGCCATTATTCAGTCCAAGGATTAGCAAATTCTTTTCACTGAAGGACAAGATAGTAAATATTTCAGCTTTGTAAACCCTGCGATCTGTCACGACTACTCAACTGTCAAAACTGCCCCCATGTTGCCAAAGCAACCACGGACAACCTACAAACAAATGGCCACGCCTCCGCTCCAAATAAACTTTATTTACAAAGACGGGAGGCAGGTCATAGACCATAGACTTAAGAGATAGGTGGATTTAGAATAGGGATTGAAAGCAGCGATATGGGTCAAGTTTTGCTGAATGTTTGGATGTGAAGTATACAAGAAAGAAGCACTTGGGACCAAGGTTTGACTCCTAGGGTATTGGCCTCCACAACTGAGTCGGCAAGTGTTGCCCGTTAAAGACTGGGGAGGAGCAAGTTTCGAAGAGGCATCCAGAATCCCGTTCAGGACGCTAATTCTGAAATACCTGTTAGAGAGCCAAGTGGAGACATCAAGAAGGCAACTGGATATACGCACGTGGGGCACAGAGAGGTTGTGGCTGTAGATACAAATTAGGGAGCAATCAGCCTTCCATGGTATCTAAAACCACGGGACAAGCTAAGGTTTCCTAGGGCAGGGAGTATAATTCACTCCTTTACTCGCTCATAATTTTCAAAAAGCTTATAAAAACCATGACTCTCACACAAATATAAAGTGAGTATGTGTCAAGAACTGTCCTTAGCTCCTTAGATTATGAGGGAACCAGTAAGATACTGACACCAGTTGGAAGGAGAATTTGAAGAACAGAGGTATATTTATAGGCAAGCAAGAATGCTTGCTAGAAGATGCAAGTGGTTCATATCTTATAGGGCAATAAAGTGTCATGTTTGGGGTCCTCTTTTCCAGAGGGCAGAACTCAGTCTCGTCTACGGGCAAGAATCATCTGCATTCCGCCCAGCTTTCTGCTTCTACCCAGTTCACAGAAAGGCAGTTAAAGGTGTTCATTCTGATAGAATCACATCCTCCCCAGAGGGTCCTCTAGGCAATGCCCAATACTTTGCCGGATGGACAGGCTTGCTCATTTCCAAATCTTGGACGGTTTCTTCCGATACAGTGACTGAACATTTTTTGAGCACCCTACTCACAGGCAATGCTCTGTCCCATGCAAGTCCCTCACTGAACAGAAAAACACAGATTTCTGCTCTCTTGATGTTCACCTTCCAGTGAAGGCAATAAACATGATAAAGAAAATCTCAGGATGTGGGAAGTCCGTAAGCGTTGTGGAAAAAATAAAAAGTGGAGCAGGTCAAAGGGGATCAGAAGCACCAGTGTTGGGGAGATGTCGTCTCAAATAGAAATGGTCAGGTCGAAGGCCAGTTAGCTCAGCAGGTTAGAGCGTGGTGCTGATAAATAGAAATGGTCGGTGAAGACACCATTAAGAAATTGACATTTAGGGGGCGCCTGGGTGGCACAGCGGTTAAGCGTCTGCCTTCGGCTCAGGGCGTGATCCCGGCGTTATGGGATCGAGCCCCACATCGGGCTCCTCCGCTGGGAGCCTGCTTCTTCCTCTTCCACTCCCCCTGCTTGTGTTCCCTCTCTCGCTGGCTGTCTCTATCTCTGGCGAATAAATAAAAATAAAAATAAAATCTTTAAAAAAAAAAAAAAAGAAAGAAATTGACATTTAGGAGTGCTGGGGGTGGGGGGGTGGCTGGCTGGCTCAGTTGGAAAGGCATTCAACTCTTAATCTCGGGGTTGTGGGTTCGAGCCCCATGTTGGAGGTAGAGATTACATAAATAAGTAAATAGATAGATAGATGATAGATAGATAGATAGATAGATAGATAGATAGATAGATAGATATAGATAGATAAGGAATTGACATTTGGGCAAAGACTTGAAGGAGCTGAGAGAGTTAGCCTTGCGGATACCAGAGAGAAGATTGTGTAAAATATAAAAAGAGTTCGGGATTTTTAAAAGAAGGTTAATTTTGTTTTTAATTAGTGAAGGAAAAAAATGTAAGCAGTAAAATTTGAGTCATAGATTGAGTCAAAACAGTTTGTTTTCCTGCCTGCGATGCCTTCTTTCCAATTCTAAGCAGACTGTGATGCCGTGGGTACAAGATAAATGTTAAATCAGAAGAATGATTCTAACAGTCCTGATCTTTTCGCCCTTCCGAGTGAAAATTGGCTCTTCTTTCTTATTGGAGAGGAGCCCCATCTGCCTTGCTATCCCACCCACAAAGAATTTGACTACATGTGTGACAAATACTTAAAGGAAAAATTAAACTTTTAGTAGTAAATAGCAATTCAAAAATAGGTTTCTCGAAAGAGAATTTGCTAGTTAATGGAAGCGCTGGCTGGAGTAGACCGGGAACTCCTGATCTGATTTCTAAAACTCCACTGTAGTAAACGTATAAAAATGAAGTTTTGTTTCTCTGCTCTTTATTTGGGAGAGAAAGGGGGGGGCTGGGATTATTTCCATTTTAATTCAAACCGTGTAAAGCAGAGTCTTAAGACTTGGGCAAAGATTTCTCAAAGCACAATTTTTCCTCCGTGACAAAAGATTTCTTCCTTTTTTCATCTTGTCAAACATAATCACTCACAGATAAAGTCAATTTGCTCTTTTTGCCTCTGTGTTGGGCTATTTCCTTTTGCCAGCTGACTAACGTTTTCTAGGGCAGGTTGGAATTAATCATTCAGCACCCTGAGATTTTTCAGGCCAGCCGGGGCTGAGGGCTCGAAACAATAAAATCCATAGTTCGCCCTCTGAGAAAAGACCTCGCACTTGGCAAGGAGGGAACCACAGACCACCTTAGAAAGAACAGTTTGGAAAATTCTACCTAACAGCCCAATCCTGCTTCTCCAGATTCGGAAAACGTGTTCATTTGTCACCCTAACTAGAAGTCATTTGGTGCTAATTATTCTAGAACCGGTGGCCGTTTTCCGCTTCCCCAAGAGGCCTCCCCGCCAAGTGCAACCACACTTCATTGTTTCATCTCTGAAAACCTGCGAGCCTGCCTCGCGTTTCCACCCTGGCAGCTCTGGGCCCTGCCTGTTGGTTCTCCATCCAGCATCAAGTGACCTGAAACGCCATGTTCTTTCCACCAGGCTGGTGTCTTCGTCGGCCCCTTCCGCAGAGCCAACCCCTGGCCACTTGCCCTTCTCACGTCTGGAGCTTCAAGACCAAAAGGCAGAATGTGGTCCCGGCACCCAGGAGCCGCAGGCTGGGAGCAGGCAGGGCTTTTAGGCCGGCCGGGGTGCGAGAATAAATGTCAAGGGATATTTGCTGCAAAGAGGCTCCAGAAATAATGTAAAATTGTTCTGTCCTTTTAAAAATGGAAAATGCCTTGGCAGGGTGATATATTATTTGCCTGGCTGCATTTTCTCTCTGTCTCCGTCAAGGCTTGAAAAGTACTGGCACTTCTGCCTTTTCAAGCGGAGCTCAGTGTAACTGGACCACATCTAATGCCCGTACGATGCAAATGAAGATTGAAAGTGTTGTTTCCTTTGATGTGTGTGACTAAGTGCTCAAAGGGGATATTTTCTTTGCGATCCTCCGGTGGATAGAGCCTCTTTAAAAATACCTGTTGGCTCCCTCTTCCCGTTGGCAATTGTAGTAATTCCTGCACTGGAGACGGAGGTTGGGTTCGGTCATGATGAATGTCTTTCTCTGGGAAGAATACCCTGCTCGGGTTTGCGATGATTGTGAAAGCTCTGGGGGGAATTAAGAAGCGTGAAAGGCACGTTAATGATGGTGTCTGCAATGAGCCACTCGGGCTTGCCTGACAAAGTCCAGGGAGCACATTTTGAGAGCGAAGTTAGGGAGATGAGATGAGTCACGGCCGGGCTTCACAGTGACGCTGGCTCTTCCTGGCACCCGGTGGCATAAAGGGCCCGGGAAGTCGGGGCGGGGGGGGGGGGAGCTGCTGTTGGCCAGAGAGGCTGACCCACACACATTGGCCATTGAGTCTTCCCCACCAAGAGGGGAAGTGATCCTCACCAGTGCTGGGAGGATCCTAGCTCTTCTCTGAATCTGAGGGTTTTCTGGACACACGCAAACACACGCAAGGAAATTAGTAGCTCCGAGCATTGTCAGAACCCGCCAGCCTCCAAATTGGCTGCGCTGGGTGCTTTGAACCACTCTCATAATGAGACGAGGCATAACTATAATCTACCTTAGCTACTTTGTCTTCTATGCCCATGTTCAGCGAGGCCACCGACAAGAGAAGCTCGTGGGTAAAAGCAAGAACAAACAAACATTTGGATCCCTCCATAAATCATGATCTGGGTCATTAAATTCACTTTGTATGTCACCCCCTTCCCCCTTTCCCTGGTAGATGTTTGCAGTAGCTCACCTGGGAAGGAAGCTGGAGATGGGAGAGGAGATGGGAGCTCCAGGATACCAGGGGCTTGGCCACGGCCACTGCTGCATGCCTCATGCCCAGACTGGCCCAGGCACGGCACAGGTGCAATAAATACCGAATGGCTGAACAAACGCTCAACCCAGCCTTATCCAAGGAACCCCATTGTTTGGGGGGTAGGAAATTCACATGGAAAGGAATTAAAGACAGCCCTTGGGCAGATCCTGGGCTAACCTGCTCAAGCAGCCATAACAAAGGGCCACAGACTGGGGGAGCTTAAACAACAGAAATTTATTTTCTCACAGTTCTGGGGGCTGGAAGTCACAGAGCACGGCATCAGCAGGTTGGGTTTCTCCTGAGGCTTCTGCCTTTGGGTCGTAGATGGCCATCATCTCCCCATGTCCTCACATGGTCTTTCCTTTGCACACCAGCATTCCTGCTGTCTCTCCTCTCTTCGAGTCCAAATTTCCTCTTCTTAGAAGGACGCCAGTCCTATTCAATTAGGACCCATTCTAATGACAGCTTTTTAACTTAACCACCTCTTCCCAGGCCCCATCTCCAAATACAGTCACACTCTGGGGTACAGGTGGGGGGGCGGTTAGGGCTCAACATACAAACTTGGGGGGCACACAATTCAGTCCATAACTGGTCCAGACTATTCTCACACTAAAGCTCAGTACTTTGGGGCTTCTTAAAATACGAGAGCACTGGTCTCATTTCCTGCTGTATTAGCTAGGGCTGTATTTTCCAAGGCTTTCACCCCACACTTGGCAAAACGTGTTATGCAAGTATCCCTCCATGTAAACCCTGCTGTACTTTGTTTTTTAGATTCTGGTTTTCTATCCTCTTTCCTCTCTATCCTGAGAGGCAGCGTGACATGTTATCAGGTGCTGGTGCCCTCCCGGCTGTGGCCCCACAAACCGTCGCCTGGGGCAGCTCACTCGACATTGCTGAGGGCCACCTCACCCTCAGAAGGGGCTTAATCATCCCTGCTCTGCCGGCCTCACAAGGTCACTGTGACGATCTCACGATGTCATGTTTATGTGTCCAACCAGGTACATGTGCCCAATGAGGTGTATAAATCGCAGAATAAACAAAGTCCATTCTTCTAGAGCATCGCTTTTAAAATATGATCGTTATAGTAAAATAAGCACCGATGCATTAGGAAGCAGAACAAAAAAATTGGCAGGAAATGCAAACAAAACTGAAGACTTGAAATAAAATGTGTCCTTGCTGCACGTCCCGGGGACCTGGGTGGGAAGTCGAAGCAATGCTGGTTATGCCATGAAGATGTATGAGGCTGCTCTCCGGGTACTGATATAGAACAATTGCCAAGATATATTACAAAGTGAAAAAATTCAGGTGCAGAACAAGGTGTTACCATTTGTTTTAAAAAAGCAGGGGGCGTGTGGGTATTTATAAATGCTTGTGAATGCCAAGCATACTTGGGAGTAATACAAGGAAACCCACAACGGGGGGTTACCTCCAAGATAAAGACCTGGGGAACTGGGAGACAGGGATGGGAAGGAGACCTCACACCAAAACCTTTCTGTATTACCTGATTTTTAAGATTTATTTATGTGAGAGAGAGAGCATGAGTGGGGAGAGGGGCAGAGGAAGGAATTCTCAAGCAGACTCCCCACTGAGTGCAGAGCTGGACCCAGGCCTCGATCCCAAGACCCATGAGATCATGACCTAAGCCAAAACCAAGAGTCGGGCGCCTACCCGACTGAGCCCCCCAGGTGCCCCTACCTCATTTTTTTAAACATGTGGAGTACCTATTTTTGAAAGGTATTGTTTTTCAGAGTCACAGTCCTGATTTTAAAATTAATTTATTATCATTATTCAAATGATAGTCATATGCATTACATAGAATATATGAGTATATGGACTACATGAGTTATAGGGACTATATGAGTATATGGACTATATTAATCGTATAGATTATATGAGTCGTATGGAGTAAATGCGTATACGGAGTCTATGAGTTACATGGAGTACGTGAGTATCTGGAGTAAAAAACATACAGAGTATGTGAATATATGTAGTGAGAGACTTTAGGTGCAGTCCTGGGCAATGCTGACACTGATGAGGTGATTGGACTGGAGACTGAGGAAAAGGACAACCAGAGAAGCAGGAAAGAAAACCCAGGAGAAAATGAAGGAAGTGGGTTTTGAGAAGGAAGTGTCCATAGAGTCAAATGCCACAGAAAAGTCAAGGTAGAACCATTTCACATCCACTAGGGTGACTACCGTCAAAAGAAAAAAACAAACGAGAATAACAAGCACTGGGAGGTGTGGCGGAGCCGGAACCCTCGTGCACGGCGGGTGGGAATGTAAAATGGTGCAGCTGATGCGGAAAGAGCAGGGTGATTCTTCAAACAGTTCAACGTCGAATGACCATACGATCCAGCAATTCCGCTCCCAGGTCGACACCCCCAAAGATCTGAAAGCGGAGACTCGAACAGAGTCTGTCGAAAACATTCAACGCGCACGTTTGTAGCAACGTGATTCACAGTAGCCGGAAGGTAAAAGTGACACAAACGTGGGTAGACGCACAAACAAATATGAATTTCACACAAGGGAACGTGGCTTGACTCTACAAAGGAATGAAATTCTGACCATGCCGCAACAGGTGCGAATCTTGAAGACAATATGCTAAGTCACAAATAAACCAGTCACGAGACAACAAATACTGCAGGATTGCATTTACGTGAAGCCCTAGAGTAGTCACATTCGCAGAGACAGAGTGATAATGGAGGTTGTAGAGGGGCTGAACGGGGCGTTAGTGTTTGATGGGCGCAGAGTTTCAGTTGGGCAACATGAAGAAGTTCTGGAGGTGGACGGCGGCCAGGACTGCACAGCAGTGTGAACGTACTTCCTGCCGCTGAACGGTATGGTTAAAATAGTAGATTTTATGTTGAGTGTATCTTACCACCATCACCAAAACATCAAGTTACAGGATGGATGTGAATCCAACCTAGAAGTTACCAGGGATTTTGATGAAGGCAAAAGGGCAGAAGCCAAACAAGCGTGGGTGTGGGTAGGGCAAGACTGAAGGGCATGAGGACGTGGGAGAAAGGTGGGGTGGCAGCTAAGGATTGGGGAGCACATTCTTAGCCATCCCTGGACTTCTCTGCTCCCTTAGCCAGGCCTGGGCTCTAGAACAATTGCTAGGGCTGAGGTATGAGGAGGAGACACCCCATGCCCACTCCGAGGGACCTTCTGGCTTCCTCCAAGCCACCCTGTTCTCCCTTTCTCTTCCGTTGTGAACATTCTTCAGTTTTCTTATGGGTTTAGGCTTTCAGAAACAAGGACCAGCATCTTGCAGCTACCCCCACAATCTGCCAGTCTCAGAGCTTGTCGGAGGCAATGAAATGCAGAGCCAGCTACCCACCTGAAGAAGCGAAAGGAAAACGAGAAAATACAGAGAGGGAGGCAATCATCAGAGGACATCACCTAGTGCACACGCTTCCTGGGTTCTCAGAGCCCGTGTGCAGCTTCTTGATGGATGAAACCAAAGAGGTGAATGCGTTTTCTACCAGCTCCCCTTCACAGACCTTACCTTTCATCCTCCTCTCCTCTCCTGTGTAGTCTTCCCAGTGCCCTCGTGCCATGCTCCACCTCCCCTTACACTTGACATCAGAATTCATTCAACACATTGTTTACTAGCACCTGCTACATGGCAGGCCCCGTAAGCAAAACAGAAGGGCATTCCTGCTTGTGGATTTTAACATTCTTGCAGTGGGAGACATAATAAAGTTTAAAAGTTAAGTACATATGTGAGATGGTGGTAAGTTCTATGGGGGGAAAAATAAGTCCAGAAATGGGGAAAAGGGGGAGGAAGAGTGAGGAATGGAATTGCAATTTCCAAAAGGGCTATCAGGGAAAGCAAGCCTCGGGTGATACTTGAGCAAGGATCGAAGCAGGTGAGGGAGAGCCCTGTGGGTCCCTGGGCAAAGCGCATCCCAGGCAGGAGAGAGAGTCAGTGCAAAGGCCCTGAGGCAAACACTTCCCTGGTGGGCTGGAAAGAATAAGAGGGTAAACTACTGTATCTGAGTGAGCACAAGAGAGCACAGTGGGAGATGTGCTCAGAGTTTAAAGAAGGGAGCGATCAGATCTGATGGTGGGGTTTGCTAACCACGTGGAGACTTTGGCTCTAGATCTGAGCACAAGGGGAAGCCATCAGCTGGGACAGGAGTGCTGTGATGAGATGTAAGAACTGAAGTCATCGATCTGGCCACAGTATGGAGAACAGACAGTTGGGGGGGGGGGCAGGTAGCAAAAGCAAAAAAGCAGGAAGAGCAGTTACAAAGCAATTGTGCAATCACGCAAGAGGTGATGGTGGGTTGCACCAGCGTGAGAGCTGTCGGGGTGAAGAGGAGTCGGGCTCTGGATCGATCTTGAAGGCAGAGCAGTCAGGATCCGCTGGCAGAATGCATGTGGAGTGCAAGAGAAAGAAGACTCAAGAACAATTCCAAGAAGGGGAAGTGTGTTTGTGGGGGAGGATTCAGCTCACCACTGGATGGCTGCCCATCCCCTGGTCCAGTCCTCTCCCTGCGTGAGCTAGCTCCTTCCCAGCACCGGCCTGACGGCCCCACCCAGGAGATGTGAACTTGGAGTTTCTCTACTACGTCTCAAAGCTTAGAATCCAGAGTTTACTTTCCACCTATTCTGCCACTGGTAGGTGGAAAATGAACCTGTTACAAATGTTAATAATTTAAGAATAAAATGTTAATAATTAAGTTAAGAATAAAATGTTAATAATTGTGTAGCCTGTCCCTTTTCTTAGAGAACCAGAATGCAGCCAAAACACGGCCCTATCATTTCTTGATTATCAGAGTCAACGTCGATGTGGCTTACGTGTCAGGTGAGTAAGGGATTGATTTCAGTTTTCCTTTGTTTAATGTGGACAGTTCTGTAAATACCTGTCTACCGTCAGAATATTGAGAAGTCAGATGTGCCAGAGGTGGGGGTGTCCCTCAGTGAGTAACGCACCCACACTTTTCTGGTGGGACACACCACTGGATCAGTGGTCCTCAAGGTGGGGTCCCTGGATTAGCTGCATTCAGCATTTTCTGGGAAGTTGTGAGAAATGCAGATCCTGGGGGGCTATTCCAGACCTACTGAGTCAGGAAATCCTACAGAAGAGGAGCCCAGCGCGCTGCGTCTTAACAAATCCCCCAGGTAATTCTGATGGGCCCTGATGCTTACCCTTGCGAGGCGCTGTGCAAATGATCAGAGCTCCCCCCACCAACCCCCCCACCCCTCCCACCATCACCACCAATCCCGGCCTGCAGGAAGGGTAGGCGCTGGAAAATTGGAATAGGAAGGGACCTTTCTTCATGCCTTTATCTTCTAGGTTCCCTCTCTGGAGTTTTCTTTATTTATAGATTGTCTCTTCTTATTTAAGATGCACACATGTAGGGGAGCCTGGGTGGCACAGCGGTTGAGCGTCTGCCTTCGGCTCAGGGCGTGATCCCGGCGTTCCGGGATCGAGCCCCACATCTGGCTCCTCCGCTATGAGCCTGCTTCTTCCTCTCCCACTCCCCCTGCTTGTGTTCCCTCTCTCGCTGGCTGTCTCTATCAAATAAATAAATAAAATCTTTTTAAAAAATGCACACATGTAAGCATCGGGGACCACATCCAGGCATTTTGTTGTGGACACTCAACCACTTACATACATAGCTGTCCAGTGGCTCTCACGCCTAACACAACCAGATGACTTATACCCTCTCTCACGGTAAGAATGGCAATATGGAGACCTTTTCCCCCTTGTGCCAGTTACAAAGTTTCTCTGCAGAGGAAAACAGTGGTGCAAATGCCAAGTGATGTTGTTTGTTCAACACCAGCCAAACATGAGGCTCACTTTTTCAACGTTTGTGTGATCAGGATAAAACCAACTGTTCTTTTGGCTGCATCTTTCCATGGATCGCTCTTTCTAAACAGGGTAGAGGGGAAACCCTGCTAAGCTAGCCTACCTTACAGTGTGAAATGCAGATAAGCTCAGTCCTTTTTCTTTGTTGTAATAAAAGTTTGAATCCTTGCAGCAATCCAGCTGTACGCTCAATGAGACACTGCCAAGCTTACCAAATACGGGTTCAAAACCACAGGAAATTCCCTGTCCCTCCTTACAGCCCCACAGGCTGGTGGGCCATCCATCTAATGTGACTGTCCTGCCATTCACTGATACGTTCTTGGGTTTTGAAGGAAAATAGCTATGCCAGGAATTTCATATGAGCCGTCAGTGCTGAGTCAGCACTGGTTTGGCATATAATATTTCCTTATTGGCGGGATGAGACAAGTCACCAGACTATTTCCTACCTTCCAGAGCTGGAAACCCTGCATGGGAGAGGGAGTCTGCCTGCCCCAGTACACACAGAGAGTCTGTGTCAAAGGCAGGGAGAAAATTCCCTCATTTCCCATGCCATTCCTCAGAGGCCACTTTCTCTGGGTAAAAATAGTCCTGAGTTATGACAGGCTCTGGGAAGAGGGAGGGAAGGCCTCTTTCAGAGCTCTCCCTCATCGAGGGGCAAGCTGAGGCTGCACCTGGGCCCAGGGTGGGGAAGGGGGGCTTGAGCCTAAATAGAAAGGAGAATCTGCCCATGACAACGGGCAATGATCATGAGCTACCCGGAATCTAAAATAACAATGCTCAGCTGGACACAGCGGCGCCCCTCCCGGAACACCCCCACCCAATGCCAGACCCAGGATGAGGGGTAGGCAAGACAGGAACCCCCCCCTCCCGGCACGTGCATGAACTGGCAGCAAACACCTCCTCGGTTTGCAGCCGGGACTCCCCAAAGACACAGTGAAACCCTACAGAGGATTATTGAACAAGACAGGCTGGAGCCAGTACCAAGCACAATTCTTCGAATCATCACATAGTTAGCAGTAAATGTGCAAGACGGGAAAGGAAATGGAGAGAAAATTCAAGGGAGTATGCTTCCAAACTCTTATTTGGCCATCAACATTGTGTATGGAGGGAAGTCCTCAGCTTCCCTCGCTGTTCCCAGCGCTGCTTTGCAATTTCAGAGCATCTGCAAAAGGCGCTGGACCGATGGCCTGCCTCAGCCAAAGCGACACAGGGGCACTGTGCAAGTCACATGGCTTCTGCGAGCTTCGGTTTCCTAGTCCAAAAACGTGCATAGTATCTACCGTGGCATCTCATGGGCTGCGAATGTCAGAGACTACCTGTAAAAGTTCTTTTGACAATGCAAGATATTTCAGTGGATTGTGTGACTCTTGACCTTGGGGTTGTGAGTTCAAGCCCCATGTTGGGTGTAGAGATTACTTAAAAATCAAATCTTTAAAAAAATGCAAGGTATTTCATGGAAGTGAAGACACAACGGTTGCTATTTGCTCCCTACTGTTTACAGATCTGCAGCAGCCTCTGTCCAGCCAGTCATTCTCATTCCAAACCATAGAACCCCCATTTGAGGTTGTAGGAATTTAGGCAGCCAGCGCTGGAGACTCAAATGGAGACTCTCAACACATTTTGTTTCTCTATTTTGTCAATGTTGTTTCCTATGGGTGTTTACAAAGCCTATTTAACCCACCATGCTAAACTAAGAGAACCAGCCTGCCTGCCTCCGGGGCTGGAAAGCAAAGAGGAGGCCCAGGCTCATGTATGGTAACCTTTGAGTAAAGGGTAGCTCAGACTAGAGTCACCAATGATACGCTCATGATTCGTGAGGAGAAAGGCTTTTCACAAATTCCAAACGCTCAGCTCCATTCATTCAGCTGTTTTTTGTTCATTCACTGACCTCCCAGAAAATCCAAGGATTCCGTGGGCCATTAGAAATAGGGAAGGAGGGGCACCTGGGTGGCACAGCGGTTAACCGTCTGCCTTCAGCTCAGGGCGTGATCCTGGCGTTATGGGATCGAGCCCCACATCAGGCCCCTCCGCTATGAGCCTGCTTCTTCCTCTCCCACTCCCCCTGCTTGTGTTCCCTCTCTCGCTGGCTGTCTCTCTGTCAAATAAATAAATAAAATCTTAAAAAAAAAGAAAAAAGAAATAGGGAAGGAGCTCCAAGCTGCCCTCCAGAGAGGGAGTTTTAAGGGTAACTGTATTAGGGTTCTCCAGAGAAACAGAACCAGCAGGAGATATGGGGGGGGGGGGAGACAGAGAGAGAAAGGGTGTGTGCGTGTGTGTGTGTGAGAGAGAGAGAGAGAGAGTTTCATTATAGGAATTGGCTCATGTGATTATGGAAACTGAGAAGTCCCATGATCTGTCATCCGCAAGCTGGTAACCCAGGAAATCCAGTCGTATAATTGGGGCTGAGTCCAAAGGGCTGAGAACCAGGCCTCTGACGATTTAAATCCCAGGGCAAGGAATGGAAAAGCTGAGATAAGATGTCCCAACTGAGGCAGTTAGGCAGGAAGCAAGAAGGGGCAAATTTCTCCTTCCTCTGCCTTCAATTCTGTTCTGGCCCTCCATGGACGATGGCACCCACCACCCTGGGAAGCAAACCTACACGTTACTGAGTCCATCCATTCCAAGGCTCTTGTCACTCGGAACCCTCCCACCCCCACACACAGACACAACCAGAAATACCATTTAATCTGGGCATCCCCCGGCCCAGTCAAATTGACACATAAAATTAACTATCAAAGTAACTAAGTTGTTACATCAGAAGTATTCCAAGAAACATCCCATTAAGTGCTGGGGAGAACAAAGGAGAGATTGTCTCCTCGGGAGGACATCAAGGCAGAATTACAGGAGAGGGTTGACCAAGACCGGCCTTGAAGGCCAGAGGGGCATCACCACCCCATAGCATCGTGATTGCTTTCAGAACGTTTGCCCTCTGTATTCTGCCATATCTGTGTTTCTGTACCAGCTCAGGCCCTGATGATACGGTTGGAGAGGACAGAGACAATGTCCGCCCCTTACAGAGCAAGGGATGGACGACCAGAGAGAAAACAGAAAAGGGCAGCATGCAGTGTGACAGGTGCTGTGAAATCAACGAAGCAGGGAAATGGGACAGGGAATGCCTCACCGGGTGCACGGGACCGTGGGTGGATATGCTGTTCTGGCTGGAGCCGTGACTGTCTAGAGGAAATGCATACCAGGCACAAGGAATAGCCTGTACAATGGCCCTGAGGATAGAATGAGCTTGGTCTGAGAAGCTGATATGAACACCAGACAGGGAAGGAAGGAGCGGGAACTCAAAGGTACTTGTTGGCCCCTAATGGGGAGTTTGGATTTCAGGAGTTTGGATTTGGATTTCATTATTAATGTAGTAGAAGTTCATCTGTAGGATTTTCAGCAGAGGAAATCCTATGATCTAAACTTTTGGGGAGCCAGGACTTTGTTTCTCAATGGTTTCCAACCATTTCTTGAACTGAATTGAATTTCATCCACTCTCCTAATATTAGCCATAAGACCTTGACCAAATTCCTTCACCAAAAACCGTCCTGCAGAATCTTCTCTGCACTTAGGAGATTTGAGCCCAGTATGTGTTACATGAAACTCTGGGCTGCCTCCCTATCACGGGAAGGTGGTGGATGATGGCTGGGGTGCTTTCCGGTTCCGTGAGTTCCATGCATGAGCCTGTGACCTCAAACCACTGAAATGGTCATAGAATTACCCACGCTTCTCCCAGGGCTCGATTCCAATTGGATTATAACTGCTCATTTTCCTCCGGAATGACCCAGACCCCTCCCTCGACTCTCTGCCACAAAGGGAAAATTAACAGTAACATAAAAAGTTAAGAAGGTGAAAGAACATTATCACTCTTGTCAACAATAAAATCTGCAGCTGATACTCAGTTGTGAAGACAGGCACATCTATTATTTATAGAATACAGATTGTTAAATATTAAATACTTGAACCTAGGACACTGTGAGGGTAAAACCAGGAGTGTGAACTTGTCAAAATCGTAAAAATGGTACCTCTTTGCAAGGGTGGAGTGCACCTACATTTATGACCGCTTTTATTGCCCTATAAATTAAGGGGGGAAACCTATGATGTGTCAATTCCAAGTTCTAAGTGATATGCATTATCTTTGGGATGGCATGTGTTCAAGTCGGCTTCACAAACAGCTACTAGCCCACCTGCCTAGAACTGTTAACTATTTTGACTGGGAAGGTGGCAAAAGATAAGGTTTTCTTCCTTATTTACCACAGGGGGTTGGCAGACAAGTAAACGTTTTATGAGTTGGCAATTTTTCTTATATTATTTGCACATCTGATCCAACATTTGCCCAAAGGTTTGCGTTGATGAAGGCAAAAATACTTCTCAAAAATTTTAAAAGTTGGGGCGCCTGGGTGGCGCAGTTGTTAAGCATCTGCCTTCGGCTCAGGGCGTGATCCCAGCGTTCTGGGATCGAGCCCCACATCAGGCTCTTCCGCTAGGAGCCTGCTTCTTCCTCTCCCACTCCCCCTGCTTGTATTCCCTCTCTCGCTGGCTGTCTCTGTCAAATAAATAAATAAAATCTTAAAAAAAAAAAAAGAACGTAGATAAAAAAAATTTTTTTAAGTCACCTGTGATGTCAAACATCTTCATTTTTATATGATTTTGACATTCTCCAATTTATCCTAATTTCTTTCCGGGCTGAATTTTTCATGCAAATTTTAAAACTTGAATCATGACATGTGCTTTATAATATGACATGAGACACCGTGAGGTCTGTCACAATCCGAGCATCTACTCAGCCGACCCCTAACACTCACAGGTGTAAAAGCTTGATTTCTTGAGTTACTGCTCATAATAAAACGATTTTTCTGTCTTCTTACAAAGAAGACTTGCACATCCAATTTGTTTTTCCTTTCAAAAAATGTGTTGAAGTTAGCCAAAAAATTTCCAGTGAAGCATCAGATTCAAATACAAATTCTGTCCACTGAAGTAGGGAGTCTTCTGTTTAATAAGCACTCGACAAGGATTATCCATTAAATTATCTTCCTCAAAAACTTGCTGATAGACTTATCAATATTTAGCTTAATTTTAATGTTAAAGAAGCAAATTCTTCATATTTCCTGTTTAGGAGGACAGGAAACCTATAACTTAATTGTATAACAATTTTAACCTTGATTATCCCTTTTTCTGATTGAACGCTATACAATGATATTAAACTCAAAAATTAATCTAGCCTGCAGGATAGAGAATTAGTCAAAAGCAGGGAAAAGTCACAAGAAATTAACAATGAAATCAATTCCTTGATTTTGTGTCACACCTCTTTCTCCTGGGCATTCTGAGGCAGATTTTCAATATAAGCTCATTTCCTTCTTCTAAATTCTGCTGAAGTTATATTATAGAAAGATCTAGACTTTTCCTTTTAGAGACAGAAAAACCAAGTGAAAGCAAAGTTCCATGGTGGCAGGAAGAAAAATCAGAAGAAGAAATGATTCAGAAAGGGCTTAACTAGGAAGGAGGGAAGACCCAGAGATTAGAGGAGCTGACGTTACTGGCAAAGAGCAGGAGGCCCAAGTGGTTAGGGCTGGAGCAGAAAACCGCTTTCAAAAGCTGCTGGGAATCCTGTGAGCAATCATCCAGTTCGGAGCAGGAAAGCGGGGGGCTCCAGGGGGAAGATCTCTGGTGAAAATAAAGGGAATAAATGAGAGCTTGAAAAGGAACTGAGAATAGGATGAATGCAAGTCACATGAAGGAAAGAAAGAAAGAAAGAAAGAAAGAAAGAGGAAGGAAGGGAGGGAGAAGGGAGGGAAGGAGGGAGGGAAGGGAAGGGAAGGGAAGGGAAGAAGGAAGAAAGGCAATTAGACCTTGGAGGGAAAACAACAGAAAGTATACAAGAAATAATGGTTGGGGCTCCTGGGTGGCTCAGTCTGTTGGGCGTCTGCCTTCGGCTCAGGTCATGATCCCCAGGGTCCTGGGATCAAGCCCCACATCAGGCTCCCTGCTCATGCGGAGCCTGCTTCTCCCTCTCCTCCCAGCTCGTGCTCTGTCTCTCTCAAAAAAATAAATAAATAAATAAAATCTTAAAAAAAATAAAAGAAAGGCCCAAAAAAGAAGCAAACAAAATGTGTCATAATTTTAAGCAATCAATGGAATATAATAATAATTTTTTTTAATATTTGGAAAGATGGCACAGAGTTCACTCTTGGCACCAAACACTCCTGAGGATATCATCACGATGTAAAGCCATGCATTGGTTTTTAGCTTTTCAATTCACACTGTAGACAGAGCCCCCAAGGTCTGGTTGTGTTGTCAGAACACAAACATTACCCTGTTGTGAAAGCGTAGCTAGCGGATATAACAAGAAAGAAGGGAGGAAAGGATGGGTATAAATATCCTTATCTGACAAAGTGGAGGGTCAAGTAAAATTGTGGACAGTTGATGTACAAGAAATCAAGACATAAGCCCGTTATTTAAAGTTACGAAAATGACTTTTAGAAGGTTTAAAATAATAATGTAAATATCAAACGTTAAGAAAAGAGGGAAAACTCGAAAAGGGACTCAAGAAATAGAAGCTCTGGGGCACCTGGGTGGCTCAGTCGGTTAAGCATCCAATTCTTGATTTCGGCTCAGGGCATGATCTCAGTGTCGTGGGATGGAGCCCCACATCAGGCTCCCCGCTGGGCATGGAGCCTGCTGCGGACTCCGTCTCTCCCTCTCCCTCTGCCCCTCCCCACCTGCTTGCTCATGAACCCAAGCATGCACTCTCTCCCTCTCTCTCTCTTAAAAAAAAAAGAAAAAAAAATACGAATAGACCTACAAGAGACTGAATTAGTAAACAAAAACTCCCCCTCCTACCGACCCTCCCACACAACAGCCCAGGCCTCTGTGGCTTCACCGGTGAGTTCCACCAAATGTCTGGACGAGAATTCATACCAATCCTTCATAAACTCTTCCCAAAAATAAAGCAAGAGGGAACACTTCCCAACTCATTCTATGAGGCGAGCATTCCGATACCAAAACTGGATAAACACATCTCCCAAAAATCGCATACCAGTATCCTTTTTGAAATTAGATGCAAAAACTTCAACAAAATATTAGCATATAAAGTCCAGCAACATATGAAAAGGATTATATAACCACATGGGATTTCACCCAGAAATGCCATGTTGGTTTAACATGTGAAAATCAACCATAGGGACGCCTGGGTGGCTCAGTCGTTTAAGCGTCTGCCTTCAGCTCAGGTCATGATCCCAGGGTTCTGGGATCGAGTCCCTCATTGGGCTCCTTGCTCAGAGGGGGCCTGCTTCTCCCTCTGCCTGCCGCTCCCCCTGCTTGTTCTCTCTCTCTGACAAAGCGACATAATCACCTCAACAGACACAGAAGCAACATTTGACCAAATCCAGCACTCCTTCACTTAACAGCACTTAACAAACGAGGAATAGAAGGGAATTTCCTCATCCTGATAAAGGCATCTACGGAAAGCCCACGGTTAACAGGACACTTCATGGTGAAAGACTGAATACTTACCCCTATGATCAGGATCAAGACAAGGATGGCCGTTCTCACCTCTTCTGTCCAACATCGAACTAGAAGTTCTAGCCAGGGCAATTCAGCTAAAAAAAAAGAGCATCTAAATTGGGAAAATGGAGATAAAACTATTCACCAATGATATGCTTTTCCATATAGGAAATCCTAAGGGACACACACATGCACGCACACGCACTATTAGAACCAATAAACAAGATCAACAAGGCCGCAGGATACAAAATCAATATATAAAAATCAATTATATTTTCATACACTAACAACAAACAATCTGAAAATGAAATTAAGAAAACAATTCCACTTACAACTGCAGCAAAACCTGAAAGCCACAACATACTATTGAAAGAACTTCAGGAAGACTTAAATGAGTGGAATCCATGTTCACGGGCTGGAAGATTGACCGTTGTTAAGATATTTGCTCCCCAAACTGGCCCACAGATTCAACATAATCCCCCAGAGACCTTCACGGGTGAGCTGACACTATAAAAATCTTAGAAGAAGGCATAGGAGTACATCTCCATGACCTTGGACTAGGCAATGATTTCTTATATACAACACTGAAAGTATGAACAGCAAAAAAAAAAAAAAAATAGATGCATTGGTCTTGGTCAAAATTTAAGATATTTGTGATTCAAAGGACACCATCAAGAAAGTGAAAAGACAACCCATAAAATGGTAAAAAAAAAAAAAAAAAAAAAAGATCTGTAAATCATGTATCTGGTAAGGATCTGGTACCCAAAATACATAAGGAATTCTGACACCCCAACAATAAACAATCAGCCCAATTTAAAAAGACAAAAGACCTGCATAGACGTTTCTCCAAAGATCGATGAATGGCCAGTAAGCTCATGAAAAGATGCTCAAAATCTTTAGTAAGCAGGGAAAATGCAAGTCAAAACCACGGTCACAAACCACGTCACATCCACTAGGAGGACCATGAGAAAAAAGACAAGTATCTTGTGTTGGTGAGGATGTGGAGAAATGAGTAGTTGCCAGGGGCTGGGAGGAGGGAAGAATGAAGGACTGTCTGCTGATGGAGATGGGGTTTCTCAGTGGGGGACAAAATGCAAAACGTGCTGGCTTTAGATGTGGTTGCACGGCTTTGCGAACACGCGAAGAAACCACTGAATTATACACTTGAACAGGGTGGATTTTATGGTATGTGCTTGCTGGCTCAAGAAAGCAGCTATAGGGGCGCCTGGGTGGCTCAGTTGGTTGGGCATCTGCCTTCGGCTTGGGTCGTGATCCCGGGATCCTGGGGTCGAGCCTCACATAGGGCTCCCCACTCAGCGGAAGGCCTGTGTCCCCCTCTGCCTGCCACTCCCCCTACTGTGCTCTCTCTCTGTTAAATAAATAAATAAAATCTTGGAAAGAAAGAAAGAAGGAAGAAAGGAAGGAAGGAAGGAAGGAAGGAAGGAAGGAAGGAAGGAAGGAAGGGAGGAAGGGAGGAAGGAAGGAAAGAGAAAGAAAGAAGTTATAAACATAAAAGAGAGAAGAGGGCAAAGGAGAAAGGATGGAGTTAGGTGAGTTAAGCCTCATCTTTCTAGTTAGGAGTCAAAAGGTAAGTGCCCCAAATTGACAAATCCAGCAGTAGAGGTGTAACCCTAGAACAGCATGGGGAAACTCTGGAAGAATTAAAACAGGGAACAGGTGAAGTCACTTTGGGGGGAGGGCTGGGGATGTCAGGGGAGAAAGTTGCTTTTCAACATTATCTCTTTTCTTTTTTTTTCTTGAAAAAAATTTTTTTAAGATTTTTTTTTTTATTTATTTATTCGACAGAGAGAGACAGCCAGCGAGAGAGGGAACACAAGCAGGGGGAGTGGGAGAGGAAGAAGCAGGCTCACAGCGGAGAAGCCTGATGTGGGGCTCGATTCCATAACGCCGGGATCACGCCCTGAGCCGAAGGCAGACGCTTAACCGCTGTGCCACCCAGTCGCGCCCAACATTATCTCTTTTCTACTTATTTGTTGCCGCGTGTGTGCGTGCCTCTGTGTGTGTGTGTGTGTGTGTGTGTGTGTGTGTGTGTGTGTGTGCGTGTGTGTGATTTTGACATAACAGGGGAAAAAGTCTTAAAAATGCAAGCATTTTTTCAAAGCTCCTGGAGGTCGAGGCCAGGGAAAGAGAAGCTTTGAAAGGTACTCATGGGACACTTCTAGACCTGGGAGCTTCTAGACCAAGATTCTTCCAGGAAACCGCCCTCGTGCTGAAATCTTGTCTCGGCTTCATGCCTGCTGCTTCTCGCTGCTGCCTCCCGCTGTGGCCAGATGACCCTGTCTGGGCTCCAGCAAGGGTAATGACTGACACAGACTTTTCCCAACCAGCTGAGAGATCAGTGAGTGACAGTCAAGAGAGGAACAATGTAAAGAATTAACTGTAAAATTAATTAAATGTCATGCATCAAAATCGCCACAAGATTGGAGCAAGAACATGGCTGTGGTTTAAGCATCCAGCACTCCAGTTTTGCGTACCTCTTAAACAGCCCCCCAAGTGTGCCAAGAAATCGGGGGTTCACACTGTCGCCAGCGGTCTGTATGACTTTAATTCTAAGTCACTCTTCTTCTGGGTCAAATCTGTTGTTTAGCTGGCACACAGCTCAGGGAGCTCTGCATTTGATCCAATGCTCAGGAAAAAAAAAAGAAAGAAAGAAAGAAACACAACAGTGTGTAAGGTAATTTTGTCCCAGATCTTTTCCTCCAAGTCATGAACATAATAGATTTGACTTTTTACATCGTGTGCCCCCCTAAGAAGCATAAAAGAAAGGTTACACTGGCAGGCAGCTAGAAAAGAGTTTAATTAATCCCAAAGTGTGCACTTCATTTGGAAAAGTGCATCACAAAAGAATCCTGTGTTTACTGAACTAGATCCTTAGGGCCATTATCCCTCCACCAATGGTGAGGTTTTTCTGAGGGAGCCTTGTCCCTTGTGGTCTGGAAGGTACTGCCATTAAAAATAAGATCCACACAGGGAACCAAAATTGAAGATGCTGAGAATGCAGGCACTTTCCCCTTGGCAGAGGTAATTGGCGTCTTGGCATTTGTGGAAAGATCTACACCCTAATCCTGTGGACTTTGATGGGGCCAAGGCAGCTTTCCCCCGACCGTTCCCACGAAGGAGCCAAGGGGTGGTCTGTGCTCGGTATCCTCCTAGTTTGCTATCCCTCTTTTGAAAGCAGAGCTGCCCTGTCTTAGCAAACATGCACTAGGACTAATCAGAAACTACTGGCTTAAAACAAAAAATGTAGTTGTGCTTTAATTTAGCATTACTCTTGTTACAGGAGTGATTTATTTAACAGCTTAGGACGCTAGACGTGGATGAACCTTGAAAATGTTATGCTCCCTGGAGTGTGCCCGTCACAAGAGGACAAACACTGTGTGATCCGTCTCGTCTCGTGAGGTCCTAGCGGAGTCACATGCTGGGAGACAGTGAGAAGAAGAGTGGCAGCCAGGGGCTGGGGGACGGGGATGGATGGGGAGTGAGAGTTTCTTGAGGACAGAGTTTGCGTTTGGGAAGATGAGAAAGTTCTGGAGATGGAGGGTGGTGATGGGTGCACAACACTGAATGTACTTAATGCTAACAAACTGTATACACTTAAAATGGTTAAAAATGGTACTTTTTCTGTTATATATATTTACTACAATTTTTAAAATACATTTTTTTTTTAAGTCGGGGCTCTTTCTGTTAAAAAATGCCACGGCGTTGTGCTTTGTGCTGGGTGTTTGGCTTCATGCTGATTCCAGAGGCAACTCCGAAGCCAGGGCAGGGGACGCTCAGTGGGCATCTGAGGGCAGACCCAAACTCTTCTGGAGACCGGGAGGAAGGAAATTTGCCCTGCTCATGAGTAATGACTGTGGTTTTCTGGCAAACATTAAGGAGGAAGGAACTAAAAATACTTATCGGACACTCTGCCAAAACTCCGCAGCGCTCAGAACGTACCAGGCCAACATGTAGAAGCACTTTCAGAGCGAGAGGGATCGGACTAGACGCCAAGGTCAAAGTCATTTCACACCTTCTCCTCGGCTCTTGAGAGGCTGGGGCACAGGAGGAGGGACCAGGCGCCCAGCGTTGCCCCAGCCAGCCCGTCCAGAACCACTGCCCAGGAGCGAGGAGGCACAGGAGGACCAGCAGGGTCCCCAGGTTGGCCGGCCACTGCCCCCGCTCCCACCCAGCTGCAGGGCTCGCCGAGCCCTGCCAGGCGGTGCCTTCGTGCTTGCCAACTCCCAGCAGCTAAGACAGAAAGAGCAGCATAGACATTTCCCTGATGCTAGCTCCACGCTGCTGGAGTCAGAGCCCCAGACACCTGCAGGAGGGGGCGGGAGAGAAGGAGACATAGGTGTGTGAGGGGGCAGCCCGAATGGGGCCTGGCCCTTGAGACCCGAGCCTCTCCAACCTGAACGTGCACTCATTCGCCGGGGAAGCTGGTTAAAACGCAGTGTCTGATTCAGCAGGTCTGAGAAGGGCCAGAGATCCTGATTTCTAGCAAGTGCCCAGGCATGCCGATGCTGCTGGCCCAGGGACCAAGAACAAAACAAAAGCCCACCAGGCACCAGGCACAGGGAGCAAACGTGGGTGGAGGTGTGGTGAGGCTAACACAGCAGGCTACTTGGGTGTGGTGAGGTCCTGATTTGGAAGGTGAACGTTTTCTAATTCCTGACCTTGCCCGTGCAGATTAGCAATGGAGCCGATAGCCCATGATTTTGTACCTGCCACATGTGAGAATTTTACTCAGTGTAGGCGCTGCCCAGGACCCCTGTGGGTTTGGAGGGTACAGGCACCCACTAACGACTAGGGGAAGTGTGTCACTGCAGAGAGGGTACACGCTGACCCAAACGGGTCAGTCGGGGAGTGTGTCTCAGGGGTTCAAGCCCCAGATATTACCAAATGATGACCATAGGATCCTGCTTCCAAGCACTTCCGATGCCCAGAGGTCAGAAAAGCTTGGGAGAGGGGGATCCCCAAAGCAAAGAATTTAGAATCACTGACGAGGCACAACGGGGACGTTAGTCCTGACGATTGTAGCCAGCGTCGTGCACTTTTCCTTATCTAAGCATTAAAGTCTACTTTTTAAACATCTCTAAAACTCCACAGTAATTTCACAAAGAAATGCCATTTTAGGGGTGCGGGGGGGAAGGAGTGTAAAATGGGTAATATGCAGCCTGAGTTTCAGGCAGATGCAAAATGGGGCAGACACAGAACTGAGCCTCCCAGGAAGGACTTGCTAATCGAGACCGTGGTCACAGCCCTAACTCCCGACTGGGATCTCACGCGGCTCCCGGATTACCAAACCTGGACCCGGGCCAGGGCGTAATGGATCATAACTATGGAGTAAGTTATTCAAATTAAGATCATTTCAGGAACCATTTTTTATGAGAAAATAAATTTTAAATAATAGCATTTTAAACTTTTTATGGTTACATTTGTCATGTGACCTGAGACAAGGTATATTTTTGCACTAAAATGGGACACATTAATTATCTCCAAAGTAACACTCACTCAGTAACAACATCGGCAGGATGAAAGGACAGGCTGAGCCAGACAGCCATTCCTTCTATCTGAGAGCCGTGAGCGCAAGCGAGTGTGCACGTGTGTGCGTGTGTGTCTGTGTGTCTGTGTGTTTGCTTTGCTCGCTTGTTTAGCAGTTAAACAATTAGTTTAACTTTGGCCATATGCTTCCCCAAATTCCTAGAAATGGAAAAGAAATTTCTATCAGCAATGATTCTCCACCTTTCTCTCCACATTCCCGTGGAAGCCCAGAGGGTCTGAGCCCACTCACTGCCTACGCAGGTTACTGGGGGTCTGGCAGCAGACAGTTGGGAGTGTATGAACAGGAGGTTTCTTGGCAGGAAGACCGGTGACTACACTAGGGGGTCCACACAGTAGCGTCAGCCCCTGGGAGGAAGGACAGGAGGCTTATACGTAATAAAAAAAAAAATGTTTTGTATAGTGCTTTACAGTTTACAACTCCTTTCCCATATATCGTATCACCTGCCCGAACTGGCTATATAATTTGTGGGCCTGCTGCAAGATGAAAATGCAGACCTCCATTTTAAAATTTTGTGGAATTTCAAGACAGCAGCAGTAGAGCATTAAGCCAAGCACAGGACCCTGCGTGATTGCCCAGGCCAGCCGCCTGTGAAAGCGGTCCAGCTCCCGCTGAGATTCAGAATTAACCATTTGAGGCATGTGCACGACCCATTATCTCCCATGCCCCAAGACTCCCCCAACCTCCCCTCCACCTCCTACCCCTCATCCCTCCACAGTGTGCTTTCAGCTGCAAAGTACAAACACCCAAAGCAAGTTGGCTTCGACAGCAAGGAAATGTATTGGATCACTTGACTGAAAGCCCAGAGAAAGCCTGGGCTTCGGGACCTACCTCATCTGCTGGCTCTGGCTCAGTTTCCCCGCCTTGCCCTGGGTTCTGCCCTCTTGGGCAATGACATCATCCTCAGGGTGGAAGCAAGAGTGGCTCCCGCTCTGGCCACCCCAACAGTGCACAACAGTACTGTGCACTGAACCAACCTTGGATCCTTTGAGAACCCAAGAACGGGGGAGGAGAAATTACCTTGATTGGCTTCAGCAGTGCCTTCCCACCCAGCTGAGATTCAGCCCGAGCCACACGGCTGCCACGCAACACTGGGTGTTGTAGAGACAAACCCACGTGACCGCACCAGGGCCTGCCCATATCGCTTGGGGAAAGCTGTCATGAGCAGCCCTGTTTTCTAGCATATGACATTGACCTCTAGCCATATTTGTTTGGGACAAGGGTACCCTCACCTGAGGACCAACCATCCATTGCTTATGTATTGTCCGGTATAGAAAGATGGCTTGGACCAGATTGTTGCTCTAGGCATTTGAAGGCAGAAACTATAGGAGCAAAAGAGAAGGGGGACTAGTTAATGTTCAAAATTGCAGTTTAAACATTACGACGTAAAAAGAAGTCAGAGAGGCCACAGTGGGTCTTCTGCAACTGAAATCATGAGCGGGAAGCAGGGACGGCAGAAGCCATAGAGCAGAGATGCTGAGTGAAAGGCAAGAAGCAGGAGAGCAGGGAATGGAGGCACTGAGTAGCCTCCCCGAATGATGGGCAGAGGGAAACCCACAAACTCCCACTCCCCAGAGCCCGAGGGCAGCCCTGCATCCAGAGCAGCCCTAAACCTGCGAGCCTTGCAGGTGCTCCTTGTTATTCTCCCCTGTTCTCTCAGCAGGTTTTTCTCACAACCAGAGGAGCCCTGTCTCAAACAAGGGATCTTAGCTTTACCTGCACTTTTCAGCTGAGAGGAGAAACATACAAGAAAAGACATAATCAGAACCGGGAGGCGCTCTGCCAGGATTTGGGGATGCGGTGATAAGCCGGGGGGCTCCTCTCAAGGACCTCAGTGTGTAGCCTTGGGGGAGGGGAGGAGGCAGACAGGTAAACAAGTAATTATGCCGTGGTGTGTTGAGCATGACAGGGAGAGGAAGGAAATGATTAAAAGGTCCCCAAACTCCGCCGTCTCCGAGGGAAGTGTCCCCAAAGCTTCAACCACGTTCGGAATGTATGCTCTGAGTGAGGATGAGAAGCAAATGTTGGGTAATAAACAAGCATATGGTCCAATTCTTCAGTTCCCCTCCCCACTGTCTCCCCTGGATCTGTAATCCTTCCACTTCCATGAAAAGGAATTAAACACAAATAAATAACCGAGGTTTACCGAGAGCTTTGCAGTTTAGTCCTTACAGTGGGTGAAGCCCACAAAGTACAGCTTGCAGTTGCTGAGAACTCTGATAACCGAAACCATATCCATGGTAACTGATCAGAAACATAGGAGATCTATGACATAGGCATCTCTGATGAAACAGAGTAATCAGATGGATGATACTGACTTATGAATCTAGTTATGGAATTTTATGAGAAAAAGCAGAGGAGAGGGAAGGAAGAGGGTTCCCATCGCAACAGAACATCCAACCGCCTCAGAACAAATAACCTCACCTTGATTCCAAGGGACTTGCCTTTCTCTCTGAAAATATCCAGGGACCTGACGCTCAAGAGCTGGGCGCGCGTTGGCAGGTTGGGGGCGGGAAACGAGGAGGAACTTGCGTATTTAGCCACACGTTCCTGATTCACTTACATGGGCATTCAGTACACCCACTGTCCATTCACAGGTGGATATTTGATATTTGATCTTGAAAGGCTAGCTGAAGAAAGCAGTAAGTCCTACAGGTAGGAAATCTTCTGGCCAGAACTCTGAAACAAAAAGGTCCAAGGAAACGTGCTCCAAACGTCGCAGCAGGGACATTAGCTTCATTCTGCGAGGGACATAATTACAGACCTTCCCCCCTCCTTGCCTCATTGAGACCTCCTTAACACACAAGATGAGCTGCTAAAATTTGAAAGAAATAGCACTGCATAAATCATAAAGACTGAAATTTAATTTTTAGATTACAATAGAGAAAAGCGAGCCTGAGAAGACAGCCCTAAGGTCAGCCGAAGGGGACAGGAATTGATTTCTTCATGAAGTCATTGTTCGACAAACCCCCGGCCAGATGTGACCTGGCAAATGTCCACATCTGTGTCAGAGAATCCAAACGGCCATCCTTTCACACTTAGAAAATAGATTAATAACCAGGGAAGTCATGATTACATTAACAGCGTAACAGCTGCCTGTCTGATGAATTGGAATGGGCAGTAGTATTTGGAAGCTGCATTTTCGGAGTCAATGAGTTTTGATAATTGAGTTTATCCCTTGCAATGAGTCCAGTTCTAGGAAATCTAGATAAAAGTTACAGGCTTTGTTTAGCCTAAGTGTTTCCTGAGCAAGGACCATTAGCTTTGTATGACTTTTTTGGACATTGTGTCGTCATTCCATCCAGGATAGGAGTTTTGGGGGTGCTTTCCAGCACCGCACAGCCCTTTTTTAAGTAACACGTGGAAAGGCAAACAAATCACACAGAAAAAAGTCCAGCAGCTCCCTGCTTGGTGGATGGCTGGGAGGGGCTGACCCTTTTCGTTGCTGCCCCCCTCCCCCCCCCCCGTTATACACGGTAGCCCCTGAGGGAGATCCTGGGGAGCACAGTTTGAAAACCACTGCATGATCCACAAAAAACCTCTATGATTCTTTCTAGGTAATGGATTATTGCTGAAGCTTTAGGAGGATTTGGGCTTGGGTTGGCCTTGGTTTGGGTCTGCATTTGGGGGAAGAAGAGAGAGCTGTCTGGGAAGGGAATGCACTGAGGACAAGGGGCAGAGATGGGAGGGAATCTGGGGTAGGAGCAGCCTGGGAGTCACCCAGATAGGGTGTCCGGAGGGATACGACAGGAAAGGAGGAGACAGATTGGGAATTTGGGGTGAGACAAGGACATAAAAGGTCTTGACCAAAGCTAAGAAATTTGGCCTTTGTCCTGTGTCACTAGGCTCTGTGACTAGTTGATGAGACAAGTTCCCTAAGGCTCCCGTAATGAAGTGCCACAGACTGGGGGCTTACACAACAGGAATTTACATCCTCACCGTTCTGGAAGCTGGAAGTCTGAGAGCAAAGTGTTGGCAGGTTAATTTCTTCTGAGGCCTCTCTGCTTGGCTCATGGCTGGCCACCTTCTCCGTGTGTCCTCACGTGGTCGTCCCTCTGCGCGTCTGTGCGTGTCTCACCTCCTCTTCTTATAAGGACCCTAGTCCTGTTGGATCAGGGCCCACCCTAATGACCTCATTTTGACCTAACCACCTCTTTAAAGACCTCTCTAAAAATACAGTCACATTCTAAGGTGCTGGGGATTAGGAATTCAACGTGTGAAGTTGGGGGGACACATTTCAGCCCATAACATTGAGATTTACAATATAACACACACATTTATATATATATATATATATATATATATATATATATATATATATATATATATATACTTTTTTTTTTTAGGCTTTAAAAAAAATCATCTAGTAATAGTGCAAAATAAACGGTCGGCTCCAGGCACAGCGCAAAAGTGGAGGGAGAGAATGGGGAGCGAAGCATGAAGAGCAGGCCCACGACGGTCCTGGAGAAGAGCACACGTACAGAGAGAATGAGACATAGTTATAATCCAGTACTGGCTGGGATGGTCCATCCAGGCTACCACAGGGGTTCGGGGAAGAGAGAAAAACTAGCATAGAGGGCAGAAAGCGTGGCAGGGGGCTGTGGAGGGATTGCACCTGGAAGGGTGGGTAGGTTTGGGCTAGGAGAATTGAGGCAGGGTCTGTGTTAATAAAGAGGTGAAGACAGAGCCACAGGACGGGCTTTGCAGCTTGGAGCTATAGTTCGCAGACCTCCCCGTGTAAGATCTGGACAGGACTGCATTGCTAATCTCTTCGTGGCCAAACTCAATAGCTTGGGAAGCCACTGCTCAGAGCATGATATTTAAATATGAAGGACTTTGCCCTTGTATCTTCATTGATCCTGAAGAAATGCCCGGAGGTAATGCTGAGAACCCCAATCCTCGGGAAGAACATTTCCTTCCTTCGGTGATTTGGGTTTTTTGCCTTTTTATCCTGTTGCAACATGGTAGACGACCTCTCGTTGCCTCCAAAGCCCTCCTCGGCACTCACACCAGCCCCCAGTGGAGGATGAGGGAGGGGCTCTCCTCCTAAGCGAGTCACAGGGAACCTGACATCCACCATCGTGTGTGTGTGTGTGTGTGTGTGTGTGTGTGTGTGTGTGTGTGTGTCAATGGCACTGACTTTAAAGGAATTTTTAGATGCGCTCAAATAACAATCTAGAAAAACCAGACTCCAGAGAACAATGAGAAAATGTAAAGAAGCCAAATATAAAAATACTGGCACATGAAAAAGAAAAGAAAAAAAAATCAATTCACTTTCCCAGATTACAGATGGAAATTCCCAGAGGAACAGATAGATTTTTTTTTGGAGGAGGAAAAGAGATTATATTTTATGGGAAGAGATACAATAACCATTCTCCTCCCATAAAGCGAGTGATGGAAGATTGTCTCTTCTCCGTAGATACGCACTGCACATTTTCCGAATAATACCAACAGGAAATCAATAGGATCTTTTATATGTGAAAAGACATTATCTCTCACGAAAACTTGCCACTCACCGTTAATCTTGGTCCTGGGACAATAAGTAGCCTTTAAATCCCGATCTTTGTTTATTTTTAAATTATCCTCATTATTTATTTGTTTAGAAATAATCACATTCAAAGCTTCACCCTTCATTAGAGCCAAAGAGCCTTCAGATAACGCTCTATGACAAGTGTCTCCACCGCGGGCCAGATGCTCTCCAGAAAGCCCCCTCCCAGTCGCATCCACACCGGGTGAACGGCCATATCGTTAGCCACCAAAAGCTTTATCAGGGCATAATTTGGCAGCTGTGACAGGCTCAACGGGATTTATGGGATCTCCTGGTTTTTTGCCTCCATTGATCTGAAATAGAACCAAAGTTAATATTAGCAAAAACCACTTTGTGCTGGGGTAATTTTCCCATGCAAGGCTTTGGCGACTGGCGGCTTGAACATCTATTATCCAAGTGCTCTTGGCCGACTCTAGGTCATGAGTTTCATAATACCCAAAAGACTAAATATCCTTGTCTCTCCTCCCAGATGAGAATCTAACCACAATCCTGGTGAAATCTCTCGTTTTTCCCAGACACTAATTTAATGGTCACAGGGTATCAACCCCATTAGTATCAATTTTGGATTTAGCACTGGCTCTGCCCTTGTATTCGTTTCCTGGGGCTGCCCTACCACAGTGTGAAAAACTAGGTGGTTTAAAACAACAGAAATTTACTCTCTCACAGTCTGGAGGCCAAGGTGTGGGCAGCCGTGAGCTCTACCTGGGGACCCGAGACGAGAGGATCCTTCCCTGTGGCTTCTAGCTTCAGTGGTGGACGGAAGCCCTTGCTGTCCCTGGGCTTGAAGCTACATGGCTCTAGTGGCACAGCCATCCCTCCCTCTGTCTTCACCTGGTCTTCCCTGGGTGCGTGTCTAAGTCCAGATTTCCCTTCTTTATAAGAACAGGAGTCACGCTGGATTAGGACCCACCGGAATGACCCCATCTCAACTTGATGACCTCTGTAAAGACCCTATTTCCAGATAAGGTCACATTGCTCAATGTTCTCAATGTCTCATTACACACAGCCTAGATAGCACCTCACATGATTAGGCTGAATGAAGGGTTCTCAATGTTCTCAATGTCTACCATGCTACAACTGAGGCTTGGGATTTCAGGGTATCTTTTCTGGAGGACACAGTTCAGCCTAAAACAGCCTGAAAGGAATTCACCTCTCATTACACGCAGCCTAGATAGCACCTCACATGATTAGGCTGAATGAAGGGTTCTCAACCTCGGCACAAGTGACACTGTGTTAGGATAACCCTTTGTCGTGGGGAGCTCTCCTGCATCCTAGCTGTCCAACTAGAGTGCAGGGACACACATCCTGCCCCTTTTGACAACCAAAAATGTCTGCTGACAGGCGCTGGGGTGGTTCAGTTGGTTAAGCGTCTGCCTCTTGATCTCAGCCCAGGTCTTGATCTCAGGGTCGTGAGTTCAAGCATTGGGCTCTGCGCTGGGCATGGAATCTACTTTTTAAAAAAATAAAAATAAAAAATAAAATAAATAAACTAAAGTAAAAATGTCTCCTGACAATTGTCCCTTAAGAGGATAACATCGCCCTGAGAACCACGGACTTAGATGAAAAGTAAACCGAGCTTGTGAAGGTGCTTCACGTCGACTGAACCCTGAAGAGATGAGGTGTTCACGTCAGTCAAAGAAGAGTCCCTGAAAGGGATGGGTCCTGAGCAATTCCCTCACCGTCTGGATTCCTTCATTAATTTAACAAATACGTATTGAGTGCCAGCTGTATGTTGGGTCCTGATCTGGGCATGGGGTGGGGGGAAGCAGAGAACGAAAGAGAGTTTAAAACCCCTGCCTTAACCACCATACATATTAGTGGGGAGGCTGAAAATAAACAAGATGAATAAAACATATAATATGTTAGCTATTGATGAATGTGAATGAGGAAAAGATGAAACCAAGCAAGAAGGATAGGAAGTGTGGGGAAGGGGGAAGTGGGGGGGGAGTGGGGGGAGGGGTGCTGAAAGTTTTGACAGAGTAAACTGGGAAGGGCCACTGAGATAGGGGTGCATGCCTAAGAAGGTGGGGGCTAGGGGCCGGGCCATGCAGATCTGGGGCAAAGGGTCCTGCAGGCAGAGAGAACGGCAGGTGGGGACATTCCTGGGGTGTCCGAAGAAACGGAGGAGGCCTGTGTAGCAGGACAGATAACGCAGGGCCTTCGGGTCAGAGCAAAGACGTGCTGTGGCTCCGGGTGACGCGAGAAGTCAGCGGGCAGGTGTGTGGCGGGGTGATCCGTGGCCCAGCATGCTGGGTGATGTGACATGCGGTGAGGCTCTGAACGCATGTCGGGCTGAGATGTACAGGTGTGCCGAATGTGGGCTGCGAGAGGGAGAAGAGGTCTTTCACTTCAACAAATGGAAAAATCGAGTTGGTATTGATGAAAAGTCTGCCGAAAAGGAGCAGGTTTGAAAGAAATGTCAGAAAAGTCAGGTTTTTTACATGACAAAATATACCATTTCGACCATCTTTAGCTCTACAGCTGTGTGGCACTTAATACATTCCTTGTTGGGGCGCCTGGGTGGCTCAGTCGTTAAGCATCTGCCTTCGGTTCAGGGTGTGATCCCAGGGTCCTGGGATCGAGCCCCACATCGAGCTCCCTGCTCTGCTGGGAGCCTGCTTCTCCCTCTCCCACTCCCCCTGCTTGTGTTCCCTCTCTCGCTGCCTGTCTCTCTCTCTGCCAAATAAATAAATAAAATATTTTTTAAAAAATACATTCCTTGTGGTGTCACCATCACCGCCACCTACCTCCAGAACTTCTACACCTTCCCTGGCTGATACTCCGTACTCCTTGAACACTCCACTGCTCCCCAGCTCCTGGCCATTGCCATCCTGCTCTGTGTCTAGGAGGTGACTACTCTAGGAAACTCACATAAGTGGACTCTCACAATACTTGTTCTTTTGTGACTGGCTTATTCCACTAATGATGGAGGGACTTCAAAGTTCATCCCCACGGTCACATGTCAAAATCTGCTTCTTTTTTAAGGCTGAATAATATTCTGTGTGTGCATGGACCACCTCTAGTCTATCATTCGGCTGTTGATGGACACTTGGGCTGCTCCCACCTCTCAACCACGGTGAATAACGCTGCTAAGAACACGGGTGTCCAAATGTCTGTGTGAGTCCCCACTTCCAGTCCTTTGCGATATATACCTGGGAGTGGAATTCCTCAATTACACGGCCATCCTGTTTAAACTTCTGCAGAACTACCCTGTCACTTTCCACAGCAGCTGCACCTTTTTATGTTTCCAACGGCAGGTGCACGGTGTTCCAATTTCTCCACATCCTTGCCAGCACCTGCTACTTTGTTGTTGTTTTTTTTAAGATTTATTTATTTACTTATTTATTAGACAGAGAGAGACAGCCAGCGAGAGAGGGAACACAAGCAGGGGGAGTGGGAGAGGAAGAAGCAGGCTCCCAGCGGAGGAGCCTGACGTGGGGCTCGATCCCGGAACGCCGGGATCACGCCCTGAGCCGAAGGCAGATGCCTAATGACTGCGCCACCCAGGCGCCCCTACTTTGTTTGTTTTTTAATAGCCACACGAAGGCGTTCAAAGTGGTATTATATTGTGATCAGAAGGTTAGTTTTGACTATGTTAAGTCTGAAATACATACATACATATGTATGTTAGACATACAAGTAAATACAACAAATCGGATATATTTGGGTCTGGATGTTAGGAGAGAGGCTGAGGCAGTTGGACAAATTTGGGACTCAGAACCTTAGGGCTATAAGACTGGCTGAAACTGTCTAGGTCTGCACCGTGCAATACAGTAGCCACTAGCCAGATGTGGCCGTTTAAATTTATATTAATTAAAATTAAATAAAATTTAGGGGCACCTGGGTGGCTCAGTTGGTTAAGCGTCTGCCTTCGGCTCAGGTCTTGATTCCAGGGTCCTGGGATGGAGCCCCGTGTCAGGCTCCCAGTTCAGCGGGGGGTCTGCTTCTCCCTCTCCCTCTGTGCGCTCTCTCTTTCTCAAATAAATAAATAAATCTTAAAAAAAAAAATATATATATATATATATAGTCACCCTACCTACTCTGAAGTAAGAGTCACCAGGTGACATCTCCTGTAAGGCGAGGGTGCAGAGCCCCAGTGATTCGGAATCCGTACCTGGGCTTCTCTGCCCAGGGCACATCAGTTCCCAGGAGCTGGTTAGAGGGCTGGTTACGGTCTGCTTCTCCCTGTGACTGACCCTTGGAGAATTCTGTGCACGACGGAGGCCGTGCCTCAGGTACTGGCAGGAAGCAGTGTGGACTCCCAGCCCCTGTCCTCAAGGTCCTGAAGGCCAGCCCATCGCCCTGGGTCTGCCTTCCCCCTTCTGTGTGCTTGTTCAGATGCACTAAACCAGAGGTGAGTTTCGATTGGTGAAGTTTTGGCCGTGATGTCTCCTGCTAGGATTTCCACCTCACCTGCAGCCTACCCCGTGGGGACCATCTGGTTATTTACAGCAAATCTCACCTTACTTGTTGACATTTCCATGCACAGGCAAAGCTAGGAGACAGCCTGAAGAGTGAGGTACGTGAAGATTCGAGGTGCTCCCATGCCGCTCCACATTTCATTAGCCAGGTGGTCTGGAATGTGGCAGAAAAATCAGGAAGTAAGGGACACACATTCCAAACCCCCCTGTGACATCTTCAGAATGAATGAAACCCCACGGCTGGCAGAAACAATAGCCCTTGTTTAATTCTAAAGTTCAGATGTATGTTGGCACCGTTCTATCTCAACCTTTCATTTCCATGGAAACCATTCATGATGCCACAGAACAGGGATTCTGACCAGAGTGTGAAAGGAGTAGCAGCATGGATCCGAGCTCTCCAGTGAAGCTGCAACAGACGGAAGGACAGAACAGGCAATGAGCCGGACCTAGAGTTGTTGCTCGGGGTGCCCAGGATGAGCACCTGTAGCCCAGGTCGACCCTGCGGACCCCAGACTGTGTTCTGATGACCTGGCCAGGGTGCGTTCCACCCCAAATCTGTTTTCCCTTTTTCTTTTCTTATGCAGCAAGTGTGCTCTCGGGTCAATGGTAAAGGGCTCTTGGCCGTAACTGAAGCACAGAAAGCATGGGATGGGGGGAGCAGAAGTCATCCAGATACGAGTTTCCCGTGGCCGTGGTAACAAAGTACCACAAGCTGGAGGTCTCAAAGAACCGAAATGTATTCTCTCACAGTTCTGGAAGCCAGAAGTCTCCAATCTGGGTCACAGCAGAGCCACGCTCCCTCTGGAGGCTCCAGGGGAGGACCTTCCTGCCTTTTCCAGCCTCTTGTGGACCCTGGCAACCCTTGGCTTGCAGACACATTGTTCCAACTTCTGTCTCTGTCTTCATATGGGCTCTGCCCTGCGTGTCCACGCCTCAAATCTCCCTCTTTGTTTTCTTGTAAGAATACCCGACTTTGGATTTAGGGCCCACCCTAAATCCAGGATAATCTCATCATGAGATTCTTAATTACATCTGCAAAGACGCTTTCTCCAAGTAAGGTCATATTCACAGGATACAGGGATTAGGACAGGGACATACCTTGGTGGGGGCACTATTCCGCCCACCACACCCACCTAACAGGACATTTTGCCTGGGAGATGCAAAAATTTGGATTCTTGGCCCTGAATGGGCAACCCTGCGGGTCTTGAGGCTTTGGCCAATTTCAGAGGAATGTCATGACCAGCTCCTACCATTCTGAAACCTGGGCAAGGCAGGGAATTTGAGTCGTTGCCATGGAGATCCCACACCTTGAAACTTTTGTCCTTTCGTATTGTTTGCAAAGAACTAATTACTCTAAAATCACGGCTAGCACCTGAATCCAAGAGGTGGGCTGTTTCTGGAGGAAACTCATTGCTCAGAGGGGGGCTTCCCCTTCATCAAACAAACCAAATCTGTGACATTCTTTGGATTTCTTCCCAAACAACCATTGTACTAGGCTTAGCAACAACCTTGAACGTAATCAGACATGTCTGGGAGTGAAGAGCAGAGCTTGAAGGGGAAGGAAATGCTCCCAATACCATGTTCCACCACTCGCATCCAAGAGAGATTTTGAAAACGCTCAACTCGACAGAAATGCGGGTGGTAACACAGACAGGAAAGGAAAGGCCTCTGCGTGAACAGCTTATCATGATTAATATGGCTCTGCCAGGCACGTAGCTAGTTACACGAGGAGCTCCAGAAAGGCCAGGCAGCAGGGGAAAGCCTGCTTCTCTGGGAAACGGAACAAACTTGGAGAACTTTCTGTTTACCCTTCCTGCGGTTTTCATGCAGGTGAGCATGTAAAAATGAAGATTTGGGTAAATCCATCAGAGTTTCAGCCCAGATAGAATTTTGGCTAAAGGTTCTGTGGGTAATTTCCTTTTTTATTAAAAAAGGACCGGTGTGCCTGTCCTCTCTAAAGGTAGCATGCTGGGGCCTGAACACATGGCCCCACTGAGCCTGTGAGAACTTACCAAATAGGAGGATGCAGAGGAAAACCTTCTCCTTCTTAATGGTATTTCCCAGTAGAGACCGTTCTTGCTCCTGTGACTGTAATACAGACCAAGATCAGCTTAATAGTGGTAAGGCAGGAAGAAGAGACCAAATTAAGGTGGTCTTTCAACTTTATCGTTCTGGAAGGAGGCTATGCACTTTTTTTAAAGAACAGGACAATGAAATACACTGCCCACAAAAATATAAAAACGGCCCCACCTCTGGACAAGCAAGGGATGCAGGTGCCATTTTCCTAAGCCTTTCCCCCTCCGTTCCAAACCTTCAGGAACAATGTTCTTTGCCCACTTCTGTCGATTGGGACCACAGGTCTGCCCTCTGCTGGTTAAGGGACATTCAAGCAGTATTACAACTGGGAAGGGGATAATGTGGGGCCCCTGAGCCACCTGTCTCGCCAGGGATGCAAGAAGGTACCTATCCCCCACCACTCACAGACACTTGATGTTGGACTCAGAGCTGTTGAGTGGGCAACAGAACATTCCCCGCCCTCACAGGTCCCTGATAACATCATCTCACACCACATGTCCGAGGGAAGTATAAGATAAAGCTGACGTTACCACACATACGGCTCCAAGTCCTCTGAAACATCATTATACGGATTAATCTAAAAAAGAAAAAAACAACGAAACATCAAGGCAGTCATAAGCGGAGACAGACTGCGTCTGAATCCTGGTTTCGCCATTTATGGGCTCCACGGGCTGGGACAAGCCCCTGCCTGAGCCCAGCTTCCTTCTCTGCCAAGTGAAGCTACTAAGAATTACATTGGAAAGGGGTGCCTGGGGGGGCTCAGTCGGTGAAGCATCCGCCTTCAGCTCAGGTCATGGTCCTGGAGTCCGGGGATTGAGCCCCGCATCAGGCTCCCCACTCAGCAGGGAGTCTGCTTCTCCCTCTGCCCACTGCTCCCCCCACTTATGCTCTCTCTCTCTCTCCCCCTTAAATAAATAAACAAAATCTTTCTTTAATCTTAAAAAAAAATTACATCAGAGAATTCAATGAGATGAATCAGCATAGTGTCTGGCACAAAAGAAATATCCCATAAATGGTAGCTTAAATATACTTTTTTTCAATTCATTAAATTCTAGAAGCTAGAAATTTTTTCTCCGAGTGCCCGCAGTAAGAGAAGCCGATGTTGGAGAGGAGCGTCCTTGTGGTTCGTGACCAGTGTCCTCCCCTCTAATCCAGAGTTCTTGACCAGGGTGATTCTGTCCCTCAGGGGACTTCTGGAGACATTGTTGGTGGCCGCAGCAGGGGAGAGTACCGCTTATCTGGTAGGGAGAGGCCAGGATGCTGCTAAGCTTCCTACAGTGCACGGGACAGCCCCCCAAGAAACTAACCCAGCACCAAATGATAGCACTGGGTTGGAAGCCCTGCTCTGGCCTTTCCAGGGGCCACTGCAGCTTTAACACTGAGCAACGAAGGCGTCGGCTGGCCACTGACGACAGCGGAACTCATGCCTGCGTCACGTTGAAAACTCATTCAGAAATGCAATGGGAGCCCTCAAGATGTGTCAGGTTGGCCCTGAGCAGTAGTGACCCTCAGCTGAGTTCCGGAAGTTTCGATATCTGACTGACAGGCAACATTTCTGCTTACTGCTTGGCTTTCTTGATGACAGTGAGATCAGGAATAAAATCTCTGGATTTAAAAGTCACCCAAAGGGGCACCTGGGTGGGTCAGCCGTTAAGCATCTGCCTTCGGCTCAGGGCGTGATCCCAGAGTCCTGGGATGGAGCCCCGCATCAGACTCCCTACTCCGCTGGGAGCCTGCTTCTTCTTCTCCCCCTCCCCCTGCTTGTGTTCCCTCTCTCGCTGGCTGTCTCTCTCTCAGTCAAATAAATAAAATCTTGAAAAAAATAAAAATAAAAAATAAAAAAAATAAAAGTCACCCAAAGTCAAGAGGCCAAGACTCCCAACATATAAAAAAAATTTTGTAATTGTGATAAAACACACGCAACATAAAATTGACCGCCTTCACCGTTTTTCAGTGTAGAGCTCAACAGGGTTGGGCACATTCACCTCGTCGTGTAATCAGCCTCCAGAACCCTTTCCATCTTGCAAAACTGAAACCCTATCCCCATTAAACAGCTCCTCATCCCCCCTCCCTACAAGCCCTCCTGCTATTTTTGTTAGATAAAATACTCGTGTATTTTTCTTAATGACCTACAGCAGCCATCCAGGCACCGTAAGAGGATCCAACCTGAACAGACACAACTCCCGAGACGCCAGGAACAACATGGCAAGAGCCTTCCTCCTTGATGATACAGTTGAGCAGCTGATCCGTCACTTCCGGAACCACCTGCCTCTGGGCCTCTTGTTAGATAATAAGGTTCTCAGTGTTTGAGGGGAAAAGAAACATGTAAAAACAAATTAAAACAAAATAAAATAGGGGCACTGGCTGGCTCAGTGGGTAGAGCATGCAGCTTTTAATCTCAGGGTCGTGAGTTCAAACCCCACGTTGGGCGTGGAACCTACTCAAAATTTTTTTTAAAAAATTTGAATAATAAAATAACCAGCCAACCAACAATAGCCAGAGGTTTTTCTTTGAAGTTGGCCCTTGATTTAAAACAAGACATTTCTTCAAACCTGGCCTGACTCTGTGGTCAAGGTAGATCCCCAGTCAAGCGTCCTCTGTGACAAAGCCACCTCCACCTGTCTCTCCTTGGATTTCCCAAGAAGATGGGGAAGGAAGATGAGCAGCTTACCAAAGTACAGAGCCATGCACTTGCTGAGATCACGGATGTTTGGGGAGAAGACTGATCAATTCCAGAAAGACTTAGGGCTTCTCTTGGCTCTGCTCTGCTCCTAGGATCCCTGGCCCCCCAGCCCGAGCCCTGTCTCCCTGCCTATCAGCGGATGAAATGTCTCTCTGCTTCTCCCCTGCCACCATCTTTTGCTTCCAGCTCTTTTTACTCTTAGCTTTGGCACACATTAAACACGTGCATGTACCTTACGCTCTCATTATACACCAGACACGCGAAGCTATTGGAAATACAAACACAAACTATTTCAAGCCCTTGCTTCAGGAGCTTACAGTCTAACAGAGGAAATAAATGTGTAAATGATGAAAATTTGTCACTAGAATATAAGTGGTACAAATGGACACTATGTGTACTAAGAGACTGGGATCAAAACTGACAAAACACATGTAGGAGTTTGTCTTCGCTCCCTCCGGACATCCCAGTGAAGGGATAATAAAGGAATTAAACAAGTATAAACACATATGGACACAATGCATGGGAGAGGAGATGACATGGCACAAAAGATTCGACAAAAATGGGGAAGATGTAAAATGGAGGGGCCCTTTGTAACAGACTTGGATTACCGCTTTCTCCACTCGGGAAAATGACTGTGGGGTGGGGGGAGACAACAGACAAGTGGGCTGGTTTGTGCTATGGGATCCAGGAGTGGTTCAGGAATCGGAGGCTGGGTAGGGGTATTGTTAGTCTACATACGGAACAGTTTAGAACCCCAGGTATCCTTCCCCCATCTACCCAGCCAGGCATCTACTCCCCCTCCCCCACCCCACAGAAGGTTTATTCTCTGCTGAGGCTCAACAGGAAGGCTCTGGAGTCTCGATATCAGAGCATCACTAGAGGCTAGAAATCATACTAAAATGCTACTCCCTTCCCTGCAGAGCTTTCACTTACCCCAGGCGGGGAAAGTAGGACTCCTCCCTGGGAAAACCAGTGCACCCCAGAGAAAGGACCTACAGATCTGACATCTGGGGAAACTTACCTGACAACTCTGCAAGAAGCCCACCAGAAGACTAGTCTTGGACATGTACGTGGAGCTCCCACGAATAGACAGCCAAGGATCACCAGAGCTTTGAGAAAAGTGCACACACACACACACACCGACCGACCAAAAAAACAAAGAGAAAAAAAATAACTAGGAGCAAGTACAAAAAGTGAGAAGGTGGAAGAACACTTAGATACACTCTCAAAGATGTGAGGGAACACGTTGCCTACACAAAACTATTTTAAAGAAAAAATAATCAAAGAACAAGAAAGAGCTCTGGCAATTTTTTAAAAATACATTATGACGTGGAGCACCTGGGTGGCTCAGTCGATTAAGCATCTGCCTTTGGCTCAGGTCCTGATTCCGGGGTCCTGGGATTGAGCTCTGCGCTGGGCTCCCTGATCAGTGGGGAGTCTGCTTCTCCCTCTCCCGCTCCCCCACCCCGGTGCTCGCTCTCTGTCTCTCACTCTCTCTCAAATAAATAAAATCTTAAATAGATATATATATTAGGACAAACATTTTTAAAAATCAATAAAAGAATTGGTAGTTATAGTTGGATCTCCAGCAAAGACCAAAAAGACAAAAGAATGGAAATAAAAAGCATGTGGGAATCAGTCCAAGAGGTCTGACATCACAATAAACACAGATTCAATAAGAACAGACCAAGAAGGGGCACCTGGGTGGCACAGCGGTTAAGCATCTGCCTTCGGCTCAGGGCGTGATCCCGGCGTTATGGGATCGAGCCCCACATCAGGCTCCTCCGCTAGGAGCCTGCTTCTTCCTCTCCCACTCCCCCTGCTTGTGTTCCCTCTCTCGCTGGCTGTCTCTATCTCTGTCGAATAAATAAATAAAATCTTAAAAAAAAAAAAAAAAGAAGAAATTTTATTAAAAAAAAAAAAAAAAGAACAGACCAAGAATACCAATTCAGTGGAATTCAGTTATCAAACAATCACATATACTTCTCCAGAAGTGATGGACAGAAATGAACCCCCTGAATGCATAGCACCATAAATTTTAGAAGACCATACGAAGTACATCATCATGGAATTTCAGAAAACCAGGAACAAGAACAATATTTCCAAAGAAAGAAGAAAAAACCAGTTACAACGCTGTAGGAATTAGAACAGATTCTGCCTTATTGCCAGCAACATTGGGAAACTGGGGTTGTAAAGCAATGCCTTTAAAGTTATAAGGAAAAATCATTACAACCTAGACTTCTGTACCCAAACCATCTACCTAGCAAACTTGCCATAATATATAAAGGTAGGATGAGGGCATCCAAGGTCTCAAAAAACTGGGAAGATTTACTCCATCAAAGCCAAGGAATGAAACAAATAGGAAATAGGGTATTCAGGAACCAAGGGTGCCAACAGTGAGGAAGGGAAGTGTCACCTGCAGTGACAGTCTAGGAAGGATGATAGCTGTGGGGCAGGATGTATGTTCCATACATAAAATTCTAGAAAATGCAGACTAGTCTACAATGATAAGTACTGGATTGGTGGTTCATCATCTTAATTACAGTAACAGATTCATGGGCATAAATATCTGTCAAAACTCATAAAATTGTTCACTCTAAATATGCACATTTTACTGCACATAAACTCTACCTCAATGACATAGTAGAAAAAAATGTAGGAAAATGAGAGAATCATAGAGAAGTGGAAGATTGCTCATGGGGAACTATCCACAAAGAAGCCATAGAGGGAAAAAGAAGAAAGACACAAAAGAGAGAATAAAAAGCATACAGAATAGGGGTGCCTGGGTGGCTTAGTTGGTTGGGCATCTGGCTCTTGGTTTTGGCTCAGGTGGTGATCTCAGGGTCCCGATCTCAGGGTCGTGGAATTAAGCCCTGCTTCAGGCTCTGTATTCAGTGGGGAGTCTGCTTATCTCCCTCTCCTTTCTCCCTCTCTCTCTCTTTCTCTCTCTGTCTGTCTTAAATAAACAAGCAAACAAACAAATAAATAAATCTCTTTTTAAAAAAAAAAAAAGCATGGGGGGGTGCCTGAGTGGCTCAGTGAAGCGGCTGCCTTCATCTCAGGGTCCTGGGATGGAGCCCCGCATCGAGCTTCCTGCTCAGCGGGGTCTGCTTCTCCTTCTGCCCCTCCCCCTGTGCTCGCTCTCTCTTTCTCTACCTCTCAAATAAACAAATGAAATCTTTTTTAAAAAGCATATAGAATACACTGAGAGGGTCTAACATGCTTAACGGAAGTCAGATAGCATCAACTTTGTATTTTCTAAGACTTTCCCCAAAAGAAACAAGAGCATCACTTTGCAGCAGCAATTGCAGACACCTCAAAGACAGGAAATCGTGCTGGAAAACAAAATAATTGCCCAACTAGATTCCTCTACCCTGAGGAAAAAATCCTTTAATACTAATAAAGGCAGATGAAGATCTTTTCAGATAAACAAAGGCTGAGAGCATTGTTCAACAGATCCCCACCCTCCCCCCCAAAAAAATAATTTCCACAAAGCGTCTTTTTTAGGCTGAAGGTCAATAACCCTTCCTGGAAGCTCAGAGATGCAAGAAAGGTTGAAGGACAAGTTCGAGAATGGTTCAGAGATGAATTTTTTTTTTTCTGGTGAGAACCAAAGCTCCATGAAGAAAGTCAGGAGGTATAAGGCTGAAAGACATGTGACCCCAGATCGCAGAGGAAGAAAGGGGGATGGATGCGGAGAAACATGGAGGGGGAGAGAGAGAGAGAGAGAGAGAGGGAGAGAAACAGAGGGGGAGAGCATACAGTGAAGTAGGGGCGACATTGGTGCAAGCTGCCTGAGGTCCAGGCTGTCCTCAATTCAGCGATGCCACTGCCTCCGGGGCTCAGGAAGGCACTGGAAACTTTGAGGAGGGAGTTCTACTGAATGATGGAAACGAGGGTCTGATTGCGAGAGGCGAAAAGAGCGAGTGGAAAGGAAGCGGAAGCCGCAGGTTTCTGCTCCAAGTCTCCAAAACAGAACTCTCTGTGACTCCCTCCAGAATCTTCCCTCGCTTCCTCAGCAGCATCCATGGTCTCACGACCTGGCAGCTCAAACCAAAACGCAGGAGGAACCTCTGATTCCTCTCTTCCCCGCCTCCGTCCCCCAGACCCAACCTCTCAGCAGCTCCTGTCGACTCCAGTGCAAAGAGTAGCCTGGGCCGGCCTGCCCCATGCTGCTGTCTCAGCGCAAGCGCACCAGCCTCGCCTCCCGGAACACTGTGTACCCTCTAACGGGGCCGGGGTGGGGGCTGCTTCCATTCTTGCTCCCTCTAACCCCGTCCCCCTGGAGTCATCCTTGGCGGGGGGGGGGGGGGGGGGGGGGGGAGGACTTGAACCACGTTACTTCCCTGCTTAAAATCCTTCAATGGCTCCCATTGTGGCTGGAATAACATTCAAATTCCTGACCTCTACCCTCCATGAGCCCGCCCTGACTCAGCTCCTCCAACATCTTTTCCTACCACTCTCCTCAACCTGCATCAGCTTTGCGCTCGCCGGCTCGCTCCCTGTTCCTGGAGCACACCAAACTTCGTCGCGTCTCTGAGTCTTCACACCAGAAGGTGCTTCCTTGAGGTCTTGCAAACCTGGATCCTTCCAGTCATTCATCTCAAAATTACCTCCTCAGATAGATCTTTCATAACCAACCAACCAACTTAACGTGACCTCCCTTCCCCTGAGATGCCCCACCTCGCATCACTGCGTTTAACTTTACTTAGAGCACTTAGCATCTGACATTATCTTGTTTATTAACTAACTGGTTGGTTGTCTGCACCTCCCCCTCCCCAGCCCCCTTTAGAGTGCTAATTCCTTCTTATAAATTGCTGAAACGCCAGTGCCCATTCCTGGATGTTGTCTCCAAACTCAAAGATAAGCTGAGTAGACACTGTGGGGAATTTATAGAGCGTTAATAAGAGATGAATGTAATAGGATTGCCAAGTAACACTGGGGGCCCACTGAAGTCAGATAGCATCAACTTTGTATTTTCCAAGACTTTCTCCAGCTATTCCCGACAGCCTGGGAGGAGTGCAGAAAGGTAGATAAGGAAGAGAAACCAAACTGAAAATGGATGTGGTGGTCAGAGCCAAAGGTCAAAGGATTATGATATCACTGAATGACCAAGAAAGCAGATCTGAAGGGGACCCCAGCCGGGAGCTGATGGATTAGGACAGATTAACACACAGGGACCAAGGACCTGAAGTTGCAAACAGCAGGGGAAACCAGTACCCTCAGCATGATGGATGGATGACGTTGCAGGTAGAATGCTGAGTTCTGAAGGCAGAAGCTCTGAATTGGAGCTTTTGGAGATGCATGCTCTGTTGGGATGGTGAAGTCTAAAACTGGTGAGTCGCAAAGCCCCCAGTCCATCCCCACCCTGCCTAGGCGTTCGGCCCTGCAGCCTCCCAGCAACAGTCTCCACACAGCAGGAGTGGCCCTTCCTCTGGGTGACTCAACCCTTCTGCAATGACCATCTTGGCTAAAGATGTAAAAGACATGTCCCTGAAATGCTAAGGGAGGAGATGCCATCAAGAAAATTTAACTCTTGAGTGTGTCTGCACACTCTCCCTTCTTTTCTTCAGCTAAGGAATTTTTTTACCCTAACTCCTCTGAACAGGGTTATCAGAGCTCATGAGGAAAAGGAAGAACAGGCTATGAATGGCAAGCAAGCACTGAATCCCAATCTGGACTCAATGACAAGAGAATAATAAAAAGATTAGAGGTAATTTTTCCTCCTGAATTATAGAGAAGGGGTGTGGATTCAGCCCAACGGCAGAAGAGGTTGGGTCGGGCTGCTTACCTCATCTCTTACGAGTATTACTCAGGAAAAGGGGGAAGGAGTGAAAGGTTTCCAGTTGGGGTTGCAGATGTAGCAAGTAAAAATACAGGGTGCCCAGTTAAATTTTAATTCCAGATACACAATGAATTTTTTTAGTGTATGTATATGCCCCGTGCAATATTAGTATACATATACTAACAATTATTCATCGCATATCTGAAATTCAAATCCGAGTGTCCTATATTTAATGCTAGAAGGGAGCCCCCTCCACCACAGGCACTAGATCAAGCCATTGAACAGAGGAAGCTTCCTGATGGTTGTGCTTGGAAGGCCAAATATTCTGGGTATGAATACAAATGGTGGTGAAGGTAAATGTCCTTATGTTCTCTATTTATAGCTGAGAGAATTCAAAAATGATTATCTATACATATATATAACACACACGTAGATATAGCTATATAAATATATTATGTAAGTATGCTAGTCTTGGCTTTGCAGCTAAGTTACAAATTGCTTTGTGGTTTTACCCAATAAAGAGAAAACAAAAACGCAAGGCCGTGAGTTAATGTGGCTGAGTTTCGTCAGCTGCACCGGCAGGACTGCTGGTTGGATGGGTGCGGTAACTTATCAATTTGTACTGCTCCTGCTTTCCATTATTTTGCCCATCAGAGATTAAGGTTTTTGGAGGGAGAAACAAAACAGCCAACCTCCGAAGTAAATTTCCTCTCAGGCCTGTGGTGTATCTAAGCTTATTTTCCATTTGTCACATTCACTCTCCAAGTAACCGTAATACAAAGTCTCGTGCGCCTGAAAGGGGACAAATACAGAGCATCCCTGAGTCACTATTTATTTTGTTTGAGTGGGTGATAAAAACCAGGTCATTCTCAATCATAGAAACACAGACCTGGGCCCTCAGAAACATATGTTGGGTTCTGTTTATATAATTCCTAGAGGCGGTGTTTTCCAAGGCAGAGGAAAGATGGCAAGGAACTTCTCTACCCAACTGAGCATTATGGCCCAATTAATGTCTACAAACCTAAGGAAGAAAGGAATGTCTCAACGTTGTAGTTTTTTCCCCCAGCCTCTCTGTAAGAAATTCTTAAAGACCAGCAAATGTCAGCAAGCAGCTTAGCCCTAATCACTGCTCTGCAAAGGAGAGAAAAGGAAAGACCATAAAAAATTGCTGCAATTGCGGACGGGATGTGAGTGTCTGTGAAAGCTATTGTGGAGAAGCCTCACACAGCTGAGGAAATAGCTCTTCCTTTACAGCCTGGGCTGAGGTCGGCTCCAGACTGACTCAACACCCCTCAATAACCTGTCTCAGCACACCTACTTGTCTCATGCCAAAAAATCCTAAGAGGGCTGAGCAACTTGGAAGGGACCATACACAGGCCCAGATGGTGAACATCTGGCCAAAAATTAGGAAGAGAAAGAAATCAACTTCTCAAATCCACAGACAGGTGTTTGGGGCTTCCCAGGAGACCTGCTCAGGAAGGGCAACCCGGATGGTTCTAAACTGATGGTTAGTTAAGGCTCAACAAACGTTCCTGAGAAATAATGAGGACCTGGTACAGGTCAGCATGAACCAGACAGGTGGCAAGAGCATGGAAGCTCTGCTGTCCACCTTCTCTTGATAATTGCATCATTTCGAAGACATTTAAATTATTTAGATGAATGTAACCGAGACATCTTTAATAATGCACCAAACAGCAGGCACCAGGTTGAAATCAATTACACTCCACCGCTAAATTATAAGGTAGAAATTTATAAGAGGAGGGCTCTGGGATAGGGGCTGTAGGTATAGATGCCTGCCAGAGACAATTCTATTAGGAACCAAATGGGTATTGCCTTATCAGTTAAGCAGCAGAAAAAATGGCCAGGTGCTCCTAAATATAGGGCAATAATAAAAAATAAATTAAAATAAAATTAAAAAAAAAAAACGACCTCGAGGAGGCTCGTCCTCTGGGCAGGGCTCTGGATGACCAGGAGAAAAGACGAAGCACAATGGAGGCAGGAATAAATCCCATTCTGAAGGTTTCCTGTGCAAAGAGAAGTCAGCAAGTGCGGCCTCGAGAACACTCTGGCCAGTGTGGACTCCGTGTGGGGGGCCTGGGCGGGGCTGTTTGAGACAGGATGCTCCCCGCACTGGGATCCAGCATGGGGGACGAGGGCGGTGTCTTAGAGGACAGAGACGCCCAGGTGTGACCGCAGCCTCCCTGCCTGGTCCGGGTGGAGCCTCAGGAAACCGCCTGGGACTTAGGTCCGAGAGCCGCACGTGGCGGACCCTGATCACGGCGTCCCGCCCTCGACCGCGCGGGGGCGCAGGGCGCAGGCGCGCTGCTGCGGTGCGCGGGGGCGGGGGCGGGGGCGCCCCTCCGGTCCGCCAGGGGCCGCTGTGGCGCAGCCGGGTTGGCCCGCGCTGTCGGCGCCGCGGCTCGCCGGTCCCTCTTGGGCACGGCCTTGCCGGTTTGGCGGGGTGAAAGGTTGCGAAGATGGCGACGGCCTTGAGCGAGGAGGAGCTGGACAATGAAGACTATTACTCGTTGCTGAACGTGCGCAGGGAGGTGAGGCTTGCGGCGGGACGTCGTCTGGGCGGAGGCCGTGCCGGGTGGTTCGGGAGGGCCGGGCTAGCGGCCACCGCTCCGTCCCCGCCACGGGCGGTCGGGACCCGGCTGGGAGGCCGCGTGACCCCGCCCGACATGCGCGACCGCCCGCCGACCGGGCGGTCCCACCGCCTCGACCCCGGCGCCGGGGGTGTCCCGGCCGGCCTCTACCCCTGCTCCCGGCGGCCGGGGCGCCGCGTCCTGGCAAGGCCAGAGGGCCCGGTACCCACAGGAGGGAAAGGGTCCCCAAGGTGGAGGCTATTAGAGTGGGGTTCCCGGTCCTCCAGGACCCGGTGCCTCGCCCGGCTCACAAACTTGCCTCGGCCTAGGAGCTGTGTCATCGCCCCCAGCCGGCAGAATGGGAAACTGAGTCTCAGGCACCAAGGTCAAGGCCACGAGGGAACTTTCCCACGGCGGCTGTCGGGTTCCCGAGTATTCCTGGGGACGTCCCGCTTTTGAAGTGAATCCAGGCCCGGAGGCACGTGTCTTGCGGCCTCCTCTCCCCTGAGCGGCTGTCCAGAAATTGAAGGAAGAGCCTCCCATACCTACAGCCTCAATTCAGAGGCCGCAGATTAGGAAGAAGCTGTAAAGCCAGGAAAGCAGCGGTGCCCCAAGCACGGCCTCAGCATGTGCGCTCCTCTCCACTCGCAAGTGTTTGCACCTTTTCCTCACCCAGTAAAAGACAGAGACTCACACTGTGTCTGGCATGTAGTAGGGGCCCAGTAAGTTTCCTTCCTTGTTGACTAGTCCAGTTGACATCAGCGTGAAGGGCAGGAAGGCTTCCAAGGTCAGGTCATAAGGTGGATCGTTTATCTCCAAGCTGCTGGGTTTGGTCTTCTCAGCCCCGCTAGAGAATAATCTTTAATTCCATCTTAGTTTTCCCAGTGATCACAATTAGCCAAGTTTGACTGTGTTAGGTAAGGCAGGTCAAGTATGTGTTGTCCATAAGTGTTGGTGTGCATGGTTTCAGCGATAGCTAACATTTTTTGAGTACTACTTTGTGCAGGGCCACCATGCTGAGTGAACATTTCCTATGACGTTACCTTGTTTAATTCTCACCCCAGCCCCTAAGGTAAGTATTATGATAATCCTTGATTTATAGCTGAGAAAACTGAGGCCAAGAGAGGTTAAGTAACTTGCCCAAAGCAACACCAATGGAAAGGCAGGAACCTGAATTTAGCCCTCAGAAGTCTGACTGGAGCCTCAGCTCTTGACTTCTACACTCTGCTGCCTTTTTAGTCAGACTACAGAGCTGCCAGTTGTGGTACTGTGTCCTTGGGCACCCACATAAAAATCCCTCAAATATATTAGCCACCTCATGAAAATGTCCAATGAAATATCTGGGGGAGCTGCGAATCGTGTTAGGCTGCCATAGGCACCTGGAGGTTTTTGTAACTAATGAACAGTAAGGCTTTGGGTAAATCACTTCTTTGGCCTTCGGTTCCTTTCCCTTTGAATGAAGTGGTTTGACTAGTTACTAAGTTTTCTCCAGTTCTTAGAAGCAAAGCAGTAAATGAAACCACCTTTTCTGAAACCAACCTTTTTCTTTTTTTTTTTTTTCTTTCTTTCTTTTTTTTTTTTTTTTTTTTTTTAAGAGTTTATTTATGGGACACCTGGGTGGCTCATTCGGTTAAGTGCCTGTCTTCGGCTCAGGTCATGATTCCAGGGTCCTGCTCATGCTCTCTCCATCTCTCTCTCTCTCTCTTTCAGATAAATAAATAAATAAATATCTAAAAGATTTTATTTATTTGAGAGAGAGCACAAGTGGGGGGGTGGGGGCAGAGGGAGAGGGAGAAGCAGACTCCCCACTGATCAGGGAGCCTGCCCTGCCTGGGCTGGATCTTAGATCCCTGGGATCACAACCTGAGCCGAAAGCAGACACTTAGCTGACTGAGCCACCCAGGCGCCCTGGAAACCAGCCTTTCTTAGCACTCATTTATAGTCTGGGTTATCAGTAACTGAGCAACAATTTACCCATTTACCAGGCTTACTGAATCTTGGGCAGGTGCATATGATGAAAAAGATCTAGAATAATAGGCTTGGCCAGAGTCCTCGGTAAACGTTAGTCAAAGGTATACCTTGAAACTGCTGGAATCTTAAGACTTGTCATTGTTATTGGACTGATGAGTGGAAGCCAAAGAAATATTCCTTTTAAAAAACGTTACTTTTCCTAATGAGTTACGTCACTTCTCATATCTATGGCTCTGAGTGAAATCCCTCTGAAACATGTTCTCTTGCTGAAGTCACTTTGCGTTCCCTTTGTCAACAAAGGGACAGTGTGAAATGTCAGGGTGTGCAGATCTTATCTTTCAAGATTCTACTGGAATCTTGAAAGCTCTCAAGGTGATCTTTGGACTTGATATTTACTAGGATTTTGGGGGGAGAGGGAGGAATCAGAAATCAACCTGAAGTTGAAATAACATGATTTAGTTGGAGAGTTAGAGGAAAAGTAGAAGTAATGTTAACTCTTTTATCTGTTGATGTATTTGCTGTCAGTCCTATAGCTATATGCCATTTGAGTTTACCTGTAGGAGGCATGATCCCCTTCCCGCCAGTATTCTAGAATACCTTCAAGAGAGTACCTTCGACCCTGTGTTCAGGAAGTTCAGAGACTTTCCCCTAGAAATCCCAAATGGAAGTAACCTGACACAAAACCAGGAAGTTCTATTTAAAATTTTAAAAATTACAAGCCTAAAGTATGGTTACCATTGGAGTAATACAGAAATGTCAAAAATCAGCTTACATAAATTGTGGAAGGAGCCGAGATGCCCTTCAACGGATGACTGGATTAAGAAGTTGTGGTCCATATATACGATGGAATATTACTCAGCTATCAGAAAGAACGAGTTCTCAACATTTGCTACAACATGGACAGCACTGGAGGAGATAATGCTAAGTGAAATAAGTCAAGCAGAGAAAGACAACTATCATATGATTTCTCTCATCTATGGAACATAAGAACTAGGAAGATCGGTAGGGGAAGAAAGGGATAAAGAAAGGGGGGGTAATCAGAAGGGGGAATGAAGCATGAGAGACTATGGACTATGAGAAACAAACTGAGGACTTCAGAGGGGAGGGGGTGGGGGAATGGGATAGACCGGTGATGGGTAGTAAGGAGGGCACGTATTGCATGGTGCACTGGGTGTTATACACAACTAATGAATCATCGAGCCTTACATCGGAAACCGGGGATGTACTGTATGGTGACTAACATAATATAATAAAAACTCATTAAAAAAAAAAAAAAAAAGAAAAGCTCAAAAAAAAAAAAAAATCAGCTTACAAATCTCTTTTTCCAGGTTTTAAACTTCAAAATATCCCCTCATATTGTATTTCAGAGAGTGAAGCAGACAGCGAGACAGGACCCAATGCTTCTCTAAACAAGACTTACGTGATCTTTAATGATTCCCTTTCTCCACTGTTCTGAATTTCCTGTTTACAGAGTAGAGCTATTGTTACACTGAGGCAAGGGAGTGATTTTTCATTAACCGGGCACATTAAAACCAGATCGGCATCTCTGGTTTAGTGTAGTCAAGGGCATCATCAGGTGCCTAAATCTAACTAATCTGAGATTTCTGAGATGATTTTCCAAAATTTATTTGGAGAAAGGATTCCTGACCAATCAGCGAATTTTTCTTGATTTTATACATTTTATAGACATTTTAATTGACACCTTCTAAACTGAATTTATGCCTAATTGACTCAAATTCCTACTTTATCAGTGTTGTATTACCATTAAAAGAAACTCTTTCATTTTTATGCATGACATTCAGCAGTGTTTATAACCCATTTTAAGATCTTTGGTCCCAATCAATTTAGCTTTAAAGGGGCCAGTCTTTTCAAGTTTTAAACACTTTTTAAAAAGCACAGTTAAGTAAAAGATAAACTTGATGTGAAAAGGTTTATTCCTTGCAGTCCATATATGGAGGTGAGTATTCTGGGATTTTCATCCTTCCATACCAGCCTTGAAACTAGAATTGCAAAATTGTCACCCACCAAGAAGAAGTTTCCCCAGAGTCCCTGCACTTTCATTCCTTCCCTGGTTTAGAGTGTGTTGGTCTTTGTACAATTTTTGGTTGTCTGGGTTTCTCTAGCTGGAGGTTACAGTCACAGAGTGAGACTAAACATTCAAATTTGGCCTGCAGATGCAGTGGGCTAGAGCAGTAGAGGAAGGTCTACTAACCACTGTCCAGATTGACCTAGGGGGACGTCACGCATCCCAGCAGCCAGGATGGCTTGGATGTCTTTAGAAGTTGAGTGTAGACGTATCAGCCAACCCAGGTGCACACTAAGTTTCCTAAAGCAGCGAGGTGCTCTGTATTTTTTCATCCATTGCCGATCTAACCTTGTGATGGGCAGGTAATTTAGTCCCAAGGAGAGATACCAAGATAGGTCTGAGAAGGTCATTCCTTCAGTGAGTTTCCCATCAACTACATTATGTTCAAAGTTCGGTGTTTATAACAATGACTCTGCTTAAAACGTGTGCATTCAGCAGCTAGTGTTAAGCCCTGGTTGTCCAAAAACCCAACTTAGGCAGGTGATCCCCTTCCCAAGGTGTCGGGTAAGTGCAGAGGCTGAGTAGCAGGGTCACTAGGAGCAGGAGTCACAGCCCACACTGCCCCTGGGCGACAAATCATTGAACCTCTTCAAGTCTCCACTTACTCACGTGCTGCAGTACTTCTGAGTTACTGAGAGTGTGGGAGGCAACGCCGTACAGCTTTGCAGCCAGAATGTCCTGTGTCTGAATCTTTGGGGGGGCGGGGGGCGCCTTGGCTTGGGTTCATGCCCCTGGGCCAGTAGTTCACCCTTTCTGCTTTGTGTTTTCTCTGACTTTGAAATGTAGGGAACAGGCAGTAATGGATTAGGCACCTACTGTGAGCCGGGATGTTGTATATTGGAAGTATTGCAGTGTAACGGGGATATGTATACACTGCCTTGTACAGGTAGATGTTCGTTTAATATTTATTGTTATTTCTTTAATTTTGATAAAGCATTAGGGTTTACTTATTTTAAAAGGACATGTACATCGAAAACTTTGGTAAACCTGATCCTGGTTAAATTTGCTATCTGTCTGTTATATTAATTAAAAAAAAATAGTGCCAGAATTTATGGTAAGCGTCAGGTTATGAATTCCTAAAGGTTTCTTTTCTCTTTCTGTTCAATATACTGAGTTTCTTATCTTCAAAAGACAGTTGTCTCTCTGAACTCTGCTTCCTGCAAAGTCATGAGTTTCGTTTAGAGGGCAGCGGGGAGGAGCTCCCACAAGGCGGAGCTAAGCTCGGGAGTAGCGGGGAAGGGGTAGTCCACGAGACAGTGTCTGGGGTAAAAGCCCAGTGGGACCCAAAGATATAACTCTTGTGAGCTGTCAGCTCCTAAGGGGTCAGGCAGGGAGGGCAGAACCTCCCTGATCAGAGGCCTGAGCGACAAGACAGAGCACTGGGGTCAAGAGGGTGCTCAGGTGGAGTTCAGAGAGGCTACCCATGGTCTTGCCTCTGGGTGGGGAGGGAGTTCTTAGGATACGCAGTTAGTTCCAGATATCATCTTGTAATACGATTAGCAAACACCATGAGGTTAAATTTTAAAATGTGTTTTCTTTAATGAACCATGAGCTAGTTATTATTATGAGCTACTATTATTCTTTCTGCTTTGGGCATTTTAAACAATTGCTTCTTGAAATTTTAATGCTCTAGTTCTACATTATCTACCAAAATACCTCTTTTTTTTTTTTTTTTTTTTGCTTAAAGAGAATTCAATTGAAAACTTTAATATTTGCTGTGAGTTCAGTAGTAAACAATGGATGAGGAAAATACGAGACACAAGAGCAATGTGTTTTGCTTGGCTGTGGAATTTTAGTGTTTATTTTTATTAAACTTTCATTTTGATTTTATTTATACCCTACCTTGTTCAAGAAAGAATTTAAGACAACTTACAGGGATGAATGAGTAAAACAGCATAAAAGTTTAAAAGGGGGCGCTAGGAGGGGAAAAGACCGTTGGGAACACTGCTGCTTTTTACCACCATTGTGGCCCACACTTGATAAAGCTCCCATTCCCTTGAAGGAGCTTGGAGCCCCCTCCAAGTTCATATCCTGGTAGCTAGGTCCTGTCTGGCTCTTGGACTGTTGGAACCACTTGTGCATGCAGCGAGTGCAGTGTCACCTCCCCAGTTTTCAGGAGCCAGAACATTCTTCAGTAGTAAAATGCCAGCAGACATCAACCACGAGAAGTCTGCATGAGTGGGCAGGATATAACAGATGGACACAGACGAGAGAAAGTATAAGGTCAGGCTTTTCGGAAAAAATAAGCCAAGCTCTTTATGTGAAGATAGGATCTGAACCATCACTTCTGACCCAGAAAGGAACTGGAGCTCATTTTCCTAAGATGCTGGCCTTTTATTGACTGTTGTGTCTCAAGGGCACCAAATACACATATGGACATGACCATGAAGAGAAATGAAAACCAAATTGTACGATGGTCAGAAAATCTCTCCACAGCCCTTGGAATGACCTCTGATCAGGAATCAGACTTTCTGCTCCTGGTTCCTTTGTTCTCACAGTCTGTCTTCAGCAGAAATGGGCATGGAGGACAGGATTCCCCCTGCCCCATAAATCTTGACAGTGACCGGGGCCTGCCTTTTTCTTTGTTAGTATGTAGACTTCTGTCATTACTGATTGCCTAATCTTTTTTTGAATTTATATTGCCATCTTGGGGGTAATGAGTTCTGTAAATTGTAAGTTTTTTCCTTCTATGTAAGACAACTGACTTAGGTTACTTCTAGTTGTAGAAACCTGGAATTGTTTGATCAACCTCCTATTTAGTTTTTCTGACTTATTCATGATTTGATTGTTTCTCTGCCCATCTTCTCAAAGCAGAGTCTAAAATGGCTGTAGGGGCGGCTGGGTGGCTCAGTCGGTGAAGCGTCTGCCTTTGGCCCAGGTCATGATCTCAGGGTCCTGGGATCAAGCCCCATGTTGGGCTCAGCGGGAAGTCTGCTTGTCCCTCTCCCCTGCTGCTCCCCCCCCCAACTCGTGCTCTCTCTGTCTTTCAAATAAATAATTTTTTTTTTAAATAATAAAATGGCTGTAGGAGGTTGACTTTTCAAAATCACGTGACATGTGGCCTGTCCACCTGACCCCTGCACTCCACAAAGCTGTGGCGGTGCTCGGGGGTTTTCGAGGACAGCTGAACCCACTAGCCCAGCACCTTCCATGGGAAGCACCTGTGCACCTTCGTGGGCGATCATTTGGAAAGGCAGAGATGGTGGTGAGCTTTGAAAGGGGTCAGCAGCTTAAGGAGCGAAGCCCTTGAAGTCAGGTCTGCGTTTGATTTCCTAGTAGCCTGATCGGGGAGGGGGCAAGCCACTTAACCTCTCTGGGTCCGTCTCTTCATCCATAAAATCCAGACAATAATTTCACTGTCCTAGGGCTTTGGGGAAAATTAAGCAAGAATGCACGTAAGTGCTCAGCATAGTAATGGACATGTTATTATGTAAAGTAAATGCCAGTATATTTTTATTAGTATCATGAGCATAAAAATTAATAAGGAATGCTCTTATTGATCTGTCAGTTTTTCACACAGTTTGGATGAGCCCGCCGTGTGATAGATGTTTAGTGAACACCTGCTCCCTCTCTGCAGCTTTTCACTCCGTGAACCGAGCTTTGGTCTGAGCCAGGCCGCACGGGCACTTAATCTCCAGCCAGCTTTTGGGTCAGGGGGCCATAGTCTGGAAAGTTCCTTCTCCCTATCAGACCAGACTTTTAGTCTTTCTGATCCTCACTATTTTCCGTTGTAAAATGGAGGTTCCAGTGCCAACCACAAGGTGTTTGGGAGTGTTAAAGCCTCAAATGGAGAAATACCGGCTGAAGCGTTTTGTGCGGGTGCGGCTGTGCCGCCACGGGCAGCCTTTGTCCCCACGGCTTTGGCTTCCGTGACGATCTCTTTGTGCTCCTTCTCCATCCTCCCAATTCCCCCAGGTTTGGGCCCCTTGAGCTTGGCTCTTTTTAAAATCTCTTGCTTTTCCTGCATCTCCTCTTGCCTTCTGGGCATTGTACTTAGGTGTTCAAGTTCACCTTTCCCCCCAAAGCCTGATGCTTCCAGTTTCTCCCCAATGCACGCATCCGAGCCAGAACCCCATGTGTGCTCTTTGGTTTGTTTTCTCCATATGGTACTGTGCCGCTTTGTCCCACAGACCAGACCCACCCAGTTCACGAAGCCTCCTCTTGACCCCAGCCAGCTGTGATGCTTTGTTTCCGCTTCAACTCCTGGGCCACCCACCAGCCCTCCTAACCTCAACTCTACATTTCTGCTGTAGTTTTCTCTAGGTCTCTCTGGTCTTGATTTTTGTCGGTTGTAGTCAAGCTGTACCAAAGTAATATTAACAGACAGTACTAATCACATTATTTCCCTGGTTATTGGGTAGGGATCAAAGTCCTGGCTCCATTTTAAAGCCCCTTATTAATGAGCTGTTTTACGTGTTTTCTGCCTACCTTGTGGTGACGTTCTGCTTTCCTCCACTGCAAAGTAAGTATCACGTGATCAGGAACTATCGCTGTCTGATTCACCATTATATCCCTTACTACCGGGCCAATGTTTACTGAATAAATGAGCAGGTGAATGGATGTCCAAGTTAATTTCTGGCCAGTGTCCTACTTAGACTCCTTTGCTCTTGTGTCAGTTTGGTCAGTGTTCTGTCTCCAACACTGGCCTGTTTCTCAGGATGTTCTCTTCCCCTGAAATGCCCCGGCCCGTCTTGGATACCAAAGCAAATCAAAATCCACCTTTTGCATTCTCATTTAGATCCCTCCACCTTCGTGGCGTTTTCGTTCAATTCTGACTGCCCTGAACTTATTTCTCCACCATTAGTATTAGCGTTTCTGTCTTATGTTTTTAGTTCAGTCCACGTGTATAGTTCAGTCCACGTGTATGGGTTTTTTAGGGGAAACCTACATACGCACACCTAGTTTGTAATCTCCTTAATATTTTATTTCTGTTGTACCTCCTTCAGTACTTAGAACAGGGCAGGCATTCGGTAAATGTACTGACTAGAATTAAGTATCTGCTAACATCATACCCACCTTTTTACTTTCAGCTAGCTTTTCACTTTGTGGAATACCTGTGTTGAAGATCACATTGCAATTTTGGCAACAAATCATTCTAGGGGAGTTTATTGGTAGGAGTTTATCAGTTGTCCTTTGGTAAATCTAAATTTTCACTTGTGAAAATTGTTCAAAGTCAGATACAAAAGGAAGAGAGCAAATTCAAATGCAAGCCTTTATGCTCACTCGCGGGGTAAGCCAAGGTGCGCGGAGACTGGGTACCGCGCTGGAAGAGAGGAGGGCTTGCCCTGCTGGCCTTGTCCTTTGTCATCTGGCAGGCATTCTGTTCCTCTTCTGTTTCTTTATTGCGGTGGGAGGAGGGTGCTTGTTTATCACCTGTTGTAGTAACATCAGTAATATGAGTAAAAGTAAGTACGTTTCACATGGTTGAGATTGTTTTAGGAGTTTTTCTTTCGTCGGAGCTGAATGTTCAGGATAGGCTGCTTAGGTTTGTCTCACTTGAAATCGTGTTCTACTGGAGATGCTCCTCACAGCGAGGGGTCAGGCAGAGCAAGTTAGCACCGTCTGCACCGTGCTCGAGGTGGAGGGTTAGTCCGCCTACATCGTTGGGGTCTTGCTGTTTGCACATCAACCCCAGCTTATTTCCAGACCCTCCAAAGATGTTCACACGAAAATGGAAATTGTAGAAGGCCGTGTTGAGCAGGGAAAATGGCATTCGAAGATGGCAGGGCTGTGTGTGAGAGAGGTTTCATTGTGTGAGGCTTCAGACTATAGTGGGAACCTTTCCAGAATGAAGTAGGAAATGTTTCCAAGTCCAGTTTAGTGCCTGATGAGTGCGTGCCTTGGTCTCCACAAGTGACACCACGGAATCTGTAACACCCCCCCCCTCATGAAACAGCTCTTACTCAGCACAAAGGACCCGTGCTGTCTTGGTGTTAATTAGCTCTGAAATCTGCTTTTTCCTTTAAATCGTATGAGCACCAAGTATCATAAAAAGTTACAGGTTTTATTAGCTGATGCAGTTTATTTCAATCAGATTGTCATGGAACATACGGACAGTAATGAGCCTTCAATTGTGGTAATTAGGCAGACTTCCCAAAATCCAATAGAACGTAGTTTGTGGAACCTTCCTGACATACAGCAGTGTAGAGGCAGCCTGGAAGTTGGAGCTGGCAAGTATGGGCTTCAGCAACAACAGACCTAGTGGCTTTCCAATTCCTAAGATGGCTGTAAGTATGAGGTGTGAGTTGCTGCTTGCGTGCTCTGTTAGTTCTAAGTGCTGTGCACCAAACGTTGCTGGTTCTTTGCTTGTCTGGCCCGTGGTAGGACTGCACTTCCTGGTCCCGCAGGGGTTGAGTGAGGCCCTGTGACTAGTTCTAGCCAACGATATGAGCGGAAGTGATATGTATCATGCTCAGGCTAAAGCATTTAAATGCTGATGTGAGCCAGAGAGGGTCTGTCTCCTGCCCTTCCCTCTGCTTTGGCAACTGGCAGTGGTTCAAAGGGTGGCTGCTCTTTCAAACTTGGGACCTGAGGACACAGCCAGCTGAGTACCAGCTGACCTAAGATGGCCATGTAAAAGGAGAAATAAACCTTTGCGATTTTTGGATTGCTTGGTAACACAGTATGAGCTAACCCAGCGAATCTCACACTTTTTCCCCTCTGTGTTTTTACATTATTGAGCTTTTGTTTGAGTTACAGCTATTAACTTTGATAGAAATTAAAACTCAGTAATTAATAAAATGTTGTAAAACAAAACACAGTGTACCTGTATTTCGGTAAGGCATAAGGAAGGCTGAAGGATTTCAAAATAGCTATGTACTGACGAACAATAAAGGTACAGATGTGCAGACATCATGGCAGATATAACAAAAAGTAGTGAGCAACCACACAGTGAAAGAACTGAGAACCAATTGAATTAGTCTCTGAAGTCTCTCGTCTTTATGCTGTAAAACTGCCACCTTAGAAATTACTAGCAAACGTAATGCACACGTACACATTCCATTAGCCATCAAAGCAGTGATGTCATCACATATCCTGTAGCCTTAGGAAAATCGCAGTGTACGCATGACAGCACGAGAAAAAGGCAAATAACAGCTCAGTGTTACTAGTTTTATTGAAAACAGTTCTGACCTGTGGACCTCCTAAAAGGGTTCAGACTCCAGGGGGCCCCCACCACACCTTGAGAACCACTGACAGTCGCGGTTCGGACATCCTGGTGTTCCTCACACGTTTGAGCTCACTTTGTTGAATGAAGCTAGGAAATAAGAGCAGAGGGGCAGTATGCTCGTTGAGTGTGGAATCACCTTGATTCCAGAGTTGGTCTTCACTAGAATCCGGGTGACTGAAGATGTAGCAGCTTCTTCGATGGCTTCATTATTTAAGGGAAGCGAGTATGATGAAACTGGAGTCAGGCAGTTTTCCAAGCATGATACCACAGCAGAGATCAGAAGAGGGGCAATTTACAGGTTTGATTTTGTAAAAATGGGAAATTTCTGTGTTTGCTCAAAGAAAAAAACGAAAACCAAGAGAAACCAATAAGCACAATTTAAAAACTCAGAACATGCAGTATATTTATTTGATAAAAGATTCATATTTTCAATATATATAAAGAAGTCTTGGAAATTTAAAAAAAAAAAAGGATGAGTACCCTAATAGGAAAACAATACAAAGGAAACAAATGGGTCATTTCATAAAGAAGAAGTCTAAAATGCAAATAAACGCATGGAGAAATGTTCACCCTCGGTAGTAAAGAAACAAATGCATCTATTTTTTTTAAGATTTTATCCATTTATCTGACAGAGGGAGAGAGCACGAGCAGAAGGAGGGGCAGAGGGAGAGGGAGAAGCAGGCTCCCTGCTGAGCGGGGAGGCCAACATGGGGCTCCATCCCATCATGACCTGAGCCGAAGGCAGATGCTTTACCGACGGAGCCATCCAGGGGCCCAACAAATGCAATTTAAAATAGAGTACCCATTTGTCTGCCATGTTGACAAAGATTGTTTTCTTTCTGATGGTAGCACTCAGTGCTGATGAGATGATTGTGCTAGCCCACCCAGCCAGGAGACAGGATTTCCCTGGAGAACTTGAACCAGGAAGGCTTCAGAGCCTAGCCATGGGCACAGTAGAGGACGAGAATGGCACCCTTACCAAAGCAGGGAATATATGAGTGATTACATCCTGCTTGGTGAGACTTACAGCTTTTTCCTTGTTCTCTGCGTCCTTCCCTGAAAAAACTGGCCTATCAAAGAGAAAATACCACCAGATGAAACTTCTCAGTCCTCTCACAGGGATTTTGCAAAGAAGCTCATCAGGTGACAAGGCCTGTTCACGTAGAGCTTCCAGATAGCTCCGTGGTATCTTCCTGTTGGGTATGAATTGATAACAAAGAACATAAATATTTGGAGAAATACTACAGTGTGAATTTCTAAGATCATGCAGACAGCAAAGAAAAATGAAGCAGACAGTGCAGGAAGTTTGAAAACTAGATCGTCTTCAGAGAAGTAAGATATTACATGTAAGAAATAAGAACAAGGAGATACTTTTTTTTGAAAGATTTTATTTATGTATGTATGTATTTAGAGAGAGAGGGAGCACGAGTTGGGGGAGGGGCTTCCAGCTGCAGGCTGAGCCCAGTGCAGGGCTTGATCTCGACCCTGAGATCATGACCTAAGCAGGGGAAATCAAGAGTCAGCAGCTTAACTGACTGAGCCATCCAGGCGCCCCTGTATATATTTCTTTTAAAAGTATCATCTTGTTCTGGGGCGCTTGGGTGGCTCAGTTGGTTAGGTGTCTGACTCTGTTTCGGCTCAGGTCCTGGGATTGAGCCCTGTGATGGGCTCTGTGCTCAGCTGGGAGTCTGCCTCAGGATTCTTTCTCTCCCTCTGCCCCTCCCCCACTCGTACTTTCTCTCTCTAAATAAATAAGTCTTTTTTAAAAGGAAATATAAACAAAAAGATCTTGGAAATCAAAAATAAGGTAGAAATAAAAACTTTATATAGAGGGGCTGAAAGATGAAGATGAGAAAATCTCGATGAAAGTAAAATTTAAAAATTAGAAGACCAACTCTTACACATTAAAGTAAAATGAAGGGGAAGACATATTAAACAATATGAGAAAAATTCTCAGAACTAAAAGATACGAGACTCTAGGTGGAAAGGGCCAATTAAGTAACTAGCTCGGTGGGTGGGGGAGAAAAAGACCTGTACTAAGGGAATCATTGGTGAAAGAGAGAATACTAAAAGTTTCCAAACAGGTCACAAAGGATTGGAAATTGGAATGACATTAACCTTTCTCAGCCATAGTACTATAAGGTAAAAGACAGTGAAACAAACAATACTGTAAAAATTCTGAGGAAAAAATATTTCCAAGCTAGGATTCTATCCTCAGCCAACTATTTATCAAGTATAAAGACAGAATATAAGAACATTTTGAGGGGCCCCCAACTGGCTCAGTCAGTAGAGCATGTGACTCTTGATCTCAGGGTCGTGAGTTTGAGCCTCACCATGGGTGTAGAGCTTACTTAAAAAAAAAGAGAAAAAACGAATTTAAAAAAAAAAAACATTTTGAGATATGTGAAGTCCAAAAAATGTTTTCTCCCAGCCAACCTTTGTAAAGGAAACTACTGGAGATCGAACTCCACTGAAATAAACTACTGGAGATTGAACTCTACTGAAATAAAAAGAAAACCAAGAAAGAGAAAGGGCATAGGATACCAAAAAGAAGAGACTGATCCAGGAAAGATACCCTGGAGGATGGTGACAGGGATCCTAGGATGAAGTTTGTTTAGCAGGCCTGACGTTTGATACAATGCAGAGATCTCTGGGAGGAAGATCTTTCCCTCTTGGGGGAAGAAAAAGAAACAACATGGAATTGGTGAACTATTTAATATTTTTGTATTGAAAAGACTAGAAGTCTTTAAGTTTACTTTGAGGAGTTGAAGAATCTGTGACAGAGATATAGAAAGCTAAAGCAAATGGAAAAAATGAGGCAATCGTTAACTCTAGGAAAAATTAAAAATAGTTTAGGAAAGAAATATAATCATAGTATACTGGTTCATTCAAATTTGAGCTGTATTTACATAATCACAATAAAAATTAAGGTTTTTTTAAAAGATTTTGTTTATTTATTTGACAGAGAGAGAGCCAGCGAGAGAGGGAACACAGGCGGGGGGAGTGGGAGAGGAAGAAGCAGGCTCCCAGCGGAGGAGCCTGATGTGGGGCTCGATCCTAGGACTCTGGGATCACGCCCTGAGCCAAAGGCAGACGCTTAATGACTGAGCTGCCCAGGTGTGCCTAAAAATTAAGTTTTTGTGTTGTATTCCTCTCAAGCACACTGTAGACATTCGATCATTTGTTTTTGTAAATAAATAAGTTATTAGAAAGTGGGAGAAAAAATTGTTTTTGGTAAGATATTGCATATTGATTTGATTCAAAGTTGTGGAAACTGTAGAAAGGAGGGGAAAGAGAAACGGAAGTAAAAGAGAACTAAATTCTCATGAGTAGATTAAATCTAAACTTCTAAAATTAAGGATATGAGTATAAGCATATGATTTAGAAATATAAAGACGGGGGCGCCTGGGTGGCTCAGTCATTGAGCATCTGCCTTTGGCCCAGGGCGTGATCCCAGGGTCCTAGGATCGAGCCCCACATCAGGCTCTCTGCTCGCTGGGAGCCTGCTTCTTCCTCTCCCACTCCCCCTGCTTGTGTTCCCTCTCTCGCTGGCTGTGTCTCTCTCTGTCAAATAAATAAATAAAATCTTGAAAGAAAGAAAGAAAGAAAAAAAGAAAGAAGAAGGAAGGAAGGAAGGAAGGAAGGAAGGAAGGAAGGAAGGAAGGAAGGAAGGAAGGAAAGGAAGGAAGGAGGGGCACCTGGGTGGCACAGCGGTTGAGCGTCTACCTTCGGCTCAGGGCGTGGTCCCGGCGTTATGGGATCGAGCCCCACATCAGGCTCTTCCTCTATGAGCCTGCTTCTTCCTCTCCCACTCCCCCTGCTTGTGTTCCTTCTCTCGCTGGCTGTCTCTATCTCTGTCGAATAAGTAAATAAAATCTTAAAAAAAAAAAGAAAAGAAAGAAAGGTAAAGAGGAAAATGCTGAGGGATTTTAACATACTTATTACCTGAGGAGTGGGGATGAATGCTGTTTTGGTTGTAAGTCTAGTAGTTCCATTCATAAGCTGTTCTATGTATCCCTTTGATAAAATGAAATTTTTAAATTTAAAATAATTAAATGTTAGACACTTAATAGAGAGCAGTTCAGCAGACTAAAATGGAAATCTTACACCCTTTAACCCAACAATTCTAGAAATTTATTTGCAAAAAGGTGATCATGGATGCACACAAAGTTTTAGTTGTAGGGATGTCCACTCCAGCCTTCTGAAAACAAATGAAAAGTATTCATGGGGAATCCTTACATAAACTGTGATAATGCCATATTTGAAATACTATGCAGCCATTTAAAATGATGTGGAAAATACTTGATGACCAATAAGAGCCACAAAACAAAACCTCACAAAGATCTTTAACTGAAAAAAAAAGGGAATTATAAAATTCTATTACAGAAAAAACAAATTTTTATTTTAAAATGTTATCTAGGGGCACCTGGGTGGCGCAGTCGTTGAGCGTCTGCCTTCGGCTCAGGGCGTGATCCCGGCGTTCTGGGATCGAGCCCCACATCAGGCTCCTCCGCTGGGAGCCTGCTTCTTCCTCTCCCACTCCCCCTGCTGTGTTCCCTCTCTCGCTGGCTGTCTCTGTCAAATAAATAAATAAAATCTTTAAAAATAAAATAATAAAAAAATAAGATGTTATCTATATTTTCCATTTTATCCATGAAGAATATGTATACTTTTCTAATAAAATAAGGGTTTTTTAAGGTAATTCAAGTAGGAAAACATAGCCATTGACTCATTTCTTTAACCTATTTTGACAGAAGAATTGATGCTATTTTTATCTCTATGCCAGTGACAAAGATTTTCTTCATATTTTTGAAAATGATGTTTATTTTGCTTCACATCCTCACCCACATTTACTCTTCTCGGTCTGTCATTTTAGACAGTCTAGTGGTTGTGTGGTAGTATCTACTTTTGTTTTTAATTTGCATTTCCGTGATGACTAACAATATTGGATGTCTTTTCATGTACTTATTAGCCATTCCTGTATCACCTTAGGTTGAAGTTTCTGTTTAAATCTTTTACTCATTATTTTATTGGGTTGTCTTCTTCAGTAAGAGTTCTTCATATATTCTGGATACAAATCCATCAGATACATATTTTTTAAATATTTGGAAATCTTTAACTCGACATTAACAAAAATTGTGTTTTTAGAAGTTTTATGGTTGGGCGCCTGGGTGGCTCAGTCAGTTAAGCGTCTGCCTTCTGCTCAGGTTGTGATCCCAGGGTGCTGGGATCAAGTCCCACATCCAGCTCCTTGCTCAGGGGAGCCTGCTTCTCCCTCTGCCTCTGCCTCTCTCTCTGTCTCTCATGAATAAATAAATAAAATCTTTAAAAACAAAAAAAAGTTTTATGGTTTTAGCTTTCACATTTAAGTCTTTATTCATTTTGAGGGTTTTTTTTTTTTTCAATTTATTTTTTTTAAGATTTTATTTGTTTATTTGACAGAGAGAGCACAAGCAGGGGAACAGCAGGCAGAGGGCGAAGGAGAAGCAGGCTCCGCACTGAGCAGAGAGCCAGACTTGGGGCTCGATCCCAGGACACTGGGATCATGACCTGAGCCGAAGGCAGCTGCTTAACTGACTGTGCTACCCACCCAGGTGCCCCTCAGTTGTTTAAATTGTAAAATACATATAACATAAAATTTACCATCTTACCCGATTTTTATAGTTCAGTGAGATTAAGTACATGCACAATGTTGTGCAACCGTCACCACCATCTGTCTCCTGAAGTCTTTTCATCTTGCAAAACCGAAATTCTATCCATTACACAACAACTATCTCCTCCCCCACCCCAACTCCCTGGCAAGCATTATTCTACTTTCTGTCTCTGATTTTTTACTAGATACTTCATCTGAGTAGAATCATATAGTATTTATCATTTTGTGACTGGCTTATTTCACTTGGTATGATAATTTCAGGGTTCATCCATGTTATAGCATGTGTCAGAATTCCCTGCCTCTTTAAGACTGAATATTCCGTTGTATGTTTGTACCGTATTCTGCTCATAAGCATTTATCTGTTGATGGACACTTGGGCTGCTTCCATGTTTTAACTATTGTGAATCATACTGCTGTGAACATAGGTTTACAAATATCTGTTTGAGACCCTGCTCGCAGTTCTTTTGAGGATGTGCCCAGAAGTGGAATTGCTGAGTCATATGGTAAATCTGTTTCTTTTGTTTTGTTTTGCTTTGTTTTTTTGAGAAACTACCACACTGTTTTCCGTGAAAGCTACACCATTTTACATTCCCACCAACAGTGTACGTGGGTTCCAGTTTCTTTACGTCCTTGCCAACACTTGTTATTATCTCTTTGTTTTATAATAGCATCCTAATGGATGTGGGTGGTATCTCATTGTGCATTTCCCTAATGATTCGTGATGTTGAGCACCCTTTCATGTGCTTATTGGACATTATTGTATCTTCTTTGGGAAAATGTCTATTCAAGTCCTTTGTCAATTTTTTAATTAGGTTGGTTGTTTTTGTTGAGTTTTAGGGGTTCTTTATATATTCTGGATATTAATTCCTTATTAGGTATATGATTTGCAAATATTTGTTCCCAGTCTATAGATTGTTTTTTCACTTTCTTGATAGTATCCCTTGATTTACAAAAGTTCTTAGTTTTGAGAAGTTCTTGGTTTTGGTAAGTTTTGCCTGTTTTTTCTTTTATCACCTGCGCCTTCGATGTTATAACCAAGAAATCATTGCCAAATCCAATGTAATGAAACCTTTGCCCTGTATTTTCTTCTAAGAGTTTTACACTCTTATGTATAGGTCTTTCATTCATTTTTAGTGAATAAACTAATAAATGAATCAGTGAAGTTATATGATAGGAAGTCAACACACAAAAATCAATTGCATTAACTTTTATATGTGGAGTTAAGTAAGGATCCTACTCATTCTTTTACATACGAACATCCAGTTTTCCCAGCACCATTTGTTGATAGAACTGTCCTTTCCTTAATTGAGTTGCCTTGGCACCTTGTCAAAAATTATTTGACCATGTATATGAATGTATATTCCTGGGCCCTCTACCCTATCCTGTTGGTCCACATGTCTGTCTTTATTCTAATACCACACTATTTTGATTACTGTAGCTCTGTAGTAAGCTTTGACATAAGGAAATATGAATCCTCCAACTTTGTTCTTTTTCAAGATTATTTGGCTCTTTGGGATCCCTTGATATTCCTTGCAAATTCTAGGGTGGATTTTTCTATTTCTGCAAAAACTGTCATGGGGATTTTTTTTTTTTTTTAAGATTTTATTTATTTATTTGACAGAGAGAGAGGGACAGCCAGCGAGAGAGGGAACACAGGCAGGGGGAGTGGGAGAGGAAGAAGCAGGCTCGCAGCAGAGGAGCCTGATGTGGGGCTCGATCCCAGGACTCCAGGACCACGCCCTGAGCCGAAGGCAGACGCTTAATGATTGAGCCACCCAGGCGCCCCTGTCATTGGGATTTTGATACAGATTGTATTGAATCTTTTAGTTGCTTTGGGTAGTATTAACATCTTAATGATACTGTCTTCCAGTACATTGATGTGGAATGTCTTTCTTTTTTTTCTTTTTTTTTTCTTTTTTTTATGTCTTCTTTAATTCTTACAACAGTGTGTCATAGTTCTCATTAGAAAAAATCTTTTACCTCCTTGGTTAAGTTAATTACTAAGGTGGGGTTTTGTTTTTTTTTGTTTTTTTTTTAATGCTGTTGTAAGTGGAACTATTTTTCTTAACTTCCTTTACAGATTGTTGATTTTTAGTGTATAGAAATGCAGCTAATTTGTGTGTGTTGACTTTGTGTCCTGCAACTCTGCTTAATTCATTTATTAGCTTTAATAGTTTTTTTGTGGGTGGAATTGTTCATTTTCTTCATATAAGATCATACAGTCTGGGAACAGAGATTATTTTACTTTCCAATCTGGATACCATTTATTTCTTTTTCTTATCTAATATCTCTGGCTAGGACTGCCAGTACTATGTTGAATAGAAGTGGTAATGGCAGAAATCCTTGCCTTGGTCCTGATCTCACCATTGAGTATGATGTTCACTGTAGATCTGTCTTCAGTTGTAAGAGCTCTTTATGGCTTTCATTATGCTGAGGTGGTTTCCTTCTGTTCCTAGTTTGTTGAATGTTTTTACCACGATAAGGTGTTGAATTTTGTCAGATGCTTTTTCTGCATCAATTGAGATGACCATATGTTTTTTTCTTTCTTTCATTCTCTTAGTGTGGTATATTATATTGATTGATTTTTGCTGAACTACCTCTGCATTCCAGGAATAAATCCTACACGGTCATGGTGTATAATAATCCTTTTAGTATGCTAAAATCTGTTTGCTACTGTTCTGTTGAGAATTTTTGCATCGGTGTTCATAAGGGGTATTGGTCTGTAGTTTTCTTGTGCTGTCTTTGTGGAGCTTTGGTATGAGTTTGGAAGTGTTCCCTCTTCCTTGATGTTTTGGAAAAGTTGGAGAAGGATTGAAATTAATTCTTTAAATTTCTGGTAGAATTCACCAGGGAAGCCATTAGGTCCAGGGCTTTTTTTGCTTTGTCAAGAAGTTTTTGATTAGTAATTAAATCTCCTTATTAATTATAGGACTACTCAGATTTTCCGTTTCTTTATGATTTAGTCTTGGTAGGTTTTATGTTTCCAGGAGTCTGTCCATTTCATGTAGGTTTTCCAGTTTGTTGGTGGGCAATTAATTGTTCGTAGTACTTTTTTATAACCCTTTTCTTTCTGTAGAATCAGTAGTAATATCCCTGCTTTCATTTCTGAGCTTATTAATTTCAATCTTTTCTCTTGTTGTCCTTAGGCAGACTAGCTAGAGATTTGTCAATCTTGTTGATTTTTTTTTTTTGAGAACCACCTTTAGTTTCATTCATTATCTCTGTTGCTTTTTTATTGTCTAGTTTATTTATCTCTGCTCTGATATTATTTCCTTCTGCTAGTTAGCTTTTTTCAGTTCGTTGTTCTTTTTTCTAGTTCCTCAGTTATATATTAGGTCATTGACTTATGATCTTTGCTGTTTTTTAATGTAAACATTTATGGCTATAAATTTCCCCCTCACCATTGCTTTTACTGCATCCTGTAAGTTTCATTATGTTTTATTTCTTTTCTTTCATCTCTGTTTTCTAATATCCCTCACAATCTCTTCTTGGTTATTTAAGAATGTGTCATTAAATTTCCACGAACGTGAATTTTCCAGTTTTCTTTCTGTTACTGATTTCTAACTCCCTCCCATTGTAGTTGGGGAAGATGCTTAGGATATCCATCTTTTTAAATCTGTTGAGACTTAATTGGTGGCTTAACACATATCTTCTTGCTGTATTGAAACTTTTATTGATACCCCGTATCTTATCACCTTACTAAAATCACTTAGTAGGTTTTTAGGTTCTTTATGACTTCCACATACATGACCTCCCCTGTGCACACATCCCAATGCATGTTCTGTTATCATGAGTAGAATATTCTGTACATCTCTGTTAGATCTAGTTGGCTTACTGTATTGTCCAGGTCCTCTTTTTCCCTCCTCTTGTCTTGGTTAGTCTCTATATTATTGAAGGAAAATATTGAAATTTTACTATTATTGTAGAACTGTCTATTTTTCCTTTCAATTCTGTCCATTTTTGCTTCATATATTTTGACAGTCTGTTATTAGGTAGCAAATAGTTATAATTGTTACATGTGCTTGCTGTATTGAATCTTGAATTGATATATATATTGTCCTCCTTTGTTTCTTGTAACCTTTTTTGATTTAATGTCTATTTTGTCTGATGTTAATAGAGCCACCCCTCTCTTTTGGTTACTGTTTGCAGGGAATGTTTCCTACCCTTTCATTTTTCACTTATTTGTGTCTTTGGTTCTAAAGCAAGTCTCCTATAGGCAGCAAACAGTTGGGTTTGTTTTTTGTGTGTGTTTTTTTGTTTGTTTGTTTGTTTTTTGTAATTCATCCTGCCAGTCTGTGTCTTTTTATTGGAGAATTTAATCCATTGGCATTTAAAATAGCTATTGATAAGGAGGGCCTTCTTTCTGCCACTTTACTCTTTCCTTTCTCTGCCCTGTATCTTTTTTGTCCTTTAATTTCCAAATCATGGTCTTTTGTGTTTAGCCAGTGTTCAATGCTGAAATGTCCTAACCCCCTTCTCATTTCCTTCCATGTGTGTTCTGTAATTTGTGGTTTCATGTAACATCTTAACATTCTAATCGGGTTTATACCGGCCTGACTTCTGCAGTATACAAAAACTCTGGTCCTCTAGTGCTTTTCCCACATCTTTCAGTTATTGATGTCACAGAATTACATCTTTATACGTTGGGTGTCCAAAAAATAACCTAGTAATTATCTGGGGTTTTTTAAAGGTTTATTTATTTTAGAGAAAGTGAGCACACTCACAAGTGGGAGGGGCAGAAGGAGAGGGAGGGGGAATCCTAAGCATACTCCCCACCAAGTGCAGAACCCAACTCAGGGCCCAGTCCCACGACCCTGAGATCATGACCTTAGCTGAAACCAAGAGTCAGACACCCAACCGACTGCGCCCCCCAGGCTCCCCATCTAGTAATTGTTTTTTATAATGCTTTAGTTTCTTACATTATGTAGAAACAAAATGGGACGTTACAAGCCAAAGTTACAAAGGACTAACCTTTAGTAATTTTTTTAATGTGTTAGTAACTTAAATTATTAAGAAAATAAAATGTGGAGTCAGGACCCATTTTTACAGTAACACTAGCTTTTATAATTGCCCGAGTGTTTAACCTTTACTGAGACCTTTACCTCTTCATATAGCTTTGAGTCACTGCCTAGGATCCTTTCATTTCAACCTGCAGAGCTCCCTGGAGCATTTCCTGCAGGGCAGGTTTAATGGTAATGAACTCCCTCAGCTTTTGTTTATCTGTTTTTATTTCTCTGAAGGTCTTCATGTGTCCCCTACATATGACGCAAGGTAAGGGTCAAGGTTCATTTTTCTGTATATTTATGTCCCTTTCAGCATATGTATTAAAAAGATGATCTTTTCCCCATTGAACCGCCTTGACATCTTTGTCAAAAATCACCTGGCTGTGTATAGGGGTCGATTTATGGACTTGACTCTGTGCCATTGACTTTCACCAGTACGCACTGTCTTGATTCCTAGAGCCGTGTAATAAATCTTGAAACCCAGTAATGGAATCCTCCAGTTCTTTTTTTTTTTTTTCTTTTAAAGATTTTATTTATTCATTTGAGAGAGAGAGACCATGAGCAGGGGAGAGAGGCAGAGGCAGAGAGAAGCAGACTCCCTGCTGAGCTGGGAGCCTGATGTGGGGCTCGATCCCAGGACCCTGAGATCACTACCCAAGCTGAAGGCAGATGCTTAACCATCTGAGCCACGCAGGCGCCCCATCCACCAGTTCTTTTTCAGCTACTTTGGCTAATAACTAGGAAAATTAAATTTCTTTTTCTCTGTATCTTTTGTTTTTCCACATGAATTTTAGAATTAGCTTGTCAATTTCTACAGAAAAAGGCCTGCTGGGATTTTGGGTTGCACTGAATCTGTAGCTTGTTTTGGGAAATTGTGGTGTCTTAATAATATTGACCCTTCTGATACATGAAGACGGTTTTATTCCTGTTGTTTCCAGGCTGTAATTTCTGTTGGCACTACGTTGGGGTTGCCCGCAGACATGTCCTGCGCACACTCGTTACATCCATCCCTAAGCAGTTCGTGTTTGTTGATGATACTATGAACGGTATTGTCTTTGTAAATTTCAGTTTTTAGATTGTCGAAATAAATTGATGTTTGCGTATTGACCCTGTACCCCGTGACCTTGCTAAATAACATCACTTAGTAACTTTCTTGTGGGTTCTTTAGGATTTCCCATGTAAGTGATGTCTGCAAATACCGAGTTTTACTTTTTCTTCTCTAATCTGTAAGCCTTTTATTTTTGTGCCTTATTGCAGGAAATTCATTTTTGTATCATATAGCATCAAATCCAAGCATTTTAATGGACCACTAAACTCTATGGTCAAGTCACAGAGGACCTTTTCACTGTGAGTTTTATGATCTATGAGGTTGAATTTATAACAGATTTACTTTACATTAAAAACTGAACCAGATGATTGAGATGATGAAGGTTTTCAGACTTAAAAAGTACAATAGACCTCTTAATTTTATATAGAATTTTAGAAATGAGTATGCCACCGTAGGTTTCATTTTTAACGACCTCTCCGATTTTGAAATGATATCAGTGTTTTTATGATAAAGAGTTTATCATTTATGAAGTATCGACCCAGTGACCTTAGCTATTCAGTTATGATGAAAGGCCCAATCTAACCTTCTATTGAATGTAATATTTATTAAAAATGAAACTTCTCATTTCTATTACTTAATCAATAGCACATTAAGCCATTTATTAATATGATTACAGAAGGTCTTGCAGATTAGATATTCTACCCACTTGTCATGTAGTTTAATTTTAACAACCGGGAAACAGCAGCCTGAGCTAGAAGTCAGCCAAATCTGTCTAATCGTGCACTTGGAACTTTTATGAAATCCTGGAAAGAACAATTAAAATTTGCAGAAAGAAAGTAATTTGTAATTGCTGTTTAGGAAGGAATAGCCCCTTTTACATCATTCATTGGTAAACCTACCTGGAGAAGATTTATTTTATTTAGTTAACTATTATTTGCTTAAAACAATGAGGTTTGGTACAGGGGACATATTGGCCAAGTATGGCAAGAAATGCATTTCATGATTGATGTTGGCAGGGAAAGAAGCCAAGTGTAGGAGAAAGAAAAAAGACCTGCAGACATGGAAATGTTGCCCATCTCTTCCATGGAGCCTCGTGGTTTTTACTGAAACAGAACGTACATCTGGAAGAGGGCCCGTGTCTAAGCATGCAGCTCAGTGAATTTTCGCAAACGGGGACTGCGCCACGAATGAGCGCTCCTGCCACCCCATGCCAGGGTGACGCCTTCTCTCTGATTTATTGCGGTTTCGGGGTTATCGAGCTTCACTTTGGGTTACGATGGCCGGAGTGAACAGATCCCTACTGTGCGCGCGGCATTGTTGAGCACTGACAGGTCTGCCTTCATTTCCTCGTCACAGTGACTTTGAGGAGAGAGGCACTACTGTCTACAGCTGCAGGTTGAAAAAACAGGGAAAAGGTTTTACAAGAGCCACACTTTGTAAGCTTGTGCTGTGTATCGGGCACTCTGCGAAGCCCTGTATGGTCACACTCTCATTTCGTTGTCTCCCCATCCCTGAGAGTTGTCTCCTTTTGCAGATGAACAGGCTAAGGGTCGGAAGGCTCATTTGCCCCAAAAACCTGTGTTCTTCACCGATAAACTTGGAGGTCGGTGTGTCACCACAGAGGAAGTCTTACAGATGAGCAGATGGAGAGAAAGAGGGAAGGCAGTCAACTACAAGTTGTTCGATAGCGTCATTCTCGGAGGCTGCACCAAAGAGAAGGAATCTGCCTGATTCTTAGAAGCCAAGGGATGCTCAGTCGGCAAGGTCCTTGACCCTCTCCAAGGAGCTGCTGATGTAAAACTAGGTGTAGATAATGCTGTCCAAACAAGCAACGGAGGTCTGTGTCTGGTTTAAAGCACAGGCTGAGGGGCTCACCGATAGCTCTTTCTTTTCTGGATAACGGAACTGGAAAGGCTCAGAGAGGTCAGCCAGCCAGCCACCTCCTCCCCAGAAGAAGCCATGGGCCTCGAGGTGAAGACATCGTCTGGAGGGCACTGAGGGTCACTGGGCACGTGTGACTACACATCTTACCAGTCACATGCAGTGTCTTCCTTTGGAGTTCTTCAGAATTCCTTGTTTGAAACCCCTAGTAGGGACGCCTCAGTGGCTCAGTCCGTTAAGCGTCTGCATTCGGCTCAGGTCATGATCTCAGGGTCTTGAGATTGAGCCTCGAGTTGGGCTCCCGGCTCAAGCAGGGAGTCTGCTCATCCCTCTCCTTCTGCCCCTCCCCCCCACTTGTGCTTGCTCGCTCTCTCAAATAAATAAATAAAATCTTTAAAAAAAAAAAAGCTTCTCATAAACGTGTACAATGTTGCTAGTTTTCTAGCATCTGAGTAACTTAGTCTCATATAAAGTATTTAAGTTTTGTGCCAAAAATTACCACTAAAGTACAATAAAGTTTTGCCTTTTTTCCTTAGTGAAAAAAACTCGTAAATCCTGGAATTGGAAGATACTGAAAAGTTGTAGAAATTATAGAAAAATGTGGTCTAACGTGTTCTGCTGTAACCTCGACCACTTGACAGTCCCTGTGATGGTTCTCTTGCAGATGCATTTTCTGAGACCTGCTCCTAGAGCACCGTCAGCCCCGGCATTGTCACCTGGGACCTGGTCCCAGTCCTCCGCCCAGATGGCTGGTTTTTTGGGCCCCTCTGGCATGTTGTTGGCGACCCAGAAATTGGCTTCTGTTGTCAAAGTGGTGACGGAGTTTCCTCCCAAAATAAAATGTTCTTTACTTGACCGATCAGCTGGGTAGAGCCGTCCGTTCAGCATCACCTCTGATAGACCAGAATGGTCCCTGAGGCTGATACAAGATCAGACCTAATACTTCCCAAAAACAGGCCCAAGGGGCTAGCCAGATCGGTAGCTCAGTGTTCCTAGGGCCTCTGAGAGAGCCTGTTCCTGAGAACTTCTCCGTGGCTGTGTGGCGGGCAAAGTAGAATGTGGGTTTTGTCCTCATCCCACGTCCCTCCCTTCTGTGAGGTTAAAACACACGCAGAGTCCGTTTTATTTACTCCGTTCATCTGCTCTTCCCGTGGTACGTGTTTTCCCTCAGACTGAAGCCGGGTGAGGAGTCGCATGCATGGGGGGGAGGGCTTTTGTTTCTACTGCAGGACAGCAAAGCATTTTTGCCTCCTTTCTGCACTATGTTTTAGAATTAGAGGTTGAACCAGGGGCGTGTGTTGGCTTTACAGTTTTATTTGTCTTTGATTTTTAAGGGTAAATATTCACTGAGTTTCGTTTGCCAGAAAAGCGAAGAAGATGCATGGCATTTCCGTCTAGTGGCGTACAGCTTCTTCTCCTATCTGAACCAGTGTTCTGTTAAGAGTACCTCAGTATGATTTATTTCAAATAACTTAGGTTACAAAGTATGCGGGTCTCTGACGTTTCTCGTTTCAGCTCAGAGCACAGTGAACCAGTATTAGAGACACCTCTGATGACAGCATTTCCCTGCAAAACACAGTTGCTATTGATGTCCATAATTGATCACTTTATTAACTGTGGAAAAAAGAAGCCTTATTGAAGCAATAAAGCATAACTTCATTATGTCCCGTGTGCAGAGAGCAGACACGTTGGAAAGTGGCTGACAGGCTCCCATTTCAAGGCTGATTCTGATAATGATAATATTTAAGGAGCATTGATTGTTCTCTAATTGGATTTTTCTTTCTGTAGGCCTCTTCTGAAGAGCTGAAAGCTGCCTACCGGAGGCTGTGTATGCTTTACCATCCCGACAAGCACCGAGACCCGGAGCTCAAATCACAAGCAGAACGACTGTTTAACCTTGTTCACCAGGCATATGAAGGTCAGTGGAGGTCTTGGCTTCACACAGACGCCCTGGAAGCCGCTGCTCGATTTTTAAGAGACTTGATTTGTAGAGGACAGAAAGAGAGTCCTTAGAGGTGTATAAGAGAGGAGGTTAGGTTAGTGCTTTTTTACTGACAGCGTCCTTTGAAAGAGTAGTATTTTGCTTTGGAAATCAATGTGTCCAGTAAGTGGGAAATGAGAGTGCGGGCAGAGCGGCAGACGGGGTCTGGGCTGCAGGGAACACTCGGGCTCTAAATCGCTCACTGGCTTTCTTCTAAAGGGAACTCTTAGAGGTAAGAGGCTGATCGCAGCCGACAGGCTTCTTTGTTCTCTTTTTTATGAGAAGATGAACAGGAATGTTTTTCCCTCTGACCGTGATTTTATTGGCTCTAGAGTGTTCAGTTAAGGGAAGGTTCTAACGAAAGGAGGAAAGCAATCTTAAGAAGGCCAACAGGAAGTAGAATCTAGTAATTCAGGTTTTTATGCTCACATCTCAGGTACTTCAGAAGGAGAATTCTATGATGTAGTTGTGTCTAAAATGTTCAAGTCCCCGATAGGTCCCCGGTTTCTGATGGAGATTGGGGGGGGGGGGCCCTCTAGCAACGCGGTGGTAGTGTTCACACAATAACATGAGTGTCCTCAGTGCCCCTGAATCATACACTTAAAAGTGGCTAAAATCGATTCTCTGTTACGTGTATTTTGCCACAGTTTTAAAAACAAAAATTAAAAAATAGTAATTTGCTCTTAGGAGACGCACCAAGGAAAACAAGTTGTTTATTCCAGAGCCATTTGGTGATTTGCTCCTTAGTTAGACCAAAAATTAGTAATGTGTTTCTTTACATAGTAAAGACTTCTCATTGCAGACTGAAGAGCATATGCTGTATTTCACTTTATGGTTTTACCATAAAATTAGATTTTACCGAGGAGTAACACTCGGGCCGTGGCGCACGTCTGAGCTCAGCGGTGGGTCCCCGGAGAACGTAACTCTATTCTGACCACTTCCACGGCGGTCCCGACCAGAAGCCTGGTCCTTCTGTCATATTCTGCTGTCTAAATGGCTGCATTAAGTTTACTGCTACCTGAATTACCCACGTAGCCCATTTGTGTGGTTCCGGAGACTCAGGGAAGAGTTAACCGAGAGCCCTTGCGGAGGCTGTGGAAATGCTGCCGCAGCAAACCCGGCCCCGTGTTCATCCTAACGGGGAGACCAAAGCAAAGCCGTGAATAAATAATTCCCTATGAAATCCTACAGATTAGCTCGAGAAGTCTGCCTCCCACGTTTTCCAGTGGTCAGCATTTCTTTCTCCCCCATTAGATTTGAATATGGAGAGAATCATTTACATCGTTTTTTTAATTAGGCCTAAAAATACATGGAAGGTCTCAAGGGAGAAGAGATTCAAAGGTCTCGAACAGAAACCGGCAGAGGAGAAGAGGAACAGCCGTTAGCTTTCCTGACACTTACGTTCAGTGCGGACGTCCCTCCAGTAGCTCTGTCCCTCACCGAGCAGTCTTTTCTGATGTACTTTGGTGGTGTGGCCGCCATAGTGACAGGCGTTTGTGTCTTTCAATGATTTATAAAAAAGAGGAAAGATGGGGAAAAAGAAGAAAACCTGTCTTAGGAGTTAGTGAAACTCTGTAATAGAGCAAATAATAAATCACCTTTTTTTTACAGTCAGAGCCTGTCTGAATAAGCTTTAGGAACTGGAATTAACTCTTTCCAGTCGAGATACGTTACAGACCGTGGCAGAAACTTGGCTCTGCGGAAAACGGCTCTTCCTTAGCGGTACTTGGGTGCGGCCTCCTACGAGGTGCACCTCACAGTTAGGAGTAGCTTAGACACAAGGAGTCCAGTATTTCTCATTCGTGTCCACCTTTCAGCACATCCTAGATCAGATCTGAGAGGCGGTTAGGAGGAAAGATGCACAGGGGATGAAGAGGATCTCTCAGCAAGATTGGGGTTGGACAGGGAAGAAGAGGAGGCAGACTTACGTGATGCTGTTGCCAGGTCTGGAAGGAGAATTCCGTGCTCTCTAAACATGTGTCATTCTTAATTTGCAGTGCTCAGCGACCCCCAGACCAGAGCCATCTATGACATATATGGGAAGAGAGGACTGGAAATGGAAGGATGGGAGGTAAGAGAAAGCCCATGTCTGGTGTCCCAGAAGAGTCCTCACACGTCTGCAGGACAATAGCCCTCCAATCGCACACCCTGGGATTGTGTGTTTGACGATACTGGGAGACGCTACAGTCCCTTCCCCACTGGCATTTTGGTCTCAGAGACTGAGTTCTAGGCTCGGCTATGCTTCTGCGTACCTCTGTGTACTTGGGCAAGTCAGTCACCCAGCTTGTCCTCGGTGTCCTGACCTGTCGGGTAAAAAGCAAAGGGCGTAGACGCTGCCAGTAATTCCTGACCCCGGGGAGGGCGCAGGCCAGTTGAGGGGTGGATGGAAGACCGTTTCTGCAGGATGCAGTTCTGCCTCCACACACATTTCCTGCCACCCAGCACGGTTCTGTGCCCCTGTCTCCGCCCCAGCTTACCAGTAACTGTGTCTGGGATGCGTTCGTGTTGGTCACACCCCTGGCAGCCATGCTGTATGAAAACAGTCACTAAAATTCACACAGTTCTGTGCTCCTTCACTCGGCCACCACCTCTGTCAGAGCCTCGCGCAGGTCCGTGCTATTGTCTGCGGCAGGAAGGCACGAGGATCGAGTGGGACAACGAATACGAGAATTAGTGGCAAAACTCTTAAGTTGCTATAAAGAACATGTAGGTGTTATGATTTAATTTCATTAAAGAAACTTGGTTCTGATGCCCAAGATATTGTGGGAGGCTGTTAGTGTTAAATTGACCGTCGCTGATTTCTCTCTCATCGCCGTATAAAGTTCCTTGAAGTTCTTTTGGTATTTAATCTCAAGCCAGTGAGCCTGTCTCCAGTAACTAGTACCAAAGCCTTCTACAGGCCTTCAGATAAGGAGGACAAGAGAAGCTACACAGGTTCTAGGTCCCTTGCCACTGCTCCTTAGTATTGGTGGCTAATGGGCCATCTTCTATGTGTGGCCAGGGTTTGGGTGCCCACACCATAAATTGTAGATGCTAACATTTAAAGATGGGAGGTTTTGCATAAACATCCAGTTGTCTGTCTTCTCTTGGAAAAATCAGAAAATCTGGTAGCAGCATATCTGAATTCCCTGTGAGGAGCCTTTGCCCTGTGGGCGGGCTGTGCTGTCGCCTGTCCCAGTGCTCACCACCTCCTGTAGTCTTACTGCTGGCCTGCCCTCATCCGAGTGTCCCGCCTGGCTCCAGCAGACATTCGATTTCTGGCCTTTGGTTTGATGGCAACACCATCAAATGTGTCTTCACTTCACATCACATGAGTTCCAATGAAGTCTAATAGCTTAGCATTTTCCCACCCTAAAAGGAAAATAGAATCCGTTGTATTTACTGACTTTCTCCTCACCCTTTGTACACGTGTTCAAGCTCCCTTGTTTTTTGAAGACCTGGGTCGGTTACAGTTTTTCGTGGGTGCAGTCAGGGCCACTGAAAGGCCCGAGCCCCCTTCAGGGTCTGGGTTGTTAATTCCCAGCAGTATCAGCCCAACTAGTGGAGCGGTGGGGTAACATCGTCCTGGCAAAATACTGCGTGGATTCCTATCGCCAAACCGAGTTATCTGCCCATTAGAAACAAAGCAAAACCACACACACAGCAAAGATTATAAAAGTATGTAGGCAGTCACAGATGGTGAATGGGTAAGCTTTTATATTCATATATTTTAGTAAGCTACTTTATAAGGAAGTCAAGTTCTCATCGATCGGAATTGGCTTTTTTTTTTTTTTTTTTTTTTTTTTTTGCTTTGATACCAAGCTTTCACTGAAGATAAAAATGCCTTCAAGAGGGGTGCCTGGGTGGCTCAGTCGTTAAGCGTCTGCCTTCGGCTCAGGGCGTGATCCCGGCATTCTGGGATTGAGCCCCACGTCAGGCTCCTCCACTGGGAGCCTGCTTCTTCCTCTCCTACTCCCCCTGCTTGTGTTCCCTCTCTCGCTGGCTGTCTATCTCTGTCAAATAAATAAATAAAATCTTTAAAAAAAAAAATGCCTTCAAGAAAGAGCACATGAAGATACCTCCCGAGATATTTACTAAGAAACGTCTTGGTGCCTAAGATACAAAGGGAAAATGGAGCCCATTGTTCATGCTGTAAAGGAAGGGTCTCACTGAACTCGAGAGCGTTCTGTGGGGCTGGCATCGTCACTTCTTTAAGGAGACCCTCTTGCCCCCGCTTCAGTCAGACCTTCTTTCCCAGGGAGCTGAATTCCCTTCATGCTGCTGCTAGTGTTCTTCGACTGTTAAACTTTTCTAATTGCTGACAGTGTCCATTTGCCACATATCTATTAGTCTGAACATACGGGCAGTCGCTGAAGGAGGAAGGGCACTGTCAAAACCATAGCGCCTGAGACGCCTTTAGTCCCAAGATGTCAGAGCCCGCCTCCCGTGGTGGCCGCTGGGGAGGAGATGTGAGCTTGTTCAGGCTCACAAGATACTGGCCCTGCTTTCAGCCATTAGTAATTTTTCAGGTTTGTTTTGTTTTGTTTTAGAGAGAGAGAGCGAGAGCAAGCAGGGGTTTGCGGCAGAGGGAGAGAATCCCAAGCAGGCTCCACACTCAGCACGGAGCCTGACGGGGGGCTCGATCCCAACCCTGAGATCATGACCTGAGCCGAAATCAAGAGTCAGATGCTTAGGGGCACCTGGTGGTTCAGTCGGTTAAGCATTTGCCTTCAGCTCAGGTCATGATCCTGGAGTCCTGGGATCAAGTCCTACATCGGGCTCCTTGCTCAGTGGGGAGCCTGCTTCTCCCTCTGCCTGCCACTCTCCCTGCTTGTATGCGCACGCGTGCTTGCTCGCGCTCTCTCTCTCTCTGACAAATAAATCTTTTTTTAAAAAATAGAGAAATGCTTAACCAACTGAGCCACCCACGTTCCCGCCCTTTTTTGTCATTCATTCATTCATTTATTTATTTATTTTAAGATTCCATTTATTTATTTGACAGAGAGAGAGACAGCCAGCGAGAGAGGGAACACAGGCAGGGGGAGTGGGAGAGGAAGAAGCAGGCTCCCAGCGGAGTAGCCTGATGTGGGGCTCGATCCCAGGACCCCGGGATCACGCCCTGAGCCGAAGGCAGCTTAACAACTGAGCCACCCAGGCGCCGCCTTTTTTGTCTTTTAATCTTCAAGAGGCGTTGTCATTCTCTGGCAGGATTCCAAAGGAACAAGATGCAGAGGTACAAGTGACCCCACTTGTGAAACCAGTGAAACCAGCCATTTTAGTTACCCAAGTTGGTTAGCGGTGCTTATGTAATACCCATGTGGAAAATGAAATTGGCTTCAGAATGGCGAGCTTCACCTTTGAGCTAGGGATGCTCGGTGGTGTTGAAGCTGGTCATAGTGAGCCGGTGGAGTGGAGAGCGCGTGACTCAGTAGCACTGGCAGATGTTCGATCACATTCTTTGGCCCAGACCTCCCACGGTCTAGTTTTTGTGTGCGGGCCCTGACATTATCCATATCTCACTCTTCCCTGTCTCCTTGACGTCAGTCTTACGGTGTCTAAGAAAGTAACCTGCATTAGGAAGAGCTGCAGTATGGTCAAGATCATGAAAACAAAAGCTCTCACAGACTAGGAGACGGGATGACAGAATGCAAGCCCAGAGCCTAGACTGGATCCCAGAACATAAAAGGGATGTTAGTGGAAGAGCTGCTGAAATCCAGAAAGTCCGGGTTCAGTTCCTTGGAGTGTTCTAGGGTTAGCTTTGAGATTTGGCCGCTGTCCCGTGGCTGTCTGGGGTGTTAACATCGGGGGAAGCTGGGGGGAGGGTGTACAAGAACTTCCTCTACTGTCTTTGTAATTTTTCTAAAGTTCTAAGTAATTTCTAAAATTATTCCAAAACCAAAGTCAAGTAGCTAGAATCAGAATTTTCAGACCAGACAATACCTCAGGAATCCTGTAGTTTAACCCCTTATCTGTAGCAAGGATCCGAAGCTTAGAGAAGTGAAGCGACCCCCCCCCCCCCCAAGGCCGCCCGGAGATTAGAGGCAGTGTGGGAGAGCCTGCCTTCTGTCCTTCCACCACGCTGACTTGCTTTTAGGGATCCCTGCCCCCTCTTCCACAAGGCGGAGCAGTCTTCCTGGCTAGCACAGGGACAGACCTCATTGGTGGATGGACAGTTAAGGTGAACGATACAGGTGTGTAGATTCAAGGGCTGTGTGTGATCCACGCTGTTATGGAAAATGTCTGGTATTTACCAGCTGGCATGCAGTTCCGGATGCTGTGTTCTGGGTGCTTCTGTCTAAGGGTGGCTGAGATGGAAGAAAGTGACTTGTAGCTGGCTCGGTCTCCTTCCCTTCTCCACCGTGGTGCACTGCATGTAAGGAGCAGAAATGGCAAAAGATGTCCAGGGCCTTGGAAGCGGGACTCTGCCCTGCCCTACGCAGCCCTTCACTGCTCTGGAGGTGCCAACCATCTTGATTTTGCAGTCAGCTCTGATTATGCACCAGCTGTTTGCCAAACCTCTGTAAAATCGACTAGAAATTGAATGCCTTCACACCTTTGGAATATTTGCCTCTTCAGCTTATCACCGAGTATGGCAGAGAGAAAGGAATTTGCAGCTATTAATTCAATTAGCAAAGGTCAGACAGCTCCAGAATTTCTGAAAACAAATCTTATTCAAGCTCTGGTCTCTGCGGAGCCTGACGCTTTCCAGTCTTTTAATTCCTGGAATCTTACAAACCTGTGTATTTAAAAACTATCAGGAAAGAGTCATATTCATGGAGTCTGGGTTGCTGGTTAAAGTTTGGCTCATCCAACTTGTGCTTAATCCGCATTATCAATACCAGTGTCCCACTGGACAGAATACTCGGTGTGAGACCTTTTCGTCCAGGTAGAGCAGCCGGATTGCTCCTGGACCCGTGAGCAGCCGTTTCCATCCAGACCCTGCTTGACCTTGGTAATGTATCACTTAGGTCACCACTGGCAGGTTCCACAGTCATAGGCCCACCAAGTTGGGGTTCAGGGGTCACAAAGAGTTTCTAAAATATTTTAAATCCTTTTTTCCTGATCTTTCTTGATCTTCACAGTTAAATGGAGTAGTTGATAATTTATATTTTCCTGAAGCTCTTTTGCTTTTATTCTCTGTGCTGAAGGGGGGAGGTGATGGAAGCTGAAGTATTGAGCTTCCGCCCCCTCCCCCAGCTTCATCCAGGGTAGGGACGTAGGGTGCTCACGCCCTCAACTTTGGAGAAATAGCGGGTGAGCCTTCATATCCGTTCAGTACAACCGAGGATGATGCTGTGAGGCCACGAAGCAGTCGCTGGTGTGCCTTTGAGGACTTCGGATTTGTTCTTGGATGGTTTTTGTGTTTTTATTTTAAAACTTTCTTTAAAAGAACCACCACCCCCTTTTTAGGAATTATTGATTATATCGGGTTATTAGAGGAGAAAATGTTTTCTTTATTTTTTTCTCTTTACCTCCTGAAAGCAGTAGTGAACAAATTTCTCAGTGTTTTTTTGGATAAGCCAGTTTTTGTATTAATTTTTCTATATTGCTGAATTGTAAAATCAAGGTGCACAAAACCTAGAGTATGACCCATTTATGTTAGCATATACATACTCACACATACATATTTGTGCACAGAGCGTGTCTAGGAAGATACATAAAGGCTAGATGTTAGCCTGTGAGAAGGACGGTGGAGAAGAGAGGGTGCTACAGGCGAATTGCACTGTTTCCTTTCTGTCCTTCTGTACTATTTTGATTTTTTGCTGTAAGCGTGTATTTTTTTAAACAATTTTTTAAACTTGTGATTTCCAGGATTGCTTCTTCTCACATCACCTCCCTTTTTAGCTGTTCTGTGAGCAGCCTCTCAAGGCTCCTCTGTGTTTCTCCCACTGCTACAGGGAATGTGCTCTCTGGGCTTCCCCCCGCCCAGCTCCTGACTTTGTCCCACCCCGATTCTCAGTGTGTCTCACAGGCCGTGGCATCTTGGACCCTAGGAATCACATAGTGCGGTTTCAGGACTTTCACAGATGTGGGGCCTGAGGCCCATGGTGGCCTTTCGTTGCCTCTTTGAAATCTCCACTTCATGATGAGCTAAGAAAAGCCAAGGTGGAATGCCTTATTTTCTCATCGATTTGACATGGTGCAACCCCAAGTGTTCATGGGGGTGCCCTCTGCTACCTGAGAGCTGTTGAGGCTAAAGGGCACCTGACATCATACGTTCTCAGGGTCTTGTCATAGTGTAGGGGGAAGAGTTGCAAAAAACGTCCAGGCCTGATGGCCGAAGACCACTTGGTCCAAACGCAGAAGCATCTCTAGCAATGGCCCCAGCACACTGGCAAGAGATGGCAGGGCTGTGGTGGGTGTCTTTGCCCTTCGCTTTCATCTTTAAGGTTTATTGTCTGCTCTGGGACTCGTTAGGAAATTTAGACCGTGAGACTTCAGGTGATGTGTTCTTGGGGCGCCCGGGTGGCTCAGTCGGTTGAGCATCCGACTCTTGATTTCAGCTCAGGTCATGATCTCAGGGTGGTGAGATCAAGCCCCACGTGGGGCTCCATGCTGGGTGTGGAGCCTCCTTAAGATCTCTCTCTCCCTCTCCCCCGTCCCTCCCTGCCAGTGCCCACCCCACGCTCGTGCATGGTCTCTCTCTCTAAAAAAAATAAGAATTAAAAAAATAAGGTGACGTGTTCTTTGTAAGATTTCCTGCAGCCTCAGAGATCAGTTACTGAAACCAAGGAAGACATGCTTTCGTCTCTTAGGAGAGCTGAGGAAAAGCATGGCCCTGGGGATGACCAGGGCCGAGCGGAGTGGGTGTGACCGTGAGCCTTGCCTCACCAGGGCCTGTGTCCATGGAGAAAACCCTGTTGGGGTGTCACTGCCGTTCTTAAAGTCCTGGGAAAAGGAAAGTGAGCCTGGGCCACACAGACACGCCACAATTAGCAACGTCAGTTCTTTGTGCATGTTTTCCTCGCTTTCTGGGTCCTTAACTGTCTCCTCCTCCTGACTGTGCCTGCAGGTGGTGGAGAGGAGGAGAACGCCGGCTGAAATCAGGGAAGAGTTTGAGCGGCTGCAGAGAGAGAGGGAGGAGAGGAGGCTGCAGCAGCGCACCAACCCCAAGGTAAGCCAGGCCCGCCGCGAGGACAGCACAGGGCTGTCGTGCCAGGAGGCAGGCCCGAGATCGGTGATGCCGGTGGGGTTTTTTTTAAGGTAATAACATACAAAATCGGTGGAACAAAATTTTGTTTATCTGAGTGCATCTTTATAGAAAGCAGCTCCTGGTGGCTTTCAGCAAAGCGGCTGCTCAGGACCTGGAGAAAAGTGTTTTCAGCCACGTGCAGGGAAGACAAAACCAATCCCATGGTTCCCCAGAACCAAGGAGACATCCCTGACAGCCGCACAGGCGCGGTCCCAGAGACCCTTCCCTGCAGTCAAGCTGCCCAAGCCCTTGACGGTGACAGTCGGGGTGCTGTCAGGGAGAGGGCAGCCACTTGACCACATTGAGGCAGCGAGGTTCCCTGCACCACTCAGGGCGTGGGACATTTCCAAACTGCCTTCCTCGCGGGCTCAGGCTTTTATCCCCCTGGACAACGGTGCCATGAACACCAGTCACCGGGCTCTTCTGGCAGTGATAAGATGACCCCCTTTAATTTGGTCAAGTCCCCAGGGAGTTTGAGTCCTGTGACCTCGCGATGTGCCTCAGTCTGAGAGCCACTTCTCAGTCCCACATATGGTATCTTTGTCCTTTGATTCGTCAGGGAAGTGTGTCGTTCTGAGTGAGTGCCCCAGCCCTATGGCAAACGGGATATCTCAGTCAGTTGGAGGTACCAGGTGTATGAATGGCTAATTCAAGGTGGCCCAGTCCTATTCAGTGTGCTTGATAAGGGACTCAGACTCCATCAGTGTGGCCAGGATGGCCTAGCAAGCAGCCTGAAAATCTCCTAAAGAAAAAGAACAGATGCTAGCATACAACTGGGAAGTGTGATAATATGAACTTCTGATCAAATATATTCCAGAAAGTGGATTTTTTAAAGACTCCTACAGCATTTAGAGGACCGTATATTCAGAACAGTGCCATCTATTTGAAGCCTGTGTTTCAAAGTATATTTATAAATGCCCACACCTCTCCTTTCTACCCAGCCTCCCTGCAACAGATGATGGCGTCAGCGGTGGAGAGCGGCTTTTGGTCATGGGCAGGTGGAGAATTGAAACACCAGCCAAACCGACTCAGGGCGGGTGACATAGTTGGGAGCGCTAAAGATCTCTGAGGCGCCGTGAACCGTGCTCTTGGGGTACGTTCGCGGACCCAGTGGTCAGGGCCGTGCACTGTGGGGAGGTCTGGTTTGAAAGGTCGGCATCGGCAGATGGAGTGAGGGTTGAGGAGATGGGGTGGGAGCCTGGCAGGAGCGAGCTGTTCCTTTGGTATCTTCGCTGTGCTGGCTGGAGTTTGCTGCATTCAGAGCAATGAAGGGGAAAGAGAACATCACAGTAGCCTAAGCCTCTGTGTCCTGAGATAAAATTGGCCATCTGGGTATGCGCAGTGATTGCTTATTGGGATTCTGTGGAAATGTGTCTCCGGGCCATGTTTCTTTGGAATGAGGGAGCACAGCTGTGACCATTTCACACAAGCATGCAAGTTATTGTAAAATTCCTAATACTGCTACTTGCAAAAACTGCTTCCAAATAAATAAGACATTTTCTAACCAGAAATAGTGAGTGATAACCAGATGTTGGCTATGCAGCATTTCAAGGAGAGGTTTTGAGCTGGGTCTTTTATTCCATGTCTGAGGGTTTTGCTTCTCATGATGAGTGGAAGGGTTTGGAATGGAGACAGAGGCGATATCCTCTTTTAAGAAAACCACAGGGGAAGGACATTGCCCATGACCATCAGGCTCAGCACCGAGCTGTCCCAAGGACTGGCAGGCTAGGTATCATTTTTGGTACTGCCGTCTGAAACTCAGACGGGTATTTCTCTCCATTGTTGCCAGTAAGAGTTTGCTAGGCGGGGATTTTCCAGTAGGATGTGTGCACCAAGAACAGGGAAAGAGGTCAGATGGGAAAACTCACAGATTGGAAATATTGACTCTGACACAGTGATGTGGGGCCCAGAGCAAAGCGCTTGACCTGTGTTTAGTTTTCTTGTCTGTACAACGAGGCGGTCTGGGGGTGCCGGGGCGGGGAGGGCGCAGTCGTTTGAGTGTCCGACTCTTGGTTTCGGCTCAGGTTGTGATCTCAGGGTCATGGAATCGGGCTCTGTACTCGGCACAGAGTCTGCTTGTCCCTTTCCCTCCCCCACTCCCCCTCCCCTCACTCACTCTCTCGCTCTCTTTCTTTTTTTCTCTCTCTCAAATAAATAAATAAAATCTTTTTTTTTTTTTTTTTTTAATGAAGCTGTCTGACCTTCCTAACTACCATACCAAGTTGGGAAACTATTTAAAAAATAGAAACTAGGTGTTAATTTACTAGAGGCCAACAAGCCTGCTGAATAAATGCGTAGTGGGACTTGTTCAGTACTCATGAGGTTAAGAACTCAATTCCACCTTTGTGTTTCCTCCAGCACTGCATGGGAAGCGCTTGGTTTGGTCAGGCAGCTCTGGGCCCATGGTGGGTGGGTTTGGATGGGGTCTGGCAGTTGGGATTTCAAAATGGCCCTCTGACAGCACCATCACCATCCCCTGTGGCCTTGGCCCAGTGGTGTTTCAGTGTGCCCAGCTCCCTGTGAGTCTTGGCTTGTGTGAAATGAGCTTGGGAAAGCAGTGTGGGGCTCGGAAATAACGAGCATGGTCGCGGCTCCAGTGTGCAAGCCCCAGTGGAATGCGTGCAGACACACTCACACACGCGTGTGCCAGAGACAGCGTGGTAGGACTTTCCACTTGGAGTCAGGAGCCCTGCACTGGGATTCAGATTGCACCCTCCCATTCTGGGCCCTGGGTCAGGCCACATCTCCCATCTTAGCTCAGTTTCCCCTTGTGCGAAATGGAAGGTTTGCCACGAAACCCACTGCTTGGGGTCAGAAGACCCCGAAGTCCGTAGTTTAATTGCCTCTGTTTTCCGTCTTCGCTGTGTGAGAGGAAAGTCCTCTGTGTTCCCTGCTGGAACCCCAGGCTCAGGTTGCTGGCGTCCTAGGATCTCCCGGGCCCTCTCATTGAGCAGGTCTGGGAGGGCATCTGCGGGGCACAGACGGCGAGGCTCATCCGCATCCAGAGCGCCGCGGGTCACTGGCGCTCACTGGACGGCCCTGGCCACCCTCCCTCCGTCTGCAGGATCTGTTTCATTGGCTTAATCCATCTGTGTTTCTTGTCTTTTTAAAGACCTAAGATCACACGATAGGGTTGTTCTGTGCCACGTTCGCTTTGTACTGATTCTTTTGGTTCCTTTCTTTGTTAATGCACAAGACTGCTGTCCCTGCAGTGGCAGCCACTCTGGAGTCTGAGGACGACAGATCTCAGGCAGCGCTGTCGGACTTTATTACCACCTTCTAATGAACTCGTTCCCATCCTGCGTGAAGCAGAGCGTTAAGTCAGAGACGGTTTGGGAGCCGTCATTGTCTGCCTCTGAGGGCGTAGACTGCCTGCTTTCTGACCCTGTTACCTAACAGTTCAGGGGGCTCTGCGTTATGTCCATTCTCCTTTCGCCGTACAGAGGTTCACATAAACTCCCTGGCCAGACCTCCTTTCTGTTCTAGAAAGGCCCACTTATCGGTTTGTTCCTGCGGTAGCTTAAAAATAGGATTCAGCTTTATCAGGAAAAGAATTTAAATAATGTATCAAGGAACAAATATAACAGTAAAAATATTTTTAAATGCCAAAATGTTTTCATAAAGATGCAGGATTACGTTACTCAATTATTTTTAAAGGGTTTTTAAAAAGCTGTGTTTCGGCTGCCATGGCTCATGTTTGTCGGCATCCGAATGAGCCCGTGGCTATGACTTCAGTCTGTTCGGTGGAAATGGCTCTGATGTCATAAACCGACTCAGCTTTGCTGACAGGAAAATCTACAGAAAAAAAGCTGTTTGAACCCATATGTTTGTTGCTCTCGATGGCAGGACGGTCCATTGAGCATATGCAGAAACAGCTTCTGGAAGGGAAGAAATTGGGAAGTTGTCCTAGAGGAAGGGACTGAGTCCGAGGAGGCAGAGTCTTTGCAGAAGAGAAGTGCTGGCTGCAGGAGGCCCAGAGGAGGCTGTTCCCCCCCGTCCTGTCAGTGTCACCGCTCAGAATCAAGGTGTCCAGGGGGTGCCTGGGTGGCACAGCGGTTGAGCGTCTGCCTTCGGCTCGGGACGTGATCCCGGAGTTCTGGGATCGAGCCCCGTGTCGGGCTCTTCCTCTGTGAGCCTGCTTCTTCCTCTCCCACTCCCCCTGCTTGTGTTCCCTCTCTCGCTGGCTGTCTCTCTCTCTGTCGAATAAATAAATAAAATCTTTAAAAAAAAAAAAAAAAAGAATCAAGGTGTCCAAATGAGAGACTGCTGTTTGTGCAGGGGGGGCATGGGGCGGGGGGGGGGCGCATCCTTGGGAACTCTGCTAGGTTTGCCCTTTGATCCTCTGTGACCTCGGACAACACAGGTTCCAACTTTGATCTCACCATGAATCTGCGAAGACAGTCTCAAGAGCCACCCTGGGCTCACCAGCTATAAAACAGGCAAACTGTACATTGCCTCTTAATGCAATTGCCTCTTTGGGGGGAATTTTCAGTTAGTAATTGAGAATGCATATGACAGAATTTTCTCACATTATCCTTATGGCCAGGTAAAATATAAGCATGAAAATAATTTAGAACGGAACGTTCCTGGCTGAGTGAACAACTGATTCTACTCAAAGAGGGTTGATGAATGCATCATCTCCACCCTGGTGAGAAGCTTCTCATCATGGGAGAAAGGCTGTCACTTGGCATGCTCAGAATTTCTATGAATGGTGTGAGTGAAGATGTGTCTGTCGTATTCTCGGGTGACCCAAGGCCACAGGACAAAACCATGATTCTAAAAGATCCCAGTGAACTAGAATGGAAATATGGAACGTGCTAGCTCAGAGAAGGGGAGACGGGGGGAAATGGTGGTCTTTCACTAACTGGGCTTAATATCAGCGACAGTTTAGAATATTTGTGGGTCGGGTGTAGGTAAGGTAACGATGATTCACATACTCACAAGGCAGTTTAAATTGGGTGCCTGTAAGGAGCGAGCCAGGTCCTGTTCCAGGTGGGGGCGTGCGGCAGGGAGTAACAGACAAAACCCTGCCCTCTAGGATCAAGGTTGAGACGTGCGGCAGGGAGTAACAGACAAAACCCTGCCCTCTAGGATCAAGGTTGAGACGTGCGGCAGAGAGTAACAGACAAAACCCTGCCCTCTAGGATCAAGGTTGAGACGTGCGGCAGAGAGTAACAGACAAAACCCTGCCCTCTAGGATCAAGGTTGAGACGTGCGGCAGAGAGTAACAGACAAAACCCTGCCCTCTAGGATCAAGGTTGAGACGTGCGGCAGAGAGTAACAGACAAAACCCTGCCCTCTTGGATCAAGGTTGAGAGAGACAGATAATACACAAGAAACACAATACGTAAATTACATAATATGTTAGAAGGTGATAATGCTATAGCAGGAAGATAGGTCAAGGTAAGGGGGAAGGACTGCAATTTTAAGTAGGATGCTCAGGCCTTGTTGAGAAAGTGCATTGGAACAAAGACGAGAGAAGAGTTATCCTTGCGGATATCAGGGAAGAGCCCTGTGGATGGTGGGAGCAGCCGGTTCAAAGGGACATAGTGGGTCCAGTGTGTTCAAGGAATAGCAAAGAGGCCGGTGTGTCTGGAACAGTGGCGGAAGGAATAAGTAGGAGCTCAGGTCAGAGAGGCACGTCTTCCCCTCCCTGTGGAGAAGCCGCAACTGGTCTTAATTTGTGACAGTTGGAGAGAACAGAACTGACAGCACGAAGACGATTTTGGCTTGGTGTAAGGAACAGTGAACAAGGCGGGCTGCTGGGGACTGAAGGACACAGCACTTTTATCCACCATCTCATCCTGAACACAGAGCAGCAAGGACCTACATCTTCCAGGGGGTTGGGGAGATGGGGGGGGGTGTTATATAATTAAGATAAAAATAAGTTTTCCAGGCTGTTCAGAGAGTCAGTGTGGGAGTGGATTCCAGGCCAGCAGGTGGTGCTCCCATCCGGGCTGGGTGGAGTTCCTTTGATGACCTCTGGGCAGAGGGTGGCTCTCCCACTCCAGGCTCTGCCTGTGAGTAATGGTGTCATTTGGTGATGTTGGCTCTTCCTGAGGAGGAAACTTTTGACACTTACAGGCACAAGAAGTCTACTGATATTTAAATACGCATATAAGGGGCGCCTGGGTAGTGCAGTCGTTAAGCGTCTGCCTTCGGCTCAGGGCGTGATCCCGGCGATACGAGATCGAGTCCCACATCAGGCTCCTCCACTGGGAGCCTGCTTCTTCCTCTCCCACTTCCCTGCTGTGTTCCCTCTCTCGCTGGCTGTCTCTCTGTCACATAAATAAATAAATAAGCATATAAGACCTTTTTGAGATTTTTAATCATTTTTAAAGATTTTTATTTATTTGAGAGAGTGCTCGAGCATGAGTGGGGGAGAGGCAGAGGGAGAAGCAGATTCCCCACTGAGCAGGGAACCCGACTCGGGGCTCCATCCCAGGACCCCGAGATCATGACCTGAGTCAAAGGGAGACACTTAACCCACTGAGCCCCCCCAGGCGCAACGAGATTTTAATCGTTTTTAAGGAGACTCTAGTTTTGAAGGCTGAGGTGTGGGGAAATTTTTGTCCGTTTTTTGTGGTTCAAGTAATATGTTTAAGTAGTTTAGAAAGTTGGTTACTAGACTTACTACAAAAACAAGCCGTCTCCCCTCCCCACCCGTCTTTCCAGGCCTGGCTCCTGCCCCCCAACCTGGAGGCGGCACTCTGGTCTCTGAGCTCTTGCTTCGGACACTTCTCTGTATTCCTGAGCTGCGTGTTTACACTGTTCTCTGGTTTTTTCAGTTTTAGCAGCTACGTATTGACCCCCCACCGGTAAAGATAAGGGTGCCGTTCCCCAGCACGCACATGTTTGTCAGGCCACCCAGTGTGGTTATAATCCCCTTTCAGGTTAAGTGAATGTTCACTGGATAAATGCTCGGCTGAGCCAGATGGCGGACCATGACCACGTGACCAATCTATCTTCCTTCCTCCCTTCCCCTTCCCCCTTCCCTTCCCTTCTCTTCCCCTCCCCTACCCTACCCTGATTAATTGATTGATTGGTTGATTTTAGAAAGGGGGGGCAGAGGGAGAGAGAGAATCCCCACTAAGCAGGGAGCCCCCAACAAGAGGCTTTATCTTGCGCCCCTGAGATCATGACCTGAGCCGAAATCAAGAGTCAGTCGCTTAACCAACTGAGCGTCCAGGTGCCCCGACCTGATCTTTCTTAAAACCGCTTTTTCCTCCACTGTGTTAGTAACTGTCCTTTGGTTTCTTTGATGAGCTTTCTACAAATCTGACACTGATTCATTTCTGGACTGTCAGGACTGAACGTTCCCCCTCAGTGCCATCGGGCTTGTTAGGTATTCTGTCACTCTCACCCATCCTGGTGGCATCCCCTGGAGCCCCCGTCGTCCTCCCCGCCCCCACTCCAGTCTAGCCCCCACTTTCTGGACTGCTGTACAGCTGGGGCCCCAGAACTTTCCTCCCCATCTTCCCAGGAATGCCTTTCTGTTCACTCAGGCGACACCTGGTTCCCAAGGAGCAGCCACAGGAGGCACTGTCAGGCCCTGAGACACCTGCAGCGGCACCGCCCTGCCCTCGTGGGCTCCCTTTATCCCTTTCTGTGGAGAAAACCCATCTTCCAATAGCTTCGTTAAAGAAGATCCCTGGAAGGCAAATCTCTTTGTCCCTTTTTCCCCCCATTTTATTGTCTCTTAAAAGAAAAAATAATAACATAAGTACTTACATGTATACATATATTCAAAGAATTAGTAACGTCTGAGCCGCAACAGTAATCACAGACACGGGGGAGCTACAGCCTGACCCCGGGACAAGAATGGTGCCCACACCTTGCATCTGCCTTCGTGGCCTCCTCCTGCCCCATCTCCCTGCCAGAGGGAAACGCCGTCCAAAGGGAGTCATCCTTCTATTGGCTTTTAAATTTTGTCACAAACTGGATGTATGCTTAAGTAATCCACTGTTTGGTTTGTATTGTTTTTGAGCTTTATAAAAATGGTACATGCTATAGGTGGTCCTCTGGGACTTGTTTTCTGCCCACGCCTCCTACTGTTCGGACGTCTGTGTGTTTCACAAAGTCGTGACACAGTCACTTCCGTTGCTGTACACCACGATTTATCCATTCTCCTGCGAGTGGGTGTGTAGTTTCCGGGTTTCCGTGGTTATGGACGTTGCTGCTGTGAACGTCCTTGTGCTTGTCTCCTGGTGCGCACGTGTGTGTGAGAGTGTCCACAAGCACCTTGATCTAAAATTGATGGGTCGTGGGATATGCAAATATTCAGCTGTAAGAGATGTTGCCACATTGCTTTCCAGAGGTGAAATGCGGACTTCGCGTAGCTCAGCCTGTCTTGATTGTATCTTTAGACTTAACTAAGTGAAAAGCATGTATCTGCGTACTTTTTACAGTATGTGTATAGATAGATATGCACATGCTAGGAAGTGTGTCTAACTTAGTGTTTAGTTAGAGCTTTATATTTAATGTTAGAAATGGCTGCTTTTTTATCTGTTTTAGACCTAAAAAACAACAGTTTTATATAATCCAACCTACTAATTCTACGGGATATGAAGTTCCAGTTTGGAAGTCATTTTTCCTCTGAACTTGGAAGACCCCATTCCTGTGTCTTCTAGCTTCTGGGACTGGTATTGAGAAGACCCATTCCAGTTCCTGATTCTCGTGTGTGATGTACTTTTCCCCCTTTGGAAACCTGCAGGGTCTTCCTGTCTGGGCTGAGCAGCTGAGTGTGGGAGGCCCGGGTGAGCTGCTCAGTGGAGTCAGGTGCGCGCAGTGACCCCCCACCCGCCCCCCACCCCACCCCGGCAGGCCGGGTGCCGCAGCCCTGGGGCATTTTCTCACATTCTCTCTTCCTAGCTCTCCTCTCCTGTCCACATTCCTTCCGTTTCACATATTGGACCCTCTGGACTCACCGTCTCACTTGCTAATTTTTTCCTCTCCATTTTGCATATTTTTGGTTTAGTTCTACTTGTTTGAGAGTTTCTTTTTCTAGGTTATTTTCCAGCTTTCCTACCAGTGCGAAAAATCCTGCCGGATTTTTTAATATCCAAGAACTTTCTTCTTCTCAAATCTGTTGATGTTTTTCGAATTCATGGGGAAGTACGAGGTAGGGCTTTGGTTCTTGCGCTGTGTACGTAGATGCCCTGTATTCAAGTCCTGTCTCCGACGCCTCCCAGCTGTGTGGCCTTGAGCAAGCCACGTGGCCTCTGTTCTTGGTGTCATCTGTGAAATGGAGACAGTAACAGGACCTGCCTCATTGTTAATGAAAAGATTAAATGTTATAATATATGTCGAAGACTTAGGAGAGTCCCCAACACTTAGTAAGCATTTGTTCATAAATGCTATTTTTAATGAGTAATGCAATATCTTTTCTTTTTCTGAGGATATTACTTAGACATTTCTTGCTGTTTTCTTTGGCATTTGTATCCTCTGCTTCTTTTTGATCTTTACTTGGTTTTAGACTTCTGTGTTGGAGCTTTTTCTCAAGTGTCTGGGAATCTCTGGCTGGCCGCTCTTGAGGCAGGGAGGCTCAGGGCACGTGCCCTGGGCTTGGCAGGGCTTGTCACTGATGGCCCTAACTCTGGGTGTTTGGATGGAGACTCCACCCCCCCCCCACACACAAGGGCTAGTGTTGAAAGGCCTTTTCTACTTAGCAGGCGATATTTCTCTGGAGAGGAAACCCCCAGTCTCTCACCTGGCTGCCGGCCGTCTTATTGTCGAGGAGGTGGAAAGTCAGGAGATGACCATTGTGTGTCTCACTCACCTTTGTTTCTAGTACCTGCCCCCCACCCCCAGCTGGACCTGGCACGCCTTCCTTTGATTTCTTCAAAGAGCAAGCCTCTGTGACTTGTCTCCTTAGTGAGCTGGCGACTCCTGAGGTGCCTGGTCCCTCCGGTTCCTGAGCCAGCAGAAGCCTGGTTTCTTTCTCTGCTCAGTGACCACCTCCATTCCTTTCCAGATTCTAAGGCTTGGTTAGCACCTCTTATCGTGTTGCTGTTGTTATGCCTTGAGTGTCACTTTGGGAGGGAAGAGGATTTCAAGATAACAGTCCTGGGGCGCCTGGGTGGCGCAGTCGTTACGTGTCTGCCTTTGGCTCAGGGCGTGATCCTGGCGTTCTGGGATCGAGTCCCACATCGGGCTCCTCGGCTGGGAGCCTGCTTCTTCCTCTCCCTCTCCCCTGCTGTGTTCCCTCTCTCGCTGGCCGTCTCTCTGTCACATAAATAAATAAAATCTTTAAAAAAAAAAAAAAAGATAACAGTCCTATTGGTTTAACCAAAAACCTAAATTTATTTATAATTGCACTGGAAGACTTTTACTTGTCCATAATCATTGAGATAGAGGACAAAAGAAAGTGGCCACAACTCCGTCAAGTGCAGCTTCTTCAGTTAAAAGACTGGGGCGGAGTTGTGGGGCAGGGGGAGGCTCCTGGGTGTCTCAGTCGGTTAACTGTCTGACTTGATTTTGGCTCAGGTCGTGATCTCAGGGATGTGAGATCAAGTTGCATGTCAGGCTCTCCGTGCTCAGTGCAGAGTCTGCTTGAGATTTTCTCTCTCCCTCTGCCCCTTCTCTCTCTCTCTTTCTCTCTCAAACAAACAAAATCTTTAAAAGACTGTCGAGGTGGAGAGCAGACCTGGGGTCACCAGGGTTTGGGTGGACAGGAGGAGGGAGAGTGGAGGAGGCGGGTGTGGCTGTAAGCGGCAGCACACGGATCCGTGTGGTGGTGCAGATGTTCTGTGTGTTGACTGTGGTGCTGGATGCATGAACCCAAGCAGGCGATCAGATTACGTGCCACAAATGAAAAAATAAATAAAACTGAGGAAATCTGGGGCGCCTGGGTAGCGCAGTTGTTAAAGCGTCTGCCTTCGGCTCAGGGCGTGATCCCGGCGTTCCGGGATCGAGTCCCACATCAGGCTCCTCCGCTGGGAGCCTGCTTCTTCCTCTCCCACTCCCCCTGCTGTGTTCCCTCTCTCGCTGGCTGTCTCTCTGTCGAATAAATAAATAAAATCTTTAAAAAAAAAAAAAAAACTGAGGAAATCTGAGCAAGAAGATTGGATTGCATTGATGTCAGTATCCTGGTTATGATATTGTACTATAGTTTTTGCAAGATGTAGCCATTGGAAGAAATGTGATGCATTGGATCTCTTCTTATTTCTTACAACTGCATATGAATCTACAATCTCGATAAAATTTTCAGTTAAAAAAAAAAGGAGTTCATGGTTGCCAAAACCAGTAGGTTAATTCCACGACAACTTTTGTTTATTAAAAGTGCAGATTCTTGGAGCGCCTGGGTGGCTCAGTCAGTTAAGTGTCTGCCTTCAGGCCCAGGTCATGATCTCGGGGTCGTGGGGCTTCACGTTGGACTCTCTGCTCAGCCGGGAGTGTGCCTCTCCCTCTGCCCCTTCCCCCACTCGTGCTCACATGTGCGAGCACACACGCTGTCTTTCAAATATATAAATAAATTTTTTTTTAAAAGTGCAGATTCTCAGGGCAGCTGAAGAGGAGTCTGTCAGGCTGCTACCTGGGAATGTGTATTTGAACAGGCTCCCGAGGAAATTCAGATGGCAGCTGGATTGGAACCACTGCAGTTCCTAGTTCCTAGTTTCCTGCTGCAGTGGTCTGCAGGTGAGAGTCAAACGCTATCTGTTCGACGGTGCTTATTTTTATGTAATGGTTAAAGAAAAAAGGGTTGACTTATGAATGGTTCGTTGGGGGGTCCAGGAAGATGGTGATCCAGTGGGGTTGTCGTTTAGAGGTTGGAATAGATGCTTAAAAGGGGATCCCTCCAGCTACTTCCTCTAGTGTTTAGCTCCTTAAACCTTTGAATCTTACCAGTTGGTGATTTTTATTGAGGAGCTCAAAACCGGAGACACTAAGTAAATCATATTCATTTGACAAGTTGTGTTACATTGTTATTACTGTTACCTGGTTGGTTGAAGATAGTTTGAAACCGTGGGATGTGTTCCCGGTGGAGTCCAGGTACTTCTAGTCCGGGCGGCAGAAACTGCCCGGGGTGATAGATTGACTCTTCCAGCTTCCAAGCAAGTCACAAAGGTCTGAGTTGGGAATCTGTAGCTGTTGTGTGTCCTGCTGGCCATTTTTCAGTAGTCTCACAGTTGTATGTAGAGGATTCATAACTGTCCTCGTCGTCTTTTTCTACGCTGGTGGCAGAGTTAAGTACGAGGGTCAGCCAACTGTGGCCTGCTGTCTAGTTTCCTTCAGCCCGTGGGCTAAGAATCGTTTTTATTACATCTTAAATGGTTTTTAAGAAATCAAAGAATAATTTGTGGGGCACCTGGGTGGCACAGCAGTTAAGCGTCTGCCTTCGGCTCAGGGCGTGATCCCGGCATCGAGCCCCACATCAGGCTCTTCCACTGTGAGCTTACTTCTTCCTCTCCCACTCCCCCTGCTTGTGTTCCCTCTCTCGCTGGCTCTCTCTCTGTCGAATAAATAAATAAAATCTTCAAAAAAAAAAAAAAGAAATCAAAGAATAATTTGTGGCACATAAAAATGATACGAAACTCAAATTTCAACGTTCTTAAATAAAGTTTTGTTGGAACACAGCAGTGCTCATTCATTTACCTATTACCTGTGGCTCTTTGGTGCTTCCAGTAACAACACAGACTTCAGTAGTTTCAACCGGAGTGGCCCACAGAGCCTAGAATACTATCTGACCCTTGACAGAAAAAGTTTGGTGACCTGCTCTACTAAAAAATAAGGTGAAATGTGCAAGTATTTTCCATTGTAAACTTTTTATTTGAAAAAATGTGTTTTAATGACAGTTTAATAATAAAAGAACACAAGCCTGCGTACATTCAATTAGAAGTTGTTGGGAAAGCTCTGGCTCATTAATTTATCCCGCATTAGATTTATTTTATCTTTTTATCTTTTTCTTTATCTTTTTGATCTTCTGTGAGAATTCAGATCTGACTTTAATTCCCCAGCGTTGGGACTTCTCATATAAAAGTATATTGCCTTGAAAGTTTTTGAAAGTGAGTTGTTAAGTTGCAGCCAAACGCCTGGTTAGCACGTAGAGAAGAAAGCTGTCCGGTTCTGGAGCTGTGACCAGTCCATTTTCAAAAGGTTATTTCCTTGAAATGGAAGAACAGCAGAAGGCAGGCATCCAAACCACTCCCTAAAATATTAAAAGCCATGTCCTTGTGAACTCACAGTGACGTGATCACTCATCTCTGGGACAGTCCGTTTCACCAGCTGGCACTGGGCCTACCATTCTGTGCGGCGGCTCCCGTGACCTTTCAGGCTTAGTCCTTTTCCATCGACCTGGGTCAGCACCAAAGGCTCTCGAGTCTCAGAAGTCACTGGCTCGCTGGAGTACTTGCTTATTTTGGCCTTGTTTAAAGATACAACAAAATGGTTGAAAAGTGGTGACGTGAGCAATATTTTTTAACTTCTAAAGGCTGTTCTCCCCACTGGTGAGTCCGTTGATCGTCAGGGGGGAGTTAATACAAATACCTATCATTTTAAAAGTTTTCTTTGGGAAAGGAAATAAAACCACATTTAACATCATTCTGGAAGTTTTATGCCAACGCAATTAGACAAATAATAAAAAAAGATGTAAATATTGAAAGGGCTATAATTTTCGGTGTAGGATATGATTGCCTGTCCTTAGAGAAGCAGCCGAAAACTCTGAGGACTAACAAGCTGAACGTGGCAGCCAGTTATGAAACCCACATACCTAAAACAGCGGTTTCTGCCGGTCCTGCATCAGCACCTTGCGGATTACAGCATAGCCTCTCCTGCCTGCTCTGCCCGCCTCCCTCCTTCCCCCAACACGGCAGCCAGAGTGAGCCTGCAAAATCTCAGGTCGGACCAGGTCGTCCTGCTTGAAGAGCTCGAAGGCAGGCATCTTTCATTGTCAGCAGCATCCTCACGGTGGCCTGAAGATGGGGTGACCATTGTGCATCTTCCAGACCAGGACATTTGGGGGAATGTGGTGGTAAGGGAAATGTGGAGGAGGGAAAAGGGATGCTTAAAATAATTAAAATTTTGTGGTTTTTTGAAATGTTTATCGACCGGGGCGTCTGGGTGGCTCAGTCAGTTAAGTATCTGCCTTTGGTTCAGGTCACGATCCGAAGGTCCTGGGATCGAGCCCCACGTCGAGCTCTCTGCTCGGCGAGGAGCCTGCTTCTCCCTCTCCCTCTGCCTGCTTGTGCGAGCACGCTGTCTCTCTCTCTCAAATAAATAAATAAAATATTTTTTAAAAAGCAAATAAATAGAGGCACCTGGGTGGCTCAGTCAGTTAAGCATCTGCCTTCGGCTCAGGTCATGATCCCTGGATCCTGGGATTGAGCCCCACATCAGACTCCCCACTCAGCAAGGAATCTGCTTCTCCCCCTGCTTATGGGCTCACTCTCTCTTTCTCTCAGTCTGAAGTAAATAAAAATTTTTTTAAAATAATTAATTAATTAATTAAAAATGTTTATTGACCACTGGTTTTCTTACATTGGAGAACCTATAAAATGGTTTATTCAAAAACTATTTCAAAAATATTTCCTTTAGGGGCGCCTGGGTGGCTCAGTCGTTAGGCGTCTGCCTTCGGCTCAGGGCGTGATCCCGGCATTCTGGGATCAAGCCCCACATCAGGCTCCTCCGCTGGGAGCCTGCTCCTTCCTCTCCCACTCCCCCTGCTTGTGTTCCCTCTCTCGCTGGCTGTCTCTCTCTGTCAAATAAATAAATAAAATCTTTTAAAAAAAATATTTCCTTTAAAACGTGTACCTATGCATATTAAAGCAAATTTTAAAAATTATATTGATTATGTGAACATTAAAAGTAGCAGAATCAGGGGTGCCGGGCTGGCTCAGTCGGTAGAGCATGCAACTCTTGATCTCGGGGTTGTGAGTTCAAGCCCCACGTTGGGCATAGAGCCTACAGAAAGAAAAGAGAGAAAGAGAAAGGAAGGAAGGAAGGAAGGAAGGAAGGAAGGAAGGAAGGAAAAAGGGGGGAAAGGAAGGAGGGGGAAGGAAGGAGAATTATTTTTGGCATACATTCAGATACTTTTAACCAGTTTATCAGCTATATTTGTCTCTGATATTCTGTGTTCTGGTTATGCACAACCAACCACACCAAAACTTAGTGGCACGAATAATTTGATTTTCTCTCGTGGTCCTCTGGGTTGACCAGACTCAGCTGGATGGTTCTGCTGGGGGTCTCCTTATGCAGGTGTATTCCAATGGTAGCTGGGTCGTGTTGAATATGGCATCTGCACTCTGTGCCTCCCATGTGGCTTTCCCCACCCCACCCCCGGCTGGCTTGGCCTTCCTCGGAACATAGTGGTCGCAGGGGATATGGATTGTTCTGTTAGCTGGCTTCCCCAGAAAGCACCTCCAGAAGCCTAGAAGAAAGCTGTAAGGAGGGGCCCCTGGGTGGCGCAGTCCTTAAAGCGTCTGCCTTCGGCTCAGGGCGTGATCCCGGCATACCGGGATCGAGTCCCACGTCGGGCTCCTTCGCTATGAGCCTGCTTCTTCCTCTCCCACTCCCCCTGCTGTGTTCCCTCTCTTGCTGGCTGTCTCTCTGTCACATAAATAAATAAAATCTTTAAAAAAAAAAAAAAAGAAAGAAAGAAAGAAAGCTGTAAGGTTTCCTGTGACCCAGCTCTGAAGACTGCACGGGTCACACCCACTGCAATCTGTTGGACAGGAGCAAGTCACCGGTCCTGCGCAGAGTCAAGGAGAGGGCTCTCTGCAAGGGTCAGAAGCCAGCAGGCAGGGCTCACGGCAGGGGGGCCTTCTCTGGATCCTCGCCCCACACTGTGGCACTGCTGTTTTCCCAGACCATGTACCTTCACTGTGGTTGTTTTTCTTCTGTAACATGGCCTACCATCTTTCTTTTTTTTTTTTTTTTAAGATTTTATTTATTTATTTGAGAGAGAGAGCACAAGTGAGGCAAGGGGCAGAGGGAAAGTCAGGCTCTCCCCCGAGCAGGGAGCCTGATGCAGGACTCGATCCCGGGACTCTGGGACCATGACCCAAGCCAAAGGCAGGCGCTCAACCAACAAGCCACCTAGGCACCCCCATTGTCTACCATCCTAATACATTTGTATTCAGTAAGTTTGAAATTTTTAACATATTTGATTCTTTTCTGTATACTATAGTATTCTTAATTGAGAAAATACTCTCAATTCTAAATTTCATCTTTGTGGAACATACACTTTGGCCCAAGTATTTTCATAGGGTATTGTCTTTTTGCCTCCATTCAGAATATTTTTGACACATTTTTTTTATAAATTGTCTGTATTTATGATCTTTTGAATGCTTCATCAGATTTACATCCCAGCCACAAAACTGCAGGCAGGCCTTTTCAATTTCATTCCATTCCAAGATAGAATATAAATTTAACTAAAGATCACAGTTCCACAAAAAAAAAACATTTTTTTTTTAAGATTTTATTTATTTGACAGAGATAGAAACAGCCAGCGAGAGAGGGAACACAACCATGGGGAGTGGGAGAAGAAGAAGCAGGCTCCCAGCGGAGGAGCCTGATGCGGGGCTCAATCCCAGAACGCCGGGATCACACCCCGAGCCGAAGGCAGACGCTTAATGACTGAGCCACCCAGGCGCCCCTCCACCAAAAAATTCTTACCAAAAATTGAGATATTCCCAAATACTACTATGGAATTTCAAAGTGAAATAAACTGTTTGAGCTCTTATTTTATTTGTTGTTTGTCCTTCCTCAAGAGCTCAATTTCAGAGTTACACACTTTATATTCAGTGATTGAAATTTCTTAAATATTTTAAAAGCTACAAGGTTTATTGTGCCATTTTTAAAAGGAGTTCTTTAAAGGCTCAGACATTCGTGACACTGACATGATGCAGATTTTTTTCTACTTTGGGGTGCCTGGGTGGCTCAGTCTAAGCATCTAACTCTTGATCTCAGCTCAGGTCTTGATCTCAGGGTCATGAGTTCAAGTCCCACACTGGGCTCTATGCCCAGCATGGAGCCTACTTTTTAAAAAAAGAAAAAGAATCAGCTTCACAAAAAATTATTATTTTTCTGAATACACAAAAATATTTGTACATTTTGACAAGTTAATTTTCCCTAGGTGGAATATCACAGCTTGTTTTGACACAGTTATGCACCTGTGTGCACTGTAACTAATTCTAGAGCTATTTCTGCTCTATAGGTTTCTTACTTTATTTTTTTTTAAGATTTTTTTTTATTTATTTACAGAGAGAGAGACAGCCAGTAAGAGAGAGGGAACACAAGCAGGGGGAGTGGGAGAGGAAGAAGCAGGCTCCCATCAGAAGAGCCTGATGTGGGGCTCGATCTCAGGACTCCGGGATCACGCCCTGAGCCGAAGGCAGATGTTTAACGACTGAGCCACCCAGGCGCCCCAGGTTTCTTACTTTAAAGACCCTTTTACCATAACATGTATCTTTACCAAAATTGGCATTTGAGTATTACCATGGTGGAAACTTTTTGGCTTGAGTTTACAGTAACATTTTCTTCTAGGGTTCCCACCTAATTCCAGCATGGAGGATGGGGGCAGCATGCAACCAGCAAGAAGTCAACTCAGTTCTAGGGGCACTTGGGTGGCTCAGTCGGTTGAGCATCTGACTCTTGATTTCAGCTCAGGCCTTGATCTCAGGGTCAAGAGTTAAAGCCCCACGTTGGGCTCCACACGGGGTGTGGAACCTACTTAAAAAAATAAAAAATTCAATTCAGTTCTGACACCATCTACCTGGAGACAGCATCTGATTCCACAGGTTAAGCGTTCAGTCCTACATAACTGCAGCCATCCCGCCCCGCAGATGCCAGTCACAGGGTTTCTGACTGAAGGCTGTAGATCCCAACACCCTCCTTCTTAGCTTCTTGTAATTCACTGGAGGAGCTTGCAGAACTCAGGGAAAGCATGTTTATGAATCAGCAGCCAGGTGGAAGTATGCAGAGCAGAGTCTGGGGAGCGGGTACAGGACTTGAGTGCCCTCTCCGGACACCCTGCTCTCCCTGCACCACCGCGGTGCCCACCAGCCCTGAAGCTCTCCGAACCCGGTCCTTCTGGATTTTTATGGAGGCTTCATCGCATAGTCAGATTGACTAAGTCATTGGCCATTGGCTGTTTCAACCTCTGGCTCCTCTTCCTTCCCTGGAGGCTGGGGCTAGAACTGGAACTTTCCAGCCATCTAATCACTTGGTTGTTGCTCCTGGCATCCAGGCCCTGGCCCTGGGGTGGAGGAGACTAAAAGCCACCTTCATTAACATAACAGAAGACACATTTATCACCCTTATCACCAGAAATTTCGTGGGTTTTAGGAGCTGTGAGCCAGAAACCCTGTGTATGAAGACCAAATACAAATACGAAATACGGATTTGGTCACCTGAATGACCAAATATATATTTCTTATAAATCACAATATTGCACTTTATAATTCATATCAAGCCATTACTAAGATTACCTGATTTTCTGTTTGAAGCATCAGGTTAGCACGGACATAAAATTGGCATCGTTAGCAGCTGTGAGGTTCTTTTGCTAATAGAACGAACATATAAATAGCTATTGCTTTATCTTTCATGTGTGCAGTACAAACCTTAGAATGATGAAAATGAGTGAAATGAACAGAGAGGAATGACCGTCTGATGCACAGTTACCTGTAAATCCCTGCTGCTACACGTCACTTCAGGCGTGGTCTTTAAAGAAGAGCAGCTCACTTTAAAGACTTGATTTTCATGGGGTCTGCATTAGTGCTATGGAGGAATGATCGGCACTGAAAAACATTTCATACAAGTTACAGATTCATCAGCTTTCTGAGAAAATGGAAATTGAGTGCTTATTTTCGTTGTTTTTTAAACATACACTATGTTTAATTTTATTGCTGCCTGAAGAATTTATCAAAAAAGGAAGTATTACCCAAAAAAACAAACGCCCTACAGATTTACATCACGAGTTGCAGATTTGGCCCACTGCCAGTTTCTATGTGACTTACAAACTAAGAATGCTTTTTATGTTTTTTTAATGGTAAAAATAAAAAATCGAAAGGGGGCGCCTGTGTGGCTCAGTGGGTTAAGCGTTCAACTTCATTTCAGCTCAGGTCTTGATCTCAGGGTCATGAGTTCAAGACCCCCATTGGGCTCCACGCTGGAGCTTTTTTTGTTTGTTTGTTTTAAAGAAGAAGAACAAAAAGAAAAGTAATATTTTGAAACATGAATGTATGAAATTCAGATTTTAGTATGAATAAAGAGTTTTACTGGAACTAGAACATAGCCAGGGTCAGTCCCTTGCTGGGTAGTTAGTCTGCTTTCCCTTCCAACAGCAGAGTTGAATTGCAACAGAGACCATAGGACCCACCACACCCAAAATAGTTACTGTGACCTTCACGGAAAGTATGCCACCTCCTGATGATATCGTTCAGTAGAAGAAAAGCACTGGCAAGAGCGTTGGACTGCTCTCTACTACCTTCTGCAGGACTGGCCTGCCTCTGTTCCCACCCATGTTCATATGCACCTGCAGGTTCCCGTGCACATGGCTGCCCACGGCTTCATGTATGTCACGGGCCAAGGCCCGGGCCACCTGCCTGCTGTTGCAGACGGGCAGCAGCATCTCCTCCTTCTCACACCAGCTGGGCTGGGAGGAGGTGACTGCCCGGCCACCACACCAGCAAGCGTCTGGGGTGGTCTGAGGGTGGAAGGGTGCTCAAATTTCGCCTGGGAAGAGAAGAGAGAAGCAGTGGCCCCCACACACCGCTAGACGGGATGGTGTCAGAGGCTAGAGGGACCGAGCGAAGGCCTACGCACCAACCCCAGTCTGGCTTGTTAGTTTAAGGCAACTATTGACGATGATGGTGGTACTTGGTTTAAAAATGAAAATCTGGGGTAATTGCTAAACCCGCCGAAACAGCAGGGTTCAACTCGAAATCTCCTGGATAACCCCCTGCCCCGCACCCCCCCGCCATAACGTCAGCGCACAACCACCCACAGCCTCCTCGTCAGCCTTGTGCGCCCTCTGCTCCGGCCCCGGCGCCCTACTCCCTGGTTTCCCACTCACGTCTTTGTTCGCGTGTCCCCTTCTCAGGGAGAAAAACACATGCTCCCATGCTGCTTTTGGAGCGATAGAAATGTTCGGTGTCGTGATTGTGGAGGTTGGTTTCCCGAGTCCACGTGTCTGTCAGGACTCACCGAAATGTGCACGTTAGGTGGGCGCAGTTTGCATTATTATATGTAAATTCAGCCTGAATACGGTTTTTTAAAATGGGCTGCAGGGAACTGAATAAAAATGTGTATGTGGTCATGTTTTTATATGTGGGATTAAGATATATGCTCATTTGAAAAATCTTATGATAAGAAAATAATAAACATTGATTTTCCAAGTATGGAGCATTTTATATCAGTCAGCAAATTTTAGCTTCACATTTCTTGAGAGAATATAGTGTTCGTTTCTCATAGCTTAATCCTCAAATTAATTTTAGAAGGTGAAACAATTTTTCAATCTTCCATTCATTCATAATTGATTTTGTTTGCACTTTTTTTTTTTTTTTTTAGATTTTATTTATTTATTTGACAGAGAGCGAGAGCATAAGCAGGGGAGTGGCAGGCAGAGGGAGAGGGAGAAGCAGACTTCCGCTGAGCAAGGAGCCCAGCACAGGGCTCCGTGCCAGGACCCTGGGATCATGACCTGAGCCAAAGGCAGCCGCTTAACCATCTGAGCCACGCAGGCGCCCGGCACCTGGCACTTCTTTATCTTTGAAGTTATGTTTATGTATAAAGAGTTTTAAGGTAGTTTTGTGACGTGAGAGTGTTTAGAATCAAACATTAAAATGTTTAATTCATGTGGCTCGTGTCTAGGTGGTTTCTGCATTCAGGGGTTAAATCTGGAGGTGATCTATTTAGAGCCATGAAGTCGGTCCTGTCTGGGCTCTAAAAATCAAATTACATGGGCCTTTTTTCTTTTCCTAACGCTTGTCTTGTTTGCCTGCCGACGTGACTGGTGTTGTGACCCCAGCAGTCAGTGACGCTCTGCTGCTGTTTGGTGTGAACTGTGACATTCATGCTCCGTGGGCTTCGTGGGGGAGTCCTGCCCACATCCAGTGAACCGCCGGCTGCCAGAGTGTAGATGGTCTTTCATTCCACAAATACCACCCCTGCTGCTGACTGCTTGTTTTTCTGCCCCAGGGGACCATCAGTGTTGGCATCGATGCCACTGACCTTTTTGATCGCTACGAAGAGGAGTACGAAGATGTGTCCGGAAGTGGCTTTCCGCAGATTGAAATCAACAAGATGCACATATCCCAGTCCATTGAGGTAAAGCCCAGACGCCCCCCCCACCCCGAGTGCGGTGAGCTCGGGTTAACGAGGCGCAGTGCACCGAGCAGCTGTGGTTTTTCTCATCTTTATTTATGAAAGGATGCAATTAGCCACTTAAAAAAAAAAGAGTTCCAGGCCCAACCTTGTTTGTTACTGCTTTGCTGACTTGTTCGCAGCATGAGTGCCAGGCGGCACTTAGCTTCCAAGGTCACAGGGCTCCCCCAGCAGAAGTGCAAGTGGTGTGGGAGAAGCAGAGGTCAAGGTCAGGAGGGTCTAGGGTGAGAAAGCAGACCTCCACTGGTGATTCCAAGAACCAGTCTTAGTTTTAAGGCACACTCTGTCATGTGCAGAAAGCACAATATTCAGCTGACCCCAGGGTCACTAAAATGTCATCTTTCTGCCCACAGTTTGAAGGTAGCACTGGCGGGCAGGTCTGCTGAGGCTTACAGTAGGTCTCTACCTCCTCAACTCCGTTTATTCTCAAGTGCGTCCACCCAGATGAAGTCCTAACTCTGGGAAACTTGCCCATCTGGCGGAGCTTCCAGGGTTGGCTAGTAGGGCCACGGATTCAGTCCCTTCCCCAGTGCTGGTGGCAAACACGGACTAGAGAGTCCCAGACATCCCACAGTGGGAGGGAAGGCACATAATGAAGTCTCTGTGCCATCAGATGCTATCAGTACCCTAAGAACCAGCATTTAGCCCTGTCTTTCCCCTGGTTTTTTGAAATTTGCCCAGCAAAGCTTTTGCAAAACATTACCTTGGTGGCCGCATGCCGTTCAGATGGCAAAGTGGGAAAGAAGTGAACCAGTTGAGGTCATCGTGCATCCCTAGCCCCTGGAGTCGTGGTCACCTGCACCTTTGGCCGTGCACTGGAAGTGTATTCATTAGGCTGCTATCCTTGTGCTCCCTAGTGCTTTGACTCATTCCTTACCAGCAAATATCATTTCCTAGGCACCCTTGACAACTACAGACACAGCCATCCTCTCCGGAAGCCTCTCAACCCAGAATGGGAATGGAGGGGGTTCCATTAACTTCGCGCTTAGACGAGTCACTTCCGCAAAGGGATGGGGAGAGGTAAGAATGCTGACGGGCAGAGTCACGTTATCCACTGCAAAGCTTCATTTCTGAACATTTACACTCTAAAAGCCAACCCCCAAAAAGACCTAGGTTGGCCACATCATTGTACAACAGGGTACCAGATGTCAAACTCGCATGAGGTGACTGTCCCCAAGAGAAAAACATGTCTCATAGCAGAGACAGAATCCCCCGTCTGCTGGACAGCTCAGAGGTACACTGGAGCAGCTTAGAGAAACGCAACCGCGAGAAACTCCGCATCTTTGTTCCCCTTCAGCCGAAACCTGTAGGCTCCTCCCTTTTCCTGCCCAGCTCGGGAGGCAGGCACATGTCAGTGCTCTGGTCCCCTGATCGGCGGCCATTGAACAGCCAGCTCTGCTGAGCAAATTGAACTGCGTCAAGTTAACATTGAAGAGTTGCCTCGAAAGTCACCCAGACTAGTAAATGAGGCAGCCAGAACTGGCTGGACTTCCAAGGCTGAGTGTAGGACTGCTGATGGTTACTCCAGACCCCCGAGGACCATCGCCAGTCACCTGCGAGAGCCACGGGCGATGAAGCAGAGCAGAACGAGAACGTGAAGTCGGCGCTGCGGCGGGGGGGGGGGGGGGGGGGGGGGCTCAGCAGGCGGCTCTGCAGATGGCCGGGCACAGGAAGCCGGTCTCCCCTTCTGACCTGAGCAAGCGAGACCATCGGAGGCCAGCAGTGTTTTCTTTGGAGGGGCTCCTTTCTGAAACATGCCTCCTTGAAAACAGCCTCCTTTGGATCTGTGGGAACAGTCCTCCATTTGGTGCAGGTTAGGATGAGGTCTTAAGAATCTTTAAGGGGCGCCCGGGTGGCTCAGTCGGTTAAGCGTCTGACTCTTGATCTCAGCTCTGGTCTTGATCTCAGGGTCCGTGAGTTCAAGCCTCATGTTGGGCTCCAGAATCTTCCAGCCCCTACTTTCAGAGCCCTGGCAAGGGCCAGTGGCTTTGAATTAAAAGAAGGAATTATAGCCAGAGGTGCTTCCCTGAGACACGGGTTGCTTCTGTGAGAGTAAACACCACTAACACTCTCTTTTTCTCTTTTGAACAGTTAGAATTTGGAGCCGGGGATCTGCAGGGACCTTTATTTGGTCTGAAGCTGTTCCGTAATCTCACCCCAAGATGGTAAATATAGAGAAATCCTCTTTGATGGTCTTTGTGGATTTAGCAGACTAGAACTTGTGTATTCTTTTTGTCAAGGTCACCTGGAGTTACCATTTCTGTCCTACAAGGTCACCAGGGGCAGACCCTGCGGCGCTGGCAGAGAGCCGAGGCAGGGTGCATGTGGCGCAGACTCTGGACTGGTGGGTGTGGGGAGGGGTCGTCTGCTGCCTGTCGCTGCCCTGGGCCCGGCTTCTGATCTGTGGTGCACAGTCTCCTCCTTTGTGGGGCTGAGGCTCCTGCCTGCTCACCGGGGGCTGTGAGAGCCAGGAGAGACTGGAGAGAAAGCACCTTCACAGGCAAGCTGGTTAGTGGCCTAAAATATTGATGAACTTGTGGATCCTTTCTTTGTCCCCGAGAATGTGTTTCAAGTTCTGGAAAGGGTCTGTATTGAACCGGGAGGCACTTGAGAGACTCCCTGGTCGTCAGCAAGATGCACAGACACTGGAGAGTTATATTTAACCTCTTGCTGATCTCTCCTCTCTCTCTCAAATCGGTCTCTCTCTAGGACATGCTGGATAAAAAGACTAAGTCTTCTTACTTTAATTAAACAAGAATCTCAGTCCTTATATTTTGATTCTTTTCAGTGCCACTGTCTTGAAATTCTAGGGTGACTTTGGCCTCTCCCCTCCCCGCTTGCCTCCCCTGAACCCACTGTGGCTGAAGCAGAAAATCGCAGCTGGCACCCCATGTGACTTGAGAGAAATGAGGGAACATTTGGGTTGGGGGCCCTGTGGAGAGGAGTAAATTCTTAATTCACGGAGCGCTGCTGGAGGTTTGCAAGAGCAAGACGATCAGAGCCCTCATATTTGTTATTATTTAGTGGCAAAGTGATAGCTCTAGAGCTTAGGAAAGAGAAAAAGAAGCCCGCCTTCGGCAGTCTGGGGAATGTTGGGCTGTTGGCTCACCTTTTAACGCTTTGGGTAAAGTGGTGTGAATTCCTTTGCCTTTGAAATGAAATACCCCTTTTTAACCAGAAGATGGGGCTGACTCCCTTGGAAACAAACTTCAGATGCCTTTCCCGGCAAGCGGTTTACCGTACTAGCTTTCCAAGCTCTCGACCGTGGGTGGACACCAGAATCACAGGCGGTCCTGGAAGAATCTCTGATGCCCGGCGCCCTGCCTGGAAACTCTGACTTAATTGGTCGGGGTGGTCTCTGGGTCAGGGGTCCTCCCACGCGGCTGCACATTAGAATCACCTGGCAAGCTTTTAACCCTCCAAGCCGGTACGGGACGGCAGGGCGCGGGATCAGCGGGGTGATTCCAGTGTGCAGCCTTTGCCCCACCCCGAGGTGATTCTGACCTGTAGTAGGGTTGGACCTGGTGGTTTTCGGTCGAATGGGAGGTGGTGGGCCACGCACATCAGCAGGGAGGGTTACTGGGAACATTGCAGCAAGGCACCCTCTTGTTCCCTCTCAAGGAGAGAGGCTCAGTGTCCTGTCTTCCTGGTGGGGCGCCGGCTCGGGGATTCATGGAAGGCAGAGTGAGCTGGGTCTTAGCCTGACAGAGAGGAAAGGGCCAAGAACAGCTGAGAACCGGGTGTCATCCAGGACCCCTTTCTGTGTGTCCCCCCAGCTTTGTGACGACAAACTGTGCTCTGCAGTTTTCATCCCGTGGAATCCGGCCTGGCCTCACCACTGTCCTAGCCCGGAACCTGGACAAGAACACGGTGGGCTACCTGCAGTGGCGGTGGGGTATCCAGTCGGCCATGAACACGAGCATCGTCCGGGACACCAAAACCAGCCACTTCACTGTGGCCCTGCAGGTGAGGACAGAGCTGCTCCCTCGTGTGCCCGAGGGGCCGGTTTTGTGCACGCACACTCAGGGGCGTTGAGTGTGCACGCACACCAGCGTAGCTGTGTTCCCGTCGTCCTAAAGCAGAGCGCCCCGTTCACGTCTAGCAGAGGCCCACAGGATCAGGGTGCGAGAGAGCCCAGGCTGGTAAGCGACCCCAGAGCAGAGTCGTGCGTTCAGGTGCCGCTGCGGTGGGCAGGGACACGGCACGAGGGACCCCCCCACCTCAAAAGGCAGCTGCCCTCAGCGCCGGCACCTGCCGCTGTGTAAGAATCAGGCTCCCGGCCATAGAATGTTTGTTTTCATGAGAAGTCAGGAAACTGGGTTTTTATGTGAACTCCTCCAGTTTTTAAATATTTTAAATATTGGCCACTAGTAATCTTCAACACAGGCCCCTGCCAGAGAGGCCTGCCCACGATGGGCACTCAGCAGCCAGCGGGACGCAGTGCCCGCCCTCCCACGGCGTCTCGGCCACTAGTGTGCTTTCCCTTCTCCCCGTCTCCCCAGCTTGGAATCCCTCACTCCTTTGCGCTGATCAGCTATCAGCACAAATTCCAGGATGATGACCAGACCCGCGTGAAAGGATCCCTGAAGTAAGTCCTGGCCTGGCTGCTCGGAAGCAGGCCTGCGGCACGTTGTGGAGGGGGTTCCGAAGGCGGAGCTGGTGGGTGTGAGGTGCCCGCTCGTGTCTGTGACGTCTCCCGGGTGCTCCTGTTGAAGGCTGTGGAGTTGACCGCTCCGCCGTCCCCGCCCTGAGGGACTCGAGGCTGACGGAAGGACCGCACCGCTCGTGTGCTGACTTCGTTCTGCTCGCTGACCAAGGGTGTCCGTCGTGATCCACTCCTGGGGCGGGGGCAGGGGCGACCTCTGTGCTGAGTGACAGTTGCTCGTGGGGACCGGAGGAGACGGAGAGCCCAGGGGCCCCACTTGCTCAGGCCTCACGCTCCCTGCAGGGCGGGCTTCTTCGGGACGGTGGTGGAGTACGGAGCCGAGCGCAAAATCTCCAGGCACAGCGTCTTAGGCGCAGCTGTCAGCGTTGGAGTCCCTCAGGGCGTTTCTCTCAAAGTCAAGTAAGTGGAACTGGATCTTTCTGGCCAAGGAGTGTCTGGCAACCTGTAACTCACCCGGGCTTCACCCCCGTTAAGGATGAAATAGGCCGGGCTTTGTAGCTTTGTTCTTAAAGATCTGGTTGCCTCTGTCTTGGCGTGTAAGCCATTGCCAAGGAGTCCGGAGGCCCAGTGTTCCCTGAGGGTCTGAGTCTGTGCGGTCGGGGAGCTTCTACAAGCCGGGTGCACCTCTCCCTTCCCCCGGGTGCTCCCGGTGCCAGCCCCACACGCCCACTCGTCGACACTGCTGTTCACACACGTGACACGTACAGGGCCGCCATCAGCCTGTACAGCGTCTGTTCATCCCTCCGTCCCAGAGCCTTCTCCCCTGCTCCGGCGGCGTGCCTTCCTGCCTTCCAGCCTCTCCGTGCCGCCTCTCTTACCTCACTGGCTGATCGCTTGTGTGTGGCGTCGCGTGGGACCCGGTCCTTGTCTGTGTGGACTCCCTCCCCCGGTGGCCCCATCCGGCCTGCTGGCTTGAAAAGTACCTTCCTGCACTGACAATGCTCACGTTTATAGCTCCGGCCTGGCCTGCCTGCCAGACCTCCAGCCCCTCTCCCACTTCCTCTTACAAACCACTGCTTGGATCTCCACCGGCGTCTCAAACGTCCCATCGCAGCTCCTGATGCTTCCAAACCCACTCTGCCCAGAGCCTCCCTGTGCCGGTCAGGAGAGCCCCAGCCTTCCAGCTGTTCTGTGCAAAACCTTGGAGCTGGCCTTGGTCACTCTTCTTCCCACACACCAAAGTTAATGCATCTCAAAACCATCCCAGCTGTCCTCAGAAAGCATCTCCTGAACATGACCGTTCCTCACCCCCTCTGCTCCCACTGTCTGGTTCTGAATTACGGCAGTACCCTTCTGACCCTTCTCCTTCACCGCCTCGTGAGCCTGCTCTCCACACGGGCAGAACGTTTGAACATAAGTCAGTGTTTGTCGCTCTCTGCTTAAGCCCTCAGTGACTCCCTCAATCCTGGGCAAAAGCCAGAGTTCTTCAGGACCCTCTGTGATCAGAACCTCACTTCCTGCTGACCCCTCCTCTCCCATCTGCCCCTTCTCACTCCACTCCAGCCACCCTGGCCTCCACGCTGCTCCAGACAACAGCGAGCCCACTCCTATGACCAGACTATGTGCTTGCTTTATCTCAGTCCCCAGATGCCAGCATGGCTGGTTCCTTCGATTCCCTCAGGTGTCTGCTCAGATGTCACCTAATTGCCAAAACCATCCCTCGTCACCCGGTAAGAGCATACCCCTCACTTTGCCCCAAGCAAACTCTTTCCGTTTCCCCTGTTTATCCTCCACGACACCATCTCCCTCTGATCATCCGTCCACTTCCCTGGCCCTCATCAGAAGTTCTTTAACTGTGTTCATTGTATTCCGTACTGTACTCTTGGAGCCTAGAACCCAGCCTGGCACTTGAGAGAGCTCTGCGAGAGACAGAAGGAGGGAGGGAGAGATACAGAGACAGGAAGGAAGCAGATCACACATCACGGTTTGGAGATGAGAGCCAAAACAGGTCACCAGGACCAGAGCTGCATTGGGCCGCTCTCCTCTCAGTGATCTGAGGACCCCTGAGATTTAGTAAAGGACACACAGATAGCCGACAGATTTTCTGCATTCTAACCCCTTTTATTCCCAAATTGGGGCCACTAACGAGACACGGTTTTCTGATTCCATTTCTGTTGTGAAACACTTCTCCCGTGCAGATATTGCAGGACATAATCTGAATTGAATTCTCATCCCAAGAATGCCACTCTCCCTCCTCGGAAAGAAACATGTTCACTTCAACCAAGGTTCCCGTGTCAGCAGGCTGAATTGTCCAGATCGTATTGCTGTATAAACTGAAGTTTTCCGGAAGGCCCCAGAGTTCAGCATAACAGAGGATCTTACTTTGCTAACTTTTCTCTTGTAGTCTGTTTACTTGGTGAATCACAGCAATTTTTGAATGTTAAACCAACCTTACATTCCTGAGAAAAATTCCACTTGATCATAACATATAATACTTTTTATATATTGCTTGATTTCATTTGCTAATATCTTACTTTTGTATCTGTGTTTATAAGGGATGTGGATTGTAACTTTCTTTTTTAATTATGTATTTGTCAGATTTTGGAATGAGTTATGGCAGCCTGATAAAATGAGTTAGGAAGTGGTCCCTTCTTCTTCTGTTTTCTGAAAGGATTTGTATGAGAATAGTTTGTTCTTTTTTGAGAGAGAGTGCACACACAAGCAGGGCAGGAGCAAAGGGAGGGGGAGAGAATCTCCAGCAGATTCCCTGCTGAGCGCAGAGCCCAACATGGGACTCCATCTCATGACCCTGAGATCATGACCTGAGCCAAAATCAAGAGTCAGATGCCCAACGAACTGATCCACCCAGGTGCCCCTGTAGGAGGATTTTTGATAATGGATTCTTTGAAAAAATACAGGGCTTTTCTAGTTTTCTCTTTCATCTTGTGTCAGCTTTGTTACTTTGTGTTTTTCAAGGAATATGTCCATTTCGACTGTTGGATTTGTTAACATGAAGTTGCTCATAATATGCCCTTACTTTTTTAATGTCCATAATTCTCTGTAGATGGTCTCTGTCTTCATTCCTCATGTTGGTCATTTGTGTTCATTCTTCCTTTTTCATAACCAGTCTCGATGGGACACTTAGCCTTTCAGAGAAACAGCTTTGGCTTTGTTATGTTCTTTGTTTGTCTGTTTTCTGTTTCATTGATTTCTGATTTTTTTTTTCTTTCTACATACTTTGATTTCACATTGCTCTTTTCTAGATTTTTAAAGCCCAGCTTGAGGTTATTAATTTGAAACCTTTCTTTTATATTATAAACACTTAAGGCTTTAAACACTGTTTTACCCCATCCCACAGATTTGGATATTTTGTTACATCATTATAATTCAATTCAGACTGCTTTCTAATTTCACTTTTGGAAATGTATTGCTTAATTTCTAAATATTTGGGTTTTTCTCTATATTTGATTAATGATTTCAATTTAATTTCATTTTGGTCAGGGAACATATGCTGTATGATTCCAGTCTTTTATATTGAGACTTTTTTACAGCCCACCATGTAATCGACCCGAGTGATCATGTGCACTTGAAAATGTATTCTGCAGTTGTTGGCTGTAGTGTTCTATAAATACCAACAGGTCAAGGTGGTTGACGACATTCATCAGAAACCAGAAGTTCTGTACTTTACTGATTTGGGCCAGATTTCTGTCAGTTGCTGAGAAAGTAGTGTTAAAATATCCACCTATGAGTGTAGAATTCTCTGTTTCTTCCTTTGTCAATTTTGGCTTCGTAAATTTCATCTCTAGCAGCTTTCCTTGACTTGAAGTCTGCTTTATCTGATACTCGTGTAGCTGCTGTGGCCTTCTTATGCTTACTGTTTCTATGGTTTATCCTTTTCTGTCTGTTTATATTTAATTTGTCTCTGTGTTCATATACACAGGGTGTCTTATAGCCAGCATATATGCATTCATACAGTTTCTTGCTTTTTAATTGGAGTGTTTAGTCCATTAATATTTAATGTAATTATTGGGATGGCTGGATTTAGGCCTGTTATTTATGATTTGTCTTCTGTCTTCTCTTACTGAATATTTTTAGCATTCCATTTTGACTTACCTGTTGACTTTTTAGCTATACCTCTTTGCATTGGGGTTTTTTTTCTTAGTGGTTGCTCTAGAGATTATGTATTATTAACCTTTTATCATCTGATTAGACTTCATATTGTATTACTTCATGTAAAATGAAAGAACCTTGAAAACTTCTAGGACCATTTCCCCTCCCATGTTCTTCATGCTGTACTCGCCATATGCATTATAATTACACACATTATAGTCCCGAGAGTGTTGTAATTCTGGCTGTAAATAGTTTTATATGTATATATTTGTACATATATATGTGTTTTAAAAAATTAAGGGGGGGAGTCATGTTTGCCCACTTTTTCTTTTTTTCACTATTTCCAGTGTTCCTTATTCCTTCCTAAAAATCTAATTTTTCTTCTGATATTTGTTTCTTTGGCCTAAAGAACTTTCTTCAGCTTTTCTTCTAGTGTAGTTCTGTCAGTGATTACCTCTTAGTGTTCTTTACCAAGAAAATGTCTCTATTTTTTCTTTATTCTGCTTTTGTATTTCATCTAGATGTAGACTTTATTTTATTTTATATTATATTAACCTAAAATAGTTCCATTGTGGGCATTCCTACCCCAGAACTAAGCTGTTGTCACTGCCGTAATTTTTAAAGTCAAGCTTTGTTGACGTAAAATTTACATAAATGTAAAATTCATCGGTCTTACTGTACAGTCCTGGGAGTTTGGCAGTCACGTAAGTCATGTAACCACCATCACAGTCAAGATACAGAACATTTCCATTGTCCCTCAAAATTGCCTCCTGGCCTTTGTGCGGCCTCCCTCGCCCTTGGCCACTGGTCTGCTTTCACTCCCTATGGTTTTGCCTTTTTCAAAATGTCATATAATTGGAATCATACAGTGTGAAGCCTTTTGTGCTGCTTTCATGAGCATAACACATTCGAGAGATGTCCCGATGGTCGCCTGCATCAGTAGTGTGTCCCTTTTCCTTGTGACTTGGCATTACATTGTGTTGTTACACCCAGTTTATCTGCTTGTCAGTTTAGGGACATTGCACTTGTTTCCAGTTTTTAGCAGCTACAGATAAAGCCAGTAGACGTTCACATACAGGTTTTGTGTGAACGTAAGTTTTCATTTCTCTTGGGTCAGTACCTAGGAGCAGCCGTGGTGAGCTGGAGGGGGGTGTGCTCCCGGGATAAGAAAGTACTGAGCGGCTTTCCCGGCGGTGGCTTCGTGTTCCCTCCCCACCAGCAGCGTGTGAGAGCCCAGTGGCTCCACACCCTCGCCAGCCCTTGGTTCGGCCTCTTGTTCACTCGGGCTGCTTCAGCAGGCGTGTGAGTGTGTCGCACTGTGGTTTCGATGTGCGGCTCCCTCACGTCCCAGATGGTGAACATCCTTCCGTGTGCTTATTTACCATCCGTATCTTTTTTGTTAGTGAAGTCGTCCTTCACATCTTTTGTCTGTTTTATTATTGGGTTGTTTGGCTTCTTTTGTTTTGAGCGTTCTTTGTCGTTTCTGGAGTTGCTTTTCTTCTGAAGGATATTGTCCCTGAATATAGAATTCAGGGTTAACAGACTTGTGCTTTCAGTGCTCTGAAGATGTTATTCTTTCTACCAGCTTCCCGCCTCCATTCTTTCCGATGACACATAGCAGTGGTCGTTTGAATCATGAGCCCCCTGAGTGTGATGCCTTTTTCTCTCTCTTTCGTTTCTTTCTTTCTTTCTTTTTCTTTTTGTTTTTCTTTCTTTCTTTCTTTCTTTCTTTCCTGCCTTCCTTCCTTCCTAGCTACTTAACTTTTGGGTTTTTTGTTTTTTTGTTTTTTTTTTTTTTTTAACTTTCTTTTCCAGCAGTTTGCGCCTACAACATACCTACATGTGGTTTTTGTTGTATTTATGCAGCTTGGAGTTTGCTGAACTCCTTGCATCTGTAAATTTATGTCCCACGTCAAATTTGGAACTTTTAGGCCATTAATTCTTTTTTTAATTTTTTTTTAAAGATTTTATTTATTTATTCAACAGAGATAGACAGCCAGTGAGAGAGGGAACACAAGCAGGGGGAGTGGGAGAGGAAGAAGCAGGCTCATAGCGGAAGAGCCTGATGTGGGGCTCGATCCCACAACGCCGGGATCACGCCCTGAGCTGAAGACAGGCGCCCTGAGCTGAAGACAGACGCTTAACCGCTGTGCCACCCAGGTGCCCCTAGGCCATTAATTCTTAAAGTCGTAATTCCCGCCCCATTCTCTCCTCTCTGGTGCCCTAATTACTGAACTCGAAACTGGTTCCAACAGTTTCTGAGGCTCTGCTCATTTGCCTTCAATTTTTTTCTCTTTGTTCTTCGTATTGGATAATTTCTGTTCATCTGTCTACAAGTTCAGTGACTGCTCTCATCTCCTGTCTGCTGTTAAGTCCATGCAGTGAATATGTCTTCCGGCATAAAGTGGCATTCTGAAATCTTTCCCTGCTCCTTCCAGTGTCTGGGTCATCCGGGGTTGGTCTCGGTTTATGATCTTTTTCTCTTGCTGTATATCTAGGTATCTAGAGTCGTTTGTATTGTACCTTGGGTATTGTGAATAGTACCGTGTAGAGAGTCTATATTCTGTTACAATTCCCAAAAAGCGTTGATTTTTCCTTTTCAAAGGTAATTAACTTGGCAGAAGTCAGACTGTGAACTGGGACTCACGTGTGGCAACAGCTAGAACAGCACAATTACTTCACCTGTAGCTGAGGCCACTGATAGACCGGGATCCGCTGGGGACTTGCACCACGTTTATACAAAGAACTTGGGGCTCCCAATCTCTGATTTCCCTTGTTGAGGGACCCCTGCTTCCCAGCTGCTGTGGTTGCGTCAGACTCTGAGCTCTGGGTCTTCAATCTCCTAGGACCGCAGATTTCGTTCCAGTGTTACCCATCCACACGGTAGCAGCTAAGACTTGCCCTCGGGCTCAAAGCTGTCAACAAAACAGGAAACCAGTGCCTTTGCCCGCTCTAGACTCTCAGCCCTCCTGTGTACCCACCGGCCTGTAGTCGCTCTCCAGTACCCGAGAGTCTTTGTTCTTTGCGGTCTGAGTTGACAGTGGCTACCTGTGGGGTGACTGGCCCAATGGCAGCTACCCGACCGTTACTAGAAGCAGAACTTCCTTCATCTGCCAACTTTGGAAATCTTCACCCACTTTTTTCGACTAGATAAATTGAGAGTAGAGAGGTCTGTATCTCCAGGACCCCGGGAGGTGCCCACTCCTGTCTTCATTTTTTTTCTTTGAAGATTGTTTGACACAGAAAGAAAGAGAGCACGTGAGTGTGCACAAGTTGGGGGAGGGACAGGGGGAGAGACTCTCAAGCAGACTCCCTGCTGCTCAGTCCCACAACCCGTGAGATCATGACCTCAGTCAGGTGCTTAACTGACTGAGCCACCCAGGCACCCCCCTCGCTCCTGTCTTCTAAGACCACCTTCAGTCTGGGCAGGTGGTAGTCACTGCTTTGTCCGTGAGGTTAGCAGGTAGTGGGACCTTTCTTTTGTCACAGACATCAAATCTAGCAACTAAACTTTGGAACAGGGACCAGAAGGTGTGTAGACTATGAAACCACCTGTAACTGGCCTTCTGTGTATCTGAGAGTTCTCGTCCTGTGGCTGAGACCTCCATTACCCTTCCCTGGAAACCTGACTCATCTTGGGTGTTCTGTGTCGTTTTTGTTTTCAGGTTAAACAGGGCCAGTCAAACTTACTTCTTCCCTATTCACTTGACGGACCAGCTTCTTCCCAGCGCCGTGTTCTATGCCACCGTGGGGCCGCTCGTGGTCTACTTTGCTCTTCACCGTCTGGTCATCAAACCGTACCTCAGGGCTCAAAAAGAGAAGTGAGTTCCTAACATGCCGCGGGGACATCAGTAAATAACTGTGCCTCAGTTTCCTTGTCTTTAGGGTGGATATGATAATAAAAGGACCTACTCAGAGAGTCACTAGGAAAATTAATTCACACGTGTGAAGCCTCGGCATGGCACCCGGCCCGTAGTAAGTGCTCGGTGGGCGCTCATTATGCTCATTAGCGGGCCTGCTACTGGGCTCCCTTCACTCGTCCCTCCTACTTCCAGAAAGGGTTAGAGCTAGTTTGTAAAACTGTGCAGACTATACACCATGACCACAAGAAATAGGCCCCTGGCCTCATTCTAACCATTTCTTTTCCTGGCACTGAGCTCGACAGGAGTGGGTTTGAGATCTTACGCACGGGCGTGCATTAACCGTAGTCGTGGAAGTTACAGAAATGTTCGTTTATTTTGCAGTTTCTTGTAGATCACACACGGGGCACAGCGTTCCATCTGAGAGGTGGTTGAGATTCAGTACTTGCAACAGTCTGATGTAATAAGTCGCTGAGCTCAGAGAATCTCCTCTTTGGGGCCCCTGCAGCGTTTGAGTCCCTGGAGTTCAGGGCCCTGCTTCCCCAGGAGGCTTGAGGCTTAGAAGGAAGAATGTGCGGGGTCAGTCGTCTTTTTTTTTTTTTTTTTAACGATTTTATTTATTTATTTGAGAGAGAGCAAGAGCGAGAGAGAGAGCGAGCACACAAGCAGGGGAGAGGGGCAGAGGGAAACGGAGAAGCAGGCTCCCCACTGAGCAGGGACCCTGATGCGGGACTTGATCCAAGGACCCTGGGATCATGACCTGAGCGGAAGGCAGAGTCTCAACCAACTGAGCCACCCAGGCGCCCCGGGGTCAGTCTTCTGACAGGACAGGGGTGCGCTGCCTGGAATCCCTGTGCTTTGCTACATAAGAAGAAAGCGTATTTTGCACCTAAAGCAGTAAGCATTGGCCCTACCTAAAAGCGTTCTCTGATAATCCAAGAAGGTGGCCTTCCCTGTGGTCCTCCCCTCTCCTCTGACCTCCCCCTGTGCTGAGATTCCTGTCCCATGGGGGCTGCTTCCCACCGCAGTGGGCCCCATGGGTGCTCCGGTGAGGAGGTGGGGGAGAGCCACCGAGGGACAAAAGAAAGGGAAGCTGTAGAGGTCTAAAACGAACAGATTTGCTTGCGATTGTCTTGGAAATATTTTCTAAAGCCCCAGAACCAGGAATGCAGTGAGAGCTCACACTGTTTGCTGGGCGCAGGTCCAACTAGGGGCTCTGTTGCCTCACTCCGCACTAACATGTGGCTTGTGTTTTTCTCGCTTAAGGGAGTTGGAAAAGCAGAGGGAGAGCACAGCCACTGACATTCTGCAGAAGAAACAAGAGGCAGAAGCTGCCGTAAGTGCTCGGAGATGCGCCCCCCCCGGAAGTCCTTTCCCTGCGTGACTCCGACTGTCGCTGCGGCTCAGGCTCCTCGCCCTTTGCCGCCCGCACGGCTCACACCGGGGCTCGGGGATCACGTCACACTCTGCATACGGGCCTTCATCAGTCATCTCAGTCTTTCTAACCCCTATGGGATACAATACCGGGAACTCCAGGCCCAGTCCTAAAGATGAGATACACTTACCCTCAAAGGCAGAACAAGGTTTTTCTAAGAACTGGAGGGTCCTCTCCTCTTTTTCTTCCCTTTAAGTGAACTGTTCTCAGGTGACAGAAGTATCAAGCATAAATGAAGGGGTACCGTTGGGTTCTTGGTGAACAGAGGAGGGGCTAAAATGCACCCAGGCATGTGGCTACAGCTGACCCAAGAGGCAGAGCCCAGGAAGGACCCCAACAGTGGCCCTCCTTGTTCTTTGCAGGTGCGGTTGATGCAGGAATCTGTCCGAAGAATAATTGAGGCAGAAGAGTCCAGAATGGGTGAGAAGGCCTGGCCTTTCTTGGGGCAGGGTGGGCGCTGGGGGTCCTCAGAGGAGCACGGCGCTCCTGCAGTCCAGCTTGCGAGGGCTGCCCAGCCGAGGCCCGCCTCTGCTTAGACTGCGCCCATCCTCAGGGCTCATCATCGTCAACGCCTGGTACGGGAAGTTTGTCAACGACAAGAGCAAGAAGAGCGAGAAGGTGAAGGTGATTGACGTGACTGTGCCCCTGCAGTGCCTGGTGAAAGATTCGAAGCTCATCCTCACAGAGGCCTCCAAGGTACGGCTCCTGCCCGCGGGATTCAGACACTACAGGCCTGTGGGGGGTGGGGGCGGCTGGCCCCTCGGGATGGCCATTTCATCGCGGTGGAACCCCCTCGTGGCGCGGCGCTGGCTGGGTGGCGTGCCACCCAGCACCCAAGTTCGATTCACGCCGGAGCTGTTCACGTCACCCGTTCCCTCAGCAAGGATTTCCTGTGCACCTACTGTGTGCCAGCTAGAGCGGCGAACAAAACACACATCCTGTCTTCGTGGAGCTTACATTCTCCTTATTCCTTGCCTTGTTCTAGAAAGAGTATGAGATCTGTAGCACGTTGGAAGCTCGTGCTGGAGCCAGGGGTGGGGACGGTAAAGGCAAACTAGAATGAAGATGGGCGCAGGCCCAGGACCTAGGTCTGTCAGGAGTCCTGCCGGGGCTGCTGTGAAGACGGGTCTCTGGGAGACTCCGGGAGGTGGGGGCTGTACTGCGAGGGAAGCCTAGGACTGAGAGGCAACTTTCTGGCCTTCTCAGCTCCACAGTGTGCACCTTTCGTGGGCGGCTCCTGAGGGAACGTCGAGGCCCTTCCACGCTGACCCCCAGGTGGCGGCCGACAGCAGTGGTGCTGGGCTTGACCAACGGTCTCCGCTCGCAGGGATTGAGACTGTGTTTGTTACAGGCAGGGCTGCCCGGGTTCTACGACCCGTGCGTAGGTGAGGAGAAGAACCTGAAAGTGCTTTACCAGTTCCGAGGCGTCCTGCACCAGGTGATGGCGCTGGACAACGAGGCGCTTAGGATACCAAAGCAGTGTGAGTATCTGCCCCTTTGCCGTCGCCTGCCCTGTGCACGGACCAGGGGGAGGCCCTCAGCCACTGGTGGGGACCGGGGACATCAGAGTGTGGAGTGACAGCCACCTTCCCGGGTGGAACACCAGTGAGCTCTTTGCTTGAAAACTGCAGTTTGGGTGGCTGGGCCGGAAGCAAACCCAGCTGCTCCTGTGTGTTCCAGAACCATCTGATTCTCCACAGCTTGTACTGTGCTGCTGGTCAGGTGATGGCTGAACCCCTTCTGGGGAAGAAGGGCATGGAAACGGTTGCCTTTTGATACATTCGGTGTGTCTTGTCTTTCACAGCTCACAGGATCGATACAGATGGATAAACTGCTTGAGACACCAGATTTACAAGAGGCTGCAAAAAATCCTTTCCTAGGAGTCTACAAATTCAGAAGCAGGGAAAAAACCCAGACATCAGATGTGTTTATTTTATATTATTCCTGTAGAAGGTGGTACCATATCAATTATGTGGAGGGACACAGACAACCCACTTTCACGGGTGCTGTAGGTAGGACTGAGGCAGCCCCACCTGGACCAGAACCGCAGCACGGCCCGTGGCTGTTTTCCCAACGATCATGTCCCTGGAGGGAAGGGCCCTGGGCCCCGGCCCCCTGGGCTCCTGAGCCCACGTGCTGACTGCAGCCACCCAGTAGCGCTCGGTCTGTCTCGAGGTGTTGATGGAACACCCTGCCCTCACACATAGGACTGTGAACTATTCCTAAAATCCACACTGAGCATGGAAAACAAAATGGAAAGGAAGGAAGTTGTTCTCGTGAGCAGAGGTCTCCAGAACAAGTGAGCATCTGTTCGGTCAGCTTCCCAAAAACCACTTTTTCCTGCTGAAATATTATTCAGTGGATCTGGAGAGGATTGTGTGGGTTTATAAATCTGCTTTTTATCTGAGAACGAATGGTTTTGGAAATTAGTGTCTTTTTTCCCCCCGCCTCCCAGAACTTCTCGAATCATTCCACTGGCACATGGCTTGGGACAGAGTGGTATAACCCCCAGTCCCAGGGCCCAGCCCTGTCACAGGTTACTCCCTCCCAGGAGCCACCTGTGTCCTTGTGGCAAAAGACAGATGCGAGCTAAGCCACGTCCCTCACAGCCCGCCCCCCTGCCTCTGCCCCCCCCCCCCAGCACAGGAACAGAGAGAGGCTTAGAGGAGAGGGGAAGCATGGGGCGGGGACTGAAAGGACCCTGGCTCAGGTACTTGCCAAATCCCCCGGCGCTGGGAGAGCGAGGCCAGCCGGAGCTTCGCTTGCTCTCACGTCCGCGGCCAGCAGGTGGCGCTGCTGCTCTCACACCCCCTCCCGCCCAACTCCCTACACCCAGGGACTCTCCTGTCTGCTCGCAAGACCCTCTTCCTTCACTTGCCTCTTTTGTGGATGCAGAACATTTCAGGAGCCAGGATGCTCCTGAGCAGCCCGGTCTGTTGACTTCAAGTCCCCGACGAGCCAAGAGGCCCTGGCTCGTGGTGGTCCTGACAGCTCCTCCCCCCCTCCCCCCCCAGCTATTGCTAAAATCAGGCTTCGCTCCTGGTGGTGGTTTCGGAGTAATCGCTAATACCCCCTTCCTCCAGTTTTCAAAACAGTTCAGGTTGTCCAATTCTGTAATATTTATCTCCATTTTAAAAAGTTTTTCTCCGAGCTGCTGCTCTGAATGTAAATCGTGCAATAAGCGTGGCGTGAACTCTCTGACTTCGGACGCAGCCATGTGTTCCCTCCACGGCAGGTGGCTCTTTGAGGCACCGATTCTCTTAATTTTGTCTGAAACGGACTGTACAGAGGCACTCTCTTATCACAATAAACCTTTCCTGAAAACTGGGGACGGTGTTTCAGTGCATCTGTAATGTTCATGGTCAGGGCTGAGCAGAAGACATAAGTGCCCTCCTCACACCCTCGTTCCGTCCTCTGGCCTTCACTACTGAAACCACGTTTTTCACCGTGAGGCTGAACTTGAAGCCGTGGTTCAGTTTTCCACATTAGACCTCTGCCTGAGAAACAAAGTCCGGAGCCGGGAGAGGACTTTGGCTAGGATCCCTGTTTTCCCGGAGGTGGGCTACTTTGGTTTGAGTGTTCCCAGATCCAAAAAATCACCTCTCAGGTTTTTCGGATCACTGAGGACACATCTTACCAATGGCTGCATAAAATCGAGCTGAAGCCCGGAGGCTCACAGCCGCTGCAAAACCCACCCCGATTGCTTCTCTCGCTTTACGCCTTTTGTCATAAAAGTGAAAATCCTCTTCAAATTTCTTCAGCTTAGGGAAAGCAGGCGCTAACGTGGGTCTTTTGTAAAAGCAAATGATGTAACGCGCTCTCGAGAAACGGGCACCTGCGCTCGTGTTTAAGTAAAGGAGGAAACCCCGCAGCGTAGGAAGACACTTTATTCCGCCGGCCGCTCACCCAGCCGGAAAGGAGGCCTAGAACCGAGGCCAGTCTCAGCCACTCAGCGCCCGCTGTCCAGACGGTGCAGCGACCACTCCTGCTGCCTTGGCTCCGCCGTCACCCCTCTCGTGTCCTTCCTGGGCCCAGCCGCCTCTCAAGGAAACGCACTCCCCACCGGGGAGCGCCCGCCACCCCGGCTCGGGACGCCGCCTCACGCTGCGGTCTGAAGACCCCCACCCAGCTTGCGTTGAAAGGACAGCCGGCACGGTCACCTCCAGGAGGACCGGGTTCGTCTCGCTCACGGTTCCGTCCCGTCCCCGGCTGACGCGGCCACACTTGCCCTGAGGTGGCCGGTGGTGCGCCCGGCCTGTCGCGGTCACTCCGCATGTCAGCGGCGGGACTGCAGGGTCCACGGCCGGAGCCCCCGAGCCGCTGCCCCAGCTCCCAGAGGCTCGGACGAGAAAGCCTGGCCGACCCGCTCAGCTCTGCTGCTCCGGCCGCGGCCCGGCCTGGAGGCCCGGCTGCCCCGCTCTGTGCGCGCGGAGGCGGCTGGACATCCTCTGTATCACCAGCCTCTGGGCCTTCAAGCGCTTTCGGAGCTTTTCATTTTCCTTCAGAGTCAGGAAGAGTTTTTTTTTTAGGGCATCCAAGTCCAAAAGGGCGTAGCTGTGATCGGACGGCTGTGTGCGGCTGGCCGGCTGACCGGGGGCCTGGGTTCCCGGCACCCTCTGCGGCAAGACCTGAGGACAGAGGCGAGTGAGGGCGAAGCAGAGCCAGGGCCGAGCACAGCTGCCACCGCGCGACAGGGCAGGTGGGGGCCGAGGGAGGCACGGCCCTCGCTTCCCGCTTCAGTGCTCCTGAAATCAGGGCCACGTGCCACGGTGCTCGGGGCTTGGGCACCAGTTTGCTTCATTTTGTTTGAAGCAAATCCCCTTGTGCGGAGACCAACCATCCCCCTGCCGCCTCCGGCCCCGGGCCTTACCTGTTCTGTGGGGCCGCCAGCGTTCGGGGGCAGCGCTTCGAGGGCACTGTCCATCCTTCTCCCCAGGCCGCACTCCACGGACCCCGCCTCAGGGAAGACCTGGGGACAGCAGGGCAGAAGCAGGCAGCCCACCAGGAATCCTTCCCGCTCTCCCAGCGGTGGCCACGGCCAGGGGACCAGCAGAAACGGCCAGCTTGCCCCTCCCGGGCCCGGGATCAGACCCTTAGAAATTGGGCACGAGCCAGACCCCCAACCAACTTGGACGGCTTGGGATTAAACAGTGAGGAGACACGGGAGGCTCTGCTTTCCCTTCTCCAGGCAAACACAGAATCCTAAACCCCGATTTGTGGGGAGAGCAGGACAAAGCCTCGCAGGCCAGTCGGGCAGGCGCCGCACACTCACCTCCTCCCGGTGAGAGTCCGCATTTGCACCCCCGCCGGCCGGGTCTGCCTTCTCCCTCACCAACTGCAAGACACAGAGCACTGTCCACAGGCTCCCCAGGGGTGGAGCAGGTCACCCCGAGAACCCCCGCCAGGAGCCCGGCCTCGTGCACCTCCAATCCCACTGTTGAGCCAAACAGGGCTCTGACCCCAGCCCAGCTCTCGTCACCACCCACTGACTCACTCTCCCCAAAGCTGTCCCCAAACCTTAGGTCAAAGGCCCATGAATAGGCCCTGGGAAGCCAGGGACCTAATACCTATGTGCGCCCTCAGGACATGACATTCTAGGCACGTAGGAGGTGACTCAAATTTGGCTCAAGGAGTGGCAGCCACGTAGGAGAGAACATACGACTTAGGGCCTGCGGCCGGTGCCCAGGCGTCCCCAGAGCTGAGCCCCCGGCCACGGGGCCAGAACCAGGGGCGCCCACCCCTAGCTCCTGGCCCGCCTGGAAGCAGGCTCGCAGACATCCCCCCACGGTGTTACTAATCTCACTCACATCTCACCACGAACGCGTGAGACGCCATCAAGCTCCACTAGCAACGGGCGTGGACAGAGGAGGGGGCTAATCAGAGGGCACGGTCTCTGTGCAGCAGGACGACGAGGTTCCAGACCCCGCCGCACAGGCTCGTGCCCGTAGTTAACCACGTACCGTACACTCGGAAGTTTGTCAAGAGGCTAGATCTCACGTTAAGTGCTCTGACCACAACAAAAATCAAATATATACCAACTAAAAATCAAAGGCCTTCCATGTCGACAATAACAGAACCTTCTCGGTGTGGGGAGTAAAGCCGTGAAACAAGCCCCTGTCCTCAGGGAGCTGACCAAAGACAGCAGCCGTCCCAGAGCGAACCAGCGCGGCCCCGTTCAAGAAGCCGGACAGCCAGCACGAGGGGGGAGGCTAGCCGGGGGGACGACGGACAGCGGTCGGGGGTCCCTCCTCCAGGGGATGTGAACAGGGCCTTGGAGAAGGGGAGGCCGCGAGCCTGCAGAGATGCACGAGGTTCGGATGGGGGGCAGGTGCCCGGACGCAGGGCCTGCTGGGCACAGGCGCTCGTGCTTCCTCACCCCTGTAGCCGCCGTCCCTCTCGCTGCCAGGGCAATCGGCCGGCACAGGTAAGGGCTGGCCTTGCGTTCGCTCCACCACCACTCCGCCTTCCAGCTTCAGAGAGGTGCCGGTGTGACACCCGCACTCTGGGACTCAGTACACCCTCGGGATTTATGAAATTCAAGATAATCCCCCTCATGGCCTCAACGTCCAACTGTCTGTGAGCTCTCTCCTGAGCCAAACCTGCACGTCCCGCCCCGCAGAGCTGCGGCCACTCCAACGTCCTGCTGGGAAATCGAACTCCAGATGCACGGGGCCAAACAGACAACCAGGAAACCCCATCCCCCAGGGACTCAGCAAGCTCGGCCCTCCCCAACCACCATACCCTCAGTGCACTGGGTCTGCGAAGGCCATCCACTCTCACAACCACACCCACCCTTAGCTCAGGCCACCACCTGCCCGTGACACCACAGGCTCCAAAGCCAGGTCCCCCACTCACTTCACCCAACAAACCACAGCCTCTCCCAGCCTGTCGCCATCCAGCCCCTGCAACCCTCCAACCAGCCAGAGCTGACGCTGTCTGACAGCGGCCCGAATCCCTTCCGTCTTGCTGCCCTCCCTCCAGCCCTCCCCCGCATCAGCTTCCCACACCCCAGCCAGAGCTCCCGGGTGGCACCTGATGCGGGCCAGCAGCATAGGCCCTGGCTTCCTGACCGCAGCTCCTGGCCCCAGCTGCCTACTTGGAAGAAAACGACAGAGTCTGAATGCAACACAGCCGCCACCTTCCACTGGGAAGGTCTTCGCTGTGCATCAAACCACGCGACGCCCAGCAAAAATGAAATGTGTGTGGGCGCCTGGGTGGCTCAGTCATTAAGTGTCTGCCTTCAGCTCAGGTCATGATCCCGGGGTCCTGGGATCGAGTCCCGTGCTGGGCTCCTTGCTCAGCGGGTAGCCTGTTTCTCCCCCGCCCTCTGCCGCTCCCCTGGCTTGTGCGCTCTTGCTCTCACTTGCTCTAGCTCTCAAATAAATAAAATCTTTTTAAATAATAAAAATAAAAAATAAAGGGGCTTTAAATTGCAAATTACCTACAGCAAAGGTTGTGGCCAGCAGGGCAGCTGGGCCCTGAACCCCAGGGGCTTGACGGCGCTGCCCATGCCACACTTCTCAGCCTCGGCCTCTGCTGTCCCTGCCAACAGCACGCCCACCCCAACTGCTGGCTGCACCCCTGCAGGCTGGATCGGAAGACATTAGAGGCAGTGCTTGGCTCACCTGCGTGGCGTCCTGGAAGGCGAACACCGTGGGCACGGCATTCAGCTTCAGGTTTTTGCGGTTTCCAAAGGCGCTAAAGCACTCGGGTCGGAAGTGCTCGGAGCAGATGACCGTGTGCTGCTTGGGCTTGAAGTTGCCCCGGCCAATGTTCAGCACCCATTCCTTCAGCAGCTCCGGGCGGCTGAACGGGAACCTGGGAGGCAAAGGATGGAGACGTGAAGGAATTTGCAAGGCTCAAGTCTGCACTGCAGAGTTTTGAGGAATTCTGAAAACACCACATGGCATTTTCCTGGACGGCTTGGAAAATTCAGTGACCTCACTCTATGACCTAAACCACATCCAATTTCTGGAAGCTTCTGTCATGCCTGTTTACAGCATCCTTAGTAGGCAATGTGGGGCCCCAAATGTGGCCAGAAAATCTTCTGAAGGTATACTTTGTAGGGTAAGCCTGTTAGTGCCTTGGGGAGTCTGCGTGTGCAGGCCCTGCCCCTGGCACTGGGAAGGAAGAATGAGTACATCCCACCCTCATGAGCCTACATTCTAGAACAGGAAAACAGACGATAAGCCAAACAGACATAGACTGCGTAGGAATAAAGAGTAGGCAGTGGTCAGGAAGGGCTCCCGAGAGGTGACATTTGAGCAGAGGCCGCAGGAAGCAGGAGAGCGAGCCATGTGGGTATCAGAAGGAAGAGCAAGAGCAAAGGCACTGGGACAGAGGTGCCCAGCACGTTGGGGGCACGGTCAGAGGCAGCTTGGGCTGAGAGGGCCGGAGCAAGAGGAGGGGTGAGGACCTCAGGAGGCGGCCCTCGGGCAGATGGGCAGTACCTGGAAGCTCTGGGCAGGGGGTGAGTGAGGAGGGAAGGCACCTGGTGGCTGGGACCGGGGCGTCCGGGGCAGGGGGGAGGTCATGAGCAGGCCAACCTGGGATGTATTTTGAAAGCTGTGTAATAAGGTTTGCCTGTGAGCCACAAAACAAAGAGAAGGAAGGAGTTTCACGTATTAAGATGGGAGGGGAGACACTGTAGGAGAAGCAGGTCAGGGGGTCAGAACTTTGGTTCTATATGTTAAATTTGAGGAGCCTTTTACATGTCCAAGTGCTGAAGTGGAGTGGCAGGGGACACGTGTCAGGAGATGTCAGCGTGGGGGCCACCCCTGTGTGAAGGGTGGTAAAGCCTGGGTGACGTCGGAGACCAGGGGAGTGAGTGTGGATGGGAGGAGACAAGGCCATGGCCCTCACCCAAAGGGCTCGAAGGCAAGCATTGGAAACGAGGAGGATCCGGCTAAGGAGACCGAGAAGGGACACTGCGGCAGAGGAAGAGGTCAAGGCGGGCCCTAGAAGCCAAGTGGGAGAGTGTCACAAGAGGTCAGTGGTCAGCTGTGCCAAATGCTACAGAGAGGTCGCTTCAGATGAGGATGGACCAGCAGTGAGAGGGGCCACCAGGGACCAGGCAGAGCTCTTTTGTGGGAGCAGCAGGGGCCAGAGTCTGATGGGGGGGAATGAGTTCCAGAGGGAGCCAGAGGCAACTCCACTCCTGGGATGTGCCCAACCGAAACGAACAGAGACACATGCACAGGAAGACTTGTCCCAGCAAAACTGTCCACAGCCACGTGCTTGTAATGCCCAAAATACGGGGGCACCCAAATGCCCTTTAATTGTAGAACAAGTGGTTCTGGTATATCCATTCAGCGGAGCACCTGGAGAGATGGGGAGGAAGGACACGCAGGTGACTCACAGTGGTGAGAAGACACAGAACACACTGTGGTCCTGGACTCCGCATGCAAGTCCAACACAGGCCAAAGCACCCCACTCTGGCAGATGTTGGATCCAGTCACCCTTGGGGATGAGAGGGAACAAGGGGCTGAAAGGGGGTACAGAAGGGGTTCCCTAGGGGCTGGTGACGTTCGGATTCACAGCAATCACACAAGCGTTGGCTTTGCAGAATGGGCTGGGCTGTGGACTTAGAGTTTGTGAGCTTTTCTGTAGGTCTTATACTTCAATAAAAACATTCACTTTGAGAAGGAAAATGGTGATGAGAGGGGCAGTGGAGACAGTGCAGCTGGCCTTGGGGGTCGTGCTGTAAGGGGCAGTAGCTGGAACCTGAGCTCTCCGGGTCAGGGACCCGGTAAGCACCAGGATCAGCACACTAGAGAGTGCTGGGAATGCGAAGTCAGCCTCCAAAACTTCTCGCAAATCAGAACGGACGGCCCCGCTCCCCCCCTCCCCCGCACCCTGGAACTTTCTCATTCCTCCACTCCCCTCCTGCTTCCTGACAGGAGGCCTGGCCAGGGCTAAGCAGACCGGCCAGCTCATGGCAGGGAAACCCACGGACGTCACCATCGCTCATTCATTCGGAAAGGCATTCAGCCAGTACGCACTGAGCACCTGCTACGTTCCAGGCTGCATCTGTGAACAAGATCAAGTCCCGGGGACCGGGGGGGGGGGGGGGGGGGCGACATCCCCAAGAACTGCAGAGGGTCAGAGGGTGCTAGGGCCCGCCCACCACGGCCTCCTCTGCACGCTACCGCCCCGACCAACCGCCGGGGAGGCTGTGCCCCTTCAGCAGGTTGCTCAGCCTCTCCGACTGTCTCCCCACGCGCCCAAACCGGCCAAGGCGGCGCCGGGCCTCCGGTCACCCTGCCTGTCCCCGGGCCGCCGGCCCCTCGGCGAAGGGCCCGGCTGCACGCCCTCGGGCCTCCCCGGCGGCCGGGCAGCGGCCCTGGCGTCCCCGCCCGGCGCGCCAGGCCTAGGGCTCCGGCGAGCGCCGCGGCCGCTCGGCCGGGCCAAGCTTGTTGGCAGCCGGGCCCCCGCGCCCCACGGCGCCCCCGCCCCTCACCGGTGGAAGGTGAGCTGCTTCCTGCGGCTGCTGTAGCGGTTGCAGCACTGCCGGGCCGCGCACGACTTCGGCATCTCCAAACGCCAGGCCCAGCTGCCCCTAACAAAGATGGCGGCGGCGAGCCCGCGGGGCGGGGCCAGGCCAGCGGGCGGGGCGGGGCCAGCGGGGCTAGGCCGGCCTGCGGACCGGGGCGGGGCCAGCGAGCGGGGCGGGGCCTGCGGGGCAAGGCCGGGCCTGCGGGCGGGGCGGGGCCTGACACGGGGCGGGGCCGCCGGAAGGTGGAGGCGGGCCTGCCTCCGCTCTGCTGCAGGGTCACCTCCTCTCGCGCTCCGTGTGACCCGCATCGCCCGAGTCAGATGGGCTCCGGGGTACCAAGACAAGGGGTGGTCCCAGAGAAAGCCCCTGCCCGACACCCCAAAAGCGCCGCCGGTGCGAGCTCCACCCGTTCTCGAAAGCCCGAGGCCCTCACCGCCTTGCTTTGAGGAGCCAAGACACACCCACCAACCGCCTTGGACACCTGGAAACCAGAGAAGGGCTCACTACCCAACCTGGCCAGTATTTCCAAGATTCTAAGAGATGTTGATGCGTAGATTTTGGCTGCTCGAAAGGAAGTACTAGTTGACTACTAGTGGGTCCCAGATTAGAGGTGGGCAAACACAGCTGAGTGACAGAAAAAGCACAGGCGATGGGACCCCCAAGTGTAAAGGGGCAGAATGAGCACCCCTGGGAGATTGCAAATCTGCTTGCAGAACCTCAGAGGAGGCTGCTTTTAACAAAGCAGGTAACCACTCATTGGGGCTTAAGCTAATTCACAGCATGATGAAACTGTGAAAGCTATTCATGTCTATTCATACTGTGGTTTGATCCTGGAGAACCTACTAGAAAAGTACATTTAGGGTTGTGAGCACGCTTCATCCTGTAAACCATGAACTCAGCCTTTATCTCCCCAAGTCTATAGTCAGCATGGTTTGGGGGAGGTGAGGAAGAGAGCAGAAACACCACTGTCCTCCCCAGAGAAAACAAACACCTGGAGCTAGGCATGAACCTCAAAGTAGCAATATATTTATTTACAAAATATACAGTTTCACAGAAACAGCTTCGCTTTATACACATAAACTTTATAATTACACAGAACCATGTAAACGATGTTAAGTGTCTGGCCTGGCCAATGCCAATGAGAGGGGCTTGCTCTTGGGGTGACATCTTACCCTCCCCTCACTTTATTAGCCACCAACCAGGAGCCCCTAGACGGGCCACGCCTAATTTGCATAAAGCTGATTGCAGCTGCCCAGCTCAAGCTAACACAAAAACCAAGGTGTCCTGACTTCCTAGACACCACCCACAGGGATAGATCTGTTAATAGAACAAAAAGGAAATGAAGGAAACAGATCGAAATGACTATCAAGTACCTTCCAGAGGCATCACCAGGTATCAAACCTTCGAAAGGCAATACAGCGATCGCCAGGCCTGGCAGTTCCACGCTAAAATCACACGTATTCTTAAATGCACTTTTAAAACTTCGTGGAGTTTTTTTAAAAAAGAAAAAAACTTTGGAACTTTGGCTATTCTCATGGTGAAGACACTGGACAGGCAATGTCATGGGGCAGATCTTTGGCAAATTCCTCTCCAACTTTTCCTGGACGTTTGCCCTCAGCAGAGCCAGACAGCTGTCTGGGGAGAAGGTGGTTTCTAAGCCCGTTTCTTACTATTTTTCTCTACAGCAGAACTTCTCCCTTGGGGATCTTCACGATAAACTGGGTTTCAGAAACTATTTCTCTCTATTTCTGTGTTAATATAAGCAACAGAATTAAAAACAAAACAAAACAAAAAGCAGCTGGCTGGTGAAGCATGAACGATACTAGCGCAGAACTCAGCCACTTCGAGTTCCAGCCCCCTTTGTGCCTCAGGGAGAGAACGTGAACAGAGTCCCCCGGGGGGCCCGACACGAGGATGCCACATGAAGACCCCAACAGAGAGACTGGGGGTCCACCCTGCTGTAAATAAATATGACCAACTTGGGCATTCTTCCCTTTTCATGCTTCACAAGAAACAATGTGTATGAAAACACACCCGTCCACTTACCAAAAAAAAAAAAAGAAAAATTTTTGAGAAGAGCATTTGAACTGCTAAAGAACACTGTCAGCTCTGGAGAAAGTGGGAGCCTTCCTGTCCCTGCGGGCCCAGAGCCACCAGCGGCCCTCGGACAGAGCCCCGTGGGAGATGCAGGCACAAACTCCTGGGCTTCTCCAGAGCTGGCCTGCACGGGAAGCTCCCCAGCCCAGGGTCCCAGTTCAGATCTAAGGAAGTCTGCACAGTTCAGTGGTATATTCCTGGAGGCCAACGTTACCTTATCGCTTACTCGCCAATTTTAAACAAACAAACAAAAAAGGCTTCAAATTCTAACCTTGCCCCGTGAAACCAGCAGGCCAGCCTGTATGAGGGCATCCTAAGAACCAACCACAGGAGAGGCCTTCCCCTCGAGTTTCTTCTTCCTCATGATGTAGAGGAAAGCCATTCCCGTGACTGCCTAACCGTTACGTTGCTACTGGAACAAGGTGAGGGAAAGAGAGGAGGACAAAATCCAAGAGCCCTCTCGCTTGAAAACAGCTCGCCTGGGCACCCCTAGGACCTCATACACCAACTGGAAAGGGCACCCCGGCAGAAATCTGCCAATACTTTTGGCTATATCGTGCAAAAAGACAGGTTTTTTACATCGTGCAAAACAGGAAACTGAGTTATGAACACGGGCCACCTCAACCCCCAACCAACCCCTTTTCCACCAAGAAGTGGCCACATACTGTCCCTTTTAACAAACAGAAGGAGACCGAGGGATCACTAGCTAGCCGCCGCCCCGGGGCTCCTCTCAAGGGTGAGACCAGAGGACTCCAGCTGGCAGCCCGCAGGGATGGACAGGCAGCAGCCAGGCAGGGAGAGGGCAGGCCACAAAGGTAGGGGCAGCTCGATGGTTGCTGTACAGACACTTAGGTCAAAGACTTACACTTAAGGAAAAGCTTACACATATGGCTGTTCATTAACAGGCCTGGGAAACTGAACATCTCCTCTCCCAAGCCAGCGGAAGCAGGAAAACAGCTAGCACTGGTTCCAGCCGGCGGGAGTTCGTTAACAATGACAGCAAGAATTCACAACTACCACGCACCCTCACTTTCAGCCGAAGAGAGGCCCCTGTACTTGGGTGAGTAGCCCACCTCCACTGCAGAGAACACAGCTCTAGCAGCAGCTTTGGCCAACGAGGATTTTATTCAGTCACTGGCTATATACAGGTTATACCTTGGACAGCCTATCCTTTCGCTTAGGCACCTGAATGGCAGGGGTCTGCCCGCACCAGAGCTGAGAGTTCTGTGCTCAACTAAGAGAGGGACCAAAAGGCCCCTCTTCCTTTCCGATTCCTCGCCCATGCTCTCCTCGCTCACCAACAGTCAGTCCAGAAACAGTTTCCGCGAGCCCATTCGAGAACGGTTGGAGCGGCGGATGTCAAACTTGGAGTCCCGGCACTTTTGGCAGACAAACACTTCCGGAACGTTGGATTTCCGTATTTTCGCACAGGACAGGTGAATCCAGGTATGGCATTCGTTGCACTCTATCATAGGGCGGCCAGCAAACGGCTTCATGCAGAAGCAGGTGACAAGGTCCCAGGAGTCATCATCTGAAGGGAGACACGTGTAAGAGGAGAGAAAACACTTCTGCACTCCCTCCCCAGTGGGGTCCCGCCCCCCAGCCCATGGCAGGGGACGGGGGGATGGGGAGGATGGGAGGCAGAGCAGCTGAGCTGCAGAGAAGCCTGGTCCTCAACACACACACACACTGAAGGGCAGGGCAGTCCTTCCCTCTCCGAGAGTGGAGTAAATGCACGACAAAGGATACCGAAATGTGTGCCACCAGGAGTTAACCAGGAGATGTTTACTTAGAAGCTGTATTTATTTTTATATTTTGAGGCCTGTCCTGGAATCTCAGCTGTTTCTAGCCGCAATCAGCCCTTCCTAAACATCTCAGTCCACCTTTTGATACCTTCCTCCCTAGGGGCAGTGGGGCACACTCTCCTGTCACACTCCAGGGAAGGGGCCGCTCTCGGGACCCCCAGCCACAAGCACGGCAGTCCGGCAGGGGCCACTCACCAGAGTCCACCATTATGTCCTCATCGTTGCCAGTGCTGTCCTCGTCCCGGAACACCACCTGCTTCCCCTGCCGGACAATAGTCCGTTTGCCTTCAGTTTTTATTTCTTTGACCTGATCAGGTGACACAGTGACACAAGATCCACTAGAAGGAGTATCGGAGTCCCAGCCCGAGCAGGGGTCTCCAGGAGGCTGGGGGATATCCTGCAGGGTGGGACTCGTGGGGGTCTCCACGTAGGCATCAGCGGCTTCCAGCTTCAACAGGCTCCCCATGTACCCCTCCTTCACAGGCACGTCACTGTCCCTTCGCTTCCTCTTCTTCTTCTTCTTCAGCTTGTCTGTCTTCTTTCTGTCCAGCAGGAAGTTACTGGGCTTGGCTCGCTGCAGGAGGGTGGGCTGCAGGTGGCCAAAGCAGCGGTCAGAGACTGGCAGGGGCACCGCGGACGCAATGTCAGTGAAGCCAGCGTCCCAGCCATCACTGTCAATGGTGCCCGCGGTGCTGTTGGCAGGGCTGGGGCTGCTCCTCAAAGGGAGTTCCTGAAAGGACAGAGGCACAGGTAGCCGAGGCTGAATGTTGTGACCAGTCCCCAGCAACGAGAGCTGGCCCCGAGCAGAGCTTCCCTAGGCGCGCTCAGCCAGTCAGGCCTACAGACGAGGGCTATCAGAACCATGACCTTCTCGGCTCTCGTAAGCAGTACTCTTTAGGAATGGTGTCATGAGTACTTTACTGTGACCTTCCAGATAGAATGTTAACCCACCAGGAGGAAAACCTTCCCTTGCTGAGCCCTCAGCCCCTGTCCCAGACCCAGGAACTCATTTGATGCCCAGTAAATATCTAGAAAGCTGCCAAGAACACCCTCTGATCCCCCCTTATCTTTCCCGGATTGTAAAATCTCCCTTCCATTTGCCCTCCCAAGGGGTGTATTTTTTTTTTAATTAAACAAACTTAAATTAGTTTTGAGAATTTCCTGGCACTCTTCCTAAAAACTGGAGATACCCCCAAATATTACAAAATCAAACTAGGTAATTACTGCCCCAAAGCAGTGAGCTAATCCCTATGGCTCCTTCAGACCACTCAAGCATTTTATTTGCAAATAGTAGCAACATTCTGTGTGGCACAAAGGATGCATTTATCCACGTACACAGCAACAGAAATGATAAGCCAATGGTGGGGTTTGGTCTCTTAGAAATATCATATTCCTTTCTTTCTAGTCCTGTACAAGTTTGAGCACCATGACAATAGCGGTCCTCACTTCTACCCATTATTTAGCAAGGAAAAAAAAAATCCCTTAAAGCACGGGATTTTGGCCACAAGTCCCTGAAGATTCTGTAATATGGTGCACACAGCAACCAGGGAGCTGCTCACCAGGAAGGCCAGTGTAGACGAGGCCTAACCATCCGGTTGAACCCCAGGCCTGTGCCCCAGTGTCCCCATCTGTAAAATGGGATCAACAACAGCACCCATCTCATATATCTAAGGGCCAAGACCACTGCCTGGCCACTGTAGGCACTCAGTGAGCGCTGGAAATTCAGAGCAGATGGACGTCAAACGTGTCATCTGCAAACCAAGACTCAAAGTTTATCAAATCATTTCTAGACAAGCCTGCGTTTTCTATCAGATTTTTAAGAACCACCTCCCAGCTGGGCTAAGTTTTTAAGAAAGATTTCAACCTGACAGCTCTCTGACGTCGTCCCCCCCTGCCACGCACCACCCCTCCCGGACCCCCACGGGCCACTGGTTTCACTGCCAGCAGCACTATTACCTCCTTTGGATAAGGAATGTAGCCAGCATAGGCTAAGACAAAGGTGCAGAATTTGTTGAAATCCTCCACAGTCCTGCGCCTCTTGTAACTGGGGGAGCACTCCTGTTAGCAGGCGAGAAAACGGGGTGTTTTTGAGAGTAGGCACTTGTAGGTGGAATTGCAGAAACAAAACTAAGCCAGCTGGAGCTTTTATTGTCAAGCACTGGAAAATACACTGCTACATTTACAAACACTCTAAGAAACAAGATAAGGTAGGTTTGGGTCAAGAAATAACACTGCACTCAGAAGGCTGAAAGAGGGGTATTGTGATGTTATGCCAAGCACACCGGGAAACTGGGGAGGAGATAAAAACATGTACGAGAGTCTACTTCTTAGTCCTCCTGTGGCATTTTCTGACATTATCTATCAGGGTCTCCAGGCCTATCAGGAGCTCTCATAACTACTTTTTTGCTACAGATTTTCCATTTTGAAAATAAAATCCAGCTGCAGCTGTAATCCAAGCACTTTAAGTGATTTCAGAAACCAACTCCTCCTGGTCCAAAGCTGACTCAGACCTGACCCTCCCCAGCCAGGGCTGAGAGTGGACCCCTCCTCCTAACACTTTCTAACACTCCGCCCCCCCGCCCCCCCCCCCCCCCCGCTGCAGCACCCAACATCCAGGGAGCCAGCACCCAAATGTTCTCTGACTCAAAAAATAAACCAGAAACGCTCGGGCTGGGTTTACTCACACCTTGAAGATGAAAATGAAATACGAGAGGATTTTGGCTTATGTGTCCTGTCTCCATTCAATCTAGAAATGCCCTCAACAAGAAGGGCTTTTCTCCTGAGAAAGGCCAGCTCCGGGAGAAAGAACCCTTATTTGCTACTAAGCAAAACAACTCTGCTTTATTTCGGTTTATTCGACTAGCATATCTACTGAGGTCTCCTTTACGCACCGTAGCACCCACCCCAACCCCATCCTTAAGTACTCAGCTACCATTTCCAAGGCCCAGGATCCCACTACCCTGCAAGGGCGAACGCGGGACAGGAAATTGGGGGGTGGGTTCCTGGAGCCAGCCCAGCCCCTCCCCAGGACCGAAGGCTAAGAAAGCGGCACAGCACCCGGCGTGCTGCCCGCAGATTTCCTTCCAAGGACTCCACTTGTTATTTTCTCAACTTGGTTCTAGCAGACCACCTCCGCCTCCCACCCCCGGCCGCTCGGACCCCGGGGGGCGCGCAGGTTGGCGGAGCACGGGCCTCGGAGCGGTCCCCGGCATTTCCTGCGTCGGAGAGACCCTGCCCCCACCCCCGGGAAGAACTGACCGCCCGCGCTCTGGCCGCGGTCGGAGGGCCGCAGCCCTCGGCCCTCAAACTCTCGGCGAGAACTTTTATTTCGACGGGGAACAAGCACAAGTGGGTCAGGGTCCTGGACGCGGAGTGGAAGGCGGCGGCGCGCTCGGGCCCGGGGCGGAGGGACCCGCGCCGCCCCCGCCCCCGCCCCGCCCGCCTAGCCGCCTTTAGGAAAAGCAGATGGCGGTGCGGCCCCCATCCCCGCCCTCCGCGGAAGCCGCCCCCCGCCGACACCCGGCCCCGGAAGGTGCGGGGCCCATCCCGCGGGGGAGGGGGCGCGGGAAGCCGGGCAAGATTCGGGGTCCGGGGCTGCTGGGCCCCGCGAACCCCTCAGGCGGCAGCGCCGCGGGCGAACGCACCCGGCGCCGCCTCCCCCACCCGCCTGCGGCTGGACCCGCACCCCGGCCCCGCGGGCCTCCGGAGAGAGAGAGAGGGCTGAGGCGGGGGCGCCGGAGGGGCCGCCCGGGAGAACCGAGGGCCGATCCCCGGAAGGGGGGGGAGTCGGGGCGGGGCGAGAAAGCCCGCGGCCGGGGGGCGGGGGCCCCGGAGGGGGAGGAGAGCGCAACGCGGGTGGGGGGCTCGACTCGGGTGTTTGCGGGGGTGGGGACCCGGCAGGTCTAGGCCCCCGGCGCCTGAGGGGGCGGGGGCCGCGCGGGAGTCAGGGGGCGGGGCGCGGACTACCGGGCCCGGGGGATTAAGGGAACAGGCGGGGGCGCGCGGAGCGGAGTCCCTGTCCGAGGGGGACCGCGAGCCCCTCCGGGAGGGGGGAGGGGGCTCCTAAGAGAAGCGGGAACGCGAGGCGGCGGCGGCTGGGACCGAGTCCCCGGGGGCGGGGAAGGAGTAAGCCAAGCCGGCGGGGAGGGGCCGGGGGCTCAGACAGGTCCCGGGGCTACGCGAGGCCGGGGAGGGATGGGTGCTGCGCCCGAGGGAAGGGGCGCCGGGAGGACGCGGACGCCCGCGGTAGGGACGCCGAAGCGAGGGCCAGCAGGGAGGACCGGGCGCGGGCCCGAGTGGGGGGCGGGGTTGGGCGCCCAAGGGGGCGACGAGGGAAGGCTGGGGGAGGGGAGGGCGGCGCTCGGCCGGCGGGGGTCCGGCTGCGGGGAGCGCAGGACTGGAGTGGGGGTGGTCAGGGGCGGTCGAGACGCAGCCCTCACTCACCTCCGGGTGGAAGGCGGCGGCGCAAGAGTCGGAGTCCATGTTCAGGGTGGGGGGCGGCGGCTACGGGAGTGCAGGGGCCCGGGATGCGGGCGCCGGGACACCGAGCCGCTCAGGGCTGGGGGCTCCGGCGGCCGCACAGAGCGAGGGCGGACCCGAGAGGGGTCGCCCCGGCTGGAGATGATGAGGGGGCTCGGCGCGTTGCGTCCCCGGCTCAGTGCTCCCGGGCCGGCGGCTCCACGGCCAAGCAGAGTTGGCGATGCAGCTCCTGCGGCCGGCGCGGTGCGAGAGGCGGGAGAGTCGCTGCGGGGGGCGGCGGCGGCGGCGAGCGGGAACCCGACCCGCTCCCCGACCTGACGCCCAGTTCGGCTCGTGTCTCGGGAGGGAGGGCGGGAGAGCCGCGAGGGCTGTCGGGAAATGTAGTCTGTGGGCGACGGGAAGCCGAAGGCGCAGGGGCGGGCGCGAAGCATTGTGGGAGTAGTAGTCCCAGCTCCGCCTCTGAGGCGCACAAAGGCCGCCTCGCGGACTCCAGCCCCCATAGAGCTCCGCGGCGGCTGCCCGGTGTGTGGGGGCGGTGTCTCCGGGACCTGAGGCTGCCGGAGCGGGGGAGGTGCGGAGGCTCGCGCTGGCTGTGCGGTGGGGGAGGGGCGGCGCGAGCGGTAGCGCCGCGGTCTCCGCGGGGGCGGGGGGCGAGGGGCGGGGGTCAACCCGGCGGGTGGGGGTGGGGCTGACGGCCTCGGTCGAGGAGGGCGGCGGCATCTGCCGTCTCCTTTTGGACTTGGGGGTTCGTGCCCCTTTGTAGGGCCGTGGTCCCCGCGGCGGGGGCGACGAGCGCTGACGTCGCGGCCACCCCCTGGGCTCGGACCCGGCGGGGCAAACTTGTTTTCGCGGCCAGAATACGGCTCCTCCAGTCCCGGCGGTCGTAGGTCGGCGGGACCGAGGATCTCCTGGGGTCTGTAGGATCCACGTTGGGGTGTCGAGTAACTGCGTTTTTAAAAACTCTATGCCGGGGTTATCAGTGTTTTGGAAGATGTTAGTCTTAAATTCGCTTTTCTCTCTCTCTCTCTCTCTCTCTCCTCTCTGCCCGATCTTGGGACCACCCCTGTTTTCTTACTTTAACTGAATTATTTTCTGAATGTAAACCTCACAGGATTACAGGAGTGGTTGAGAGATTTGGTATTGACAATGATTTTATTGATATTTGATGGAGTTTGCGGAATTTAAATGGTGGACGGCTGAGTATTTTACAACTTTATATGTTGAAGGTTAATTGACTCTGAACACTTAGTTGAAAATTATCCGCTCGGATAAAATTACCAGAAGAGGCCTGACGTTTTTGAACATTTTTGATAACCATTTGAAAGGGGGAAAAAAAATCTATAGATGATTCAATAACGTGTTTGGTAGCTTCGAAGACAAAGGAACTGCGTTAAAGAGGAGGGACGTAAAATTTTAAATTCGAATCAGAAAACTGACTCCTGGACTTACTAAATCAAGAAAGATGATTGGAAGAACCTCTAGGAGATTATTTCTGAGGGAGTGATGCCTCGTTGGTTGACTACTGCTGTTTAGATTAAGATAATTCTGAAGGAAACTACTGGTTAAGGGACTGGGTTTATCTCAGAAACACTTCTGAGCCGCGGTTTCCTAAACTGTAAAAGTTTTTTCGTAGTTCCTTTCTCCATAATGGTAGTTTACTATTGTTGTTTTTATCTTTTAATGTTATTTCAGTAGTGCCTTCCCAGCGTTGGATAACAAGTTGAGGTGCTCTAGAAAGTTAGTAAGATTAAAAACAGACGTTGGACTTGGCCTTTGAAAACATCACCAACAGCTTCTTAGAGAATTGTCACATTCAGGTGATTTAGCCGGATTTGGAATGTTACCTGATCACTGTGACCAGAGCAAATGTCCTGAGATCAGCCAGCGTTGCCCAGGGCCACTTGTTTTGCCTGAATAAGAAAGGGCCACCACGAAGGATATTATCCTATTGTTAGTTTTTTGTTTTTAAGATTTTATTTATTTATTTGACAGAGCTAGAGACAGCCAGCGAGAGAGGGAACACAAGCAGGGGGAGTGGGAGAGGAAGAAACAGGCTCATAGCGGAGGAGCCTGATGTGGGGCTCGATCCCATAACGCCAGGATCACGCCCTGAGCCGAAGGCAGACGCTTTAACCACTGTGCCACCCAGGCACCCCTATCCTATTGTTAGTTTAAAGGCCTAAATGCTAAAAAGAATATTGATTGGAGGTGAAGTACAAATAAGAAGGAATTTTTGTAACTGATCATTGTTGGCTATGATGTAAGTTTTCCACGTAGTAAATACTAAGTCCCCTTCCCATTAAGAAAGGGAAATAAAGAATTTGTTCTTTATTTGAAAATAATGATGGACTTGATGACAAAGCCTTAGAATTCGGGGATCTATATTGAATGAAACCACTCAGTCACCCTGAGGAAAGAACATTACAAACCTGGGTTGTGTCATGTCACAGTGATAATTCTTGCTCAGAATAGGAACTCAATAGATATTTTTTTTCTTTTTTAAGATTTTATTTATTTGACAGAGAGAAAGAGAGAACAAGCAGGGGGAGCTACAGGGAGAGGGAGAGGGAGAAGCAGGCTCCCCACTGAGCAGAGAGCCCCACGTGGGCCTCCATCTCAGGACCGTGGGATCATGACCTGAGCCACCCAGGTGCCCCGCAATAGATATTTCTTGAATAAGTTATTCATAAACAGTAGTTCTTAGTACACAGATGTGACCAGTACTACCTGATGTAGTGTGCTTGTTTCCTGCCTGCCACCCAAGTATTTTCATGGAGGACCTTCTTGGTCTCCTTTGATTCCCCTTGGAAATTTAGCCCTTTGGAGGAAGTTTAGACATTATATCTACCATCCCATCTCTAGTCTCAGGGAAGGACTAGAATACCAGTAACTGATCCAGATTCAATAGCATAGTATGTACACGTGGGGGAATGTAGTTGGTTTATCTAGTTTATTTCTCAGGTGTCCTGCACTACACCTGGGCTCCAAGGGGCAAATTTGGAATTCAAGGATTAATGCAAGAGCATTAGCCAGATTCTTGGAGTCTGTGATTCCTTGTTTTCTGCTAAAAAAAAAAAAAAGTATATAGATATATCTGCTGAAGATTATAGTTATTTGGAAAAGAAGGGGTAAAAAAGTTAGCACAGGTTGTGACAAGTTTTAAAATACTAAGAATACCATAGTTTCCCAGTAAGTAACTTGAGAATGTAGTTATTTTAATTGAGTTACCAAATATAGCTTCACCTTTCTAATTCTCACCGGCTACACTACATTCATTTGGGGAACATTCAGGAAAGCTTTCTGCCTCCCATTATAACTCAGTGCTTGAGTGCGGGCATGAACATAACCAAAGATTTGTTTTTCCCAGAAATGCTTATTGGTGGTTTTTGTTCAGCTTTAATAGTATGGAATTCGTGGGGCGCCTGGGTGGCTCAGTTGTTAAGCGTCTGCCTTCGGCTCAGGGTGTGATCCCGGAGTTCTGGGATCCAGCCCCACATCGGGCTCCCCCGCTGGGAGCCTGCTTCTTCCTCTCCCACTCCCCCTGCTTGTGATCCCTCTCTCGCTGGCTGTCTCTCTGTCAAATAAATAAATAAAATCTTAAAACAAAAAAATAGTATGGAATTCGTATGGATAGTTCCTAGCCGCAGTTTCTGACTTTTCCACTTCCATGTCCAGGAAAGGGGGGAAAAAAGTGATAATTCCCCCAAATCGTCTTGTTTTCAACTTTTAGTACCTTGACCACTGTATGAATATATGTATGTGAATAGTTTTAAGTCATTAATAAATAAGTTTTAAACCATGTATTGTCAACTCTTTATAAAGCAAGGAAAATAACTTATGCACAGACAGGTCAAATGGACTTGCTGTGTATGGCTCATTCAGGTAAACTATAAAGATTAATAGCTACCACTATGCCAGATACTGTGGAAATGTTTTGATCTACAGTATCTCATTTACATGTAATACTGCACTTAATAAATAGCGAATACTAGTAGCGTCCCTTAGAGGAAAGTTTACATAGGGTGGGTTCACTACAAGCCACACTTCAGGTGGTCCAGAAGCTGAAAAGAATCAGGGTGTACAATAGGACAAAAGGTGCGATCTCTTTTTGATGGTATAAATGCTGAAGTATGTTCCTAAATGTTCTCAAAGGGAGAAAAAAAAGGATAACAGTGGCTTTTATAAAATGATCTCAGTGACCTCTTGTCCTGTCTGCCTGAAATTAGAATTCAAGTATCAAAATTGCATAGTGTGAATGTTTAAAATGGTACCATTATTTGTTAAATTACATTATCATAAAGAAGTTGCTCAGGCGGAGACCATTTTCATGATTGCGGAACAAGTAAATTTTAAAAACTTTCATGGTTGAAGTTTACTTTTTTTTTTTTTTTTGTCTGCACCCTTCCCGCTCCTCCCTCCAACTGCCCTCTCCCCAGAAGTTTAATCTTTAAATACAAACATTTTCCCCCAAACTATGGGTCTTGACTAGAGCTAACACCTTTCTTACCAACCACTAGTGTTTCTACCATGTTGGGCTGTGGAATGACATTTGAAGAGTTTGCCAACTGTATCAATCACATGGTCATACTTCAGTAAATGAATTTCTCACATTCCCATCTTGAACTCTTAAGGTTGATGAGTGAAAAGGGAACTAGATGGCATGCCTGGGTTAGGTTTTTCAGATTTCCAAACACAGCTGATGGGTCTGAATCTGTTTATTTTCTGACCACATTCCTTTGTTGACTTAGATATGTACATGTGGCTTCAAATGCTCCCCTTTTAGGTGCCGGATATTAATAATATACCTTTTTTCTCAAGAACTGAGTTTTTAATTTTATTCTCAAGAACTAAATCTTTAATTTCATTTTAAACTGGTATTATTTCCTTAATACACAGGCAAGCACAAAGAAAACAAACCTAACCACCTAGAGAATATGTTACCTTCACAGTTGTTTTGTAGGCATATGAGCACAGACAACAAATTGGGTCATACTACGGGTAATCAGATTTTTTGCTCGACAGGATAGCATGAATATCTTTCCATTTCAATAAACATATGCATCATCATTCATCAAGGCTTCACAGTAAGGCTGATTTATTTAAATAATTACACAAAACCAGACTCCGTTCTTCACTCTTGAAACATTTTTGATTTATTAAAACTTTGCTTCTCGGCAAGGTGGACGTGTTCTGACCCAGAGGGACTGGAGTACTTTTCCCTGCAAACATCCCACTTCCTGGCTACTCAGACTTTCTTGTCACAAAGCCTGTGCAAGTAAGCTATTGGCCGGGCTCCTGGGCCCAGGAATGCTGCCGCTGCCGTTAATAGCTGTGTGAACAGTCCATCTATGGGCAACAGGCAGCTGCCTGGGTACCTGAATGTTTTCTTACTTAGGCCTGCGCTTCCCATGCTGAAATTCGGACCAGATATATTCTCATGGCAAGATGATGAGATTCACGAGGACAAGGCAAAGCCTGCAGTTCGCATTTCAGGGATGGAATAAAAACAAGATGTCTTCTCCAAAGGTTGCACCGACTTAGCTGGAACCAAGAAATGACAGCAACCCCCCCACCGCACCCCCCCACCCCCGTGTGCCTGGCCCGCCCTGGGACACACGTGGGCGAGTGGGTGAGGCGTTCCCCAGGAATGTCTGCAAGGCCCACAGGGCCTGGGTGGGGGCTATTAAATAACCAAAACCCAGGTTTCTTCAGAGAAACAAAAGGACTGTAGTCAAAATAAGGGTCTTTTCTAAAAGTGGGCAAAGCGTACATTAAAGAAAAACCATGGCTATGTTGAAAGTGCTGGCATTGTATCTCCTGGAACAAAATAAGGAAGATTCCTTTCTTCACAGTCACCCCACAAGTGACTGTGACGTTCCTGAACGCCCACACCCCTGGTTTTTAAGGCAGTCCCCTGTCTGACCTTGAACTAAAGGCACCTTCCCCCGGGCCCCTAGTGTCCCCTCTCCTGGAATAGGAAAAACTATTTTCCCCAGATTTATTACATTACTTATATTATTGTAATTTTCTGGTCCTTGAGCCTTTTGTTCAGCTTCATAAGGCGTTCTTCTGAATTCTTAACGACTGTCTCCTACTCTCTGTCTTCCATTTCCAGGAGAGGTGGGCCAGGAGGCCTGGGGGTCGAACCCGAGCAGGCCTGACCCCTTCTCAAGGCAGCTCTGGAGCCTGAGTCTCTATGAATCGGCAAGTAAAACTGCCCCTTGTGCCCTGACGAAAGTTAATGACCGAGTTAGTCAAGTTTGAAACTCCTGCAGGAACACAGTGGAGCGGATTCCTGGCAACTGGCCCCGTGTCACTTATAAATGCGCCAAGAAAAAACGTCATCTAAAAAGCTTATACTTGTTCAAGCTTTGGTCCTGAATTGTAAAAATCCTGCCTTTGCAATCTGCCCAGCGATAAGGCTAACTAGTAACCCTTGGAACCAGTGGAATTCAAAACAAAACAAGAAAAAGGCATTGTAGCGAGCCACGCAGGGGCTCAGGGGCCGACGCGGTAGGCAAGTCTGGCGCGAAAGGGGTGGCTCGGGTTCCGGGCGCCGAGCTCGCCCCCGCCGGCTTTCGCTCCACATCAGGGCCCGGTGGGTCGTGGGCGGGTCCTGGAGGCCCCGACCCGGGACGAAGAGGACACTGGTCGCCCGGCGTGCCCGGCTCGGGCGGGGGGCCTCGGGCAGCCCCGGAAAGGCGCGGACGCGGGGCGAACGGGCGGGTGACTCAGCCTGGGGCGCAGGGCGGGCGGCGGCGCCGGACCCGGAGGGGTTAAGTGGGCGGGGCCAGAGACGCCCCGCCCCTCCCGCCCCCGCCCCGAGGCCGCACCGCCCGGCAGTACTTATAGCGGCGGCGCGGGGCGCGCGGCGTTCCTCCCGCTGGCCCGGGCCGCGGCGTGTCCCAGTGCCCCAAGCGACGGCACCATGGAGCGGCCGGCGCCCCTGGCCGTGCTCCCCTTTTCGGACCCCGCGCACGCGCTGAGCCTGCTGCGCGGCTTGAGCCAGCTTCGCGCCGAGCGCAAGTTCCTGGACGTGACGCTGGAGGCGGCGGGCGGGCGCGACTTCCCCGCGCACCGCGCTGTGCTGGCGGCCGCCAGCCCCTACTTCCGCGCCATGTTCGCGGGGCAGCTGCGCGAGAGCCGCGCCGAGCGGGTGCGCCTGCACGGCGTGCCGCCCGACATGCTACAGCTGCTGCTAGACTTCAGCTACACGGGCCGCGTGGCGGTGAGCGGCGACAACGCCGAGCCGCTGCTGCGAGCCGCCGACCTGCTGCAGTTCCCGGCGGTGAAGGAGGCGTGCGGCGCCTTCCTGCAGCAGCAGCTCGACCTGGCCAACTGCCTGGACATGCAGGACTTCGCCGAGGCCTTCAGCTGCGCGGGCCTGGCGAGCGCGGCGCAGCGCTTCATCCTGCGCCACGTGGGCGAGCTGGGCCCGGAGCAACTGGAGCGCCTGCCGCTGGCGCGCCTGCTGCGCTACCTGCGCGACGACGGGCTGTGTGTGCCTAAGGAGGAGGCCGCCTACCAGCTGGCGCTGCGCTGGGTGCGCGCGGACCCGCCGCGCCGCGCCGTGCATTGGCCGCAGCTGCTGGAGGCCGTGCGCCTGCCCTTCGTGCGCCGCTTCTACCTGCTGGCGCACGTCGAGGCCGAGCCGCTAGTCGCGCGCTGCCCGCCCTGCCTGCGCCTGCTGCGCGAGGCGCGCGACTTTCAGGCGGCGCGCTACGACCGCCACGATCGCGGGCCCTGCCCTCGCATGCGCCCGCGCCCCTCCACCGGCCTCGCGGAGATCCTCGTGCTCGTGGGTGGCTGCGACCAGGACTGCGACGAGTTGGTCACCGTCGACTGCTACAACCCGCAGACGGGCCAGTGGCGTTACCTGGCCGAGTTCCCCGACCACCTGGGCGGCGGCTACAGCATCGTGGCGCTGGGCAATGACATCTACGTGACGGGTGAGGGGACTGGGGGCCAGCCGGGAGGACTCTGGGTTAGCCTCCTGCGCCCCCAGGAGAGCGCGTTTTCCTGCTGGAGGAACCTGTGAATCCCGGGACCGCCCCACAGTGTGAGCGGCCCCTTCCCTCCACCAACCCCCCCCCCCGCCCCCAGCTGGCTAGTGGGTACACTTCTAGAGCTGGTACTTTAGATCTAGAAGACAGTTGTGTGAGCGGGGACAAGCAGCTGCTTGTGGTCTCTTTGTTCCCCCGGTGCGGGGTCGGGGGGAGCCGCCTAGATGACAGATGAGCCCACTCTTTGCCCGGGAGGTGCCCCCACCCCCATTTGGTTAGAGGATACAGGGGCATTCACCCCACACAATGGGTGCTTTCTTTTTCCCTCTAAGGAATCCAGGGACAGGCAGGGGCTGGTGCTCCATGAGACATCTGTTCCGGGTCCTGGGGATTTCTCCCACCCAGCTGAGCCACACGGGCCCCCTGACTCACTCATTCTGTCACCAGTGACAAGGTTCCCTTAGCCTTGCACCTAGGCTGTGCGCTGGGGGTCACATGGTGTTCATGCTGCTCCCTGCCCAGCGACTGTAAACATGGTCACATGCTAAGAGGTTTTCTTCCAGTTACTTGGCCCAAACCCCAAAACACTGCCGAGTCATGCTGGGCGGGTCCCAGCCTGCTCTGGTCCTGGGCATCTCCCACATTTTTCATTACAGATAAATCCCAGTTCAGACATGGGGCTACCTCCTTCCCTGGGGTGAGGAGGGGCGGTCTCTGTGACAGCTATATAAGGAAAGAACCCGACTCAGCGAGCATTGGGCCCAGCGGAAGGCTGTTACCGGTCAGTCGGTGAACCGAGGCTGGGGCCGGGCCATCAGTGCCGCTATACCCAGCCCAGCCTGCCACATTCAGGAGAAAGCCAGCTCAGAGCTCTCGTGTTCCCCACCCCCACCAACCCTCGTTGACAAGTGGAGGAATCCTGGCCTAAGGACACATCAGCTCCTCTTTTCGCCTGCTGCTCTGTTTCAGCCTTTGCTGGAATATGCTGGAATCAGTCCCTTTCCAACCTGAGGTTGGCCCTGTGTTTGGGAACTGTGCCCTCCCAACACATGAACGTCTGGCCCGTGAACTCCCTCCCAGAACTGGTTAGACTCGCCCCAACTTTGCACACCCCTTCCATAAATGTCTCAGCTGAGCAGCTAATCCTTTGGGTTTAGACAGGTGGCTGGGTCATTCCATACAGCTGCCTGTAGGGAATTTCATGGGGGCGACAAAGCTAGCTTCAGCTGCCTTGGACAGTTACCCTTTACAAGGAAGAAAGCAGGCAGAGTGCACTCTGTAAGAGCTTTGTCTTTTAAAAAGCTCAAGGCTATGAGACAGAATGTCATGCATCCTCGGCCCTGTGGCGCCAGCTTGGGGGACAGTAGGGGATGTGACTCCCAGGGTTCTTGGGGTCCCATCACGCTGTGGAAATCTAATGTGCTGGGTAGACCTGGTTTAATGTATGATTATAGCCAGCACCACTGGAGGGGGTTAGCACTTTTTTTTGAGAGAAACGTAGAGAGAGGGGACATTGTGCTTATAGGGCTTGATGCATTTTTCCAGACAGAGCACGTGTCGGTAACCACCTGAATCAAGAACTGGAGCCCTAGCATTCCACTCCTCTTACTTGTTGTGTTGGGCTCTTGTGTGCAAAGGAAAATAGATTTCCTCTCCACTTGTCCTGGCACTGGCTTGTTTGGGGTGCCCAGGGAGGCTAGAATTCTTTGAACAAGTCCCTGTGCACCCTACCCACCTGCTTTGTGGCTCCCCAGAAATTTTGGCCCTGAGCCCAATGCCCTCCCTGGTTCAGTTGAGGTGGTTGACAGTGTGTGTGGGGGGGGGGTGGTGTCCAGACCGAGGTTATTGTTTACTTGGAATTGTGCCTGCAGGGCCTTTGTATGACCCACACATATTTAGCATTGTTCTTACGTCCTGAGGCTCTGTCATCCTCCTGGGCTGTGGTCAGCATGTGCATGGCCTTTGCCCCAGCGTGGAGCTGTGGCTTTGGTGAGAGAGGACAGGAGAGGATGGTTGTTTACAGGACGGTTGTTTACGTCGAAACCCAATGTAGTTCCTTCCTGCCCTGGGAGACTCCCTCGGGGAAGTTCACGGAGGCAGGGGTGGGTGACTCACCCCGAGTCAGCACGGGCTGACCTGTCCCCTGCACGTCCCGGCAGGTGGGTCTGACGGCTCCCGGCTCTATGACTGTGTGTGGAGGTACAATTCCAGCGTGAACGAGTGGACCGAGGTGGCGCCCATGCTGAAGGCCCGCGAGTACCACAGCTCCTCCGTGCTGGACGGGCTGCTGTACGTGGTGGCCGCAGACAGCACGGAGCGCTACGACCACACCACGGACTCCTGGGAGGCCCTGCAGCCCATGACCTACCCCATGGACAACTGCTCCACCACCGCCTGCCGTGGCCGCCTCTATGCCATTGGCTCCCTGGCCGGCAAGGAGACCATGGTGATGCAGTGTTACCACCCGGACACGGACCTGTGGTCGCTGGTGGACTGTGGCCAGCTCCCACCCTGGTCCTTCGCCCCCAAGACCGTGACTCTGAATGGACTTATGTACTTCATCAGGTGAGTCCCCGGCGGCCGATGTCCCTTCTCGGTCTTCCTGCCCAGGCCCTGTGCCGAGGCATGTTATCACTGTGCTCCCATTTCACAGATGAGGAAGCAGGCCGTGCTGGGAGCCCAGGCTAGGTCTTTCTAACCTGGAGCCTTCTGTGCTGCCCCATTTCTTAGAACAGTTTCTATGGGCTCTAGGTTTTCTTAGTTAAGGGATCCTAACTGATGGAGTTAGAGCCTTTGATTGATCGATTGATTGATTGATTGGAGTTAGGTCTTCTCAGAGAACTTCTTGAGATTCCTAGAAGCTAAAGAAAATGTGTTGCTTTGCTTGCTCTTCTGCCTGGAGGGTCCCAGTTTAACCCCTGGTTGTTGTCACATGGCATTTCTTATAAAGGAATTTGCTCTACCATGAGGGATTTTGAATCTTAAAAAGACTAGGGGAGAACTTTTTGGACACTTGAGTCTTCAGGGAGGTGCTGCCTTGTCAGAGGGACCCTGTGCTCACCCAGCAGGGTGTCCACACTCTGCCACCAGGTGCAAGAGCCAGGCAGGGGTTCTGCTCCACCCCCTCGACGTAGAGCAACACTTGGGCCTTCAGTGCGTGGCGTAGGTCCTGTCTGTTCCCTCCCCACTTGACCTGGCAGAGGGAGGCCTCACAGCCCTGTGGAGTGAATGCTGTTCTCTAAGAATCCCACAGCCACGCTGGACCAGGGAGGGACCTGGGATGGAGCAGGCCCCAAAGCTAGCTGGGGGACACGAGGACAATGACGAGAGTTAGCACATGTCGGGGCCCTGAGCTCTGTGTGGCCTGTCTCCGAGTTGATCCCCGTGAATGTCTGACGAGATGGGCACCACTGTCGTCCCTGTTTCACAGATGGCAGCCGAGGCTTCCAGGGGGTTAGGTCTGAATGGTTTCCTCCATCCCCTTTCAGACTGGGGCTTTGAATTGGGAGCCTCCGAGGAAATACGTACTTGGCTCCTCAGCGGTACCCCTTGTCTTGCGTCCTAAGCTGCGCTGGCCTCTGTCTGCCCCTCCACTCTGCTCCCCCAGACCCGAGGCTCCCTCCTCAGGCTTTCTTGGTGAGCACATTCAGAACAGAGATGGCACCGTTTGCCACACATCCTTGTAGGCCAGGAACCTACAGGGCGCTCTGAGAAAGCCCTGCGATTTCCACCAGCTTCTGGTCCTATTCTGAAACGTCATCTGACCCTTCACCCAGCTCTCCCTCCCCCAAGTCAAGGTAGATGTCTTCAGAGAGGGGGTGGGGACAGCTATAAATACTTCTCAGAGTGCCAGAACCTTGGCTTCAGCCCTTCAGTAGCAGTTCCAGCTTGAGCGCCTTTGAGAATGTCCTCCCTGCCCTGTGATCCTGAGCAAGACGGGCGCAGGGGCCAGTCTGCCCACAGAAGGCCCCCTGTGCCTTACTCCTCCACGTCGGAGTCTCTTGTCACTTGCTAACCAGCCCCCAGGTGGAAGCATTCAGGTGCCTCCCCCATGCCCACTGTTAGCCTTTGTATGGATTCACCTAAGCCGTGGGAGGCTGGGGGAGGTGGGCTCCGCTCTCCCCCAACAACCCCCCCACCCCACCCCCCGCCCCCGGCCACCAGGCGGAGCAAGTGTGCAGCAAGGAAAGACAACCCCGGTTGTCCTCCAGGGGTGCAGTGCAGGCAAGGCCCGGAGTCTCGTTCTGATGCACTTGAGTGTTTGTCCCAGAGCCACCCGGTTCATGACCCCACTGCCTAATAAGCCACGGAATGCCACGTGTCAGGGCAGCTCCTGTCCACAGGCCGTTCTTTCAGGGGTACCCAGTGCCAGGCTGAGGCCTCAGCTCCTCAACGGCTGCTGTCCTGGGCCACTCCCTGCTCCAGTGCCCCGCCTCGGCCCCTGTGTGAGGCTCCTTGGCTGGGGTGCCGAGCCCCCCACAGGAGAAGAAGCTGGGAGCACCGTCCAGCCTGGCACCTCTGGCTGCAGCTTATTCCTCTCCGGGAGGGGGCGGGGAAGGGGCCCAGCAGCCTCTGGTGCTAATTGTCCTCGTCATGGGGGCCACAAGCTAAGAATGGTTTTTACATCTTGAAATGGTTGGGGGGGAAAAAATCCAAGCAGGAGCCGTATTTTATGATGTGAAAAGTTGCACGAAATGCAAACTTGTGTGTCCATAAATAAGGTTTTTTTGGAATGCAGCCTGCCCCTTAGCCAGCGGCTGCTGGTGCGCGTGCAGTGGCAGGCAGCGCTGGGGACTTGCTACCGAGTCTGCTCTCCACGGCCTGATGTGTTTGCTGACCGGCCCTTCTGCTGACCCGGCCTCGTTACTGTCACTGCCGTTTGGGGGTTAGTGTCTCTGCTTTTCGAGGCTGGGCCTTTGAGCCTTTTATTGCAGGAATCAAGAGTGTGTCAAACAAGGTGGCAGGATTCTGACCCCAAACGGAAGGGCAGCCCTGGTACTTCTCTCCTGTGACCGTGACTGTCCTGCTGGGCACCCAGGACACAGCCAGGAACAGGAGGAGCCTGGGGGACTGACAGCGGAGGAGACGGCCTTAGCCCAGGAGCCGTCAGGGCGCATGGCAGTGTGCAGTGGGGCAGGAGGGCTGGCCTGGCCTGGTCAGCTGTGGAAGGGAAGACAAGCCCAGGTGGAAGACTGAGAGGAGACAGGTGGGAAGAGCTGTGAAAAGTTCAGCTCTGAAGCCAGCCAGTGGGGCAGCCGTGAGGACAGGACGGCTACGTTGGTATAGAGCAGTGGGGAGGGTTTGAGCACCGGAAGGGGATCTTCAGATTTGAGAAGCAGAGTCTGGTTCTGGCCTCAGAGCCCAGGCCAGATAGGTGTGAGGGCCTGAAATTGGCCCCTGCAAACCAGGGCTAGGGTCTCACTGGGCTTTGGACTACCAGATGGGATCAAAGAAGTTCTCAAAGGAGAGGGGCCCTCGTGGCCCTCCTCTCCGGCTCCTCACACCCAGGAATGGCTTCCTCCTGGCTCTGACACATTCCCCCCCTCTCCTCCCACCCACAGGGACGATTCTGCGGAGGTGGACGTGTATAACCCCACAAAGAATGAATGGGACAAGATCCCATCTATGAATCAGGTAATTATGTGAACGTGTTGGCATTGGAAGCACAGGCTGGTCCTGTTTTCTGGCCAGAGTGTTGGTATGACGTGTTTGGGAACTAGTCTTGATGGGTGGAGCCTGTGTTGAGTCCTTTCCCAGTGTTACCTCACTTAATAGAGGACTGGTTTTTCCCTCAGTTCATGCTGTGGGGCAGTGAGACCTTAAACAAATCCCAGGGTCAGACAGTTTAGCAAGTTCATCCACCAGACCCGTATTTGTTGAGTACCTGCTGTAAGTCAGAGAGCACGTGGGGAAGAGTGTTCCACAGAGGGACAGCAAGTGCAAAGGCCCTGGGGCAGGGTGTGCTGAGTGTGGTTGTAGAGAAAGCCCCACAGCCCAGTGTAGCTGGAGCAGAGCAAACAAGGGGACAGCAGAGGGCATGAGGTCAGACAGGAGTGACCCTGGGAAGACATTTATGGAGTGCCTACTGTGTGCTTTAAACAGGACACTGTTGCTATCTGATCAGGGTCTCTCCTCTCCGTTTGTTGAGCAGAGAGGTGCTGAGCCTGACCCTGTGATGGAGCTGGGCAAGCGTGTCGGCATTTGGCCACATGGGCAGTTTCCTTAGTCCCAGATAGTTGTGTATACCCACTCACATCTTTTTTGTCTTCCTTAAAATTTCCAGACCTGTTCTCATGCTACCTCTGCATGGCAGTTGCGACAATTGTCACAGTTTACAACATCCCAGTTTAACATCTTTACGTTTAGAAAATGTAACTTTGTTTTTCCCCGTAACGACCTACCCGTTATAGCAAATTTGGGAAAGACGAGACTGTCCGGTTTTGTGGTTCAGAGCCCAGACTTTGAGTCCGGTGCTGGCTCGGCCTCCATCAGCCATACAAGGCTGTTTTCCCACTTGCATGACGGGGAGAACAGCCGATCCTGCTTCAGGCTGATGCTGCTCGCAGGGAAACTCGTGGCTTCAATGGCCTCCCAGCAGCACAGGGACCAGGCATGGCCTGGGACCCCCTGGGACCTGTTTTCTGAGCTGGGGTGTTGGTCTGTCCTGGGAAGGGTATGGAGGCCAGCTTTCCCAAGGGTCCCGGGCGCCTTCTCCATGGAGAGAGACTGGGGGGTTTCTGCCCTGCCCTGGCTGCCAGCCTCCACTTGCCTGTCCCCCTTGGCCCGCAGGTGCACGTGGGGGGCAGCCTGGCCGTCCTTGGAGGGAAGCTCTACGTCTCAGGTGGTTACGACAATACGTTTGAACTGTCTGATGTGGTGGAGGCCTATGACCCAGAGACTCGGGCCTGGAGTGTCGTGGGACGGCTCCCAGAGCCTACCTTCTGGCATGGCAGCGTCAGCATCTTCCGCCAGTTCATGCCCCAGATGCCCTCGGGTGGGCGAGGCTTTGAACTGGACAGTGGCAGCAGTGACATGGATGTGGCGCGGCCACGGCTGCCGCAGAACCGCAACGAACTGCACTAGCCCCGGCCCGGCCCGGGAGGGCCTCGTTGCAGGTGACAAGGCACGTCTGCAGGGGGCTGTGAGCCCCGCCTTCGTGCACGAGGATAGGTTGGGCTCAGCAGGTGGAGCTTGGGCTCGGGCTGCTGAGTGAGCCTCAGGATCTGACCCCAGGAGAGTTTCTGTGCATGTAGAGCCTGACTCAGAGCTGCTGGGACCACAGCCCGTCGCAGACGCCCCTCCCTCTGCCTCCCTGCCAGCACAGGTCTCTGGCTCCAGCAGGTGACCTCTCCTGCTGCCACTGCCTACACCTCCTTGCTCCCACCTGAGAGAGGAGGGCCACTTGTGGGGTACAAGTCCTCCCCTGAGAGTCTGGGAGTGGTCCAGGCCTGCCTCCCCAGGCCTATGTGCTCTGCTGGTCTGGGGCATCGGGAACCAGGCCGGCGATGGCTGCAGCGGGGTCCCGAACTCCACGTCCAGGGCCGGACGTCCCAGTGGGCCAGCTCCCTGGATGGAGGGGATCTGCCTGCCTGGCTCCTCCCCCGCGCTGGGTGTCACACCGAAACACCCCTCGCAGGGGTGGGTGATCCCAGCGGTGCAGGCTAGTGGGAGCGGACAGGAGTGCGGCCTTGAAGGCGGCCCCGAGGGACGTGCTGAGTAAATCCTAGCTCCAGTGAACCGGGGCTGCGGCAAACACTGGGTGGCCCCATCCGCTCCCCACCCTCCAGCTGCCATGTTGCCACCTGACCTGGAGACCTCTCTGGGACCGTCCTCCCTGGGGGATGCAAGAGAGGCAAAAGCCTGCAGGTGCCAGTGTGTAGCTTCTTACTGGGAGGCCCGGGAGTTTGGCACGGACACCCCGCCAGGCAGGTGGCTGTAGGTGCCCTCGCCCTCCCGTGGCAGCGAAGAATCCTGCTGCTTCCAAAGGAAGCCCCGGGCAGGCCGGCCTCCATGGTTGGCTGCAAGGTTTGAAATGCAGTTTGGCCCCTCCTTAGAAGAAGGGGGAGGTGGGGAGGGAGTCAGCGAGAAGCAGAGTCCAGATTGAGTCTTTAATGTCTTCCCCCGCCGTTTCTGCAGGGCAGGGTGACGCTGCCCGCTCCTCGAAAGCCTGGGGCTTCTCCAGGAGCGGATGGCAGGAGGAGCTCCTGGGAAACTCCACAGCTCAGGGGTCCCTGGTTTTCTCTGGGGAGTGAGTGGCCTTGTCTGCTCAAGGTCCCCAAGTAACCTTTGGTTGGATTTGTTTCTCTTCCGAAGAGGAAGATGTTTGCATTTCCCTCATTAGAAACCTGGAAAGCAAGTGTTCGTTGAGTTGCCTTTCCCAGTGAACTAAGTTGGAGATGCGTTCTTACCAGGAGAAGAATGTTCTAGCACTATCCCTTCACAAGCAGCACTGAAACACTTTTATTGGCTGGAGGGTGTGGGTGGTTCTGGGTGGGGAGGAAGTCTTGTGGCCTAAAGAGCTGTAGCTGAGGTCCCCACCTCATGCCCTGGTGAGGCGTCCTCGCTGTCAGGTTAGACTTCTTGCTCCGGAAACCCTGGCTGGAGTGGCTCCAGCTCCAGCTAGCCCTTCCCATCCCCTCAGTCATCACCCACATGGTCACCTCCGCACACCCACTGTGCCCAGCACTGTGGGAAGGCGGGGTGGTGGGCCTGCCTGGGACTCCCCCGCCGGGCAGGCCTGGCTGTGGGATCCCTTGGGCCTGGGCTTCTTCACGCCCCAGGTGTCGCCTTCACCCCTCCTGGTAGGAGTGTTGTCCTCCCCCAAGCAGTGGTCTGACTGCACACTCCCTGGGTTGGGGATGCCTCTCTCTGGCTCCAGTGCCTTCCCAGCAGGCTGACCCCCAGGGGTCGTCCGTGCTCTGTGAAGGCTCTGTCTTTAGTGCCTGTGCAGGCGGAGGCTGCCCAGGCAGGATGGCTCGTCTCCTGGCAGGGAGGGCAGGGCTGCACTGCTCAGGACTGACGGAGCCCTGTGCCAGCCACTGTGGCCTGCCCACTCGGTGTGGGGATGTGTCACGCAGGTAGATGTGGTGACTGCTGACCAGTCACCCGCAGCGTGCCCTCCTAGAGGAAGAATGTAGGCCTGGACCTCGTGGGCTGTCTCTGCGAAGGCCGGGTGGGGAGTGCAGGGCGAACAAGTGCTATGGTTGCTGGAGCTCTCCCAGCCGCCCTCCAGTGGGGCTGGGCTCTGCCAAGGTCAAGGATTTCCCATAGTGACTTACAGGGAGAGGTATCCTGTAACGCTTTTTTGTTGGGAACGGGGCACTGCAGACACCTTGTTTTTCTTACAAAACCAGCCTTTGTCGACCGCACAGCAGGCGTCATCAGTGCTGAGGGCTGGTGCCCGCTCAGGCCTTCGTGTGGCCCCCCCTGCAGCACCCTCGTGGCAGGGGCCCCACGTCCTGGTTCCTACTCTTCTTTTTGGTGCTTTGCTAGGACTCGCTACCATGTGACTGGGTGACTGGCCGCCTCCGCGTCTGGCGGCTGCTGGGGGGCGGGGGGGCTGGTGTGTGCACCAGTGAAGTGCTCTGCACTCACTCTAGAATTCCGCAGGTCCCCTCCACCCAGACCCCACCTTCGGTTTGGAAGGCCAGGGGTGGGAAAGGGAGGCGGCAGCCTCAGCAGCAGCTTCCTGCAGACCCCAGCTGGGGGTCCGGGGTCCGGGACGGCCCTCCCGCGCCCTCCCTGTTCCCTCTGGCAGGGGCTCTGGGCTGTGAAGCCCCCACCACTTAGGGATGTCTGCACACTGACTGGGGTCAGAGATGGGCCGGCTGGGGTGGGGCCGTCCGGGAGCTGGATGTACAGAACTTTTAGTCTATGAGACAAATGAAGTTATGAAAATTCAGTGACCTGTATTTAATGCTGATTTGCTACAAAGTATTGTATATTTATATGATTTCAGAGACTCTTATGTACTAAAGGACACACCCTTTTCAGTGTCCAACATCTAGTTCCAACCCCAGAGGGTGGGGCAGATTTGCCTATTTATTTGTTCTATGGGCTTCGGTGTCCGGAATCTTCTTTAAGATTTTGGGATGCCTTCAATATATACTTTGAAATAAAACTATTTCCTATGCACTTGGTGTCATGGTCTTTATCCTGCTGCTGGTGTCTTGGGAACTTGGGGAGAGGCAGAGCAGCATAGGGCTGTCCCCGTGCCAGCAGGGAAAGGGGACAGAGTTTGGGGTGCCCAGGGCTCGTGCTAAGTCTTGGAGCAAAGCATTTGAGACCCTTTCTTGTCGCAGATCATTACAAGGTAGGAAGTGGTGGGAGAGGAGGCTGAGCCCCAGGCGTGCAGAGTGCAGGTGCCCGAGTCCTACCCCCGTTCACCACTCTAGAGCAGCTTTGGCCTCCCTGACTCCCCATCTTGGCACTCTGCCCCCCCTGCCTTGCTTTCCTCTGCTCCTGAAGGTGGGGTCTCCAGTGGTGATGAGACCCCATCTGCAGTGGACAAACTTTGGACCCAGGGTAGGGGGAGAGCCCTTAAAAGGAGGGTCCTGGGGGAGAGACCATGGGTCCCCTGGGCCACGGCGAAGCTCAGAAAGGTTCCTCGTAGACTCCAAGGAAAAGGCCAATGCCTGGGCAGGGAATACGGTCTTTGAGTGCCCCAGTGGTCAAGGAATAAAAGGAAAGATGGTTACACGAGTTCTGGGTCTGAAACAGACCGTTGTCCTCAAACTCCAGGAGGAATTTGGCATAGCATGGAGCTGCTGTTTCGGGAACGTCCCAGTGATGGTCATGACCATCACTACCCGATTCAGAATTTGCTCGGTACCAGGCACTGAGCAGAGCCCCTGCCAGGCTGACACCCATCCCCTCCCCCTGAATCTGGGGAGTGACGCTCCGGTGACTGCCTGAACCAACACAGCTTGGCAAAGGTGACACTGTGTGACTTGAGGGCCACGTCATAAAAAGGTCTCACAGCTGTGGTCTGTTGGAACATTGGTCCTAGGCAGCCAGCCACCACACTGCGAGGAAGCCTGTGGAGAGGGGCCCAGGCCTACAGCCAGCACGCTGTGAGGCACGGACCCCCGCCCCCCAGCTTCCAGGGAAATCCTGGGGTGGCTGGCCATCTAGCCGTAGATAACTGCAACAGTCCTTGTCTACCAAGTGTGTGCTGTTACTAATTCCATTAAATATGAGGAAGTGACGCAATCATTTGTGTTGGGTCACAGTGCTACAAATAAATCTGAGAAGGAACTTGGGTGCCAGCACCCACGCAATCTTCCTCCGTGATCTGGCACCCATCCCTGCTGTCCCTGTGGCTGCTGAACCCGCGGACCAGCAGGGCCTCCTGTCATTCCAAACGGCCTTGCCTGAACTCCAGGCCCCCTGGACAAGCAAAGCAAGTTAGGACCCTCCCAAGGGGAGGATCCTGTCTGTGGTCCTCGGCCAGCCTGGGTCCAGAGCTTGCTTAACCACGAGCCCTTCCCTTGGGCTCCCCAGTGGGATCTGCTGCACGCTAGCGGGGCAGAGTCAGGATAGCAAGGTCATCATCGGGGGCCCTGGCCACTCGGTTCTGACTCCAGAGGCTTAGTAATGAATCTACCCCCACCCGCTGGCAGCACCACAGCTGTGAAACAGGAGTGCCCCCGCTCCCAGTTCTAGAACCCTGCCAGGGACAAGACGAGGAGAGAGCATCTGGGCATCTCCCTCTGCTGAGGTCTCCCGACAAGGTGGGGAAGCTGCTGGCTGAGCAGAGATGGCCCGGCAAGATACCTTTTCTTCTAGAGAACACCGCAGGAAAGCAGCACACCCCTGGAGACCAGGTTACCGGGGAACGACCGCCAGATAGGCTGAAACACTGGAGTCCAAAGCCATGTGGTTTATTGGGGGGCTGGGGCCAAGTGGGCTGTGGCGGCAGGGCGGCTACGTGTCACAGTCCTCGGGGATGGCCGCTGTGATGATAAGCGAGGGCTCCATGACACCCGGGCTCACCAAGCTCTCCTCCGCACAGAGTCTCTGGCCAGGCAGCTGGGAGGCCAGGCCGCCCTGGGCCAGGGACGCCACAATGACCTCAGCTGAGCCCACCTCCAGCTCGGCGGGGGGCTGGAGCGCTACCACCACCATCTTCTCGTCCTCGATGACCAGGTTCCGGAGCTTGCGCTGCCGTGGATTGTAGTTCTCTACGCGGTCGTGGATTTCCATGTGCCTCCGGAGATGGGCCTGGGGGGCAAGGGGGCTCAGAGCTGGGCCCGGGAGAGGCCTGGGACAGGGGGCGCAGGGCCCAAGGGGGCAGGAGGAGGGACGCCGGCCCCAGGCCTACCTGCCGGGTGAACTTGTAGCCGCACTCCGTGCACTCGAACTTCCTGACCCCCTTGTGCCTTCTGACGTGCACACGCAGCTGCTCCACGGCTGCAGGAGGGGAAAGAAGGGACCCCGGCATCAGGAGAGGCAGGAAGTGGGCAGAAGGGGCCGGGAGGACAGGCGGTCCTGGGGTGTGCGGCTGCTCATGGTGGCACCCCGAGGGCGCCCCTGCACCGGACCCTCCGCAGCCTCCAACCCCACCTTGCAGCAGCTCCGAGCTCCAGTCTTTAATGCACAGGCAACAGAAGAGATTCTCTGGCAAGGAGGTTTCGTGCCAAGAAGGAGCGCATGAAAGCCGATACTATGCCTGACCCCACCCTGCAGAGACCCTCCAGCCCCGGCCAGCCCCCCACGGGGCGCGCCCAGGGTCTCCACCAGCCCAGGTACCTTTGAAGGTCTTCCCGCAGATCTGGCAGAAGTGCGGCCGGCCCTCCTGGTGGCGGCTGGCCACGTGCCTCAGCAGGGGCCCCTTCTCCGTGAAGCGCTGCTCACAGAACTCACAGCTGAAGGGCCTCTCACCCGTGTGGGTGCGGTTGTGCTTGTCCAGGCTGGCTGTGGGGACAAGGCGGGGGCTCAGCCGTGGGGGCTCGGCTGCCGGGCCTCGGCCCGGGCCGGGGAGAGGAGGGGCCCGCCTCACCTTGGGTGCGGAAGGTCTTCCCGCAGAGGTGGCACTGGAAGGGCTTCTCGCCTGTGTGCGTGCGCAGGTGCATGTTGAGATTGGCCTTCTGGGTGAAGGCGTGGCTGCAGAACTCACAGACGTACGGCCTCTCGTTCCTGTCCGGGTCGGGGACACAGACAGAGCCATCACCAAGGGAAGCAGCCCCCTTCGCTCTGCAACAGCTGGGAGCGTGCCTGGCCCTGGGGCCAAGGAAACCATCGCCGCCGAAGCACAGCACCTGACACGTGGGACCAGGCCCAGGCTGAGACCAGCGGTGCGGAAGGAGGCCTAGGGCAGTGCCAGGAAAGGGGCACCAGCTCCATCCCAGGAGCCACAGGACACTAAGACTCTGCCCTCGTCTTAACCCAAAATCCTCTCACCCCACTTTCTGCCTGGCAAACTCACGCATCCCTCAGGCACTGCCACCAGAGAGGCTACAGTCCCATGCACGCCGCAGCAAACTCTGTCTTCCAGGCCCACTCACTGGCCTGGAGCCAGCAGCAGGAGCAGGCCTGGGCAGAGACCGCCAGTTCGCACCTGTGCTTGGCCTTGATGTGCATCTGCAGGCCATTTCGGCTCGAGGCCCTGTGCCCACACTCCTCACACACGAACAGCTTCTCCCCGCGGTGCTTGAAAGCCTCGTGCAGCTGTAGTTCCGTCCGGGACAGGAAGCACTTGGCACAGGTGGGGCACTGTGGGGCAGACGAAGCAAGACCGGGGTGAGGGCAGGGAGGGGTTCCCTGGTCCTCTGCACGACAGAAACCATGCAGCCTACCTGGCTATGACCACCACCTCGCTATTGCCAGCTCCCAGTCCCCAGCACAGTCTGGCACTTACAGCGTGGGGCTTAGGGGCCCCGTGTAGTTTGATCAGGTGGCTCTGCAAGTCCTTCTTCTGCATGAACTGCTGGGAGCAGGAGGAGCACTGGAAAATAGCCCCAAGATCACCTCTTAGGCCACTCACACCAATGGGACCCTGACCGCCCCCAGGCTGTGGGGGCAGGAACCTAAAGGCAGAGCCCAGCCCAAGATGCCAGGAGGTTCCATGGCCTTGCTTGAAGGATGCTTCAGGGAGGGCCCCCAGTGCCATGCCTACAGGGATGCTGAGCCTGTCCTCCATGGAAAGAAGGACCCAGAAAGGGCCAACGTCCCTGCCCGAAGGTAGGGGACACTAGATGGGTAGGGAAGGCTGGGCATCTTGACAACTAGCAAGGAGGAAGCGCCTAACGTCATCCCACATACGGGGCTTGGCAGGAGGGATCCTGGGGCAGCCCCTCCGCCCACAGCCCTGGGGACAGGCCATGCCTGACCTTGTAGGGCATCTCCCCCGTGTGGGACACCATGTGGACCCGCAGCTCCATCCTCCGGCGGAAGGTCTCCTGGCACACGGAGCATGTGAAGACCTGGCAGTGTGAGGGGCAAGCAGGGCCGGCATCAGGGGGGGGCCTCTGCCTGCGACGGCAGCCTCTGCCCGGGCTTCCACTCGCTGCTGGGAGGAGTCTGCCCGAGGGGGGGGACGCTAGGGTGGGAGAGGGCAACATGTGACCTGCCTGCCCTGACCCTGACCATCGCTGAGCACTGCAAACCCACCGTGCCAGGCTGGAGGCAGGGGCCAAGAGACCTCACCCGCAGCCCCCACCCCTGGCAACAGGCCTCTAGGAAGAGGAGGGTGGAGTTTAGCTGGCCACGTCACATGGGCCAGCCCATGGGGTGGGGGCAGGTAGCCAGGTGGCCTTTCACAGCAGCCATCCCCCACCGAGGCACCCCTTCTCCAGAGTCCAGGGGCCCATGCAGGCAAGCCCAAAATGCCTCCCACAAAGTCCTTCCTGTTCTTGGGACAGATGTCCCCACCTGTAATACCAGGGAGTAGACTCGATGGCATCCAAGGACACTCCAGCTCTCTTGAATTTACAGTCCTAGGACAGTCTCCTGGGGGCCCCTCTCAGATGGCAGGAAGACAAAGGCCAGCATGCCCCTGCCCACAAATCCTGGGCCAACCCACAGGTACCTGTTCTGAGCGGTTCATGCAATTCCGGGCTTCATGCTCCACGAGGTTCTCCTTCCGAAAGTAACACTTTCCACATTTGGGACACTCGAAGGGTTTCTCCCCAGTGTGTTTCCTGCCAGGAAAAGCCACAGAGAATGTGGGGCCTGAGCAACTTCCCACCTCTCCCTCACCCAGTGCCCCTCTGGCTCCCCCACCGGCAGTGCTGGGCTCCACAGCAGAGAGGAAGAGTGGTCCTGAGGCCAGCCACGGCTGCCCACATGGCTTGCTCAGACCTGGCTGATGAAGCCGCACAGGTGCACCCAGAAACCCTCCTCCTCGTGGGAGCCTGCACAGCTGCATACAGGAGGGGCAGCCCCAGAGCCACGCAGGCCCAGCTGGCTAGCATCGCGGCAAGACAGAAATAATCCCAGGGTCCTGACTCGCTGGAGAAACCAGCGAGTCAGCCTCAACTTCTATGGGCTTTACCATCAAAACCACGGCCAGAACCTAACCACTTCACCTGGCCTCCACTGCACCGCCCAGCGTAGCCGGGCCATCCCCGGCACTGCTGCCCGAGCCTCCTACCTCGTCTCGTGCTCCACGCCTGCCTCTGACAGCTGTGAACTTCAGCAGCCAGAGCAGCCCTTAGATGTAGTCAGACCTCCGTGCTTGTTGCTCCCAACCCTGCAATACTGACCATCTCACCCTGAGAAAAGGCTGGGGGCCTAGGAGGCATGGCTGGCCGGCCCCTCACGCCAGGGCCTTGCTCTCCAGGTCTGGCCTCCCTGATGTTCGCCAACCCACTGGCTCACCCTAGGGTCTCTGCTCTGGCCCTCCTTGACCCACAACACTCACACCAGCCATTCACTTGGTAAAGGTCCTCACTTCCTTTAACTCTGCTTAAAATTCTTTTTTTTATTTTAGATTTTATTTATTTGACAGAGAGAGAGACAGTGAGAGAGAAAGCACAAGCACGGGAAGAGGGAGAAGGGAGAAAAAGGCTCCTGCTGAGCAGGGAGCCCGCTGCGGGGCTCGATCCCAGGGCTCTAGGATCATGACCTGAGCCGAAGGCAGACGCTTAAAGACTGAGCCACCCAGGTGCCCCAAAACTCCTTTCTTGAAAACTGCAACCCAGCCCCACCCTGAACTCCCCAACCTCTAGGCGGGGCTCTCCCCCTGCTTTCTTCTGTAGCACCTCCCATCTTCCACCACACGGTCAAGTTGCCATCCGTTGGCATCCATCAGTCCCAGTCTGTGCGGCCCTGCTGAGAGGCAGGCTCCCTGAGGCCTCTGCTTTATTCACTAAGGTACCCCACGCACCCAGAACAGTCTTGTCAGTCGCCTAGCAGAACAAAGGAGCTAAATGAACCTTGACCTCAGAGCACCTGAATGGCACCGGCAGCATTCTCACACGTTCTCAGAGACCAGATGATTCTCTCATCCTCTGCCCCTCCGCAGACCGTCCTCATCCCCATCCCAATGACCTCACGAGGGCATCATCCCCTCCCAGTCCTCAGGGCCAGTCCAGCAGCCTGCGGCCCAAGGTAGGGATGGGGACGGTGCCTGCACCCAGCCTCACGCTGGGGGAGCATCAAGCAGATGCGGACCACCCCAGGGGGCCTCCCACACTGGCACTTCCCCAGACCCCGCTGGCTGCAGCTGCCCCAAAGCAGGGCGAGCAAACATCATCCAGCAACAGCTCCAGTCAGTCACTGCTGGCTTCCCAGAGCGTCACGCTGAGAAAGTGTGTGTGGCCCAACCTGGGTTGGCAAAAAATCCGACTAGTGATGACTTGGACCATGAAATGGCAGGACTGGAAAGCAGGTCTCCTAGTTGCCACCCCTGGAGGCCTCGCAGAGACCTGGAGCAGCGCTGTCAAGAAAACTGACCATGGAAATGTTCTGTCCGTGCTGAGTCAGCAGCCAGGGCCCCCCTGTAACTACGGAGCACTTGAAATGTGGCTATTGCAGCTAAGAAACTGAACTCACTTTTACTTTGATTTTAAGTTAACATAGCTTCATATGACATCTCGTTACCTTTTCAGACAATACAGCTTTAAACAAATGATTCATCACGCTCCACGGATACCCTGGGGCTACCATTTCCCCAGAATCACAGAAGGCACCAATCCTAAAGACTGACATCCGTGGCCTAAAGCCCACATTGCCAGGCTTCAGAAATACAGCACGAGGCCATGGGTTTCTCTCATCCCCTTGGCAGAAGGCAGCTACAGATCAAGGTCCACAGTGGGTGGAACTTATTGACAAGGTGTCCACAAACCCACTCAGAGGGCTCAAAGTAGGAAAGAGAGGAAGAAAAAATCTGACCCAAGGCCAGGTTCTTACTCCGATGACGAGAGGCAGGTTGACATGAGATGCTGCGTGAGTCTGCGATGGAGCCCCCAGCCCCCACATGGCCCAGAAGAGGGGAGTGAAGGCCCCTCCCCCAACAAGGGAATAGTGGACAGGAAAAGAAAATTAAAAAACAGACCGTTTACCTGTTGTGGACTTTTAGATAATATTTGCTGAGGAACTTTTTATGACATGTGGGGCATTCAACTGGCACCGCTGTACCTTTTCTGTTCTCAGCGGGCTCGGCTGCCAGGGAACCTGCGCTCAGGGCTGGCTCAGCAGCACACGGCTTTCTGATCATGTTTGATTTCCTCCTGGTTGGCAAGGTCTCAGTCTCTGAAACGTAATCACCATCCCCGTCGTCCTCAACTTGAACCACCACTTCCCACTAGAGCAGAAAAGGCAGCAGGAAGCGAGGTCACCAAATTAATCAGTAGGAGTTCTGGAGACAGATATACACAGCAGCCAGCTCCATCCAGTTCCATCCCAAGGCCCACCCAACTCACACACATCACCAAATGATTCCCTTTATCAGTGACTATTCCCATCAGGGTCCTAGGGCAGGCCACATCGGAATCTTGGATTTGGAGGGGAGAGGCTCTATCTGTGGGCAGCTGGAAATTTGGCTGGATTTCACTACCCTTGGGAAACACCTGTAACCCTGAGGCCAGCTCTCCAACCCCAACAGGCTGCCAACCCTCGACAGCTATGACTCACAGAAAGGTCAGCCTGAGGCTGCAGAATGGAGCCAGACTCCTAGGTTTGGAGAAAACCTATTCCAGACCCACGTAACAAAGATTCTACCTTGGGGTCCAGATTATCCCAGAAAAATGTCAGTCTCTTCCCGCTGACTACCACCTTCCCATTCCCAGCACCCTGGGCACAGTACCTCATTATTCCCGCCCTGCAGCTGGACACCTTCAGCCTCAAAGGGCCTTGGGAGCACTTTGCAATCCTCAGGCTCCTTGTCCTCTGGGGGACAAACCTTCAAGGCCTGCTTGAGTTTCCCACGGTGGAAGGAGGGGCTCTCACTCTGGGCAGGGAGACCAACCTGGGGCCTCTCAGGGCTTTGACTGCCACTGATCTCCTGGTCCCTGGGGACCTGACCCAGCGACTTCGAAACTTCCTCTTCCTCCAAGCCTGCCGGCTCCTTGAGGTGGCTGTTCACACTCCGGGGGGCAGATCTCCCCAGCCCACTCTGGCCACTCGGTGCCTGCCCCACTGAGGTTTTGGGCTTGAAACTCTGGCACAGCTCCACAGCCTCTGGCACTCGTAACTCCCTGGCTGCCAAGAGCACCTGATCCCGGTTTCCTGAGGTGAGAGCAAGGTGACCAGTATAGAAAAAGTCCAACAGGAGACCAAAGATCTCCGCGAAGCCGGCAGGGAGGACAACACTGCCCCCTGAGCCATCCCCATAGAGACTCTGGAAGAAGTGGCTGCAGCAGGCAAGGACACTCCAGTGTGCCTTGAACACCAGGCCCCCCACATCCAGGGTCGCATCGCAGTACTGGCCCTTCTCCCGCTGCTTGTTGAGCTCCTGCAGAACCCTCACACTGTGCTGGATGAAGGAGCCATCCATGGTCTGTCTGTAGGAGAGGAAGGCAGAAGTGACATCCTGGCCAGCCCAACCCAGGAGTAGCAAGGGCAAGCCCCTGGATTGGGGAGAGGGAAAGGGGAGGTGCACTCTACTCAAACAGTCACATTTATCTCAACCAGGGCTTGGGTCAAGGTTAGAGGGTGCCGGCTGAGCCAGGAATGGAGTGAACGCCTCCCTGGGGGTGGGGGCCCGGTGAGCAGCCCATATTGGGTAGGCCAGAGAGAGTGGGGGGCGGAAGCATGGCTTAGCGGGGGACAGGACAGGGGCGTGAAGAGGTGCAGGTGGAAGGAATCAGTGTGGGAAAAGAGACGGGATATCAACGTGAACTGACCGGCCTGGCACGGCAAGAGGACCCGTGGCAGGGGAGGGCTGTGGGTGCGGACAGGTGAGCAGAACCCACGCCGCGCCCACACTGCCGGGCGGCCGGGCGGAAGGCGGCCACGGCGGCCCGCAGCCCTTCCCTCCCTCGCCCCGCTCCCCCCGACCTCCTCACCCGGGCCCGTGCTCCCCGCGTCAGCTCCACCAACCCCGGACCTCGTCGTCTCCAAGCTCCCCAGACCAACTGCCCGGACCCTACGTGCCCGGCCGACCGTACGGAGACGCCGCCGCCGTCGCCGCCGCCGCCGCCGCCGGACGTGACGTCAGGGCGCGCCGGACTGGGCGAAAGGCTCGGAGCCTCGGGGCGGGGCCGGGCAGAGAACGGCCAACGGGGTGGGGAGAGGGGGCCTGGCCCGGTTCCCTCGGCGTCGGGCTTGCCTCCCGGAGTTGCTTGGCAACTCCAAGCTGGGCGCGGGCTCCTGGCCTGGCTGGGGCCGGTCCCGGGGTTCCGGCTGCGGTCGGCCCCCGCGGCGCCCTCAGCCTGGAGGAGGCAGCGCCCCACCCTCGCCCCAGACAGCAGGAGCAGCCAGGACGCACATTTCACCGCTTTATTGGCAGCCCGGAGCCCGGGTTGGACTCCCGTGAGCTTACACTCTCCGAGCCGAGACTGAGGAGTCCAAAGGCCTCCCGGACAGCGCAGGGCGCGCGCGCCTCTCTAGACCCTCGACCCTCGCCCTTCGGGGCAGAGGAGGCGTCAGCACCACCACCACCCCGCCCCGGTCGTGGCCCTGCCCGCCTCAGTGGTCAGGTGGAGCCGCAGCGCCTTGTGTAGTCCTGGATGGAGGCCTGGAAGTGCTCGGTGCTGTTGAGATCTGGGCGGCACAGGATCACGTAGCACTTGGGGAGGAAATAACCGCTGAAGCCGCCACTCAGGCTGCTCAGCGCCGCTAGCACGTTGACCGCAGGCAGGTACTTGCCCTGGTAGACGCTTGCCGTGGTGAAGAAGCCAATCCAGGACACGAAGTTGAGGAGCAGACTGAAGGTGACGCATTTGGCCTCGTTGTAGTTCTCTGGCAGGTCCTTGCCCAGGTAGCTGCAGGCAAAGGCGCTGACGGACAGGAGGCCATTGTAGGCGAATGCCAACATGAAGCCCAGTGAGTTGGCCTCTGAGCAATCAAGCACCACCAGCTGAGGGAAGCGCTGGTATTCCCTGGTGGGCAGTGGGGTCCACACCGCAAGCCAAGTTAGACAGATGAGCAGCTGGGCCATTGAGCTGATCACCACAAATAGGCTGGGACCATGGTTTTGCACCCAGGCATGGTAGAATGTGGGTACCTTGGCAGAAAACTTGAAGATGAAGACCAGTTGGAAGGAGCGGATTGTCAGGCAGGACAAGAAGATGGCAAAACCGAGGACAAAGAGGCCTTGGCGCAGCAAGCATGTGGGCAGGGTGGGCTCCCCAAAAAAGCCATAGAGCCCACAGCTGCCCCCTGCCAGGGAGCCCAGCATGAAGAAGCACAGCCTGCCCCCAGCGGACCTCACCACAGGGGTGTCTAAGTGCCAGGCAAACAGGCCAGCAGTCCCAGCCACCACCAGCAGCAGCAGCGTATTAGCTGCCAGCAGCACCCAAGAGATGGGTTCATGCCAGGTCAGAAACACCACGGTGCGTGGGAAGCAGGTTTCACTTCCCTCAGGTGCCCATTCTTCTTTGCCACAAGGCTGGCATCTGTGGAGGTCTGGAAGAAAAGGCAGAAGGCTCCTGAGAGCTAGATGAGCAGGGCAGGAATGAGGAAGGGAGGCCAAGGAGGGCTGCAAGGTGCTGGGAGGGTTTACCCCAGGAGCTGGGCGCTACTGGGCATGGTGGGTTAGGGGTAGCCCTGAGTGGGGTCCCGAGGCCAAGTGTTTCCTCAAGATGCCCGTATGAATTACAGATTCTGAAGGCGCTTGGGTAGGTTCTATATGGCTCATGATCCCTTGGGCTTGCAAACCAAGAGGTCTTTAGGGAGGGCTTTCCTCTGGTGACTCTGCCCACATGCTAGTGGGTCTACGATTCAATAGGAACAGTCGACCCTGAAGGAAGGGCATTTTCATCTCTCCCCAGCCCTTCCCTTAACCAAATCCACCTCCCTGTGCTGCCACTCTGTGGTTTCTCTGACTCTTGAGAACAGAAGAGACGCATTCCCATGCCCACAGAGATAGTAAAAGGAAAGAATGTGGCTCATGGAGTCCAGCTCTGGGCTGAGCCCTTAGCTACCCCAATTTGCTCTCTGATCTTGACCTTGCCTCACTGGATGGAGTGTCTTCTTTTTTCAGCTGCAGATACAATCGTATCTGCGTTCAGGCCAAGCTGTTCAAGGTGCTGGCTGTCTTGGGCATGGGGAGTAGAAGGGACTTCGTACAGATAGCAGGGGAGGGTACAGGGAACATAGCTACTTCTTTTGCATAAAGACGTTGAATTTAAGATAAAATTGCCTCTGTAGGAATTGGGCTGGGAGTTCTCTAGTAAAAGACATACGGGGTCTGAGGATTTCAACTGGTTGTTTCTCTCTGCTTCCTCAGGATTCAATCTGGTGGCAGGTATTCTCCAACCTGTACCTAACTGGCAGCGAAGTGAGCAAGGCTCTGGTTCTGGGCATGTGTTGCCCAAGGGAGATCCCCCTCACCTGCTCTACAGACCCTAGGAGTGCCCAGTCATTCGCCCACCCAGCCACTCACCGCTCTTGTTGAGGAAGGTCCCGGCCTCACAGGGCACACACTCAAAGCAACAGTGGTAGAACCCCACAATGACTCTCTGGTGCCCTTCAAGACAGTCGCTGGAGCACACAGACTTAGGCACCTGCAAGAAGCCACAGGTGTTCTGTAAGCACATGAAGTGCAGTCAGGGGATGCTCACGTGTGGAATGGGAAACCATCTCTGTGCATCTGCTTTCACAGCCCACTCCCAGGGCGGAGCCCCTGGTTTCATGAACCAGCGGCACCTCGCCATCTGGGTGCTGCCTGGGGAGCCTCCCTGGCAGGGCTGGAGAGAGCCATGTTGGCCTGGAACCTGGGATCCCCTTCCTGCTCCGTGTAAGCTGTGTCCACAGTACCCTCAGGCTCCAGGCTGCCCATAACGCAGTCCCCTGGTGAGTGACCATGTCTCTGTTACCTGGTTGTCCTTTCCGTGCCACCGGATTTTGGTTTTATTTATGTCCAGCTGAACTGGAGGCCACGTGGCAGAGCCGATGACCCTGAAGTTCCACTTGGGGCCATTCCAGTCCCAGGCAATTATGTCATAGCTGCCGAGGGGGTCCCCGTTGTCATTAAATATCACAGTATCCTCGTGTAGAAGAAAATTCACTTTACGGATCTCTTCCAGAAGCTGAAATAAACAGGGACCAGGGAGCTGCCATAGATGACAAAGGCTCTTCCTCCTCAACTGCCCAGACCTGGAAGGCTCAGGAAGCAAGTGCCAGGGACCTTGTGCTTCTGTTTAGGTGGTTTCAGTCCGTCTGGAAGTTCAGAGCCCTCCTTCCCCTCCAAGGAAGCCCCTCAACCCTCCCAACCAGCCTCCTGAGAGGAAGCTTCTCACAAAGGACCTCTTTACGGGGATGTTTAGTCCTGGATCTGAAGCGTGGTGAGGAGGAGGGGCTGAGGTTCAGAGAATTGAAGCCTAAGAGAGGCGAGCAGCCCTCTGATCGGTGGCCTTTGCCCCCCACTCCTAGCACTCAGTTGGCCGGAGAGTGATCACGCTGCCTGCCTCAAAAAAGAAGCCTGTTTCAGGGTGCCAGGGTCTGGGTTCCCTTACCTGCCAGGGGTAGACTCGGTCCCTGGAACAGGCTCCGGAGGCACAGCCCAGGAGCCGGTGGAGGCCATGGGCCACAGCGTAGACGGCCCGGTAGGCGTTGTAGGCAGAGCTCATGGAGAAGGCTCCGAGCGTGGGCATCTGCTGTGCCGTGAACGCCCGACATGCGCTGCACAGTTGGTTGCTGCCGCACCAGGAGCCGCTGGGGCAGGACCCATGGGCCCCTTTATCTGCCTGCACGTAGGCCTCTTCGAACTCCTTCAGGCCAGGGACAAGCCTCTGCTGAATGGCCACGCCCAGCACCATGCCAATGCCCCAGACCCCGGGCACGCTGCTGATGTGTCTGGAGATGGCCCAGTCCTCTGAGGCGATCCACACCTTGGCCGTCAGGTTGGCCAGCACCACGGACTCGAAGAACACCCGGGCCAGCTGCCTGTTGGAGAAGACGACCACCACGGTGGTCCTCGCTCGGGCCAGGTGGTGCATCATGCTCCACATCCTCTCGCTCCCCGGGCGGGCAGACAAGGGTATGATGTCCTTGAAGGCAATGCAGATGCCCTGCTGGGTGGCCTGCTCCTCCAGCGCCTGCACCCCCAGCTGCCCGTAGTCACCGTCACTGCCCACCAGCGAGATCCAGACCCACCCAAAGCTCTGCAGCAGCAGCACCATGAGCTCAACCTGGTGCTCATCGCTGGGGATGGTGCGCAGAAATGAGGGGTAAAACCGCTTCACTCCGAGCATCGCGCTGCTGGCCTCGTAGCTGATCTGTGGGGGTTCAGTTCAGCGAGTTCAGTGGCATCGGTCTCAACTCAGCACGCCACCCCCCCCCCACTGTCGGCCCTTGGCTGGGCACGGGGACCCAGGGAGGAGGGACATTTGGTCCCTGCCCTGGCCCTCAAGGAGAGCTCTACTGGACATCGAGGCTGACAAGGTACATCTGGAGAAGAGGCAGAAACCCAAGGGGAGGTTCTGAGGGAGGAAGGGGAAGGGAACTAAAGCTGCACAGTGACTGAAATGACCCAGGAGGTCGGATGCCGTTGCCCAGGCCAGAAGAAGGAGCACAAGAGTAGATGTGTCTGCTCAGGGCAGGAGTACTGTCATGCTCAGAGACTTGGTCTTTATCTGTAGGCCATGGGAAGCCCCTAAATGTTTAGGCAGAGAAGTGATAATGTTCCAACTTGTGTTTTAGGAGTGTATCTCTGATTTCAGTGAGGAATGTGTTAGAAAAGGCTCAAGACCAGAGTCAGGGAGAACCCCTAGAAGGCTGATGGAATCGTCTAGATGAGAGAGCTTAGTGGTCTGAGTTAGAGCTGTGGCACTGGTGATGGAGAAGAGGGGATGGACCTGGCAGCATTTAGAAGGTAAAAGCAGAGGCCATGGTGATGGGCTAACTGTGGGGGTGGGGGACAGAGGAATGTGGGTAGGTCTGCCGGGATCCTGGCTTGAGTAGAGAGGCAGGTGGGCAGGAGGGGGGATACAGAAAGAAAAGAGGCTCCACTTGTATAGGGAGGGAAGTTCAGTTTGGGGCCTGCTGGGTCCATGCAGTGGAGACCCTGGATGAGCATCCAGAAATGAGGCTCAGTGCTTGGAGCACAGGACAGAAGCCAGAGAAGGGGAAATTGAGCAGTGAGGCTCATGGCCTGGGTAGGGGTTCTGAATGAATTGCCCCAAGATATGCCACTTTGGCATGTGGGTTAATGTCCAGTTGGGAATAATTAAGGCACAAAAGACTCAGGAGGAAACATTGACCTTTTCCCTAACTGCCTAAAAGAATTTAGATAGCTGACCTGCTCCAGGTTAGGGAACTGTTATCATAGGTAACTACATTATAATGGGAACTAGGTGTGGTGGGCAGGGGAGGAATCTTAGCAAAGTTCGATTTGTTAAAATTCCTCTCTATGGGGGCGCCTGGGTGGCACAGCAGTTAAGCGTCTGCCTTCGGCTCAGGGCGTGGTCCCAGCGTTATGGGATCGAGCCCCACATCAGGCTCCTCTGCTATGAGCCTGCTTCTTCCTCTCCCACTCCCCCTGCTTGTGTTCCCTCTCTCGCTGGCTGTCTCTCTCTCTGTCGAATAAATAAATAAAATCTTTAAAAAAAAAAAAATTCCTCTCTATGTACCATTGTTCCTGGATGGCCCAGCAAACATTTGTTTATTAAACGTTTACTCTCTTTTCTCTTCCTGTGAATTGCCTTTCTCTCCTTTGAAGTCCCAGACTCCTACCAGCTTCTCCTTAGTTCAGAATAGCATATAGGCCTCATTTTGCCTGTCTTTGAACCTCTCGTGTTTATGTGGATTCCCTATACCTATGTAATTTTGACTTTATTTCTTTCCTTCCTTCTTTCTTTCTTTCTTTCTTTCTTTCTTTCTTTCTTTCTTTCTTTCTTTCTTTTTTAAAGATTTTATTTATTTGAGAGAGTGAGAGAGAATGAGCAGGGAGAGCAGCAGAAGGAGAGGGAAAAGCAGTCTCCTCGCTGAGCAGGGAGCCTGACATAGGGCTCAATCCCATGACCTGAGCCAAAAGCAGACACTTAACTGACTGAGCCACCCAGGCGCCCTGTGATTTTTTATTTTCCCCTGTTAATCTGTCTCATGTCAATTTAATGTTTAGACCAGCCAGAAGAATCTTGAAGAGTATAGAAAAATTTTTACTCCCAACACCTGCCTGGGAAAGGGAGCATCCTGTACTCTGGGAATCATCCACCTTTTCAGAAGAGATGGGGGAGAGATTGTCTAAAGGAGACTGAGGAGGAGGAGGAGGAGGAGGAGGAGGAGGAGGAGGAGGAGGAGGAGGAGGAGGAGGGGGAGGGGCCATAAGTGAGAGGGAGCAGGTCATAAATGATGAGGAAAGAATGTCACTGAAGGACTGTCAAGAATGTCACAGAGTTGTCATGTCAGGTAAAAAGGGACTGAAAAGCATTCGTTGGATTTGGAGACCTAGGAAGACCTCCTGATCACAAGGGCAAGAGTGGTGGGGCAGCAGCCAGGGCAGGGGATTGAAAAGCAAATGGCAAGAGGGAGAAGCAGACAAGACTAGAGCTCTGCAGATAAGTTTCCGTGGAAAGAGGGCAGAGGGAGGGCAGTGCTGGGAGCAGAGTTGCCTGGAAGATGGGGAGGGATAAGGCCAGCTTACAGGTGGAGGAGGACCCCCTAGGGGAGGCTGACAAGAGGGGGCACAGCCCAGGGGGACAGCACTCTGAGTGGGGGACCACAGCTCTGAGCCTAAGCCCAGGGCGGGGTGGGGGGGAGGCAGGAAGGAAGAAGGAGGGCAGGGGAGAAGTGGAGCAGTCTGTGGGGTGGGAAGCAAAGGGTGTCCCATTCTTCACAAAGGAGACAGGATGGTGGGAGGAGAGCAGTTTCAAAGGAGAATGCGTTTTCTCAGGAGCATTGAGGCCAGGAGGTCTGGGTGCAGCACTTGGGCAGGAAGAAATGCCGGAGTGGGGACTGCGATGGGGCAGGGCCCCCTGCCATGTGACTAATGAGCGGTGACCACCCAGGAGTTCCAGGGAGCCAGACTGGCCTTGGGGCCCAACAGTTCCTGCCCACCACCTTCCAGAAGGGGAGATGGACACACAGCTGGGGCCCCAGCTTACCAGGGGCACCAGAAAGGGGCCCAGCAGGGCTGCGGTGGTGGCAGCATGGTTGGTGGTATCAGGTCCAATCACCGCCAGGGCAGCCGGGGAATAGTGGGCAGGGTTTGCTTGGATGTCTATGTGATGCGTCCCCAGCATGGAGAGCACATTTAATGTGGCATACACGTTGGCCGACTCTGAGCACACGTCATACAGCTGGTACCCCAGGGTGACATTAGGCAGCAGGGTCGTGGAGTTGTTGATCTCCTCAATGCCAAACCGCATGGCTTGGAAGAGGTGGTAGCCATGCCCATTGAAGCTGTTGGGTCTGTGGAGAAAGCCAAGCTGAGAGCCAAGAAGGGAAAGGCCTTGCTGCAACCCGCTCTGGAGGGTAGACAGGAAATCCTGAGGTCCTCTGTCCAGCGCCCACAACCATGAACTCAGTGTGAGCCCTGTACCATACTCACAGTTGTATCAGCAGACCTTTGGGTGGGGTGGGGACGGGGAACAAGTTGGAGAAACCACATACCATCCTCCCTGGATAAGCATATTAGCATTGAAAGGCTGATGAAGTCCTGTAACAGAGACACCTGCTGTATTAGTCAGGGTTCTCTGGAGAAACAGAACCAATTGGATATATACAGAGAAAGAAAGGTTATTTTAAGGAATTGGCTCACATAATTGTGGGGCTGGCAAGTCTGACGTTTGCAGGGCAGGCTAGAAATTTCCTCAATGGTTGATGCTGCAGTCTTGAGTCTGAAGGCAAAATTCCTTCCTTTTTAAGGGACCTCAATCTTTTCTCTTAAGGTCTTCAACTGATTGGATGAGGCCCACCCACACAATAGAAAGCAATCTGCTTTACTCTATTGATTCAAATGTTAATCTTCACAGCAACATCTAGACAGGTGTTTGGCCAAACAACTGGGCACCATACCCTAGCCAGACTGACACAAAAAGTTAACCACACACCTGTTTAACCTTGTTTAACTAGTGCTTCTCACCAGGACACTCATGAATATAGTGAGGGCCTATGTTCCTCACTGCCTCTCAGGAACTGCCGGCTGGATCCCCGTGGGGACATGGTTCAGCTCTGCTTGATGAGTGTGCAAGCACATTCCACTTTCCAGCCTCTGTGCCCGTCGGAATGGTCTTCCATCATTTCTACCACTTCTGTCCTCGAGTCCCTCAGAGGAAACTCAGTGCCTCCCTCCATGACACCTTCAGAAGTGGGTGTCCATTTGTCTCCTCTTCCCCAAATCTTCTCTTCCCAGGCTCCTATCTGTAGCTCTTGGGGCCAGTCTTCATGCACTAGGCTTTCCAGAACCTTCCTCCTGTGCAAATCTCAGATGTGCTTCATGTTTAAGGCATCCTGCCACTGAGTCCCAATCCATCCTTGAGCCTCCCAAATCTGCGACTTGCACAGATGGCAAACAACTTATCTTCTTTAGGAGAAAAGCAGATGTTTTTCTCTACCAAGACTGTGGACTTCATGAAGGCAAGGCACCAATCTAGGATATCTTTGCTAAGCTCCTAAAGCATCTACTGCTGTGTACCTTCCCTCTCCTCCTCATGGAAAACCACGCTTGCCATCGGGAGACCCAGGAGTTTGAACCTGGAGAGGAGCAGGGAGGACACGGAGCTGGGGAAGCCATGCTTGCTGAATCCTTGCCACCTCCGGATGTCACGAAGCCTGGGAACAACTGGAATGGGATTATAATACAAAGCACTCTGATGGCCAGGACAAAATAATGTATTACAGAGTGGGACCCAAACAGAAGTGCCAGGGAAGGTCCAGCCAGGGCTTGAAGGTGGTGACTGGTAGGGTGGGAGGGACTGGAGGTGGTTCAGGAGGCAGCCCCAGAGGCAGAAAGGGCATGGTCTTCACCAAGGAGGGCAGGCAGAGGACCCCTCACTCACCTGTCACAGAGAGTCACCGTGGGCCTGCGTCTCACCCCCGGACAGTGAGAGTGCACAGGGAACAGACCTGCAAGGAGGTAATCCCCAGGGAGGCTGAAGTCAGGAGACAGCTCTGTGTTGTGGCAGCTGAGGGCCCAGCAGCAGGAGAGGGAGACCTGCAGGCTGACCAGGTGAGCTGCCAGGAGTGACATGCTGCCCAGTCGGTCCTGTGCCTGGCATGGCCGAGCAGAGCCCTCTGACCAGGTTGGCCGTTTAAATAGAATAGACAGCAGCTGCCCAGATGCTTCCCAACTTCATGCCTGTGCCGGGGGTGGGGCTGAAACCTAGTTGTAGGAACCTGGCTGCTTGCCTTGGCCTCTGGGCCTGTGGTCCTGCTCAGGAACTGGGCAGGGGGAAGGCACAGATGCAAACCAGGTGGCAGCCACTGACCCTTCCTCTGCATGGTTGTGGCTCTGGCTCTTGCTCTGGTGCCTGTGGCTTCTCCTGGCTCAGAAAGGTAGCCTCAGGGGCGCCTGGCTGGCTCAGCGGGTTAAGCAGCTGATTCTTGATCTTGGCTCAGGGTCTTGAGTTAAAGCCCCATGCTGGGCTCCACCCTGGGCATGGAGCCTACTTAAAGAAAGGGAGCCCTGGCATTTGGGGCGGGGGGGGGGGGGGTGGAGATGATGGTCAGAGGAAGGAGGCAAGGACACAGCTGCTCTGGGGGCAGAATGTGGAGGGAGCTGTGGGTTTTAGAAACGTTTACCCGGGTCTCAGTTTACCAAATGAGACATGGCTTTGAGTTGACCTCCTCCCAGCCTCAGTTTTCTGACACTGAAATTTTGAGTGAATCATTGTGGGTTTGCCGTGTTATCCAGGGTGGCTCCCTTCAGTCCAAAGACAACTGCATGCAAACAGGGTATGCAAATAGACCGGTTTTGCTTAAACTGCCAATCCTGGTTCTTTTTCTGCAAGAAAAAAAATTTCAAGTGGATTTCCGGAAAGGTGGCCCAGGACTCAAAGCGGGATATCTGGCCGGGGTGGGGCTTTTGCATAATGTAAATGGGGCCCTCGGAGGGACGGCTCGGCTGGGTGTGGCCAAGGCTGCAGCTCCTGAAGCCCCCAGGCAGGGGGGAGCCTCCGAGGGGCCCGCGGAGGCCCAGGTGCGCTGCCGGGGCTGCCGGCAGAGGGCGCTCGCGGCTCCCAGGCCACCTCTTTCAGCCTCTCGAAGGGCCGCGGGGCGGAGCGACTGGCTCTCGCGAGATTCTCGCGCGGCTCGCGCCAGTGGCCAGCATGGCGGATTCGCAGTTGCTGCTCAAGCGGGGTCCTTTCCGCTCCACGTGGCTGCGTGCCCGCAAGACTCGGACACAGCTCGTCCTCAGCCGTCGGCCCCGCCGCCGGCTCGGGACCCTGCGGTGGTGCGGCCGGAGGCGCCTGCGGCGGCGGCTGCTGCAGGTCCAGGCAGCCGGCGCGGACTGGCGGGAGAGCAGCTGCCTGGTGTCGCGCGCGGCGACCCGGAGGCCCAAGACCGCGACCCCCAGCCCGGCTCCGGCCGCAGCCACCGCCCCGAGTGGCCCCGCGAGCCTCCCCATCCCGCCGGTGCGGCCGGCCGGCCCGGGCCGCGCGTTGGTGCTGCTGCCGCTCGAGCAGGTGGGTCGAGCCGGAGGAGCCGCAGCCCCGGGACTTGGGAGCTGGGAGAAGACCCTGCCCCATCTGCAGCTTCTCCGGCAGCAGGTCGAGCGCATTCCTCCTGGCGGTGGTGCTGAGCAGGGTAACTAGAACCCTGTTGTGGGATTCTAGGTCTTCAGGGCTGAAAGGGACTTTAATAGTAGGAAATGATGCTACTAGGTCACATTTACTGGGTGTTTAGAAAGTGGCAGGCCCTGTGTTCCAAGCGTTTTAGATTTACGAACCCTTTTAATACTTTTAGCTCTTTATAGAGTCATTACCGTTGTTTCCGAAAATTTACGAAGAAACTGAGATATAGCTTAGGTAACTTGCTAAACGGCACGCAGTAGAGGCAGAGCTGGTATTCAAACTCAGGCAGCCTAGTTATAGGTCCTGTGCTCTTCACGTGGACGCTGCTTCGGGAGGTCTTCCTGCAATGCAAGAGGAAAGTGAAAACCCAGGAATGGGAGACACTGGGCTGGCAGTGGGCCTTGGTAGAAAGAGGGATCCGTGAGAACAGCAGAGCCTAGTTCATGGGACGCCCTCGTTCTTCATGTGTCTGGATACACCAGCCATCTCTGTAGCTGTCCTGGGATATGAGATTAAGTTAGAGATATTAAGTACCTGATGGTCACCTGGTACAATGTGTTGTTACTTGGAAATCACCTCCCTTTTGATATGTGAATAGCAATTAGTTTAGGAAAAAAAAAAAGAAAAGAAAGAAAGAAAGGAGGGGTGCCTGGCTGGCTGGGTGGAGCCTGCTGCTCTTGACCTCAAGTTGTCACTTCCAGTCCCACGTCGGGCATACGGTTTAGTTAAAAAAAAAAAAAGTTTAGAAAATTTCAGTCTCTGGTAACAGAATTTGTAATGTTATGTCTTCCTTTCTTTGTTCTTCCTTGCTAGGGTTTTACTTTTAGCGGGATCTGTCGTGTGACTTGCCTCTATGGCCAGGTGCAGGTGTTTGGTTTTACCATCAGCCAAGGCCAGCCTGCCCAAGATGTCTTCTCTACCTACACCCACTCACGCTTGACTATCAATGCAGTTCATTATTCCATTACTGAGAAAAGCAAGAAGGAGATGAAAAGGGAAGCCCGAGCTTTGCTCAGATCTCATCTTAATCGGGGTAAGGAAAATAACTGGGTAATTTAGGGAGGGTGTACTGTAATGAGGCTGCTATTTTTAGATCCTTCCTGTTGCCTAGACATAGCACACTTTTCTGTGTCTATTTAAAGTGAAACTTGAGTGAAACTTGTTTTCACCATTTTACAGATGAGAAAAATGGCCCAAGGCTACACAGCTACTATGTAGCAAAAGCAAACCTGGATTGACTTCTCCATCCAGGTGTGTTTACCTAGTATGCAATATGGTTTTCTGAAGAAGGCTTTCAAGCATAATTCTGCTCTCAAAAAGTTGTCAGTTCAGCCGAGGAGAAGGTAGTCCTAAACAGTGTAGAATTTAATGGAGTTACTATTTCTAAGGTAATTTATCTCTCTCTTTACAGATGACAGATGTTGGTTGATGAAGAATTTTTCTCCTCTGTGTTCCATTGTGATGCTAGAACAACTGAAAACCTCCACTGTGAACTTCTTAGTCAGCCATCCAGGTTTATCTTACGTTTTTGTACAAGAGGTAGGACCAGTTTTCATTCAGAGTTTTGCTAATTATTAATTTGTTAATTGAAACTTGTTAATTACTTGTTAAATTGTTAATTGTTAATTAATTTGTTCACCAGAGCAGTCATGTCAGCCGACTGTAGGCTGCTCCCTTGGAAGATCAGTCTGTCTGTTGTGTTGTAGGACGTACACACTATCACATGTGTGTACAGTAAAATAGCGGAGAAAGGCACATCATGAAAAATATTGTCTCCCCTTCCCCGTTAGTTTTATTCCCCAGTGAAAGCCATCCTTTCATATTGTAGGTAGTTAAATGGCTTTTGGAATTTTTACTTTATTTATTTATGTTTTTTCCAATGTTTTGTTTTGTTTTGTTTTTGTTTTTTGTTTAATTTTTAAGTACAATCTACCTCTCAGTCTGGGGCTTGAACTCATGACCCGAAGATGAAGAGTTGCATGCTCTGCTGACTGAGTCCGCCGGGCGCCCTGCCTGTCGGAATTTTTCAGATGGTTATCTTTTTATCTTGATTTATTAACTTGAGATAGTATAAATTTCCTCTGTGAATATTCTTCAGTGTACTTATAATTTCTCCCATCTCTTTCTGCCTCCAAATTTTTGTTGACCATGTTATTAATTTCTTAAAGTCAAGTTCTGTTGCTATAAGTGTCTCCCATGAGCCATAAATGGAGCCTAATCTGCAGGATGTTCAGGCTGACTGGACGCAAGGTGTGGGGAAGAACCAAGGAATACACGCTTTTGGGTGCAGGGGTTGCTGAGATGAGGGCACCGCAGGCGGAGCAGAGTTAGGTGTTCACCTGGATGTGCCTGTTAGACGTTCTGTTGGAGATGTCAGGTGGGCAGTTGCATATGTGAGTCTGGAGCTGGGAGCTGTCAGCAGAATGGCCCAAGGCCGAGAGGTGGGATAATAACACCAAGGGAGCTGATACAGAGAAACAAGGGGGTTCAAAGTCATAGCCCTTCAGCACTCCCAAGAAGAGGTCTGGGTGAGGGAGCAGCAGAGACTGAGAAGGAGGGGTCACTGATGTTGGAGAAAAACCAGGCGAGTGTGATTAGGAAGTCTTCAGAGGAGCTCGGAGTGAACAGTTGTGTTGCTTGCTACTGCTGGTACGTGGGGCCCAAGAACGGAGCTGGGAGGTAGGAGCCTGGTCTGGACAAGTGCAGGGGCAGTCAACTGCTGAGGGGGATAGTGGGACCGGATTAGGGTCAAGAGCCTAGGGAGGGTGGAACTCTGGGGCTTCATAGTAAGGGATTTTGCTTCTGTAGAGTTTAGCTGTAAAGGGTAAAGAAGAAATGACACAGTAATTGGAGGAGCGTGGTCAGAGTTTTGTTTTTTGTTAAGATGGGTGGAAAAAAACCCAGCTCGTTTGAACACAGCAGGTGGGAATGATGCAGAGCTCGGAGGGTGCTGAGGATGCAGCCGAAGGAGGGCTTCTGGCTCTGGAGTCTGCGGGGGGCGGGGGGTAGGCCGGGAGAGCACGGGCAGTTCCCCCGGAGTAGCCATCGCACGTGGAAGTTCTCTTTTGATTGTGTCATCCCGCTTCAGGAAATAGGTCAGGGTCATCACGGAGTGGGAGCGGAGCTAGCAGGCAGGTGTCGGAGGTTTGAAATGAGAGGAGAAGGCACTCAGTGAGCGCGGGACAGCGATTGGACTGTTGTGATGACGTCTGTTCCATCTAGTGCAGACCCAGTAGCTGGATGAGGGCCATGGAGAAGGAAATGGGGACCCTGTGTCACCAAGACTTTGCCACTTGCAAGTGAAGGTTCCAAACACCGTGATACTCTGTTTTCATTCATTTTTAACTTTTTTTTTTTTCTGGGATCTCACCACCACTCTATATTCCTTAAGCTCCTTCTTGGGTAACTTCCCTCCCCCACTGTGTGTTAATATGTTCTAGAGTTATTTTTTCATACAAGGCAGATAGTGAACTTGATATGATCTCATTTTATAAGCTATTCTTATTTTGCCCTCTGTGATTGTTAGTTGAGCACAGTATAGAGTTTTTTCCTTGAAACCTTGAAGGCCTTGCTCCACTGTTTTCTAGAATCCAGAGTTGCTGATAGGAAGTCACACAGCAGACTGGCTCTCGTTCCTTTTATGATGTCTTTATCCTGGGGTTGATGAATTGCGTGAGGATGTGAGCATGGATGGGTCTCTTCCTTGATCCTCTTCAGCACGGAGCCTTGTTCCCTCTGAGCCCCGCCCGCTGCAGCAAGGGCCTGCTCCTCTATTCCTTGGGTTGGTCGGTGGCTTCTTGGTACTTCTGCTAGAGCGCCTATGGGCTTAGTGGGCCTGTCTTCCACATTCTTTCAGCCCGGTCTGCATGTGTTCGTTGTTTTTTTTATGTCTTTGGAGGCGGCCTTGGTTTTGTTCTAAAGCACCAACCTGTTCAGCAGCTGTGGTCTCTGTTGAATTGTTCTTGTGGCAGTCGGTTTTTAAACTTGCACGCATTTGGGGCGCCTGGGTGGCTCAGCCGTTAAGCGTCTGCCTTTGGCTTACGTCATGATCCCAGGGTCCTGGGATCAAGCCCCGCATTGGACTCCCTGCTTGGCGGGAAGCCTACTTTTCCCTCTCTCACTCCCCTTGCTTGTGTTCCCTCTCTCGCTGTATCTCTCTGTCAAAATTCAAACAAACAAACAAACAAAAAAAACTTGCACACATCTTCCTTTCCTGCGGGGTCTCCCGCAGAGGTAAGAGCAGCTCGGAAGTGCGTGTGAGCCAGGAGGACAGGTACGGACAACTGTAGGAATAGCTGATAAGACTTACTTGAAGGGATGGCTGTGGGGCTGAGAGGGGGCTCAGATCTACCACTCATAGCTCATGACTGAGGCTTACTAATTTAGAACTGGAGGAAGAAACGTGCACCTGTGTTCTTGTTTTCTTAAAGCTTAAATTGTGAATTTCAGAGTCCAACCTTCCAGATTAGCTCTGAACATTTAGCCCTGAGGTCTGTTGGCATTAGAAGAGAGAAGAAGAAAAACGGCCTTCGTTTGACAGAGAGTGCCCTGTCAGCCATGGAGGAGTTGGTCACCGTGTCCTGTGGTGAGTGATACCTGGTGATAAAGGGAGCCTTCGTCCCCCAGGGCCTCAGGATCACAGTGTACATGTAGAGCCCTAACGAAGGTGCCTAATTTGAGGCGTCAATGTTGTTTTGCCTCCAGAAGAAGTAGACGGCTGCCCTGTCATTCTGGTTTGCGGCTCTCAGGACGTTGGAAAGTCAACATTTAATAGATACCTGATTAACCAGTTGTTAAATAGGTAAGAGTGTTTTTATTTTTGTTTAGACATATTATTAGATATGGGTCATGAAATGGGATTTTTGATTTAAGAAACTAGACGGGAATGCATCTTGACTTCTCGGTAGAGATTAATACCAGTCTGTGCAAAGCCACTCAGCGGAGTGACGGCACTCTCTGTTAGGCCGTGTTTTGGAGTGAGGCACAGCGGCCTCTCGGGGTGAACTGACCGTGCTTACCAGTGAGTGTGCAAGAGGAGTCCCCTGGTCTCAGAATCTGTGTCCATACCCAGAGGTATGGAGCGATTCTGTTGTGTTTTAATGATCAGGTTTTAGGAAAGTCAAAGTTGTATCCCTGTCATGAATGGATACTGTGACCATGCCTGCATCACGTTTTCTTTTTACATTTTTTTTATGTTGATTGCCGTCTTTGGAGCATTCTACCAAAAAGGCTGCATAGAGTGACTGTGCCTGTGTATTGCATAAAGTCTATAAGATCTGATGTATTCTTTTGACAGAGTAAAGCTAGTTGAGATTTTCTTTATTTCTTTCAAATTTTCAGTATTTCCTGCGTTGACTATTTGGAATGTGATCTGGGACAGACAGAATTTACACCTCCAGGTTGCATTTCTTTACTTAATATTACAGAACCAGTTCTAGGTACGTATTATGCATTTCTTTCATGTCTTGGTTTTATAAAACTTAAATATAATGATACTTAAAAAAACTCAAAAAGCATAAGGGGCATCTGGCTGGCTCATTCGGTGGGGCATGCAGCTCTTGGTCTCGGGGTCATGAGTTCAGGCCCCACATTGGGGATGGAGCCTACTTAAAAAAATAAAAAATAAATAAAAATTAGGAAAAAAAAAAAAAAAAAGAAGGTGAACACCACCACCCCCCCCAACTCATGGTCTTCCCATAACTGTTCTAGCTTCCGGAAAAAAATACTATGATACTTTTCTAGGGTTCCATTTTGGTAAATGGAACTGACAGCCATTTAGTTTTGTGTAAACCAGAAACACACCTTCCTGTAATATTCCCATCGTATATAAACCTGTATAATGGTGTAAACCAAGAAATTACATTGACACCATACTATTAGCTAATCTATGGATTTTATTGAAAATTCACCAGTTATCCTACTAATATGCTTTTTCTGGTTCAGAAAAACTCTGGTTCAGAGTCCTATGTTGCTTTTTTTTTAATGGTAAAGTGTGCACAATATGATTTTTACTGTTTTAACCATTGGTAGGCGTACAATTCAGTGACACTAAGTGCATTCACAGTGTTACATACCCTTCACCACTGTCTGTATCCAAAACTTTTTCATTATCCCGAACTGAAATACTATTCCATTAAGGAACGCTTGCCCCGCCTGCTCTCCTTCCTGCTCCTGCTAAGCTCTGTTCTACTCTCTGTCCCCATGAATGTGCCTACTCCAGGTACCTCATGTAACTGAAAACAGACTGTCCTTCTGGTGCCTGGTTTTGGGTTTTTTTGTGGGTTTTTGTTGTTGTTGTTGTTTTTACTAAGCATATGGGTTTTTTTTTCTTTTTGCTTATTTTGTTATGTTTTTATTTCAATCCAGTTGGTTCACACAGTGTTGTATTAGTTTCAGGTGTATGATACGGTGATTCAACACTGCCACGCATCACCCAGTGCTCATCACGACAATGACCTCTTTCATCCCCATCACCTCTTTCCCCCATCCTCGGCACTCTCCGAGCATAAGGGTTTTAAGATAGTCCATATTGTAGCAGATCATCAGAATTTATTCCCTTTTCGTGGGTGAATATCATTCCATCGTATACATACATCACATTTTGTTGACGCGTTCGGCTGTTGAGGGACAGTTGCATTGTTGCCACTTTCTGGCTACTGGGAATAGTGCTGCTTTGAACGTCAGCGTGCAAATACCCTTGCAGGTCCCTGCTTTTTATTCTTTCAGACAGGCACGAGGAGGGGAATTGCTGGGTCATGTGGTAACGCTGTGTTTAACCTTTTGAGAAACTGCCAGCCTGTTTTCACAGTGGCTGCATTTTGCATCCTCGCCCGCGGTGTGCAGGGGCTCTCACTTCTCCACATCTTGTCGTCTGGATCACAGCCGTCCCATTACGTGTACACCGATAACTCACTGTGGCTTTGATTTGCATTTGCCTGATGACTGATGATATTGGGCCTCTGTTCCTGGGTTTGTTGGCCTTTTGTAGATCTTTGGAGAAATGTCTGTGAAGTCCTTCGCCCATTTTTGAATTGTGTTGTTACTGAGTTGTAGGAGTTCTTTGTATATGTTCTGGCTGTTAATCTCTTATCAGATAAACGATTTGCAAACATTTTTTCCCATCCTCTAGATTTTCTTTCCGTTTTCTTGACGGTATCCTTCAGTACACCGAAGTTCTTTATTTTTATTAAATCCAGTTTCATTTTTCTTTTTTCTTCAGTTTATTTTTTCTGTTGTTGACATTCTCTTGATGCCATATCCACAGTGTTGCTAAGTCCAATGTCATAAAGATTTTTTCTCATGTTCTTGGAGTTTTGTAAGTTTTCGCTCTTATGTTTAAATCTTTGGTCCATTCTGAATTAATTTTTGTATATGATACAGGGAAAGCATCCAACATCACTTTTTTGCATGTGGATGTTGAGTTTTCCAGGTATCATCTGTTGAAGACTGTCCTTTCCCCCATGGAATGGTCTTGGCACCCTTGTGGAAAAGCATTTGATCGTACATGTGAGGGCCTGTTTCTGGGCTCTCTGTTTTGTCCCCTTGGCCTATATCTCTGTCTTTATGCCAGTTCCATGCAATGGAGGAATGTGAGTCCTCCAACTTCATTCTTTTTCAAGATCATTTTGGCCATTTGGTACCCTTGCAATCCTGTATGAATCTGAGGGTCAGCTTTTCCATTTCTATGAAAAAGGCTGTTGGATTTTGGTAGGGATTGCGTTGATTGAATGTGTAGCTCACCTTGGGTGACATTGACATCTCAATAATAATAAATCTTCCTATACATGAACATAGGATGTCTTTCTTTCCAGTTTTTTAGGTCTTTTTAAATTTATTTCAGCAATTTTTTATAAAGTTTATTTATTCATGAGAGACAGAGAGAGAGAGGGAGGCAGAGGGAGAAGCAGGCTCCCCCACTGAGCAGGGAGCCCGATGGGGGCTCAATCTCAGGACCCTGGGATCATGACTCCAGCTGAAGGCGGACACTTAACGGACTGAGCCACCCAGGTGCCCTCTTTCAGCAATATTTTGTGGTTTTCAGTGTGTAAGTCTTTTACTTGGTTAGATTTGTTCCGAAGTGTTGGATTCTTTCAGCTATTACTGTAAATGGAATTGCTTTCCTAATTTCTTTTTCAGGTTGTTCCCTATTGGTATATAGAAACATACATGATTTTTGTGGGCTGCATACTGTGCCACTTTGCTGAGTTCCCATATTAGCTCTAGTAGGTTTCTTGTGGGTATTTTTGGATTTTTTAGATAGAAGATCATCTGCGAATAGAAATGGTTTCACTCTTCCTTTCCAGTCTGGATGGCTTTAATTTCTTTTTCTCGTCTCCTAGCGCTCTCTGGCTGGGACCTCCAGTGCAGTGCTGAATAGAAGAAAACATCCGTTTCTGTTCCTCACCTTAGAGGGAATGTGTTTCACCAGAAGTGTGCTGTCAGTTGAGGGTTTTTGTAGTTGCCCTTCGTCAGGCTAAAGAAGCCGCCTTCTAGTCCTAGCGTGTGGAATGTTTGTATCATGAAAGTGTCGGACTTTGTCAGGTGCTTTTTCTGCATCTCTCGAGATACTTGTGTGATTTTTGTTTAGTTGACTTTTAAAAGAAGCAGGTGATAGATCAGGTTGCTGGATGCGTTGTGGATTTAACAGACTTTTTGACAAAAATAAGTAGGGCATTCATATTGTTTTTTACAGTTTTATCAGAACTGATTGTTTAGACTTTGCTCTCTAGCTGGTTTCATTGTTCCTCCTTTTCTTTTAAATTTTCCCTAGTCCATTTACTTTTCTTTTCCTTTTTCACCCCTTAATATTTCACCAGGTGTTTCCCCAGACAAGGACACTCTGCTACATAGTCACAATGCGGCCACCAACTCAGGGTAGTGCTACAGCTGTGGTGATGTTCCCTCTTCTGTCCACCAGCCACCTGCCCGGGCCCAGTGTGTATTTGCAAATCTTTAGTCTTCTCCAGTTTGGAGCATTCCCTCCAGCTTTTCTTATCTTTTATGACCCTGGCAGTTTGGAAGAGTACATTTGTCAACTGTCCCTGTGGTTTGAGATGTGATGCTATGTTCTCAGTGCATTGTATCAACAAGCTGTCAGTTTGCCCTGTTACCAGAGAGGTTAGTTCTTATCATTTGGTTAAGATAAGTGTTTGCCAGCGTTTTCCACTCTGACTGTAACCAGTGTGTTATTTCTTCTGGGGTGTCGCTGCTTGTAGATCCCCTTGGTGGACAGAGCTAGGAAACATACGCATGCTTAGACCCGCACATGTGCATACATGTGTATGTAAGGGCATATACATATGTATTGTACACTACATCTATATATCTGTGTGTACTTTCCCTGTGTGTCAAGAGCCACGAGTTTACTACGATCATTCCAATTCTGGGTTTATTCTGGTTAGCCTTCCCCCTTCCGTATTTATGTTTCATCTCTCATAATAAGAACCATGGCTATGATTATTCTCTGTGTATTTATGTATTTACAGTTCCTTTGTATTTGTTCAATCCCTCTATTGTGCAGGCCACTTCCTCGGCTGTGGGCTTGCCCAAATCCCCAGACCCCACCCTTGAGGGGAGCCTTGCCAGCCCTGTCCCAGGTGGCCTTGCACCAACCACATTAACCAAAGTCCTCGCCCTGCTGACTGTTGCCATGCGGTCCTGGTCACCAGCCTGCTGAGTGAGTTCCTGGCCCCAGCCAGAGAGGGGAGTTGGCTCAGGCTTGACAGACCAGTGCTGCGATTAGGAATGTCTGTTCTGGAGCTGGCCCACCTGAGTTCAGGCCCAGCTGATATCTACTCGCTGTGTGACCTTGGTCAAGTTAATCTATGTCTTCCTCTGTAAAAATGGTGATAGTAATACTACCTACCTCATAGGGTTTTTATGAACATTAGCGACTACATGTGAAGCGCATGAGACATAGTGAGTGCTAGATTCCAGCAGGTGATTGCCCTTCCTATTTGTCCTTTCATTAGAATGTCGCCCCTGCGAGGTTAGGTGTTGTGTTGTTCACAGGTGTATCCTAAGTATCTAGAACAATGCTCAAGAGTGTTACAGGTGCTCAGTAAATGTTTGCTGAGTGGCCATATTAGGACAGAATTAGGATTAACTATATGTAAACGTGAGCATGTATTTGTATGCAGTTGAAAGCTTAAATATCTTTTTTTTTTTTTAAGATTTTATTTATTTAAGAGAGCATGAGCAGGGAAGCAAGGCAGAGGGAGAGGGAGAAGCAGGCTCCCCACTGAGCAGGGAAGTCCAACAGGGGGCTCCATTCCAGAACCCTGGCATCATGACCTGAGCTGAAGGCAGACACTCAACCGACTGAGCCACCCAGGCGCCCGGAAAGCTTAGATTTCTGAAAATGAGATACAGCTATTCCTGGTGGTAGGATGGCCTGGTGGGATGGTTTTTGATTTCCTAAGGATCTTTGTCATTGGTGATGGCCAAAGCAAAACCCTCACCGCCTTTTAAGTAGTCACACATTCGAACTCTTACCCTTATCTTCCTAGGACCACCTTTTACCCACCAGAGGACACCACAGAAAATGGTATATTATGGGAAACCTTCTTGTAAAAACAACTATGAAAATTATATTGAGGTAATAAAGTATGTGTTCAGCTCCTACAAGAGAGAGTCCCCTCTCATCGTCAACACCATGGGCTGGGTGTCAGGTAAGCCCGCGGAGGCGCATCTGGCGGGAAAGGAGGAGCAGTGCGATAAGCTTCTGGCTTCGGGCAGTGACGCTGGAGCCCAGTGTTCAGGAGATTCTTCCTCGTGATCCTTTCTCTGTCTCAGAACAGCTGTGCCATTTTCTCGTGGGAGCGTGTCACCGTATTTTATTAGCGCGCCAACTGCTTGTGTTCTCTTCCTCACAGACAAAGGGCTTTTGCTGCTCATCGATCTCATCCGGCTGCTGTCTCCCAGCCACGTCGTTCAGTTCAGTTCCGGCCGGAGCAAATACATGCCGAACCTCACCCCTGACTATGTGGACGACATGGACGGCCTGTACACCAAGAGCAAGTCCAGAGTCAGAAACAGAGGTTTCCAGCTGGCAGAGTTTACAGAGAGTTTGGAATTTGCAGACGAAGAAAAGGAGAGTCCAGTTGTGTTCACTGGCCATAAACTGATGTGCGTCCAGTCGGACTTTGCGTTTAGGAAAACTCCAAGAAACAGGTAATTAAACCATCATGGCTGGAGAATGAAGTCCTCTGCAATTCAACAAGGCCTTCTGCCCTCAGTTCCTTAAAAGGAATAAGTTCTCCACAAGTTTTCAAATCTGTTTCATAGCCCTGTGTTCATGAAGGAGAATCTGTTCTTTTCTGAGCTGTTATTGTCCCAGTGGAAACACTGCTGACTTACGGTGGGGGAACCTTCAGTGTTTCAACTTCACGATGGTATTAAAGCAATACACGTTTGGTAGAAACTGTACTTTGAATTCTGGTCTTTTCCTGGGCAAGCACAGTGCTATATGATGCTCTGTCCTGGTGCTGGGCGGTGGCAGTGATCCGTGGCTCCGGGTCAGCCCGGAGGGTGAGCCGCAGGTACAGACGGCCATTCTGCGCTTACAACGTAGGCTCTGTGGTGGGCGATTCTGCCTGGCTGGAGGCTAGTGCGAGTCCTGAGCACGTTGAAAGTAGGCGAGGCTAAGCTGTGACGTTCAGTAGACGAGGTGTCTTAAAGGCATTTTCGACTTCTGATATTTTCCCCTTTTTGTGGGTGTAGGAGGATGGAACCCCCTCGTAAATTGAGGAAGACCCATATCCAGAGGTGGCCTTCAGCCCTGGTTGCCAAGAGCTTTTAATGAAGGAGAGTTTTTACACGTCCTATTTTTCCAGTGGGTTTCTAGAAAGGGTCTGCAGATGTTAAGGTGGGACTATGTAATCTCTGTACATGTAACCTGTGTAACGACTCATGAACTCTGTTTCTGAGGTTAAATCTCTACTTACTTCATTCTGATTTACTTTGCAGAGAGTCGCATAACAAAGTTCTTCGGGATTTGGCAGTACTAGGTTACCTTGGCCAGCTGCAGCCTCCAGTGCCAAAACCACTTTGTCCTTTACATGGTCTGACACCCTATCAGGTAACCTGAACTCGGATGAGGAATTGTCCCTGTGGATGTAATGAGCCCTCGTGGGGCTTCCTGTGTGTGTTCTCTAGCCACTTTCCTTTTTTTTTTTTTTTTTTTTTTTTTTTTTTTAGGATTTTATTTATTTATTTGACAGAGAAAGACAGCGAGAGAGGGAACACTAGCAAGGGGAGTGTGAGAGGGAGAAGATCCCAGGACCCTGGGATCACGCCCTGAGCCGAAGGCAGACGCTTGACAGCTGAGCCCCCCCAGGCGCCCCTCTAACCACTTCTGACGCTTCGCTCAGTTTATCCTCAGAACAGCCCTGTAGTGTAGGTTCTGTAGCTGCCTCAGTTTACAGACGGGAGGTGGAGTCATCTGGCTCAAGAGTCGTGCTCTTAGCTGCTGCCTTGTGTTCGGCACGACTATGCTTCCATGCTGGTTAAGAATGTTCTGCCTGACCCCAGAGGTGGCACTGGGCAGTCCAGCTCCAGCATTCCCACTGTTCAGCTGTGTGTGAGTCCATGTCTTACCTGGAGAACCGAGGCCGTGCCAGACCTCATAGGATGGTTGGATGGGTTCAGTGACTGTTCACAGTGGTTGCTGGCACCCGGAGACCACTCTTTTTTTTTTTCTTTCTTTACTTTATTGTTATTTTTTTTAAATGTAGGCTCCATGCCCAGCGTGGAAATCCAATGCCAGGCTTGAACTCAACAATCCTGAGATCATGACCTGAGATCAAGAGTCAGACACTTAACTGTAACTGTGCCACCCAGGCGCCCCCCAGAGACCACTCTTGAAAGCATTTCATATTATCGTCAAAAGTGGATTCTTGGGACACCTGGATGGCTCAGTCAGTTAAGCATATGCCTTCGGCTCAGGTCATGATCCTGGGGCCCTGAGACTGAGCGCTGCATCGAGCTCCCTGCTCAGCCGGGAACCTGCTTCTCCCTCTCCCTCTGCTGCTCCCCCTGCTTGTGCTCTCTCACTCTCTCTTTCTCTCTCAAATAAGTAAATAAAATCTTAAAAAAAAAAAAAAAAAAAAGTGGATTCTAGTACCAGAGTATTTGCATCTTGGAATCTAAGCTCCTTAGAATTATTTTGGGAAGAAACCCCCATGATATTAGAACGCCAGATGACAAAAGATAAAACAGCAATAGGCAGCATTCCCTAAATGCTTACTCTCTGCTGTGCTCTGTTCTAAGCCTGTGTTAACTTCTTTACTCACAGTGGCTTTGTTATTACTCCATTTTACAGATGCTAGAACTGAGGTCAGGGACACTGAGTCAGTTTGCCTGAGCTGGGTAGTAAAAGTTTGGGCTGGACTGGCACCCAGGCAGCCAGACTGTAGAGCCCAGAGTATTCACCCTCTGCCGTCCATCCTGAGCGCTCACTGTGTACCGGGTCTCCTGCTAAGCGCTTGACATGGGACGGCTCGGTGGACTCGTGGCAGCCCAGTGAGGGAGAGGCTCCTTTGTTCCCCTTTATAGCTTAGCAGACAGGCGCAGGCAGGTAGAGATGCTGGCCTGAGGTCACACATGCGGAGGCCCTCCTGAGGCAGGAGCAGTGGGCCTGGCCAACAAGGACGTGTCTCCCAGGCCTGGCGGTGAGATCATCCCCCCTGGAGAATCTCAGGCGGTTAGGTGAATGGGGTTTTGGTCAGTGGGGTCATTTACTCACTTGGAGATGCTCTACAATGGAACTTGAAGCTTATCTATCAGTAATTGCATCTGCCTTTCGCTATTTCAAATTTTGGAATCTAAACAATGTAGCAGAATACTTTTGTACTTTATAAATTGGGAATTACCCAGAGAGTTACACGTTAAAGGTAGTTACAGTTGACCTTCAAACACTGGTTTGAACTGCACAGGTCCACTTATATGAGGAGGTTTTTTTTGATAAATACAGTCAGTCCACTGTTGTAGTCTTCCTTGTGATTTTCTTAGTAACGTTTTCTGTTCTCCAGGCCACTTTATCGTGAGAATACAGCATATAATATGTACAACACACCAAGTATGTGTTAATCGACTGTTTATATTATCGGGAACGCTTTTGATAGACAGGAAGCTCTGAGTAGTTAAGTTTTTTTGGGAGGGTGGTCAGAAGTTACATGTCAATTTTTGACTGCGTGGGTTGGGGGGGGGGTCAGTGCCTCTAGCCCCGTGTTGCTTAAGGCTCCACTGCATTTATCTTGTCCTTCTGGAGTCGATCCATTTTTCTTAATTTAGTATGTTACATAGAGAATGGATGGAGGCTTTTTCTCAATGAATGGAGGTTTGCTTTGTGACATTAGGAGACCTCTCAGCGAGTGGGGTTTTCACGGTCCCCCTTGACTTTAATGCATTTAGGATATCTTCATATCTACGTCTTATGTGTCTTATTTATTTATTTATTTATTTATTTATTTATTTATTTATTTATTTAAAGATTTTATTTATTTATTTGACAGAGACAGAGACAGCCAGCGAGAGAGGGAACACAAGCAGGGGGAGTGGGAGAGGAAGAAGCAGGCCCACAGTGGAGGAGCCCGATGTGGGGCTCGATCCCATAATGCCGGGATCACGCCCTGAGCTGAAGGCAGACGCTTAACCGCTGTGCCACCCAGGCGCCCCTTATGTGTCTCTTTAGATAAGAAAGTTCCAGGCATCAGTTTAGATGTCTAGCAAGTGTTGGCTGGCAAAGAACTAAGTATGAATTTCTTGGGTTCTCTGTATTAAAGTAACAAAACACTGACCAGTGTTTGTTAGCATTTCTGTTCTGTTTAGATACTCTTTGGTGGGCAGTTTGGCCAGCAGAACTTCAGATAGCTGCCTAGTCAACTTGTGAAAATTAAAAGTAGCCTTTTCAATAGAATTAATAGAGGGAGGTGCAAATTTATTTTCCAGGTTCCTTTCAATGCGGTTGCGCTCCGGATTATTCATGCTGATGTCGCCCCTACCCATATATTGTACGCGGTGAATGCCAGCTGGGTTGGTCTTTGCAAGATCCTGGATGATGTCAGAGGATACGCTAATGGGCCCATCCTACTCGCCCAGACTCCAATCTGCGATTGTTTGGGGTTTGGTGAGTGAAAGTAAAATATGTCTCTATACTTACTGACATCAGTGCCCTTCTCCAGCGGTATACAGCTGGTCTTGACCTTGGAGCTGTCTCTCGGCTGGAGTGGTCAGTGTCTCTGGCTTCTAGACAGTGGGCCTGGGGGCTGGGGAGCAGGAAGGAAGCAGCATTTTCTCTGCTTCTCCTGCCAGCTAGTCTAGATCTAGGATTCCTAGGGGCCTGGTCACGGCCTTTGTGTCACTCGACACGTTTTCCCTAGGCCATCTGTCCGCCTGCTAGGGCCTTAGATCCATCACTAGGCTGACTTCCCACAAGCTCTCTGTAGCACGACTGTGCGTCTGAGCTCCAAGCCCAGCTCACTTCTCCACTTGGGTATCTCACTAGCGTCTGAGACTTAGGTCCAAAACTGAGGTCCTAATTTTCTCCCCAAATCCCCTCCCACCCTGCACCATCTCCTGTTCCCAGGCCTGTGAGGAGTCCTTGGAAGATTCACTCGTGTTCACGCAGACCTCTGGGTCCACCTTGGCGCCCCCTTGCCTTCACTGGACACATCCAACCCACTGGCAGGGGTGGTATCTTGTCTCCACTATCTGTCCGATCCCTCCATCTCATCTCTTCTTACTCTGCCGGTCCGAGCCACCGTTTCTGTGCTGGGCATGGTGCAGTCGGGTGATCTGAGGACAGATGGGAGTACGTCACATCCTGGTGCTTCCCATCACTCAGGCCCAGGACCGTTGGCCTGGCAGTGCTCTGGGCCCTCCCTCCTTCACCAAGCCTACCTCACGTGATTGTCCCCCTGGCTCACTGAGGTCAGTAAGTGTCAGAGTATGTTTCTGGAAGGGTACTGGACCTATGTCACTGAAAATTAGCAAAACCCTTACATAATCAAATACACGCTTCTGAGTTAGACAACACTACTTCTCAAAAGTGTTTCCACAATACTGTGTCACCTGGTACAGACCACGAAGAAGGGGTTGATGATGGGGAAAGACTGAGTCGCCTGTGTGTCCCGCACAGTAGCTTTTCTTCCTGGCCTGGGTAGGCCTCACTTGAGACAGTCTGGGACGTTGGCAAGTAGACCACTTTGGTTGCTCACGGCTGAACAAGGGGAAGGGTTCCAAGAGATGGGAGATTTGACAACTCTTGACCAAAAGTGGTCAAGTACTCCCATCTCTTGGAACTTTCTATTTTCAAAGCAAAACACTGTTGAAATTTAAATTCTATTTTAAAAGCCATTCTACAATTCTCAGTGGTGGGGAGGTATAAATATCTTCCAGAAAGGATTATTTGTGTGTGTTTTGTGCCCTCAAGGAATTTGTAGAGGGGTCGACATGGAGAAGAGGCTTTACCACATCCTCACTCCTGTGCCCCCGGAGGAGCTAAGGAATGTGAATTGTCTGCTGGTCGGAGCCATTTCCATTCCACACTGTGTCTTCAAGAGCCAGGTGAGTGCCACTCCCAGGGACAGCCCTGGAGGTAGCCAGAGAGCGTCTCAGGGACAGGTTATTGTGTGGGAACTCACACTTAGTTGGAGAGGCTGAATGAGGCAAATAGAGTGTGAAGGTGGCCTCAGAGGCCCGAGGCCATGAATCGCAGTCGTTCGTGGCCAGAAGCCCCACGGTAGAGCTATTATCCCAGAAGTAGATTATGGGAAGAGAGAGAACAGAGGTGGTCTCCCCAGGATTACTCCTTCCTGATGACAGTCTGTGGGTGCACCTGTGAGAAGGTCATGGGAAGGTCATGTTGGCTGAGGACATCTATGTGGTAGCCTGGGGATGCAGTGGATGTTTGTCCCCTCTCAGCTGCTTTTCTTTTCTTTTTTTTTTTTTAAGATTTTATTTATTTGACAGACACGGTGAGAGAGGGAACACAAGCAGGGGGAGTGGGAGAGGGAAAAGCAGGCTTCCCGCCGAGCAGGGAGCCCGATGCGGGGCTCGATCCCAAGACCCCCCAGGACCCTGGGATCATGACCTGAGCCAAAGGCAAACGCTTAACAACTGAGCCACCCAGGCACCCCTCAGCTACTTTTCTTAACTTGTTTGAGAAAGAAACACACCCATGCCCCCTACTGTCATGCTGGTGAATGTGTTTGTGCAGTTGAATTAGACGGAAAGGCGGCAGTCACCTTTGTGCCTGGGCCCGTTAGGTTAAGCGGACCCTCTGCGGGAAGGGGAACCAGAGGTCTTAGGAGTGCAGGGACCTTACTCAGACTCTCGCCTTTCCCCATTATTTTCTGGGGAAGAAGTGAAATGCTGCAAACTCAAATTGGCAGGATTTGGGGTGTTTCCATGCATTCTCTTCGTGTTTCTGTTTCAGCGCGGGCTCGAAGGGACAATACCTTATATCACCACAGATTATAATTTTAAACTTCCTGGAGCATCAGAGAAAATTGGAGCGAGGGAAACCGAGGAGACGCGTGAAGAGAAAGTACACCCGAAACCCAAACTCTATCGAAAAATAAACTGATATGTCATCAGTAAGGGAAGGAGCTTTTACCAGAAAACTGGACTTGGTCTCCAGCCCGACGTCAGGCTGATGGCGATGGCGGGGAATGGTGCACTTACGTCGCGGATAGTGTTTCCTGTGTAACTCGTGGATCTAGAGTCAATTTAACTCTTTCGAAAGCTGCGTGACCAAGAGTTTTGCCCTGGTGTTCTGTGTGCTGCTTCATACTTGTCTGTTTTATTTTCTGAAGGGTTAAAGCAGCAGGGAGAAGTTTGTACACCATTAAAACGGAGAGAACACAGTTGATTCCTCACAAAGCTCTTCAAATACCTGGTTGTTGGAATCTGAATAAAAATAGGGAAACTGGGGCCACAAAAATCTACCAAAGAGGAAGGAAGGCCGGCCAGCGGGGTCGCGAGCATAACAGGATGTGGGGGCTCCCCTGGTCCTTGCCCAGCGATGGCAGGCGGGCAGTGGGTCCCAAGCGGCAGGGTCTGTCTGTGGACCGTCACCGCGGGGGTCGTGCTAATCCCCTGCTCATCTGATGCCATCCACACACTCTTTCATTCCCGTGGTCCAGTGTTCAAAGATCACGTTTGGTCTGTTCAGTGTAATCAAGGTTTAATAGATGAAACGTTTGGACTCAAGAGCCATTCATTTTTTGTTTGTTTTTTTTTTTTCCATCTGATGACTTTATGCTAAAATCCAGGAAACCTTTCCTGTGGTCTCTTTAGAATTAGCTCTGTCCTAGTTGGCCTCTTATCTGAGATTGAGGACACGCTGTGGGCAGCGCTGGACACCAGGCTGTTTGGAAGAAGGACTGGCAGAGCAGCTCCTGGAAAGCACCATCTTGCCTTTGACGGCTGGACCGGAGCTCGTACCGCGGAAGACTCTGGGCTGTTCATCGCTTTCTCCGAGGGGGGACAGGAGGCCAGTGATGAGGCCGTTCTCCCGGATGGCTTTGGGGGAAATGATGGAAACCCATTCTTCGTCTTCTCCCTGGTTGTCACAATTCTTGATCCTCCAGGGTCGGAAGTGGTTTTGGTAAACAAGGATATCAGGTGGGGTCACGTCGTTTGTGCATGTAAATCTGTGAGAGTCTTCCTGAGGTAGCGTTTCGTACTCGTGAATTCAGCTTCCTACAGATGGTGTGGAAGGCTGGTTACTCAGATGTGGGTTTTAACGTCTGTGTTCATTTAAACCGTTGGCTATTGTCCTGATTCTTTTGGCGGCCCCTCAGCATCTCGAGACCCACGCTTACACGTGCTCCCCGGAACTCTGCCACCCCCCAGGGTTGGTTTTGATTCCCTAGAGACTGTTAAAGGTCTAACTTCATTGCGTCTTATTTATGTCTACATTTACCTTGTGCATGTTTTCCGTCTTGGTCTTGCCAGGAATTTTGACAATCTGCCATCATCAGCGTTCTGCCTCCTTCCCTAGTTCCTTGTGTCTTCACAGCGATACTCACTATAGGCCCCTATAGGCCCCGGGCGGCAGGTCTCAGGAGGAATGAGAGTGGTGCCCGGGCATTCCGTTCCATGCAGGCTTGCCTTTGGCCTGATATCCTGCTGCTCTTGAGGGCGCTGCATGTGGAGGAAGCAGGCACTGCCACTAGAGGGAGCTGCTAGCCACTGGTCCGAGGGGCGAGGGGCGAGGCGGCCAGGAGCCTGCCTGGGACCTGCCTGGGACCTTTCCAGGGCTCAGACATCCTGGAGACTTGGCTCTGTGGCCAGCTCAGGGGGCCTTGTCAGACCTGCAGCCGTGCCATCCACCTTGAACGTTTGTCCCTGTGACTGTCGACATCAGCAGCTGGGGCTTTTTGTCATTTCTGCCGTCCTTTGGTTCAGAATATGGTGGTGAGGTCTACCCATGAGTTATTAACAAAAGCTCAATCGTGTGTGTGCGTGTGTGTGTGTGTGTGTGTGTGTGATTTCCAAAGTAGCACATGCTTATTTTAAGAAAAAGAAATAACATGACTTAGAACTCGAAACCCCTAGTTGCTGATTTTGTGGTTCTTTAAAGCCAGTTCTTTAGAAGAGATTCCTTTATAGGAAAGATAGATGTGAAAATAAATGACAAGATTCTTGGATTCTGGGGTTTTAGTTTGTGAATAGAGGTCAGTTCCTGGCTGTCCTCTGTTGGGCCTGGGGGCAGGAAGTGGTGGACCCTCTAGAGCATGGCCTGGAAACGAGAAAGGGGAGAAGGATAGTTGAGCTGGCCCTTCAGGGGCCAAGAATGTTTGAGAAATCCGTCTGGAAGAGACCTGCGGGGGCGGCCTGGGCTGGGAGCCCTGGGACAGGCGGCTGCATACCTGCCGCACCTGGGATTTCTGCCCGGTGGCATGAGTACCATGCAGTGAAGGCACAGATTCCTTTCCTTGTGCCAGATGGTGTTTTTTTTAATTGTCTGATGGTAGTTCTGTCGTCAGGCTTGGATGTGGTGGTGACGGCTGCAGCTGTGGTACTAGAGCTCGGAGTTGGGTCCCGAGGGGCCGCTGCCAGCTGTGGGACTTTGCGGAAGATCCTCGACCTCAGCCTGTTGGCGTCTTTAAGATGGGCTGGTGGCTGTTCCTTGGAGTATCTGCATGGGGGAACATGAGGCGCCTCTGTACGTGGCGGGGCAGTACCCCGAGATGGCAGGGACCAAGATTGTGTTCCTCACAGTCACATCCGGACAAAGAGGAAACTAAATGTTTAAATCCACAGCTGTCTTACCCGTCCTGCCTCCGGGCAGGGTTCCCTTCAAAGCATTTTCCAGCCCAGTGTGCTGCTGTCAGAGCTCTCCAGGGCGTTGGTTCTGGGGTCTCCCGTTAGTCCCTGTTCCTGGCAGTTCTTCAGAAACCCCCACGTAACTGCTTTTAAAATTGTACAAACTGTTCACCCCACATGTAGAAAATGACTTTCAGTCACGACCACGTAGGTGATTGCCGTCCGTGCCGTGATGCTGTCTTGTCTGGTGTGTTTCTGTGTCTTATAAGTTGGTGTCCTGCCGTATGTGTGGTTTTTATCCAGCTCTTCTCACTCTACTCGTGAATTTATGTGTCATTAAATATTTTTGAGAACGTTAATTTAATTGTGTAATTTTATTATATATATTGATAGACCATTTTATTCCAGGAAATTATTTAAATAGGAGAAATTATGGCAGAAACTTTGGGGGAAATAAAGCATTGGAAGTGGAATCTGGGTGCCAGAGCGGAGAAGACAGGAAATCCAGCAAATGCCTGTGCCCTTTTCCATTTCAATGTTTTTTTAAAGATTTATTCATTTATTTTGAGGCCGGGGTGGGATGGAGAGTGTGCGCATTGGGGGGGGGAGGGGCAGAGGGAGAGAGGATCCCCAAGCAGACTCCCTTCTGAGCGTGGGGCCTGACACGGGACTCAATCCCACGACTTCAAAATCATGACCTGAGCTGAAGATTAGGACGCTCAGCCGAGCCACCGAGCCGCCCCTCCGTTTCAGTGTTGAGTGCAGTAGGAGTTTAATTTTTGCGTGGCCCGAGGATGTACGTTAAGAGAAAATGCTGTCTTTTCTGTACCATCTTTGAGAGTGTGTTAGAAGAGTTTTGCTGCGGAAAAGTTCAAATTAAAAGAGGAGAACCGGCTTGGGGCCTGTGCCCGTCGCTGCCTTAGCAGGTGTGAGCTCAGCAACGCTGTCCTCGCTCTCCTCTCGATGGCCTGACGGAGGGAGCAAGCGTTGGCCGCCCAGCGAGCCTGAACGGTGGCTGAAATAAGTACGGGGGCTGCCGGTGCTGTAAGGGGCCTCTTCAGAAAGGCTTTGCGAAGTGGAAAGATTTCCAGGGCTTTGCCAGGGGAAGAGTGGGGCAGAAGGTAGCTGGGGGGCCGCCCGAAAAACCCACTTGGAGGCGGGGGGCAGCAAGTCCATCTGGGAATGCTGGGAGCTGAGTAAGGAAAGTCTTGGGAGTCAGCAAACAACTGAGCCACCACGAGGCAGACAATGTGTTGGGTCAGGCTGGGAAGTCAAGGGTTGCCATGGCGACGGGCCCTGATGTGCCTGCCTCGGTGCTCAGCGGACTGTGGCTTGGAAGGTCTCTGGGCTGTGAATGTCTGTCAGGCAGGGAGAAGCCACCAAACTTTCAGACCTTCCTCCTTGCAAGGAGGCCAGATGCAGGGAGCTGCTGCTGGCTTTGGGAGTGCAGAGGCAAGGGTCTTCGTGGGTCACCCTCCAGGAAAGGAGGAAGGCCCCCGCCAAGGCAACCAGCACCATGCAAAGTCTGTTCCAGGGAGCAAATGGGTACTTGGGAATGGAAAATCCATGGGGAGGAAACCACCACCAAGGAAACAGTGCGAACCATGGCCACAAAGTCCATATGTTAAAATAGACGAAGCCCAGGGACCTGGCAGGGCCGAGAGCTCCGTGGTTTTCTATGCAGATGATTAAGCAGGAGAATTCAGCCTGGAGCTGAGCCTGGGAGAAGCCCTTTGGTGTTAGGTCTGCAGCTGGGCAGAGGGGCAGAGAGACCTGTGGGTCTAGCATGTGGCTTGAGGGCCCGGCAGGGCGCCACCACGCCAGAGGGCGAGCACGAATTCAGTCCCGGCACAAGGTGGGCCTCCACCTGCTGGCCCAGCCTCCATCCAGGAACCAATGAGTGTTTTTTCTTTCTTTCTTTTTTCTTTTCTTTTCTTTTCTTTTCTTTTCTTTTCTTTTCTTTTCTTTTCTTTTCTTTTCTTTTTTTTCTTTTCTTTTCTTTTCTTTTCTTTCTTTCTTTCTTTCTTTCTTTCTTTCTTTCTTTCTTTTTCTTCCTTTCTTCCTTTCTTTCAAGATTTTATTTATTAGAGAGAGCATGATGGGGGAAGGGTCAGAGGGAGAAGCAGACTCCCCGCTGAGCAGGGAGCCCGATGCGGGACTTGATCCTGGGACTCCAGGATCATGACCTGAGCTGAAGGCAGTTGCTTAACCAACTGAGCCACCCACGCGCCCCCGATGAGTGTCTTCTTCCTCTTTGTCCAAAAAAGAGGGTTGACAACCCAGAGCGAGAATAGGAAGGTCTCAGAAGGGCCACCAAGCCCCACGCTTGCAGAATGTCTGAGCCCTGGACGAAGCTCTCCAGGCTGGGCACTTTTGTCCTTGTTAATTGGTAAGTTAATGAACTGAGAACATGGAAGGCAAGGGCTGCCCAGCCCAGCCAGTTTTAGCCGTCAGCTCTGATTTATGGGTGCAGATAACATCCTGTCTTCTGAGAAGGCAGAAGTGGGAGGCTTTCCGTCTCAGCCCTCCAACTCCTGAAAGGATGAGCATGATCCCATGCTTATGAATCGCTCTAGTGGTGGAGCTGACAAGCTGCCACAGGAGGGGGCTGGGAGGGCCAGCCACGACGGGCACTTAACCAGCTTCCTCTCTGGGAGCTGGAAGGCGGGTGGAAAGGTGCCCCCAAGACCCTCCAAACTGTCATATTTTGTGCATTACAGTCGTGTCCCCATTGCTAGGATGGCCTGGAACAGGTTCCCGGCCTTGTCTTTGTAGCTCTCAAGAAAGGCCTTCAAATTCCTCCTACACCATCAATAGTTTTAAGTTCTCTTTCGATACATGCCATGACACATTTTGGCAGTGGGGGATCAGGAATGTGTGCATGGAATCCAAGAGCATTCCAGCACTCCAGAGTCGGAGCCCTGGCCTGGGAAACACCCCATTCCTGGCCAAAGAGAAGGGGCCTGGGGACTCATTGGCCGCGGACCTCTGCGTGCTCAAAGAAGAACACCCATTCTGGCCTCCACCCCTGCCACCGCCTTCGCCGGCCCAAGACCGGTACGGAGCAGGCAGTCGTGGAGAATTCCTCCCGATACCCACATCAGCCCTTCGCTGCAGGGTTCTCCCCTTCTAGGAAGGGCTCTGCACTACGGACCTTTCCTTCCCCGGGCTACTCCTCGCGGCAGAACTTACCTGTCGCGGCTGGTCTCTGCGGGGAGCAGCCGCAGAATAAAATGAATGTGTGCCGTGCACGTAGCAGGGCTGCCATATTCATCTCTGCGTCCGCGCCCCGGTGACTGATGTCCAGTTAACTCAAGGTCTATCACTGCTTACTCATGACGGGGAGATTCTTTCCAGGCATGGTGCAATGTGGGTTACAGGCCTTTTGCAGTGTCCCCCAAATCATCCCTGCCACACGGATGGCAGAGAACGACCCCCCTATTCTACTTCTGTGTACACTTGATTGTGCCTGTAAGCCCTTTAAATTTTTTTCCTTTTTTCCTTTGATATTAAAAGGGCAACTAGTTATCCTTTTGCCTTACTTCCAAATTTTACATTTTGATAAGATTGAATGTGGTAGTTAGCTAAATATTTATTGAACGCTTATGAATTGTCAGCATGCCAGGGGCTGGGGAGATGATGGTGAGCAAGATAAAGGCCCATCTTTCTAGAATCTTGATTACTGAGTGATAGGAGCATGTAGACAGGAAATCGACAAGTAGTTATTGTGTTAAAATGCGAGAATTGTGGAGCAATGAGATCATTCCTAAGAGATCTTCCTCTCCTAACACCAATCACAGGGATTTTCCAAAGAAGTGACATCAGCTAAAGGATAAACTGAAGTCAGTGGGGTCAAAAGTGGGGTGAGGGAGGTGGGAGAGGAGTGGGGAGTAAGGGGTGGAAAGGCCGGTTCTGAAAGACAGGACAGCAGAGTCGAGAATGGGGTGGCGCGCCGGGGGGTGCACGCAGGCTGGCGGACGGTGGCTGGGGTGGCAGGTGCAGTGGGGGGGGGGGATGGTGCAAGATCAGCCCAAGAAGAGGCTGCCAGAGCGTCTCACAGAACTTGCATTTCATCCCCGGGGCCATGAGAGTTTAAGCATCCTTGGGGCGCCTGGGTGGCTCAGTCGTTGGGCGTCTGCCTTCGGCTCAGGGCATGATCCTGGCTTTGTGGGATCGGCCTGCTACTTCCTCTCCCACTCCTCCTGCTTGTGTTCCCTCTCTCGCTGGCTGTCTCTCTCTCTCTGTCGAATAAATAAATAAATAAAATCTTAAAAAAAAAAAAAGTTTAAGCATCCTTAGGACCTAAGCGTCCATAAGTAGCACCATCTTACTTTCATTTTAGGGGAATCCTTTTTTTTTTTTTTAAGATTTTATTTATTTGTTTGTTTATTAGAGAGAGAGTGCGAGAGAGCACAAGCAGGGGAGGGACAGAGGTAGAGGGAGAAGCAGACTCCCCACGGAGCAGGAGCCCGATGTGGGTCTCAGTCCCAGGACCCTGAGATCACGACCTGAGCGGAAGGCAGACGCTTCGCTGACAGAGCCACCCAGGTGCCCCAGGCAAATCCTCTTTGATAACAGTTCGGTGATTGGAAGTCTGAGGAGGAGAGCGTGGCAAATAGGCGGGAGAATCAGGAAGCCTCCAGCAATAATGCCCTTAAAATCGGCCCAGGGATAAGACGCTACACGCACGAGCGCACGCGGGGGTGTGTGCTCTCTGTTCTGCGTCTACAGTAGTGACATTTTCATTTTAAAATGTTCAAACAGCACATAGGAAATGAAGATCTAAGTCCTCCAATTTTCAGTAGATTCCAGTTGTGGTTCAGATGGCCCTGGGAATGTGTGTCCATATGTGTCCATATGTAAAAAGTTTTGAAATGGAAGAAAATGTGCAGTTTTGCAATTGCTTTTTTTAAGTTAATACTATATTTTGGACATTTAAAAAAATGTTGGTACGGGGCGCCTGGCTGGCTTAGTCGGTGGAGCACACGACTGTGGATCTCGGGGTCGCGAGGTTGGGCCCCGCTTCTGTGTAGAGATTACTAAAAATCAATCAATCAATCAATCAAATTAAAAAAGATACCGAGACCTAAAACTCTGCCTCTTCCGGGTGGCTCCGTCGGTTGAGCGTCCGACTGACTCTCGATTTGGGCTCAGGTCCTGATCTCAGGTCGGCGTCGGGCTCTGCACACGGCGGGGAGTCTGTTTCTCCCTCTGCCCATCCCCCTGCTTGTTCTCTCTCTTGCTCACTCACTTGCTCTTTCAAATTAATTAATTAATTTATTTATTTATTTTAAGGTATAGCCGTACCTATCATGAAGCCATTAAAAAGAACAAAGTAAATTTTTAAAAAAGATTTTATGTATTTATTTGAGAGAGCCCAGGTGGGGGGAGGGGCAGAGGGAGAGGGAGCAACAGGCTCCCTGCTGACCAGGGAACTCAATATGGGGCTCAACATGGGGACCAATCCCAGGACCCTGGGATTATGACCTGAGCCAAAGATGTGCTTAACCGTCTGAGCCATCCAGGCGCCCCTATACGTTAATTTGTAAACTGGCCCTCTGTGAGCGGACATTTGGGGCTGTTTCCAGTGATTCACTCCTGTAACGATGCCACAGTGGATGTCCCTAGACCTGTCTGTGCACCTGTGAAGGAGTGTCTACAGAACAGGCTCCTGGAAGGGGAGTGCTGGGTGGTCGGGTGGGAGCACTTGCATTGCAATACCTATTTCCAGAACGTCACCCAGGAAGCCACTTACTCTCTCCTTGGCAGAGCATTTCAGCCCTTCATACGCTCCTGCGTCTGTTCATCCTCTTCCAGGAGCCTGGCCCTGACGTCGAGGGTGGGTGGCGGGGCAGGTGTCCCTTTGCATGGTTTCCAGGCACTTCTCTTCTTTGTCCACTCCCATTCTGAAGAGGCTGTGGCCTGGGGGCAAGGGCAGCTGCGGGCTCCGCCATGGTGCCTCTAGAACTTCTGAGCGTGGAGGGCTCAGAGGACACACCAGGCATGATTCCTTTCCCTTTCTCCTTAGTTTTCTTTTCTTTTTTCTTTCCTTTTCTTTTCTTTCTTTTTCTTTTCTTTTCTTTTCTTTCTTTCTCTTTCTTTCTTTCTTTTTTCTTTTTCTTTTTCTTTCTTTCTTTTTTTTTTTTGAAGATTTTATTTATTTACTTGAGAGAGATAGGGAGCATGAGTGGGGGCAGGGACAGAGCGAAAGGGAGAAGCAGGCTCCCCGCTGAGCAAGGAGCCTGACACAGGGCTCAATCTCAGGACCGTGGGATCATGTCCTAAGCTGAAGGCAGAGGCTTCACCGACGGAGCCACCCAGGTGCCCCCCCTTCTTTCTTTTTTCTTTTTAAAAGATTTTAAGTCATCCCTACACCCAATGTGGGGCTTGAACTCATGACCCTGAGACCATGAGTTACACCGTCCACCCAGGCGCCCCTGTGAGTTTTCTTCCAGTCGCACGGATGAGAGGCAGCCGGCCTCCCACTCCCTAGCTGGGTGACCGGAGGCAAGTCCCTAGCCTGGGCACTTCCGTCTCATTATCTTGAAAGTGGAGGTACCAGTGGTTCTCGTGGAGATCAGGTGTTTGAGTCTACTGATGATTCCAGTATTTCAAGTTTTTGTGGCTTTCTGTTGGTCTTCAATCACAGGGCCTTTTTTCCATATGTGCCTAGCTATCTTTGTGTATCAGACGTTGTATTTTAAAAAATATTTGTAGGAAAAATCTGAGGCCTAGGCTGATAGAGGATTTTCACGTGCTGGTCTGGGATGACCTTAATCTACATTCAAGTTGAAGGTTCCGTGTATCTGGAACGTTGCTCCCCCAGCCCCATGAGGCCATTACAAGTGCAGGGCAGTTCCCCAGCTTTTTTCTCAGATGCAGAAATAGCCTGAGGGCAAGACCATCTGAGTTTACTTCCTTAGATTCTCCTCTTCTGAGTTTTAGCGGCTTTGATGTTTTTAAGATTAAATTTTTTTTTCCAATCCATCTTTTTTGATTGTCCCAAGTGAGAAGGATGATCTGATTTATCTAATCCACTGTGGTAGGAAGCAGAGACCCCACCGAATGTTCTAAATGAATGTCCAACGCGTTTAGCACCCCGTCTCTTCGTAGCTGTTGTTAAATACAAAGCTTTGGTGTGTTTTTAAAGCACAAAAACGTTTGTTTGACTCATGAAGTCCAGGTCAGAGGCACGATGGTGTCAGCAAGACCCCGAACGCCCTAGGATCCCCACATGCTCCTGAGCTCCTCCCATGTCACCCACCACTACTAAGTCAGATCATGTCCGTCCTCTGTTAAAGAAACAACTCCCTGCGGGGCTCCGGCGGTTGAGCGTCTGACTCTTGATTTTGGCTCAGGTCATGATCTCAGGGTCGTGAGATTGAGCCCCGAGTGGGACTCAGCACAGAGGCTGCTTGCCCTGTGCCCCTCCCCCTGCTCGCACTCTCCAGCTCACTCTAAAATAAATAAATAAATAGTCCTAATAATAACAACAACAGCTCCCATGGCTTCTGTCTCACTCAGAATAAAAGGGAAAGTCCTCATTAGGTCCTCATGGGACCTAATGCCCATCACCTCTCTGATTTTGTCTCCTCCCTCTCACTTACCCAGCTCTGGCCACACTGGCCTTGCTAGGGTGAGCCACTCATCCTGGTTTTAATAAGGAAAGAGCTGGGAACCCCCTCAGTCTGGGGCAAACTGGAGCAGTTGGCCACTTTGAGCGTGAACCCAAAATATGTCCCTACCTTAGGGCCTTTGGCTGGCTGCTTTCTCAGCCTGAGATGTTCTTCTCTAATATCTGCATGTCTAGCTAGCTTGTATCATTCCAATCTCTGCTCAGAGTCACTTTCCTCAGAGAGGAAGAATGTAAAAGAGGGTTCGTGTGTGTGTGTGTGTGTGTGTGTGTGTGCGCTCTCTCCCTCCCTCTCTCTCTCCCTCCCTCTCTCTCTCCCTCCCTTTCTCTCTCTTTCCCTCTCTCTCTCCATTACCTGTTTTACATTTCTTGAGATACACTTGAACAGGACCCAGGCAGAATGTCTCCAGGCCCATATGGAAGGTTCTTGAGCTCCAGCATCTGCTACAAAGCCAAGACAGCCTAAGCCCTAGCAGCTGCCCTGCCCAGAAATTGCTTCTGTGGGCTGGGCTTATAGGCCGGGCTGGCATCCTGGGCTTGGGGGGAGGAGGCATCCTTGGCTTCCATGGACCAAATAGGAGACAAGGCCTGTCCCAGGCAGCCTGGGTCTCTGCTGGGGATGTCCAAGGGGGCAGTAATGATAGTTTCGAACCATCGGGATTGGTGTTTCAACAATGGGCTAGATATTTTGAAATCCCAGCTGTCCTGGAAGTCTGACCGGTCTTTTCTGTGGTTGGGAACCTGGCCCAGAAGCCTTTGTTCCTTGGACAGACTTGGCCCTTGAGAAGGCCCAGCCTCTCAGTCTGTCTGGCCAGGTTTAGAAGTCTGCAGTGGCTAGCAGCCGGCAGTGAGACTGGAATGTGGCCACCCTGCCAGGGCCACAGACGGCCCTAGTAATTCAGGCGTCCAGTTCCTCCTCTTCCTCCTTCCCAGGCGGGAAATCCCTGGCACCCCAGCTGTCAGAGCCCCTGGGTCTAGCAGGTCTCAGCTCCTCCCAGGGGGTGGCCAGATCTGACCCCGGGCTGGGTGTCCCAAGCCTGCAGGCCATCCTCTGAGCTGGGGTCCTGCTTGGAGGCCAAGGAGCCCTGCCGCCTTGACCTTTGAGGATGAGAAGGAACCCGGTCGGACTAAGCTTTGAGGCATTCTTCTGTTGGCCCCAGCAAGAGGTGGTTCACTGTGAATTGATCTAAGTTCCAATCCACAAGCATTTCGCTGGCACGTGTCTGGGCAGGGTTGGGCCTGGGCACTGCATTTGGGGATGAAGCCAGTGGTTGCTACGAGAGTCTCCCGGTCTAGACTGAGCCTAGACTCCACTGTATCCGTGCGACCACGTGCAGCAGAGACAGGACCAGAAGGCGGCCCAGTGGCTGGGGAACAGCACCGTCGACTCAGCAGGGAGCAGTGGGTGGGGTGGGTCAGGGAGGGTGGCCTTGTCCCCCAGGTGATGGGAGCAGTGCCATTTACAGGCCTGGGGTGTGTTCTCATTGTGACTGGAAGCCACAGTTGCCCATACCAGGAACAGAGCCTGAGTGTGAAGCCCACTGTCCCAAATTAACTCACCTCAGGCCCATGGCGAGCCCCTGAGAGAGCGCTGTGAATACCCCTCTACATGGCTGAGGGGACTGAGGCCCAGAGAGGCCAAGCAACTGGCCCACGGTGCCATAGCTCCAGGAGCTGGGATCTGGAGGCCGACATGCAGGCGCGACAGTGAGGCAGGGGACCCAGAGAGGACGGTGGTAGCCCGAGCCAGGCCAGAGCATTCTAGGGGCAGAGCTTAGAATGGCGTGGGTGCTGGTCCCTGGCCAGCCCACCCCAGGCTGTGCTTGTGCCCAGGCAGCGGTGGATGGACAAGTGGGTGATGACGACTGGGCCAGATGCTGGACAGTGACTGGACCTCCCTCCCCATTGCCTCTGGGGAGCCGCCTGGGTCTGAGGGGCCTGTTGTCTGGCTGTGTCCCCACACTTGGGAGCCAAGTAAGGGACCCGCCTCCCTTGAGGCGTGTGGCCAGTGGACTCAAAGGTCAGGGAGGCCTGTCCAGGCCTGAAATCCTCCTGGAGTCCTGAGGCAGGGGTGCAGCTGGAGAAGGAAGGGCCTCAGGACTCAAGTCAGCGAGGATGGGTCCCCGCGGCGTGGCTCGGGGCGCTGAGCCGCAGGGGGCGGAGGGGCTGTTAACGGGACCGTGGCTGCATGTGGAACTTGAATGTCTTGGCCACGGAGGAAGCTGCAGGTGGCCTACAGGGTGGTGGGGAAACGGGTGGCATCCCCCATCTACCTCCTGGCTGATCTGGGCAGGTCTCCAGGCCCCTCTGAGCCTCAGCTTCTTGCTCTGTAAAATGGGGGTGATGGTAACAGCAAGACAGGATCATTAGGCCGATTAAGGGGGATTCCCCCTCACCAGCTCATGTCCAGATCCGAGCACGGGCGTTCGCCAGTTGCTGGTGTCCCTTCTGCAAACTCAGCCAGGAGCCTGAGAGAGAGGACAGAGGGAGGGTCTGCAGCCGAGCTGGAGGGGCCAGTGTGGGAGCGCCTGAGCGAGGGCAGCGCGGCGGCCCTGGCCGCAGGGGCCCAGCCTCCTCCGTGCCTGGCGCGGGCCTCCCTGGCGGCAGAATCGCTGCGGGCTGTGGGGATGGCTCACCCGCACGCACACCCTCGTGTGCGGGGGGCGGCCGCTCGGGGAGCGCTGAGGCCGAGCAGCCTGTGGTGCCCACTCCGGGGACACAGCCGGAACGCAAGGCAGGGGCCTGCCCATGTCGGTGCCCGGCTCTGCCCACCCCTGCCCGGACCCTCTTGGGCCCGGCCGGCATCTCCCGTGTCGCGGTCCAGCACTGGGTTCCCTGAGGGTTGAGGAGGGGTGTGCCGGCAGCAAGTGTGGGCCCCACCTCGTAGGCCTCTCCTGGCTCGGCGAGGGCAGTACGCTCTGGCCGACAGTGTCCCGCCGAGGCTGCGGGCTGTGAGGAGGTGTTCGGGGAGAGGGCACGGGGCCGGGGCCTGGTCAGGGCTCAGGGGCCGGGCTGGCTGGTGGCCAGGTGGCTGTGGTCCAGCTTTTGGCCAGCTCCTCCCACGTAGATGGGCCGGCGGAGGACTGAGGCTTCAGGCACACGTGGTCAGCCTCAGAATGGTTCACTCTGCAGGGGAGGGTCTGTGCCGCCCTAGCCAGCCCCGCCCGTTTCACCGCTCCTGCAGATGCCAGTCTGGCTGACCGAGGGCACTGCCTTCCAGCCAAGGGTTGGCTTCCATTCTGCCCTGGGGCCACCCCCACCCCCACCCTGCCAGGCAATGGTCCTGGAAGGTCCACGGCCTGGGCCTCTGGCAAGTGGGAACAGATGCTTTTCTTTACTTGGAGCTGGAGGCCCCGTGTGAGGGGGTGATCAGTGGGACACATCTCCCTCAGGCCTGGCTGTTGGGGCCAAGACAGAACAGAATGCTGGAGGCCAGGAGGTGGCTAGTGCCCGCCCGCATTGGGTTATATAATGGGCCTCTGGCTGTCTGTCCGGACTTCATTCCTAACAGGCTCTGTAGCCCAACCTGAGAGCACTTAACACACGACGCAGCCCACGGGGCTACTTCTCATGACTGCTGGGTGGCTGGCCCCGCGGACGGCCCAGCAGCCCCGGCTCTGTTCCTGGCCACCTCCAACAACCCACAGAGCTGGTACTCCTGGGCTGCCCTGGAGGTCCGGACAGGCCTCCCCAGATGCCATCAGAGGAAGAAGGGATGTGGTCCCCTGCTCCTGGGGGGCATATGGGGCCACAGAAGGTTATAATAGGCCTTGCCTGGGGAGGGGAAGAGGCAGGGCCCATTGGCAGAATGCAGGAATCCCCCAAGCCTTCATTCCTGTGGGGCTCCGTGCCAGACTCCTTGCTTAGCCCTACGTGGGCAGGATCTCACGAGACAACACAGTGGGGGGCTTGTTCCTTAACATTTCACAGATGCGGAATCTCAGGGAGTGTTGTGCCTGGGGCTGTCAGGCTAGCGAGGCACAGGCAGGACCTTGAACCAGTCCCCCCGTTAGGGAGCTGCCCTCGGAGGGCTGCAGGGCCTAGCGCGGTAGGAAAAGGGTCAGCGAGGGCGGCTGAGGGGGAGGGGGCATCTAGAGGGCCCAGGGACCCCCCTAATTCCGTTAGTTCCGGCAGGGAAGGTGACCCCAGGGCCAAGGTCTCTGTTGGCCATGGCTTGCTGGGAGGTGGCCAGCGTGGGAGCTGATGGCTGGCTCGAGCCACCTGCTCCTCTTCCTCTTTCATGCCCTTACTCAGCAGGCCTCTCGGGGTTCCCACTTGCATCCTCATGTGGCACTTCCGCTCTCAAGGAAGCAGCTGCAGTTTGCAGAGGGCTCAACCCTTCCCCACACCCAAGGCCATTGCCAGGCACTGGATGGAGCAACCTTGGGACCAGAGACTCATCCCTCTGCCTGTTCTGGCGCCTGCCCCTGGCCAGTGGGAGGTCATGGTGGTGGGGACAAGGTGCGAATCTCTGGGTTCTCCCTGCCTGGGCTGAGGTATCCAGCCCCAAAGGGGCATCGTGAGAGAAGAGCAGAAGCCGTTGGTCTCCTGGCTGTCCTCGGGTTGTCCCGTCCAGAGGTCATGAGGTTACAGCAGGCTGGGACAGGAGAGATGGGCCTGGAACTGCGGGAAGAAAGGCTTCCAGCTGGGGGCTACCCTGCCTCCCTCCAGGCCTTGGCTGCCTGTCCAAAATGTGTGGTCACTGTGTTACAGAGGGCCCGGCCGTGCAGCCCATGGATCAGAGGACGGCCCTCAGCTTCCCCGCCCTCCACCTGCCCTATTCCAGCTCCGTGTGGCCCTGGGCAAGTTATAGGCCCCTGGTCTCAGCTTCTCCATCTCTGTGGTGGGGACAGTGGCACGGGCCTCATGGGGCTGCCACGAGGGCTCAAGGTGATGGTGTAGGAACAGTGCTCAGGCGGCATCCGGCCCACAGTGAGGGCAGCTGCCATCACTCCGTGCCCGCATGGCTGGGACACAGCAGCATGCACCCCAGCTGTCTCGGAAGCAACTGTGAACCCCCTACATTTAGAAGCGGCATCACCAGCCAGCTATTGTCCAGGTTTCCCCCAGACCAAGTAAAAGGCCCTGGTGCGTCCCCCTCCGCCATGGACACGGGCTGCCTCACGGAGGTGGGGGCTGGTGCAGCGCCTGGAACACTCTGTGGGCCCTTCCCAGCCTGGGGCTCACTCACGCTCTCCTGCTCCAGGACGATGGAGGCAAGGCTGGGGATGGGGGCCTCTGGCCTGGACAGGAGTGTGGGCGACTCTCTGTGGGAACCAGAGAGGGCATCCAGGCAGCAGGACTCTGTGGGGGAAGCCAGAGCAGGGAGGCGGGAAGCAGGGGGACACACTGGGGGACAGAGAGAACCTGGAGGGTGAGGCCGAATGTGTCCCAGACAGCGGAGAGGGAGGCCCTCCCTCTCTGCAGCATCAGGGCCCTGAACGCAAACAGCCCTCCGGTGGGGCCTCCACAGGGGATACGTGCGGGGATCAGGGACTCGTGTTCACCCCGGAGCTGAGGGTAGGAAGAAATCCCCCACCCCCCCGCCAGGCTGGGCTGCTTCTGAAACCATAAGCAAGTGTGGCGCCTGCCAGGCCTGAATGCAGAGGGGTCTGCACTCGCTGACTGCTCCGGCATCACCCCCACTCTGCAGCCCTGGTCGCCGCCGTGGTGGCCGAGGACACATCGTTTCATTCCCCTGAGCTTGATCTGACACCCCATGCTGGCCACTTGCTTGTCAGCATAAGCTGGGGTGCCCCCAACCTCCTGAGCGCCCAGGCCTTGTAGGGGCCAGCGATGGATGACCAAGGGGCCCGAATTTGTCTGTCGCGGGCCCTTTGCCAGAGGAGGAGGATGGCCAGGCAGGCAAGCATATGGTTTGAATTACTGGAGCCGCCTCTTGGCACCTCAACCCTCAGCTGGGGGTGTGCAGGCTGCTTGGACGGCCACCCCTACCACCCTCTCACCAGACATAGCCCTGGAGGGACCCCCCCCCGCCAAAGCAGAGCGTTCTGCTGCCAGCTCCCCCTGCCTGGGACTTGTGCCTCTCTGTTGCCAGGCGTCTGGTTGGGGTGGGGAGCCAGCCAGCTGTGCCCCAGCTCTGCACCCCCACTCCTGCCCCCCCACAGGCCACCTCCTTGTCGGCCCTGGCAGCCTGGGAGCCACGGCAGGCTCAGACCGGCGAGGCTTGGCTTGGCCGCCGCCTAGGAGGCCCAGCACAGTGGCCGTCCCCCTCCAGTCGGGACTTCCGAGGCTCTGCCCCACTGCCCTCTGACCACCTGGCCTTCTCTACCAGGTGGCTGTCTGGGACCCTAAGTTGGCTTTGAAGCCAGACAGTCCTGGGTTCAAATCCAAGTTCTGCTGCTCGTTAGCTGAGTCCCAGTCTCCTCCTCTGGGCCGTGGAATTTAATCCCCCGTCTGTGGGGAGACCTGAAATGCCCGGGCAGGCCCAGCTTTCCTGGAGAGAGGGCAGAGGTCTCCCCCGCAGGGCGACCGCGGGTGTTCATTTTTCTTTCCCAACTAGATAAAAATGTGCACGGTTTACAGGCCTCCAAATAAACGGGCCAGGGACTTTCATGTGCCGTGTAGCTTGGTTTTTATCCTCTCGCGCTTCTCCTTGCGTGTGGCTCTGTGCCCCTCGCTCCCCGCACTCCCCCTCAACGGCCCTTCCAACCTTCTTGCCCCACCCACCCTTGAGCCCACCTGTGCAGGGGCCGGTGAAGCTCTGAGCTGACACCGAAGCCTCCTTCCACGGGTTCGGTCTGGCCAGGGCTCCGTGCACGGTACTGCCCTTGGTGTGCGTGATAGACACCGGCCCAAGGAGGGAGGCAGCGGTGGGTGGGCAGCCTGGAGAAGTGTGGCCAGCCCAGGGCGGGGAGAGGCCTTTGGTGAGGGCCCAGAGGGCAGATTTTGGGCCTTGCTGGCAGCCTGCGTCTAAGGCGTGGCCAGCAGCTCCTGCCCTCTCACCCCTGGACGCCGCCTCCGGGCCTTGGCTTTAGTGGAGCTGGGAGACATGCTTCAAGCTTCCCGGGGAGGGGACTCAGTCAGGCCGCTGAAACAGCTTTGGAGCCCTCCCTGGCACCCCCATGGGTGCTTCCACTCCTCATTGAGAAATCCTCCAGGGCCCCGCTACGGCTGGGGGCTGGGGTCAGAGGTCAGGGGTGGGGGGCTGGAATTGCTCCTGGGGCAGCACATTTTTCTCCTCTGGAAATTTATCTTAGCAAAGAGACCACGGAACAATTGCACTCTTTTCCGGGCCTCTGCCGTCCCCAGACGGCCTGCCCATCCCCTTGGTGGGGGCTCCGAGGGGGCCGGGAAGTTGAAATTTGTAAAATGTCTGTAGGAGGGGAAGAAAGGCGCTTTGTGTGGGGCCGGGGCCCTGGCCATTGGTCAGCTCCAAGGCCCCCAGATGCTCCCAGAATGCTCCCCTCCCAGGGGAGGGCCATGCTTACCGGCCTGAGGCCAGCCCTGGGGTCCCTGCAGCCCCTCCACAGCCCCTGTACCCGCTGCGTCCAGGCCTCGGGGACCTGGGTCCCCGGGGCCACCCAGCCTCAGAGGGCGCGGGCCTGGAGGGGAGGCCTCCTCGGGCCTCAGCATGTTTCTCTACTGGAGGAAGCGGGGCGCCTATGAGCTGGAGGCCCTGCCTGGCGCCCTGGCTGAGCTGGAGCTGGGGGCCGTGGAGCGTTTCTCCTGGAGCTCCAGCCTGGACATCATTGAAGACCTCGGGGGTAGGTGCGGGCCCACTTTCCCGGGAGGGCATTCACGAGGCTCTGGCACCTGAGCCACCTGGTCACCTGTGGCCCACTTACCACGCATGGGCTACTGCTGGTTCCATACTCGGCAGCGGTGTGGAGGCCAGAGCCCCTCTCGAGAACCGCTGTGGGTGGAGGAGAGGGGCCCGAGGACCCTGGGGACCACAGGAGAGGCGAGGGCAGGCCAAGCAGCCTCTCCTGGGAGCTTGCCTGCCTGGCAGTGTGGGGCCCACACCTGGGCTTGGAGCAGGGCGGCTGGAGTTGAGGACAGCAGTGATGGGTGCTGGCCGTCGAGCCTGGGCTCTGCGTCTGTCCTGTGCCTCCAAGATCAAGACCAGGTGGTGGCATGAATCCTTCTGGAATGTTTACGTTCAAGGCCCCAGGACATGTGTCATTTCTCCTGTTATCCCCATGCCGATGAGGAAAAGAAGCATAGAGAGATTGAGCGTTTCAAGAGGCAGGACAGCTCGACGGGGATGCTGAGTCTGGATGCCTCCCATGGCCCTTTCCCTTCTCAGATGTGAGAGGTCAAGAAAGTCCTATAAATGGGATGATGACGCCAGTGGCACCCGGGGTGACAGAGAGGATTAACCGGGGGAGACGTGGAGTACTTCCAACGCGGTGTGGCCCAGAGCAAGGGCACCATGGCCTGCTGTCATTATTGTCATCATGTTATCAGAGCTCAGCTAATCGGAGGCCCAGCAGAACATTCAGCTTCCGGCTGGCGACCCCAGTCTATGAGGTCTGGCCCGCAGAAGCCGGGCTCTGGTGCTCTCCTCTTTGCCTCATCCCTGGCCCCAGGCGCTGGCCTCCCAGGCCACAGGCCCGGAGGAGCGGGCCCCTCTCCCGAGTGCAGCTTCCCAGCCTGGTGTGGGCCTTCTCTGACCCATTCCTGCGCCAGCGGGCATGGGGAGTGCTGGGCAGGCCTGGGCTCCACCGCGCAACACCACAAACTCGATGGGAAACGCTGTCCCCAGAGGATGGATGCTGGGCGGGCGTCCACAACGGATGTCCCAGGCGGTGTCAGCACCCCTCCTGCTTCCAGTCCCACCAGCCAAAGTGGACAGGGGGATGTGGCTGCTTGGGGGGGGGCAGGCACAGTGCCCACCTGGACCCCAAGAGCACCGGGCACCTTCGGGTGTGTGCAGGTGGCTGAGAGGGCAGGACCGCGTGAGGAGGAGCCCATGCTGCAGGGCAGGGTGTCGAGCAGGGGGTGGCAGGAGGATGGCACAGGGCAGGTGGGGTGTGGTGGCCGGCCGACCTGGGGGGAAGATCCCCTCTTCCTTCAGCCAGGCCCTGTTCTGGAGCCAGAGGGTGGGTTTGGGGGAGGGTGCCTGGGGGGAGAGGCTGTGGGAGTCCTATCTGCTTATACCTGTACCCCTGAAGCAGGGAAGGTGGCCGAGGTCCCAACAGGGCCAGAGATTTGCCTGAGGTCATTTTGCCTCTTCCAGCCACAAGCCAGGGAGGCCCAGTAGGGGCCTCTGCTCCTGTGTGTTCTTTCCATCTCAGTCATCGAGAGGAGCCCAAGCTTTGCTGCTGCTGGGGACCTCTGCCTGGGATGCCTTCACCAGTCAGCATGGCTCTGGGGCATAGTCTGTGACGCCCGCGCCCCCCCGCCCCCCGCCTTCCCCAGTCCCTCCTGCCTCTGGGACGCCGCGGCCCTGTGCTGACCAACCACTTCCAGTTCTGAGGCCCCACAGCTAACATGCAGAGGGGACTCGCCCAGCGCCAAGGCTTTAAAAAGGATCTAGATTCATGCCTACTCTTTGAGGCAGGGATGATTCTTGGTGTCCCTTTTATACTGGAAGCAGGGTCGGGAGTGGGGGCGCCCAGATACACAACTCCTGCCCTCACACAAGGCCTGCCCACAGTGTACCCAGGGCTCTCCACCTTGGCTGGGAGGGAGGCCCCGGCACACAGTGGGTGGTTCGTGGCATGTGAGCAGACATCGGGCATGAGCTGAGACGCGCTGGGTGGGTGAGCGGGCACACAGCTGTCTGTGTGGGCTCTGTCCTCTGCAGCCAGCTGGCCCCTGGCCTGGGTCCATTGGGGTGGGTGGTGAGCCTGGCGCCTGCACAGCCCCATGATGGGGGTGGGCCCCATGCACGGAGAGGGCCTGTCCTGGGTGGGAATCTCAAACCCAGTTCTGCAGCCCCGCTCCCGTTCCTCCGCGGTCACTCTCGGTTCCTCCAAGGAGCCTCAGCAGGAAGCCCGTGGTGGGCAAATGGGCAGGTGCCTATAGGAGCCTCAGCCAGAGGAAGTGGCCGGCTGGCTCCAGGCCTGCATGTTCTGTCCACAGAGTTTCTCTGGCCCCAGAAAGGAATTCTGAATGCGTCCTCCCACCCCTTCTGACTGAGCCTGAGGAGTGTGGGCGGGCAGGGTAGTGGTTGGGGTTTCCAGGCCCCAGGAGATGATGCCAGTGATGGTTCTAGGCTTCAGGCAGGGACGGTGTCAGAGGCCGTGGTCCACTCTCCTTGCTCCAGCTGGGTCCCCAGTTGACCACCCCACCCCAAAATGCTTCATGGGGCTTTGGGAAGGGGTCCACATTTCTTTCCGAGACCACCTGTGGTGCTCTGACCAGTGCCCAGGGTAGGGAGTGGCAGATAGCTCCTGGGGCCAACCAGGCCATTTGTCCAGGCCATGCCCTCTGGCTCTAGGCCAGGTCTGAGCCAGATCGGGTCCTTTCACAGGCTACCCTAGTGAAAGGGCCTTAGGCAGCCGGTGGCAGTTGCCCAAGCAAGGACAGGCTCCTAGGAGGGCTGGGTCTGCGTGGGAGCAGGCATTTAAGGCCACAGCTGCTTCCTGGGAGGGGCAGCCTTTGCGTGGCCAGGCCTGGGTTTGGGAGGTGGTGGGCAGGAGAGGCTCTGCCTCCTTTGGGCAGGAGGGTTCACTGAAGGGGGCTCACAGGGAGGGGTTCCTCTGAGGAATGAAAACAGGTGGTTTCTTATACCCTGTGTTGGGGGGGGCAGGAGAGAAAGGGGGCACTTACCTGACAATGGGGGATGAATTCTGTGTGTCAGGTGCCCCAGGGCACCCTGGGGCAGTGTTGTGTAATGGTTAGGAGCACAGACTTGGAGCTGTCACTCACACAGCTGCGTGACCTGGGCAAGCGCCCCAGTCCTCTGAGCTTCGTTTGTATGACAGGCAAATGAACACACCTCCCTCTCCATTGTTCAGAACAGAGCTATCCAATAGAACTTTCGTCATTAATATTTTCTAGTAGCCACATTAAAAAACAAAACAAAGATTAAAAACCAGCAAACGAAACTAATTTGAATAAACTTTGCATTTAACTCAATGCTTTCCAAACATCACCACCACAACGTGCAATGAATATGAAAAATCCTCGATGAGATTTTACCTTCTTTTCCCCACGAAGCCTTTAAGATGGGATGTGTAGTTCACACCCACAGCGCATCTGGATTGGGGCTGGCCTCACCGTCGGTGCCCAGGAGCCACAGTGGACGTGGTGGCTGCCATCTGGGGTTACATCACACTGCAGGGGGCTGGGCCAGGTCTGGATAGCAGAGTCCTGAGCAGGCCGGAGCTGTGTATCCTCCGTTGTTCCCTAAGCCATCTGGTGGGGAAGACAGGACAGTGGGATCCCATCCCAGGACAGTTGGAGCAAGGAGGCAGAGAGTCATCTGGAATTTGGATATGTTGAGGCAGGGAGGCCTTGGGGAGTGGGTAGGACGTCAGGAGACAGTAACGTGGAGGATGTGGTAGGGGGCAGAGGAACAGGACCGGGAAGGGCTGGGCTGGGGGAGAAGCTCACTTTCCTCCCCGTGAGGTGATAGGCCGCGGTGGGGACCGTGGGGAGGGGGGTGGAGGGATGTGTGTTTGCTGAGGGCACACACAACTCAGGAACGGAGCCTTCAGGAATAGGGGTCCAGAGCTGCCAGGCTCCTCTGGTTTGTCCATAGAAGCCAGAAATCTGGATTTTTATGTGAAATCTGACTTTTCAAAATTGGCAACCAATTCAAATTCTTTTGAAGCACTGTGCTTGGCCAAACAAAACATGTCTGCCGGCCGGCTTCTGCCCAGGCGCCCTGTCGGCCAGTTGTGGTAGATTTCGTGTTGGGAGAGAAGCAAAAGCAGCATCCCATGACTAAGATAGGAAGGGGGGAAGGGCTGGCGGTGGGCTTGTCTGCCTGCCCGAGGGGCCCTGGCCTTCCACGATGGGAGGAGCTGGACGAGCCAGGAGGGCAGCGGGGCTGTCTCAGGCCCCAAAGGGGCAGCCTCTGGCGTCCTGGGCGTGGGGAACAAGGTCACTGCTCCTGGTCTGCCTGAGGTTTGGCTCAGACGAGCAGCCAGCCAGCCAGTCAGGTTGACTCAAGTCGGAGGGCTACCACAGGAGCAGGGACTCTGGGGGAAGCCAAGGGCAGGCAGTGGAGACGGAGCTGTCCCACAGTCACAAAGCCACCTTCTCCATTCCCTCTCTGCTCTGGGGTCCCCTCCACTGACCAGCTGCCTCTAGGGGTCCCCCTCATTCTTGCTCTTCAACAATCAGAAGGCTCCATACCCACTCAGACTGACTTTCCATGACTGCAGGGCTGCAGGGCCCCATAGGTGTTGCCTGTCTCAATTCAGATTCTCAAGACAGCAAACCTGATGGAATGGGCTCGGCCAGGTGGCCACCTCTGGCCCAATCAGCCATGTCCAGGGTACCATGTGACCTGGTACAACATTCCCCCTTACCAGGCCCACCCTTCCTAGAGGCTGTAAATGTACCTATGCCCATGTCCGAGCCCTCCCCAGCCCCCAAAATTCCTCTCAGGGGACCCTCACTGATCTTCCTGTGTTTGGAGTCTCTAGGAGAAAGAAGGCCCAGAAAGTTACAGCTTTAGTGCAGAGAAAGCTAGACCCCAGAGGAGAGAGGACCAAGCAGTCCAGAGAGGGGGTCTAGAAAGCAGATTGAGCATCTCCAGGGAGCTGGAACCGGGGGGGGGGGTGTCAGAGGACAGAGAGCTCAGCCAGGTAGAACCCCAGCTCTTGGAAGAACCAGGACAAAGAACACCAGAACCACAAGTCAGCAACACCATGGCGGCAGCAGGGGATCAGATCCCGCACAGGCTGTGGCCTGGCGCGCTCACGGCAGGATATAGAGGGCTGGGAAGGTAGTTCCAGAATGTTGTGGTGGAGGAAACAGCCTGGAGCCCCCAGAACTTAGAGCCAGAACCCAGAAGTCTTGGGGCAAAGGGTGTTAGAACCTGACCCCAGGCCCAGAGTTGTTAGAATCCAGGGACCTAGAACCACACACAGACCTTGTCTGGCTGAGTTCGAGAAGCCCCCTGCAGAGCACATGGGAAATGTACCCCCACCCCAGTATGGCTGAGGGGTCCAGGTCCCCCTGGAAAGCCAGATGGCAGAGGGGGTGCTGTGGGGTTTTGCTGGAGTTACCTCCTGGTAGGCAGGGCTGGGCAGGGCCCCCGGGGCCACTGACCCCAGGGACTCCGTCAGGACAGGCCTTCCTGGCACTGTGGACAGCTGAGGCTGCAGAGCTTCTGATCGGGAAACCAGACCGCTGTGCTTCTGTGAACTGAGTGAGGCAGTACTGGCCTGCGCGCGCCCAGAGGCAGGCAGGAGGCCCTCCTCATGAGCCCCAGGTCCACACCGCACCAAGAGGAGGCAGAGGCCTGCTGTGCTATTGCTCCCTCAGCCCCAAAGCCTCAGGCACCATTTCAGCCTTCGGGGCAGATGCTCTGGGAGGGGAACCCCTCCCCACTGCATGCAGATGTGCTACCCCGGTGGGGGGGGTGCCCTGGGAAAGAGCCAGGGGAGCCTTTGGAGAGGGATCTACCCAGGGCCCCCTGGCACTAACTTGCCTAAGGGACTAGGCAGGCTTGGGAGCACTCTCAGTCCCTTGGGGGAGTCCTGGCCATCTCCCGAGGCTCCATTTCTGCAAAGTGTTTTGTAACCATTAAAATGCTGTCCAAGTACGTGTGATGTCATTTACATAAAGTACAAGACCAGGCATAACTAATCGATGCGGTTAGAGGTCAGCACAGTGTCTTCCACTTGATCTGGATGCCCATTATTTTGTGAAAATACATTTTGTGAAAACTTATCCTCACAGCTGCACTTTTTCTGTACATATTTATACTTCCCAAAAGTTTTAAAAATGCTAACCAACAAAGCAGTAGCTACCAAGCCCACTCCCATATGGAGCCCTACCCGCAACCACGACGGCGTTTCTAAATGGGGGTACTCTGCTGGCGGAGGGAGACGAGGGGCCAGAGAGCTGTCCTGACCTGCGTTCCTACCTACGGGAAGGCACCGTTTCCACTTAGACGGTACCTTTCGGACCAGGAGGAAATAGCAAAGTTGCCTAAAATGCCTTTATTCCCACTTGCCAAGAGATGGAGAAAATGTCTCCTGACCACCAGAGGCGTTTTCATTTGAGGCATCTGGGAGGCTGAAGGCGCTCGGGGTCGCCCCGCGAGGCAGGGTGCGGGGTCCGCGTAGCCAGGCGCGGGGCGGGGTGCGGAGGGCGCGGAGGGCGCGGAGGGCGCGGAGGGCGCGTCTGCGGGCCGGGGGCGCGGGGGGCGGGGCGCGGGCCGCGGGAGGGGGCGCGGCGCGCGGGGGGCGGGCCGGGTCGCGGAGTCCAGCCCCCCCGCAGGCGGGGCCTCCCGTCGGGCTCCTCCCGCCGCCCACCTGCCCCGCCCCGCCTCCGGCCGCCGAGGGTCCCGCGGCGGCGGCGCTCCGGCCTGTCTCCCGGCACCCGGCTGGCGCCCGCCCCCCGCCACCGTCGCCCGCCTCGCCGGCCGGCCCGCGACGCCCCCCGCCCCGCCCGCGTCCCCGGCCGCTCGGCGCCTCCTCCATGGGTGAGTGCGGGGCCCCGGTGCGGCCCCGCAGTTCAGGCCTGCGGGTCGGGCTGCCTCCGAGCCGGCTAGAGGAGGGGCGCGGGCGGGGGGCGCCGCGCGCTGGCGGGCCGGGCGGGGGGAGCCGTGGGGGGCCAGGGCGCGCTCCTTCCCCTGCTCTGGGGAAGGCCCGCTCAAGGTGGGAGGTGGACGCCGCCCTCGAAATCAGGGCGGTGGGGGTCCAAACTCTGCCCCCATGTTGGGGCCCGCTTTAGCAGCACCCCTTCCCCTGGCCCTGCACGCTGGTTGTGGCAGGCCGCCTCTCTGCCCCTTCCCTGCCCCCTCCGCTGCTGTGCCCCAGCCCCTAGGAAGAGAGGCAGCTAGGAGGGGGCCAAATTCTGGGTCAAAGATGGACCGTGGGGAAAGGGGACACCCTGGGCCTTTGAGGAGGAGTCCATCCGCAGAGGCCGTGATGTGGAGGGCAGGGGTAAGAAGGGATACCCCAGGAAGTCTGGAGCCCCGCAAGGTCACTGAGCTACCCCCGCCCCCCACTAGTGGGACAGAGGCAGGGAGCAGCTTATTTCCAAAGACGTTTTCTCCCCGTGGAATCTGGATAATTTCCCTGGGGAACTGCAACAAGAAAAGGACTCTGCAAACAGATTCCCGAGCAGATAAGTTGGCATTTAAAAGAGAAAGGGACACTGACCTCCTTTGAAGGCAGGATTGAGGAGACAGCTCCACCCATCCTCTAGTCTGGAGGCCACTGGGGCCCCAGGGCCGCCTGGGTGCCCCCGCCTGGGGCGCAGCCTCCCTGGGCCCCACCCGACTGATAACCCTCTGCTTCTCTCCTCTGCAGACGACCAGAGCCTGGCGGAGGAGAAAGGACTGCGCTGTCAGAACCCAGACTGCGTGGACAAGGGGCGTGCAGCCAAGGTAGGGAGGCTGGAGGGCCTGGGTTGCTGGGAGCAGAGGGGACAGGGCTCTAACCCTCTGTCTATCCAGGCATGGATACCCACAGGCCCTGGCAAGGGTGCAGCTGGCCCGGCCACAGTGTCATCTGGGTTCAAGGGTGGGTAGGGCCGCAGGGTGGCTGGTTTAGGAGGCAGAGGGGCTGCCCTTGGCTTAGAAACAGCAAAACGCAGGGGACTTCTGCAAGAGCCAGGGGAGCAGGGGGGCCCCAAAGTCCTTTTCTGCACTGCAGTCCTCGCAGCCACGGTGAGGTGATAGGAGCTGTGGTCCATGTCACGGATGAGGAAGCTGAGACCTAGGAAGGGAAAGGACCCCCCCTCCCCCAAGGTTTCACTCCAGTGCCCAGCTGGCACCCTTCCACAGCACTTGTCAGGCCTGGGCATGGGTTGGGGACATTTAGGGAGTTGGGGACATTAAGAGAGTGACTGCACTGTGGAATGACAAAGGGAAGAAGGGACACTGGTCCTAAAGTGCCAGGGCTTGGGAGCCAGGAGCAGGGCAGAACAAGAGTGAGAATGATAAATACCGTCACTGGGCGCTTCTCCCCACAATGCGCCAGGCTTTGTGCCCTGTGTTCTCTGTCCCTGTGTGCTGCTGGTGGCAGCTCTGCTGGGAAGGCCTGGGTGCCCCATTTTCCAGATGAAGAGACCAAGGTTCAGAGAGGTCCTGTGACTTGGCTGAGGCCCCACAGCTCATGAGAAACCAAGCCAGGGCTTGAACCCAAGTGTAGTCCCTTCCAGCATGCATTTGAGTGACCATGATAAAAACTGCCAGCACTTACTGGGTCAGGCCAGGGAGCTGAGGACTCCCAGTCTCCTCCTCTGGCCTTTGGAGATGTGTCCTGTCATTATTCTTCTTTATAGATGAAGAAACTGAGGCTCAGGGAGCTAGCGGCTCACCCAAGGACACATCTCTGGGGTGTGGTGGAGCTGGGATTGGAACCCAGAGCCCCAATCCGTGTAATGGCAGAGCCTGTGTTCCAAACCACCGTGTAGCTCAGCTCTGCCAGCTGCAGGAAATTAAAAATGCCACCCTCCCACCCCCCAGCTCCCCCTACCACCCCCCTCCGCCCAGACACATGCTCATACATTCTGTACAGGAAGACCAGGTTAGAAGGAACATGGAGGACTGTTCTGGGGGCGGGGACAGGAGGGGGAGGCTTTCAGTTGCCGTGGTCACCAGGCAAGGGGGTGGCTCTGATGTCAGACACAACGTGCTGGCACGGCTGGTGCCTGGCATTGGGGCTCTGGTGTTGGCTGGTTGCCTCTCTTCCAGATGGGGGCTCCTGGCAACAAACTGGTCTCAGCAGCCCCCAACATACATCCTGCCAGGGGCCCTTCCTGTAGGCAGCTGCTCCTGGGCCAGGCCCCCAAGCTGCCAGAGGCAGGGGCAAGGGTGGGAGGTGTCCGACTGTGCAGAGGTGAGGCCTCTGAGTGGTGAGCCAATGTCAGCGAGTGTGGGCCTTCCGCAGCCTCCAGGTCGTAGCTCCAGCCCAGCCCCGGCCTGCCTGGAACTCAGCATGACTGACATTGGCCAGAGGGGCGCCCAGCCTGCAGGGGAAGGGTCCAAGTCCCGTCCCCAGTGGGACCCGTGTTAGGACAAATGGCACAGACTCACTTTGGGGACAGGGATGCCTGGATGATCAGAGGCTGGGGGGCCAGTGCAGGTAGACATCCTGGAGAAGGTGGCCTCCAGTGGATATGAGGCAGAGCAGCAGGCAGGGCTGGTCCAGGAAGGGGGGGCCGCCACAGACACAGGTGCAGAGGCAGGATATACGGGCAGGAGTCTTGTCTTGTCAAGGGGTCAAGTTGGCTGGAGCAGAGAATGAGAGGAGAGAAGGAGAATGACATGCTGCTTTGGTGAGAAAGAGGAACAAAGAATGTCCTTGATGCAGCTAATCCCCAGCACAGACCACACAGGCTCGTGCACCAGGTGGGGCATTAGGCCCTCATGCTTGTCTCACTGAGCCCACGGAGACCCCAGGAGGAAAGCCTTACTCTATGGGTCTTGATGAAAACGGGGCCCAGAGAGGAGAGCGCTTGCCCACCTTGCACAGCATGACTAGCAGAGCTGGATCTGGAGGGGGATCGAGAGCCTTGTTCTCGCTCCCCCCCAGCCCTGCTCAGAAGGCTAGCAGGATATGACTAGCTTTTTTAAGGAGATGACGTCACTCATGCGTTCACCGAATCCGCTTCAGCGTCTCTGTGCCAGGCCCGGTTCTAGGCCCAGGGCCTCCTGGAGCGGACATCCTAGCTCTGCTGGGAGGAGCGGAGAAGTCAGGACGTGGGTTTGCCACACTGGTCCCCAGACTTTGTTTTAGCCTCTCACGGGTGCTTCTGAGATGAAACAGCCGGCCCATCCCTGCCTCCTGCCCTGGAGTTAGTTCTCGGGGGACGGGTGCGTGGAGGAGGCTGCTGGCGTCCCCAGGAATGAGGAGGTGTTGAGGTGTAGGAAGCTGAGTGAGCAGGGAGGCATGCCGGTGTTCTAAGGAGGGAGTTGGGCCAGGGAATGGGGAGGGGGAGGAAGAGCTGGACAGGAAGCACCCCGAGGTCAGGGCCTTGGAGACCGCAGGAGAGAAGTTGTATCCCTGCCCCTCCTCAGGATGAAGACTGTAGAGTAGCCCACACCTGTGAACTCCAGGGTCGAAGCCCACTCCTTTCCAGCTGTGCAGCCCTGGGCAAATCACAACACCTCTCTGACCTCAGTTTCTTCATCTGCAAGCCGAGGTTTCTCGAGTCGTGGGAAGGATTAAAACGGGGCTCAGATGTGCAGTGCTTAGCATGGAGTGTGGCATGATGTAGGTGTTCAAGAGAATGCTGGCCGTTCGTCTACCGTGGAGGGGGAGAGAAACCCCTGGGCTTTGGGTGTGCCCTCCTTCCCCTCCCTGAGACCGGAGACCTCCCCAGGTTCTATCCCAGACCCCAGCCAGCTCCACCCAGCATGGCAAATGTTTATGGCACATCTGTCCTGTTCCCAAGTCAGGTGGAACTTGGAGTCTTGGGAGGGAGTGAGATGAAGGAAGTGTTTGTTCCCTCTCTCATGGAGGGCCAGGTGGGGATACAGTGGCTATCCAGTCCTCCTACAGAGTAACCACAGGACAGATGGTGTCTGGACTCCCCAGCTCCTTGAGGGGCCCCCTTGAGCCGGGCGCTCTGGTTAAAGTCTATGCAGGGCACCCCAGGTCACAAGGAGACATGGAGGAGGGCAGACACTAGTCCAGGGGACACTGGCACATCACATTTGAGGGAAGCGACGACTCAAGGGTATTTATCCCGGAGATGGGACCTTCAGGGCATCATCCTCAAAGGTAAAGATTCTAGCAGCCACTGTTCATTCCTGCCTCCCCACAGGGAACTCTTCTTGTCCTCACACCCACGGTACGCACTAGGGACCACCCCAACTCCACTTTCGTGATAGGACACCGAGAAGCAGGGAGGTGAATGACTGGCCAAGGCAAGGCCAGGACTTACACCAGATCTGTCTGTCCCCAGAGCCTCCTGTTGCTAAGGATCTGTCCAGAGGAAAGGGAGGTGAATTTTTCTGCTTGGCTCCAAGGGCCCTGGCCGGAGGGGGGGCTTCCAACAGCTGAAGCTGCACCCCAGTGTACAGGTTGTGAGCACCTCATTTCTTTTTTTTTAATTTTTTTTTTAAGGTAAATGTGTTTATTCTCATTCAGAGATTGGGTGTTGGTGAGCTCCATATTCCTGGAGGTATTCAAGCAGAGAGAGTAGAGTTCCCTTTCCGTGTCTCAGTAGGTTGTGAGGTGGCAGGGATGAGTCAGGGGGAGGTGTGTCTAGGGGAGGGGTGGCCAGATGAAGACCAGTGGACACAGGGCAGAGGAAGGGGCAGATCTGAGGTCCTTGTGGGGGAAAGAATGGGCAGGATGTAATGAATAATGGGAGAGGGAGTCACCTATTCTCCTGGGTCAGACTTTGGGGGTGAGAGGTGGGAGGCCAGGGTGTCCTTGAGAATGGCCAGATTCTGGGGATTTCTGGAGGTGACTTTCAGATGCTGGTCAGCTGTAGACGGGTGGCAGTCCAGTCTGCAGCTGGAGGAAGTGGCGGGACCAGAGAAGCAGGAGGAACTCCTGGGCTTTGGCGAAGTAATTCTGGGGGGAGCAGGTGCCCGGCCCAGGAGGCAAGGACAGAGGATCCAGCACAGGTGCTATGGCCGAGATGAGCTGTCCTGGAGTGGGTCAGTGCTGCCAAAGAGGGCAGCGCCTGCCAGGAAGGGAGAACCGGCAGCCCAGAGGCCCTGGGCTGGTGAGGGGCATGAAGGAGAGGATGTGGATTTGGAAAAATGCAGGTGGGGCTTAGCCCCAGATCCGCCCAGCCCCTGGGGCCATTCCCACAACACCCACCTCACCCCAGTGCTGGTAATTAGGGAAGGCGGGAGGTGTGCTTGGGGCCGACTGCCTGACTCCTCCTGTGAGCCGCCTGTATCCCGGTACACTCCCCGCACCCCTGTGCGGAGGGCAGAGTTACTCTGAACTTGGGCAGCTGGGAGAGAGAACCGGGGACCACCGAACGGCGGAATGGCCACTTTTTCAGCCATGCCAGGCATGGGCTAGGGGAAAAGGGGGGGCAACAGAGATAGGCAGGCCTGGTTCTGAGGCGCCGTGGAGGACACGGTTCAGAATCCAGCGGAAGCGAGCCTGGCCTGGGGCGATTCCCGGGTCGGCCTCGGCCTGCGGGTCCCTCCGCCCGGACCCCCCCTAGGGGCTCCTCTCTCTGGCTAAGGCAGCTTCCTGCCACGGGCCCTCGCCGGGGACGGGCGAGCTCCTGTCTCCAAGCCCAGGTTCAAGCCTAGGGACTTCGAACTTTCCGCACAACTGTAAAGGGCCAGCCCCCTCGGGGACAGTGACAATCCCTCCCTCCTGGCTCCGTAGCCCAAACCCGAGATTACCCCCAAGCGCCCGCCGCGCTTCCTGCCGCCCTCCGGCGCCGGGCCCTTCCCCTGCTCCCAGCGCTCCCCCATGCCAGCCGGGCGCTCCGATGGTACGTCCCGGCCCGCCCAGGTGGTAGCGCCCGCGCCGGCCTACCGTAATTCCCCTACGTCCCGCGCCCTCCACCGGCGCTGCGCCGACTGAGCCCGCTCCGCGGCTCTGGTCCCCCAGGCTCCGCGCGCCGTTCCCCACTCCCCGAGGCTTTGGCAGCCTCGGCCAGAGTCCCAGCCACAGGGGAGGAGACCCATGTTCCCAAGGTGAGTCTCATGCGGAAGCTGGGGACGAGACGGGGCTGGGATCGGGACGGCTGTGGGTCCGGGCTCCAAGACTGCCCCCGAATTAGTGGACAGAACCGGGAGTAGAGGGTCCCACGCAGTCTTAGGGCTGCGGGTGGGTATCGATGGGCTGCACTGGCTCTGCCTCCATTTACTTGAGGGTGGAATGGGCTCGAGCTCCCGCCCCCGCCCCAGTGACTCTAGGGTGGGGTTGGCTCGGCGCTATGGCCGTGAGGAGCCTATGGGGATCCAGCCCCGGTGTGAGGATTGTTGGCAGGGCGATAAGATCCTGGAGGGGGCTTGGCGCGGGGTGGCTGGGAGGCTCCGGTGACCCTGCCTCAGCTGGGCGTCCGAGAGTTGGTCCCAGGCGGAAAGTCGTCTCGAGGCCGGCAGGGGGCGCGCGAGTCTGAGCCTCAGGCAGTCTGGGCCGGCCAGGACCCGCTTGGGGGAGGGGAGAGGGAGAAGACCCAGGAACCTGGAGAGGCCCTGGCTTGCCTTGATAAAAGACGCGGAAATGGAGGCCGAGGGGGCCCTGGGTCCTACAAATTCCGAAGGAAACTTCCCGAGGTTTGCGGGGCTCTAGGAGGGTTTTACTGTTCTTCTGCCCCTTGGCCAGGGTCCAGGCACGCATTAGGGCCCAGAGGCCATCCCTAGGTAGAATATTCTAGAGAACTGCCCAGTGCCGTCTTTGCACAGATGGATAAAGGCAGGGGTAGGTGGGGCCCAGAAGCAGGTCTTCTGTAGCCCAGCCTCCTCCCACATCCCCTCCCAAGGAGCCTTCTATACTACGCTGGAGAGAGGTGTCAGAAGAAGGCGCTGGCTTCAATGCTGGGGTCTTGGACTCCAGGATCTGGCACATTCATGTGGGGACTGGGCAGGAAGTGAAGTCCATTGACCACAGCCTCTACCACTCTCCTTAGCGCCGGGTCCCAGCTGGACTGCTCCCTGGGTGGTAGGGGCCTTGGTTGACTTCTGGAACCTGTGCAGTTAGCCTGACCTGCAGAGAGGTTCTCTGCACCCCTGCCACCTGCCCAAGCACAGGGCAGAGCCTTAAGGCAGGCTCTGCCTCCAGGTGGGCCCCAGAATCCCTGGGGTGAGGCCCAGGCCTGGGGGAAGGGAGGGGCTGGGTGGGCTGTTTGGGGCTAGGAGAGCAGCCTGGCAGAGCTGGCCCCACCCTGGCCAACCTGCTCAAACCTGCAGCCTCCGCCCCTGGATTTCCAAGGTTCCAGATGGGGCCTTGGGGCCAGTAGGCTCCCAGGGGAGCTTAGCCCGGATGGGGAGCTCCTGGGCAGTCATGTCCCTCTAGCCAAGGTGCTCCAGGCTGGTCAGCTGTGAGCAGAACAGGGACCTGGACCCAGACCTATGGTCTCTCCTGCGTGAGGAATTCCTCATGCTGGGTCCCACCAAAGACCAGGCTGGGTCCCCAACCTGTTGTGGGCCCCGACTGCCCACAGTCCTCTGCTTTTCTGGGGTTGGGGAGATGGTGCTAGGGGGGAGTGGAAGGGGGTTCCTGCCTTGGAGACTCCATTATTCATCAGCCCCAGCATCTGGTTTCTGGGTATCAGTTTCAACAAGCCAGTCCTGACTCATGAGGCTGGAACTGCGGCTGGCCTGAAGGGGGGCCCCCTCCCCAGGGAGCCAGGGGCTGGAACCTCTTTGTCCTGCACATGGGCTGTTTCTGCTACCTCCCATAGAGGAGGTGGGACTCAGGAGACTGCTGAGGCCTTCTCCCTCCCCTGGTGCAAGGGCCAGGGGCTCCTTTCTTTCCCCTGCTCTGCAGTCCTTGACCCTACACTCTTGGTTCTGGGGCATTAGGGCTCTGGTCCTGTAAGGAGCAGTCCCCTGCCTTGGCTGGAGGATGCAGGCAGCAGCAGCATGACTTGGGGATGGCCAGGGCCTGGTCACTCAGGTGACCTCTGGTGACCTGCCCGGTCCAGCCCCCATGGTTTCTGCTTGATGTGACGTTGTAACCCCAGGCCAGTGGCCAGTGGGATCCCCCTAAACTGGCTTTGGGATCTGCCCTGTCCCCAGGGGGTAGACCTCAAGGCTCTGCTCTCAAAGCATCACTTAGCTGGTCCCATACCCCCACCCCTGCCTGAGACACGTGGGTACTTGTCCAAAGCCCAGGCATCCGCCTCCCCACTTGCTAGCTGGTAACTTTGAGACAAACCACTTAACTTTCCCAAGCCTCAGCTTCTTCATCTGGTAAGTGGAGATGGTAACAGTATCTCCTCCTTAGGGTCTTTGAGAGAGTGAACAGGATTTGCTGTCCAAAACCCCTGGCACAGGCCTGGCACTTGGGAGTGCTCAGCTGTCAGCCTGTGGGGCAGCGAGGACAGAGGTCTGTGGTAGCAACTGCCCTGGCCAGGCCAGCGGGCCCAAGGTCACGGATGCTAGGAGGCAGAAGAGGACCTGTGGTCAGATGTTTGTGAAGACTTTGTTGACTATCGGCAGCAGTGAGGGACATCCAGACCGAGACCGTCCCTGCCCCCATGGCCTTCTCTGGCATGAAGACCCTTCCTCTGCCTTCATCCATCCATTCTCATCTAGTCTACACTGAGCACCTGCCGTGTGCCAGACCTGTTCTCAGTGTGGAGGACGCAGTGTGGGCCAGACAGCCAAGGCCCCTAGCCTCTGGAGAGGACATTCTAGCAGGGAGGAGTGATAAGAAGTGAACAAAGAAGTAAAACAATTTTAGGTAGTTTTAAATGTTCAGGAGGAAATAATTCCGTTTGAGAGGATTGAGAATGAGAGGTGCAAGGGGCTACTTATTTTGAGAGGAGGTAAAGGCCTCGTTGACAAGGTGCCATGGAAGTGGGGGTCCGGTGCCAGCCGTTGCAAGATCAGGGGCACGTGGTGTTCCAGTCGGAGAACGCAGAGGGGCAGGCACTGAGCTTGGTAAGTTGTGGCTGTGAGGGCAGGCCGGCTTGGAGACCACCATGAGGGACCTCGAAGGAGGAGAGGTAGGAGCCAGGCTTGGTGGGGTTTTATTCTAAGCCCCTGGGGGGTTTTAAGTGGGGAGTGACATGATTGGATTTTAGTTTTCAAAAGATCTGCCTGTGGTGTGGACAGTGGATGGCTTGGGCTTTGGGAGCGGCCGTGGGCCTTGAAGCCTCTGGGCTGGAGGAAACTTGCTTGCGGCCTCCTCAGAGCTGTCTGCAGAGGCCGCACCTTCTTCCTCACCGCACCAGAAGGAGGAGGAGCTGTCTAGGGGACGGGTGGGCTGATGACATCGTGTCATAGTTAGCCCCATAGTTACTGAGATGGGGTACCAAGGAGGCCATTCCAGAACACCAGAGTCAGAAGTCTGGGCTTCAGTCCTGCCTGTCGCCTTTTATGTCACTTTGCCCCCCAGCAATGAATGGGGATAGTAGCGCCCGCCCCCCACCTCTAGGGAATGAGTGTAAAAGCTCTTTGACAACCTACAGCGGGGACCCCACAACCACTCCCCAATCCTCCCCTCTTGCGCTTCGATGAGAGTTCCCTGGCAGTGGGGCAGGCGGAAGGGACCCAGCCTGGAGCAGCAGAGACCTGGAAATCTGGGGGAAAGCCGAGTTGGGCTTCTCACCCAACTCCTGGGGGCTCCCAAAGGACTACCCTCTCCTCCCTTTCCCCCAGCATGCCTGCCTATCACCCGCTGTCTCCACCCGTCGTCACCTGGCGCCCTCTGTTCCTCGTCCTCCTCCGCTGGCTTGGGCAGTGGGAGCTGGGTCCCCCAAGCTCAGGCTCTGAGGCGGGGGGTCTCCAGGACTGTGGGCTAGGGTGACACTCAGGAGGGCCTCTGAGCGCTGGAGGGGCGGTCCGGGCGGTTGAAGGTCAGAGCAGAGACAGGTGTCCCTGGAACAGGACGCAGAGCGGGGTCTGAGGACCCAGAAGGGAATGTGCCCCAGTCCTGGCTCCCCCCACCCCTCTTCTGCCACCAGCGTTCAGGGAGCTCCCTGGGGAGAGGGAGAAGGTGTCTGGGGCCTGAGGCTCAGAGGCGGGGTCTCCGGGACTGTAGGGAGGGGCCTTTGCGCCCCAGTCGTTGGCGTGGGGGTAGGGTGGAGGGCAAGGCCACGCCCGGCGCTCGCGGAGCTGGGCGGGGGTCTGGGTTCCACAGTGGAGACGGGGGACGAGGGGTGTTGCAGGAGCTCCCCGGGGGCGGGGCTGGGGGCGCCGCGGAGCCGCCCCGGGGTGGCGCGGGCGGGCGGGGACCTGGCGCGCGGGGGCCCCGGGGTCCCGGCGCGCTCGGCCGGGGGCGGGCGCGGCCGCACAATGGCAGGAAGCGGAGCCCCGCGCTTTGTCCGGCGGGCGGCTCAGACCGCCGCTTCCTCCGGCCGCCATGGGGACGGGCCCCGGCGTCTCCGGGCGCCGCGCGGCCTCCAGGCCGGGCCCCGGGCAGCCCTGCCGGGCGGGGGGTCGCGCCCTCGACGGTGAAGGTCAGGTACGAGGCGGGGGGTGGGGGGGCGGGGCTGGGGTGCGCGGGACTGCCAGCCCGCCGTATGCTTCCCCACCCCGCGACCGAGGGGGCCGGGCGGCGGCGGTGGCCCGCCAGCCCTTAGCCTTTTGTGTCTGGGGCTGCCTCCGGACACACCTGTGGGTCCCAGGCCCCGCGCTGGGGCCCCCTCTCCCTTTCCTTCCTCTGTCCAGGCCCTGCCCACAAACCGCTGCTCCCGCCTCTGGCCCCAGCGCTAGTGTGAGTGGGGAAGTCTGACTTCTGGTGCCCTATCAGCATGGGGGGCAGCCTTGACCGTGCTCCCTAAACATACCCCTCTGTTATTTGTAAAGTTGGGGTCCACTCGCTGCCTTTGGAGGTGCTGGGTGATCTGGCCGTTCCATGAGGAGGGCTCTCCTCTCTGGGTTGAGCCGTGGGAACTTTTCCCCTGGACCCTGCTGCCCCTCCCCCACTGGCAGGAGTGCTGCTGCCCTCAGAGGGTGGCCCTGGTGGCCAGCAAAGTGGAGAGTAGGCACCTTGGTCTAGGAGAAGGTCCAAGAGTCTGGCTTTGGGAAGGGACTGCCCTGCTTTAGACCCTCGCTCCTGAAGGGAGCTGTGGAGACCCTGCAGTCTGGGGATGGAGGTATGAGAAGGGGTGGGGGAGTAGACGCAGAGCAAGGCGGCTGTGCCCACCCCAGCCTGAGCCTCCCAGTCAGGCTTGTGTTACTCTCGTGGTGGGGGTGGAGGTGTTCCTGGAAGTTCATTATCAACAGACCTGTTAAGTGAAGAAACACCTCCGTGGTTCAGATCCTGGGCCTGCCCCTCACCTGCCCCGCTGTCCCTGAGTGTGGGGGCGGCTGGGAGGTCGGAATCAGGGGCGTCAGCCCCAGGCTGGGCCCAGGCTCCCATCATCATCATCATCCATAGTAGTCGTAGCAACAATATTATATTAGTAGTAATAGGAGGAGCTGTGGTGGTATTCACCAGAGCCCACCACGGTGCTGGGAAGTGAAAGTTCCTGAGGGTCTCACGGTGGGCACAGGGTAGGTGCTCACTAAATATTCAGTGAATGCTGAATCTGTTATCAGGAGTGAATCTTCGTGTAAAAATCTGTTGTCTGTGTCTTGGATTGGTTAAAAATAGCATTGTGTCAGGGAACCAGGGACTTGGGCTGGAAGGGTCCCAGAGACCCTCTGCAGGACTTTTCCAACCTAGCATGGCTCTTGCCATGTCACCCCCCACTGTGTGACTAGGGCCTGGGTGACCCGAAGGTCGGCAGCCCCACTGCTCTGTGCCAAACCTGGCACCAGCAAAGTGAAGCTGTCAGGGAAGTCATAAGAGGCCTGGGAGGGGCGGGAGGGGGTCCCTGGGCCAGGCTGGCGGCAGAGGCGGGGGATGGCTGCCTAGCTGGCAGACTGGGGGGCTCCTGGGAGGAAGGGGCTGAAGTGGGGTGGGGACCTTACCCGGATTTATTGTCAAGGGGCTGCTTGCAGCTTGGACGGGGGCGCGGTTCTAGACTCTGCGAAGCCAGTGCCGACTTCTGTCAGCAGTGCCCCGGGGACACCACGGTGCGGGCAGGCAGAGCTGTGGCCGAGGATGGCGGTTTTCACACCGTTCAGGAGTAGACTGGGTGAGGATAGAAACAGCTGCTGTGCTGAACGGCCCCCTCACCCCATGCCCGGAGCCTCAAGAACACACTGGAGGACCATTTGAGGGGGGCGTGGAAGTAGGGAGCAGCTGGTGCTCGGGCCACCTTCGGGAATCTGGGCCATCACGTCCACAGCCACCGGCCCAGGGCCCAGCCCCACAAAGTCGGACATCCTGGAGTGGGGTCTCCTCAATCTGCCCCTTGCCCACTGTCATGTCTGTATCCACGTTTTTCGGGGGTTTGTGATTGTTTTTTTCTGTCTGATGGACACAGGGGGACACAGGAGCCCAAACAGTGAGCATCAAACTATGATTGTTTCCCTCTTGTCTCTGTAGCTGCTGCCCCCCTCTCCCCACGTGGCCCCCAGGCCAGCCTCCCCCGCTACTCTCTCCCTTCTCAGCGACCCAAATCTAGGAGCTGGAGCTACATAACACTGGGTTCAAGTCCTGGCTCTGCGGGTGTGTGACTACTTGAAACCTCCCTGAGTCTCTTTCCTCTTCTGTAAAATAGGGCCGATCACAGCTCCTACCTCCTGGGGCGAGGGGCCCTCAGCGCAGCCCCCAGGCACACAGTGGTCATGTTATAAATCAAGAGGAGACTTTTTCAGCCGGCTCTTCTTCCTCCCTTTGACTCCTTCCTCTGCTGTCTCTAGGCTGTCTGTCCTCTCACCCTGTCACCTTGAAAACCTGTGATGGGGCTCTCCCCAGCCCAAAACTCTCCAGCGACCCTCCACCGCCCTATTTAATGAATTAATACAAGTAATCTTTGAGCGGCTAGGACTAGAGATAGGGCAGTGAGTGGAACAGACTAACGTTGTCGCCGTCCTCAAGGGCTGGTGAGGTGCGGAGGCAGCAGAGAGAAACAGGCAGACTGCGCCCTGGCAGACGGGGCTCTGAGGGGACGAGGGGACGGGGAGTGGCTTTAGAGTCAAGGTCTGTCATTTCCGTGTCTGGGGAAGAGCATTCCAGGCCGAGGGAGCAGCAGATGCTGGGGTTCGGAGGTGGGCGGACCGAAAGCAGCACGTGGGGGACTCGGTGGTGGCGGGTGGTGGTGGCGGGTGGCGCGGAGTGAGCCTGGAGGGCAGGGCAGGAGGCCCCCCACGGTCGCCACACGGGACTGGCTTTTCCCGGAGTGAGACGGGAGCCCATGAACGTTTTGAGGATGGGACTCCTCGTTGAGCAGGGCCCACTCTGGCTGCTGGTGGAGAGCAGATTGCAGGGCAGGGGCGGAAACAGGGAGACCAGCTCCGAGGTCATTGTTGTGACTGCGCTGAGAGGTGGCCGCGGCAGAGGCCAGGGGGCAGCAGTGGGCCAATGGGCACGGCTGGGTTGAAGCGGCAGATATTGAAGGGAGGGCCACGAGCATTCCCCCCGGCTGGGGGTGTAACGGAAAGATCAAAGGTGACCCTGAGGATTTTGGCCTAAAGTATCGGTTTCCCCGGGGCTGCCGTTACACCGAGCACTCACTGGGTAGATGGACGTATGGAGACCCACGCAATGTAGTGGTGGCTTCACTCATCCACACGCGTGTCCCCGTCTCTGTCCCTCCTCTTCTGTCAGGACCCCAGTCATAGGATTGCTCCACACGCCACGCTGTTACAGACCCCAGTATGACCTCCTCTTCACTGACTGCAACTGCAACGACCCTATTTCCAACTAAGGTCACTTTCTGAAGTCCTGGGGGTGAGGACTTGTCTTTTCGGGGGGCCAATGTTCAGCCCTATCCCCCACACAGCGGCAAGGCACTGCCGTTGACTGAAGTGCGGGAGCTGCATGGGGCAGTTCAGCTCACGTGTGGACGTTCACAGTCTGAGACGCTCCTTAGGCTCCAAGGGGGGAGTTGAGAAGGTTGGTCCGGTGTCCTGGGGGAGGACCTCCCTGAAAGCTTACCTCTTGGGAGCCCTGGCACGAAGATGGTGCTTCGAGTCATGTGACTAGCTGAGTCACCAGGGGATGGATGCAGGGTAGCCTGAGCAGGGCTGCAGGTGGGAAGGTGAGCAGGAAGTGGGCGAGGGGGGCTGAGAGCTGCAGGGGAGACAGCAGAGCACGGGGTTTGGGGGACCACGGAGGACAAGATGGTGTGAAAGAAACCACCTGTGAAGGGCTGGGTCCTGTGGGTGGACTTGGAAACATGGTGGTCGCTGGGGGCCCAAGAGGAGGGAGTTGGGGTGATGGGAGGGAAAACGATGGGAGAGGGTCTGAGAGAGAAGGGAATATTTCCTACGGTAGAAAGTCTTCAGTTGCCGCCCTTGTAGTCCTATTCCAGTTAGGCAGACGTCCCCAGTGGATGTGAGAACACTGGAGTGTGAGATTGCTGGGGGTCAGGGTATCTCGAAGGATCCCCCCACAGGCTACTTATTCGTCCCAAAGAGAAAAAGGCCCTCGACACAGTACAGGGGGTCCCCAGGTGACCCGGCAGCCAGATGCACGGAGGAGGTGCGGTCCACTCTCTCATGTCCCTGCCAGATGTTTGGCCTGAAACCACCCGAGGTCCTCCAGAAAGATCCCCGTGGAGGGGCTTTCTGCCAGACGGCTGGCTTGAATGCTTCAAAAATGTCGATGTCCTCAAAGGAAAAAAACAAAAACGTGTGGAGAACTCATCCTTAAGGGAATAAACAGACACAACCGAATGCGGGTGCAAATCTTCACCAGGCTCCTGTATGGGAAAACAAAGGCCATTGTTCGAGCAGTTGGGCAAATGCGAACGTAGACTACGGACGGATCATGTATCAGTGCGCACTTTCCCCAGAGTGAGAGCTGAATTGGGGTTTTGTAGGAGAGCCATGCTCTCCTGCACCAGGAGAGGGGGAGTGAGAGGGAAGGCCAGTGCGACGAAGTGTTCCCCACCGGGGAAGCTAGAAGGGTGTGTGGAGGTCAATGTACCGTTCTTACAATTTTCTGTAGGTCTGAAATATTTAAAAATGGAAAGTCAGGGAAAATATGCTAATGAGTACTGGGAGGGAAGATGAGGAAGTGGTCAGGATGGACCACTGTTTCGTGGGGTTTTGCTGAAAGGGGATGAGAGAAAGGGTGCGGCAGCAGGAGGTGGAGAAGGACAGAGGGATGATGGGGTAGGTGAGGGCAAGCGCTGAGCAGCTCCACGCCCTGGCAGCCCGACCGCTCTCACTGGGAGGCTGGCTGGACTGGAGCAGGGTAAAGCCCCTGAGTGTGGGGGAACAACAACGAAAGTGGGGAGCAGAGTGGGTTAGAGGTGAGCTGTGGGAGACAGAGGGCGGAGAAGGTATGACAGTCATCCCCAGGGATGGAGGTGAACGTAGCCAGGATACGGTAAATACTGGGGCGGCGGGGGGGCACTGCCTCAGCATGAGATACCAGTGCCTTTCCCGAACTCCCCCATATCCCCCTTCATCCCATTTGAGGTTGGATTTGGGGCCAGACAGGTCACAGAACTTAGGGCAGAGGGTCTGGGAGGAGGGCAGACAGTTAGCGTCTGCCAGTTCCAACAGCGAGCTGGCCGAACTAAACAGCAGCCCTGAGCATTTTGGGGCGCCTTTCCTTCCTGAACCCCAGGAAGAGGCCCTGGTAGCAACTGCCTTGTGGTTCCTCCCCGAAAGTCTCCCCTGCACACTTTGTTCTTTGAGGGCAGGGATCTGCTTTTCTCTGTGGATCCCTCAGAATGGACACATAGTGGGGCTTGGGAAACGTCCACAGAGTGAATTAAGGTGCATGAGGCACCCCGTGGGGAATGGAGGGTTGAGAAATGAGCAGCCTCGGGAGGGACCAGGAACCCCACCTGTGCCCTGCAGCGATCTGGGCCACAGCTGTGCCTGCCTGGGGCCCTGTGGAGCCCAGCCCAACCCTCCTCTCCCTCCTTCCCCGCAAGGTATGCCACCACGCTGACTGCCAGCAGCGGCACCACCGGGGACCCCTCAACCTCTGTGAGGCCTGTGATAGCAAGTTCCACAGCGCCATGCATTATGATGGGCACGTCCGCTTTGACCTGCCCCCCCAAGGTGAGCATGTAGGGACCCCAGCCTGGCCCTTCAGGTTCCCAGAGCAGCTCCAGACTCCCTGTCTTGGTAGCTGTCAGAGCTGTGACAGGGCCATCAGAAGGACCGGAGCTGACTATAAATGATGACACGCAAGTATGTTGTGGCCCCTTTTGTGCTACAAGTCTTCTAATAAGAGAGGAAGTTGGGGACGGTGCTCCATCTCGAGAGCGGGCCTGTCTGTACCAGGTTCTGGGTCTGCACCTCCCTTGGCTGCTCCTGCCTCTTGCCTGGGGCCGACATGGGAAAGGCCCCTTTCTTCTTGTCCTTAGGGCTGGGGACTGCTGGGCAGATCCTCCAGCCAGGCCGCCAGTGAGCAGAGGCGGTGGGGGTGCGGGTGCGTAGGTCACAAGGAACTTGTCGCAGGAACAAGAAACCCGTCCTGCTGAATAGGGACGTGGCCCAGGCCCCACTGCCAACAGGCTGTGCTGGGGTCATTTACAGGCATCCGAGCCTGGCCAGAAATGCCAAACCTTTGTCTCTGTTTTTAGCTGGTCAGAGGGACAAAAGGACTCTCCCCCTCTGCCAAGGCCCCCTGGGACTTTGGGTGTGGTCACAGTGGTGGGGGAGAGGAGGCCTGAGAGAAAGAGCCATAGACGTTGGTCCCTTCCTACAATAATCCCAGAGGCAGGGTTTCCTTATCCCTATTTTATAGAAGGGTAAACTGAGGCCACAGGTGGATTTGTACTGGGGGCGATGTGTCATCCCAGGGTGTTTGTGTCTTTTTGAGTCTAGGGATGGAGAGTGCTAAGCAAGGACTGAGCCCCTTCAGGTCCTCGCAGACCTGCAGGGCCCTAGCTCCTCTGGGGAAGGGGGATCCCAGGATTGGTAGCAGGCTAAAAAGGGGGCCAGGGAGGGAGGAGACATGACCTTTCCTCCCCCTTTACTCCAAAGGCTCTGTCCTGGCCCGGAACGTATCTACCCGGTCATGCCCCCCACGCACCAGCCCTGCAGTGGACTTGGAGGAGGAAGAGGAAAGCTCTATGGATGGCAAAGGGTAGGTGGGCAAAGCAGACACTCTTATCTGAGATCCAGGACCAGAAGCTTCTGAAGACCTGACTGGAGACCCCTCCCTGCCCCTGTGGATGCCCTGATTCCTAGAGGAGGCTTGCCAGCCTGGGCCAGCCTCTAGCACGGTGGGATCAGACTCTGCCTGACTGGGTACCACTGGGTGTGACTCCTGTGTTTGGCCACCAGAGGGCGCACAGACCCTTGTGAGCCCTGGTCTGCATGAGCATAGCTGAGTTACCTGGTCACTGGGGTTGCTCCAGGAGTGGGCAGCCAGCTAGGGCCCATTCACATCCCATCCTGGGGAGGGCCTACCCATGCCTCTAACCTCTGCCCTTTGTCCTGCAGGGACCGGAAGAGCACGGGCCTGAAACTCTCCAAGAAGGCAAGGAGGAGACATACAGATGTAAGGGGCCCCCAGGCTCTCAAGGGGGCTCCTGACAGCCCCTGCCCTCCCTGGGTCCTTTCCTTTCCATCCCCAAGGCTGGGCCTGTCTGCTATGACCTCCAGGACCAGGGATGGGGTCTGGAGGGAGTGGGTCCCCCCGCCCCCAGCCACTGTGCCCTGCAGCCCAGTACTGCCCACCTTAGCCAGGTGGCAGATGTTACAGGAACTCCTTCCTTGGGCAAGAGGGATACAGGAGACCTCCCTGGGACAGAGGCAGGCTGAGGAGATCCCTGCATTCACTTCCATGCTGGGGTTTCCATCCTGGATCCTGGGGGGGGGGGGGGTCAGAGACAAGGGGTGCAGAGGCTAACAGACCTGTGCCCTTTCAGGACCCAAGCAAGGAGTGCTTCACCCTGAAATTTGACCTGAATGTGGACATTGAGACAGAGATTGTGCCAGCCATGAAGAAGAAGTCGCTGGGGTAGGGCTTGGTGGGGCTGAGGCAGGGGGAGTGGGGCAGTGGTGGGGGTAGGTGTGGCTTCTCACAAGCATAACTGTGTATGTCTGTGTGGTGGCCTGTGAGTGAGCAGGTCTCCCACCTATGGGCAGACCCACCCCTGTGTTGCAACACATGTATGCATGGCCCAGTTCCTGGATATGGCCCAGCACGTGACAGTGTCTACCCTGCTGTGCAGACACGCAAGTGTGAGGGCATGGGCGTGCCGGCTTGTGTGTAGACACACGTAGGAGTGTGCGAGCCTCTGTTGGCAGGTGCACACACACCTGTATGTCTCTGTGTCTGTGTATGATCCTGTGGGAGTCTCCCTTTACCATCGGTTAAGTGGGGTGGAGCTGGGGCTATGCATAGGGTGGGGGTTCCAATGACTGCCCCCTAATCTATACACCTCCCGTCCTGGGGCAGGGAAGTGCTGCTGCCAGTATTTGAAAGGAAGGGCATAGCCTTGGGCAAAGTGGATATCTACCTGGACCAGTCCAACACACCCCTGTCCCTCACATTTGAGGCCTACCGATTCGGGGGACACTACCTGAGGGTTAAAGGTGAGTAGTTAACCTGGCAGGCAGGGTGGCTGGGCCCTGGCTGGGCCTCCCAGAGATGGCTGCTTCTTCCCAGGCTCAGATTCCCATTGGCCACTGAGCAGGCTCATTACCATACAGGTGTCTCTGCTGGGCCCTGGCAATAGGTGCTGGTGGGGTGGGGCCCCAGGGGAGAGCAGCTAGGCCTTGGTTTGGATCCTTAGGAGAGAGAGGTCTGTGGGCCCACATCTCCACTGGAGCTGGGTGCTGAGGACCTCTCCTTGCCCCCCAACGCTGCCCCAGCCAAGCCAGGAGACGAGGGGAAGGTGGAGCAGGGAGTGAAGGACTCCAAGTCCCTGAGTCTGCCAATCCTGCGGCCGGCCAGGGCCGGGACCCCCTCCCTGGAGCGTGTGGACCCCCAGAGCCGCCGGGAGAGCCTGGACGTCCTGGTGAGGCGCTGTGTCAGGACTGGGGGTGGGGAGCGGCTTAGAGGGGAGGTCACCTGGGCCCCTCACCCCTCTCTTGGGCTTTAATTTCCCCTTCTGGAAAATAGGGCTGGCTCTGAGGACAGGAGGCCCCAAGATAATGGGTCTTGTGTTTGAGAGTCTGCTAGTGCCCAAGGAGTGTGCGTGTGTGCATGTGTGCATGTGTGCGTGTGCGTGTGTGTGTGTTGTGGATCCATTTGGAGCTGTGCTGGTAAGTGCATCTAGAGATGCATGTGACTCTGTGGTGCTTGGGACTGGGTGGGTGGGGGTGGTCCAGCCCCCAGAGCAGGTGCGGATCTCAGAAGAGGTGGCATCCCAGGGCAGGGGTGCAGAGATCCTCCCACATCTCAAGCGTGCCCGAGGTCTAGGAAACCCGCCATGGGGTGGGGCTGTGGGAGCCAGGGTGGGCCTGGCCTTGATTGCCCTCCCCGGCCAGGCCCCTGGGCGCCGCCGGAAGAACATGTCGGAGTTCCTTGGGGACACGAGCATCCCTGGCCAGGAGGCCCCGACGCCTTCCAGCTGCTCTCTGCCCAGTGGCAGCAGTGGCGGCAGTGACAGCTGGAAGAACCGGGCAGCCAGTCGTTTCAGTGGCTTCTTCAGCTCAGGCCCCAGCGCCAGCACCTTTGGCCGGGTATGTGGTCCTGTGGGCCCCAGGGCAGGGCAGCTGGCTGGCCCTGTCCCCTGACCCCAACCACGGGTTCCTTCCAGGAGGTGGACAAGATGGAGCAGCTGGAAGGCAAACTGCACGCCTACGGCCTCTTCGGGCTGCCCAGGCTGCCCCGGAGGCTGCGCTTTGACCACGACTCATGGGAGGAAGAGGGGGATGAGGAGGAAGAGGAGGACGACTCCTGCCTGTGGCTGGAGGACAGCTGGCGGGAGCTCATTGATGGGCATGAGGTCGGTACCACCACAGCCCTTCCCTCCTTCCCCATCAGGGAAAGGGGGATGTTTTCCCCCCACTTCATGGGGCCCTTCCAAGGACCCAGTGACAGGATGTTCTGTGGGACAGCCCTGCCAGGCTGCTGTCATCATTAATTCACCGTGGGGAAATTGAGGCAAGGAAAATGCAGTGTGCCACTTGGCTGTTTTAGTGGCAGAGGAGGGCCGAGAACCTGGGGGACCTCCATGTTCCCACGGGGAAAAGGAGGTGGCCTGCAAGGTTGCTGGCCCCACCCTGGTCATCGGGCACACTCTGGAACTCCTGGCCGACCCCCTGCACTTCCTGCAGAAGCTGACCCGGAGGCAGTGTCACCAGCAGGAGGCGGTGTGGGAGCTCCTGCACACAGAGGCCTCCTACATTAAGAAACTGAGGGTGATCACCAACGTGAGTGTGGGACCGCACCTGGCCCAGAGCCACCCTGCCCCCCATAGCCTCCTTCTGGGTGCCCTTGAGCAGACTCTGGGGCTTTGCAGAAGGAACAGGGGAAGGAAAGGGAGAAAGGCTGCACCCCAGGGAGGAGGAGGAGGTGATTCCCACCGGCCAGGCAAGTGTGCGGAATTGGCTGGATGAACACTAGGCTCATTCTTTCACTCATTCATTCAGTGACTATTTCTGAACACCTGCTCTATACCGGGTGTCCAGCAGCCACGCCCTGGACGTGGAGGCGGAGTGTGTGTGTGTGTGTGTGTGTGTGTGTGTGTGTGTGTGTGCGCGCGCGCGCACTTCAACCTGGGGAGGGTACCTATCCTTGGCTTGGGGTTCAAGGAAAACCTCTTTGTTGAAACTCGAAGCCTGGGGCAGGGCTGGAGGAGAGAGCTCCAGGTATGACTGCAAGGCCAGTCTCCCAGAGATTTCCCTCCAGGTGGGGCAGGGCAGCTGACCCCCAGGTGGGCCATGGAGGCTGGGCCTTTATTGATGGGGTGAACCGCCTCTGTCCCAGGCTGCTTCAGGGTTTCCTGGGAGGGGTGGAGGGGAGCCTAAGAGTCTGGGTGGGGCGGCGGGACTGGGATGCCCCCCAGCTGCCGCTCTCCCTGCCCCCACAGCTGTTCCTCTGCTGCCTCCTGAACCTGCAAGAGTCGGGGCTGCTGTGCGAGGTGAGGCGAAGCCTGGGGCCCCGGGTGCTGAAGAAAGGGTCGGGACCGGCGGGGCGGGGCCTGTCGGCGGGGCAGGGTCGAGGGGCGGCGCCGAGCGCACCTCCCGCCCCGCTCAGGTGGAGGCCGAACGCCTGTTCAGCAACATCCCGGAGATCGCGCGGCTGCACCGCCGACTGTGGGCCAGCGTGATGGCGCCGGTGCTGGAGAAGGCGCGGCGCACGCGGGCGCTCCTGCAGCCCGGGGACTTCCTCAGAGGCTTCAAGATGGTACGGGCCGGGCCGGACACAGGCAGGGACCCTGCGGCAGGGCTGGGGCGCCGAGCACGTCTACCCCTCACCCCAGCCTCCCCTGGGCTGTGTGGCCCCACACAACCCGTAGTGGTCGGAGGCAAAGCATTCCGAGTCGGCCGCCCGGGTTTGAACCCCAGCTGGCCATCTGCCCTTCCCACCTGGCGGAGGGCGGTCACTTTCGCGGAAGTTCGGTTTGGACGCAGGGGTGATACACTTGCCACACCCTGGGGTGGTCGCGAAAGTGCGGTAAGAGAGGGCCGGTGAAGCCCCTGGCGCAGGGCCTGGCCGCGGAGAGCGCGCGGTAACCGTGCCTGTTCCGTCCTGGGCCAGTTCGGCTCCCTGTTCAAGCCCTACGTCCGATACTGCATGGAGGAGGAGGGCTGCATGGAGTACATGCGCGGCCTGCTGCGCGACAATGACCTCTTCCGGGCCTACGTCACGGTGAGGGCGGGTGGGGGCGCGGGACGATGAGCCCACTCGGGCGGGCTGGGAGCCGGGCAGGTGGGCGGGGCCTAGGGTCAGGGGCGGGGCGTACTCTGAGCCCCGCCCCCGCCTGCGCCGCAGTGGGCCGAGAAGCACCAGCAGTGCCAGCGGCTGAAGCTGAGCGACATGCTGGCCAAGCCCCACCAGCGGCTCACCAAGTACCCGCTGCTGCTCAAGTCGGTGCTGAGGAAGACTGACGAGCCGCGCGCCAAGGAGGCCGTCGTCACCATGGTAACCGGGGGGCTGGACGGGTCCCTCCGCGGCTCGCGGCCCCGCCCAGGCCCAGGGCCTGAACCCGCTGTCGCCCGCACCCCCCAGATCGACTCCGTGGAGCGCTTCATCCACCACGTGAACGCGTGCATGCGGCAGCGGCAGGAGCGGCAGCGGCTGGCGGCCGTGGTGAGCCGCATCGACGCCTACGAGGTGGTGGAGGGCAGCAACGACGAGGTGGACAAGGTGGGGGACCCCTGGCCCTGCTGGAACAGAGGAAGGGCCAAACTGGCAGACCAGGGCTGTGCTTGGTCTCGCTTGAGTATGCCTAGAGGAGAACGGGAGTCAGACGCAGACCTCTCTACACCTCCCCCCCCCCCATCGCCAGCTCTTGAAGGAGTTTCTGCACCTAGACCTGACAGCACCCATCCCTGGCGCCTCCCCTGAGGAGACACGACAGCTGCTGCTGGAGGGGAGCCTGAGGATGAAGGAGGGGAAGGACAGCAAGGTGACTCTAGGGACCACCCACTCCCAGGGCCCCTTCCCTACCCACTCTGGCCCTGTGGGTTTGGGCCTGCCTTTCCTGGGAACCTTCTGGGCCCTAGTTAGTTGTTCTCAGCTGCCCTGTCAGTTGGGTGGCAATTCAAGAAGAAGTGACTTTGTGGTCACGTGAGGACTAATGATCTGCCTGCAGTTTACTCTTTACAGATAGGGCAGCAAGGGCATAGCAGATAGGGTGCTGGGTTTGCCCACTTGCTAGTGCTGTATGGGGTCCTGGTGGGAGGGAGGGGGTGCATTCCAAGAGCAGGTCAGGAATAGTCCAGAGCCTTGCTCCTGAGCTGTTAATCCCAGGTGCATAACACAGAGCCTACAAATTGTGGTGTTAAAGATTTGTTTATTTATTTGAGAGAGAGAGAAAGAGTGCATGCAAGCAGGGAGAGGGGAGAGGGAAAGAAGTAGACTCCCCACTGAGCGCAGATACAGGGCTCTGTCTCAGGACCTGAGATCGTGACCTAAGCTGAAACCAAGAGGTGGATGCTTAACTGACTAAGCCACCCAGGTGCCCCAAATTGTGGTTTTAAAATCACAAATCATAAATTCCCTTTTTCTCTTTAATGTAAACTTTTTATTGAAATAAATTATAAGTACATAGCTTCATGAAGGAATACCATCTTGCTCTTCATTTTAATTTTTTTTTTTAAGATTTTATTATTTGAGGGGCACCTGGGTGGCTCAGTCATTAAGCATCTGCCTTCAGCTCAGGGTGTGATCCCGGCATTCTGGGATCGAGCCACATCGGGCTCCCTGCTGGGAGCCTGCTTCTTCCTCTCCCACTCCCCCTGCTTGTGTTCCTTCTCTCGCTGGCTGTCTCTCTCTCTCTCTGTCAAATAAATAAATAAATAAATAAATAAATAAATAAATAACATCTTTTAAAAAAAGTTTTTATTATTTGAGAGAGAGCATGAGCAGGTGGAGGGGCAGAAGGAAAAGCAGACTGCCCCCTGAGTAGGGAGCCTGACCCAGGGCTGGATCCCAGGACCCCGGGATCTTGACCTGAGTCAAAGGCAGATGCTTAACTGACTGAGCCACCCAGGCGCCCCTCTCTTCATTTTAATTTTATTCTCAGGTTCATGGGAGGCGGGGAGCATGACAAAATCTGAGTGTCCCGTGACATCACCAAAGTGCAGTAAAGAAAGCCTTGTTCGGGGCCCAGCCCAGGAGAGGGTGTCACAGCAGACAGGCTAAGGTCCCAGGACCCTGGCCCTGATCCCTGGCCTTGCCTGCTCCCCTTGCCCCCTTGCAGATGGACGTTTATTGCTTCCTCTTTACGGACCTACTCTTGGTGACTAAGGCAGTGAAGAAGGCTGAGAGGACCAAGGTCATCCGGCCACCACTGCTGGTGGACAAGATTGTGTGCCGAGAGCTGAGAGACCCTGGTGAGGAGGCTGGCCTGCTCCTGGTCAGGGCTGTGGCAGGCAGGGGCTCTGGTCCTAGCAGATGCTGATGCGAGCCCCTCCTCACCAGGCTCCTTTCTCCTCATCTATCTGAACGAGTTCCACAGTGCCGTGGGCGCCTACACGTTCCAGGCCAGCGGCCAGGCTTTGTGCCGTGGCTGGGTGGATGCCATTTACAACGCCCAGGTGAGAGCAGAGTGGTGGGCGGGTTGGCAGGTGGGTGGGCAGGGTGTCCTGCTGGGGGCTGCTGTTCATAGCCCTCCCCCACCTGCAGAACCAGCTGCAGCAGCTGCGTGCCCAGGAGCACCCAGGCAGCCAGCAGCACCTGCAGAGCCTGGAGGAGGAGGAGGAGGAGGAGGAGGAGGAGGAGGAGGAAGAGGAAGAAGAGGAGGAGGAAGAGGAGGAAGGCGGGGAGAGTAGCACTTCTGCCGCCAGCTCGCCCACCGTCCTGCGCAAGAGCAGTAACAGTCTCAACTCCCAGCACTGGTATGCTCGCCGGGGGCACCCCGCCGGCCAGAGCAGGCCCAGGGCTCTGCCCAGCACTCCTGACCCCGAGGCCCCTGACACTGGGCAGGACCCAGCCACCACCCCTTCCTCTGAATAGCTTCATGCTGTGACCACGATGTGGGGGAGAGGGCTCTGTGTCCCACCAGAGTCCAGGCGGGGATAGCAACAGCTTTTCAACCCGAGTGCCAGCTCCGATCCTCTAGGGCTAGCTGGGTGGAGAGCTGAGCTGAGGGCTCTAAACTGTACCCAGCCGGAAGGAGTCCTGTGGCGGTGCCAGCCGCCATCCCTGGTGTCTGTGTTACGGGCACAGGAGTGGGGAGAGCTGGCCGGTGGCCACATGCTTGCTGCCGCTGAGCCGCCAGCTCCGGGAGGGCAGAGGCTTAGACCTCTGCGTGCCGAGCAGGGGCTGCACCAGGCCACCCAGTTGGCTGGGCTGACTGTCTCCTCCCGGCTCCACAGTGCCTCAGATGGCTCCACCGAGACCTTGGCCATGGTTGTGGTGGAGCCTGGGGAGACGCTGTCCTCTCCTGAGTTCGAGGGCGGCCCCTTCGGCTCCCAGTCGGACGAGACCTCTCTCAGCACCACTGCCTCCTCTGTCACGCCTACCAGTGAGCTGCTGCCCCTGGGTCCGGTGGACGGCCGCTCCTGCTCCATGGACTCCGCCTACGGCACCCTCTCCCCCACCTCCCTGCAAGACTTTATGGCCCCAGCCCCTATGGCGGAGCCAGTGCCCCGGCCCCCAGAATTGCCACAAGCCCCTTCACCCCCACCCTCACCCCGCCTCCGCCGCCGCACCCCTGTTCAGCTGCTGCCCCGTCCGCCCCACCTGCTCAAGTCCAAATCTGAGGCCAGCCTCCTCCAGCTGCTATCGGGGGCCACCGCCTGTGGACCGCCCCCAGCCCCCAGCCGCAGTCTGTCAGAACTCTGCTTGGCCGTTACAGTCCCCGGCACGAGCACTCAGGTTTCCCCTCAGGAAGCTGGGCCCAGCTGGGTTCGCCGGGGGACACCAAGCCCTGGCCGTGGCCCCGAGCCGTCAGAACTGGAGGGCAGAACCAGCTGCCCAGCTGGGGAGCCCGAAAGACCCGCCAGGAGGAGCAAAGAACTGCCCTTGGGGGCCTCACCCAGGGTCCAGCCCGAGCCCCCCCCAGGGATCTCTGCCCAGCACCGGAAGCTGACGCTAGCCCAGCTGTACCGAATCAGGACCACCCTGCTGCTTAACTCTACGCTCACTGCCTCGTGAGTGGCCTGGGGTAGTGGGCTGGTGGCCCAGTGTGCTGGCATTAGAATGGGTAGGGGCACTCTCATGGCTGGGAGCAGGTGGCATTAGGGGATGGGGATGGGAGCCTACTTCAGAGCCTGAATGACAGTGTCTACAGTGGGCAGTGGGGAAGGGGCCTAAGGATTCCAGTGGGGCACAGAGGGTGGCCAGAGACCCTCTGAGTGGCATCAGCCAAGGAAGGACTGTCTCTCCCTTCCCCTCTCCTGCAGGGAGGTCTGAGCAAAGGGAGGCCCCCAAGGGTGCCACTGACCAAGAGACGGCAGACAACATGCCTCCGGGGGCATCCCGGTCCCAGCTCTAGCTGCTGCTTGTGCATGCAGGAGCCAGAGTGCTGGGCAGGATCCCCGATTTGCACTTTGCCAGACTGGATGGAAGTGGAGGAGCGTTCAGCAGAGCTCTAGGCCCAGGCTGCAGTACTTCCTCAGGACCCCCCCCCCCCCCCGCCAAGGCCCCCTTCACTAACCTGTCCACCCCCCACCCCCCCAGGGTCCCTTGCTCACTGCTCCCTGAAGTCACCAGCTCCAGTCTTCTGGGCTGGGCTCCAGGGTGGCCCTTCCCACCTCCACTCTCATCTGGCCCCAACTGGGATGTTTGTTCCCTGGCCTGGCCTTCCTCCCTCCCAGTCCCACTGGCTACCCCAGGCTTGGGTTAGGCTCTGTGTAAAGTTGCATATTTATTGATTCTTTTATAAAGACGTGTATATACTACTGGAAGGAGTCGTTTGCTTTTGGAACCCACCCCTCTCCTCAGGTGCCCTTGAGCTCTGGGGCAGGTGCCTCTGGCTCCTGTACCCCTCCCTATGTGGCAGAGCACCATGGGAGGAGACCGTGGAAGAGCATTAGTGAATTAACAGGGCAGAGGTGACCAGACCAGCACCCCAAGATCACCCCCACCCCCTGCCTCAGCCCCGAGGTCCACCCTAGAGCCCCGCATGAAGTGCTCCCACCCACAAGGTGTCTCAGAGGGCCCCGCCCTGGGTGGCCCCCATAAGCTTATGCCAGGGTGGGTGATGTGTCTCAGGCACTACTGAGAATGCCCCCCAGGACCCCCCTCCAGGGGAGGAGCCACTGTACCCACACCCAGGCAGTATCTGGGGAGGCTGGGTCTCCCTCTTGCGTAGTTCTGCCCCAACCCCTCATGGCTGAGGGAGGGCTCTGAGGCCCAAGGGAGGCAAGTCACTTCACCTGGAAGTGGCAGTCTCAGGGTGAGGCTAGAACCCAGGCGTGGGGACCTGGATGCGGCCCTGTCCCATGTACACCTTACTGCCCCCGGGCTGCCCCAGGTGAGCGCAGGTGCACAGGGGCAGGCTGCGTGGGCTGGGGGCCCCGCCCCGACCCCCTCCCCTGAGGCGGGCTCCTCTGGGCGGCTTGGGCAGAGCAGGCAGGCAGAGCGGGCAGAGCGGGGAAGCCCCCGGGCTGGCGCACGCCTGTCGCCTGCCGTCGGAGGGCCCAGCAAGGCGCCAAGAGCCATGGAGTTGCGGCTGGGGGGCTACACGGCCGCGGTGGCTGCGGTGAGTGGGAGCCCGGCAGAGGGGGGTGGACAGCCTGGAGCCTGACCTCAGGCCCGGGTCTCCGCGCTGTGAATGAAGGGGCCCAACTTCCTTGGGAAGTGTGGCAGCCCCACCCCCCCTTTCAACTTAGAGACTCAGCTAGTTAGAGGCTCAGCCGGGCGGGGCCCTTCCGCTGAGAGGAAACCCCCGCCCAGGGGCTAGAGGGGTCTAGGGGCCCCAGGCAGGGAGAGATCTGGGTCCCCCCGACCTCACAGAAAGCATGAGAGGGGATGGGGCTGCCCGAGTCTGTGCCGCCACCCTGGCAGAGGGGAAATGTGCGAGAGGAGCTGGCCGCAGCCCTGGGCTCTGCTTCTCGCAAGCCTGGCCTGTGCTCCGTGGGAGGGCAGCTCCGCTTATCCCACATCCATGGGCACCTCTGCTTCTCAAGAACCGGAGAAGTGGGCTGCTCTGAGAGCAAGTGTGGGGGCCGCTGAAGTGGGGCAGACGGGGCAGGGAGGGGCCCTGCGCCGACAGCCCTGCTGGAGCCCATAGTGCCCGTCCTCCAGGTCCTGCTCCTTGTGCTGCCGGGTGCCCAGGGCCAGCACAGCACGCCCGCTCCTAAGTGTGACTGTGCCTACAATTTCCAGAAGAGGAACGGTCCGTTCTGTTGCAAGGGCTGTCCAGCAGGTGAGCCACCGAAGGGGTGGGAGAGGTGGGGGGGAAGTGAGGGCACAGAGATGGGGGTCAGGTGGGGTCAGGAGACAGGAGAAGCTGGGGTGGGGGAAATAGGGAGCCAGAGATAGGAAGGAAGAGAGGGGGAAGTGGGAACCCCTTTGGACTGTCTGACCCAGGTCTGGTTTCCACAGGGCACTACCTGAAGGCCCCCTGCCCAAAGCCTTGTGGTACTGTCACCTGCCTTCCGTGCCCCCGGGGCACCTTCCTGGCCAGGGAGAACCACCATGAGACCCGCTGTACCCGCTGCCAGGCCTGTGATGAGGAGGGTGAGGGGCCTAGTACTCACCGGGGGGCTCTTAAGGACAGGCCGTGGCCAGGGTATTTCTGAAGGAGGGGGCTGGCTTGGGTTTAACCTCTGGGTGTGACAGCCCTGTGCCCACCCGTGCCAGGCCCTCCACCCTGATCCTGCCCAAAGATGCCTTTGCCCCCTCTCTTCCTGATGGCCCTTCTATCTCTGTACATGCCTCAGCCTGTGATCTGTGGCGATCTCCATGCTTCTCTCCCTTTGGAGGTAGCACTGTCTCTGGCCTGTCCCCATCTCCATTTTCCAGGGGATCTACCCCCAGTCCCCATGGGGGCCTCTGGCCCTGATGGCCTCTATTCTACCCATCTCCCTGAACACTCTGGCCAGTCTCCCAGGTGGCCCTGACGAACTGCTCAACGGTGGCGGACACCCACTGTGGCTGTGAGCCAGGCTGGTTCGCTGAGTGCTTGGTCAAGCCCTGCAAGGTCGGCTCGCCCTTCCGCTGCAATCCATGTTCAGACTGCAGGGCCCTGCACCGCCACACACGTGCGCCTTGTGAGTACCCCCATTCTGGGCTACCTCCCCCCGCTCCCTAACTCCCCCTCTCCCTTCCTGACCCACAAGCCATCTCCCGGACTGCAGGTTCTGCCAGAGATACCGACTGTGGGACCTGCCTACCCAGCTTCTATGAATATGGCAACAGCTGCGTGCCCTGCCCCACGTAACTTCCTGGCTACCCTGGGACACGGAAAGGGAGGCTGGGAGCCGACTGGGAATCTCAGGGAAGGGGGAGGGAGCTTGGTCCTTGGATGCTAGAGGGAAATCTGCATTCGCCTTAGGACAGATAAACGGGGCATATCTTCACTTTCTGTCAGGCTTTCCTGTAGTAATCTTTCCAGCTGTACGTTAAAGAAGCATAGGACTTGTCAATTTATAGAGAGTCCTGTTGATACACTTTCAAAACTTGGGCTGAGATTCAAGATCTGCCACTTGTTATCTGGGAGATCTTGGGCAAGTTACTTTGCCTCTCTGATCTGTGGCTTCCCCACGTGAACATGGCAATGTTAGTAGGTTCTCCCAGGGGCTAAGAGTAAGGGGTAGAGCACTTTATCGATTCGTCTGCTCAGCCAGGTGTGTAGTAAGCATCTACCATTTTCCAGACATGTTCTAGGTGCTGGGGATACAACAGGGAACAGAGTAGGCAAATCCCAGTCCTCACGGGGCTGACATTCTAGTGACCCTCAATCTTGTCTACAAGAAGCTCCATAAATGGCTGTCGCTATTGTTCCTGGGGACACAAGTGAAATCTCAGCAGTACTTTGGGAACATTCCTGGGTAGTGTGGCTTTCAGGGAAGAGGCCGGGGACGGAAGGGCCTCCAGGGTGGAGAAGATGGGTAGCCCCTCTTGGTGTGTTCTCCCTCACCTCCCACCCCATCCCCTCTCCTTTCAGGAGCACCCTTGGGAGCTGTCCTGAGCCCTGTGTGACGATCTGTGGCTGGAGGCAGAGTAGGTGGTGTTCTGGGAATTTGAGCAGGATTGCTGGGACAGGCCAAGGGGAGACCAGGGCGGGGGGCTACAACCCACCACTCACCAGCTGTTCGCTCAGTGTTCTGGGTCCAGGTGCTCCTGGCTGGCCTGGTGGTCCCACTCCTGCTTGGTGCTCTTCTGACCTACACTTACCACCGTTGCCAGCCTTGCAAGCCCACGGTTGCTAGTAAGTACAGGTGCGCGTGTACACGTTTCTAGGGGCACGAGGTCAGCAGGGGTAGTCCAGAGCCCACTAACCCCTGATGCAGAGTGTTGGGGGCAGGGGTGACACAGGGGAACGCAAGAGGAGGTGGACCAGTGGCCAGGTCTAGGATCTTGCCTGTCTGCTGATGAGATGCTCTTTGTCTCCCGGCAGATGAAGCTGTGACAGATGCCCTGGCTCCCCTACAGGTAAGCGTATAAGTAATACTCTGGGAAGAGAGTGAGCGAGCACCCAGGCCTCAGCGTTCTGGAGCTGACAGGTTGGGCCTCATGATAACTCGCGATCCCCAGGGTGTGGCACAGGGTGCTGGCACAGAGTAGACTGAATGAACACCTGTGTATTCACCGAGTTCTGAGTGGCTAAGAACAGCACAGCACCTGTCCCTAAGTGGCTCTCAAGCTGCTGGGGTCCAGACAGGTTCAGTGGGATGAGTGCCGCCATGGCCAGGCTGCCCACAGGGTTGGGGGAACAGGGTGGGGAGGGCAGGGTATTCCAGGCAGAGGAGATAGTTCTGGGCCACTGCAGAAGGCAGCCTTGGAGAATGTTTGCTGACTGAGCCGCACTTGTCCCCAGACAAGACACCTTACTAGGCAAGCTGGGCTGACCTGGGGCTTCTCTTGGCTTCCAGGCCACCTACCTCTCACCCAGGGACAGTACCCACACCCTTCTAACGCCACTCAGCAGTAGTGAGAAGGTCCACACCGTCCAGTTGGTAGGCAACGGCTGGACCCCCAGCTCCCCCCAGACCCAGGAGGCGCCCTGCCCGGAGGTGACATGGTCCTGGGACCAGCTGCGCAGCAGAGCTCTTGGTAAGAGACCTCACTGTCCTGAGGCCTAGACCCCATTCTCCTGAGTCCGAGACGAGTACCAGTTTCCTGAGGCACCACCTGCCCACTGCCCATCCCGAGCTGATCAGGTGGACCTCCCTGGCCGGCCCTGCCCGGGGTTCCCGCAGGCGCCCGCGCTCCCCCAGCCCCCCACCGCGTCCGCGCCCCTGGGCCGCAGTTCGCACTCTCCACTTGCCCTCTCTGGCCCGCCTTCAGACCCGCCGCCGCCGCCGCCTCCGCCCACGCCTTCGCCAGCGACCCCTGCAGGCTCGGCGGCCGCGGCCGCCACGCTCCAGCCCGGCCCGCAGCTCTACGACGTGATGGACGCGGTGCCGGCGCGCCGCTGGAAGGAGTTCGTGCGCACCCTGGGGCTGCGCGAGGCGGAGATCGAGGCCGTGGAGGTGGAGGTGGGCCGTTTCCGCGACCAGCAGTACGAGATGCTCAAGCGCTGGCGCCAGCAGCAGCCCGCGGGCCTGGGCGCCGTCTATGCGGCGCTGGAGCGCATGGGGCTGGACGGCTGCGCCGAGGATCTGCGCAGCCGCCTCCAGCGCGGCCCGTGACGCAGGGGCCCACCCGCCACCCCCGGGCCCCCCAGAAGCCCTAAGTACGTTTACTTATGCGTGTAGACATCTTATGTCATTTATAAGCTCCTGGCAGGGCCCTGCGTAGCAGCGCTAGCCGCCCTCCCCGCTGCGCGCCCCGGGCTTCTGGTTGAGGCGAAGCAGCACGGACGGATGTCGGGAGGGGGCAGGAGACGGCTCAGCAGTTTCTGGGCCGGAGCTCGGTGAGGCCTTGGTATTAAATCTGTGAAGAAAAGCTACTGTTTGGTGTTTCCGCGGGGCTGTGGCATTCAGTGGCCCGGGCTTGGTTTCCTGGGGGCGTCGAAAGGGGGCCGGAAGTCTTGTCACCCCAGGGTCGGGGACCCACGGCGGAGGCCAGGGTAGCCCCTGGCTCCCAGGCTGCCCCTCCCGCTCGGCCGTGCCCCAGTTACCCCGAAAGGGAGAGGAAGTCGTGGCGACGGCGCGAGAGTGTGAACGTCAGCCGCGGCGGCCGAGAGAGCTTTAATGGGGTGCGGGATGGCGGGGACGGGGAGGAAGCAGGTGGAGACACAAGTGCAGGGCCCCCCGCCCCCCACTCTCTCCACCGGCGCCGCGGAAGGGTCCGGGGAGCGTGGGGCCTGGGTGGGCAGACTTCACGGAGGTGGGGGGGGGGGCAAAGGATGGGCCCCCGGAGCGGCAGCTCCGTCCCGACGGGCAGGTTGCTGTTTTCACTGCTTCTGGTAAACAAATGACTGAGAGGAAGCCCTCGGCGGGGATGGGAAATGCGGCCCGGGCGGGCTGGGCGCAGATCTGGGTCAGGACGGGAGGAAAACCCCTTCCCCGAGCGCGGGGCCTGCCTCCGCCCAGGATGCGCCAGCCCCGCGGGTTCCGGGGTGCGGGGGAGGGGGCTGCAGCCGGTCGCGCGCCCCGCAGGGAAACAAAGTTGCCACCCACGGGGGCCGGGGGAGCTCTGGGCTACCTTCAACGAACATGCAAATATATGTAAATAGGCATGCAAATAAGCAGCATCTTTTTGCGTCAACAGCTTGCTTGGGCACTTTTTCTGGGCGACTGCGGCGGCGGGCGCGCTCCAGCGTCGCCCCGGGCTGGGGATGCGGGGGCCGGAGCGGGGTCAGGGAAGGGTTCCAGCGCGGGAGGGGAAGGCAGCTCGGCTCCCAGTCCTTCCACCCGGGCCGGGCAGGCCGGGGCGGAGGCTGGGGCCCGTCGAGCTCACGAGGCTGAGAGTAGGAGAGCGGCGTCTAGTACTTAGCGATGTCCCCCTTCTTCAGGATGATCTGTCGCTGCCAGGGCGCCAGCTTGGTCTCGTCGTAGCCCAGCGTCCGCAGCTTCTCCGACTGCTCTTTCTCACGCTGCATCTCCTCCTGCTTCTGTCGCTCCTCTTCTTTCCTAGGCATGATGTAGGGGCGGAACCGCGGGCAAAAGTGAGGGTGGGCCAGGCACCGGGAGGGCTCACGGGTGGCAAGTAATGCGTTACGGAGGGCAGGGGCTGGGTTGCTGAGGACAGAGGGGTAATTATTGGTGGCCAGGGCAATGAGTTCCAGGACAGAAGGGCTAGGGCACTGGGGATGGGTCAGGAGGCACAAGAGCAGGGTTGGGGACAGAGGGGCTTGGTTGAGGGCAGACTGAAGTCACTGGGGCACACACAGAAGCTGGGTGAGAGAGGCTGTGGCTGAATTATTGCTGGCTGGGATATTACTGGAAACAGTGGTGCTGGGTCAGGGGTGTGGCACAGGGTGAGGAGGGGGTGAGTTCTGGGGTACTGGGGTTGGGCTGCTGGAGAGCAGAGGGGCCACGTTACTGAGAGGCAGTGGTGGGTAATCAGGGACAGTTACTATAAAATAGGGACTAGATCTGCACTGCTGACAAGGTAGCCACTAAGTACAAGTGGCCATTGAGCATGTGCAATGTCAGAATGAGCTGCAGTGTGGGTGTACAATGCACATGGCATCTCAAAGTCTTTGTTTAAAAGAAATGTAAAAGATCTCAGTAACTTCTATACTGATTATGTATTGAAATAATATTTTGATATATTGGGTTAAATAAAATATACATGTTAAGTTCACCTATATCTTTTTATTTTTTCAAGGTGGCTACTAGAGAATTTAACATTACATAGTGGCTCACGTTATACTTCTGTCAGCACTCGGCTAGATTACTGGGGCAGAAACTATGTTTGAGGGACAGAGATCAAGGTTATTGACACTGAGGTTGGGTTAGCTGAAGGCCAGGTTAATGGGAGACGGGGCCTGGGTAATTGGGGACAAGGCTGTTAGGGCATAAGATGTAGACTTTGGGGCAGGGGCTCAGTTACTGGGAGACAGGAGCCTGGTGGCATCATTGGGAGCAGAGAGGTTGTGCTACAGACCAGAGTGACAAGGAGATGTGCTCAAGATGGGGCTGGACGAAGGGGCAAAAGCACAGTGCCCAGCATGGGGAGGGGTAGCAGGTCAGGCCCAGTCCCACACTCACCGCTTCTGCTCCCTAGAAGAAAAAAGAAACAGCATTATTTGGTGCCAACTTGCCAGGGACATGATCAAGATATCCTACCAGGCCTTGAAGCTTCCGGTTCCCCAGCTCACCTCTCCTCTTCTAGCTTCTTCCGCAGGAGGTCTCGCCTCCAGGCAGGCATGCTGGCCAGCCGGGCCTCCTCCTCTTCCTCCTGAAACACAAGCACAGAGCTTTAGGACCAGCGTGGGTGAGGAAGTAGGGAGTCAGAGGGGGTGCAGCCCAACCCTGGGGGACCTACACCAGTGAGGGACAATGGGATACAGAGGTCCTTCTACAGGGCAAATCGATGAAAGTGCCTGGCCACAGTCCCCTTAAAGGGAACCTCCCAGGCTCTGCCCCCTTGTAACTCAGGCCCCCTGTGCCCTAGAGGTGGCACCAAAGAGGTCAGAGCCAAGGTGTAGGAGAGGAGCCGAGAATGAGCTTCCCCACTGGGGCAGGCTGACAGATGGCCCCAGGCCCCAGACCCAGACTCTCCGGGCAGACCCTACTTGCCCCCCCCCCCCCCCGCGATCCAGCCATCTCAGAGAGGCTCAAGCTGGCCTCCACTGTGAAGAACCTTCTGGCCCATGTGTGTCCTGTTCCCAAGTGGAGTAGACACTACGTCTACGCCTGTGTGGCTGCACTGACTTGGCAGGAGTGGGGGCGGGCATCCAACACAGGCGGCTTACGGCAAAGAGTTTTATTACTTGGATGTTTACAGAAGAGAACACATCACACGGAACACTACACACGTGGCTTCCTTGACCTCAAAGAAGTAGCTGTGAAGTCCAGTGAAAAACCAAAGAGAGGAGAGCCACACTGCCCCAACGGGGACCCATGGTCCCTCAAAGCAGCTGCTGCTTCTGCCTGGCTCCAACATGGAGCAGGCAAGATTGTAGGGCCAGAGGGGAACACCTGGTTTGCCCTGTGCCCTGCCCTGCCCATTCTGGCCACTGCCCCACATCTGGCCATGATGGGGCTTCAAAGGCTGCAGCAGCCTGGTCCTCCTGGGTACTCTGAGTTCTCCGAGGCCACTCTGCTGGCTTCTGGGTTCTTCCTGCAGGCTTCTGGCCTGCAGAGGGCATCAGACAGGCATCTAGGCCCCGGTTAACATGCTTGAGGTGAAATTCCAAATTCTGCTCAGATGTCAAAGAGCTCTGCCTCCTTCTCCTTCCAGAAGGAGAAGCTGCGGTCAATGTAGCGACAGATGTCCTCGTTGCTGAACTCGCCCATCTCAGACACCAACTCCAGGGGATCTTCAGCAGGGGCTTCCGCTGAACTAGGAGGGTCCCATGTCGGGGGAGGCGCCGCCGGCGGAGGTGGGGTGGGGGGCTGCGGTGCAGGAGCTGGCGCCTCGGGCTGCCCCTCTGGGCAGTCCACCGTCTGAGCCGAAGCGACCTTTCTTGCTGGCTCCCTCTCCTCCTCCTCATCTCTTTTCTCCTCCTCTTGCTCCTTCTCGGCCTCTTCTTCCCGGGATGGCTCGGCCTCCGGGCTGTCTCCGAAGAACTGGCGCCTGAGGTCCTCAAAGCCGTCGCTCCAGCTGCGCCGGCCGGCCTCCACCTCTTCCAGCACCACGCGATGGAAGAGGCGGATGAGCTCCCACGGGTGGCTGCCCAGCCGGTCGAACATCTCGTAGCACAGCAGGTGGCGGAACTTACGCTCCTCACGGCTCAGGCCCATCTCGAGCAGCTGGAAGTAGCCGAGCATGAAGAGGTCGAGCGTGAGGCTGTCGTAGCGCCGGGGCGCGCCACCGTCGAAGGGCGGCAGGAAGTGCTCTGGCCAGTACAGGCCGTGCGCCAGGCCCGAGCCGCACGGCGGGCGTGCGGGCACCTGCCGCAGCAGGCTCCGCCAGTGGCCCAGCAGCTTGCCCACCACCTGCCGCTGCCTCAGCAGGCGCAACAGCCGCCCGTCGGGGCCGTCGCCGGCCGGCGGCTGGGGTGCGTCGGCGGCTTCAAGGACCGGGTCCGCGCCGGCGGCCACCACGCGGGGCAGCAGTCTGCGTAGGCGCGCCTGGGCTTGGCGCCCGGGGCCGCGGAACGTCCACTTGCGCCAGTGTTCCAGGAAGAGGTAGACGATGCGCTCCTTGCGCATATCTATGTAGTCCTGGACACAGCGCAGCTCGGTGGAGAGCGGCGGCCGCCGCGCCAGCTGCTCGGGCTCCGGCAGCGCCGCCTGGTGGCCGGGAGCATCAGGCGGGCCCGGGGCGCCCGGGGAGTCCCCGGCGGCCCGCAAGCCGTTGGCGGCGGGGGCGCTGGACTCCCCGGTGCCGGCCGCCACGTAGTCCTCCTCGAGGATGGGCTCTCGGCCGGAGGCGCCCGCGGGAAGCGAGAACTTGCGGCATGAGTCGTGCGCGGGCGCCGAGCCCTGGGCGCGCAGCTCGTAGACGGCGCGGAGGTGCTGCACCGAGACGCCGCACTCGAGGATCTCGCGCGCCACGGCCTCGCGGCACCAGCTCAGCGAGTGCGAGCGGCCCAGGCAGAGCGGGCCCGGCCTCCAAGGCGCGTCGGGCAGCGGTGCCAGCGGCTGGCCCGTGTCGGCGGCCAGCAGCTCGGCCAGGTGCGCGGGCCGGCCGCCCAGCGCAGCCAGTAGCGTGGCCATGCTCTTGAGCAGCGTGGAGATCTTGCTGCACCAGGCAGGCAGGCTGGCGGCGCGGCCGTGCATGCGGCGCGGATCGACGGTGAAGCGCGGCGCCGAAAGGGCGGCCGAGATCGGCAGCAGCTGCTCCAGCTCCAGCTCCAGCTGCTCCAGGCGCGCCTCCAGCTTCTGCGCCTTGTGCAACACCTGCAGGTTCTCGATTTGCTGCTCGATGCGGAGAATGTCGGCTTCGGTCATGAGCTCGCCGAAGGGCCCGAGGATGGCGTTGTGCGCGCTGGAGTACCTCCAGCCCTCGCGGGGGTAGCAGCACGAGCTGGCGGCCATCAGCTAAGGCGGGGAAGACAAGAGAGGGGAGGGAGGCGCGTCTCCCTCTGGCCCGGTTCCCGCAGAGGCCGCCGGGGGCGCCATTTGCATGTCCCGGGTGGTGTAATGGCTCCGCGGGGCTGTGTTGGCGGGGATGGGCCAAGCCCGGCCGGCAGGTGATTGCACTGGGGCGAGGCTTCGGCCCAGGCCGCTACTCCGGGCGCTGGGCAGTGTCCTCTTTGGTCGCTGGCGGGGTCGTTGGGCGCTGTTGCAGCGGCAGGGCGGGCAGATGGAGTCTCCAAACCTGGCTAGGTTGCTCATTACACCACCGAAGGAACATGCAAAAGGCGTTGAAGCTGAGACGCAAGGCCGCTCTTTCCCACCCCGTCTCAGGTCTGCATGCCCGCGAGGCCTCGCCCAGACCCATGACCCCTTCTCAGCGCCCCCTGCGGCCCAAGCCCTCCCTGTGCACGCAGCCAGTGTCTTACTGCGGAACCGGCCGCCAGGCTACCATTTCGCTCCTAGTCCCAGGACCAGGAATAATAATCTATTTATGGAGCTAGGCCAGGGATTTCCGACAGTTTCGTTCATTCCTCACTTGAGTGCTGGGCTTCTCCAGCCCAGGGGGTTGAGGGGGCTGTCCTCCCAGTTCATCTTGACCCACTACAGTCCGTTCCCCACAGACAAATAGGATGAGGCCACTTCCCCACAAAACCCCTCCCAGGCTCCCGACTGCTGCAGGAGAAAGTCCATTTTCTTCAAGGCCAGGTCTTGGGGATCAGAGCCCCACTGACCTCTCCAGCTCCACCCCTCTCCTAGTACAGTCTTGCAGCCTGCTTGCTCTGTGTCCCACTATTCCCAGTCCACCTCTTGCTCCTCTCCCAAGCCCACCTTGGACATCACTTCCTCCTTCCCTAGCGCCGCCCCCAGCCCAAATAGGATGGTGGGCTAAGGGCTGTCGCAGTCCTCTGCATGCCCCATCACAGTGCTCCTGTATTGTAACAGCCCAGTTGCTGGCCTCCCTGCTCACTCAGGTTCTCGCATTACCTTGTTTCATATTCTTGGGGTGCACTTATGGCTCTACTAAGGTGATATGTTTGTTGGTTGACCCCCTGACATCCCTCCTCCCCTCGCAGCCACCTTGAAAAGGCCCTGATATGTTTATCGTGAATCCCTAGAGGCTACAACAGTACATGTCACATACACAGCACCCAGGAAACACATGTTGAGCGGGTCCATGGCAAACCATCCAGCCAGCCAGTGATGATCAATCATCTGACAGATAAGAAAATATCTTGGGCGAGATGAGGCTCAGTATCCATGGCTGGAAAGTGGCAGTGCAGGGAAAGCGCCCAGGCCAGGCTGACTGCAACCAAAAGCCTGTTGGCTACTCCCAGTGTGCTCCCTGGACCAGTATGGTCAGCCTCACCCAGGAGCTTCCTAGAAGCACATTAGAGTTTGATGAACTTGGCCATCTGGCTGCCTGAGGGGGGGTCAGGGGTCGAGACTGGGGACAGTCCCAGGTCAGGGAGGTCGTCCAACCCAGTCCCCCCCCCCCCCCCCCCGAGGTAATGGGAGTCGCCGGAGGTGGAAGGGACGGGCAGGCTTGGCGGGAGGGGGGAGATGTGATGTGGGGGATGGGCCGAGGGCCCAGGTGCAGACCCTCCGGGAAGCCCCACCCCGCCCACCTTCCGCCTCTGCTCCTCCTCCTCCTGCATCTTCAGCTGCAGTTTCCGCACCATAACCTGCCGCTTCCACTCGGGGATGGGCCGGCCCTGCTCGTCGTGCGTGGGGATGAGCGCCTCCACGTCCAGCTGCACGCCTGGCGCCGGGGTGGCGGGCGGCGCTGGCGCCACGCTGCCGTTGAGCAAAGGCTGGGGCCCCGCGGCCGGCGGGGTGGGGCTCCGGGCCCGTGAAGGCGCAGGCAACGCCTGAGGCAGCGGCGAGTCGGCCTGCCGGGAGAAGCGGCGACACTGAGGGCCTGGCGGGCAGGGGCGAGGGGAACCGGGGCGGGAGTGCCCGGCGGGCCGCCTACCTGGGAGATCGGTTGCCCGCTGCCTGAGAACACCGTGGTCAGCCCCTTGCTCTGCGGCGTAGGCTTCAGACTCTTGCCTGCCTTGATCTCAGCCAGTAGCTCGGCGTTGTCACCCGTCGGGGACATCATATTGAAAGACTTGGTGCCTGCGCGGAGGCAGGAGACAAGGTGCTGGCCGGTGGCGGGGCCTTTGTCCCCGACGCCCCCCATCTGCCCCTCAGCTGCCCCCTCCCCAAGTCAGGAGGGGCCAGGGCTCCAGATGGCAGCTCTCCAGGTCCCAGGTCCCCTGGGCGGCTCTCGCGGACCCCAGAGGGGGTTCCCCAATCGCAGCTCGCCAGGCCCCACCATCCTCCCGGCCCTACTCACGGGGCTTGGGGGCCCCGCCTGAAGGCCCTCGGGAGTACATGCTGGGTCTTGGGCCGGCCCAGGGGACTCCAGCGAATGTCTCCATCCAGGACACTGACTGACCAGCTCCAAGACACTACCTGGGGGCCAGCCACCCGACCTTTGTCCTGGGTTCCCTGGCTCGGCCCTGCCGGGGTGGAGTCTCCCTCCAGCCCTCTCTGCATCAGCAAAGCTCAGTGACCCTTGGACTGAGTCGCCTGGGGCCTCCATGGCTATATGGACTCAGAACCCTGGATGCCAGAACCCAGCCAGTCCCCTACCCACCCCCCATACCCACAGACAGACACACGCGCAGACACACTGATGCAAGCCCGTAGCACACTTATGGCAAAGTGCTGCTCAGCTCTGGGGGACCTAGGAAAGCCGAGCCCTTACTAAGGATGTGGGGTGAAGGCACCCAGGAAGAAGGGCCAGGTGAAAAACATGCAAATTACCAGTGCACAGAGTTTGCATTTTCTGACAAGCCTAGCGGAGGTGACTGGGGTCTGGGAAGGGCTGTCTTTAGAGACTGAGGAGGGGTGAGGGCTGGGTGAGGGCAACAAAACAGGCCAACGGGGGACTTTTAGGTTCCCTGGGGGCTGGGGATCCCTGAGCGAGGAGCAGGAGGGATAAAAGGAAAAGGTGCCAGGGAGGCGCTGGCACCGGACCCATCTATTTAGGCAAAACTGACAGCCCCGGGCCGAATTCGTGGGTGTGTATGCGGGTGGAAGTAGGAAGGTGGCTGTAGTATGGAGGACCCCTGGCCTGCTGGCCCCTGGCCCTGCCCTTTATAAAGTCCAGGTCCTTCGGCCTTGATTTCCCTGAGCGTGCCTTGTTCCCTGCCCCGCACCTCAGCCAGGAGCCAGCACGCACGCAGCTACTCACTCTTCCTGTGCCTCAGGACTCTCACTTCTAGAGAGGAGAGAAGTGACAGCGAAGTTAGGAGGGGGAGGGGGCTGGGGTGAGGCTAGGACAGCGGGGGGGGGGGGGGGGGGACAGCAAGAGAAGGGAGGGCAGCAAGAGAAGGGAGGGCAGGAAGAGGGGAGGGAGATGCACGGGGGGGGGGCATGGTGGTGAAGGAGAGAAGGAATTTTCCACCTCATCTGACCCTGGCTCAGGCTGCTCTGGGGCTCCACAAGGGTGGTCCTCCCAGTTCTGGCCCTTACTGGTCCCTGAGGATTGGGTAGAGCTGCCTCTGGCCCTGCCCCCCCTAACAAGGGCCTCAATCTTGGCATTGGGTTGGAATAGGGCACCCAGCCCAGGTTCTGCTGAGGAGGGGTGTCTGGAGAAGCCCGGAGTCTATTTTTCATCTGTTCCTAGCTTCAGCCTTGCTCCAGACGGAAAAAGCTGACCCCAGAGCTGGGGGCCATGCTGGAAGCTCTGGTGGTGGTGAGCATGCTACCATGGGCTCCAGTCTGCAGGGGCTGAGGCTCCGCAGGTACCCTAGGGAGCCCAGGCTGGTCCTGCTCTGGACCCTATTATACTCTTGCACTCCTAGTTAGGGAGATGAAGCTTTGGTTGGTGTCACGAAACATGGTCCCTGCACTGAGTGGCTGGGCAACCCCCCTCCCCCCAGGCTTGGGTGGGAGTATCAGCACCCAGGCACGAGCTCCTGGGCCTTACAGGAGGCCTGGCATGCAAGTGTCTGACCACATTACGGAAGAGAAGCTCAGGAATCCTGGTCACCAGTCTAGACCTTAAAAAAGATGTGTCCCTGGGGGGGGGGTCATCAGGAGGGAAACGGCAGGGCATCATGGGTCACTGGCCTTGTCCCCATAGCCAGGTCCTAGCTGGCCTGGGGCCTCTGGGGGTATCTGACTGGAAGAGTCCCTGACGCATCTGAGAAGAGCCCAGGCTGTAGCTAGCTTCAAAGAACAAGAGATAGAGGTGAGGAGCACAAGAGAGATGTAGGATAGACACGGGGCAGGAAGAAGCTTGGCCAGCAGCCCTGCCTCCTTGAAACTAGTTCTGCTTCTCAGAGCTTCCCATTAGCACCAGCTTCTTAGAAACACCAGCCACCAGAGCTGGGAGGCCTTCCCTGTTGGAATGGACCTGGGCCCAGAGAGGGAAGGGGACTTGACTGAGCTCACACTAAGGCAGAGCCTTCGCTTAGGGTCCTCTTTGGGCTAGGGGCTGCAGCAGGAACAAGTAAGAGAAGAGTGAGCGCAAGGGCAGTCGCAGCTGGGAAGGAAGCGATGTCTAGGTTTCCCTCCCCTTCAGGGCTAGCGCCGCCCCCCACCCGCAACCCGCCCCTACTCACTGCCAGTGGACGAGGAGGAGCGACGCTGCCCGCAGCCAGGGCCAGCGCCCTCGAAGGGCAGAGGCGGAGCAGGCGGCGGCGAGCTAAGGGCCTCCGGCAGGGGCGGCGGCGGCGGTGGTGGCGGCGGCAGCTCCCTAGACGCCTTGGGGTCCGCGGCGCAGCCGTTTTGCACGTGGTTCCCGGCGAGCAGCGCCGCCTGCGGGGGAGCGGAGGGGCTAGCGAGTGAGAAGCGGGAGGCCAGGCCGGGTCCCGGGCGGCCGGCGGGTGCGGGCTGGCAGGCACGCACCTCCTCGCTGTGCGCCATGCCCGGGCCTGCGGCCAGCGGCTCCCCGGGACAGCGGCCCAGCTGCCGGTAGTAGTCCCCCGTGCTGGGCTGCTTGCTGAAGGCGCGGGGCTTGCGGCCGGAGTCCTGCCTCCTCAGCCCGTTGTGGCCGTCGCGGGAGCTCAGCTGCGGGAAGACAGCGGTGGAGGGGACTTCAGGCACTGGTCCCGGCCGCCTCCCACGCCCCGCCCCCCCAGCTCTTCACATTCCCGGGGCTCATGGCCAGCGGCCGTCGAAGGGTGCAGCCAACCGGGTTCCCAGACCCTCCTGTTCTCAGAGCGGAGATGGGGCGAGGGTCCTGGGAAGGGCAGGCTCGGTCGGTCCTACAGGGAGGGGTTTTGGGAACGGGCCAAGGGCCACAAGGGCCCCCACTCAGGCTAGAAGGGGCGGGACCAGGGGCGGGTTGACCCAGCCCAGTCGCCAGGGGGAGCCGGAGAAGGGGCAGCTCTCGGTTTAGCTAGAGCTAAGGCCTCCGCCTCACCCCACTCCTGGCCACCCGACCATCCCGCGCGTCCCCACTGCTCTGCCGAACCCTCTTTTTCGGGGACGCCGGCGAGGGAGCCCCCCTGAGAGCCCTTGCCCTGTTAGGCTCCTGCTTGCGCAGGGCTCTCAGCCGCCCGACCCCGGGGCTGCTCCTACCTGCGCCTGTGCCGGTGGCCCCCGCTGTGCACCTGGCGGCGGGGGCGGCGTGGACCGACACCTGCGCTACCGGATCCCTCCTCTCAGGTTACCGCCCAGCCCTTGCCCGCCCGCGCCTAAGAGCGCCCATGAGCTCCGTCGACCTGACGTCACCCGGGGCCAGCCAATCCCGGGCTGACCCACTCTCAGCAATAGGGTACTCACGGGGTCTCCGACTGCATCGCCACAACCTGCCGCTGCGCCTACCTGCCCGGAGAGCCTGATGTGCCCCCTCCCCCCGCGCCTCTCTCCCTCCGCTAGGCGCTGGGCACCCCGGCCTCCATCCTCCTCCCCCATCTGGTCCCTTCCAAACCCCGTGGACAGAATGCGGTCCTGACCACGAGCAGCGGAGCCCCCCCCATATTTGGTACCCCTGGGTTCCGGGTCACGCCCCCGCCCTTCCTCTCCCGCATCTGGAAACCATCGACATCCGCGTAAGCGACACCGACACCCGCGCCTAAGCCTCGGGTTTCAGGGGCGGCAAGGCGGGCTCAGATGACAGCGCGGTGGCCCGCCCCGTCGCAGCTGCCCCCCGCTAAGCCCAGCCCAGGGAAAAGGACATGGGGTGGCAGGGCCAAAGGCCGAGTCAGCGCGCGGGGGCTGTCCCCTGCTCCATCCCCCGCCCATGCGTCCCCGCGGTGGCCCCGGACCTCCACGCCCCACCCGAACCGGCTCTCGTTGCAGGAAACCCTACACCACAGGATTTGTTTTCTGGGCCAGTCCGCCCCCTCGGCGCCCCCTACAGCCCCAATGCGCGGTGCCACGACCCTGCTCTGGATGCGGTCAGACAACAGCCAGGCCCAGGGGGCGGAGGCGGGGGGCGCGAGGCGCAGCCGGCACACAAAGGGCCCTTTGTGGAGCTGCCGGTCGCCTGCGGTCCTGCACGCACACACCGGGTAGGGGCCCGGGACCTCGAAATCCTGGTGCTCAGGGGAGTGGAGGGGGCACAGCCTGGGCCACCTCTTCTGTGGCTTGGGGCAGGGCTCACACAGCCGACGGCGGGGGGGCGGGGGGAGTCGGCTGGTCCATGGCCCCCTGCAGTTCTCTCCTGGGCCCTCTCCACCTCATCGAGATGAAAGGAGACCCGACTGAGAGCTTGGTCCAGGATGGCAGTGAGGGCAGGGTGGAGTCGCTGTAGAGGTTGTCCTTCCCCTCCCCCACCCAGTGGCCTTGTGACCTGAGTCACCTGTGGGCAAATTGGTTACTCACCTTGCCTCTGGAGTGGCTTGCTTTGGGCTTGAGAGAGAACTAGAGGTCAGGGCTCCCACGGGACCCTGGGGGGGCCTCTACCCCATACTAGGCAACCTGTGCTCTCAGGTTGTCCCCCACTTCCCAGACCACCCAGGACCCCAGCCCAGGGGTTGGGGCTCCCTGCCCGGGACTCTCTCAGCTATCAGACAGTCCTCTTGCTCCAGAGCTTCAGCCAGGACCCCAGCGGCCCCGACATCCTGGGCACCTCCCATTCAATGTGCCCTCACTGAACACTCCCCCATGGCTCCCATCTCAGGACTGGCCCTTCCACCACCCTAGGCACTCCAAGTCCCAAACTGGAAAGCCAAATTCAGTCTCAGCCCTCCCTAAGTCCCCTCTGAGTGCACAGTCGTGCTACTGCTCTCTCCCCCTACCTCCGCCCTCCCCGTGGCCCTTCACAGCCATGCCACCTGCATCTCCCCCCCGGGAGGACACCCCCTTGGGAGCCATTCTCCACCTGAGCCTGGGGCTATGGGCATGTGTAGGGCTGGAGAGGCTGTTTGCACATATTCTCTGACAATTCTGTGACCACCCTGCCACTCTGTGCAAGACGTGTGGGAGGACCCAGCTCCCTGAGAGGTGCCGCTTTCTGATTTATGTTCCCTCACCCATCCCCAGCTCCTGAGAGGGGGGTGGCTTTGTCTTACTCATCTGCCTGTCCCCAGTGCCCAGACCTGGGTCCCCATGGGGCTGGCCAGGAGCTTCCGCTCTCGAATAGGCCACACTGGCCCAGGGCCCCCCACCCTGTGCCCGCGAGCTAGTCTCCTGGCCTTGGGTGGTGCCTATCGGCCCAGGCGCATAGGGAGGCAGGCAGGTGGGTGAAGTTCACTACCTCCTTCTTGAAGGCCTCCGTCTCCACGTGGCGGAGTTTGCTCTTGGTCTGTATGTAGATATCAGCTGCATGTGGCCCCACAGGGGGCTGGGGAGCTGGGTAGCCTGGTGGGGGTGGGGGCAGCTGGGTGCCTGGGGGTGGGGGTGGCGGAGGGAAGCTGGGTGGTGGTGGCAGTGGTGTGGTTCTCTCCGTCTTGCCCCGGGGCCGGCCCAGCTCTGGGCTCAGCATGTCCATGTAGTTTTGTATATCTGCAGCTCTTGAGCTGGGAAGCCCTGCGGAGGGAGCGAAGACTGGGTTTGGGAGTTTGCAGAGAGGCTGTCCCCCAGGACTGAGACCCTCTTCCACCCAGAAGCAACACACCAAGGGATGAGGTGGGCTTAGGGGTGCAGCTCGGCATGGCTCCGCTGTGGGCCCCAGCAGTGCATGGCCCCCCTCGCCCTGCCCTGCATGTGTTGGGGAAAGACAGTGCACTCAAGTTTGGGGGGAGGCCCCAGGGGGCTTTCAACGCCAGGGCATGCCAGTGGGGCACAGCCACCCGGAGGGTGAAGGGGCAGCTCCTCGGGTCACCTGGCGGCTTGAGGCAGCCATCACAGAGTGTGTGGCAGTGTGTGCATTTGTGTATGTTTTTGAGTACCCGCACGTGTTTCTTTGTATTTACAAATGGGTTTGCATCCGTGTGCGGACATGGGCTGTATCTGTGTGTGTTTGCATGTGTACGCACGTCTGGAGTGTGGAAATGGAGGCGGAGTGTCTGCTGTAGCACAGGTGTGGGCGTGCATCTGCACAGGGCTGGATGTGTGGTTGTGTGCTCCTGTCTGTATACTGTGCATACACGTGTACAAGGGTGCACGCTTGAGTGTGACCAGGTGTGTGTAAAGTCTGGTGAACACTGTGTATGTGCGCGTGTGTGTGCGTGTGTGAGTGAGGATGATGAATCATTTGCGGGGTGCATGTGGGTTCTGAGGGAGAGTCCATGTGGACGTACAGGTGTGTTTGTGATGGGTACACACAAGTGTCACCTGCCTCTCACCACAACCAGCAGCCCCTCCTCGTGACCTGGGCTGCCTCCAGCGTCAGCTGTGGGCAGAGCAGGCCAGAGGCTGGCCCTCACGGACCAGTGGCCAGTCCCAGTCTATGCTCCCTCCTCCCTCTTCCCAGCCCAGCCCACTCACGGCGTGGGGGGCGCTGCTCCTTGATGCTGGAGTGGCTGGAGGAGCAGGAGTCATAGTTGGAGAGGGTGCTGGTGGGCGAGCTGAGGTCAAAGTTCAGCGGCTGGACTGACATGGTGGTATTAGGTGAAGACATGCCGGAGTCAGGCTGCTTGGTCTCCAGCTCAGCAGACGGATCCCGGGACAGGACACGGTGCTCCACACTCTGAATGGGAGGGGAGGCAGTGGGGATGGCCTGACCCGAAGACCAGTGTGCTCCAGGCCAGGGTCCTGCTCAGCCATGTCCTTGCTGGGTGACCTAGGCCGAGCCGCTTCCCTTTCTGGGCTCCCTCCACATTCTGAGAATGTCTCTCAGGTTCTTCCCAGGGGAAGATTCACACCCAAGCCCGGCCCCCTGGCAGCGGGACCACAGGTTGCTGGGAAACTCCCACCCCAGCCACTCCTTGCTCAGGGGGGTTGAGAGACTGTCAGAAGAGAGGGCCCTGGTCTGGACCCCAAGGGGAAGACTGCCGTGGCACTAGCCTTCGCCCTTCTTCATCAGAGGAACTGGGCTCCAGCGTATCTGTGGGGAGGGGCTCAGGTGCCACAGCTGCTGGGGGCAGGGGAGGCATGCAGGGCCCCCACAACTTGCAGGAAAGACTAATTCCCCATGACCTGGCCAGCAGCCCTTATCTCTCCTTGCTCTACGGGGGCAAATCCCAACACCAGCCCAGCCTCTATCTCCTGATGGGGCCTTTGGAGAAAGGGTTGGGCCTGGGGTGGCCCCCTGAGTCTGGTTGGCAGCCCAAGCTCAGGCTGTAAGCCTGCTGTCCCCACCACTATCTGTGCCCCTGCCCACAGGCCTGACACTCCTGGCATGGGACCGGGCTGGGGTGGGGGGTCCTGCTTACGTTGCCCATGCTGGCCTTGCTGCCGGCAAGCCCGCTCGCTGGCTCCGTTGGCTGCCTCCTGCCCAAGCCTGCTCCTCCCTGCGCGGGGCCCCCTCCCTGCCCGAGAAGTGTCACAGGCCCCCCGGGAGTGGTAGGCAAGCCTAGCACCAGGTAACAGCTCAGCAGCCATGCTCATTGGCCCTGTAATTAGGGGCTCTGTGGGAGTGTTTGCCTTTTCTGGGCCAGCATCCTGCATGGTTTAGATCTGTCACTGCTGCAGCTGGGCCTGTCTGGGTGAGGGGACCAAGGGGGGGGGCTAGACTCTGCTGCCTCTTCCATGAGCCAAGGGAAAGCACAGGGGCTGGGCTGGGTGGGGGTGGGCAGCTGAAAATGCTCTTTTTGTGGCGGACAGCAGTGGGCACTAGGGGTGCCAGCCAACCCCATGGATAACACAGGTTAGGGGCACAGGGTCTGCAGCCTGGAGTGTTGTCTTCAAATTTCACTTCTCCCACTTACTAGCTAAGTGACCTTGGGCAAGTCACTTATCCTTTCTGTACGTAAAGAGAGAGAGCATGCCGGGGTGCAGGGCGGGGCAGGGGGAAGGGCAGAGGGAGAGGGAGAATCTCAAGCAGGCTCCACGCCCAGTGCAGAGCCCAAGGAGGGGCTTGGTCTCACAACCCTGAGATCATGACGGGAGCTGAAATCAAGAGTCAGACGCTCAAACGACTGAGCCCCCCAGGCTCCACTGAGTTTATCTGTAAATGGGGATAGCAGTACTTCCTGCCTCCTTTTATACCCTGTGAGGGTATAAAAAAGATTTAAAAAATTAGTGAAGTGCCAGGGTGTGGTAGCCAGTAAATGCCATACGCGCCAACTATTGGTACTGACTTCCGGTGGAGACCGAGATTCTACCTATAAAGCACGGGGCAGGGTACCTGCCGGGGTAGGAATTCATGTGATCATGTTTGTGGCAACTGTAGCTGCTGGTAAGAGGGCCGTGAGGGGCTGGGGTGACCCCCCCCCAAAACAGAATCATACACTCTTTCAGTGGGAAAGAACTACCTCTGGTTCAGAAACGCCCTGTACCATCCAGTTGGCGTACCCAGCTGACAGGGTACTCACTCTCTGTCGGACCATCACTCTCTCTGGGTGGCCTTTGGGGGGAAAATTCTTCCTCCAGTACAGCTGCAGTCTCTGACCCCCTGGGCCTTGCTGTGCTCTGGAGCACCCAGAACCGGGGTGCCCCCCCCCATGCTTGCGGACAGTGCTATGGGCTGGAGGCCATCCCACCTTCTCCCCTCCAGGCCTCATTTCCCAGCCCCTCTTCCGGCCAGGCTGCACCCTAGAGCTGGTCCTCCTAGATGCACCTGTGAGACCGACCCTCCGTCCTCCCTCCTCCCCTAAAGCGGGCATTACATCAGATAAGTCAGGGCCCTGGACTTGGAGCCAAACACACCTGAGCTCAAGTCCCAGGAGGTGACTTCACTGCTGTGCAACCATAATAAAATCATTTAAAAAGCTAACACAGGTTTCCAGTTATGAAGTAGCCATGAGGTGAGCAAACATACAACGTAGCTGCGTGACCTTGGACGAGACCGGGGCAGTAACACCACCTGCCTCAGGGGTGGTGGAGACTTAAGTGAGCCACCAGTGTGGGCTGTGGGCAGGTGAACGCACTTGACTATTACCATCGGTATGGAAGTGCCTTGTGGTTTCTCCACCTTCCTCCTTACCAGGAGGACGCCGCCCTCCTCCCTTTGACCCTTTTTCCTTCACCCCCTCTTTCCTCCATGGTCAGTGGTTCTGGGCTGAGAGAGGGTGATGGTCTAGGGCACTTCCTCATTGGGTGACCTCGGACAGGGGCTTCACGTCTCCGAAACTCAGCATCCTCCGTGGTAAAGGGGTAAGAACACCTACCTTCGGGGGAGGTGGGGATGGGGTGGGGGACAGATAACCAGGGGCTCGCGGTCGTACCATGTTCTCCACTGTCCGCAGGTAGCGGGTGCAGTGGCTGTGGCCGTTGTAGTCCGAGAGGTCGGCGGCCGTGAATCCGTCGCGGTCGCGGACGTCCAGCTCCGCGCCGTTCACTACCAGGATCTGGCAGCACTGCGAGGGGCCACGTACTGAGGACCCCGGCCGATGGCCCGGACCCCCGCGCCGGGGCAGGGCTGTGCTGAGAGCTCGGCGCCAGCAGAGGGCGCCCGTCCCACCCTACCCGCTCCTGCCCCGCCCACCCGCTCCGGCCCCGCCCCCACCTCCAGCTCCCCGTTTTCCGCGGCGTCGTGCAGCGGGGTCCCGCCCCACAGGTCGGCCGAGATCTCGCCGCCGTGCAGCAGGAGCCAGCTGAGCACTTTGGCGTGGCCGCGGCTCGCCGCGAAGTGCATGGCCGTGGCGCCGTCCTTGTCCTGCTCCGACAGGCTCACGTCGGTGCAGCTCACCTGGGCGGGAGGGGGCGCGGGAAAGAGGGGCGGGGGCTGGGCGCCAGCCCCTTCCAGGCTCCGCCCCCCGTCCGTGCAGGCCGCTTCGCGAACAGACCCCGCCCCTTCCCGAGCCCCGCCCCGCCCTGACCCCGAGCTCACCAGCCACACGATGACCGAGCTGTGGCCCATCTGCGCCGCGGCGTGCAGCGGGGTCATGCCGTCCTGGGCGCTCGCGTGCGGGTCCGCGCCGCATTCCTGCACCAGGTACTGCGTTACTTCCAGGTGGCCCTCCTGGCACGCCAGGTACAGGGGTGTGGCACCGTTCTTGGTTTGGGCATTCACTCCCCTGCGGAGACACAGCACCCACCGTGGGCTCTCAGCGCCCACCTCCCTCCAAAGCCTTTTTACCCCCCTCATGTTCTTTGGGGAGCGCTGGAGGGCTGGGAGAGTGGGAGAGTGGGTTGGAAAAGGTCTAGCCACCGGGTCCTGCTGTACCTGACTCCCTCTGGACTCTTAGTCCTATGCCAGCCTCCCTTGGGGGGTCCCCTTTGGCTCGGCCACCCCAAACCAGCAGCCTCCCTTCTCCAGTGCACATCTGACTGACCTAGTCCCTGTCTTCAGTAAATAGCCCAAGGTCTTTTCACCAAGGTCTACAAGGATGTGGAGATCTGGCCTCTTCTTACCTTTTTAGCCACATTAACCCATTGTCACTGTGAGTCCCCAAACCTTCTGTCTTACCTGTCTGTCTTTGATCAGGTCCCTTCTTGATCTGGAATGCCCTTCCCCCCTCCTCTCTAAGACTTAGTCCAGATCCCTCCTCCATGAGGCCTGCCCTGATTTCCCCAGGCAGAGCCGATCTTTCCTACCTCTGTGCCCCATACGGCCCTGGGCTCACTCCACAGACTGCCTGTCATACTTGATTGAACATAACTGATTTTGGCTTCTGCCTCCCCCAGGAGACTGAATTCCCAGAGGGAAGAGTAGTAAGGCTGCCAGATAAAACACAAGATGCCCAGTTAATTCTGAATTTCAGAGAAACAAGAAATCATTTTCTAGTATAAGTACATCCCAAACAAGGCATGGGACATACTTACACTAAAATATTATTTGTGGTTTATCTAAATTAAAATTCACCTGGATATCCTGTTGATAATCTGACAGCTCTACAGGCGGCCCCCATTCACAGAGCACTTCTGGTGTGCTGTGGTATTGATGGGCAGTTCTCACTGGATGCCCTAACTTAGTCCTATTGTCATTCCCATTTTGCAGAGCGGCATTTGAGGCTCGGGGGCTGTGACTTACTAAAGGTCACAGGACTGGTAAATGGCACTTGAGTGTACGCTTGTGATGCAGGGCCTGGTGCATGCAGTAGGCACGCAGGAAAGGCCATCCCTGTCTTTACTTCCGAGACTTTCCTGAGGTCCAGTTTGCAGCGGTGTCTGCCCCTCATCCCTGTTCCCTTACTACTCTCCCCTACCTGGGGAGCTGGGAATCAGCCCCATAAGGTGGAGTGCTGCTGGAAAACAGGGAAGTTGCCCCCCCCCCCCCCCCCACTGATAGAGCCTCGGTTTTTCTGACTTCATAATGGGGTGGACAGCCCAGGGTGCAGTTACCATAGTTGGACACTAGGTGGAGCCACAATCTAGGCCCAGACACAGGAGCTGGCTAGGGCCGTCCACAGCAGGTCTCAGAAGCTCTGTTTTGGGGCTGAGTCCCACCGTGCTGGATCTGCCCTCCGTGCCCCAGGAAGTGAGCCTCTTCACCTGACTAAACGTCTTCCCATCCATCTGCCTCCGGATCTACCCAGTGGTGACATTAGTCCCACACTCTCCACCAATGTCCACGCACACCCTCCCTCCCTCATCCAAGTGCCAGCCCAGCAGTCCATTAACATGGGCACTAGGCCACCCAGTCCTCCTCCATCTGCCCACTCACCCACCCTCTTGTCACCCCCGACGTGACTTGGTCCTTTCCCCTCACACATCCCTTGGACCCTCCTCCCTGCCCCTAAAACCTTGGTTCCTATCCACTTCCCTGACCCCTGCCCTCAGGCCACCTGCAGCCCTCACTGGGCACCTCCCTGCTCTCTCCTTACTCCTGACACGGGCACCCCTACCCCAGACACAGAGCTGCCATTTTTCTGGGCCTGATGTCAAGCACGACACTTCATGTATTTGGTGTGGAACAGGGACCATGCCTGGCTACCCTCTGTTTCCCCACCTGAGTTGGGGCAATGGTGCTCATGAGCCCACACCGCACCCGGTGACAGAGACCCACCCACACGCCTCTTCCCAGGAACACTCTGGCTTGCAGCCACCAGCCTCCACACCCCAGTGCCATCATGCCCCCCCCCCAGGCATTCACATACTGACATGACAGTAACAGCCTGCTTAATATTTCATGACCGACACCCAGTGGCCTGAATTATTCACCCCGTAACCAAGGCACAGCGAGTACTGGGGTCCTGGAGAGCAGAGGCTGAGGGGACCACCACCCAGGACCCGGTGAGGTCTCTCTGGGGAGGCCTAAGGCAACGTACGGAACTTGGGGCACCAGATCTGCCAGGAGCCCTGCCCCTCCTAGCACCCGTGCTTGGCAGGTGTCTGTGATCCTGGGGTGTCCAGCCAGCCTGGGAAGGTCTGAGAAGGTCCGAGAAGCTGGCACAGAGCAGGACCTGAGCAGGAGGGGGCAGTCATGACCACAACCTCTTGCCGGGCCCGTGGCTGCCACCCCCAGCCAGAGTCTCTGGGACAGAGGAAGCCCTCCATCAGTCCCGGCTCACCACCATTCCTGTTAGTATTTCAGTGTCTGCATTCTTGGAACCACAGCGTCCAGCCCGGGAGGCCCCAGCATAATGGCTCAGACAGATACACTGATGGGCCAGGGTGGGAAAGGGGGTCCAGGCCTTGTTACCCTCTTCTACTTTGGCCTGGAGGCAAGAAGGGCTGGGGCCCCCAAATGCTCCCTGGGGGGAAATTGTAAAACCATGGATGAGCACATGGAACAAAATCGATTAATTTAGATGGAGAGAGAGATGAGTTTATAATAGTGGTCATAATGATAATCGGTAACAGTGATAGCAGGTACTGTTTATTGAATGATTGATCTGTTTCGGGCGCTGTCATGAGCAGACGCACATGCTGTCTCTCTAGTCCTCTCAGGGACCTGGTGGGGTAGGTGCTGGCATTGTTCCCCTTTCCAGATGAGGAGACTGTGTGCAGAAGTCTCAGATCGCTTGATGACAGAGAGGCAGAGAAGGACCTGGGTCGAAGGAGGACCTGGGGCGTGAGCCCCTCCCAGCTGTGTCACAGTCGTGCCTCTTGTCTCTGTTCTCAAAGCCACCCTGGGAGTGGGGGCAGTAAGCGTCCATGAGACGTGCTTGGAGAGCCCTCGGCACGGGCCCGTCCCCTGGCATGAGCCTGGAGCCACTGTTATATTTTGGGACCCCTTCTCCCTGTGCCTCTGCAGGGGCACTGCAGGCCTGGGGTGTCCAGGCCCAACTAAGCACAAGTCAGGCCAGGCATTGCTTCTGCTGTGGGGACTCACCAAGAGGAGAGGGGCAGGGTCTGGGGGCACTTCTGGCCTCAGCATCCCACTGGCTCCAGCCCATCAAGTTCAGCCAAAGTGACACTAAGGGTGACCATTCCAGTCCCAGCCCCTGCCCTTGACCCTGGCCACCACTCACCACCCTGACTCTGTAGCTCACTGGGCAGGGCCCTAGTGAGTTCTTAACCTCCTGAGCCTCTGTTTCCATATACGGCAAATGGGCATCATAATTGTCTAGCATCTCCTTGCCTCTTACAAGAGAACAGAAGAGGAAGCTTTGGAAGGTTAGCACATTCCCTTGGAGGGAAGGCTGCTCTTTGCTTCCTGGTGCTGCAACCACATCCTGACCAGCCAGCCCCCTCACTGAGGCCTCAGCTGTCACTCCCCATGACCAAAGGCCAGGGGTTTCCCATTCTCATCTGATTTGGCCATTCCCTAACAGGTGCCTCTCCTGAATACCTGCTCCTCTTGGCTTCCTGGACCAGCCACTGACTCACCAGCCAAGCCTCCTAAACCTTCTTTGCTGGGCCCTGGCTTCCCCCGGACCTCCAAAGGTGGAGATGCCCCAGAGTCTCCTTTCTGAACATCCTCTCCCTGCTGGTGAGGTCATCTACTTCCCAGGGTCAAAGGCCACCTGCACCCAATGCTCTTCCTCTCTCCAGCTTGGACCTGGAGTCTACTTCCACCCACTGTCCATGTGTGCAATGCCCAGGCCTCTGGAACTTTATGTGCCTGGAGCGGATCTCTCGCCTTTCTCCCTCAAACCCTCCCCAGCGTGCCAACTCCATTCTGGTAAAGGACACCACACTACCTTCCCTTGAGGGTAGCCTAAGCCCAAACCCTAGGAGTCTTTGGAGACCCTCAACACTTGACCTCTTTATAGGTCTGCAATTCTCCAGCAACCATCACATAAATCATATTTTTCTTCCTCTCTGGGAAAAAGGTGACACGGACGAACTTCTAATAGTAAGAAAGTCACTGCGTGGTGATATGAAACAAACATGGAATGCTTGCTGGAAATCTCCGTCCGAGAATGGTGCCAGCTTACTGCGGCCTTTGCCACAGGAGCAAGGAGTTACCTGCCCATGGAACCAGACTCTGGTCAAAGAGCAGCACTTCCAGTGGCCCTCCCCTTTGGCAATTATTTCTGCTCCAAGGAAGGTCAGCACAGAGGTGTTCCCACAAGGATTAGATCTCCTCATCGTGGGGTTAGGCTGTCCTGGATAAAAGTTATGGGTCCTTGGTGACTCTACCTCTCTTGTCCTCTAATGGTGCCTTCTGGCTTATTTGAAAAGATTCCAAATTAGGCCTGGCTCAGGGAAGAAATGCAGTCCTTACTTGAGGAATGTTCTAGAATAGTCAGCTTTATACCTAATCCACCTGCAAACCTGGACTATCTCTGGGAGCTTACCCTTCCCCGCAGCTCTCCCAGCCTTCCGGGCCTTCTTTCTGGTCCTCAGTGAAGCCATGCTTGATCCCGCCTCAGCGCCTGCCCCCGCTGGCTCTCCGCCTTCTAACGCTCCCAAGCCAGATTTGTGCAGGGCTGGCCCCTCTCTTTACCCAGGTCTCGGATGAGCTCCCACCTGCCCTAGGAGGCCTTCCTTGACTCCCTCAATTTAAAGAAAACCCCACTGGTTTCTACCAAGCTACCCCGTTGCGCTTTATGGCTCTTGTCACTGGAGTTGTCTTGTGCACCTATTTCGTTCATTCCAGGGACACATGTCACAAGGCTGCCGCAAGCCAGGACGGGGTAGAGCGGTGAAAGGAGCAGACCCCTGCCATCCCAGAGCCTGGTTCCACCGGGGCGCCAGCTGGCAAACCGACACACACACAAATAGGCCAGAACTTCTCTGAACACGGCCCATGCTCTCGCTCTGTCCCCTTGTTTGCCCTGGGAGCCTCCCTGAAAGTTGGCTCCGAGAAGCTAGGAGGGCTCACTGCCTCCCAAGTACCAGTGGCCTGCCCAGTTGCTAGTTGTTGAGTGAGTAACTGTGGGGGTGGGTGAGATGGGCAGCGAGACCAGGAGCTCCGTGCTGTCTCCTCACACATGGCCTCAGCTGGTCCATTTGCCAGATGGGCCAGGGAGGCCCAGCAGGGAGCTCCATCTGAGATCACCCGCAGTGAGCTCCACGCAGGCTGGACAAGTCCCAGGGCTTCCAGACTCTTCGTTCATTAAACAACACTTACAGTGGGTCCAGCACTGGGCGACAGACGAGGTCTGCTCTCCTTAGTCGGGAGACACGGTAGGGGAAGTCCCCAGGAGGCACAGAGTGCAATGCCAGGCGGTGATAAGGATGGGGGGGGGATAAGGCAGGGTGAGGAAGAGCTGGAGGGTGTGTGTGCAGCCGGGCAAGTTTCAATCTGAAGGAGGCTCTGGGCAGGACTTACTGAGAAGGGAAGGTACAGCAGAGCCTCCAGGGAAGGGAGAGAGCAGCTGATGGGCTCTCCCCGGGGAGAGTTCCAGGCAGTGGGAGGTTGGAGGGTGCCAGCCAATGGGAGGAGCTGCAAGGAGACTCCGGAGGCGGAATGGAGAGGGGAGGGGGAGCCGGGCAGGTGAGGTGTGGGGGCGTGGGGGTGGGGCAGAGGGAGGAGGGCCCTGGGCCATTAGAAGGAAATGGCCTCCCCTATCAGTGAACAGGGACCCTGTAGGCAGTCCAGGGGCCTGACTTGCCTTCTCAAAGGTGGGCAGAGCCCAATGGGAAGAGGGCCAGGGCCAGGGGAGACCTGAGAGATTAGGGACTGGAGCAGGAGTGGGAGACAGGCCTGGAGAGGGGGTATGGTTTGATCAAGGCCACACGAGGGGACCTGGGGGACCTCAGCTGCTCAGTCAGCCTCTCTGAGGCACCGATTCTCTCTCGGTCAGCACTGTGCAGCAGGGACATCTGTCTGGCTCACTGATGTATCCCTGGCCCTTAGAATATTGCCTGGCGCAGAGCAGATGCTCCATAAACATTAGTTGAATAAATCAGTCTGTAACCTGGGCTGCTGTAACCCCAGCTACTGCCCAGGCTGCTTATAAGGCTCAGAGGACCGGGTGGTGCTAGGCACTTAGTAAGCACTCGGCAGGTAGGAGCTCATCCGAGTTTATCCTGACTGCTGGCCAGGGCACTTTCCAATCTCTGTCCCCAAGCCGGGCAGGCCTCAGGCAAGGAGATACTTGCAGAGAGGTGCAGTTGATACAAATCTTCAGGCAGCCTGATTTTCCGGTTTGCTAGGAATGGCAGAGCACAGGGACCCCCAAGGAAGGAAGAGCCTGGAGGCCCTCCACCATTCTCCCCAGCCTCGAAGCTCAAGCCCAGGGGTCTAGACTGAGCCTGGGGCTCCCCTCCAGCTGCACAGACCCTGGGTGAGCACATGGTTGAGGCCAAGCAAGCGTGAGGCAGTGCCTGGGCCCTGGCACCCTGCTGGCAAGGTGGTAAGGAGCTCTGAGGCTACCTGCTCCTCGCCCCTTCTCTGTCTGCCCTGCCTGGAGGTCTGGATACCTGCGTCCCCTCCACCAACCACTGGTGCTGCTGGCCAGGAGGGCCGACCCCCCTGACTCCATCTCCCTGAGACCCAGGGTCTGAAACAGCCCCAGTCCAGTTCCTGCCAGCCTCTGTGCCGCCCGCTTAGGGCCCTCCTGTGCAGGGAGGATCCCCATGGGGCAACAGCCCCAGAGGTCACTGTGGCAGCTCCTCCACCTCTGGAAGGATTTGCCCTACGGGTTGGGATCGACTGGACGAGGGGTAGGTGGGTGCAGGGTGTTCCTGCAATCTCAAGGCTTTTCTAACACCCCAGGGTGCAGCCTGGCTTGAGCAAGCCCCCCTCCTGTGATGCGGTCCAGCCCTCCTGCCCCTCTGCAGCTTGTCATTGCCACAGCCCACTGCGGCCCACAGCCTCCCTGGGCGGCATCGAGTTTCTCACTGGTAGGTCCCGGAGCTCTTCCTCCCTCACCAACCGCCAGGAGAGCTGAGCCCTTGTGAATAATTCACCACGCTTCACAACAGGTCTGGGAGGCTCGCAGCCTCCATAGCCAGGCTGCCTGGGTCCCGGGATTGAGCCCTGTGGCCTGCGGCAGCCTGAGCCTCTGCCCTGTCTCCATGTGCAGCCTTGGAGAGCAGGCGCGTCTACCCCTGAGATAGGAGGCTATGTGGGCATGGGCCTCCAGCTTCCAGCGGGCCCCGCCCCAGTTCCCGGCCACCCCCTCCTGCCTGAGCCCAGCCTGGCAACCTCACAAAAGCACCTTCTTATCAGCCAGGTCACACGCTGCAGCGGGAATGGGCCCGTCTTCTCACCACCTCTGTGAGATTCATAGGGGCTCATCGGCCCAGGCCATCTGGCCTCAGAGTTGGCACCAGGGCCCAATCACTGCCAGCACCTGGCATGGCCTGGGAGGGGTCAGGGTCCCCAAGACCCTGAGGCCAAGAGGGTGTTCCACAGCACTAGCTCATCCTAGGCCCCAGGCTTTTGGGTGAGGAGGGGTTCAGGGGCAGCCTGGGGCTTCGCCCCTCCCCCTCCTGCCCGAGTTCCTCATCGGCATTTCTAGGGGCGGGCTTGGAGCCCTCTCTCAGTTTACACCATTTGGACTAAGTTGGCATTGCTGTTAGCCTGGCATTTGGGGGCCCATTATGTGTGATGGGGAGGCTTATGGGAGCAGAAGGGTGACTACAGCCCATTCTTCCCCTCTCAGGACCTTGGTGTCCTCTGTGTGAAGTGAGGGGGTGGGACAGGAGCATTAGAGTCCCCACAGTGGGGCTGCAGGCCTGTCTCAGGGGCGGCTACCTGGCCTCAACCTGGAGGGTCTGAGTCGGGAATCTGGGACCAAGCCTGCCGGTGGTGCTGATAGGGCCGGGTCATGAGCCTGCATCTCGGGGGACCTCCTACTCTAAATCACCGCCTTTGAAGTGACCCAAACCCTGGCTTGTACAGAGCAAAGAACTTGGCCAAAGTGCCACCAAGTGGCCTCTGTGGGGATGGCCTGGGAGGCACACCTGCGGGCTCCCACTAACCAAACAGGGAGTTCCCTGCCCAGCAAGATGACAGCAGCCTGGCCTGGGGGCTCTCAGGACTGCCCTCCGTCACCCCTGTGTGCCTGCGCCCCAGAGGCTGCCGGCTGCAGCCACCCTGCCACAAGGCCGTGGGGCCAGGCTGGCCTCCTGCCTGCTCCCTGGGAGCCCGTGCCCAGCAGGCTCCCGCAGGCAGGCGTGGAGCCGGAGGTGAGGACTGACCCCCTTACCTTGTGGCTGCTCTCCTCCAGAGGCTCGGTCTTCTGTCACCACTTAATTTGGACTGACAAAGGTCACTGGTCAGAGCCCCCGTTTGTCAGGTCCCTGGGGCCACTATGGTCCCACTCCCTTAGAGACTCCCCCAGGACCCCTGCTTCCTCTCAGGTGCACCTAAGACCAGGCTCCCTCCCTCCCCCAGAACTCCCCAGGACTTCCCTGCACTGCACTGAGCCCCATTCTTCCCCTCCCCCCATGCTCCCACCCCACCCTGGGGAGATCCCAGCCCCCCTGCTTTCTCAGACCTGCCACTCAGGCTGAGGACCCTGGGAGGCTTGGGGGCCCTACCTCCCCTGCTAGTGGGAGTGGGCTGAGGGGCCACCAGAAATGACAAGTTGTTCTCTGGATGGCCCACTCAGAGGGCTGCGGGCCTAGGAGGTGGGGTGGGGGTCTGGGCAGGCGGGCAGGCCTTTACTGCTCCTCCTCTGTCTTGACCAAAGGTTTAGGAAATTCTCCCGTATCTTCACTCTTACCCCCCCCCACACATTTAAAGATTTGTATTTATCTATTTACTTGAAAGAAAGAGAACACGAGCAGGGTGAGGGGGTGAGGGGCAGAGGGAGAAGCAGGGTCTCCACTGAGCAGGGAGCCCGATGTGGCTCTGGGATCATGACCTGAGCCAAGGCAGACGCTTCACGGACTGAGCCACCCAGGCGCCCCACTCCTACCCTCATTTAGAATCGTCCTGCAAGTTGGCACAGGCCAGAGCTCAAGAGAGCCGCCTGCTGCAGGCTTAGCTTCCTGGAGAGGAGCGGGTGGTCTTGGCCCGCTTGCCCAGCCTCCAGGTGCAGCTGCGTGCTGTGCACGGGAGCAGCGGCTTGCAAAGCTCTGGGGCGAGCGGCCGTGGGCAGCCTTCCAGGAAGGCAACGGTTTCAGCGGGTCCTCTGGCCGCGGGGATGGCCCAGCAGCAGAAAGTCGCCCGCAATGCTGGGGGGGCAGATTTCAGGCATTCCCCAGAGCCCGGGCCTGCACCACCCAGAAGACAGGTGAAGAGGGGTGTCCTTACTGTGGATGGTGCCCCATGAGAAGCCTCAGGGAGGGGAAGTCTCCTTTGGCGGCAGCATAGTGGACGGGCAGAGCGCCTGTTTCCGTGGTCACGGTGGGATCCCCACCGCCATGACGCAGCAGCCAGTCCACCACCTCAGGGTGGCCGAAGCGGGCAGCCAGGTGCAGGACTGTGGCACCAGAATTGTCTTTGTCCTGTGGGAGGAGAGCCCATTAGTCCTGAGGCCTTGTCCTTCTTGCATCCCACCAGCCATGGGGTGTTCTGTCCTTGGACCCCTAACTAACCCTCTTTGAACCACATCCATGCCACCCGTGCTGGGCTTCCTGAGGCCAGCAGGTCATGACTGTGAGCAGCTCACATACAGCGGGCTTTCGGGACGTGGCATGCTTGGCCTCCCTGCATACAGTAGGCTTTCAGGACGTGGCATGCTTGGCCTCCCTGCATACAGCGGGCTTTCAGGACGTGGCATGCTTGGCCTCCCTGCATACAGCGGGCTTTCAGGACGTGGCATGCTTGGCCTCCCTGCATAGAGCGGGCTTTCAGGACGTGGCATGCTTGGCCTCCCTGCATACAGCGGGCTTTCAGGACGTGGCATGCTTGGCCTCCCTGCATACAGTGGGCTTTCAGGATGTGGCATGCTTGGCCTCCCTGCATACAGTGGGCTTTCAGGACGTGGCATGCTTGGCCTCCCTGCAGGGGCAATTGTCACCCAGATGATCAGGGAACCCCCGAAAGAGTGAGCAAGGGTAGAAGGGGCAGGAAGGCTGGGCTGTTGTGGCCATACCCAGATAACATCAGGACTGCAGGGGGCACCCCCTGCATCTAACCTTTGGCCCCTTCCTCTCCCTCTTTCCCTCCCCGGGTGTCACGGGAAAAGAGGTCTCCAGGTTGGTGGGCTTCCAATAACCCAACATCAGTGCGGGGAATGGTCCCTGCCCGGGCCCCAGCAGACTCCCTGCTCCTGGCCCAGGAAACAGGCTGTGTTCTCGCTCTGCGGAGGAGGAAGCTTCTGGGTACTGCTGGCAGGGCCTGGACAGTCAGCCAACCGTGGTAGGTGTAGGCTAGAGGCAGCCCCTAGGAGAGGCTTGGGCTAGACCCCTTCCCAGGCTCCCCAGAGGACTGGGCCCAGAAGTACCAAATACGTCATCCATGACCATTCAGGTGTGTGTGTCTGTTGCAGGAGGGGGCTGGCAGGAGCCGTGTACATTACCTGGGCAAGGAGGGGAATCACAGAAAACCCATGAGTCTGGACTCAAAGGCTGGAAGGTATGTGTGAGTGGGTACTAGTTCGGGAACACCACGAGCTCCCAGAGCCTAGCAGATGGGATCATGGAGACGTGGGCAGGGGCACAGGGAAGGGGATTGGGCAGCAGTGGGGGGCAGGCATGGTTTACTAGGATCAGGGAAGGGAAGCCCCTCTGCCCAGAGAGAGGCACTGTGGGGACAGGGGTGGCCAAGGCAGCCTGAGGAAGGTGGATCTCAGAGGCTCTGGAGAGAGGAAAAGAGGGGACAGAGGAGACAGGGGCCTGGGGCCACAACCAGTAAGTCGTCAGTCAGGCTATGGGGGTGGCTGTGGGGCTAGGAAGGAGGCAACCAGAAGGTGAGGCAGGGCGAGCCGCACACAGGTAGCCGAGGACAACACTGGGACTCCTCTGGGTACTGGAACACCTAGTCTATTCCCCTGAGCCCAGACATCTGCAGAAGGGGGGCAATAAGGAGAGGACCCAGGCTTTGTGCTCTGAACTGCCCCCAAGGCTCCAACAGCTGTGTAGGCCCCAGGAGCCTCACATGCTGTGGCCCGCACCTTAAAGCTGCTTATCTCTGGGCTGAGCAGGGCGGGGATCGAGGTCATCCTCCCCACATACACACTTCCGCCCCCAGCACCAGAGCTTGCTGGGGCTCGAGGGAGGGAGTCTTGATAAGCCGGGCACAAGGCCACTTGTTCTCCCACCTCCTCCTCAGTGGCCAGGGAGGCTTCCGGCCAGGCTGGACATTGGGCTCAGGGAGGCGTGCCACCTCCCAAATGAGTGGGCCTGGACCATGTGCCAGGAAGTCCTGATAACAGAGCCGGCCAGGAGATAAGGCATCCGTCATCTCCCAGGAAGCGTCCGAAGGGAGACCTTGCCATCCTAAGGGCGAAGTGGGGGGATAGGGTCTGGACATCCTTAGGGTACAACCGGCCAGCTCAGAGTCACCCCCACCTCCTCTCCTCCATCCAGTTAGCCCAGTGGTCTTGCTAAGTGGAAAATCAGATCCGGTTCCTTCCTCCAGTGGCTTTTCCCCACAACTAGGATATCATCCAAATTCCTAACCCCAGCCTATGGCGGCTTCTCACCCCTCCCCCCACCCCATCGTGCCTTCCTCCTTGCCAATGCTCCCGCAGGACAAGAATGTGTACGCCTCAGGGCTTTGCACTTCTTGTTCCCCCGTGCTCAGAACTCTCTGATCAGCACCTGGCCCACCTCCTTCTCATCTTCCAGGACTCCCCTCAGAGGTCACTCACCCCTCGCCACCTCGCCCAAGCAACTAGCTCCCTGACAGCCCCTCACCACAAGGCCCGCAACACCTGATGGTACCCAGGGTTGCTGCCCATTGCCCCCACGGGCTGGCAGCTCCAGGAGATCAGGCCTGAATCCCCAGGCCTAGCACCTGCTGGATGCCCTATTGCCAGCAGGAGCCAGCAGGAGAGTCCCCCCCCCCCCAGCTCAGGAGGGACCAGGTTTATATCAGCCTGGGGGCCACTGAGCGAGACCAGATGGGGTCCCAGGGTAGGAAGACTCAGGCCGGGCTGGAGAAGCAACTCGCAGCTGGAAAGCAGGAAGGTGCTGATGTCCCAGGGTCAGCTAAGGGCCCAGGGAGGCCCCATTTACCACGCCCATCACCCCTGCCCCATGTCCTGGCCTTGTGGACACCTGCATCTGGGCCTGGGGTGGGCTGTAGGACTTTGCCCACCCCTCTTCCGGACCTGATCCCAGAAGACCTGGGCTTCTGATTCTGTGACCCACCCACTCTCCAGGACGCCCCTGGATCAGTGCTTTGCTTCCGCGCCCCCGCGCCCCCCCCCACCCCGCCCCGTCCTGGCTTAAATAATCGTGCAGGTAAGCCCAATTCCCTATGGCTCCCCATTACCCAGTGCCCCTCTCGACCGTGGCCCCGGCTTACCAGGGCGCCTTCCCCAGGCACTCTCGACCTGGGGAACCCACCCCACCCCAAGCCCTCGGGAAGGAGCTGAAAAGCAAGTTCAGTCGGGAGGTACCCCATCTCACCCACCCTGGAACCACCCGGGCTCTAGGCCAGAGCTCTCCCCTGGGGAGGAAGCCGCAGGGCGCCCAGTGAGCGGCGCAGACCCACCTGCACTCCGCAGCCGCCCTGCGAGAGCAGCCACTGCAGGCATGAGAGGTGGCCAGTGGCGGCGGCGTCGTGGGCCGGAGTGGCGCCGTTGCGCGCGCGGGCCGCGGCGGGCAGGGAGGCCTCCTCCACCAGAAAGCGCAGACAGTGCAGCTTGCCGGCACGGGCAGCGTGGTGCACCGGCAGCGCGTCCAGCGGGTCCCGCAGCGAGGGCTTCAGCAGGCCAGCGGCGTGCAGGGACTTCAGCACGTCCAGGTCGCCCTGCCGCGCCGCTTGCAGCGCCCGCTCCAGGGCCATGGTGCCGCCCGCGGCGCCGTGACCCGCTCAGCGCGTTCCCCCGGGAGCCATGCACCTGTCCTGGGGCAGCGGGAGAGCCCGCGGCGCGGCCGTCGGATCCCTGCGGCTCGGGGAGGCGGAGCGGGTGCCTGCCCGGTCTCTGCCCCGCACCGCCTCGCCTGCTCCGCTCCGCCTCCGCCGCGCTCTGGGCATGGGGGCCCCCAGCGGGCTACCGGCTTAAGCCTGGGGCCCGCCCCCCGCTCCGCCTCAGCCCCGCCCCCACCGCGCCGCTCCGCGGGTTGGGTGGCCGGCCGGGGGCCGGACTTCGGCGACAACGGCAATTGCGCCTAGGGACTTCTCTCCTGATTTAGCTCACGTGTAAATAGAGACCGCGAAGGGAGGCCAGACGGTTCGAATTTGAGAGCCGTCCAGGCGCTGGAGAGCGGAGCCCCCAAACGAATTAATTCATCAACCCAGTGTCCACTGCATGCTGTTCCAGGCGCTGGGGACACAAGCCAGCAATTACTGCCATTCCCGAGAGTGACGAGTGTCACCAGAACAGGAATATGGGGTTAGAGAGGGAGCTGTAAGGACTAGGTGGGTGGTCGGGGAAAGGTCCATCTGAGAAGTGTGGCAGGCTGGGTTTTAAATGGTAAGAAGGGGCATTCCAGGCAGGCCAGACTGCCAGGGCAAAGATCCTGGGGCAGGAACAGGCAAACAAGTCCCTGAGGGGCTCTGGGTCTGTGCCAAAGTGCGTGCAACAGATGCTGGGCCCTCAGCCTTCTGGGGTTCTCCAGGCCCCAAGAACTGTCCTCAGCCTCCTGGAGGCAGGAGAAAGAGGAGGAAAAGGCAGGAATACCTGGGACACTCAGGTTTCTGGCTCCAGAGGCTGTGGGGCTCAGAGAGCACCCAGTGCCTCTGTTGAGGGGCGGGGGGGGAGTCAACGGTGAGCTTGAGGGCCTGGGCCTGGCAAATAGGGAGAAGGGAAAGTAGGAATGTGGGGAGATGTATCAGAGCAGTTACCCAGGGAGCAGGGCCAGGACCCTCCCCTGAGGGCTCAGGACTGTTCCAGGACAGCAGAGGGGTGGGAGAACACACAGGCACCAAACCAGCCTACCTGCATAGCCGGAAGCCTTTCATGGGAGCTGGAGGGAGGCACAGTCACTGGACAGGAGGAGGAGCTGCCAGAAGGGGGGGACTGCGTGGCTGTGGGAGCACAGTCAGCACGTCTTGTGAAGTTGAAACGGGCCTGTGTCCTTCCTTTCCTGTTCCTCCCCCTCCCCCACCTCCCCACTGGAGACCTGTGAGGGCCGGGCCCTGGGCTGTTTCACCCAGCACCCAGCTAGGCCCAGCTAAGGGAGGCCCTGAGCTGCAGAAATGCTATAGAGTGAACCTGCTTCCAGGAATAGTGGGAGTCTCAGTGCGGGATTCTGGGGCTGCCACCTGGTGGCGCTGTGCACAATTACCTCCAGGGCTCCAAGATGCCCCTAAACCAGAGCTGCTGTGTCTGCATGGCTTGGTGGGTTGCCACCCACTTCCAAAGGGCCAGAACAGCCTTGCTCCCTCCATGGGACCTGTGACAACTGGGCCTGGGACCCCTACCCAGTGGTTTGTGAACAAGGGGAGGGAGGTGTCTTTTTTTTTTTTTTTAAGATTTTATTTATTTATTTGACAGAGATAGAGACAGCCAGCGAGAGAGGGAACACAAGCAGGGGGAGTGGGAGAGGAAGAAGCAGGCTCATAGCAGAGGAGCCTGATGTGGGGCTCGATCCCATAACGCCAGGATCACACCCTGAGCTGAAGGCAGACGGTTAACCGCTGTGCCACCCAGGCGCCCCGAGGAGGTGTCTTATCCTGGAAGCCTCCATGCTTCAGCTAGATGCCCACTAGAGCTGCCCTTCTCTAGCACACCCAGTGGCAGGTGCACCGTGGGCCCTACACATGGCAGGGGTGCTGTGAAGACAAAGCTAAAACGGCTTGTCTTTGGTGCCCCTCCTCCGTGCCTCCTTGGTGACTAAAAATCCTTGCAATTCATGTTCTTCACTCCCAAGGTGGTTCCCCTGATCCTGGACACCCTCATGTATCACATGGTTTTGTCATTTGGGGGCCAGATGGGGGTGATGTGGCAGCAAGGCAGAGGAGACACCCCAAGCCTCTCCTTCCATGGATGGGTCGCCTGTGAGCAGCTGTCCTTGCTGACGTCCTCTCAGACTCCTCTCAGAACACTGCCCACACTCAGGCTGAGACCCAGGTCTTCCAGGCTCCCGGGGTCCACCAGGTCCTGCAGCAGCCCTAGAGAACCCAGGCCAACAAGAACACATTTACATATTTATGGAATCCCTACTGATCCCCAGACACTATGCTGTCTCACCTGCATGTGTGTGTGTGTGTGTGTGTGTGTGTGTGTGTTTGTATTTGAACCTAAACACAGAAGCATTTATTGTTAGAAAACACAAATCTTACTCTCAACTGGGTTTTAACATCAAGGCATGAGAGTGGAGATGCTACCTGGCCTCCAAAGGTCTTTGGCTCCCTCCAGTGCAGGGCTCAGTTGTACCAAGACCAGCTGCCTCTACCACTGTTCCCTTGTCCCAGAAGCGACAGTTCAAGTCCCTCCCTGTTACCCAACAGCTGGAGGGGACAGAGTATGACAGACTCTGGAATGCCATAAGCTGGATCCCCACCTTCTCTAAGCTTCAGGGAAACAGGAAAAAGTCCCAACAGTCAAAGTGCATTTTCTGCAAAAGCTGGAGGGAGGTATGTGACATTCCTTTTCTCAAAAAGCAAAACAAAATCAACCAGTTGGGTGAGTTGATGCTGCAGAAGTTTTGGAAGCAGCAGGGAGTCCCTGTAGGAACTGGTGGGCAGGGAGAACGCCCCAGGCACAGAAGTCCACATCAAAACCTCTGCTCAGAAGCGGGGAGGCAGAGGGGCCAAGCCAGTCCAAGAGGGGCTCCCTTCCCGGTTGCCTCAGGATTGTCTCTGGTCTCCAGTGTCAGGCTCCCAAGAGGCCTCAGTCCTCGGTCACGGGTGAGGGGGTGAGCTGCAGCTGAAAGTTCTCATTCCAGAAGACACTGATAAAAACAAGGCCACTCTGTGAGCCACTGACCTGTCTTGTTGCTGTGATTCCATGAGAGTTCTGTGAGGAGAACCAACCTGGAACTTTCTTGGTAGAGACAGCAAAGCTGATCAAATGCTTGGATTTGCTGTGGATCCCGGACAGGTCCTGAGGCTGCCTTCCTAACAGCAGGATCTGCTTTGGATGGATGACAAGATGGAGGTGTATTTACCTGGGATGGGGTTGTCATTTGTAGCGTGCCCACCCTGTCTGCCCCTCAGTTTCTGTGATGCGCGTTTCGTTAGCAGACAGAATGAGTGATGCAAATGGCCACAGCCAAAGGCAATAATTTCATCTTCACCTGCATATTTAATCTCCACGGCGACACTATGAGAGAGGTATAACCACTGTCCCCATTTTGCAGCTGGGGAAACTGAGGCACCAGGAGATTTGTTTGTTTCTATTTTTTAATGTATCTTGCCTGAGGTGACACAAATGCTTAGAGCACCTCCACTGTCTCCTCCAGATTTCAGCTCCATCCCCACCAGGAGGACTCCTCTCATCCCCCTGCTGGGCTCAGGCCATTCACCCACCCCATTCAGACCTCTCCCCCCACACACATTCAAGGGCAGGGACCAGGGGTGGAGTGTGTCCCCACTGTACCCTTCCCTAAAGCCTGCACCTCCACACTCTGCCCACTCAGCTCTCTTACCTGTTTCCCTGATTATAATACTTCCTCCAGTTAACCAGCAAAACCTCCAGAATCCTTTGGTTGAAGGGAAAGGTGGGACCACCTGGTCAAAGTCCTTCACAGCAATGGGAAAATGGAGAAGAAATTTAAAATTTGGAGTAACTGGCACCAAAAAGGGAGTTTGCTCCCCCAAACCCACTCTCCAGGGGTCCACAGGCATGGAGAGGGATGTTCTAGGAGGAATCTTTCTCCCCAGACCGGTCCCCCAGGAGCTAGCATCAGGGTCTCTCAGCAAAGAAGCAGACGTTGGTGTAGGGTGGTCTCATGGCCCAGAGCTGAGTCTGCCAGTGTGTGTGGTGAGGGGGAACACGTGAGGCATTAGTGATCCACTAAGTAATCCACGAAGTCCTTTTCGGAGCCCTTAAAGAATAATTCATTACCTTGGAGGAGGCTGGCCCATAGGTACTCTGGGCTCAATGATGCCAGGGGGACAGGGGCTCAGGCATTCCCAGGCCTTGCTGGGCCAAATGTGTTGAATGTTTTGTTCTCATAATTAGGACTGTTATGGGGGTTAATGGAGGTGAGGCCTAAAAGGCTCTTGGCATGCAGTATGTGGTCCATAAATGGTGGCCAGTTGGTGCTTTGAGTGCCGCAGACGGGGATGGGTGGCCTGAGCCCCGGTCACCCTGACTGCTCCGGGCCCCTTTCTAATAGCCATGTTGGTCGTCTCAGGCCCTGCTGGGGGTCATTGAGTAGGGGGACATGGAGCCAGCAGCGAGGGGGTAGCGCGGAGGCGGGGTTTGCGCGTACCAGTGGGGGGAACCCGTCCAGCACCCTGGACAGCGCCTATCGGCTCCGAGCCAGGTTACTACCTCTCCGCCAGTCTCGGTGGGTCCCGCCCACCATCCGCCCATAGGTCCGCCCCGCAGGCCGCAGTGCCAGCCGCGGGGCTGTCCGTTGCCCCGCCAGCCGGTTGGGGGAGGGCAGCCCCGAGCAGATGGGCGGGGGACGCCCAGCAGTTTGGTACAGCAACGGCCACGCGGCACGGAGGCGGGCCCGGCGGACCGCTGGGGCTGAGGCGGGCAGCGGGCAGCGGGCACCCAGGACCGCCCCGCTTCGCTCATCACGTGTGCTCCGACTGTCCCGAGGGTAGGAACCCGCAGCTGGAGCCAGTGAAAATGAAAATGAGCCCAGGGCTCCTGGATTGCCTCGTCTTCTCGGGGCGTCAGTTTATCCATCCAAAACTGAGCACAGGAGAACCCAATGATTCCTAACTTGATGAACCGCTGGAAGGTTCTATGGAGTGACTGGAGCCAGGGCACGCAGTTCAGCGACCAGCCAGTTCCCAGCGGCTAGGGCCTGAGCAAGTCGGCACTTTACTCCGGGCCTCGGTGTCCTCTTCCAGCTCGGCCCTTCTGTCCGCAGAGCTACTCGCGGGGGGAGTCCCTTCCCTTGGCTAGAAACCTACGTGGGGACTCACTGAGGCCCGGGCCTCGGCGGCTCTGCCGCCGCTGGCTCCCCGCCCCGGCGTAGGGCGGGGCTCAGAAGAGGCGCTGAGCTCCAAGGGCCGCGCTGGTACAGGAGGAACGACAGGCTGGGCAAGCTCAGGGCAGGCAAGGCTTCGATGGCGCCCACACACACCCCTGCAATTGCTGGGGTGCGCCCCCGGCCAGCGACCCCGCCGCAGATGCGTTGCGAAGGCCAGGAGCGGCACCCCGGGGGGCTCCGCCTTCCCTCTTCCGCCCCTACCCCTCGAAGGAACAAAGGCGGGAGGTGGGACCCGCAAGCAGCCAGACTCCGTGGGGAGGGATGGGGCGGGGCGGGCGACTCCGCCGCCTTAAAGCCGGGCGGCTGGCGTGGTGCGCACTCCTCCGGCGCCGGCTCCTGCAGCGCGGGGGACTTCCGCTCCGGCCTGGGTCTGCGCTCCGTGTCCGCTCGGGCACAGGTCTCCCACACTCCGGGCCCGCAGCGGCGCCGCTTCCCCGCCCAGCATGCGGCTGCCTCGGAGAGCCGGGGACCCGGCGGAGCTGCGCAAGGTAGGAGTTGCGGAGTGAGGGCTGAGCGGCCGGGGCGGGGACCCGGACGCGACCCGCGTAACCTCGGCCTCGGCGCCCGTCCGCAGAGCCTGAAGCCGCTGCTGGAGAAGCGCCGCCGCGCGCGTATCAACGCAAGCCTGAGGCAGCTCAAGGGGCTCATCCTGCCGCTGCTGGGCAGGGAGGTGGGTGCCGGGGCCCTCGGGGGCCGGGGTGGGGGCTCCGGGGCGCAGCGAGGGGAGGGCGGGTGGGCTGAGGGGCCCTTGCCCAAGGAGCCGGCGAGGGGGCTCCGCGCGGCTCCCGGGGCCGAGCCGGAGTGGGGCTGGCTGCGAGGAGCCTCCCCAACCCCGGCCTCAGATGTCTGACACCCAGGCAAGAGATCGGTGCTCACGGCAGTCTGCCAGAGATCTGTCTCGTTTGCCGTGTCTCTGCCCCTCTCACTCGTGGCCGGGCGCAGAGCTCCCACTACTCGAAGCTGGAGAAGGCGGACATCCTGGAAATGACCGTGCGCTTCCTGCAGGAGCTGCCTGCGTCCTCCTGCGCGGAGGCAGCGCCCGGTGAGTGACCCGCCCCACCCCAGCCCTGCCCCACGCCTGACGCCAGGCATCCCACCGCGCGCCTCACGCCACTCTCCGTCCGCAGCACCCTCGGACAGCTACGGTGAGGGCTACCGCGCCTGCCTGGCCCGTCTGGCGCGCCTGCTGCCCGCCTGCCGCGTCCTGGAGCCCGCCGTGAGCGCCCGCCTGCTGGAGCACCTGAGGCGGAGGGCGGCCGGCACCACCCCCGATTGCGGGCGCGATGGGGACTCCTGCGGCCCGCCCGCGCCTTCCTCGACGCCCCCGCCTGCGCCCGCGCCGCCTGCGCCTCCCCGCGGCCCCGTCCTCTGGAGGCCCTGGTAGCCCCCTCGCCAGTCCACGGACCCTGCTGATTGCAAGAGACCCGGAGCGCTGGGCAGACTGAGGAAACTCGTGGTGTCGGCTGCTGTTTCCGCCACGAGGGACCAGCTGGGCACCTACCACCAGGCTGGAACCTGGATGTTTGTGATCTGTGTGGCAGACTGAAGGCCTTGTGAACTCAGCTCGAGGAAATAGAGCAGCCCAACCTCTTGCATGCGTCTGGGCTGGAGAAGGGGGCCGCTGGCTGCTGGGGAAGGAAGGAGCTCCCCTCCTCAGCTGCTGCGAGTGGCTCTAGAACTGGGCCAGCTACGTGTGGGCAGCCCGCACACCTGTCCCAGCAATGGCAGCAGCCCAGGGCCTGGGCCAGGAGCTCACCTGAACCTGGTGCAGCCCTCTGTTCTGACTGAGCCTCCTTACAGCTCAGCTTGGGCACCTCTGGACACACCATAGCAGCGGCCTGAGGGGCTCTGCAGCCGGGCAGCCATCACCTCCACTCCTGGGCTCTCCTGGGCTCTCCTGTCCTGCGCTTGCATTGATAGGGACAGGGTGCAGCCAGGGCTCCGTGTTGCTGGGGGTGGAGGCATGGAAAGGGCCTTGGGAAGGACTTATTTCCCCAAGCATTCAGTCACCGCCTATGTATCGCGCACCAGTCTAGGGGGGCTTGGGGTGTGAGGAAGGGGTGGGATAAGAGGGACGGTGCCCTGTGGCCTCAAGGAAGCTTGAGTCAGTGCCAATGTGAGGTGAGCAGGCCTATGTCCTGGAGCGGCAGAAATCCCATCTACTTGCAGATAACAGCAAGTAAAGGAACAGGAAACACCTTTCTCCGTTTTCTCTTGCAAACTGCTCCCTGCTACTTGTCAGGACAGGTTACCATAAGTCACTTGTTCTTCAGATTTCTTGTCCCTCTGCCCGGAAGCAAGGGGAGTCTGAGGAGACTCAGGGAGGGGCCTGTGGCCCCCAGTCACAGGTGCCCAGGAGAAGTCAGGAGCACCTGAGGCCTGCGGGTCACGCTTCTCGTTCACGGTGTTCACTGAGCACTCGAGGGAGGTTGGGACTCCCAACTGTCCCCAGTCCAACATCCTGAGCAAGGGACCAGGGCACTAGAGACAAGAGGAGCTGCCGTGGTGGGGGTGTTCACTCCATCCAGCTATGCCACAAAAACCCCTAGTGACCTGGGCACTGATTTGGGCGGCCAGAGGTGGGAAGCTGTGGGCGTTATCCAAGGATCAATGTTAAGACAGCAGGGGAGCCCCCAGCCAGGTGTGCTGTCCTGCGTCCTCTCAGGTCCAGCTGCTGGTGTAGGCTCCTGGAGGGCAGGGCTGGGGCTGAGCCTACCTCTGTGTCCCCAGGGAACTCAGCACATGGTGGCGGATATCATGAGCTAATGAACAGGTGATGTCGCTGGACCACAGCTGAACTGAACCCTTTTGCCTCAACTCCCACCCCCAGTCCCTAATGTCCCTTTGAATATCTGTTCCACCAAAGCCTGTGTACTCTGGGGACAAATGTGGGGGAGGGTGTGGAGAGCAGAGAGAGCAGTGTCTGCTTGCTTCCCCTGTTCCTGAGAGTGGGAGCCTGCTCCCCCGAGCTGCTGGGAGCAAGTGGAGGAGGGGCAGGTAACCCACAAGCCCACACCCACCACATAATGTCAAGTTTCCTCATTGGGTCAAGGACTCGGCATTGGGCACACCCTGAGCAGACTCCTTTTTCCTAATAAATAAGAGCTTTCCAAACAGCTTTGAACTCCGTAAGAACTGATCAACCTTAGGCCCCTTTCCTCCGCTGGGTCCTATTTGCCACTTCTGGCTTCCGAGCCCCTGATTCCAATCAAGCTATAATACAAGCAGTCAGGGAGGATGGGACTGTAGACAGGCCAGTGACTCACAGGCTCAGATGTTCCCGGGAAACCTGAACCAGGCGGCCCGCCGGGCCCTGGCAGGGAGCTGAGGCATGACCAGGTGGGTGAGGTTCTGGGCCCACGGCGAGAAGCTGGTTTCCCAGCAGGGATGGGCAAGAGTTGCCCAGAAGGTCTAAGCTGGGCTTATGAAATAGGGAGAACAACGGCCTCCTCTACCGGATGCCTGCAGGCACCTCCCCAGGTGTTCCAGAAGGTAAGCACAGCAGGCTTTTTCAATGTGGGCGGGAAGCCGCCTCACTCAGGGGCATTTTGTGAGCTTTAACAAGGCCCACATCGTGCCCACTGGTCAGCTCTTATGATGCCCTCTCTGCTATGGTCCCATGACTGAATCTAACTCTTGAACTCTGTCTGCTTATCACGCTTGGTTGGAGAAAAGGCTCTTGTGTCTCTCATAAACCAGTGGGTGAAATGATCCAATGACCAGAGCACAGAGCTGTCTGGGAAACTCAGGCTGGAGCCAAACCCCACATGTCCCCCCGGCGCCAGTTAATTTGAAGAGGTCAAATCTCACTTCCATGGGTGAGGATAAAGAGCAGGTTGCCAAGGAGGTCTCCTTTAATAAACATTTGCAAATTGCTCTGTTCTGCCTGTGACGCCCAGACTCTGCCAATGAGTCTCCCACTGGTTTCTCTAATAGGATCAGAATGAACATAGCCTGTGGGGAATGTCTGGAAAAATCTGCAGCTCTGCAGAGCCTTCCCCATCATGCTTTGGGATGATCACTCTGGAGACACTGGTGGGACAGAGGGGGGCTTCCCCACCATCCTTCTACTTGAAACACCAACATGCGGCTGTATTTACTTTCAAAAAACACCCCAGGTTACTATAGAAGTCCCAGAGAAGAACTAACCCAGCCAATGGCGTTTTTTCCTCTTGGTTTTACTTCTTACCTGGCTGCTTACCAGTGCGGCTGTGTCTCGGGGGTACTGACTGAGTACCTTCGTGTGTGTGTTTGTGCGCACGCGCGTGTGCGCTCGCACATGTGTGTCCCTGCACAGCCAGGTGACCGCCCTGCAGGGAGCTGCCTGGGCATGTGATGAGGAGGAGAAGGCTGCCACCCACTGAGGGTTCCCAGTGAGCAACTAGTTTCACTCTGGGTTTTGAGAGGCCCTGGCAAAGCCCCAGGCACTTCAGGCAACTGTAATGAAATTTTGAATGGTTTCAAGGGCGTGAGAAAGGCACTTAATGGGCACGCCCCATGTGCACGTGTGGTGTCTTGTCACTGAGATCCATCCAGGGGCAGGAGGGAGCCGGGTCCCAGCGGCTGGTCATAGGAGCCTGCTTTGGGAGGCAGGGTTCCCTGGCCTGTGGGCGAAGGAAGGAGATTCCGAGCTGAGCACAGGCCCACTGCTGGTTCTTCTGGAGGCTCCGTCCAGAGCCACCCACCATGGCGCTTGGTATATTACAAACCTGAGGGGGACTAGGGCTTCTTAAAGAACAAAGAACCATTCTAGACCTCAGAAATCAGAGGCAGATCCAGGTTTCGTGGGGATACATTCTAATATAAAATTATGAATACAGACTTGGTGTGAAAATAAATATTCAGAGTGAAAAAATAAGTCACGTCAAACTAGTGGTGCTTGCAGATTGAGGTCCCTGCCTTTGGTTTCTCTTTAAGCCATTCATCAGACACACTTCCTGGTGAAAATCCTGGCCTTTCCTCTGTTCCAGAACATTCTACCACGTTATGCCCTTGCTTGGGAGCAGATCCGAACTTGAGCTTCCTCAGCCTCCTGGTAAATCCAGAATGGACTCTCAATGCTCAAATCTAAGAGTCCAGAAGGCTCAAATGACAATAACAAGGTAAATGCCCTCCATTTGCTGCATCCGTTCACTACGGTCTATTAAATTACAAGATATATATTTACACAAACATTTACTGCATTTATGACACCTTTTTTCTTTACCTCTTTCTGGGAAGCTTGTGAAAAGCAGATTTCCAGGTCCCACCTCCAGGGGTTCTGATTTCGTGGCTGAGTCAGTAGCTTCACACCATACACCTGAGGCCAGGTTAGTCTGCTCTAGCCAAGACATGACCTCTGGAGATGAGGGGCGCCACGGGCTGGGGGAAGGGAAGAGGGAGTCAGTGTTCAGTGGGGACAGAGATCCACTTTTGCAAGATAAAGAGTCCTGGGGATGGATGGTGTTGATGGTTGCCTTAACGAGGTGAATGTACTTAATGCCACTCAGCTGCACTTACCAATGGTTAAGATGGTAAATATTATGTGTACTTTACCACCAAAATGAAGGAGGGGGGGAGGAGGAGAAGGGACCGTATCTGCAATTGGGGCGACTACTTGCGTTGCAGTGGGTTGTTCTAGAGGGGCCCATCTGGTTTTCATAGGAAGTGGACTGGTCAGTTAAATTAAGCTATGATAGATGGGGTGCCTGGCTGGCTTGGTTTGTAGAGTATGTGACTCTTGATCTCGGGGCTGTGAGTTTGAGCCCCACGTTGGGCAGAGAGATAAATTCAGGTATGATGCATCCTCTAGGTCTTTTAAGAGTGTCATAAAATTTTGCCACTTTGGGTATCTAGACTGTTTTCGTTTACTCTACTGGCTGGGGGCAGAGTTTTGTACTTTTTCCTTCCTTTTTTTTTTGACATTTTATTTTATTTTTTTAAAAGATTTTATTTATTTAACAGAGAGAGACAGCCAGCGAGAGAGAGAATACAAGCAGGGGGAGTGGGAGAGGAAGAAGTAGGCTCCTAGCAGAGAAGCCTGATGCGGGGCTCGATCCCAGAACGCCGGGATCACGCCCTGAGCCGAAGGCAGACGCTTAACAACTGCGCCACCCAGGCGCCCCTTTGTTGACATTTTAAAAAATTGAAGTATCATTGACACAGGGTATTAGTTTCAGGTGCACAGTATAGGATTCAACAATTCTATACACTCCTCATTGCTCCTCATGGTAAGTGTCTTAATCCCCTTTATCCGTTTCACCCATACCCCACCCCCCTCCTCTCTGACAACCACCGGTTTGTTCTCCGCAGTTAGGAGTCTGGTTTTTTTGTCTCTTTTTTTCTTTGTTTATTCATTTGTTTTGTTTCTTAGATTCCACATATGAGTGAAATCATATGGTATTTGTCTTTCTCTGACTTCTTTTGCTTAACATTATACGCTCTAGGTCCACCCATGTTGTCACAAACGGCAAGATCTTTTTTAATGGCTGAGTAACATTCTATTTATATATGCGGTGTATATATACATATATACACACACACACACACACACACCCCACATCTTCTTTATTCTTCTTCGTCACCTTTATCCACGGACACTTGGGGTGCTCCTGTATCTAAGTGATTATAAATAATGCTGCAGGAAACATAGGGGTGCACATGTCTTTTCAAATTAGAGTTTTTGTTTCCTCTGGGTACCTACCAGTAGTGGAGTTACTGGATCATGATAATTCTATTTTTAATTTTTTGAAGAACCTTCCTACGGTTTTCCACAGTGGCTGCACCAATTTGCATTCCTACCAGCAGCACGTGAGGGTTCCTTTGCCTCCACATCCTTGCCAACACCTGTCGTTTCTTGTCTTTTTGACTCCAGCCATTCTGACAGGTGGGAGGTGATGTCTCATTGTGGTTTTGATTGCATTTCCTGATAATTAGTGATGTTGAGCATCTTTTCATGTGTCTGTTGGCCATTTGTATGCCTTCCTTGGAAAAATGTCTTTTCGGGGGCACCTGGGTGGCACAGCGGTTAAGCGTCTGCCTTCGGCTCAGGGCGTGATCCCGGCGTTACGGGATCGAGCCCCGCATCAGGCTCCTCCGCTATGAGCCTGCTTCTTCCTCTCCCACTCCCCCTGCTTGTGTTCCCTCTCTCGCTGGCTGTCTCTCTCTCTGTCAGATAAATAAATAAAATCTTTTTTTAAAAAAAGTCTTTTCGCATCTTCTGCCTATTTTAATCAGACTATTTGGTTTTTTGATGTTGAGTTGTGTAAGTTCTCCCTGTATTTTGGATATAACCCCTATCAGATGTATCATCTGCACACACCTTCTCCCATCCAGTAGGTGGCCTTGTCGTTTTGTTGAAGGTTACCTTTGCTGAGCGGATGTTTTTATATTGACGTCGTCCCAATAGTTTAATTTTGTTTTCGTTTCCCTTGTCCCTGGAGACAGATCTAGAAAAATGTTATGACTGATGTCACAGAGATTACTGCCCATGTTTTCTTCTAGGAGTTTTATGGTTTCAAGTCTCACATTTAGGTCTTTAATCCATTGTGAGTTTATGTGTGTGTGTGGTGTGAGAAAGGCGTCCAGTCTCATTCTTCTGTCTGTCGCTGTCCAGTTTTCTCAGGGGTTTGCACATTAAAAAAATAATTTGTTAAAAAAAAAAAAGAGAGAGAAAAGGGGCTCCTGGCAGGCTCAGTGGAGCCTTGATCTTGGGGTCATGAGTTCAAGGCCCATGTTGGGTATGTAGTTCACTACAAAAAAAAGAAAGAAAGAAAGAAAGAAAGAAAGAAAGAAAGAAAGAAAGAAAGAAAGAAAGAAAGCAAATTAATGATAACTTTAGCCCCTTATTAGTATACGTACTGATGCTTCAACAGATGCTAACTATGCTTCTATTCCAAAATTAGCGCTCTACTTAAGACAATGATATGCACGGAGAGACGTGTGACAGTGCTTCACTTCTAAACACAGGATGGCATGGGAGGGCATTCAATTAAGGGAGAATATTTTCCCCATGAATGCTTTCATTCCTCTTTTTTGCATCTCTTTTATCTCCCTTTGGCTTTTCTTTAATTCCAGCTTAAAAGCATATTCTACGGAGTCCTTCACTTTCCCAACCTCATTAATATGACTCTGTCATGTTTGGCTCAAGTACAGAAGGATTCTGTAACGTGTATAGAGGCGTGCAAACAAAACCAAAGTGACAGGCTGTCCCATGTCTCACCATTCTGTGTTCTTATAACTCACACATCGTAATACTGCTTCCCCATAGGTTACGTGCAAATATATAAAGCCCAGGAGATTGCTGATTTAGAGGTTTGCACTTGACCTTCCCCACTATGATAGGTCCTGCCCCACAGGCCACAGAATTAGGGTCTGTACCAAATATCAAGTTTCTATATTCTTTTTTTTTTAAAGATTTTATTTATTTATTTGGCAGAGAGACACAGCAAGAGAGGGAACACAAGCAGGGGGAGTGGGAGAGGGAGAAGCAGGCTTCCCACCGAGCAGGGAGCCCGATGCGGGGCTCGATCCCAGGACCCTGGGATCTCGACCTGAGCCTAAGGAAGACGCTTAATGACTGAGCCACCCAGGTGCCCCCCAAATTTCTATATTCTGATTATACTTTGGGGGGCCAGAGAAATGGCCACCGTGTTCACACACTTAGTGGACCCATTGTGAGCCAGACAGGACCATAAATCTACTGATGCCCTGGCCTCCACCGTGTCCCCACCCAGAGAGGGATATGTGATGATATTTTGGATCTTCAAGGGTCCATGTGAACACGGACTCCGTGTCCAATGGTTCAGGAAATATTCACGTATTACACTTCCCCTAGCTCACAGCTATCCATGTAAGTGCCATTGGTTCCTTGGTGGAAGTCTGAGAATCATTACCCTGTACGTTTGCTTTGTGTCTCGAGGTCCTGGTGTCCCAGCCTTGCTTCGGTCAGTGGGTTCCAGATCCAAACTTGGTCTCAGGTCATGGAAGGCAGGCAAGGACTCATTACTTGTACTGGGGCCATTGCCATAGTCTCCGGTGAGCATCTTTTATCTCTTTTATTTGTACAGGCCAGCCAGTCCCCTCGTTGGCTGCCTGTCTGTTTTGCCCCCTGAGATGCTGAGTTTTCACAGCTGTCACCGTAACTCTCTGCGGATCAGGCGTCCCCGGCTGCCACCTTGTCTCTGCCTCTCATTACAATCATTCTGATCTCCTGGCTTCTGACAAGTCAGTGCTGCCCTCAGGCCTCTGCGGTTTTGGAGTCCGTGTCATCCTGGGATGGCAGTGGCCCTGCCCCCGCCATGGCAACTTCCTCATAGGGATGCTGGGGCACCTTCACCTTGCCTCCCTTACTAATTTGGTAAACGTGTGTCCTATGGGTCCTCCTGAGTAGCTACTCATCTGGGGCTCTTTCCAGCCTTACGTAGTGTGTCATGGTAGCATGGCCCCTTCTCTGAACCTTTTAGGCACGCCTGGCCTCCCTTAGAGGGAGCCATCACCTCATCATGCCACGAAGAGCCACCTTAGCCCCATGACCACCCCATCTCAACGTATAAATGCCGGTGTGATAAAGCCAGTGTCCTGGGACGATGATCCCAAAGCAATACCCGCCCCCTTAACCAACTGTTTCCACCCCCTTTGGGCACCTGGGATCTCCTCCCATTTGTTCTCTCTAGAACCTGCAGCTCTCGGCTTGTGGCCCCTGTCCTCCGTCACCAGGTCCAGCACGGCTCAGCCAGGCTCCGGAGTAACTTAACCTCGTTTATTAGCCTCATGGCCAGGAGGGGAGGCACGGCAGGTCCTGAGGGCCTTGTGTCCTGCAGGGGTGAGGCCAGTTCCACCTTCCCTCATTTCTGCTGCCACCGCATCACTTTACTTCCTGATATATCGCACTGCTTAGGGCATTTCTTTCCAGTAATGTATTAATTGCAGTGGGTTCGGTAGCGTCCCCCTGAAAACTCATGTCTTCCTGGAACCTCAGAACGTGACCTGATTTGGAAATAGGATCTTTGCTGGTGTAATGAAGTGAAGGTGGGTCACACTAGACTAAGGTGGGCTCTGAATCCAATGACTGGTGTCCTGATGAGAAAAGGAGAGGACAATAAGGACACAGAGAGAAGATGGCCATGTGAAGACGAGGCAGAGGTTGGAGTGGTGCAGCCTTAAGCCAAGGAACTCCTGGGGCAACCAGAAGCTAGAAGAGGCAAGGAAAGTTCTTCCCTAGAGCCGTCAGAGGGAGCGTGGCCCTGCTGACACCTTGATTTGGGACTTCTGGCTTCTGAACCATGAGAAAATAAATTTCTATTGTTTTAAAACATTCAGTTTGTGGTCCTTTGTTATGGCAGCCCTAGGAAACTGGTCCACTTGGTATATCATTGCTAATGTAACCGTTGCTGGAAGATGTTTTATTTTTTGTTATTTTTATTATTTTTTATTTTTAAAAGATTTATTTGAAAGAGAGAAAGAGTGCACATGCCTGGGGCGGTTGTAGAGGGACTGGCAGAGGGAGAGAGAGAATCTTGAGCAGACTCCCCACTGAGCACAGAGTCTGACTCGGAGCTCGATCTCACAACCCTGAGATCATAACCTGAGCTGAAACCAAGTTGGACGCTTAACCAACTGAGCCACCCAGGCACCCCTGGAAGATGTTTTAAAATCAGCTTTATGAGGGTGCCTGGGTGGCTCACTCGGTTAAGCGTCTACCTTCGGCTCAGGTCATGATCCCAGGGTCCTGCGATCAAGACCCACGTAGGGCTCCCTGCTTGTGGGAGGCCTGCTTCTCCCTCTCCCTCTGCTTGTGTTCCCTCTCTCGCTGTGTCTCTCCCTGTCAAATAAATAAATTTTAAAAAATAAAATAAAATAAAATCAGCTTGATGTGGATGATATCTAATAATATTACTGTTAGAAATTAAAAAGAAATTTTAAAACTTTATATATCAACTCACTAAAAACAACGAATACATGCATTATATGTTAGCATATACAACTTATTTTCAATAAGAAATATATTTTTTGACACAAAAACTTTGGAGGCAAGAGTGACATTGGTTCACAGCTTTGCAAATCTCTGTGCTAAGATAGTAATAGAAGACAGCTGGATTCTCCTGGCTCCTTCCGCACTCAATGTGTTGTGATACATTTGTTTCAGTGGAAGCATGTGAAAACACACATAAATACGTAGCTGGAAAAAGGAGGAGTATTTTCATATTTTAATAGTCTTTTCAGAAAATTGTGGATATTTTTCTTTGCTACTATGCCAAAACTCAGCATGTGCTGGCCCCTTAAAGGTGGAATCCCAAACCATAGTGATGGTTCCATGCTCTGTTATACCAAACTCCACTGATATATCCGGCTTTTGTTTTTGAGTAAGCTCTATGTCCAACGTGGGGCTTGAACTCACACCCCTGAGATCAAGAGTCACACGCTCCAGCAGCTGAGCCAGCCCGGCGCCCTCTCTGGCATTTTGAGCGGGTCTTATACCCACGTGTGATTATGCAGCATCATGCATTAGTCTCCGGAAAAAATATCGGTCCCCTGAGTTATGCAGATCTTCCAAATATTGACTGATTTCCTTATACAGTTTCATCACACATCAGGTAGCCTCTGGAAAAACCCTGTATATTTGTTAAAGAATGAGAATGAAAAAGGCAAATATAATATTTTGGTGTAATTATAAAATAGGTTTGACCTCGCAGGCCCCCTGAAAGGTCTCGGGGACCTCCAGGGGTGCACAGAGCACACACTGGGGACAGGTGTAGATAAGAAGAGAAAACGTGTAGATGATGAGGAATCATAAAAAAAAGCAAAAAACAAATAAACAAAAAACCCCCACCATCCAAAAGAGGGTGGGAAAAGAGAGAAAAAAGAGCAGAGGACAGATGGAACGCATTGAAGAACAGACAGGAGGGGGAACGGCTTAGTGTATCTGTCAAGGGATGAGGGGCCATGACCTCTTGGTGACCAGAAGGCTGCAACAGGGCCGGTAATGGCCGCATACTCGGTGGACTTGAGAGCCAGAGGACGATGGTCTAGGAACAGTGAGCAGTTAGGACACCGCTTTTGTGAAACTTCCAGTTGGAAACGTAAAGAACGCGTACGCTCACGTGATGGAATACGATACAGCAACAAACACAAGCCGACTACTGCTCCCAGCAGTAACCACGGCCACCCGCCACACTTGGCGTTGTGCACGGCAATCGCCTTTACCAAGGAGGAGAGGACAGGTGGGAGCCTTCTGGGTGCTGGAGAGGTTGTCATTCACAGTCTGGGGGGTTAATGGGTGTATTTCTTTTATAATTAACATAAAATTATAACAGTTGTTTATTATAATTATGTGTAATAAATTATAGTTATTATATAATTAATATAAAATTATATTATATTTGATTTAATTTAAGATTTTATTTATTTATCTGACAGAGAGAGTGAGAGATCACGAGCAGGGGCAGTGGCAGGCAAGGGCAGAGGGAGAAGCAGGCTCCCCACTGAGCAGGGAGCTCGACGCAGTGCTCGATCCCAGGACCCTGGGATCACGACCCAAGCCGAAGGCTGACGCTTAACCGAATGAGCTACCCAGGCGCCCCTGTATAAAATTATATTTTATAATTATAAGTTGATAATTAATCAACTGTACAATTACGATTTGTGCATTTTTTCTGCGTGTGTGCTTTACTTACAAGTATCTAGATGGGTTCTGTATTGTGTGGTATCATAGGTGTGATGGTAGTGCCTAGCCCATGGCCTGGTATGCATAAGGTGCTCAATAAGTAGTTGTTGGGTGGATGAGAATCATCATCATTAATCAGTCATAATGTCGACGACCATTTATGGAGCTCTTCCCATGCACCAGGCACTACCCTCAATGATTTTTACGTGTGAACTCATTTAATCCGCATACAAAGCCTGCCAGGTGTACACGGTTACCTTCATTTCATAGATGAGGAACTGAAGCACAGAGGGGTCAAGCAACCTCTCTAGAGCCACACAGCTAGTAGGTACCTGAAGGTGTGTTCACGCTGCAGGGCTCCAGGTCCCTTCATTTTAACCTCTTCACCAAACTAGGTACCCTTCATTTACGAGTTATGAAACGACCCCCCCTTCAGAACACTCACACGGATACCAAATCCACCTGTGTTACTACCACTGAGGAATAAAAGTGGTTCCGTCCCTTCAGTGACCTGGGCATTTAGATGAGCCTTTGGCGGTGTCACCCGAATCTCTCACCAGGGGACAGCTCGGTTAGAAAGCAGTCCTTTCTCTGGGGAGCCTGTTCACCGGCAGAGAGCAGCCTCTGCAGGGGTGGGGCTGGGAGCCCGGGAGCTTCCCCCTCCCGGGTTCTTAACCACTCACATGTTCGCGTGAGACCCGGTTTAAGCATCTCCAGCAAATAAGGGCCCTTTGACTCTTCGCACAGCAGTTACTTGATGCATGAAACCTGCATCGTTTTCCTCCAGGGCCTTTGAGAAACTGTAATTATACCCCAGTTTTTTATTATCATGTCTGCAACAAAAATAGAATTTCCCTCACGCTGAGTGGCTTTTGTTGTCATCACAGGGCTCCCGGTATAAGTTTTAGTAAGGGGAAGTTTATTCTGATTTTGAGCAAGATCTGAAGGCGGGTGGAGCCCAGGCTGGGGCCTGGCGGAGTGAAGGAGGTCGCGCTTGGGGACTCGACCCCTAGGTGGAGCCACAGAGCTTCAGACCCAGCGACCGAGGGCCGCCAGGCTCCGAAGGAAATGGAAGTTTCACAGGCAAAGTCCCTTTGAAGACCGCCTCTCACTAACACATTAATGGGCAGGCACCAGGCCATAGCTCTAATTGCAGATTTGCAGCGTGACCTACTTAAAGTTGTGGTGATGATTCTAAATGCTTCATTTGGAAGATGAATCTCTGTGTGTCTTCTCCAAATAATGACCCATTTGCTCTTGGCTTGCCCTCTTGCATTATGGCTCCTGCTTTCAAATGTGTGGTTTACTACTTCTGAGTTGTTCACTGTGGGGTCCGAGCCCCAGGGCTTGAACTTACAGGCGTTGGGGGTGGGGTGGATGCCAGTGAGGTCCCTAAGCAGCCTCTCCAGTCCTCCCTGAGATGCTGGTGGTGCCCTCGTGGATGGAAGCTACACTTCCCTCTCCGCAGGTTTCCGGCTGGCAAGAGACTGAGGGGCTTGTCCACTCAATGCAGTGGACAGGATGCGTCATCATGACATGTCCAGCCTCTCCTGGGAGGAACAACAAACCTTTAGTAAAACAGCTAAATAGTACTGACATTAGAAGAAGACATAGGGCACAGAGGGGCCAGGGCCTCCCCTCCAGGCTGCGTCCAGTGCCTGACACCCAGGAGGACCTGGCAGGCCCTGGAGAATCCTATGGTGTTCTTCTCTTGTGCTGATCCCTGCTTGAACTAGCTGGAGTCTTCTTCCTGGACCCCAGTTGGAGTGCTCTGGCTCAAGGCTGAATCCCATCTGGTCAGAGGATCCCTGCAGCCCCCCAGGACCTCAGGGCAACGTGGCTTCACCAGCTGCTTCACGAAACCTTACGTTGACCTTTCTCTGTGCCAGGCACTATTCCAAGTGCTTTATTCTATCAACTTCTATACTCCTTCCAACAACGGATGGGGCAGGTACTATTGTTCCTCCGTGTTTCCTAATAAGAGAGCCAAGGCACAGATGGCTCATGAGCCATGGAAAGGCCACACGGTGGGGCTTACAAGGCAGGGTCTAGGGCCCCGGCTCATGATCGAACATCATGCCGCCTCTCTCTCTGGCTGGCTTCCTCCTCTGTCTGCAGCTCTTCTCGTCCGGTCTCGGAAGGTCTCTTGACTCTGCCAGCCTGTTGAGGCTTCCCAGGGATGAGCTTAATGTGACTTCTGGACAGAGGCTGACAGAAAGTTCTCCGCGTTGACGCAGAGGCCCTGCTCTCCCATGTGAAGGAGGCGAAACAGTGACACTTGGTGCTCCCAGAGCCGCCCTCTGCCGACCCACGGCCTCTTGTTGCCCTGTCTCTGCCTCACCCCTTTCCAGGTGTGGGGCCGCGAATTGCGCTCACGTACACACAGGCGGTTTCGGGGGCACACGCCCTGGGTTTACTAGGCTTCTTCTTTTGCACAGCTCTGGGTTATAGTTCAAGCATGCGCGAGAGCCGCACCTTCAGTTCAGGGAGTATCTGTTACACTTAAAATGGAATGAAGTACGCTAATGGTCAGTATGTTAGCACGCTTGGTCCTTCTCATCTCTTATCTATTCGTTCTCAGCACACTGTGATCACATCACCGATGAAGCAAGCTGGGCACAGAGCGTAGGTGACTTGCCCACGGCCATACAACTGATAGAGATAGGATATGAACGCAGGAATTTGACTTCCTAATCCATGCCCATAACCACGACTCACTACTTCCCTAAGATATGTGTATGTTTTTTATAAGTGCATAATCCCAGGGGCACCTGGGTGCCTCAGTCTGTTAAGTGTCTGCCTTCAGCTCACGTCATGATCCCAGGGTCCTGGGACAGAGCCCCACATCGGGCTCCCTGTTCAGCGGGGAGTCTGCTTCTCCTTCTCTCTCTGCCCCTCCTCCTGCTTGTGCTCTCTCTCAAATAAAATCTTTATTAAAAAAAGTCCATAATCCCACTTTCCAGACACACCATTTAAAAAAAAAAGATTTTATTTATTTATTTATTAGAGAGAGAGAGAGCATGCAAGAGCCAGGGGGAGGAGCAGAGGAGGAAGGACAGGCAGACTCTGTGCTGAGCACGGAGATGGAATTGGGGCTGGATCTCACGACCCTGAGATCACGACTTGCACCAAAATCAAGAGTTGGACTCCTACTGACTGAGCCACCCAGGTAACCCCCCCATTGGGTTTTTTTTTTTTTTTACTTTGTGATGTAGAATAGATACAAAAAAGCATAAAACTTACACTTACAGTATTAAAAAAATGATGGACCTGTACACCACCACCCAGGTCAAGAGAAGAAACGTGACTGCTCCCCTACTCTCCCCATTCCACGTCACCCTCTCTGATGACAACACTCTCCCTTCCATTGGAGGGACCCACTCTCCCGACTTTCCTGACAGTCATATCCTTGTTTCTCTTTATAGCTTTTACCACCTACTTATGTTTTCCTAACAGAGTTATTTATTTTTCATTTCTTCTTAGCAAATTTCAGTTATACAATACAGCGTTCTCAACTATAGTCACCATGTTATATACATTAGATCCTCAGAACTTACTCATCTTATAAAAGCTTGTACCATTTTACCAACTTCTTCCTATTTCCCCAACTCTCAGCTCTGGTGACCACTTTTCTACTCCGTTTCTATGAGGTCAGTGTTTTTTTCTAAAGGGTTCTACATGTAAGTCATACCATGCAGTATTTGTCTTTGTCTGGCTTATTTCACTTAGCGTAATACCCTCCGGGCTCATCTATGCTGTTGTAAATGACAAGATTTCCCTCTTTTTAAAGGCTGAGTAATATTCCATTGTATGTGTGTGTTTATTAAATTACAATATATAATCTAAAACTTATATAGATGACATTTTCTTGATCCTGTTCTTGACCCTGTTCATCCTATCGGTGGACACCTAGGCTGTTTCCATGTCTTGGCTATTGTGCATAATGCTGCAATGAACATGGGAGTTTCTTTTTGAGAAAAACAGTTTCATTTCCTTTGGATATATATCCAGCAGGGGGATTGTTCGATTATATGGTAGTTCTACTTTTAATGTCTTGAGGAACCGCCATACTGTTTTCCCTAGTGGCTGCACCCATTTGCACTCCTACTGACAGGAATGCAGTAGGGTTCCCTTTTCTCCATGTCCTCGCCAACATTTACCTTTTTGACGACAGCACAAATAGAGCATTTGCTCTTTGTACGCGTGGCTTGATAATATGTACTCTTCCGGATCTTTCTTCTTTTCCTTCACTTTGTGATTCCTTCTTGTGTGTAACTAAAGTTCATGGGTTTTCACGGCCACTTAGGATTGCTGGTGAATGTCCTCCAATCTACCAAGCTGGGGTGCTGCGGATGGACACGAGTTCCAGTTTGCGGTCATCACAAACAGTGTTGCCGTGACTCCTCTCTGAAGCCCATCTGGGTGACCTCACGTTCAATATATTGGCTGAGTACCTGGTAGTAGGATTTCTGAGTCAGAGGCTATGGCTCTTTCCAACTTTAACAATTATTTTCAGCTCTTTTCCAGAGAGGCTGCACCAACTTATATTTCCAACATCAGTGTATGTATGAGAGTCCCTATTGCTTCATAGCTGATACTCCATAACGACTTGAAAAAAATAACAAAACAGTCAAGAGGTTAGATGGCTAACGGTACAAAAATATATAAATGAGGGGCACCTGGGTGGCTCAGTTGGCTAAGTCTCGGACTCTTGATTTCAGCTCGGGTCATGATCTCAGGGTTGTGGGATCCAGCCCCGCATCTGGCTCCGTGCTCAGCGGGGAGTCTGCTTTTCCCTCTTTCTCTGCCTGCTCGTGCTCACTCTCTCTCGTGCGCACACTCACTAATAAATAAATCTTAAAAATAAGTATCTTTCCATAAAAATTTGCAGAGATTATTTAAATAATATATGTAAGCTTTTTATTTTTATTTTTTTATATAAGCTTTTTAAATGACAATTTGTGGATACCATTTCTAGTCCAAAGAAAGAATGGGGGAAATTAAGAAGAATGAATCAAATAGCTGCTGCGGTCCAGTACGTCGCTGTAAACCTTTGTTGAGTCGATCATTGGTAAAATATTTCCTGAGCGCTTATTATGTGCGCGGCACTCTTCTAGGGGCTTGGCATACGGCAATGAGCAAAATAGTTTAAAAAAAAAAAAAAAAGCCCTGCCCTCATGGAACAGACATTCTGGTTGGGGGAGACACGATAAATAGATGAGTACAATACATGTTAAGTGACATTAAGCATTACGGGGAGGGGTACCTGGTGGCTCAGTTAGTTAAGCGTCTGCCTTCAGCTCAGGTCATGATCCCGGGGTCCTGGGATCGAGTCCTGCATTGGGCTCCCTGCTCAGCAGAGAGCCTCCTTCTCCCTCTCCCTCTGCCTGTCTGCTGCTCCCCCTACTTGTGCTCTCTCTCACTATCTCTCTCTCTCTCTGTCAAATAAATAAATAAAATCTTTAAGAACAAAAAAGTTAAGGGGAAAAGAAGTCAGGGAGGGAGGGAGGGGTGCTGAGAAGTGCAGCTTTAGACAAGCGGCCAGGGAAGGCCTTGTTTATAGGTGATATTTTAGTGAAGGGCTGAGTCTCACGGGTGCTTGAAGAAAGAGTAGTCAAGGGTATAGTCAAGGACTGTCTGAAGGGTCACAGTGGCGGGAACTAAGCGAGCAAGGGGGAGAGCAGAGATGAGGCCATCTGGACGGAGATGTGGGCGGATTCTCAAATGCCACAGGGAGACAGGGCCCATTCTAGACTTTGAATGCTGAGCTGGCAGGGTTTGCTGGTGGGCTGGATGAGGGGTGGGAGAGAAAGGAGTCACGGGTGACCCCTCAGCTGTTAGCTTAAGCAACAGGACGGAAGAAACCCCAATGGGGAAGACCGTGAGGAGCCATTTCGGGGGGAGCGTGAGATGCCTGCTACACAACCGGGGCGATGTGTGGCCCAGGCAAGAGGACGCATGCGTCCAGAATTCAGGGGAGAGGTCTGGGCCTCCCCTGGGGCAGACCCAGCGGAGCAGCTGAGCGAAGTGGAAAGAAAATAGCAGTGTGTGGCGTCTTGGAAGGCAAGGAATGAATGTTTCAAGAGAGATGACTTCTGACAACAGATTACTGGATTTAACAACTTGGAAGGAATTAGTGACCTTGATAAACTGAGCTGTAGAGGTCACTACAAGGTCACTTGATAAACTGAGCTGTAGAGACAAAACCCAGAATGGAACGGGTTCAAAAGAGAATCAAAGTGGGGGGTCAGGACACAGGGTGTATATATATAAACAGCTCTTCTGCGAAGTTTTGCTGAAAGGCAGGGACAGAAATGACCTGGCAGCTTTGGGAGAAAGTAGAAAGAAAACCTGAAGTGGGAAGGTGGGAGAGTGTAAGGTGGGAAACCAGTGTAAATCCATCATTGCTGTAGTAAAGACGATTTGTGATGTTTTTGCTATGGGATTGCCTCTGCCACCCAGCCACTGCTGACCTTGAACACCGGGTAAGGGCATAAACAACTGGCAATCATAGACAAGCGGTTAAACCCGGAGCACCGTTTTCTCTACAGAACCAGGACACAGACTGTCATGTTCCCTGGCTCGCTCTGCCACTGGAGGGACTGTAAACATGGAGAAGTCTGACAGATGCTGTCTTGGGCCAAAGCGGAGCCACACTCTTTCCCAAAGGCAAGGTATTGCTCCAGATCTTTTTGCCCATCTCTGGGAAGGACCGGTCTATTTAATCCTGAACCATTCTGTCCATTCCCTGGTCTAGGAATTTGGTTCAGCATGTGGTCACAACCAGGCTTTTTGCGTCCCTGATTTGTCTCCCAATCAGATTTGGAGCTATTTGAAGGACAAAAATGTATCCAACTTCATGGGAATGCTCCCACCTATACAAATAGGGCAGGGCCTCTGTAAATCCTAATTCCATTGCATTGACTGCCAGGGGCTGATTGGAGAAACAGAGTATTTGAGTATGAAAGGTGAGAACAAAGAGGAAGAAAGACCCTAATTATTAATGGGGTAGGCCCCTTACATTCATTACCTCATTTCTCCCGCAGAAGGTCAGAAAGGTATTACTCCCAATTAACGGATGAGGAATCTGCCTTGCCTAAGGCTCCAAAGCTGGCTACTGCCCCAGGTTTCCACCCTAAGAAATCCACCCACTTTGGGACCCATCCTGGGAAGAGGCAGTGGTTCACTAGGCATGGTGACTCTTGATGCTTGCATCGATTTAACTCACGATACAAAAAAAAATTTCTAGTGCAATTATCTTAAACCATAGATGGGACCTGGGCTGCCTCCATGGCCTGGTAATGCAAGAGTGACCAGGATGAGACCAGATTCCCTCGGAGCTAAATGGGTTTTCAAATTTCACTGAGAAGCTTGGGTTCTGTGGTTTCATTTGATTTTTAAAAATCTGACTACAAAAGTAATTTATGTTCATTGTAACAAATGGGAAAATTGGAAGAAGGCAAACCTCATGGGTAAAAAGCTCTCTGTAATTATGGCACGTAGAGGTAATCACCTTTCCCCTCTTTGGCGTATTTTGTGACCCCGACTTGACTCGGACTCCACGGCAGAGCATATGGGGTGCACGGTAACAGATCAGCATCTCTTGGGTTCCTACAGAAGCATGCACTCCCCCAAGCAAAAGCTCTGCGCTCCCGGCAAGTCCTTCTGCACGAACCCCGAGGCGGTTTGCAGCGGGCGGTGTAGGCAGAGCCCCAGCCCAGCTCCGCGGCTGCAGCAGCAGCAGCAGCAGCACTGTCGCAGCGGCCGGCTCCTTGCTCCCGGTTCCGCGCAACCACGTGCCTCCCGGCACCACACACGGCCGGGCCGTAAATGCTCGTTTACGGGAAACCGCCTCCAGTTTCCTGTCATGGCTGATTCGAGAAGGCGACGCCCGGACGCAGACCCCCGCAGGCCTCTCTGCCACACCCCGGCCGCGGCCGCCTCGCGGGGCGCTGTGACCCGCAACCGCCGGGCGCGGGCGGCCGGAACGACCCGCGCAAACACGCGCCGCGCGGGGCGAGGCTGCTCCACGCGGCCGCCCCCCTCGGCGCCGCCCAACAGCCGCCGAACCTTCTAGAAGCGGCGCCCCACCGCGCCCCGCCGCAGCCAGAACCGGACGCCAGGGGAGCCGGCGGCGGCTTGAGGGGCGGGGCGCGTGGGGGCGGGACCAGCGCAGGAGGCCGCGTTCGATTCGCCGCCGGCGCTCAGGCCACGCCCCACCGGCGCTATGGCCCCGCCTCCTCCCTCCCCCTCTATGGCGCCGCCCGGGCTCATTCATTCCGCGCCAGGCCTGCCAGACACCTGCGCTCTTCTTCAGCCGCTCGCCGCCGCCGCCGCCGGGATGTCAGGCCTCGCCGCCGAGACCCCGTCCGCCATCCAGATCTGCCGGTAAGCGGGGAGCGCGGCGCGGCAGGCGGCCAGGACGCCGAGTCAGCGCCCGGGCCCGCCCCGGCCCGCCCCGGCCAGCGCCCCTCCGCGCCCTCCCCCCACCACCCCCGCCCCAGCCGGGTGCCCGGCCCGACTTCTCCCGCTCGTCGCCTGGCCCCCTCGGCCGGGATGCGCCTCGGAACTCCGCAGCGCCGGCGGCCCCTGGCGCATCTCGGGGACGGCGCGGCGGCCACGCAGGCCGTTTGAAGGAGGAATCCGCGCGGCGCCCTTCCGGGCGGGGTCGGTGCGCATCCCCCGCGCCACACCCCGCCCCGCCCGTGCCCGAGCGCACCCGAGCCCTAGCCTGGCTCCCGCTGAGCCCCCCTAATTCGAGGGCGTTCTCCGGGCTGTGGTGCATCGCCAACCGGATCCCGGGAGAGGTGGGGCGCAGATAACCAGCTCGCCCGGCGAGCTCCTGGGTGGGTACACGAGTGGGCGGGGGCTGCAGAGGTACATTCCCTTCAGTGTACTGCCTCGGCTTTTGCGGAGAGCCGGTGTTAACTGAAGAGCAGAAAATACCCTTCCCTGCTGACGGTTTATTGCTCCATTGAGCCTGGAAGCATCGTACACAATGGGGGCAAAGGGGTGTTTTTTGCAGCGGACCACCCCTACCTTCTTCCACGGGCCCTGGGTAGATAGAAGCCCCGAGAGGAAGCTGGAGATCATGAGCTGGCTTATTTCCCACTGGAGCGCGGAGGGCAGCCTCAAGGTTACTCTTCATCCCTTTGGGCAGAATCAGAAGCAGGCACGCTGGTCTTTGAGCACGAGCTGAGTAAGGGCAAGAAGTCTGGGAAGGCCGCAGTAGGACTGGGGCCTGCAGCAGGGCTGTCCTGCCTGGTGCACCACGAAGATGAGCTGCTTCCTGGTTTGGGGCTGGTTCTTCAGATTTGGAGGCTGGGCATCACACTGACCTTGGGTCCCAGCCAGGTTGGTTTCCTGTGGATGTTGACATCTCTCTGGAAAACACAATGGCTGGGTGTGTATAGTAAGTGCTGGATCAGTGGGGTGCCTTGACCCCACTCTCACTTCTGACCAGGTCAGAAGGCTTTCCTGACCTCAAGGTCAGTTTGAGTTTTCTAAGGAGAAGGGAACATTTTAAGGTTCCCTGTTGTGTTCCCTTTGTTATTGGCTGTGTGGCCGTCATGGCCCCAGCAACTCCCAAGTTTCAGGGCAAAAATAATAGAAGCAACTGAGTTGGGAAAAGGACAGGACTGGAGTCAGGGCCTTGGAATCAGGCTCTGCCTTGTATTGGCCAAAGTGACCTTGGAATTCAGCGTTTGCAAAAGGCCTGTGTATCTCTCATCTCATTTTTGAAGGTTTGCCCACCTTCCCTGGGAGGGAGGATGACAGGGGTCTCACCACTGTGAAGAGAGGAAGGAAATTGGAGGAGGAAATTGAGGCTCTGGGAGCCCCAATGTCTCTGTAAGGTCATCCAGCCACAAGAGCCTGACGGCAGCCCCTGCCAAGTCCTCTGTGTCCAGACCCGTGAATTTTCCACTGACTCCCCCCAAAAAAAGAAGATACTGATTTCAATCTACCCATATGTGTGTGTGCTTTTTGTTACCCTGGGTGCGTACAGCGCCCCCTCTGGCATATTCACAATTGCGTATTGTCTCTGAGTGGCTTTGGGACAGGTGGGCAGGATGCCTGGCTGAGGTGAGCGTCTGGTGCCCAGCACGACTGCCAAAGGGAGTCGGGGCGGGGCTGTGAAGAGGGCCGTGGTCACAAGGGCTTGGCCCAGAGAAACCCCAGGACACTGGAGAGTGGACATACCAGGGCAGGGAGCCCTTTAAGGACATCTGAGCTGATATCTCGTGTTGAAAGAAGAGCCTCCCGGCCTAGGACAGCCAAGCCCATGAATTTAACAAGTCTCACTGGATGCCTCCAAGGAGCAAAGTGCCATGGAGGGACAGTGACCGGCATGGAAAATTTGGTCCCCACCTTCAAGGGGGGTTCACAGTCTAGCAGGGAAGAATGCCAGAACCTCCACCATTCTAGACAATTAAGAGTGGTCACATGCTCTCGGGTGGGGAAGGCAGGGGAAGGCAGTGGTTAGAACCAGCTGGGCAGTCCAACAAGGAAAAATGTAATCTGCTAACTAAACATTAGCATTATTTAAATGAATTCAGCCTCCGCCCGTTTGGAAGCAGCCTGGCCTTCCAGTGTCCCATTTTCTCCTGGGTTGTTCTGAGTGTTAAAGCAAGTGTATCTTAGTGCCTGTGGACTGGCTGGCACCTTCTAAGTAAATGGAAGCTCTTTTTGTCCAAAAAGTGGGACACGGGCTCAAGAGGCTGAGGGGCCCGGATTCAAATCCTAGCTCTGCCTCTTGTAGGTGAGTGGCTTTAAGCATGTTCCTCAACCTCGCTGGGCTTCAGCTCTCTTATTTGTGAACTGGAGATGATAATGCCTACTTTAGGGTGGCTGGGGGGATTGAAATCTTCGGCGCAGTGCTGGGCAGTTATAAAAGTGAACTCACAAAGGGAATGTGAGCTCACAAAGAGAACAGTTTACCTTTGAGAACATGAACTTTGGACAGTCAGGCCACTGTGGGATGCTGTCTCCTCCTCTTTTTGATCCAGCCCTATGATGCAGGTGCCGGGACAGCCTTTAAAGTCTCAGAAGAGCATTTTTCTTTTGGTTATTTTGGTTTATTTCCTTTGGTTTAAGTAATATTAATTAATGTTTAGTTAGCAAATTACATTTTTCCTTGTTAGACTCAGAGTTCTAGAATGTCAGACCTGGAAAGACCCTTAGAGGCCCTCCAGTCCAGCTCTGTCATGTTACAGATGGGGAACAAGGACTTGAAGGGCAGACCTTGGACCTTGACCAGGAGCTGAAGGCTGCTGGTGGATTATTCCCTGCCCATGTTGCTGTTGCTGTGGTTTTTCCACTGCCTTTTATTTTTTTATTTTTTATTTTTTAAAGATTTATTTATTTATTTGACAGAGATAGCCAGTGAGAGAGGGAACACAAGCAAGGGGGAGTGGGAGAGGAAGAAGCAGGCTCACAGCGGAGGAGCCTGATGTGGGGCTCGATCCCAGAACGCTGGAATCACGCCCTGAGCTGAAGGCAAACGCCCAACCGCTGTGCCACCCAGGCGCCCCTCCACTGCCTTTTAAGCTGAAGTTTATATTTTGTTGTGAGGCTTAATCATGGCATTACTGTGGGTCCCTAGCAGAAGCCCCCGGGTGTTTGTTGAAATAAAGTTGAAGGACATGTCATGTAACAGGTTGTTGGGAGAATAGGGCCTTGTGGAGTCGTGATGGAAATGCTCCATGTCTGCACTGTCCAGTATGGTAGCCAGTAGTCACTGGCCACTGAGTGCCTGAAATGTGGCCAGATGTGAAGGAACCAGATTTTTAATTGCATTCATTTAAATTTATTTAAATGTAAACATACATAGGGGCGCCTGCATGGCTCAGTTGTTAAGCGTCTGCCTTCCGCTCAGGGCGTGATCCTGGCGTTCCGGGATTGAGCCCCGCATCAGGCTCCTCCGCTGGGAGCCTGCTTCTTCCTCTCCCACTCCCCCTGCTTGTGTTCCCTCTCTCGCTGGCTGTCTCTCTCTCTGTCAAATAAATCAATAAAATCTTAAAAAAAAATGTAAACATACGTAGTCTTCTGTGGCTGGTGGGTACATTATAGGACAGTATAGTATTGTAAAGGGATATAGAAACCGGAATTTATGGCAGGCCTGGGAGAGGAAGGATTTCCTAAGGGTTTCAGAAGCTCCCTGGGGACTGCAGTTGGCTTTCAAACCACTTAGTTGATGGAGGCGGACCTTGGTGCGGACTTTGCCCAGGGTAGATAATCTAAGAGTCATTTAATTGTAGGTTAGTGTGTGAGGTCTGCATGGGGTTTTTTGTTTGCATGCTCTTAGATGCAAATCTGCTAGGAAATGTCTTGAGGTTAGGGATTGCTTTGTTCACTGTTGTGCTGAGAATGCCTGGAGTAGTGCCTGGTGTCCAGGAGGTGCAGCTTTTGGTAAATCTGTCATCTAGTAGCCAAAATGTTAGTGGAAAGGACCTGAATTCCAGTATAGTAATGGGTTAGAATTTTTTCCCCTTGAGCTCTGTCTTTGGGTTTACAGTGGAATTAATAAAACATCGAATCTGATTTACAGAAACCATACCCTGAGCTAATGTTCTGGAACATTCTATAGAACAATGCACAGTGCTGACTCCTTTCTTGCTAGGACGGGGAGGTCCTAGAAAAAGGCGCAGCCGTTGCAGCCCAAGGAACCTCTGGTTGGGTGGGCTGTTGCTCACCCACTGTCCAGCCTCCCCCTGTAAGTGGGCCAGGCAGCTTGGCGTTGCCCTGGACTTCGCACCACAGTCCACCAGCTCCCTGGTTTCAGTCAGGCCTTAAGTTGCTTTCTCCTGGTAACCTTAAAAATAAAGCTGCCAGTTATTTTACCAGGAAAAAAAAGGGGGGGGGGCTTATTCAAGAATTGCAGGGCAAAGAAGCTTCCAGCAAAACCATAGGCAAGCCTGGGGAACAAAGGAGAGCAACGCTGTTTTATACTGGAGAGGGGGACGTTCTGAAGGTTGTTACAAACAAAAAGTCTATTGGAGCAAACTGGGAGTTCAGAGTATGGTGGCTTCTCATTGGCCCAGTTATGACAGCCCCTCACTGGCTGAGCTGTTGCCAGGGAAAGAGGAAAGCTTTCTTTCTTTTGCTGGGGTGGTACCGTAGTAGCTAAAGCTATTCGTTTGCAGGGAGCTGCTTTTCCAGGCCGGCGGAGGCAGATCGCAGTGTGTGAGAGCGCCCCCTGCCGGCCCCCTGCTGCCACTCCAAACGAGGTCTCCTTTGACTGACGGCCACAGCCCTGTGCAGGGGGCTTCTGCAGGTGGGGGCCCAGCCCGCGTGACTGCACTGTGTGCCTCCAGGACCGCTGTGTCTCCCTGCCGGAGGTATCCTGGGGAGGGGGATACATTATATGGTCACCGCCCCCCAACCCCCCCCCCCCACCATGGACCACCTACATCTGAATAACTGAGGAAGCTTGTTACAAATGCACATTTTCTGCATGCAAATTACACTTAAGTAGAAAATCAACAAAATGCAGATTTTAAAACATTGATGAGATACTTGGGGGGAACTTGAAAAGTCCTTTGAAACTTAAAAGGTACTAAGGAATTTCCAGTTTTTTTAAGGTGAGATCATTGTAGTTCTGCTTTTTAAAAAAACGACCATATAAGGTATGATGTGCATACAATCAAATGCACCTATTCTAAGCGTACCGCTGAGTTTTAGCAAATGTGTACACCTGCAGAGTGACCACAACTGTGACACGGAGCGTTT